>NC_140591.1:1481125062-1482325062 GCF_964204655.1 Triturus cristatus | reverse complement strand
AAATGTCTTCTGGCCGGTTTATGGAGTGAATACGCCTCCTCGCCTGATAACCAAGTCTTCACAGCTTCTCTGCTTACCGACTCCTTTTCATCCACAGCCCTTCTATATAGAGCTTCGGCGCTCCCCAAGCTACCAACTCCCCTAGTATCGTAATACATTTTCTTAACACGCCCCCCTGCATGTTATCAGCTGTTACACAATGCAATGAATGACGCTTGTTTTGTGTAAGAACATTTTATTAAAAAATAAAGACTATTAGCAAAATCATAGACATTGGTTTCATATCTTTTCACATTCTGCATAGTACGACTTAACACAGCGTCACCCCTTTTGGGTTTAACATTCTACTAGTTTGTTCTAAATACACGCTATCATGTAACGTTACATAAGAACCTGCTTAAAACAGTCTTCGGGGGGCCAAAGACCCTGCTTGTCTATTTGTTTTATACACATTACACATACGCCTTGCTATGAGTCTTTCTATCATCCTTCTATTGAAAGCAGTGTCCATTCCCTGCATAACGGTTAGTTTTGAGCTCGGGTCTAAGGCGTATCGGATCTCATTGAGTGCCCCTATCAAGATCATCAACATATCGGGGTGGACATATTTCTTTTCATTGTACAAACCATACACAACCCTTAGCAGTTTATATACCTTGTAAGGGTCTAGCAAAGTACATATATAACGTATTGTTCTTGTTCTATATGATTCACACAAGCATTCGTGCGCCGCCTGCTGAGGATCTTTGATTTGATGACCTTGACAAAGGCTGTAATAGTCCCGTTTGACACAATTTAGTACCACCGACGCGGCGAAAGCCTTAACTGCCTGTCGGGCGTCGTCGGGCAATCCTTGCTCTTCCTTTTCACACGCGTCAGAGCCGCATACACACTTATCGCAGCCCTCACGGTTTTGACATATGGAACTTTCAGTTTGTTTTGAACACCACAGGCAATTGGAAATTACATTGTTCGCTTTTGCAGGTCGCCACCCTGACACATGCCTCCACTCTGTAGCAGACCTTTTGGGGGTCTCTCTCTAGGTTCAAAAGACGAGAGAATGACAATACGTTAGTTGAAGAAATAACATACATCATTTTTGTAACTATCTGCTCATAACATTTTCCTACTAACCTCTGCATTTTCACAGCCCTCTGCGGCGGCTCTGAAATCTTGAGAGTCGCTAATGTCCTGCGAGGCCCCATCATCTTCGACGCTTGTCCCAGGCTGTTGCAGACCTTCCTTCTCTGCAGCCGTATTCTCCTGAAGGTCCATGTCTTCATAGACGGCTGTGTTAGGGGGTTCTACAGCCTCTTTACCATAGTGCATTATGAAGTATGTGCATCCAGAGGGTTTTGCTCTCTAGGGGTCAAAAGAAGACAGAATGACAATACGTTAGTTGAAGAAATAAAATACATAATGTTTGTAACTACCTGTTCATAACATTTTCCTACTAACCTCTGCATTATCACAGCCCTCTGCTGCGGCTCTGAAATCTTGAGAGTCGTTAATGTCCTGCGAGGCCCCAACATCTTCGACGCTTGTCCCAGGCTGTTGCAGACCGTCCTTCTCAGCAACCGTATTCTCCTGAAGGTCCATGTCTTCACAGACGGGTGTGTTAGGAGGTGCTACAACTTCTTCAACGTCCTCCATGTCCACTGAGCTGAGGCCAGCAAGCACACTGTCACTACACGATCCCTCACTTTCGCTGCTGTCACACTTAACCGGGACCATCCGACATCCGTAATCCTTGAGCCTAAGTTCTTCCATAGGCCTACACAGACCGGTGCCAAAACCAGTAACGTCGCAGCCCATATCCCGAGGTGTTTCTTGTTGAGCATTCTCGTCCATTACCAGAGGTGTTAAGCTGCGGTAATATCTATTGATAAGGGTCTGGGAGCCATCCACCCCGGTGCTTTTCACGAACGGGTTGTATCTCTTCATTTTGGCTGTGGGTCCCTTTTCGTATTCAAACGTCTGCTTGTTGTACACGGCTCTTGCCACATGCTTATATGTATTCTAAGAAGCCAAAACCCCTAAAAGAGGCGTACACCTCTACAACACAACACGGTCACGTGGCCTCAGGACTGCCCCCGCAGCTGTTCCCCTGCAGCTGTCTGCAAACCCCCCACAGCCATGTCCATTTTTGCTGCCAGGCCTGTCAAATTTAAGGCCAGAAGTTTAAGACTAGACCTGTCAAATTTAAGACTAGACCTGTCAAATTTAAGACTAGACCTGTCAAATTTAAGACTAGACCTGTCACTTTTGCGGCCAGCGTTTGCGACCAGACCTGTCACTTTTGCGGCCAGGAAAGTTTGATGGAAGCTATACCTACTTACTACTCGCCAACAACGAGACGGGACTATTGGCTTTGTCAATGGCTGTTAGTTACTTAAAATAAAAAAGCAGTAACCATGACTTTGTTGAATATTGAAAATACTTCAGTTCTAAAATGATGAGACAGTGAAAGAACGATTTCCTCTTCCAGCCTGCAACCAACCTTCCCCAGTCTCCATTTAACACCAGTAGGATTACTTTTCCGGTTAGCATAATCGCTTCAGACTCAAGCATAAACAAATGTTCAGCATTTAGCAAAATACACGTTTGGGCACACACGAATTGCACACCGAACAGTACAGGAAATGTATACTTGTTACACTGACGAACAATTTATTGTAGTTCATTGTAACTTTGTTACAATGCTGGCACAATTAAGCTTGTTTTATTGAACGTTGTGACAACATATATTAGATTTATCTGTTGCTTTACTTACAAGCTTTACTGCGGGAGGGATTGCTCTTGATTTTGGCGCCTTTTCAAAACGCTGACTTTGGAGTTCAAACTCTGTAAAGATGTACAAAACAGTACTTTTAGTGCATTTACTGCTACAGGACAGTAAATTGGATAAGATTACTGGAATGTGAGTCACTTACTTGTTTGGGTGAATGCCTCTGCTCAAGGTAGTAGTCCGAACGTAAGCACAACGCGTCTGGTGTGCCGTGGGAATTGGTCAGAACTGGCCTGCGAATGGAGTGCCCCTCCTTTTATACCCTACCTCAAGAGTTGCGTTTTTTAAAAATAAAATGTGTTTAATTTACCACTTTTTAAACCTGTTATTATCAGGTTATAACAAATAATTTACGCTTTAAATAGGGAAATTATAAAATTCCAGGGCACCTTGGTAATCCGACATTGACTACACCTGTCTGTCGTGGTGCATTCAGTGAAACTGTGGGAGGACTTTTGTTGTGGTGCTTCTCAATATAATGTCTCACTATTCACAGTTTGATTGATAGCTTAAGAGGGTACAAAAATCCGTGTTCCTACTGGGCGTAATTAATAACTAATCATTATTGAGTTCAAATTAGTTTTTATCCTTTTGGAATTTGTTGTCAACCCAAAAAAAAACGCTTACCCATTAAACAATAATTTTAGTACTCAGATGCTATTCGTATGTTTTACAAGAAAAACAATTGTTTCTGTGGAATATTATACTCAATCTTAATATGCAAGGGATTGCAAATTTGCAATAAAAAGGGGTTGTGGGCGATGTCAGAAAGAAGGAACCACCAACACAAATTATTTAGTTCAATAGTTGTATTAAATATTCAATTATAAACCAATATTCCAATATAAACAAAAAAATATTTTCACAGTTGTGTAAGGTGTCCCAAGTGAAACATGAACCTACGAAGTATGTTACATTGTGTGATAGTATTTACAAGGTTTCAAAACATTGTTTATATATACAGAAAATGACCAATTCTTAATATTAACCCGGATAAGTAGCCACTATACAATCATAGAGTGCAATTTCAATGGTTCTCTTTCATCTTTACTGTCGACGGTGTTTCGACCCTGTTAGGTATGTAGGGTCTCGTCAGGACCTATAGTATTAGGGACATCTAGGAAGAGGAAAGGGATATGTTATAGAATCATTATTTGGCCCATATACCGGCACAAATGCTGTAATCAGAATTTTTTTTACCTGAACGTGGAATTGCTGAGCTATTAGTGGGGTGTGTGCAACCCGTGATATAGTGAAAAGAAAGGTACTCACTGAGAAACCCGGCTGGGTTCTATGTGAGATGAAGATTAAAAATAAAAGAGAGAGGTTAGAGAAAAGATAAAAGAGAGAGGTTAGAGAAAAGAAGTATAAGATTTAATCAGTCTTACTAGATATTTTGACACTTACCCCTAGTGAGGGCGTCAGCCTGGCAATCCAATTATAGGGCAACGCAATGGCTGTTCTCTGTGCTTCGGTGATTATTTTAGGAACTCTATAGAAGGATATATTATAGTGGCACTTAGGGCCATATGTAGGTAATATATATTTACCGATTCATAAATACTGAATTTTACCGATTCGGTATTTATGAATCGGTAAATAGAATGTAGGTAAACATTCGGTAATTATTACCGAATCGGTAATATTTGGTATATATGAATCGGTATTTACCGATTCTGTAATAATGCATCCCTTCCAATTCATTCCTATGGGCCTGGAGGCCCATAGGAATGAATGGGAAGCCATTCACAATTACCGATTCGGTAAATACCGAATCGGTAATAGGGGGAGCATATTCATGGGTGGCAGGGTGTCACATTGACACCCTGTTGCACCCCTGAATCGTGCATGTGTGCACATGTGGCGCACATACATGCCCTAAGGTTATGTATGTCTGCCACATGGCACTTGTCAAAAAGCACAAAATTGCTTTTTAAAAGGTTTACGTTATTTACCATCAACTTGTAGTTGGTGGTAAATACCGAATCCAGAAACCTAAAATGCACTCACTTGAGTGCCCCCTACATTGGATTTCAGGATTCGGTAATTTACCGAATCGGTATTTTACCGATATCTTAAAATTCCGATTCGGTAAATTACCGAATCCTGAAATATGCCCCCTACATCTCAAATAGCTAAATACCGGTCGGTAACGGGATATTTACCGAATTTCGGCCGTTTCCGACCGGTATTTAGCTACCTACATGAGGCCCTTAGTGATTTAAAAGACGGGGTGGTAATTGCTAACTCATTTATTCTTAGCTAATTCTTACCTCTCTCTTTTATTTTAAATCTTCATCTCACATAGAACCATATGGCCAAATAATGATTCTATAACATATAACACATTTTTGTTTATATTGAAATATTGGTTTATAATTGAATATTTAATACAACTATTGAACTAAATAATTTGTGCTGGTGGTTCCTTCTTTCTGGCATCGCCCACAACCCCTTTTTATTGCAAATTTGCAATCCCTTCCATATCAATATTGAGTATAATATTCCACAGGAACCATTGCTTTTCTTGTAATACTTAATCACCCTGGTTCCGTAGTGAGTAGGGTTCCCTTGTTCTCCTTTTTCAGCTATTCGTATGTTGGCATTTATTCTTAAAACTACCCCACCCGAAAACCCCTGCTTTACAAACATCCTGTCCAAGGGAGTTAATTGACTCAGAAAAAAAAACGTTGTAACGGGAGACGATTTAATCAACTGCGTTGCAAAGGCAAAACACAGCCGAGACACTACAATCGCATAGCAACAGCATGCGCAGTAAATGCGTGCAAGGTAATTGCTTTTGCGATGTAAAAACAGCGGGGTGATAGCTTGCGTTGTTCCGGTTTGCGATGTATCATCATACAACCATACCACCACCACCAATACTACTACCAATACCACCATCACCAATACCACCACCACCACTGATACCACTACCACCAATACCACCACCAATACCCCCACCAATACCACCACCACCACCAATACCACCACCACCAATACCCCACCACCAATACTACCACCACCACTAATACCACCACCAATACTACCACCAATACCACCACACCAATACTACCACCACCACAAATACCAGTACCACCAACACCAATACCTACACCAATCCAATACCACCACCAATACCAATACCGCCACCACCAATACCACCAATATCAGTACCACCACCAATACCACCACCAATACCACCACCACCAATACCACCACCAATTTTGCCACCACCACCACCAATACCACTAATACTAGCACCACCACCACCAATACCACCACCACCAATTCCAATACCACCACCTCAGTGCCTCTCGCTCACTGGTAATAGCAGGCCGGTCTCTTCCTCTGATATTTACAATCTAACAAGCGGTCAAAAAGGCCCTTTTTTTGCAATGCAATAGGTCTCGCATTTGCGAGATTTTAATCTATTATTACTGTAAATGACAATGCCTTTTATTTATGTTTTAAAACCCAAAACATAAATAAAAGGCATTGTCGTTTACAATGCCAATAGCTCAAACTCACGTGAATTCAAGACCTATTGCATTGCAAATGCTTGTTTTGTCGCACTTACCAATTCGGTTATCTCCCTTTTCTCCCTTTTTTTTACTTGATTGCTTTTCTTCCATGGCGGTATTGGTTTTGCGCACCTATTTTGTTTTTCCTTCACACTTCGGCAAATTAAAACTGCCCTAAATTTTTGTAAGGAGATTTTTGGTCACCAGATTGCCGACTTTATGTGAGCATTCATGTTCGGTATTTGAAAAAATATATATATTGTCTTTTAAATTGCTCTAACAGCCCTGAGGAAGTCTTTTTTTAGACGAAACATGTGTTGGCTGCATGGCTGTGTCATTCATTGATTGTTATACAAGAAAAACGGAATCCCTCCTATTGCGTATTTGTTTGTGTTTAACTGCCCAGTCATTTCTATTGTGCCATTTCATTGCCAGGATTCTGGGCTTGTATTATCGCCTGTTTGTAGGAATCATCTGTTTTGTTTCCCGAGATAGAATGTTACAATTTCCATATATACTTAAAGTTTTTTAAAGCAATATTTTGTGTATGTACATTTTGATACACTTGCAAGTTATCAAACTCTTGACTATTTCCATTTGTGTATGTATTTTAAATTTGCTTTTGTTGGTGTGCTCCAGTGTAATATTAGAAATTTGATTATGTAAAGGTCATCATGGTATTCCGACAACTGTATACCAGAAGCTATATGTCAGACTTCAGTGAATTTGCCCGAGGGTGAATTGGTGAAGTGTAATACAGTAATGTCTTGCAGGAGGTAGCCAACCACCCTCCATCTATGTATTTGCTAGCTGACACTGAGTAAGTAAAGAAAGGAAGGTGTACTGCCTTGTGTAATACCAGATGAGTCATGCAATGCAGAAGCACGCTACCTAGACCTACTTACATATTCACCTTTCATGTATGTTTATGAGCATATTTCACCCCACTTGCATGATGCAATGCCAGCACTAAAAGTGTCCATCATCACCTACACTGACCTCACTTGACTAATTTTCCCTTGCTCGATTAGGAGATGTCTTTGTACTGAAGGTATATTGTCCATATCTCTATTTCAATTTTTGGTGTTGGTCTGGACTGTCACATATGATTGTATGACAGTGTCAGCCTATTTTCTCAAACAACATGTTCATGTACAACTTAAGCTAATACGTTTTTCCTTTAACTCCCTAGATGACAGCTGACAAGGCTAAAGCCTTCGAATGGAGGAAAGAACGCTACCACCATATCACAAAGGCCTACCAGAAGTTGAGGGTAGTGTATGAAAGGACCAGGGCATCGGGGACCTGGAAGAGTAGTAGGCGGACCGACAAAACAAAATCCGGTGGGCCAAAACGTCTGCAGGGTGTCCAACAGCAGCAGCAGCTGGTCCAGACACACGCCACAGCAGCACCACCAACTGCCTCACAGCAGCCAACCACACGGGTCAGGAGGCCCAGTTGTGCCAGAGGATCTTTGTTCAAATACCAGATTCTCAGAGAGTTACACAAATTTAACAGGAGGAGTTGTGGTAATGAATGGGAGCAGGCCAGCTTCTGGGATAGAATGTTAACATTGCAGTAGGCAATGGAGAGAATTTCTGTGAAAATATAAAACTCTCCCTCTAGACATTCAATCTCCATGTTCTTAATATGTTGATCATGTTTTTTTTAATCAGTCATAGTGTTAGGGTTTAGCCTATGTGTAGGTTCAGAGTAGATAAGTGTAATTTAAATCGTTCATTTAGATAGTCATTTTTAAGTGTGGTATTTAAGGTAGTATTTTTAAGTGGGTTGGGGCTGATATTTAGTGTTTAACAAATAAATTACAAAAAATTCAAAAACCCAAACAATTTTGTATTGTACATAGCTATGTTTCTTAAGGGGGGCAGGGGTTGATATTTAACTTCTCATGTGTGTATACTTAAGATAGTTTCAGATAAGTTAAGATAGCTTAGGCTAGTGTTTGGTTAGTGTAGCCTAGGTAGGTGTAGGTAGTTTTAATAGTTTTGATACATTATATATCCTTCTATTTTCACTAGTTCCTCATCAATTCATATGTAAGAGTTAGTACCATTGTGTAGGTTGAGTTCAGAGTTAGTACCATTGTGTAAGTTGAGTTCAGTACATGGTGTAGCAATTTACCTGTGGTCTATTAAGGTATATGTAGCTTTGTCAGAGGCCTATGGACAACTGTTAGTCTACCTCTCATTAGAGTATTGTATGGGACATTTTTCATGCTTTAGACATTGTAGGCGGGGCTCAGTTGGTGATTTTCCACACAGCACAACACAGGTAGTTTCCTACTGTTGCATCCTGTGTGTAATTGATAGGGAAGGTATAGTCAGGATCATTTTGTCACTAGAGATTACTGCTCCCTGGCTGCACTGAACACACACCGGGGCCTTGCACTACCACAAACACCCTTGCACCATTGTGCAAGGGGGTCATTGTTGTTGGCATTTTACTAATTGTGAATGCAGTCACACGCTTGCCTGGAGAATCTCCATCATCAATGGTATTGACTACTTGCTGAGTGTGGCATATCATGCAGCTCACTTTGTTCAACTACTTTCAACGTTTCATCCCCATATATCTCCCATTTGCTCTTCCTCTGGGGAGGTGTTGCGTTGTTTCTGGTTCAATGGTCTGGCAATTAAAGAAACAATATATGTACGATAGATGTAATGTGTGGTCGCACTCACACTTAACACATATTAGGCCTCCCAGGAGCAAAGGAACACATTTCCCCTACTTATCTCAGTGTAGCATTTTTTGTTATTTTTGACGATTTATTAGTTGACATGGGTCCCGAACATGGAGTCCTGGCATTTCGTGGTTACTGACATTCAATGTATTGGATTGGTCTTGTGTAACTTTGTGTGACACAGGTATGATGCTAATTACTAAGGAATATGGGCAGGAGTAATCTGCCTCTTATTAGTACAACCATGCAGATTTATATACTGTGGAATCTCTTCAGTGTGCCCAGTGATTTTATCATATTAGGATGATAAAGTTCTGTTGTTCACTGAGCAACATGTATGTGTATGAGTGGAACAGTGTTATAGCTTCACATGGCTCACACATCCCATTTATAGGCGGTATGTATTTGCAAGATTAGAAACAGATTCCTACTTTGGGGTCAATTCCGATCCGGGTCGGACAGCTCTCCGAGAGCTGTTCGTAGCCTTACCTTGCGACCGACTCGTACCCGGAGCTGGTCCGTCCGGGTGATGAAGTACGATGCGCATAACTGACAAAAATCCGACCGACACGTTGGCGGTGATTCAAGCTTCATTCTCCGTCCGAGCCGTACCTCCGAACGCTGAACCGAGTCGCCCGGAAGCAGTATCCATAGCAGTTTCCGGCCGCACAAGTACGATGCGCAAATCATACGCGCCGGATGGGTCGCCACGTACGGCACATCACAGCATCCGGAAAAGATATCAGGTACGATTCGCACCAGAACCCAATCCACGGCTACGAGACGGATCAGCTTGCAACGGGTACAAGACGAAGCAACAAGCAGCGTGTACGAGACGAACATATCAGTACTGTACATCTATGACCGGATCAGGAACCGACGCAGATGGTGCAGACGGTAAGTCAGACACCCACCACACAAACAAACGACACGTACCCGCAAAATGTCACACACACGCAGGGGATCCATATCCTGGCCACTAGCAACAGGCCACCATAGGGGTTGCATGGCCAGCACCACTACCACCCCCACTCATAGGGCTTATGTTGCCCATCACTCCTGCCACCCCCTCACAGAGGGGACCTGTTGCCCAGCACTACTGCCACCCCCACCCATAGGGCTTATGTTGCCCATCACTCCTTCCAACCCCACCCATAGGGGACCTATTGCCCAGCACTAATGCCACCCCCGCACATAGGGCTTATGTTGCCCATCACTCCTGCCACCCCCACCCATATGGGACCTGTTGCCCATCACTCCTGCCACCCCCACCCATAGGGCTTATGTTGCCCATCACTCCTGCCATCCCCACTCATAGGGCTTATGTTGCCCATTGCTACTGCCACCTCCACCCATAGGGCTTATGTTGCCCATCATTACTGCCACCCCCAACCATAAGGACTATGTTGCCCATCACTCCTGCCACCCCCACCCATAGGGGACCTGTTGCCCAGCACTACTACTGCCACCCCCACCCATAGGGCTTATGTTGTCCATCACTCCTGCCACCCCCACCCATAGGGGACCTGTTGCCCATCACTCCTGCTACGCCACCCATAGGGGACCTGTTGCCCAGCACTGCTGCCACCCCCACCCATAGGGCTTATGTTGCCCAGCACTCCTGCCACCCGCACCCATAGGGGACATGTTGCCCATCACTCTTGCCACCCCCACCCATAGGGCTTATGTTGCCCATAACTCCTGCCACCCCCACCCATAGGGGACCTGTTGCCCATCACTACTGCCACCCCCACTCATAGTGCTTATGTTGCCCATTACTCCTGCCACCCCCACCCATAGGGGACCTGTTGCCCATCACTCCTGCCACCCCCACCCATAGGGTTTATGTTTCCCATCACTACTGCCACCCCCACTCATAGGGCTTATGTTGCCCATAGCCCCTGCCATCCCCACCCATAGGATGGGTGATGCACCACACATCCATCATACACCAACATTAGGTATGTCAGCAAAATACATCCCCCCTAACATCATGACAACAGTGTGTAGTCTGTGACAAATGCCCACAACAGTGATTATGACTTCGAACATACAATGTAACTACCATCACATGTGTGACCAGAAACTGAGTGTGGCCTACACAAGGCAAGCATCACTATAGCACTGTGTCAATGTAAAACTAACACCCCCTCACTGTGTAGAACAAAAGTTAAGTGTATGGTTCCAAACTGCAGCAAATGTTGAGCATTGTGGTGATGGGCTCCAAAACCCCCCTCATCACAGTGACCAAAAGGTAAGTGTCATCATGGTCAAAGCTGCAAATGCCAAACAGCATGTATGATTCCTGGTCCCAACACATGAAACACTTTTGGGGCAAAGTAGTGGTTGTGTCCCATACCCACAGAGATGTGGTGAGGCTAATAGTGCTGTGAAACCCTAACATACTCTCGGCCATGTGCAGACAAGCACCACCCATGGGGGCTGACAATGCATACAGTGTACAATGACACAAAAGCAGAAGTAACCATCACAAAGCATACACACATCTCGAAAATAGACACACAAATCAAAACAACCTGTGTAGACTTTGTGTGTCAGGCCACACACTCCCATTCCATGCCAGCAATGGACCTAACAACCAGGATGAATGTGCAGAATGATGTGATATGACTCACAGAGACAGCATGGGAAATCACAAAAACAACATCCAGACAATGGCCCCTAACAGCAATACCAAAACACTGGTGCAGATGCACAAACAGGCAACCTCACACTGCACATCTGACACAACATGTGTGTGTGCCAGTATCCCCAGGCAACTACACAACACATGAGGGTGGCTGAACCACAGTGAGACAGATGTGGACACAGTGCCATACAAACGTAAACCATCAATGGGCCCCCCTTAGTGGGCAATCAGGCATTGTGAGATGAGAGGGAGCACAACAGACACATGTGACACAAGCTGGAATGAACAGCAACTAACATAGCAAGAGACTGACACACAACAGCACTACCCCCAAGGACCAGACATTGGGTGACACAAGCATGCATGATACGTCCACTGTGCTGACAAAGGTAGATGTCGTACAAACTGTGAAACCCAGACATGTGTCCTGGGCCACAAACGTACATCACACCTACACAAACACAAATCACTCAGCATGGCCCGTTATCCATGGACAAACGGGAGCTAGGGGCCCATCCATGCAAACATTTACATCAGTCCACCCTCAACACCACACACCCTGAACTGCACCAATGTGCATCTGTGAAGCCCACATGGACAGGTGACATTGCACATGAACCCATGACAAACACAGTAATGTTTGGAGCAACTAAGGTGCAAAGACAAGGACAGTTTACAACCCTGGTGAATGACAGACATACTGCACAGTATGCGGTACATGGCCATGACGTCAAAGCTCCCGTAACCTTCGGAATACCTGTCACAGTCCCAGGACAATGCAAAAGCCAAGGAGAACCACAAAGCACACATGCTGACACCTGCCAACATTGCAGCCCTGAACCGGACAAGTGGGAGCAGTCACACACACATACACATGTCTCAATCACTGAAAGGTACCACCTAGGGACAACTACATGATATTGCGAACAAACAAGTGCCTTGGGGACCCCTGACTGTGTCCCATTTGCATCTGACCACATCATCACCACTCAGAACTGACAAATCCCAATGATGAAACACCAATTAACAGTAGTGTGTCATGCACCCCCACATCTGGTAGCCCATGGCAAAGTTGTGGGATGAACAC
Organism: Triturus cristatus; assembly: GCF_964204655.1. Lineage (NCBI taxonomy): Eukaryota > Metazoa > Chordata > Amphibia > Caudata > Salamandridae > Triturus > Triturus cristatus. Next base: position 1,482,312,309 of record NC_140591.1, on the reverse strand, counting down.
AGTACAACTCAGCAAGCATCAACAACAGGAACATATCAAGGGAACACTGCCTATGTATGAAAAGGGACGTGGACACACACACACATGCTCACACAACACACAACACACACCATGGGCCCAGGCAATGTCACGGAACAACACACTTACTTGAGGGAACTCAACTCCTGTGGAAGCTCAGCTGTGCCAAACATAGTCCCAGCAGGTCTCAGTCATGTCAGCAGAACACTTGGTCAGTCAGCCATCAGTTACCACACAATGAAGGCTCTGGTCACAACAGCCTGTGTACGGGAGTGTCCCTTAAGTCATCTGCACATACTCAATACATATGTCCAGCAAGTTGCACAGAGAACCCAGTTTCTCCTACACCAATGATGCCCACACTTACATGTCCAGTGGAGATGTGCCCACACTCAGGGAACTAGACAAATTGGACAATGGGAAGCACATCATATGTGCATGTATGCAAGCCACATATGTGACCATGCAAATGAAATGTTTACAGAGATGTTGACAAATTGTTAATCATGACACACCCAGTTAGCTGCAAAGGATGATATGGATAACGACCAGAATAGGATACATATCTCATGGACCACATAGAGTACCTCACATCAACACCTCAGTATTCAACTTTGGAAATCCAGCATTACAACTGCAAGGTCATGCTAAACATCATCAACATAATGTACAGCTAAATCAAATTCACAAGGATAAAGAAAAATGCTTTATTCAGCAATTTTAAAATGCAAAGTCCTTTCAAAACAAAGGCCAATGGCCAGTCCATATCCAAATGATAAAAAGTTAACTTGAGTGACAACTGTCACACATTGCTTGCCTGCACTGGTAAGGACAGGGGACATCCCCTTGGAGGGGCATACATGGGGGCAGGCCAGGCACCGCAGGGACAGGATCAGGGCGCAGCAGAAGGAGGCAGTGAAGGGGTGGTGGATACAGCAGAGTCACTGGCAACTGCAGTGGAGCTGACTGAAGTAGTGGGTGCAGTCACAACTGTAGGGCACAAGTCAGATGGGGTGGGTGCCGGCACAACTGCAGTGGGCAGGTCAGATGGAGTGGACTGGGTCCCCACAGCAGTGCCTAAGTCAGACGGGGTGGTCGTGGACTCCACTGCAGTGCCTAACTCAATGGGAGCGGAATGGGGTTCAGGTGAGGTCGGCAGGACAGAGGGGGGACACGGACTCCACATCAGTGGCACAAACTGTATGACCGGGGGTGGTGGAGGTAGAAGAGCAAGTGGTAGGGGGGAGGGCCTCAGCATTTTGGGGATGGTGTATCTGTGGGTGGGCGAACCTGGGGCAGGGTGTGGCGGGGGAACCTGTGGAGTGGTGGCCTGGGGGATGGAGGACGGAGACTTTGTTGTGGAGCTGCGGCGCGGGGGTGGGATCTTGCTCTTCCGGCTCAGGGGGGACTTGCGAGTGGGGGCCTCAGTATGACTGCGCCTGGGGGAGGGTGTCTGGGTGTGAGGGGCATTCATCCTCTGTGTGTGGGGACTTCCTCTTCCCCTTGTAAGCTGGATCTGCTGGGTCCGTGGGGAAGAGGCCAAGGTCACAGAGGAAGAGCTTCTGTGAAGATGGGGTTGCAGGTGAGGCAAGGGAAGGGGGCTGGGAGGGAGAGGTATCGGAGGACTGAGGAGTGGTTGTGAATGACTGTTTGTGTGTCTGCAAACCATCCCCTGTGAGTGTGGTATCAGTCCCCTGCGCTTGCTTGTGTGCATGTCTAGCCCTTGGTTTGGGTGTTTGTGTGCTGCCCGTGTCTGTGAGAATGTGCTGCTGAGTGTGTGCTTGGGACAGGTATGGTGCTAGGAATCGTGGGTGGTGCAGGGGTTGAAGGGGTGCGGGACTGTTGGAGGAGGGACACTGCTGCCATCAGGGAGGAGGCCACATACTGATTGGTCCTCTGTAGGGCAGACATGCCCGATGAAATGCCCTCCACGAACGACACCAGTTATGTCAACAGACTGGTGTGTGCATGGAGGACACTCAGCATTGATGTCTGCCCGACATGGATCTGTTGAAGCAAGTCCACAGACTCCTCACTCAGGGCAGCAGAGGACACAGGGGCAGGGGGTGCGGTGCCTGGCACATAGGAGACATGCTCCCTAACACGGGAGCCTCCATGGACCTCTGGGATGGGAGCCAATGGGAGGGTGGTGGTGGTGGTGGTGGGGGCGGTGGCGGGGACAGCCTCACTAGCTGGGGTTTGGTGACTGCTGACACCCACCTCCACAAGGGAGTCATCCTCTGAGCTGCTGTGGCCCTCAGCTGGGGTGGATGTTGCTGAGGACTCCTCGGTGTGGCTCCACTCGCCCTCCGTGCCACTGGGTCCCTCCGACTCCTCGCCTTCTGTCCCAGTCAGGCTCTGTGGCTCCTCCTGGTCCATGGAGCTGTCCTCTCCTGTGGCCGTGGATGTATCTGGTTAGAATTATGAAAAAAGAGAACAACATCAGTCACCTGCACTGACTGCACACACCACAGTGAGTACATCACATCACGGGGCAAGCCCTGGCATCATCAGCTGAACACTGCTCAAAGTGCTCACACTGTTTAGAATAAGCCAATTGACAGTCTCATCATCAACCATGTTACTCATATCCCTCCTGGACTTGCACCCATATGTCTGTTGCATGTTGGATGCTAATACCCCAATGTGCCAACATGCATCACCTACACATTTGTTGAACATGCAAGTGAACATGTAGGAGTATGTCACTATACACACATCACATCTCTTGCCATTGACTCAGTACAGGTGTCAGTATGAAGGGATGGGCAGAGTCTCATTTCACATGCTTGTGATGCATGCCAGCAACACACACTATGATGTTCTCATGCCCTGATAGTCAATGCCACAATGTGGTGCATGGAGCACATTCGAACAGAATGCAGGATCACTCATAGCAAGTTAAATGCCATGGCACTGGCATGCCTGGAAAGTCAGTCAACACTGTCTCCTGTCAGAGGGGCAGGGCATCCAGACAACAACAGTATGCACTGTGTCACAATCATAGCTCATAGGTAAAGAAAACTCTGCAGCTGACAAGTGCACTTCCCCATTCCCTGCAAACAACATACCCCGGACCCAGAAGACCCTATATCATACAAAACAGACATATGAGTCTCTGCGAACACAACTCCCTGTACATTAGCACATCACAGTCTGCTGTGCATGTATCACAGCTGCCTGAAGTGCACAGTTGCATACACCATTGTGCACTGTCAAGTGATCACACACCTATATGTCACACAGGTATTGTCTCCCATAGTCACATCTCAGATGTCCTGCTGACCCTCAAACTCATGAACACCACAGTTGTACGGAAAAGGAAGCCACACCAAAATGACACAGAGGCAGACACCTGAAGGCACATGTCACTAAGCACAACCTGTAAGTTGATACACAGGAGTGGGATTACAGTGTTTCTAAATGCCCTTGAGTAGGCATGACTGACCAGGTCTACGTGAAACAGTGTTTAGCCCTGGACAGTAGTCAGGCGGCTAAGCAAGTGTGACACACTTGATATACATACTCCTGAGGCACACAAATTGGAGTCCCCTGCTGCATGTGTTTGTTTGAAATACCCCAGCCACATGTGGTGAGTCAGATCAGCAATTGTAACACATGTCAAGGGCACACACAGATCACATGTCAGATCTCAGGCATTGTGTAAACAATTGACCCACCCATGAAACACACAACAGAGTCACGGTAAAAGATGCTGTCCAGAAGCTGAAGCATAGCTGACTGCAGGGACACAGTGCCCTAGTGACACAAGCAACAGACTGTAGGGTCCACACCTGGGGATCAGATGAGGGGGGTGCATCACACAATAGAGGGACCTGAGTATTGGACTACAAGACCTACGTAATGTGGAAGTGTGACGAGGCCAAAAGACTGCAATTAGCATGTCAGACATAGTACACAGATTAGGCATGGACTTACCCCCTCCTTGCTGCTGTCTGGCCTTCAGCTGCCCATCCAGGTCCGGGAAGACCACCGCCAGGATCCTGAACATGTGGGGGGTCAGGGTCCAGGTTCCGCCCCTCCTGCGAGGAGGCGACAGCTTCAGCTGGACCCTTGCGATCCTCCGTGTCCAGCCCCGAAGGTCCTGCCACCTCTTCCGGCAGTTGCGGATCCGGAGCTTATAGACCTCACCAATCGAACTACCCGGGCGATGGTCAGCCATATCTCCTGCTTCTGGTGGGCATCAACCTGTGAGGATGACAAAGTTAAAAGTCCATTAACACACATGGCCCATATTTGTGCTGCACATAGTTGGATATATATGTCGTCATCACAAAGGAAAATGAGTTACACAGGTAGTGCACCCATGGAAAAGGACAAATGCCCTGCATGTCTGACATGTTAACAATGCCTGGGAAGTTTAAGCTTGCACAAATGCACTTTAGCTACAGAACACATGTTCATTACATGTACCTACACACTTTGGGGGATGATAGTACTCAGTGAGTATGCTTGCCACTGGTATACACACTGCTAGTACTGCTAGTCAGACAACATGCACAATTAGGAAGGCAATGGACTGCACACTCACCTGCTCCCCTGGTTTCCCATACAGCTTGCTGTACTGTGGAAGGAGCCCGTCCAGCAGGACCTGGTTCTCTTCCTCAGTGAAGGCTGGGGCCCTCTCCAGAGTACGTGCCATAGCAGTAGCCAGAAGATGCAGAGACAGCAGCAGTGGTAGCAGGGGTGTGATCCAGTAGCATGTAGTGCAGGCAAGTGAGCTCCCTGGGGGCCAGCCAGCCTTATATCTGTGCTGCAGAGGCAGAATCTGGGCCATGTGTCCCAAGTGATAGGTCCAACATGGTTGCATTCTATGAATCTGGCCAATCCATGGAAATGTACGACTCGTACACGTCTTCCGCATCATTCAAATCTTCACCTTCATAAAACCCTAGGAATTGCAACATTGTTGTAGGCATCCAACTGAATTTCCAGTGCACGACTCGTACAAGTTTTGAATCTGCATCCGTCTCCATGACAGTCCAGAGCCAATGGGCGCGCACGGCTCGATCAACTGACTGTACAACCCGTAGTTTGAAAATACACACGCACCTGTCTCCATACGCACGGCTCGGTCCTGAACTGTGCAATGCGTACGCATAGTCACCCGCGTCGGTCTTCATTGCAGTCAATGGCTAAGCGTACGCACGGCTCGGTCCTGAACTGTGCAATGCGTACGCATAGTCACCCGCGTCGGTCTTCATTGCAGTCAATGGCTAAGCGTACGCACGGCTCGGTCCTGAACTGCGCAATGCGTACGCATAGTCACCCACGTCGGACCTCATTGCAGTCAATGGCTAAGCATGCGCACGGCTCGGTCCTGAACTGTGCAATGCGTACACATAGTCACCCGTGTCAGACCTCATTGCAGTCAATGGCTAAGCGTACGCACGGCTCGGTCCTGAACTGTGCAATGCGTACGCATTGTCACCCGCGTCGGTCCTCATTGGTGTGACTATTTGACCGCTTCAACACACAATTACTTGTACAGTTATGGGCATGAGTCATGGACACAGTTTCAGGTTGGATATGTTTAGGACATGTCACATACACCCTGAGTCCGGGGGTGATGGTATGTACGTCACAGTGAGACCTATAGCCACAATTCTGATGTACACCCACAGTCTGTGTGCATGTTGTGTCTCAGATGTGGCTTATCAAATGTGCCCAATGGGAGACAGTCTCTACATCCATGTGGTTTGTGCATCAACATTGATGTTGTGTGTGTCTAAGAGACGTACATGTAGGGCCTGCAGAGACAACAGTGGCCACTACCTGTGGGACTCACAGTTGTCTTGTGGCGTGTACATGATACGCCATGTCATGCCAGTGCCCATGTGGCAATACAGGGTCCCTGGGAATCTGCATGGCAAAGATCTGTGATACCTGGGAGACATCATGCCTCACTTGCCACTGTGGTTTGTGTTTGTAACGTCACAGCAGTACATAGGTAGCATGACACAGCCCAATGATTGCCCATTGCACTACATGGGACTTATGTGGACATGTGGACTTGAGATGTGAGGTGATGGGCATGTAGGTGACATATATGCCCATGCCCAACAGCACACACCTCAGTACATTGTGTATTGTCATGATGTATCATGTGATATTTTGCTTGGTCATAGCCACATGGGTGGATGAATCGACAATCTTCCTTTGTTCATCTCTGTACTGCAGGGCACCAGCTGTCCATAGACCGTTTCCAGACCTTGAAACCATGCAGGAACGCGACTGCATCCGACGGTACAGCTTCACCAGGCGACTGATTGAGGAGTTGGCGGAGCAGTTGGCACCACATCTGCTACCTGGCCGGACATACCCTACAGCACTGACCCCAGAGGTGAAGGTGATGGCAGCCCTGCAATTCTTTGCTACTGGTACCTTCCAGTACACTGTGGCTACTGCTGGTGGTATGTCGCAAAGTATGTTCAGTTGTGTGCTACGCGATGTCTTGGAGGGGATGTTGCATTTCCTTGACCTGTACATCAAGTTTCCTAGCCCAGGTCAACTCACTGAAATAAAGGATGCTTTTTATACACTGGGGAGGATGCCGAACGTCATTGGATCTATTGATGGTACACATGTGGCCCTGATACCACCACAGGCACATGAGCAGGCATACTGGAACAGGAAACTTTTCCACTCTATCAATGCTCTGGTGGTATGTCTTGCAGACATGTGTATCACACATTTATGTGCACGTTTCCCCGGTTCTGCGCACGATGCCTACATCATGAGGAGTAGTCTCATTGCAACGCTGATGTCACAGATGTTAGACCAGCGTGCCTGGCTTGTCGGTGTGTACTGACTGTTTACCATTGTGTGTGTTTGGCAATGTTGTATTCCACCCTCTTTCCAAACTCTGGTAATTGTTCAATTGTTTGTGTGTAGGTGACTCCGGATACCCCAACATGCCGTGATTGCTGACACCCCTCAGGAACCCTGTGACACCTGAAAAGCCGCTTCCGCTGCCTGGACAAGACCGGAGGGGCCCTCCCACATGAGTCTGCAAAGGTGTGCAAGATTATCCTTGTATGCTGCATGCTACACAACATGGCAGTGCGGAAAAAGTTGCCTCTCATCCAGGATGACGATGACCTACCTCCGCCACCTGTGGAAGATCCAGGCCTGGGCCATGATACCAGTGATGATGATGAAGAGGGTGATGTCCGCACACAGCTCATCAACAACTTCTTCACCTGAATGTGGGTTTACAGGGCTGTTATGTCAATGTATGGAGTTAGCCTGAAATGTGTTGTTGCTGCTCTGTTGCTGTTTGAGTGTGTCTGTGTGCCACTTGACTGGATGCGTGCAGTGATGTGCCCTTTCAGGTGGTCTGTACTCCACAATAGTGTCAAACTGCTAACTTGTTTCTGTGTAGGTTTATTTTGACATGTTTTGTGCATGTGTATTGCATTTCTCTCCTGTTCTGCTGTGCTTTTGACTGTGTCTTGTGTCTGTCCTTCCCAGGGTACTTTGCCTGTTGTTTGGTCAACACTGACCCCCAACCCCCAGACTCCAACACCAGTGTGGAAGTTGTCAATTCCCATCAAGTGATGTGCCACACACCCCTGGACTTCAATTTTCCGACACTTTGTGACCGTGTGTCCACTGTAACGTACAATTACCTTGCAACTATTGTGGAATAAACATGTTGATGATGTGTAATGAACCTGTGCTACGCTTTGTTATGTGCGTTGTCTGTCTTCCCACATCTGACTGACATTTGCTTACCTCACCTGTGAGCTTGTTACCACTGACTGTGGATAGGTGTTGTGTCTGTGCATACCAATGTATTTCAGGTCAACATCATTGTGTGGGATGAGTTACATGGACACGGTGAGTATGTGTTGTGGTGCCATAGTGGTGTGTTTCCCTCACATGTGTCACATCACCATGACTCACATAACGGTGGTCGCATTGTTGTAGTATTTGGCATGCACTGTGTTGTTTAGCAGATCAACATCTCCTTGACACATGACAAGTTGGAATCACAACAGAGGCAAGTATGGTGTACTGGTGAGTTTATTTACAAACATGTGTGAGGATAGTGCACAGGATGGTGGGTGCTGTATATTGGGTTTTGAATCCAAAGTTCACAGTAGAGTTGGAAGTGTTGGTAGCTGAAATGTACAGAGTAAAGTCCACAGTCATCTGCTGCATTGGACCAACATGAACTCTCCATGTCATGTAGGCGAGTTGTGTCAGATACGACAAGGTGAACGGGTTGCGCACAAAGAACATTGTCCAGAACAGGTTTGAGGCCCTGGGGGATGTGCAGGGACATCTGCGTCTCACTTGTCCTTCTTCGGATGACCCCTCTTCTTCTTCGGGGGGGGATCCTCAGGTGCAGGCGTCTGCGGTGCAGGGGACTCTCCGCCAGAGTCATCCTCCCTCCCTGTGGCACTGGCAGATGGTGTGGCAAAAGATGTTGTAGCCACACAGGGAGGTGTGGACATGTTTGTGATGATCTGGCGGAGGCATAGGAGTATGTCCTGATGCACCGCAGTAAGTGCATCCCACTTTGCCTCCATGCAGGCATGGTGGGCAGCCTGCTCCTGTTGAATGTCCTTGAGGATCCCCACTACCTGGCCAAATCCTCCGGTGCTCTCCTGGTACGCATCTATGATGCGTGCCAGTTGGGGGTCTTCATGCAGTCCAGATCCCTCTGCAAGGCGCGCCCTCGGCCTACCACCCCTCCCAGCACCCCTATCCATACGGGCAGGACCTGCGGCGGCACGCACAGGTTACTCTGGGACCCCTTGGGTGTTGTTGCTGGTGATGTTGTCCGTAGCTTCCTGGGGGTCCTGTGTCCCTGTTCTGTCGGTGTTCTGTGGCCTTGGTCTGTCTGTGTTGGCGGGGGTGCCCTGTCTGTTTCCAGATGCTGGAGGCGTGGGTACAGATGTTGGTACTTTTGGTGCTGCATGATGACTCACACCAGAGGTGCCAGATTGTTCGTCGTCATCCGAAGAGGACAGAGACGGAACCACACCAGAGAGCTGAGGGTCCACCAGAGTCTGGGACAGCGACTCCTCTTCATTTGGTGCTGTGTCCCCAGCACCACCTGTGTTTGGAAGAGACACAGAATGTAAGTTATGTTTCTACAGGCATCAATGGTTCACATACATGACATTTTCTACAGTACGTCCGGATGCGTGCCTGTACACTGCTTTGTCCAAAGTTGTCACGGACAGAGATTGATATTGTTGTGGCACATTGCCCAGCCAAAATGAAACATTTCAATGTGCATGTCGAAGTGTGTGCATGCCCAGCTCATGTATAGATTTGTCTGTACATGACCATTACTACTCAAGGGCCATCACGTTGCTGACACAGGTTTGTCATCCCTGTACACATTTGAGCTTTAACAAGGACATACGTACAATTCCATTGAGGATATGTTGTAAGATTGGGGCATGTGTGGTAGCAGATTTTGCTAGTCTTTGTGTGCCACATTGGTGTATTGGTACGACATGGTCACAGTCCGGTATGCCAGTGATCTCTTTGGAGAAAGTGTTTTTTTACAGTGCTCTTAGTTCCCATCTCATTTCATACAAGTGATGATGTCACCATCGTTAATGAGTCTGGTGCTGAGTTTTGTACGTGCATATGTGATTTGACTTGTCAATGTTCTCCATGGTGACATGGATTGGGCAAGGTAGCACTCTGGCTTTTCAATGCTCATGACAGTGAGGGCCGGTGGTGTGAGTGTTGCAGTTTGGCTGCTGTGAGTAGCATGTCTCCTCCAATGCAGTCCAGGTTAGACCTTGTGTCTACAGTGTCTATGTCAGTGAGTGGTGTGTTGTGTGAAGGATGCATATGTTGCAGCACGATGAAGGAGTGGAATGCAGCTCACAACAGCACCGAGTGTGAATGAGACCAAGCTATGTTGTCGGCTTTATTGGTGTGTCCATTCCATTCACTGTCAGATGTCCCCAGTCAATGATGTATATGTGAGTTCCTGTGTGTTTTGTGCAATGTACCATATATGGATCTCCACACTTGTCATCTGCAAGACACACCTCCCCAACCAGGCCAGGGGGCACCCCTGGACACTGCATCCGCAGAGAATGAGTTTGAACATATGGTTGCAATGGCTGTGTGTGCAACCGTGTTTTGTTTGACCAGTGCATATGTGTGATTTTCAGCCACATAATTTCTCAGGCCCACGTGTCAGACATCTTGCCCGGGCATCATCTTTGTGAGTGACTGGTACCACGTGTGCAATGTGTTTTAGCATAGAAGGTGTGTGTATGGCCAGCATCGGTGTTATTTGTTTACAAGTCAGGGCCTCCTTCTCCCCAGGCCAGTTAACCCATCATTAATCGTGCCACCATTGCAGAGGGTGCAGGTTAACTTTCAGGATGTCAGTCAGTGCAGTCCTGGTGTTTGTTGTTGCCCAGTTCCCAGCATGGCCTTGTGCTCCCCACAACAGAGCCCAGTGTCAGACATCTTGTTAGTCCATTCCCACTTTCTGTGAGGTGAGCATGGTTCAGTGTGAAACTTGATGGGCCATGTGGGTGGGTGGGGAATATCTGTGACTGCAACTCCCATCATGCTCTTGGCTACACCCCCCTTCCCAGCATGCCCATACTTTCTTCCTTTTGACTCTGCTTCCCTGTGAGGGGGTGAGACAGCAATGGCAAGATGGCTGACTGTGCAGTCCTGGTGTTTGTTGGTGCCCAGTTCCCAGCATAGCCTTGTGCTCCCCACAACTGAGCCCAGTGTCAGACATCTTGTCAGTCCATTCCCACTCCCTGTGAGGCGAGCATGGTTCAGTGTGAGATTGCTGTGCCATGTGGGTGGGTGGGGAATGTCTGTTACTGCAACTCCCATCATGCTCTTGGCTACACCCCCCTTCCCAGCATGCCCATACTTCCTTCCTTTTGACTCTGCTTCCCTGTGAGGGGGTGTGACAGCAATGGCAAGATGGCTGACTGTGAAGTCCTGGGGTTTGTTTGGCTACAAGTCCAAAGAGAGCCCCTGTGCTTCACACAGCAGCACCCAGTACGGTGTATCTTTGGGTGATATTTCACTACGGTGTGAGTCAATGCCTTCTACCCGGTGAGTTGTGTGGCGTTTGTGTTGAGGGGTGTCTGTGTCTCCACATGCTGGTAAGTATGGTCAGAGCTGTCAGTCCTCCTTCACACCCGGCCAGACATCCCACCAAGAAACATGCTCCCATTGGAGGGCGTGCAAGTTGTCTATCAGGATGTCAGTCAGTGGTGTCCTGCTTCTGATTGGCGCACAATCCCTACCAGGGCCTTGTGCTCCCCACAGCAGGACCCAGTGTCAGCCATCTTGTCATTCCTTTTCCACTCCCTGTGATGTGGGCATGGTTCAGAGAGGTCTTGATGGGCCAATTTTGAGGGGGAGCATTATCTGTGACTACAAACCCCATCATGCTTTTGGATACACCCACTTCACCTGCATACCCACTATTCCTTCCTGTCAGTCAGCTGCACTGTGAGTTAGTTTATTTTTTGCTGGCAAACGGTCTGACAGTGTTTATTTGGCTTTGAGCCACTGCCTTGCTCTATTTGTTTGTAGGTTTGTACATGTCATGACACAGTTACAAGTCACTATGAGATGGCAGGTATTGTGTTTGTCTGACTAGCATACACATCTTGGGATGATTATATATTGGTTACTGTGGCTTTGCTAAAGGTGCATGGTTTCACTGTCCCCTTGCCACACAATATTGAGTATGTTGGTTGTGTTCTCACCAGGCTCTGGTATGTCTGCTAGACCATGGACGCTCTCTGGTGGTAGGATGTCCCGCACCTTCTCCTCCCAGGACCTGAAGTTTACTGGTTTGGCAGGAGGGCCACCGCCAGCGCGCTGACTCAAGGCATGATCTTTCTCGATCAGTTTCTTGACCCTCCTGCGCACGTCATACCACCTGTTCTGGATATCGTCATTTGTGCGCAACGTTGGTGCTTGTGCGTTCACCTTGTCCACAATCCTCGCCCACATCTTTGTTTTCTGTGACATGGGGGTCCTTTGGACCAATGTACCAAACAAATGTGGCTCTACTCTGATGATCTCGTCTACCAGCACTTCTAACTCACTATCTGTGAACTTTGGATTCTTCTTTGGGGGCATGGTGATGGGTGGTGGTGGTGAGTGATGTGTGTGTGACGGTGCAAGTGAGGGTAGGTTAATGTCGGTTTTGCTAGCTGTATGTGTGGGTGCTTTTGGTGAGGTGCTAATGGTGTGAAAGTTGTGTGATGGGTGAGTTGTGAGTGTGTCTGTGGTTGCTGTGTGATGGTGTTTTCTGCTGGCTGTTGTCTTCTTTTGGCAAAGGATCATGGTAGTGATTGATGTGCTTTATATAGGTGCAGTTGTGGGTGTGTCTTTGTTCCAAGTTTTTTGGGGGGATATTTATTGGCTTTGTCATTGCTTGTTTGGTCCTTTTTTTGTATTTTTTCCTTTGGGTTTTCTAGGCATGAAGGAGACGTTCTTCTGACCGAGACGGACGCTGATGTTGGCTCGTGCGGGCTTCTCCGGCTCATTCACGCTGACTTTCTTCTGTGTTTCATACGCGTCGGTCGAGGAGATCTCTATTGCTTGAGGTCCCTGTTTTCTGTGCGTGTCGGTCATGTAGCTTGGGCTCTGTGCGAGTCAGACTGTGTTTACACGCATTGCATCGTACTGCGCGGATCAGACATCGTGGGTACGTGTCAGTCGTGTTCATTCCTGGTACGTGTCGGTCGGTGAAAATCGCGTCAGTTTTCCAGGTGAATCACTGTTTTCCCTATGGCTCGGTCGTACGGCTTGTATTCCATACGTGTCGGTTGTAATTCACACGCGTTGCATCGTACTGCACAGGTTGTACGGTGCCGGTCCGTGTCGGCCGGTCTCCGTTCCGGGTCCGTGTTGGTCGGTACGTTTTGCAGCCGGAATCGGAAACGGCCCCTCTGTCTCAGTCAAGTGACTGCAGCTTGTTGTTATACTCTGACATTCCATTGGGGGACAACACACTGCTTATTATAACATTACAATGGTTTTACTTAGTGTAGGAGCAGATCCCAAAACAGCATGTGCAATTGACTTTAGCTCACTCTTCTTGAGATGCAAAGAAGTGGGTTAGGATTTTACACAATAGTGTATGTAGTCCTTTCAGGCAAAAAATTACAATACTCTTTATGGATTTCAAATTGGTACTTATGAGTACATTTTTAGTCAAGATTGAAGGTCCCTCACAGTGTTTATTGTGAGTCGTATTTTAGATTTTTGGGCAACAACATTTATTGAAATTGAATGATGACCAAACACAGTCCATTTGGGAGACATGTCATGCGACAAGGGGAGGTGAGGAGTGATATGCGGAACATATATTACTTGAAGTAAGGGATGGCATGTTACACTAGTGTTGCCTTTAATGTGGCAATATTCACACCTCTGTATAAACAAGGGAGGTCTGTTTGTGCACAGACACACAATGCAACATAGGTTGCTGACCTGCCCTGCCTGAAAGAGTGAGTGCAGGTAAGGACCCCATTTGACATATTACATTGATTTTCTGGTTTGTGTCTACACTGAAGTTACATTAGCTTCTTTATACCACTGCTGAGTCCAATGTACCACATCACCAGGGTGGCTCCATTCCCTCTAGCCATCAGTTACAGCACTGAGCAAGTTGTTATTATGGGAGGTATTATATGTGATCCTATACTCTGCCTTTTACACACTACAACACACCAATCTAGCTTGCTGTACATTCCTGTATACAATTTGTGTAATATTTTGTCATACTTATTCATATTTTCCACCCTGCAGGAAAGGGTAAGGGCATGTATATACCATACTTTGCCTGTTTGTATGGAAATCAGTAGTTTCATAGCACACCCACAGTCATCTCCAGAGTCCACAATACTAGACACCAAGAACAATCTCTGAAGGGGATAGCCACCGTCACACTTAGAAATATACACCAGCTAAGGCTCACTCCATTTCCTCAGAACCCAGGATGCTAATCTGCAGATTCCCCCAAAGGTCTTCACTTGTCCATGACTCCTTTGGCAAACATCATTCAGACCCAGGGACTCTACTTCATCTCACACACTGATGACACCCAGATCATACATTGACTCTCAGTAGACACCAACACCACCAACATTTGTTATTATGCCATTGACCAACATGCGTACCTGTATTTGAGAGTAATGGCTCATACTGAACCTCACAAGATAGGATTGAGGATATTAAGCGACATGTACCTACCCTGGTTGCCCACATGACTAGACCCAAATACCTCACCCTCCAACCATCCCAGAAATGTGTCCCTCATCCTGACACCTACCCCACCCTGAGACTTCACAATTCCCTGTTTCACCTCCACCTGCTTTCACATATTTTGTATGGTCAGACGTTTTTTTCTTATGGCTCCCTCTTGACACCTGTGAGACCATCACCCAGGACTTCATCTCACGTAGACTGTAGTACACCAATGTCCTCTACCACAGCATCTCTGCACAGCTGCTACACAAGTGGCAAACTATCAAACACAGCAGTGATACAATGGCTCTCCATTCAGACACACTACCAGTTTGATATGCTCAGTCACATCTACAAGGCACTACAGTACCAGGGACCCAACTAGAATGCACACGATCTATGCTTCCAACAAACATTTATGGGCCTCTGCTGTGCATGACTTGCATTCACCCCCACCCCAATCTCTATTTGAGCAAGACAGGAGGTAGGGTGGTCTCTTACATGGCTGCCAACACCTGTAAAAGACTCATCCAGCACATCAGGACAGTTGTATGCAATATGGTTTAGTGCTACTGACTGTACACCTGGCTCGCCACATGATCCTACTTGCTGAGCCTGCCCATGCTCAGCACCTGGATAACCTCTTGGTGAGAAATGAATCCTCTGGCAAACCAGATCACTTTACATTACATAACATTCCACTTTTGCCTGCCTAGCCCCAAGACAAGCATACTTGCTTCAGGTGCAAGGGGGCCAGCATTGGCACTGTCATATCTGCAAACTTTTCAAGGTCCATGCATGATGTGCTGCTCCAATCCAGGTGTTTTACTGTGTATTGTAGTCCTGGCCAATCATGTTATAGATTACACTACAAGTCCCAGGATTCAGAGGGCATCATGGACTGGGGTAACACATCAAACATAGCCCAGATAAACTTGGCAGGGCTGGATAGAAATAAAGGTGACTGGGCAATAAAATAGAAGTTATGTGATGGAGGAGTTAATTTGTGAGACATTCCTGTCCTTTCACTTGCACGCAGCACAGTGCAGCAAAGTGTCTTGCTGTGCTGCATGACAGTTTTAACCATATTGTCCCTTGTTTTCACTTACCCTGTAGTTCTTATTGGTCCTCAACTGCAGTACTGTCCTGTCTGGCAACTCCAGCCACCAACTCTGTAGGGATGAGTGACACCACCTGCTCCTCTAATAGGTCCAACTCCTCCTGAAAAGCAGGTCCTCCTCCAGTCCCCATGGCTGCCTTATGGTTCCTGACAAGTCTCTCTTTGGTCCTGTGTTTGTAGTCGTGCCACCTCTTCTTGCACTCCAGCATTGTCCTTTGTGTTTGCCCTACACTGTTGATTTTATCCACTATGTATTGTCAAATGGCTTCCTTCTTCCCTAATGGCAATTTGGAGGTGACTAAGAGAAGTTGGGCAGTCTGTGTAATCTTAGCTATTAAAAATTCTCCTCACTGAAATTGCTCTTCCTCTTCCCCTGGGCTGCTGTCTGGTCATCTTGGTTGGGGGATCACTGACAGAATATCCAGGGGAAGAATATCGAGCTGCCACAATATGGAGGTAAAAATATCGAGTGACAGAATATCGACTTCCTGTCTACAAACAGGTAAGTACAAAAATATTGAATCCTAAATATTGTTGTTAATAATATAGTTTGCTAAAATATCAACTTTTTAAAATGTCTTAAAAGTAATATAAAATTAATTAAATAATAAATATAATTAAGTAAAATATACTTAAAAATAATTAAAATACGTTAATATTAATAAAAATACATGTAATGAAAAAAATAAACATGCATTTATATATTTTTTATATATTAACTTAATATTTAAAAATAATGAATATTTTTAATTATAAAATGTCAAAAACATGATTTAAAATATAATTACATATATATAGATATATATATATATATATATATATATACACCTATAATATAAATATAAAAAATAAATTATATATAATAAGTTAAAACATTAAAATAAATAAATAGGAAATAAATAATATTTTACACTACATTAAATATAACAATACTAAAAACGTTGCATAGCACAGGAGATAAAATTACTATTCCCACTCCAGCGAGTGGTACAGTAGGGAAAGTGTTGGATAGCGGGTGGATAAAAATTACTATTCCCACTCCAGTGAGTGGAACAGTAGAGAAAGTGTTGGATAGCGAGTGGGTAAAAACTACTATTCCCACTCCAGTGAGTGCAAAAGTAGGGAAAGTGTTGGATACCGGGAGGATAAAAATGACTATTCTCACTTCAGTGAGTGCAACAGTAGGGAAAGTGTTGGATAGTGGGTGGGTAAAAATTACTATTCCCACTCCAGTGAGTGCAACAGTAGGGAAAGTGTTGGATAGCGGGTGGGAATAATGTACTATTCCCACTCCACCAAGTCTAACAGTAGAGAAAGTGTTGGATAGCGGGAGGCTAAAAATTACTAATTCCTCTCTAGTGAGTGCAACAGTAGGGAAAGTGTTGGATAGCGGGAGGGTAAAAATTACTGTTTCCACTCCAGTGAGTTGAACAGTAGGGAAAGTGTTGGATAGCAGGTGGGTAAAAATTACTATTCCCACTCCAGTGAGTGCAACAGTAGGGAAAGTGTTGGATAGCGGGAGGGTAAAAATTACTATTCCCACTTCAGTGAGTGCAACAGTAGGGAAAGTATTGGATAGCGGGTGGGTAAAAGTTACTATTGCCACTCCAGTGAGTGCACCAGTAGGGAAAGTGTTGGATAGCGGGTGGGTAAAAATTACTATTCCCACTATACTGAGTGCAACAGTAGGGAAAGTGTTGGATAGCGGTAGGGTAAAAATTACTATTCCCACTCCAGTGAGTGCACCAGTAGGGAAAGTGTTGGATAGCGGGTGGGTAAAAATTACTATTCCCACTCCAGTGAGTGCAACAGTAGGGAAAGTGTTGGATAGCAGGAGGGTAAAAATTCCTATTCCCACTCAAGTGAATGCAACAGTAGGGAAAGTGTTGGATAGCGGGTGGGAATATTGTTATATTCCCAATCCACCAAGTGTAACAGTAGGGAAAGTGTTGGATAGCGTAGGGGAATAATTTAGTATACCCACTCCTGCAATATAATTAACATTAATTAACAAGTAATTATTTTTTCAAAATTAATTTACCCCCCACAATTTTCCCCTATAAACATTACCTACAATATTGTAAAATATTAATAAATTAATATAATTAACTAACAATAATTAACTAATACCAATTAATAATAAAATTAATAACCATCAAATCTAAATTAATTCACACAATTAACACTATAAAATTACTTTGAATAAATATAATATAAAAATATTAAAAATTACATTAAAACTAAATTCCTTCCTACCCTACTCCCCTATCAACCCTCAACCCACTCCTAAAAAAAAGTACACAATTAACATATTTACACATTAATTATTAATAATTAATATCTAATTAATTCCTAAGTAATAAAAAATAACACAATTAGCATAATTATCAATTAATTATTAATTGTTATAAATAATGTATATTGTTACTTAACTTAACAATATAAATTATTAAATACTGGATTATTAATTGATAAAATAATTAATTAATTTCAATTAAATCACTTCCCACCCTATTCCCCTATTAACCCACAACCTGCTACAGAATTAATTTACACAAAAAGTAATTAACATACAATTAATTAATTCTAAATAATTATTAAAAAATATATTATAATTAAATTACTTCCCACCCTATTCCCCTATAAACCCACAACCCGCTATGGAATTGAATTACGCAAAAATTAATTAACATAAAATTCATTACTTTAAAAAAATTCAAACATACATTCCAAAAATAATACATACTTTTAACACATATACTAACACTTAAAACATTTAAAAAAATATCGATATTTTTAACAACTATATTATGATTACTAACTTCGATATTCTGAAAAACGATATTTCTTACCTACATTTCGATATTCTGCACCACTATATTTTTGGAAGTCGATATTATGTCCACTCAATATCTAAAACTCAATATTTTGCCATTTCGATATTTTGTCTGTTCACCCTTGGTTGGGGGTGGTGTTGTCCATTTTTCCCTGTTATTTTGATGTTCACAATTACTGTAGATTTGAATGCATCATTTTTTAAAGCATCACCTCCACACAATGCACTCCTGTGGAACACAAAGCTGATTTGCGGCACATAAAGGTGCTTTAGAACACGCAAATCAGCTTACGTCACATAGGGACCAGTTGGTTACAACTCTTTGCATCATTCTTCTCAGCGCTGTGTCAGAATTTTTGACGCATCTTCGGTACTTGGGACATGGTGCGCTGTACCATAAATGCGGCGCATCCATGTTGCGAGGAAGTGATGCAGCGCAAGTTTTTCTGATGCAATGCTGCTGCAATGCAGCGTTGCATCAGTTCTCATAAATATCCCCGAAGTTTAAAAGGTTTATTTCAGAAATGATCAAAGAAAATTGCATATTCTGCCATAAAGGCTCAGATGCAGAATACAAAATCATAAAGGAAACCCTAATTAGTCGATCTAAAGACTAAGCTTCCAACTCATACGAGTACTGACTACATCCTAAGTAAGTAAGTCTCAAAATAATTGGACAGTTTCAAGAAGAAAATGAAAAGTTTCCCCTGATGCTTCAACGCCAGAGGTTTGTATGTACAATTTATGCATATTAATTAATGAACAACAAACTCATCATGGAATGATCATGGTTAGGTCTCATTGGCAAATGAAAAATATTTACAAAAATTGAAAGGCTTTTAACACGAACCCATTTCTTAAGGTAAGAGAAATCTTCTGCTTGGCTTTTTCAGCAAGTGCACTCCAGAGATGTACAACTTAATATCAAACATTTTCTATAGCTCAGAGAATTGTGTTCTTCTACAGCTCTTCATTGTATCTAGCAACGGAAATCCTTCGAAATGATACTTTGGGTACAGGATGAAGGTTTAATTCACAATACATGCTTTCCAACTCTACAGTGCACGGACGTTACTCCCTGTGCTCCTGGGCAGAGAAGCCTGAAACTGATGGGGAGGGGAGAACGAACAGGACGAACAAAACATCAAAAACTGCATCCATTTTTAAAATAGTGGCGTTTCACACTTATAAGTGGCACAACTGTACTATTACGTTATTAATCACATTTCCATATGAGATTCATTGGTTACGGTCATCTGCATTTTTACAATTTTAAAACTAGTTATGTACATTAGAAAACTGTCACCCAAAATTGTACATCAGGAAAACCTTCACAGTGGCCTGACTGAAGTCCCCTGAATCGGGATGGAAACGAGCTGTGTAGAGCGGCGGGCCCGAGAGCTGCACTAGAGAGCTGCCAATAGCGATCGCAGCTTAGCTCCTCCCCCCACACTGTCAACTTGAGCACCACCGTGCCTCAAAGGGCAAAGGCCTGCCTAACGAAAGGCAACAGACCCGCAGGAGCATGTGCCTGTGCTCACAGCCTGACCAGGAATTAAATCGCCCTGGTGAAAACGTTCAACCCACTGCAGGAGGCCGTGTCTAGCTAGGGACCATGGAGGCATGATTGAGTCATGGCAGCCTATTCAGCTCTGGAAGCATCCCCCCCACCCCCCCCCCCCCCCCACCTGATGTACTGGGTGAAGCCAAGACCAATTATGCCAGTGCATCTCTGTTAATAAAGTTTTTTTTTTCATTTCAAAAGAATTTTATTATTTTAAAAGCGCAAATATGACAAATAAGATATAAACCAAAGTGATACAATTGATATCAGACAATAAGATAATAAATACATTAATATAAAATCAATTGGTAGAAGAACAATTCATTGTCATTCAATAATCTGCAGACATCCGATAAATAAATACTTAAGGAGGGAAGACCCAAAATGATGTCTGGCAAAGATATATATCAAAAGTATCACCTACAGATGGCAAATTAGGGAGAAGAGGAAAGAGAAGAAAGGAAGAAAGAAAAGACGGAAAGAGTAGGAAAGAGAAGAGAAAAGACAAAGAGAGACAGAAAGAAGGAAAGGAAGAGGAGAGGATTTCCAGAGGAATCACCCAACACACAAGACAACACTAACCAGACAAATCAAAGGGATATTGTTCCACCACCCCGTCAGAGGCCAACTTCATATATGAATCTAGGGCTTCCCATACAGCAGAGGAAATAGAAGGAGAAAGATGAGCATGGTCCACTGACGTATGAGCACTTCGTAGAAAGGAAACCCAAGCCCACCAGGTATGGTAAGAGACAGACGAAAAGGATTTCCACTCCATGAGAATTACTTTGACTGCAATAGTTAACAAGAGGTCCAACAACTGTAACTCCATGGGATCTAAAGGCAGAGGGATTGGGGCCGCCAACGGACCTAAGAGAATTAATGGAAGAGACAGTTGGAATTTGATGTTAAAGATGAGCATAAGGTGTTTGTGAACTAAATCCCAAAAGGGTTGGAGAAGGGAACAGTCAAGGAACATATGTTGAAAGTCGCCAGGTAGAAGCCCACAACTCCAACATAAGTTGTCATCTTTGAGAGTAAGTGAATACAGACGACTGGGAGTCCAGTGAAGAAGATTAATAGAGAAAAACTTAGACTGCGTTAGAGAGGGGGCAATTTTGTTACGAAGAGAAAATTTGCCAATATCTTGCCAGGTATCAGAAGAAATATGGGCAGTAACAGAATGATCAAAATGCTGTAACCATTTTTGCTGTGTGACAGTATGGGAAGAGAGTGTAGAGGACGATAAAAATTTATAAATCCGAGACGCAACATGACCAGACCTAATCCAAAGCTGAAAGAGCGTAATCAGCGGGGAAGAAGGATGAAGGTGTACTTTAGCAAGTGCAACCTTAATCTTAAGAAAAGTATAAAAATCTAAATTAGATAAAGAAAAATGTTGAGCAAGAGAAGAGAAAGGGGAAGGATCATTGTTGGACTCATAGAGATGTTTAACAAGTGAGACACCTTTCCCAGCCCAGTAAGACATCAATTCAGGGTCAATATTAAGTTTGATTTTAGAATTGCGCCAAATAGACGACCATCTAGTTTTATGTATTGGAACTGCTACCCTCTTATCAACCTTACGGACCGCAGCAATAGTGTCTAAAATAATAGAACGAGAAAATGAAATAGAAAGGGTATTTGTGGTCAAAAAAGATGCAGTCGGAAGAGGGGAGGCCAGTTCCTGTTCTATTGTCAACCAGGCTGGAGCATGAGTAGATGGGGAAGAAAACCAAAGGGCACCCTGGGACGCCAGAAAAGCAGTTTGATACTTTCCCCAATCAGGAAAATTACAGCCCCCCATATCATAAGATTTCCGTAAAAATTTGTAAGCAATCCTAGCCCTTCTATCATTCCATAAAAATTTAGAAGTGAGCAGATCAAGTTCATGGAAGAAGGAATCAGAAAGCCTTACTGGAAGCATAGAAGAAACAAAATTAATAATAGGAGTGATCATCATTTTTAGAGTCTGCATACGACCCCACCAAGAAATATGCTTCGGAGACCAATTTTCCAGAAGACGTCTCACCTTAAGAATAGTTTGGGATTCATTATAAGAAGCCGTAGCATATAGGGTGGAACAAAAATAAATACCCAGATACTTTAAGTGTTGGGATTGCCATTTAAAGCCCGCCGAGCCCATATGAGAAGAGAAGCAGTAAGCATTTAAAGGAAACATCTCTGTCTTATCTTTGTTCAGAGTGTATCCTGAAACTTTTGAAAAAAGAGCAATCGTGTCCGAAATCGCAGGGATGGCCAGCGCAATATCATCAGAAAAAATGAGAACGTCATCTGCATATGCCGCAGTTTTTATCTGATGAGACCCAAAAGAGAACCCTTTAATATCTGGATGCGAATCAATCATTCTGAGGAGAGGATCAATGGACAACAAAAATAGGAGAGGGGACAAAGGGCATCCTTGTCTAGTGCCCTGGCAAAGGTTAAAAAAGGAAGACGTAGCACCATTCACCCGTATATTAGCTCTAGGTCGGGAGTAAAGAGACATAACCATACGAATAAAGGAATCACCAAGATTGTGGGCACATAGGACCGCTCGTAGAAAAGGCCAAGAAACCTTATCAAAGGCCTTTTCAGCGTCAAGGGCCAAGGCTGCCGCCGGAAGCTTAGATCGTTTAGCGGCGCCAAGAATATGACAAAAAGTACGTATATTATCCCGTGCAAGACGTCCCTTTACGAAACCTGTTTGGGAGGGATGAACCAAATGAGGAATAAAGGATTCTAATCGTTTAGCTAAAATTTTAGCAAAGATCTTGGCTTCCATGTTAAGGAGGGATATGGGGCGAAAATTTTTGGGATCTGCGTGATCCTTCCCTTCTTTGGGGATAACTACAATAGTAGCATCCGCCGCAGAACCAGACACAGAGCCATCCTTAATAAACGCATCAAAAACGGCTTGGAGTTTAGGGACAATCACGGGAATAAAGGTTTTATAAAACGCAATAGGATATCCATCAGGACCAGGAGCTTTACCAGACCGAGTAGCTTTAATCGCGGAAATGATTTCATCAGCAGCAATCGGGCCATTTAATGATTGATTATCTTCCTCCGAAACAACTTTCAAAGGAACCGACTTCAAGAACTCCTGACATTGTTCAAAAGAAGCTTGAGCCGACGGGGTATATAAATTGTTATAAAAATCGCGGAACACCTCCAGGATTTCTGTAGTTTGAAATTTTTTCCTACCAAGCCGGTCAGTAATAGAAGGAATTTGGAAAGTGTTACAAGAAGATTCCTGGAACTTTAAAGTGGCAGCAAGAATCTTGCCCGCACGATTTTTTAATAGCAGTCTCTTAGATTTCTGAGCCTGTAGGCCAATATGAGCTCTCTTAGTAACTATAGTATTGTATGAATATTTTAGATTTTTAATAGATTGAAGGCAGGACTTATTCTGAGAGTGGCGGAAAAGGGCTTCCTGGCGTTTGATCTCATCTGCTAAGTCCGTGAGTTCCTTTTTAATGGCTGCGTTTCTCTTAGACATACATTTAATGACCTGACCACGAAAAGTACATTTGAAAGAGTCCCAGAGAACAACAGGGGAGCTAACAGACCCAACATTCTCAATAAAAAAAGTCTCAATGTCATTGGAAAACTCTCGCACCAAGGACTCATCATGTAAAATTTCTGTGTTGAGTCTCCACGAGCGAGCTCGTGCCCTAGGGACAAAGGAGGTAATAGTAAATGTGACTGCGGCGTGGTCAGAGACTAAAATAGGGTGAATAAGCGGAGAAGAAGAAAATTGAACCAGAGAAGAATGAACCAAAAGATAGTCAATGCGTGAAAAGGACGAATGAGGGGAAGAAAAAAAGGAAAAGTCACTACCAGTGGGATTATGAAGACGCCAAACATCCTGAAGATGGGTAAGAGAGCACATATTAGTCATTTGTTTGTGTGCTTTAGGGGGACGAAAGTTAAAGGCAGAATTCCTATCCAAGATAGGGTCCATTGGCAAGTTAAAGTCACCACCTACAATAAGATTACCAGAGTGAGGAGTATCCTCGAGCTTTTTGGTAATCGCAGTCCAAAAGGCCGGGTCATCCTTATTGGGGGCATAAATATTCATGACAAATAAGTCAGCATTACCATCGGACAACTTAGATAGTAACCAACGCCCCTCCGAATCCTGTTCAGAGGAAACGATAGATAAGCCAGAGTGTTTAGAAACTAAGGTAATTACTCCATTCCTTTTACCACAAGCATCTGAACAAGCAACATCAAAGACCCACTCTTTCTTCAGAAACAACGCCTCCTTGGCAGAGAGCTTTGTCTCCTGAAAAAGGACGAGATCCGAAGAAAGAGATTTACAGTAATCCAAAGTCTTTGACCTTTTGACTGGATGATTTAACCCTTTAACATTAAGGGAAAGTATATTTAGTCCAGACATAGAACCATCATCAGGAAAAAAAGATAATCCATATGTGGCAAATGAAGCGCAACAACCAGGAGGGCTAACCAGCAGACATCAACAGCCAGCACAACACAGGGTGAGACCAAAGAGGAAATCCGAAGAGAAGAAAGGAAAGAAGAGGAAAAAGAAAGCAGGAGAGTACAGAGAAAGAGAGAGGGAAGAGCCAATCCGGCAGGTCTGAAAAAGACCAAATTCATACAAGGGGGGACATGGAAGAAAGAGCGAGGGGTCAACAGGAGAAATAACAACAACCGCATAAAAAAACCCCAGAGCAGTGCATCACCGGTTATACATTTAAAAGGAGAGCACTATCTAAAAGCTAAGAACCGGAGATAATTATCACTTATTAGAAGACAAAGCGAAATGAGAAACTGTAAAAGCAACACAATTGACCAAATTAATGTATATATAACAACTAAAATAAATCATAGAGAACGGTAAGAGCAGAAAAGAGAGAAAAAGAAAGCACAATCAGGCATTAAGAGCTAGTGGAAAGAGAACTAAGAGAGAACAATAGTATTAGGTAGAACCAGACCAAAGCGGACTCCAACCAAAGAAGAAGGACCATAATGAAGAGAAAAGAAAAAATACACTCTAAAGCATACTGTATGATATAATATGGGAAAAATACGTGAAATATAATAAAAAACGGTATATAGCATCTTATCAATATAGCAGTCAGTGAATCCCTATGGCAGTTAAATAAGAGGCCTAATACTATATATAAATATGTAAAATCTATATACAAACTCATAGATGACTTGGCATGAATAAATAAGACCATATACACACAAACTGGTAGAATAAATATGCTTGGCTAAGTAAGTACACATGTAGATAAGAGAGGCATAAATCTATCAAGAACAAAGCATTTCTAAAACAGAACTAACCTACTCGAAAAAAAAACGGTTAATATCACATTGTAATCAAATCACGCAAAGAGAAATTCAATAAAGTAGGTATCTATATGAAACAATATGGGAAAACTAATTGAAACATAATAAAAAACGGTAGGTAGCATCTTATCATATAACAGTCAGAGAAACCCTTATGGCAGCTAGATAAGAGACCTAATACTATATATAAATATGTAAAATCTATATACAAACTTAAAGATAACTGGCCATGAAAAAATAAAGCCATATACACAGAAGCTGGCAAGATAAATATGCATGCCTAAGAAAGTGAACATGTAGGTAAGATGGGCGTATGTCTGCCAAGTACAAAGCATCTATAAAAAACTAACCTACTCGAAAAAAAAAAGAACAAATAGTAACACAATGTAAACGAATCAATCAATGAAAAAAACACTAAAGTAGGTATAACTAGCAACTATATGAACGACCTATATTGATTCTAAGTATAGCCATAAATAAACACTTAATAAACATATATGAATAAAACACCTAGACAACCCAAGCAACAACACGAAGATAGATCAAAGGAACAAACAATGACCTACTCCATAAAGTACGAAATAACAATAAACAAACATGAAGCAAAAGGAACGACCACAACAGAATAAGATAAACCAAAATTCACCACAATAATCGACGCACATACCTAAGACACACCCCTGGAAGGAAAAGGACCGTGACCTTATACGTCGAAAGACAAACTGGGGAGGCAATGAATAACAGGACGCTACGCGGACAAAAGTGAAGTCACGCCAACAAAAGAAATTACCACAAAAAATTGAAAGGTTTGTACACTAACACTAACAACACTAAAGACCAAAACACCGTAACGATACTAAGGGAGCACCAAGAGACGACAAAAATACGTCAAGACCAATGGACATAGAGACCACTGCGCAGATCTAAAAGCAGCTAGACCTAATAGATCTGACAAAGACTAAAGACAATGCATTATGTGTAGCCGCCTCAGGTGCCAGAAGAACCAGGAGCATGTGAAGCCCCCGTTTGAAGGTCCATCTGTAGCTCCATTTGATTATCCAGAAACGAGGCCAAATCCGCAGGTTCGTCAAAAATTCTGACACGACCCTTAAAAGTAATGCGGAATTTTGAGGGACCAGCAAAGGAGAAGGGAATATTCAGTTCAGACAAACGCTTCCGGAGATTAAGAAAGCCCTTCCTCCTCAACACCGTGTCTCTGGCAAAGTCTTGCGAAATTGAGATACGATGGCCATTCCAAGAGACAGCTCTAACCTTTCGCATATGCGCCAAAATCTGCTCTGTATGTTGGTGACGCAGCGGCTTAAAAATTATCGCTCTTGGTTGCGTAGCAGACTTGGGGCGAAAGGAGGGGACACGGTGTGCCCGTTCCAGTTCAAAATCTTTGTGGAAAGAAATTTGTAGTGTTGCCGGAATCCATTGATAAAGAAACTCAATCATGGAAGATGCGTCTTTCTCAGCATCTTCAGGAAGACCAAAAATACGCAGATTGGATCTACGATTACGATCCTCTTGTTCAGTGAGGTCTTTCCTCAATGCTGCCATAGAACGCTCTATCTGCGTGAGAGATCTAGAGTGCTTTTGCATGGTATCCTCTGCGCCACTAATCCGTGCTTCTGTACCTGAGACACGAAGGGAAAGGGCCTTGAAATCATTCCTGATGGCTAACACCTCCACTTGCAGTAAATCTGTATTAGTCTTAGTAGACTGCGCAATCTCATAAACCTCATTAAGGCGCGACAGAATGGACTCAAGAGTCGAATTAGTGTCTTTAGGAGCAGACTCAGGTGTTGGGGATACCTGTTTGGACCTCTTAAGAGATGCTTTAGAGTCTTTAAGGTCTTTGGCATTCGGTGAAGGGGCCATATTTTCAGCCATAGGGCAGACCACCTCAGTAGAAACGAAATACACCTCCTCAGATCCCAGTCAGAAAAAAACACCTCACGAAAAGAAGCATGTGCTACAGGCGCCAGTAGTCAAGCACCACCTACGAAAACCCCCAGGATCAAGCCAAGAACAAAAAAGTCTCACATAAGGAAGTGGCAGTGCGTTTGACGACAAGGAAAAGCCAAAAACCTCAAAAGGTTCACACAGTGGGTCTCTCAGCAATAGGCGATAGAAAAAAAGAACAAAATAAGCTCAATAAAAGTGAAAAAACGTCACCAGCTCCTGAATGCCTCCATTCCTGACAGGAAAGACCAGTAGCGTCGTCTTGTAGAAGCGATAAAAAAACTCCCTCACAGAAGAAACAAAATGGCGGCCGTTCGTAAGAGCCTGAGGCGCAACTTAAAAATGCCGATAGCTAGACTCCGGCCACTCTTTACCACCAGAAACCTCCTTCGTAGCGTGCACGGCAGCTTCCCATATCAGATAACATCTTCTGCACAGAGCGGGGCAATATTCAGCGACCGCAATGTCTCCGTCGGCCCTCTCTCTTTACGGAGCTCAAGCGCGATCCGCCATCTCGCAGCGGCGCGCAAGCCACGCCCCTCTCTGTTAATAAAGTTTTAAAGTTTTAAATGAACTGGTGCACTTTTGCTAGTATATGCATTAAATGACAATCTCAAAGTGGTATTAAGCGTTATGAAAGGCTAAAACCATAATACTGGTTACAGCCTCGGATCCTTCTCAGTTAGCCATGAGTGAATAGTTAAAGACTGAATTTTTAAGCACAAAATAAGATTTGTGTCAGATTACATTGGAGATAATATAATGTGTGCCAGGGCTTGGGGAGAGGAGTTGGCCTAAGGGCTAGGGCGCTCAACCTCGGACTTGGGGAACTGGGTTCAAGTCTCGGTAATGACTCTGAGCATCCTGTGATTCTGGGCAAATCACTTAATCTCCCCATGCCTAACCAAAAAATGAATGGGGTGTAGAATGAATAGTTTGGACAAACTGACACTGATCAGCCAGAAAGGACACAAGCCATTAAAGAAGGTTCACATGCTTCTCTGAGCCATTTTAAGACATGGGCAAAGTGGGCAACTGACCAGGACCTCCACATTCCCAGGGCCTCCCTGGAAAAGTGAACTGATAAAGCTGAGTTGAAAAGATCTTGAGAAAGTGCAGCTGAAGAGGGAGGGTTCAGACAGTTTGTCGCTTATCATTGCCAACAATTGAGTGATTTTCTTGGGAAACATCCATTACCCCACATGCGTTACTCCGCATGCCATTACCCCACATTTTTTACACTGCAAAATCTTTTACAACGCATGGCTTTACACCGCAAACTATTACAACGCATTCGCCAAAGTAACACCCTGTGGAGTTAGAATAGTAAATTGCATTGTAATGGGGAATGCGTTGTGATGGAGTGCATTGTAAAGCCCTGCGTTGCAAAAAAGTTTGCGGTGTAAAAACTGCGGGGTAATGACACACGGAGTAAAAGTGTGCTGAGTCAAGTGTCCTATTCGATTTTCTTCCTTACTGGTTTCCTTCCTAACTCATTACCTCTGGATAAGCTTTAAACAGAATAGGGAGTTAAAAAATAGCTGTGGCTAATCTCATGAGAAAAGCTGAACAACATCAAGGTGCCGATTCCAATCCTGTAAAACCCAGGTACGATTCTTCGTACGGAGCGTATTCTCCGTCCGACTCGTACCCGGGAAATCCACCGTACAATCCAGCTAGTACGATTCGTACAGAAATACCATTTCCGTACGATTCGTACAAAACACCATACGGCTAAAAAATACCTACAATTCTGATCCGGGACAGCGCGTACGCGACGTCCGTACGGAGTCTGGCAGCGTTTTACGGACCAGCAAGTACGATTCGTCCCTACGTCATTCCGCACAGCTCTTTTTTTACGGCAGCTAAAAACCCCCGAAAACATGAGTCCGACGCAACAACGGAGCCCCGGTACGCGACGGACAGCCATGGACCCCATCCTACGTGTCATCCCGGCCCTCTTAGCCTACAACCTGGTGCACCGAACCCGACGCACACGCCGCAGAAGGTGAGAACAACACCCAGGGGTCAAGGGGGGGTGAGGGGCATGAAACATACCCCCTACCCAAATTAAAACATACAATATGGAGGACATATATTACCTCCAGGGTCTGGTCACTTCGGGGGGCGTGTCCACCAATCCCTGCGTACCGCAACAATGGAAGTGGACGTGTATGCATACCCCTACGGCAACACTACAATAGTGATACGCACCGTACTCACACATACATAGCGTGGGTACGGTCCATAGCACTATATTAGTACACGCTCTGAGGGCGTGTGTACGGTCCGTACCACGCGTACCCCTACGTCACCACTACAATGGGGGTACTGACCGTACACTCGCCCATGCGTAGGTACGGTCCGTAACACCATTGGAGTGGTGCCGTAGGGGTACGTGTGGTACGGACCGTACACACGCCCTCAGAGCGTGTGTACGGTCCGTACCACCATTGGAGTGGTGCCGTAGGGGTACGTGTGGTACGGACCGTACACAAGCCCTCAGAGCGTGTGTACGGTCCGTACCACCATTGGAGTGGTGCCGTAGGGGTACAAGTGGTACGGACCGTACACATGCTCACAGGGCGTGTGTATGGGCCGTACCACGCGTACTCCTACGGCACCACGACTATAGTGATACGGACCGCACCCACAAATACATAGCGTGGGTACAGGCCGTATCACCATTGTATTTGTGCCGTAGGGGTACGCGTGGTACGGACTGTACACACCCCATGAATGCGGGGGTACGGTCCGTATCACACGTACCACTACGGCACCAGTACATTTGCGATACAAGGCGTACACATGCCACGAATGTTGGCCTATGGCCTGGTGCAGCATATTACCTCTATATTGGTGTGTGTGTAGGCCCAGGACAGCAGTGTACAGCACCTAGGGGGTGGGTGGGTGGCTGCATAGGATTCCCAGCAGTGGACAGACATGTGAGGGGTGGGTGCAGAGGACTCCCAGCAGTGGACAGAGACATGGGGGTGGGTGCATATCACTCCCAGCAGTGGACAGACATGTGAGGGGTGGGTGCAGACGACTCCCAGCAGTGGACAGAGACATGGGGGTGGGTGCATATAACTCCCACCAGTGGACAGACATGTGAGGGGTGGGTGCAGAGGACTCCCAGCAGTGGCCTGCAATATGAGGGGTGGGTGCATATCACTCCCAGCAGTGGACAGACATGTGAGGGGTGGGTGCAGAGGACTCCCAGCAGTGGACAGAGACATGGGGGTGGGTGCATATCACTCCCAGCAGTGGACAGACATGTGAGGGGTGGGTGCAGAGGACTCCCAGCAGTGGCCTGCAATATAAGGGGTGGGTGCATATCACTCCCAGGAGTGGACAGACATGTGAGGGGTGGGTGCAGAGGACTCCCAGCAGTGGACAGAGACATGGGGGTGGGTGCATATCACTCCCAGCAGTGGACAGACATGTGAGGGGTGGGTGCAGAGGACTCCCAGCAGTGGACAGATACATGGGGGTGGGTACATATCACTCCCAGCAGTGGACAGACATGTGAGGGGTGGGTGCAGAGGACTCCCAGCAGTGGCCTGCAATATGAGGGGTGGGTGCATATCACTCCCAGCAGTGGACAGACATGTGAGGGGTGGGTGCAGAGGACTCCCAGCAGTGGACAGAGACATGGGGGTGGGTGCATATCACTCCCAGCAGTGGACAGACATGTGAGGGGTGGGTGCAGAGGACTCCCAGCAGTGCCCTGCAATATGAGGGGTGGGTGCATATCACTCCCAGCAGTGGACAGACATGTGAGGGGTGGGTGCAGAGGACTCCCAGCAGTGGACAGAGACATGGGGGTGGGTGCATATCACTCCCAGCAGTGGACAGACATGTGAGGGGTGGGTGCAGAGGACTCCCAGCAGTGGGCAGAAACATGGGGGTGGGTGCATATCACTCCCAGCAGTGGACAGACATGTGAGGGGTGGGTGCAGAGGACTCCCAGCAGTGGACAGAGACATGGGGTTGGGTGCATATCACTAGCAGCAGTGGACAGACATGTGAGGGGTGGGTGCAGAGGACTCCCAGCAGTGGACAGAGACATGGGTGTGTGTACATCATTATCAGATGACCACAACTCCATGGGTGTATGTACGCATCCCTAAATTTTGACGATGATGATAGTGCCATAACAACACATCACTGACAGCAGTGTCCCACTCCCAGGAGGATGGATGTCTTTCCCCCACTGCATGACACACCACATGTGGGTGTGAGGACAAATAACACATGCATACCCACCCCAGGCGGATGCAGCACAATACACACACTGAGATCATGCCACAAGACTGCATAGTCATGTCACTGGCTACTAAACTGAGAGAGCCAAAGGGAACACACACTGTCACGCACATCCCAGGACTGACAACACCAAGATGTTGTCTCTCATGGAAGGAATAGGGTGGAGTTCCCACAGATACAATGCCCACAATTGTGAGTCAGGTGCCCATATACCCTGCAGAACAAGTACCATATGTGTGCTAGGCCGGGATTACACACATGCATAGTGCTGAAAAGGGAGAATATCTCCATGAAGGCATTTCAACATACTCAATACACAAGTACAGTGACTAGCAAGGATGGCACAGACGATGCAGCCAGAGACATTGCTGAGCTGGCATGGCCATAGTTGAAGGGATCTGTCACCAACAAAGGAAATGTAGACACAGGTCAGCACAACAATTGTGCAACTGTTTGCAGGGAAGATGTCAGGTGCCACAGAGGAAGGAACACTCCTTGGGACAATGTCTCCAAACCAAAATAACACACACTACCAATGATTCTTTGCAGAGAACTTGAGATGGCACGCAGATACCCTGGTCCACCTCATGACCATCAGACTAGAACATTTCTCAGAACCATAACACATTAACACAACATCCAACTCCTGGAGCCTCAGCACCAACATCAATACCTGAAATGCAATAGTGGTCAAAGTAAAAAGAAAATGCTTTATTCAGCATAAAAAAAATAATTAATGAAATAACACTATATACAAAGGCCAATGGCCAGTCCATAATAGAAGTCCTTGGGGGACACACGGGCACGCGTCTCCCCTAGCTTGCCTGCACAGTGGAACCCTCAGGTTCGTCGACCGGGGGGGGGCATCATGTGGGGAAGGACCAGGCACCGCAGGGACAGGAGGGGAAAGGGTAGGTGTGGTGGGTGCAGGGGTGGACGTCTCCACCACAGGGGGTGGGGCAGCGCCAAAGGTGGAGGTGAGCTCGGTGCTGCACACTTCTGCAAGGGTGTCCAGAGTAACCCCTGCACCGGAATAAATCCCAGTCCCAACGGAGGGGGGGTGGGCCGAGGGATGGGGTGCAGCACTCTTGGGGGAGGGGGTGGACATGGGGGGGGACTCAACTCCCCTGCCCGGGGACTTCCTTGGCTGCTTGCGGGGTGGGGTCACAGTGGGGCTGAGGTCCAGCTCAGCCACGTCGATCTCTTTGCATGACATTTTGGCAGGGGAGCCAAGGCGAGTGCTTTTGGAGGGACTGGGTTGTGAGGCATGCGGACTCAGACTGTGGCTGCATGTATGACATTTTGCCCCAGACCCAGTGGGTGTGCCTACCTCCCCCTCAGTGTGCGTGTCAGGAGGTGTGCGCTTGCCCTTCCTTGGTGGTGTGCTGCCTGTGTGTGGTGAGGTGCGTGCTTGGGAATGTCTGGGTGTGCATGGGACAGGTATGGGAGTGGGAAGTGTGGATGGGGCTGGGGTAGGGGGGGACAAAGCGCTGCAGGAGACTCACTGCTGCCGTCAGTGAAGAGTCCATGGACTACAGAAACATCTGTTGGTCAGACATCGTTGCTGACATGCCCTCCATGAACGACACCATCTGTGTCAGCAGTGTGGTCTGGCCATGGAGGACATTCAGCATCGATGACTGCCCAACCTGCAACTGCCGATGGATGTCCACAGACTCTGCAGTGAGGGCAGCAGGGGTGACAAGGGTAAGGGGTGCGGTGCCTGTCCCGAAGGAGACATGGTGGTGCCCTGCACGGACAGAAGGGACCGGAGCAACTGGGAGGGCGGTGATGGGAATGGAGGAGGCGGTGACAGATGTTGGGCTGCTGCCAGGTGTTGTAGCAGCCTCCGCCCCCTCGATGAGGTCAGCCTCGGACCCGTCTGCGTCGTAGTTGTTCTCGCCACCAGACAGGTCCTCCGACTGACTCTCCTCGCCCTCCGTGCCACTGGCTCCCACAGACTCGCCAGCACTGGTGGCACTGGTGCTGGATCCCTCCTCCAGGTCCGTGCAGGTGTCTCCCGCGGTTTCCTCCGATGATGCTGTGGGCAAGGTGAAGAGACAGAAAAAAATCAGTCACCTGTATACATCTGACACATGAGTCCATAAAAAATAGGTCACAGTGCATATCAGGCAATGCATCATGAGTAACATCTAGATTACTCCGCACATATGTAAGCCCTGTACTCCCCAGTTGGTTGACCCACCATGCCACTTGGACACAAGGAAAAATAGGAGACACCAGCCAAAAACTTGAATGACAAATATACTGAGAAGCTAGTGTCTGGGAATAGTTGAGCACAGCAATACAATGAAGTCATGCCACCTCTTGTTTACCCGGAAAGAAACAGTATTGGCGCACCCAAGGCTAAATAACAGACCTCAATATTAAAGGTGTCCCCACACTCAGAGACCTGTAAGTACTTCGGAACACAAAACGAAATACATTTTGGTCCCTTGGGAATCACACAACTTTACACAATCGACATGTGTAGAATGTGGGAATGTGCCATTTTGTGAACAGAACACACATGTGCCTGTATAAAAGATGTCTCCCAAGGAGGTGCACACAAAACTACATTTACCCAGTCATTGTATGAGCAGGCATCCTTATTGAAAGAAGCCACTGTCCAAAAGAAATGGTGTTGCCGAAAGTACATATACATGCGCCCACGGATGTCTGGATGACTTGACACTCGTAAGTTGGTATCACCACCAACCAAGGACATACACAAATTCCACAACACTGTGGGAACATGTATATGTATAATCTGAAAAACAGTCTCATTCGAACAGTGCCTTTCTTTGAAATGTGCCAGCGTGTTCCCTGAAAGTGAAAAGGTGGTTTCTTGTGCACTTCCTTTGGAAACATCTGTCATGCAGGCACATTATTGTTCTTCACAACAAAACATCAAAATAAAGCTTTTAAAACATGAAGACATGTTGACAAGTGTAGAGAGTGCCAAGGTACAATACTTATTGACTAACTTAAATTATGCCAGTTGTCACATGGCCATCCGTTCCCTGATGACACAGTTGGCAACACATCTGACCCACTGCCTGTCATGTGGAGTGGCACACATGTCCAAACACAGGACAATGCATAAGCTAATGGGCCTGCAATTGTGTTGTAAAAAGGCATACCTGCATTGAGGAGACACCCTCATGGCAAGCCAGAATGTCCACACAGATGTCAGCACACAAAGACAAAACTACATAGCATCTGGACCACACACTGGTGCCAAAAAGGTATGAGCGGGAATCATGTATTTAAACTATTGACACATGCTGCAAAGCACAAACATTAAACCCTGCACATGACTGGGTCAGTGCACGTTGAGTCTCTGTCAAGCCAATTCTTGCACACAGGTCAGACCTGGCAAGGAGACATAAGGTTTGGCCATGTAGGCCTCGCCCGCACAAACCCCCCATCCCTGAGACAATGTGATTGAGACAGATCAAGAAGTGGCACCTCTTAATCAGGCTTTACAAAAATGTGCAGCAAGAATTCCAAAATGTACTCCACATCACCTCGTGAGGCTGCCAACACATATTTGTGACAAACAACTATCAACAGATAGTTGTGAATAGACCCACAGGCACTGCCCAGTGTGAGTATGCACAAGCCAAATGGGGTCTCCCTGTCCAGTGGACACATGTAGCACACTTTGGATAAATACAAATGAGGCCAGGGAACAATGCCACAGAGGCAAACCAATGCTGAACACACAGAGAATGGGCATAGTGTTGGATGACACACATGATTACGAGGCAAGGGTGTCTCAGGGGACTGTAGTGGGCACACTGCTCCTTGTTCCTGGAATGATCTGACTGTAACATGAGCAACCGTGCGGGCACTATGCATATCTCCCACTCATGCACATCATGTCTGAGGCCACAACATCGGTCATGCATGCTGCAAGTGTGTTCATTTGAAACCTCACACTCCTATGTTGAGACTCATCATCAGTGCCAACAAATATGGACCCCCAACTGAGTGAACAGGACAGGGCACAGGCAAGGTGCCAACACATGTCACAGACCACCCTCACACATGATGCAGAAAGCAATGTGCACATGGATTACCTGGCAGCCTAGATGACCATGTGCAATAGTGATTACACACAGACCAGGGGACACATATCAAGGAGGGGAAGGGATGAATAAGAGCACCGTTTGACTTTGGGGAACAGAATATGCACAGCACATATAAACCCTGGCAGTGTATCCAGGCGACAGAGCACTTCCAAAAGCTGGTGACACACAACACAACAAACACACATGTACCTACCCCCTCCTTGCTGCAGTCTCTCCTGTAACTGCATATCCAGGTCAGGGAAGACCACCGCCAGGACACGCGTCATGTGGGGGGTCAGGCATCAGCGCCCGCTGTGGGGGCGTGGAAGTGAGAGCTCCAGCTATGGATATTGGCCTCTGTGGAAGCCCCAATGCACTACATGGCATTGAAAGTACACATGTGGCATGAGGGGTGCGACACACTCCCTGATCATGGCACACACTGTGCATCACATGCAACACCAGGCTGATGGACACCACCTCTACGCAGTTACATGCCCTAGGCCACTGACGCAACCTCAGCAGAGTACACAGATACACACAGGCACAGATCAATCACCTGCCATTGGCAACAGCGGATACAAACCTCACTCTGCACATGTGCCACTTGCCTGTGGGGTGTCACAGGTGTCGGTCTAGCTCAGCAAGTCAAACACACAGCACGGCTTACTTCTCACATCAGATGGGTAGAGCTGTTGCCTCCTCCATGCAGCTGTGGTGCAACACTTCACATAGACACTCACCCACATGACAAGGAACATTCACACACATCAATGTCCAGGGGGCGTACACATCACTTGGACACTCTCACCACAGCTCCACTCAACTCACACACATCTGTGGCTACAGTCACCTGTCACACCGGGGGGACCACGGAATCACCTCAGGACAATAGACAAAAAATGCCACAAAGGATTTGCAATGCTGAATGTGTCATGCACTATGCAGTGAATGTCACAGTAAGCACAATGCAAGTGAGGAGTGCACAAATGAACTACATCATGTTCTGCATGAGAGACATAAGCCTTTCCCCCCCGGGACCCACTCTAAACAACATTGCATGTCTGTCACACCTGGACACAATGCCAGAAGTGACAGTCACAAAAAAGGTGCACAAGCAAAGGTAGTGGAGTCAGCACTCACCTGCTCCCCTGGTCTCCCATACAGGCTGGGGTACTGTGGGAGGAGCACATTCAGCAAAGCCTCATTCTCCTCAAGTGTGAATGGCTGGGCCCTCTCCACAGACCTTGGCATGGTGCCAGAGGAAGCACAGACAGCAGCAGTGTTGTCGACAGGAAAGTTGTGCAGGCCAGTGCCCCCTCATGGGTTCTGGCTGACTTATATCTGTCTTGCTGGGGGCTTTCATTTACAGGAGCACAGAGTGATTGGTCAGACTCATTTGCATCCTACGTTTCCTCCAATCCCTTTACACATACACCAATGACAATTTGCATGGTTCAAATTTTGAGCATCATAGCTAGGCAAACCCCACTTTGCAACATTGTCATTTTTGGGCCAACTGACTTTTCCAGCCCACATGATGGCCACATTGCAACTGAAACTCGGTATCCATGACAACCAGTATGTATTTTGGGCCTAATACTTGTCCACTATGTAATTTTTGAATCTTAAAAACATGTACGGTGCTTACTATGTAGATTCCATAGTTACTCGGAAGATAAAACCCCACAAAATGTCCTTGCAGCTACTGGTTTTGGGCAGGATGATACGGCGCCCCCTACCCCCCTGGACACTAATACTACCAGCCATAGTCAGTCTCCGACTCCTAAGGCTACACAATGTAATTTCTGGAAGGGTTTTTTAGGGAACGTGAGATCACTCCCAAAACACGCCGTAGAGATCTGGGACCTATTAAATACTGACTTACCTGACGTAGGTTTCTTAACTGAGACCTGGCTGAAGCCCTCTTGCGGCCCTGATATTAAGATCGCTATCCCCAATGGCTACAAGATTTTGCGGCTGGATAGGCAGTTGAAAACCGGTGGGGGAGTTGCAATCATCCATAATTAGACGCAAAAATTACCATCTTAGACCAACGTATCAATGCTCAAATTGAAATCTTGATTTTCAAAATGGAAATGATCACCCTTGATTCATGGAGAGGGGCACTGGTCTATCGCCCCCCGGGCCCTATAAAGAACTTTTCCTCCCAACTAATGGAAATAATAGCCCCCCACGTGATTGCATCCGAGAACTTCCTATTATTGGGAGATTTTACCATTCACAGCGAAAATCTTTTGCTTCCGGAAATATCAGCCTTTGTCTCTGACTTATCTACTTTACACCTCACCAAAAAGAACGATGGCCCTACACACACGGCAGGGCATACTATTGATATAATCTTTTCCAATACCGATCGGCTTATCTGTGAGGCTCCCCGCCCTATGTGTTGGACGGATCATGCATTTATTAATTTCCATGTGCAATGTTCATATAAGTCTACTTTATCGGCAGTACACACCCAATTTTCCTATAGACAATGGTACTAAATCCATCCTGAGTCCTTTTCTTTAGCTTTTATGCCCCCGAGGTACCCTCAGACTAATAATATTGAAGATAACCTTACCCTTTTTAACGCTTCTGTGTTAGCAACCATTAATTCTATTGCCCCTATAAAGACCTGCACTAAAGCTCCTAGGAGCTATTTGGCTGTCTGGTTTACTCCCGAGTTACGTACGACTAAAAGCCGCTGTAAAAACATGGAAAGATGGTGGCGTAGTACTCACCTTGACATTGATAAAGTGAACTATAGAGCTGCCCGCACCCTTTACCATACTGAAATAAAACAAGCTCGCAAATCATACATAGCCTCTCAGCTAAGTCAGACAGGCAACGCCCCTAAAATTCTCCATCAAATCCTGCAAGATTGTATTTGTCCTAAAGCATGCGATTTGGATAATAATTACTCCCAGCTTCTGTGCAATAAAATTAGCTCCTTCTTTATTCAAAAAATTGATACCATTTATGATAAATTTTCTAAAACTTCCCTCTCATCATGGTCTGTTGACACTGATAAACCTATTGGTGCCAAACACACAACTCTGCTGGCCTTTCCTCCCCTCTCACGTGACGAGACCATCGCACTCTTGTGCAATGTTAAATCCGGCTCCCCCTTAGATGTTATGCCTGCAAAAATCTCGGCATCTGTCACACACGTACTGGCAGATTCTGTCAACTTATTTTTTAACTTCTCTTTAAGTAAGGGGATGGTCCCCCTCGCTTGGAAAGCAGCCCAGGTCATTCCTCTGCGGAAAAACAACAAGCTTCCCATGGATGACCTCTCCAACCTGCGTCCTATCTCCCTTCTCCCCTACTTGGGCAAGGTATTGGAGAAAGTTGTGAATAAACATCTTTCGAACTATATCGAGTCTACTGGCCAGCTGGACCCGTCCCAGTCAGGGTTCCGTGCAAACCATAGTACTGAGACTGCTTTGGTAGCAGTCACTGACTGCATCAGACGGACACTTGATCAAGGACAATCTGCCATCTTAGTCCTTT
Source organism: Triturus cristatus (assembly GCF_964204655.1). Lineage (NCBI taxonomy): Eukaryota > Metazoa > Chordata > Amphibia > Caudata > Salamandridae > Triturus > Triturus cristatus. The sequence continues at coordinate 1,482,273,370 of NC_140591.1, read as the reverse complement.
TAGATCTCTCCGCCGCCTTCGATACGGTTGACCATCTGACCCTACTTGGAAGATTAAAAACGACCGGACTTGGGGGAATGGCGATGAGTTGGGTAACCAGCTTCCTCTCCGAACGCACTCAAACCCTCAACCTTGGCCCCTTTCGCTCCACTACTGAAAGTCTGAACAAGGGAGTGCCACAGGGCTCCTGTTTGAGCCCAACGTTATTTAATATCTATGTGGCCTCCCTTGCTTCTCTTTTAAGATCCCTTGGGTTCATCCCTGTATCATATGCGGATGATACCCAACTTATCTTCCCTTTTGATAAATCCTCTTTGACAGCTCAATCATCTTTCTCCCTGGGTATGTTAGCTATTTCGGAGTGGATGAGTAGCAATTATCTTCAGCTGAATGCAAGCAAAACAGAGATTATTCTCTATGGTGATGCCTCCATTATGTGGTCACCCACCTGGTGGCCAACAGATTTGGGCATCACTCCCCAGCCTAAACTAACAGCAAAGAACCTTGGTGTCCGTTTCGACCAGGCTATGACTATGAATGATCATGTATCTTTTACAGTCAGCGCATGTTTCTATACTCTGAGCCTTCTGAGGAAAGCTCTCCCCTATCTTCCGGACTCTTGCCGCAAGACACTTGTCCAAGCTCTTGTGTTGAATAAAATAGACTACTGTAATGCTCTTCTGGTCGCCGCTAATGAGTCTGCTCTCAGTCGCTTGCAGGTGGTACAAAACACCGCTGCACGACTGGTTACCAATGCACCGTATAGATCAGCCTCTCTTCCGCTGCTTCAACGCCTGCACTGGCTGCCGGTGAGGAAACGAGTTATGTTTAAGCTTTGCTGCCTGACACATAAAGCATTGTGGGGCCCTGGACCGATATATCTAACGGAAAGACTCCACCAATACATTCCCAATCGTGAATTGAGATCATGCTCTAAATCCCTGCTACTCATTCCGAGGATAAAGAGAGCACGGATGGGAGGTAGATCTTTCTCCTACCAAGCTCCGCTGGTCTGGAATCAACTCCCCCTTCCGCTCAGACAATGTTCTGACTACCTCAGGTTCAGGAAGATTCTGAAAACCACTATGCTCACAGAATGACATCTCTTTTATACTCTTGCACAGCCCTGCCAGCGCTGAGAGACCCCTTTGGGGGTGATTCACGCGCTCTACAAACTATTTAACATAACATAACATAACGTACGGACCATACACACGCCCTCCGAGCGTGTGTACGGTCCGTATCACTATAGTAGTGGTGCCGTAGGAGTACGTGTGTGTGTACGGTCCGTACACACACGCGTACTCCTAAGGCACCACTACTATAGTGATACGGACCATACACACGACATGTGTACGGTCCATACCACGCGTACTCCTACGGCAGCACTACAATAGTGATACGGACCGTACACACGCCCTCCGAGCGTGTGTACGGTCCGTATCACTAAAGTAGTGGTGCCGTAGGAGTACGTGTGTGTGTACGGTCCGTACACACACGCGTACTCCTACGGCACCACTACTATAGTGATACGGACCGTACACATGACGTGTGTACGGTCCGTACCACGCATACTCCTACGGCAGCACTTCAATAGTGATACGGACCGTACACACGCCCTCCGAGCGTGTGTACGGTCCTTATCACTATAGTAGTGGTGCCGTAGGAGTACGCGTGTGTGTATGGTCCGTACACACACGCGTACTCCTACGGCACCACTACTATAGTGATACGGACCATACACACGACATGTGTACGGTCCATACCACGCGTACTCCTACGGCAGCACTTCAATAGTGATACCAATAGTGATACGGACCGTACACACGGTCTCAGAGCGTGTGTACGGTGCATTTCACATGCTTACACTGGTGATAGGAGGCGCACATGAAAGGAATGAAGGTCTCAGACTCGCACAAGGCTGTACATCAAGTCATTGTCATAGCAGACTTTCATGTGCAGGGCCTAGGTGTGTCAGGCAGTGATATTGCACATGTCTCCTCATGTAGTTGCACAATTTATGTGTGATGACCTGTGTACACATATTATGTGTGATGGGGCACTATATGGCACACTTCCCCTTCACACTTTGCACATGTGTGCCTGTAGTACAAACGAGTGAAGCACAGCATCACTGGTATGGCACAGTCACCACCACCCGCAACTGTCCCCTGATGCCAGGGACAGGGACACTAACAACTGTCATTTAACGATCAGCATGCCCCGATGTGACTATGTCATGTGTGTGTCATGTGTTCCCATGAGCCTGCTGTTGGTGTTCCCTCAACTACATCTGCTGTTGCTGCATCCAACATGTGTCTGTGTGGAGATGGGCATGGCACACATCTACGCACACCATGCCACATGTGGATTCACACGTAAGCAGGGTATGTGTGCCTCGAACATGATATTTTGACATGAGGACATATCTGCGTTGTCTCAATGTCTGTGTTTTCGGTTTTCACGTGTCCCCCTTCATCGCAATGTGTGTGATTTGTACATTTGACATTCCATGTGACCTGTGCGTCTAGCTTGCCATCAGCTGTCTGTATGAGATGACATCCTTCAAATGCAGATATGTGGATGTATGTCACTCCTGTCATGTCTCTGGCTGTTCACTCAGACTGGCCCCAAGCTCGTTTCAGGGCATGTCATGTAGACTTGCCAATCAACGGGTGTATCTGGCTTTTCATAGGAGTATCACCAAGCTGGCATACGTGTCCTGGATGTATTGCACAGACCAGACTCTGTATTTAGCGGATGTGTAGTAGCAGTTGAGCATGTGCTCTGTTCATTGACATTGATGTTGTTATGCTCTCAATCTTCGTTATTCATTACAATTTTCTGCAGGGCAACGCCTGTCCCCCGACCAATGCCAGACTTGGGTGCCATGAGGGAACGTGCCTGCATCCGACGTTACCGATTCACTCAACAGTTGATTGAGGACTTGACCGGCAAGGTGGCACCACACCTCCAACTGCAACACAGGTATCCTACTGCGCTGACCCCCAAGATGAAGGTGATGGCAGCCCTACATTTTTTTGCCACAGGTACGTTTCAATTCACCATAGCTGATGTTGGGGGCATGTCACAGACTATGTTCAGCCGTGTCCTGCGTGATGTTTTGGCAGCCATGTTGGAGCACCTTGATGAATTCATCCATTTTCCAACTCCTGAGGAGTTGAGAGGTGTCAAGGGTGATTTATATGCCCTGGGAGGGATGCCCCATGTCATTGGGTCCATTGATGGGACACATGTGGCTTTGGTACCACCACGGGCACAGGAGGTAGCCTATCGCAACCGTAAATATTGCCAATCTATGAATGCCCTTGTGGTGTGTCTTGCTAACATGTCTGTGCACGTTTTCCAGGGTCAGCACACGATGCCTACATCATGAGGCGTAGCAGGGTGCCACAAATGATGCTGCGGCTGCACAACAAATAAGCATGTCTTGTTGGTGGGTATACTCTGTTTGTCCTGTGTGTTGCGGTATCTTTGGCTCTTACGGAATCTCCTGACCCACTTATTTACATGATGTTTCCATATAGGGGACTCTGGCTATCCCAACATGCCATGGCTGATGATGCCTCTCCGCAACCCAAGATCAGCTGCAGATCACCGGTACAACAATGCACACAGGCAGACCAGGCGAGTGATTGAGAGGACGTTTGGCCTCCTGAAGGCGGTGCCTTCACAAGACAGGCGGGTCCCTCCCATATGCACCGGTGAAGGTCTGCAAAATATTCCTTGTGTGCTGCATGCTGCACAACATGGCAGTGGAGAAGGCAGTGCCACTCATCCTGGAGCAGGATGAGCAGGAACATCCACCCGTGGAGGATGAAGGGCTTGGTCACGAGGCAAGTGAGGAGGAGGAGGAGGAGGAGGAGGAGGATATCCGGAGTCAGCTCATACGCAACTTCTTCTCATAATGGTGAGTCACTGGGTCTGAGTGTGCATGCTTGTAGCCTTGGGTGGCATGTGTCCAATGTGTGTGTCCAGCTGACTGTATGCTAAGTGACTTAGATGTGTGTACTGATGTGTCACTCGAGTGATGATGTCATTCCACACATTTTAGCTGAGACACTTTCTTTTAAATTAGCATGGGGACAACATTGTTCCTGTTGAGTAAATGACCATGTATGCGGAAAAAAATCTTTTAGCTGACTTCTTGTGTGTCTGTCATTCCCAGGTTCTTGCGCATGTTGTCTGCTCGTGTCATCGTTGTCCTCCTGCTATTCCTCATGAGTATTGCAACGTGTGCTCAATCAGCGTTCCATGCACGGACATAGGGAAATGTCATTTTGGGTAAGGATTGCAGCAAGGCATTTTGGGTGTGGTACGTGTTTTGAATGTGTGGGGACTGCTCCTGTGCATGTTGTGTTAGCATGCATACATGTCGACTCACCATGGAGCACATAACATGAATTGATAGTCACCCTTCGTGACAGTCATCTGTAATGGTTTTGGGATTCTGATGAAGGCATCAATGTGTGTAAAACTTCCCTCTGAAACATACGGGATGCTACGGTGGACATAGTGTGGGACATCCCCATAACAGGCTCAATGGGGAATTACAGCCTCTCCGTGTGCAGCAGGAGGTGTTTGGCTCATCCCCTTAACTTGTGTGCCCGTTCATTTGGAGTTACTACATCCGTGTTGTGAAGGGGGTGTCCACCGTAGGTCCCACATGTTCAGTCAAATGATTTGTGAGTCTGTACATATTGATGCATTTCCCTTAGTGTGAGCCTGAGTAATAAAGGTGTTCCTCACCCTCCAGAGTGCCTCATCTCTGTCAATGCAGGTCTCTTGCCACTTTGCATGCGTCATCTCTGTCATAGTTGTCAAAGATTGTGCATATGAGTCTATGTGTAGTTTGGCAACATGCATGCAGTTCTTCATGGATTATAAACTCTATTGTGCATGAAGTCCATGGTTGTGTATGTATTTGGGCCGGTTGGTCCCCCCAACGGGCCATCAACTCCTGCTGAGGGTGTGTCTCCTGTGCGCAGATCGGCCTTCTGTTTCCTGATCCTGTGTCAGTCATCTTTGGTGATTGTTCATCCATTTTCTCTGGGTGTGCCATGAGTAACCGGACACTCCTTACTTTACATACGCCTGTTGCAGTAGTCCTTTCTGACATCCTTGTCTTTGTGTGCAACTTTCGGCCTAGTATCCAGTACATGCCGCCTGCTGCTGCAGCCTCTGCAGCAAGGGCCCACAAAGTTCACGGATTCGCCAACACACACGCCTCTAAGATGCTCCTCCCTTCCTCCCTCCACCCATTCATTCGGCTGTCATCAGCTTGTCTGTGCCACTGTTGCGCCCACGCGGTGCCAAAGGCAGGACCGTCAGCACATGCAACGTGCACATTGCACGACCCTCATGTCCTTGCATGACCCACATCACACAACAGTCTTATGTTGCAGCCACCCTCCAAGCAATGTCCAAGCGAAAATCAACCACCTGCTCTCAGGCATACCCTAGGCACACACACGACACCTTTGCATGCTGAGTGTGCAACTCCAACTGCCTACACAGCGCTGCCCCGCCTTCCAGGCCCTGTCACACCAACCAGGTCATGTCCCTCCTACTCCACACTGGCTCCGTCCACCAGCACGCCATGGGACCCTGTTACCTCCTCAACACAACAGGCCCACACATCACCTTCATGACAGTGACCTGGATGAAAGCATCCTCAGCACACAACTTCTTCATTGCCATCTCAGACGGATACAAGAGCACCCGCAGGGACGGCACTAACAATCCCGGAGGATGATTTGATATCTATTCCCAAGTACGCACTCAGAGTTACAAATCCGGTTTATCACAAACCCCCTGCAAACCTTCAGAGTAACACTCATCTACAGATCTCCAGGCCTACATCCACAATTACGCAAAGCCATCAACACGTCCCTCGTCAGGCACGCCCTCACATCCACAGGATACATGTGGCTGTGGGCCAGGAACTTCTGGCTGGATGAGAAACACACCAGCATCCATCATTGGTCCATCCACATTAGCATCCACGTCTCCGACGAGCAACACACTGCCACACACCCCGCTACCAATCCCCCGAAGATGCTTGATGTAAGTCAACACAGACATGCTGTGTGGGACACTGGAACCAACACCACCGCCACACCCTGCAACCTCACACACTGGATCAGCAACTGAGGCAACAATCTAGCCACGTTGACGGACTTTCCTGTTACGCACATAAACAATTAAGCCACCTGGGACAAGGCAGACCTACTGGACACATACACGTCTAGCAGGACTCTTGTGCACAGCTTGCAACACAAATAACCATCAGTGACCTTACAAGCCTGGAAAACGGCACACACAGCCATCACCATATTATCAGCAAGGATAATTGGAGATCCTTCAGATGGGGCCGAGGCAAAAAAAACGCACAACATCAAGGAGCTCATCAGCATCGTGAGTGCACTGACATCAGCTCTCCATCCAAAAGACACCCCACCCTTGCAAGGCTGAGCCAATCCCTTGCAACTTTCTAACACTGCAAGCTCATGGACATACACGCAAGCCTTGGCACACAGAGGCAAAACGCACTATTATACGTGGGACAACCCCCCTCAGGTTTTGGACTTCCATCATCAGCAGATACAACACCCGGCTCATGTGCAACATCCCCTGGGGATCTCCATCAGGCACCTTCCCACACAACATCTCAACCACATCATTCCCCATCCTTGTAGCTCCCGTCCAGCACATCATGTATGTATCATTTGAGTTAGCCACATTCCATGGTAGATAGAGGCATGCAGTGAGCCAGGCCCTTCTTAGACAATGGACGGCAGGAACGCTGGCTCTCAAGGAACATCACCGTGCTTCCCTAGCCAGCTAATGTCATCAGGAAGACAGTCAACGAGCAACTGACAAACTTCCTCCACGCAAAGAGCTCCAGGCAACCTGCACAAGCCCATCTTCCACAGTAATCACCCCACTGCAACCGTCATCATTGCCAACAACACCGACAACTTTGCCCTTCTCAACAATGGTGAGGCCACCCCACTTGACCTCTCCACAGCATTATGCACGATGTGCTCACACACTGTCAGCTCACACATCGCGAACACTGTTATCCAGGGGATGGACCAGGATGAAATCACCAAGTAGCTCACCAGCAAGGCCATGGTAGTGGGACTCAAGCCTTCAGCATGTAGTATAGTGGCATCATCTGGCACATGGCCCAGGGATCATCTCTCAGCGTGTCAATCTTCAATGTGTCCAGGACCCCCCTCTCCACCATCACATGTGCACACAACCTCATCATCATCTCGTATGCCATTGACAGCCAGCTGCTCCTCACCCTCACCAAAGACGCAGCCATTGCCAGTTCCAACCTTCAAGAAGGCATGAGGTCCGTTGATGAATGGCTGAACATCAGCCACCTGAGGCTGGACTTGTACAGGACTGAGGTAATCATCTGAGAATTGTCCCCTTACAGCTGGGTCAACTCCTTGTGTCCCACCCGCCAAGGCACTGCACCAGCACGCAGTGGCCACGCAGACAAGATGATGTGCATCAGTGACTCGTCGCTCACAATTGCCATGCAACTCACCAGCATCTGTACCTCATGCTGCAACACCCTCCGCATGATGCACATGATCCACAGATAGATCCACTCCAAGGCAAGACAGACCGTCCCCCATGTCCACGACACCAGCCGTGTCAACTACTGCCCCGCCCTCTACGGAGCAAGTACTGCCAAACTCCCAGACAACTTGTCCACATCCAGGGTGCATCTGCACACCTCAGATGCAACATCCCGCGCCCCAGCCACGTCACCGTCCACCTGAGATAGCTGCAATGGATCACTGTCTGCTGCAGGATGACCTTCAGACTCCTCACCCACACTCAGGAGGCAGTCCACAACCCCAGACCCCAAACCAACCTTGGACGTCTGTCATCCGAGACACTGTTGGGCCAACTAAGTGCATCCAACCTTGCCCTGGCCACCATTCTTCACATCCACCGAACTCCAGCATGCAGGACATAGTTCTCCCACCTGGTCAAACATACCTGGGACTCCCTCCCCGGGAACCTCCACATGAGCCATGACCTCTATCCCTTATGATACTCTTCCAAATTTGTCTGTCCGCACAGTATTGCAAGCCCCCCCTCAGCAGCTTGAGGCCATCACGGGTGAGTATTGGGCTCCATGTCTGTATTGGATGATACATTGTGACCCATGTGTGTCCTGTACCGGACTCAGATCCCAGGGTATGGATGGCTGGAGTTAGTTCAACACTCAGGCATAGTTTGACATTTCCCCACACGTATGTTGTGGACTCATGCAAAATGACTGCAACATCTAATTAAAGAAATGTAGTTTTGTTCTCGGTGGGGGGCGTGTTTGGTGGTAAAAAATAGGTGCTATACAGTGTGCCTAGAATCCAAAGTTCACAGGGGGAGATGGGATCCTTGGCATTTGAAGTCATCAGAGTCCAGAACACAGTGTTTGTCATCATTGGTCAGACTGTGACCAGCAAGTCCATGTGGCAGAGAATGTCAGTGAATGAGGTGCTGCTGTTGCGCATGAAGGCCAGGTGCCAGACCAGGTGACCTGGGAGATGTGGATGGTCCGCTGCCTCTCACGGTCTTTTCCGTGGACGACCCACCTTCCTCGCGGGACCCTCAGATGCAGGCCTTGACGATGTTTGGGGCGCTCCATCGGACGAATCCTCCTCCTCCTCCCTCCCTGTGGCTGGTGTTGGTCTTCACCTGGTGACACAGGGAGGGTTGCCCATGTTGTCGGCGATCCGACGGAGTGATCGGCTTATGTCCGTTTGCATCGCCAGGAGCTCAGCCAGTCTTGCCTCCATCCGTCCTTGGTGTTGTTGTTGACTGGCGTGTTGCTCGGCCTGCTGGTTCTTGATCTCTGTGAGGGTCTCCACTACCTGGCTGATAGCCCTGGTGTCACGCCGGTATGCGTCCATGATGTTGCGTATGTGTGACATACCGGTCCCTTCAGCTGGCTGGTCAGGTTCTCGCCTCTGCCTGCCTCCACTCCCACCACCCCTGCCCACACAAGCCTGGCCTGCCGTTGTGGGCACATCGGGTCTACGGGACCCCTGAGGGATGGCAGTTGCGGGGTTGTCAGCCTCCTCCTGGGTGCCCGGCGAACCATGTCCCTCCAGATCAGACTGGCTCAGTTGTTCAGTGCGGGCAGGGCTCCTGGGTGTCTCCTGGGATGTGGCAGGAATGGGGGGTGTGGTTGGCATAGATGTACCTGAGGCAGGTGCTGCAGAGGCTTGGACACCAGAGGGTCCAGGTGGGTTGGGGTCATCCGCGGAGTGTTGAGAGGCATCACTGCCGGTGGAATCAGGTTCCTCCCAAGCCTGGGACTGTGATTCTTCCCCCCCATTGTTGGGGGGAGATACATGACGTTGCCCTGTGTGTGGGAGAGAGACAATGTTAATGCTGTTTCATGCGACATCCATGTTTCATACATATTCAAGTTGGCACAGTTCCTCCAGGTAGTTGTATGTGCCTAGCATTCCTCTCACTGTTCACTTGGATGGGTATGTAGCGGGGCACAGATTGATATGTTCTCCTGAGTGTTTGACATGTAGATTTTTGGCTTGGATGCTTCTTTGGCTATGGATTGATCTTGTTGTGTCACATGTCCATTGTGAGAGTGGGTAAATCCATTGCCTGCCCCGGGGGTGTGTGCTTGTGTGAGGGGTGTGTGTGACAGGGCCTGTTGGTGGGTGTAGTGTGACTTGGCTGTGGGTCTCCCAGGTGATGTATCTGTCCCCTCATGGTGCATGCTGCCATGACAGTGAGTGTGAGTTCATGCCCTAGATATCTGAGCTTGTGGTGTTGGTGTTTGAGTTTACACTGGTCACAGGAGGGCCTTGTGCTGGCTACAGCAGGGCCAAGTGTCAGCTACCTTGTCAATACTTTGCCAGTCCCTGTGCATTGAGCATGGTGCATGGCCATGTACAAACCTCATTGTGTGAATCGGTAAATTTTACCAATTCGCAAAATTAGGTTTGGGACTCGCTATTAGGAAGGGGCATGCCAAGGGAGTCCCTTCCTAATAGCGACTCACATTTGTATGTATGAATGTTTTGCAACCGCAATTGCGGTTGCAAAACACTCGCAATTTACCATCTACTTCAAGTAGGTAGCAAACCATTTGCAAACGGGAAGGGGTCCTGAGGGGACCCCTCCCCCTATGTGAATGGGTCAAAAAATATTTTTTAAGGGCCAGCAGTGGTCCCTCCACTGCTGGCCCTTAAAAAATGAAACTGAAAAGTTTCATTTTTCATTTTTTTAAATGCATCCTGCTTTCCTTTAAGGAAAATAGACTGCATTTTTTTTTAAAACTACTTTATTTAAAAGCGGCAACAGACATGGTGGTCTGCTGGCCCCAGCAGGCCACCATCGCTGTGAGTGCTAGCCATTCCTATTGTGGGTCGAAATTTGCACCTGGCTCATTAATAATATTGAGGTATGCAATTTGCGACCCCATTAGGAATCGCAAACAGTGTCTGAGATACTGTTGTACGTTCCAATTTGCGAGTCGCAAATAGCTTGTCGCAAATTCGAACCAATTTGCGAGTCGCAAATTGATGGGTTGTACATCTGGCCCCAAATGTCAAGTCACTTGGATTCACCTTGGACACCCTCATGGAACACATTGCCAAAAAACAAAGACGCCCTGCTACTAGCTCTCTTTTCTACAGTAAGTGAAACTGTTTCTTCCAGAAAACATCTTCAGAACTTATACTCAAGCCCTTGCACTCTCATACCTAGATGGTGGTAACACCTTTCTCTACAAACTCCACCCTAGCATCGGGATAAAGACATCCTAAAAGCCGCAGACTATCTCATCCACAGCCGGAAGAAATATTATCATATCGCCCCCCTCCTGATAGAACTCCATTAGCTCCCCTTTCCGGCCAACAACTATCTTCAAAACCAGCTGAATTATGTATAAAGCCATTGTAACCAGCATTCCACTTATTGTGGAGGACAAGCTCACCATCTCTGGTGGCTGTCGGCATAACCGAAGCCAGGCCACTATCAGACTAGAGACTAAAGAGTGTAAAATAGAATAGCAATCCATCAGGCCTCCTCCATCTATGCACTCATGATCTGGAACAACATTTTGTTTCCAAAAGGACTGCCCTGATGCTGCTCCAATTTAGGAAAGAGTTGAAGACACACCTTTGTAAAGAGCACTACATCGCAATGCAGTAACAATACAATAGCCAGCTACCTCTCCTATCACTTGTTGACTGTATGCTAGCCTTTGTCCCTATCAGTTGTGGAAGTGGAACCCCAAACCCCAAATTTTGAGACACCCCAAAATTCAACAACACCAAAATTTACCACAGGCTTGCGTGAAAAGGCACCCTCCATATCAACAGGCTCAACATAGGTTTAGCAGAGTAGCGAATAAGTAACTTAATAACTGAATTCTAGGTCAGGGAAAAGATAATGGGTTTTATTACAAAATCTCAAAAATAAGTGGTGCGGTCAAATTACATTAAGGATCAAATGCAGAGGGGGGGCGCTAGGTGGCGCACGGCCAAAATGGCCGCACGCCTGTGAGGCTCTTGCCTTACCGAGTAAGGAAATATACTTCATCCCCATCCTGAGTCGGAGAAACTAGCATCCGAAGGCACCACTGGCTGTCGGAAGAGGTGCTGTGTCCAGCGGTACCGAGCTTGCCTAACATTTGGAAGGAATCCCGGCAGTGTCGCTGCCGTTACCTTGAGCGGCCCCCGCGCTTCAGGCCGGAGCCGGGATGGTGGGTGTTTATGCTCGGCAAGCCCGAGGCCGCGGTGGAGGAGGAGCTGCCCTGGTATTCAGGAGCTTCGGGGACTTGGCGTCACCGCATCGCCTGCTGACACGCGAGGGCCTGGAGGTAGGCACGGCGGACGCGTTGGACCTGCCTCCCGAGGCTGGAAGAAACTGACGACGCTGCGGACCGGGGCGCGGAAGCCTCGGCCGCGAATCACTGGTGGCGGCCGGCTTGTGGTGCGATTGGAGACACAGATGCGGCTGGAGGCGTCACTGGCCGGAGGAGTCGGGAAACTCTCCGCTGAAGCCCGCTAGGTTTGTGGTGTGTGCTCACCCTCCATGGTGCGCGGACGGCGCCGGCATTAGGACGTTTTCGATAGCACAGACAGAGGCGGCCATTTTACCTACCTGGCATCCTGCGACCAGAGCTTGGGGCGCTGATCTCGGAGTTTTGCCTGCAATTCCTGGAAACGGAATGGGACCCTTGAAGGAGTACCGGAGGTGCGCAGGGTTGGGGATTTCCGCTCAGCGAGGAGCTATTGCCAGCCGGGAGGATGATGGTGTAGCCTGGCGGCCATTTTGCGGAGGCTCAGCGACCTGATACGCAGCCTGGCAGAAGGTGGGTGATTCCTCAAGGCGGACAGTGGTAGAGAAATTGCGCGTGTCGTGCCTCTCCCAGGGCCCCTGGTTGCTTCCTACTGAGTAGCGAACGGTTGGACGGTAATTCGAACATAGTACTCTACTCCATGCGCCCGGTTGCATCCTGTGGTGTAAGGGTGAAGATATCGAGGGTGTCAGAGCGATACACTGATTGGATTTACCGCCATTTGCTGTCATAAATATTGCTGTTGAACACGCATGTGAAGGTGATAGTGGCCCTACGCAGTGGGGGTTAGCTACAAGCCAGGATTTGGAGTAATTGTTGTGGTTGATAACCCCTCTTGACACCCTGTTTGTGCTGCTACCTGGATGAGATAGACGCAGGATGGGACGCACGGATACAAAACAGACCAAGCTGCCATTTGAAACACGCAAAACGTCTAGGTCGGCTTCGCAGGAACATGCTGGGTCGGATGCCTCGGAGGCACCGGATGAGGACTGGAAGGCCCTTCTGCTGGGCATGAAGCACAGTCTCACGTCCATTGGCACCAAGATCGACACGATGAACATGCGCATGGAGGCCGTGGTTCATAAGCTCGACCAACATGAGGAGCGGATAAAAGAAGCTGAGACCAGGGTTTCGGACCTTGAGGATGGTGCTGCTTCCAGCTGGGGCAAATGTCGCAAATGGACAAGCTGCTAAAGATAATTGGTCTGGCGGAATCCACAAACGTTGGTCACATGGAAGATTTCATAGAACGGCTGGTTGTGGAACTCTTTGGCAGGGAATCCTTTTTGGCGCATCTTACAGTGGAAAGGGCGCACAGATCGCTGGGGGCTCGCCCCCCTCCGGGGTCGCCGCCGCAGCCAGTGATAGCCCGCTTCATGAATTATCGTGACAGAGATGCGGTTCTACGGCTGGCTCGCGAAAAGAAGCAAGTCCACTACGAGAATACCATACTGGCGTTCTACCCTGATTTCACCCAATCAGTTCAAGACGCCAGGCGTAAGTTTTCTGCGGTCAAGAAGACGCTTCAAGCGCAGGACATTGCTTACGCTATGCAGTATCGGGCGCGGTTGAGGATAACACATAAAGGCACGCAGCATTTCTTCCAGAACCCGCAGCAGGTTGAAGATTTCCTTAAGCGGCACCGGCGGGTGGCGCCCAGTGGCCCAGAGGTGCAGCAACGTTTTAGATTGCACTCCCCACTTTCGGACCCGGACTAGGGCCTCCGCAGGACATTGGTTCCTTCTGTGACTCTCCAGGGCAATATGCTGTGACTGATGGGCCTGTAGTTGGTGATGTATTATTTTCCCTTGGTTTTTTTTTTTTGGTCTCCAGCATGATGTCCTGCTCGGCACCTCCCTACCGTCCCGCGACAGCAACCCACTTAACAGTGGAGTGGTGTGTGGGTGAAAGTAAGGAGGGAGGGGGCGGGTCGTGGGCCACGCGCGTTCCCTATGTGGGCATCCCCCGAATATTTGACGATGAGGGACAGTCAATGTGGGACATTGACAAGTGTTTGGGTGGGGAGGGATTCTGTACACAGCAAGTTGGGGCTGCCGGTGTGGGAGTTGGAAGGGGGGTATTTGGTTGTAAGTTGCCTGTTTACACTTTGTAAAGTACTTCTTGATGCAGCGATGGGCACAGAATATTGTAGTGTACACCTTGACAGACACCACACAAGATTTTAATGGATTGAAGATTGCAACATGGAATGTGCGAGGCTTGAATAACCCCAGAAAGAAAAGACAGGTGCTTGGATACTTAGATCGACATCATATAGATATAGCTATGTTACAGGAGACCCATCTAGGCCCTGGCGGTGCGCCTTTATTTGCCTTGCGCTGGGCAGCACACCGCTGCTTTGCATGCTACTCCAGTTATTCCCGCGGAGTGGCTATCCTTTTCAAACGGGGGGTGCCATTTGTACCTAGTGGAATAGATACGGATATTGGCGGCACATTTTGCCTCATTTGGGGGGCGCTCTACTCTCATGGGGTGACGTTTGCTAATTATTATGGCCCCAATACTGATGATTCCCATACTCTTACTAGGTTATGGAATAGAATTCAGGAGATAGGCACCGCATATGTCATTTGGGGCGGGGACTTTAATACGACACTGCAACCATGGACAGATAGGTCCCGAGTCACTCCAACACACTTCACGCTTACGCACAGGACATTGAGCGACATAGTCGGTGATAGTCGATTACTGGACTCTTGGAGGCACATACACCCTGGGCGGCGGGAGGGTACACACTTCTCGGCAGTCCACTCCTCCTGGGCTAGATTGGATTACATGTTCCTATCGGTTGGGATGGCGCACTGGCTGCGGGATGCGACCCACCTAGCCCGAACGTATTCAGATCATTCCCCAGTGGAGGTGGCGCTACAGGTTCCTTTGCAACACTCCCCATATAATAGCTGGCGCCTCAACCCTTCACACTTGCAGGACGCTGTGTTTAAAACAGAGCTAGAACAAGATATACAGGACTTTTTTGAGCGCAATATCACGTCGGCCTCCAGTATGACCGTTGTATGAGAAGCGTTCAAAGTGACGGTTAGGGGATGGTGTTTGTCCAAAGGAGGGGGCATTCTTAGGGAGCTGCGCAGAGACCTGCGCAGAGACCTATCCAGACTGGCAGATGAGTTGAAAGCGTTGGAACAGGAAGCTAGTGGAAATGCGGATGGTTGAGAGATCAGAGCTACCATTCGTAACAAATTGACGGAATTTGGTGTGGTGGCGGACAGGGAGCTTAAATTTAGAGGGAAACCGCACGTGGCCAGGCGATATGGAGAGGAGGATAGGCCGGGGAAGGCTTTGGCAGCAGCGATCAGACCCCCAAGGTTCTCAAACTACATAACAGAGATACAGGATGCGCAAGGTCAGATACATCCACATCTCCCGGACCAATTGACCACATTTCGTGAGTTTTACAGAGCACTTTACTCTTCTCAGCGGGGTGCTCCTCTGCAGCTGCATGAATATCTGGAGGACAAAGCTCTGGCCTGGTTGGGGGAAAATCAGTAAAAATTCTTGAACCTGGAGTTGGAATTAGACGAAATTACAGAGGCTATTATGCAGATGAGGTCTGGCAAGACGCCGGGGTCAGATGGGCTGCCTATAGAATTTTACAAAACCTATGCTAATATGCTTTCTCCCATTCTGAAGGAAGTATTCTACACGGCATTGGAGGAGGGCAGCCTTCCCGGGACTCTGCACAAGGCCCTAATAACCTCGTTATTGAAACCGGGGAAGTCCCCTCTCTCTTGTGATTCCTACCGCCCCTTATCGCTACTAAATTGTGACACTAAAATCCTTGCTAAAGTGTTGCCGACTAGGCTGGGCCTGCTGATGCAGCGGTTGGTTCTCCCCGACCAGGCAGGATTTGTCCTAAGCCGGGCCACATCGCATAACCTTCGGACGCTGGCTGCCGTGCTGCAGGACATTGATCCTAATAGTTCGGCAGTAGCGGTTTTCCTCGACGCCACTAAGGCGTTCGACTCCCTGGAGTGGGACTACTTGCTGGGTGAATTGGAGCGTATGGGAATGCCGTACACCTTCTTAAACTGGATTAAGCTGCTCTATAGTCGGCCAGTGGTGTCAGTACTTTTAAATGGAGCTAAATCCACACCCTTTGATATTTCCAGGGGCACGCGTCAGGGGTGCCCATTATCGCCTATCTTGTTTGCCCTTGCTATTGAACCCTTGGCGGCGACACTCCGACAGCACCATAATGATAAAGCATTGATATATCCTTCTAGACAACTGCTTATTTCATTATATGAGGATGACATGACGCTATATGTAAACCAACCCCAGGTCAATCTAAATCCTATACTACGTGAGATAACCAAATTTGGCGGCATATCGAGCGTGCAAATAAATTGGGCAAAATCGGCGGTCTTTCCCCTAACTGGAAACACTATACCATATCCAATGGACTATCCCCTAGTGTGGGAATCGGACGACTTGAAGTATTTGGGTATCCATATTTCCCCAGATAAGGATGCATTACTGAGACTAAATTATGGGACTGCCATAGATAAGATCACTGACGACGTTACCAAATGGCTGAGACTCCCCCTGTCCATGGCAGGACGGATATCGTTGATTAAGATGGTGTTGCTACCGAAACTTTTATGAAGGAATATGGTTGTGTGTGTTCTCTCAACGTGGTGTGGGGAATTTCTCCTTTTGTATATAGTGCCCTCACACACCCTTTCGGGTGTCTTGCTTCATCATAGGGCGTTGCTCCTCGTGGGGGTGGCGCTGCAGTCCCCCACGGGCCCCGCAAGAGGGCTCTTTGGCGGAGATCTTTTGGTTGGAGACGCCGCAGTTGTGCATGGGTGTGTGTGGGCCTATAGGAAGACAAGTGGGTGGTGCGGTTAAAAAATTGCTTGGTAGAGTTTCAGACCTTTATTCAGAGCTCTACCTGGCAAATGGTTAAAAATGGTAATCCTGGAGCTACTCTTAATGAAAAAAATAAAAGAGGGCAGATCCTGGAAAGTAACTGCTGCTCTCAGGAATGTGAGTGGGGAGCCTACTAGTGAATGGTCAACATGTTTCGCGCTTACGGGTGGGTCCTTAAGGGATCCCAAATGCGCTTCGTCAGGACCTAAGACAATTTAAATAGTGAGTGCAAGTGTCTGTGAGTGAAAATAGAATAACAGGTTTCAGTGAAGTGTGGTTCTGTAGACCTGTTGTACCTCAATATTAAGGTTGACCAGCGTATTTGCGCTGAGAGGTTTACCTGTCTTTTCTGGAAACCTCAACCCAACCTGGAATGGTAGGGAAAAAAAGGGGGGGGAGAGACACACACATAGACAGGGAAGAAATATGCATAGAAAAGTAACATCAAGGTAAATATTAGTACATTGTATGTCACAAATGCCATATAAGCTACACAGGATAATTCACAATGCACGCCATGCTTCCAAAGTCAACATAACATGCGCGTGTGACGGACTCGATTGTGAGGACTATGACCCCAAAGTGCATTGAATCCGTTACTGTGCAGTGAGAGTATCGTCTTATTCGAGTGTCTCACTTGGCCAGCTGTTCGTGTGAGGCAAGAAAACTTACCCCGTGGGAACAGACGCTGGCTTTATCGTGGCTTTAGCGGGAGACGAGCAGTATCTATACAGTGGTGTGTTTGTTTAAGTGAAGATAACACAGCTGACTGTATCCGTGAAACATAGGTGAAAATAAAAGTAAAAGACTAGATTAATAGTTGAAGCCTACCCTCAAGTTGTAGGGATTAGGGCTCCATCAGCAAAGTGGAGTTGGCATTTGGGAGAAACTAACAGAGGGGGAGACAGAGAAAGGTGTCATGATAATCGGTATCTGTGTCAGACCCAAAAATTGCGCGGCTAGGCTCACCTCTCTCGTTAGGAAATACTCACACGTGCTCCTTCGCCCGGGACGTAGTGACCTACCCCTTCTCCGTCTATCGCTGGAATGGATAGCCATAGAGCGAAAACTTCTGTTTATATCCGATTACCAGTGCTGCACTGTTCTAATTGGGGGTTTTTTTGGGCGCTGAAAAACGACGTCACTACGTTGCGTGGTTCGGTAACTATGGCAACAGGTAGGACGCTGATCACAGCTCTCTTGTGTGCCTGACGAATAATGTTCTTCGGATAGTGCCGTTTTTCCAGATTATCTCTGAGGAGATCTGACTGTGTTTCAAATTCTTTGGTGGTGTCACAGTTCCTTCGGAGACGTAGGAATTGGCCAACCGGTAGGTTGTTCCTGAGTGCCCTAGGGTGGTGACTGTCATAGATAAGGAGATTATTCCTATCCGTGGTTTTCTGTAATTGGTAGTGTGTAGACACCCATTATCCAAGGAGATGAGAAGGTCCAAAAATGGAATGGATTGACGTGACCTGGTGCTGGTAAACTTCAAGTACGGGTTCAGGGTATTAACCCAGTTGCAGAATTCAGTGCATTGGTCTCCATTCCCTTGCCAAAATACGATAACATCGTCGATATAACGACGCCATAGCAGAATGTGCTCCTTAAATGGGTTGTTGTCTCCCAAAATGTGTCTCTCTTCAAAGTGAGCCATGTAAACTTTATTGACACAATACTATACATACGAGCAATTTTCTCGTTAATGCGGGGAGTTACTTCATCATGATATTTTAATAACCGATCCCCTAGACATGGAGCTCAGT
This sequence comes from Triturus cristatus, assembly GCF_964204655.1. Classification (NCBI taxonomy): domain Eukaryota; kingdom Metazoa; phylum Chordata; class Amphibia; order Caudata; family Salamandridae; genus Triturus; species Triturus cristatus. The sequence goes on along the minus strand of NC_140591.1, from coordinate 1,482,254,803 downwards.
CTCCGACATGAAGGGCACACTTTGACTACCGAGACCGCAATCTGTACGACGAACCGTCCTACATCAAGATACGTCTACATATTGCCAGAATAACCATGACAACCATTTACATAACATTTAGACTGACGATCGCTCTCCAGACGCTACCACGTCTGTGATCAGCGTCCTACCTGTTGCCATAGTTACCGAACCACGCAACGTAGTGACGTCGTTTTTCAGCGCCCAAAAAAAACCCCAATTAGAACAGTGCAGCACTGGTAATCGGATATAAACAGAAGTTTTCGCTCTATGGCTATCCATTCCAGCGATAGACGGAGAAGGGGTAGGTCACTACGTCCCGGGCGAAGGAGCACGTGTGAGTATTTCCTAACGAGAGAGGTGAGCCTAGCCGCGCAATTTTTGGGTCTGACACAGATACCGATTATCATGACACCTTTCTCTGTCTCCCCCTCTGTTAGTTTCTCCCAAATGCCAACTCCACTTTGCTGATGGAGCCCTAATCCCTACAACTTGAGGGTAGGCTTCAACTATTAATCTAGTCTTTTACTTTTATTTTCACCTATGTTTCACGGATACAGTCAGCTGTGTTATCTTCACTTAAACAAACACACCACTGTATAGATACTGCTCGTCTCCCGCTAAAGCCACGATAAAGCCAGCGTCTGTTCCCACGGGGTAAGTTTTCTTGCCTCACACGAACAGCTGGCCAAGTGAGACACTCGAATAAGACGATACTCTCACTGCACAGTAACGGATTCAATGCACTTTGGGGTCATAGTCCTCACAATCGAGTCCGTCACACGCGCATGTTATGTTGACTTTGGAAGCATGGCGTGCATTGTGAATTATCCTGTGTAGCTTATATGGCATTTGTGACATACAATGTACTAATATTTACCTTGATGTTACTTTTCTATGCATATTTCTTCCCTGTCTATGTGTGTGTCTCTCCCCCCCCTTTTTTTCCCTACCATTCCAGGTTGGGTTGAGGTTTCCAGAAAAGACAGGTAAACCTCTCAGCGCAAATACGCTGGTCAACCTTAATATTGAGGTACAACAGGTCTACAGAACCACACTTCACTGAAACCTGTTATTCTATTTTCACTCACAGACACTTGCACTCACTATTTAAATTGTCTTAGGTCCTGACGAAGCGCATTTGGGATCCCTTAAGGACCCACCCGTAAGCGCGAAACATGTTGACCATTCACTAGTAGGCTCCCCACTCACATTCCTGAGAGCAGCAGTTACTTTCCAGGATCTGCCCTCTTTTATTTTTTTCATTAAGAGTAGCTCCAGGATTACCATTTTTAACCATTTGCCAGGTAGAGCTCTGAATAAAGGTCTGAAACTCTACCAAGCAATTTTTTAACCGCACCACCCACTTGTCTTCCTATAGGCCCACACACACCCATGCACAACTGCGGCGTCTCCAACCAAAAGATCTCCGCCAAAGAGCCCTCTTGCGGGGCCCGTGGGGGACTGCAGCGCCACCCCCACGAGGAGCAACGCCCTATGATGAAGCAAGACACCCGAAAGGGTGTGTGAGGGCACTATATACAAAAGGAGAAATTCCCCACACCACGTTGAGAGAACACACACAACCATATTCCTTCAGGAACAGTTACCCTCTCGTAATATTTAAGTAATTCTGAGGGAGCACGGGTACTGGACCTACTTTCTAATTACGCTCCCGGTCCCCCCCTCTTTTTGTGATATAACCGAAACTTTTATACCTGTTTGTTAATATCCCATACCACCCAGGGAGATTCTTCTTTAACACACTGAAATCACAACTCACGAGGCTCATATGGGGTGGGAAGCAAGCACGCCTTAACTTGGCCACGCTTATGCTGCCTTATCACCAGGGGGGATTTGAAGTCCCTGATTTTGAATTCTATTACTACTGTGCACAAGCCCACTTTGCCACCTATTGGTTCCACCCGCCGCCTTTCATGCCTCATTTGGCGGTTGAAGATGGTTATATGGCCCGACGCCTCCGTCCGGCTACCTTTTCACTGCTGTGAGGGAACAGGCACGCGATCCATCCACAGTGGATTGTACTATATGGGCCTGGCAGCGGATAGCCCGCAAATTGGGGTCCCCTGTGATGTATTCGCCCAAACTGGTGTTGGCGTGAAATCCCGTGTTACGGGTGATGGAGGAGGGTATTTGTCGGAAGATGCTTGACGACCTGCGGTATTTCACCTGGGGGGGATTTGTACCTGGCGGGGCAGTTTCGTACAAGGGAACAGTTTTTTGGTGAACATGTACCGACCGTAATGGACACGTTTCATTACGTCAGGCTCCCGCAAAATATTAAGGCGGTGACCCCTGATTTCCCTGCGGAGCCGGCAATATGTGCTCCTCTGCATGCTTTCTTGCAGACAGAACCCCCCCGCCATGCAATATCGCTATTAAATAAACACACGCAAGATGTGATACCGACCATGCCCAGTCGTGCTAGAGGAGAGTGGGATGCAGACTTGGCTACTCCATTGACGGATGAACAGTGGGAATTTAGTTGTAGGCAGACGATGGCCATTACTGGAAACAGCAGGTTGCGCCTTAATCACTTTAAGTTTTTGCACCGGTTATATTACACTCCGGCTAAGCTGCATAGATTCGGGCTTAGAGACAATGATAAGTGTGTACGCTGCGGGAGGGAAGGGGCAGGCTTTGAACATTTGGCTTGGGGCTGCCCTGCGGTGGCAGAGTTTTGGGCACTGACGTTCGAAGGCCTCTCGAGTATGATAGGGGTTCAGATGCAGCCATGCCCCCTGCTTGCACTTTTAGGTCTGATCCAAGCTGTTAACACTAAATATTTAAAAAAAATAGCAATGGGGCTATTACTAGCTCGGAGACAGGTGGCAAGCAGATGGGGTAGGGGTCAAGCCCCCAAGTTTAAAGAGTGGATTAATTCAATGGTTACATGGCAGGAGCAACTGCATGGTTACGCAGACCTACTTCCCATAAGATCGCGTCCAAGGGACATTTGGGGCCCATTAACCGCGTATCTGTTAACACAAGAAGAGAGGAACAAGGAGGGGGATGCTGGCACAGCATTGGGGGCGGGAGACGAGCTAGGGACTGAGGCCTGTGCCTAGGTAGTGCAGATAGAATACCCGGGAGGGAGTCCAACATAATGCCCGGGCATGATCACCAGACTGGGGAGCGGAATAGGTCTAGTATCTGGATTCTGGAAAAGGAGGAAATCCTGGAGTGCGGAGAGTGGAGTGCTCACATGTCAGGGCGGATGGGGTATTCGCTGTTGCTTTGCTAGTAGCAGATTGGAGATGGATGGTGGACTGCTTTAAAGGATTAAAACATGTACTGTAACAGATCGGACTTTATGATGAGATTCCTGTGGCTGTATCGACATCATTTAGGGCAGGGAGGGGGGGGGGAGTTTAACTCATCAATGTTGGGGTATGATGGGGGGAAGAAATGTGTATTGCTACACTATATGATATGATGTGATGAATGCACTGATGCAGCATGCAATAATTCAATAAAGGTTTTTCAAACTTAAAATAAAAAAGGATCAAATGCAGAGTACATAGTCAGAAATATTCTAATTTCCAAATGAACAGCAAAATCATAAGAAAACGGGCAGTATCCCTAGCAGAATAGAAAAGTCTTCCAGCTCACCCAAAACCAAGAGGATCTTATACACAAATTTCGCACGGAAAATGAGAGAAAACTGCAATCTCATTGTGGAATGACTAAATGTAACTAATATTCGACAAATCAGAACAGTACCACGTCACATTAATGCTTATAACACTATCCCATTTCTAAGACAGCTCTGAGCAACTTCAGCATCACGTTGTGACGGGAAGTTCAACTAAAAGGCAACCTTTCTAAACGATGGGCAATACACCAGTAGAAGAGTGCTAACGCAGCGAACCCGTGAGCGTTTTGCTACATTAGGAACACAAGAAAAGTTCATTCACAATACACGCACACAGGAGCGGCAGCTGTGAGGACGTAGAGGGCGGGCGGGGGCTGGGGGCACGACAGACGATGGGGAGGTGGGGGGGAGGGAGGGACAAGGATATTAAACATTTAGAAGTAAGAATACAAATAACTTACCTGCCACCCGACGCTCTTCTCCACGTCCTCTCCCCACTGCAGCAGAGGCCCTGTGGCCAATGCTGTCGCTGCTTTTATGTTAGAAAGCAGCGTCAGGATTGGCCTGAGCGCGTGGACTACGCACTTGCAGGGAGACTGGGAGCCTATGCCTGCTCTCTCTCCCCAACCCAGCAATGTAGCTGGGTTGGAGACAGCTCAGTGTGCATGTGGGTTTGGCCGGCCTGAGACGGCTGGCCAAACCCACATTCGCACTGATAGCAGTGCTGCCCACCACTCCCTCTCCTGACTGCCCCGCGATGGCCCCGCCCCCAGGACATAGCAGGGAAAAGTTGAAAAATAAACTTGTTTTATTATCATTATGTTTTTCAACTTTTGAAGGTGCCGGGGGTGGCGATGCACCACTCGCATAGCGGAGAAGCCGCCAGTGCATGCACAGTAGGAAAGTTACAACAGCTGTGTAGTTCTGTCTTCCTTCTGCAGAGCTGTGAAAGGAAAAAAACAAACAGAGGAAGAGGGTTGGGAGTGGAAGAAACAGGAGTGAGGAGCAAAGAATATCCAAATTATTTAAAATGGAGATTTCAGCAAAATGTAGGCTAGCTGGAATATGTTAATAAACACTTCTACATATTATTTTAAACTCGGTACAAGTGCAAGCATGTTATTTTTATAATACCATATTAGATCCATCATTAAATGTATTATTCAACAACATTTATTTTTCACCCAAAAAATGTACATCTTAAAAACACCGCTGCACAGTGCTCCACTGTCTTTAAGGCTAGGCTGTCCCTATACAAATAGCACATACACACAGACATCCATACATGGAATGTCCTTTGAAGGAATGTGTAACATTGTGGCATTACAATATTGTGTTAATGATTGTTGACCTGGATGTTTCAGCGGGTTTATCCCCGGACTTTTTGCATTTTGACCTTCCGTTTCTGACCTGTTTTTGTTGACTTTATGCCTCTGGGCACTTTACCACTGTGGTTCAGTGCTAAAGTGCATATGCTCTCTCTGTAAACTGTATTTATGGATTGGAGTTTCAATGATTGGCTTATTTGATTTACTACTAAGTCCCTAGTACAGTGCACTGTGTGCGCCCAGGGCCTGTAAATCAAATGATGCTAGTGGGCCTGCAGCACTGATTGTGGCACCCAGAGGCGCAACTAGAGCCAAATTTCAGGGGGGCTATAAAACATTTCGGAGGGGGGCTAATTCCTCCAGCGATAGTCAGAGTGGAGATGCAGGGGCTCTAAGAAGGGGTGAAAAAACAACAAAGCCTCGTTAGCAAGTATATGGTTTTATAAAGTCTTGTGAAGTACTCGAGTGCAGCTGTGTGTGTGCCCGGGAAGCTTTCTCAGCCCAGGCTGACACACACGATGGGGGCTGAAGCCCTTTCAACCCAATGGGCATTGCGCCCCTGGTGGCACCCACCCAAGCAGCCTTTCAAAAGGAGTCTCAGACCTGCGACTGCAGTGTCTGCGCACAGTCTCCACTGCCATGTCGACCTGGCAAGTGCACCCACTTGAAAGGCCTTAACCTTTTGTTTATTACATATGAGTCACCCCTAAGGTAGGCCCAAGGTACCCCTGTGGTCAGGGTGCAGCGTATGTGAAAGGTAGAACAAGTACTAATGTGTGTGACATGTCCTGATAGTGAAATACAGTGAATTTCGTTTTTCACTATGGAAAGGCTATCTGTCTCATAGAATAGAATGGGAGTTTATTTATAACATCTTAACTTCCCATTGGGACCAGGTAGGAAGATGGAGTTTAATATGCCTGAACTCAGAATATAAAAATGCATCTTTTAGTAAAGATTATTTCTATATTGTGTGTTTGAAAATACCCCTTTTAGAAAGTGGGTATTTTCATGCTTAGCCATCCAGGGTGCCTCTGCTGGTTTGTGGATTGACTGTCTAGCTTTGGAGTGACAGGGGCTGGGGATGTGCATTCCCTCAGACAGCCACGGGGAGGAGGTTGAGGTATGTCCTGCCTATCCTGGATGAGTCAGGGCTGGGCTGAATAGATGTGGGCTGCATTTAGAGTAGGGGGAGGAGATTTCCTTGCACCTGAATGGGCCTGGTCTGGCTTATACAATGCTGTCTCCACCCCCTGCCAAGAAGCTGGACCAGAGAGGACAGAACTGGTTTGGACTGAGCACAGAGCCTTTCTGCCACGAGAGAACAAGAAGAAATGCAGTATAAATATTGGGGCCCGGACCCCAGAATTTTAGAATACTTCTGAACCCAAGAGGAACCGCTGCCAAGGAGAAGAGCTGGGTAAGCTGAAGGAGAACTACTGCCCCTTTGATGTGTACTGCCTGGAGTTGGCCTGCAGTGGCTGTTTTTGCCAGGGAGAAGACAAAGACTTTGCTGTGTGCTGTGTATTCTGCTTGAAGAAGATCTCCAAGGGCTTGAAGTAGTGCTTGCCTCCTGTTCTGAAGTCTTAGGGACACAAAGACTTCACCACCAGCTCCCCTGAACTTCCTTTCTGGGAGTTCTGACCTGCCAAGAGGTGCCTGTTCCTGTGTTGGGCCTCTGGACGTTGTTCCTGCTTCTGCCAGCTGAGAAAAGAGGAGCCACTAAAGAAGTGTGACACATTCGCACCCATTTCTGATGCAACACCGCCGTGCAGGAAGAATTCCCATGAATTGCCATCGTACCATTGAAGAAACCGACGCAGCGCCTGCCAGCAGTTGGAGAAATCGCCACACACCTAACCTCTTGCACCGATCTCCAAAGTCCAAGATCGCTGCACCAACTCTGATGCAAGTCCTGCTGTGCAACTGCTGTATCGATAACCGACACATCCCCAAATCCCCACGCATCGCACTGGGGTGCCAAGTCCACAACAACGCTGTGGCCGCAGTAAGAAACTGGCGCATCACCTCCTGCATAGTAAGAAACCGACACATCACCTCCTCTTCAGTAGGAAACTGACTCATTACCTCCCCTGCGTGGCAGTAAGGACCTGACGCATCACCTCCCCTGGAGCAAGGAACCAACGCATCACCTTCCCTGTGCATAAGAAACTGACGCATCACCTTCCCTGCAGCTGTTTTTGCTTATGGTTTTGACACATCCAAGGTACTTTGTGTTGAAAGTGTTGTATCTCTAGTTTGCTATGGACAGAACTGTTTTTACCTTTAAAAAGTCATATCCTGTTAACTTTATTTTGAATTTTTGTCATTTTTGTCTTGTTTGGTTTAGATAAAGATTCTTTATTTTTCCAAACTGGTGTGGTGTCCATTGGTATTGTTTTCACTGTATTACTGTATGTGTGCACAAATGCTTTACACACTGCCTCTGAGATAAGCCTGTCTGCACATGCCAAGCTACCAAGGGGGTGAGCAGGGGTTGTCTAAGGACATAACTCCCTTACCCTGACAAGAATCAAGGGTCCCAACTTGGACAAAGGAGCAATCCATTGCCAACGAGAGACCCCCATTTTGAACAATGATGCTTCAGTAAAACTTCCAAAACAAGAGTTGGGCCAGCTCAACTACTGACAGGAAGGTATCCCACTTAAGTGGTCACTCAGAATTTTTGCTCATTGTTAGACTTGGCATCTTTGGCGTAGTTTCCCCTGACATTTTGCCTCTACCTCCTGTATTTTGGATGCTGTGCTGGATATCATTTTTGCTGGCTTAGATGCTTTGGGCACTTTGCCACTGCGTCAGTGTCAAAGTGCAAGTGCTCCCTGTGTAAATTGTTGTTACAATTGGTTCTCCCTGATTGGCCCATTTGATTGACTGGTAAGCCCCTAGTAAAGTACACTGAAGTGTGCCAGGGCCTGTAAATCAAATACCACTAGTGGACCTGCAGCACTGCTTGTGCCACCCACATGGGTAGCTCTGAAAAGGTAACTCATGCCTACCACTGCAGTGTCTGTGCGCAATTGTTACCTGCAATGTCAACTTGGCAAGTGCTCCCACTTGCCAGGCCTTAACCGTCCCTTTTTCTAAATGTAAGGCACCCCCATAGTAGGCCCAAGGTACCCCCCTGGCAGGGTGCAGTGTAGGTGAAAGGTAGGACATGTACTGGTGTGTGTGACATGTCCTGAAAGTGAAATACTGCCAATTTACTTTTTCACTATTGAAAGACTATCTTACCCCGTAGGATAGAATGGGAGTTTATTTATAGCATCTTATAAATATAACTTCCCATTGGAACAAGATAGAGAAAAAAAGTTTAGGCGCTCTCTGAACTCAGAATTTAATAACACATCTTTTAGTAAAGCTGGTTTTTAAATTGTGTGTTTGAAAATGCCACTTTTAGAAAGTAAAAGACACACAATTGATGGACGGAATGCAGAACAATCCAAAACATTCACCCCCAGTCAAGAGATCTGGGTTAAATCCATCGTTCTTTTGCTCACCATGCCATTCCAGTTTGAATCCAGCCATATGCAAATCAGTCTTGACCCTGTGCCTCATGGGAACAGTCCAGCCCGAACTGCCAAGCCAGGTCCTCCCTGGACCGGAAACAAGCATCCTAGGACTGGTTTAGGGTTTCACCCCTCATCAGCCAGGATAGCTTGATCCAGTGGCACAGTGAGCCCGGGACCCACGTCTGGGCATACCCGGCGCACTTAGGGCGAGAAAGTAAAAGACACACAATTGATGGACGGAATGCAGAACAAACCAAAACATTCACCCCCAGTCAAGAGATCTGGGTTAAATCCATCATTCTTTTGCTCACTATGCCACCCCAGTTTAGACCTGGCCATCTGCAAATCAGTCTTGACCCTGTGCCTCATGGGAACAGTCCAGCCCGAACTGCCAAGCCAGGTACTCCCTGGACCAGAAACAAGCATCCTAGGACCGGTTTTGGGGTTTCACCCCTCATCAGCCAGGATAGTTTGATTCCAGTGGCACAGTGAGCCTGGGACCCACGTCTGGGCATACCCGGCGCACTTAGGGCGAGAAAGTAAAAGATACACAATTTAACCCAGATCTCTTGACTGGGGGTGAATGTATGATTTATTCAGCATTCCGTCCATCATTTGTATGCGTAGCACTTTTAGAAAGTTAACCATTCGGTGTGCCTCTGCCTGTTTGTGTATTGACTGTCTGGTTTTGGAGTGACACAGGCTGGGGATTTGCATTCACTGTAGACAGCCACTGGGGGGGTTAAGGTGTGCCTGGCCCTTCCTGGATGACTCAGAGATGGGTTAAATAGACCCTGGCTGAATTTAGAGTAGTGGTAGGAGATTTCCTGTCTCCCTTGCACTATGCTGTCTCCACCCCCTGCTGTTGCACCAGTGAGGACAGAACTGGTTTGGACTGGGCTCAGAGATGCTTGCACAAAGAGAACAAAGACATTTTGGGGTATAAGTATTAGACCTAAAACCCCAGAACTTTAGATCATTTCTGGATTTCAAGAGGAACCTTTGCCAAGGAGGAGAGCTGGTGAAACTGAAGGAAAATTATTGCCCCTTTGCTGTGTGCTGTCTGGGGTTGGCCTGCAGTAGCTGATTCTGCCAAGGAAACGATAAGGACTTTGCTGTGTGATGTGTCCACTGCTTGAGGAATATCTCCAATGGCCCGTGTGTGCTGGCCTCCTGTTCTGAAGTCTCAGGGACACAAAGACTTTCTGACCTTCCAAGAGGTGACTGTGACTGTGTTGGGCCTCTGGAGGTTGTTCCTGCTGTTGGGAGCTGGAAAAGCAACCCACTACAAGAAACTTAACGCATCGCTCTTCTTGCGGCTGTCTTCCTGACACAGCACTGCTGAGTGAGAAGAATCTCCATGCATCGCCACGCCACTGCTGAAACCGATGCAGCGCCTGTCGCCGCTGCAAGAACCGACACGTCCAGGGATCGCGCCTGAAGAAACCGACACAGCAGCGCTCGACGCTGCCACATCGATCGCCGACCAATCCTGGATTTCCATGCATCGCACCTGTGCGGCAAGTTTTCGCGACGCATCACCGACTGATCAGAATCATCTCGGAATCAACGCATCACTTCCCTCTACAGACCGGATTAGATGCATCACTTCTCCTTCGTGCAGCAGAACTGTCGCATCGCCTCCCCATGGTCTCAGGAACTGACGCATCTCTTTGGTTTTCAAGGCTTCCCATCTCTGCGGCTGTTAGGCCTTGTGAATTTTGTCCCAACTACAGGTACTTTGAGAGAAATCATGCATCCATAGTTTTCTATGATCCAAGTTGTTTGAAACCATGTTGTCATATTCTTATTTCATGTATGTTTGATTTTTGGTGTTTTGGTCTTTTTGAGTTTAAATAAAGATACTTTATTTTTCTATACTGGTGTGGTGTCCATTTGTGGTGTTAATACTGTATTACTGTGTTTTGAGTACAAATACTTTACACATTGCCTTTGGGATAGACCTGTCTGCTCGTGCCAACCTACCCAGGGGGTGAGCAGGGGTTATCTAAACTGTGTATCCCCCTTACCCTGACTAGAAGCAAGGGTCCCTATTTGGACAAAGGTACCTACCTCTGCCAACTATAGACCCCCATTTCTAACACTCATGTCCTACCACCAATGTCCCTCAGTATTTGCGTAAGCTGTTACAAACAGATTTTTCCTAGTAATAGCTGTGCATTATTCTCTATTATTAGCACTGATCAAAAAATCTATCCCAAAACCACTATACCCAACAGGTACAAATGTAATTTACCTGGCATGATTTTAAGACATTACTTGATTGACATTACCTGTTTGGTCAGGTCTAACTGAGTTAGTAAATGATTCCTTTTGGGAGATGTAGGAAGCTGGCTCTGTATATACTATACCAAAGTGAGGTATAGTTTGTACAGAGGCCAGTGGAACCCCAAAGTTAGGCTAGGTAAAGTTAGATAGCGCCTCACTCTCTATTTGTGGTAGTGTGGTCGAGCAGTAAGGCTTTATCAGAGGACAGTGTTAAGCATTTGTTCTACACACTCAGTCAGCAAATGAATTCACGCACTCAAAGACTGAAATTCTGGCCAATTGTTTTTGTATAAAAATATTCTTTTATTTATTTTATTTCCTAGAACCAAGCAAGCCTGGTACAGATAAGTGATAAGTACTTTGCAGTAAATATACAGATTGTAACACAGTTTGGATTGCAATTGTAAATGTACTTTGATTTGATTACAGTAGTGTTACTGATAATGCAATGCTTTTCAGAATACAGTACATATACTTTGAATAGGATTTTGAGTAAAATTACAGGTAAGTTACTTTTGAGATTACTTTTCTTACACAGTTTAGTATACCTGGATACTACACTGGGACATTCCCTGTAAACAGGTAAGTAAAATCCTTTTTGTTAGTTAGTACAGTTTGAAAGAATTTCTTTAGGTTTTCAAACTCAACACTTAGAAACTTTTCCAAGAAAACCAGTCAATGTTATCCTGTGGAGGAAAATAATGTTATCTGGTTTAGGGTAAGTATTCGGTAGTGGGAGTTGAGGTTCTGGGTGTAGACTCAGGGGTTCCCCAGGGTCAGGGATGCACTCTCGTTACACCCTCAGCGGCACTAGGGCAGCCGGGTGCAGAGTACTGAGGCCCAATGTTACCCAATGAGGGATAGGGGGCGTCAGCTGGAGGTTTGAGGCAGGTCAGGGGTTGCCGGATCTTGGGTCAGAATCGCCGGGGGACCTCCTCATAGTGTTTGCCCACTCGAGCTCAGGCCGTGGATGACGGGTGTAGAGTGGTGCAGATTCACGGTGTCCAGCCAGAGCCAGAGGTTGGAGATGAACAAATCCGGTGCACACGGGAGACTCAGTCTTTGTGGTTGTAGGCAGGCAGGTCCTCCGGGGGTTTTCGAGGTTGCTGGCTGCAGGACACACCGGAATTTTGCAGGAGCAGGTTCGATGTGGAGACAGGCCGGTAGGGCTGGGGTCAAGTCAGTGGGTGTCTTCCTCTTGTTAGCTTCGGCACGGCTGTTCGATCCTTCTTCTTTTCTTGTAGTTTCTACTGGTCTGAGGAAGCAAGGTTCAGGGGTGCCCCTAAATACTAGATTTAGGGGCGTTAAAGGTAGGCAAAATTTGGGACCAATGGGAGGGAGGGGGGCATAAGCCTTTCCCTAGTTGGCTGGGTTCCTTCATCTGCAAGATGGCGGGGACTGAGAGTTGTACTTCACCTCGCCTCCCCCACCTGAGGGGTGGAGTTGGCAGAGGTGGGCACACCTCTCCTCCTCACTTGTTTTTCCCCGCCAGTACTCCTGCCCAAAGTGGGGTCAGAACCAGTGGGGATCAGTTGTTGAAAGCAGCAAGTGGCCTGGGAAAGCTCACAAAGGCGGCAAGACTTTGAAGCTTCCCCTTCGTGGACCCTGCCCATCCTGGGAGAGGAGGCTTGGTAACTCATCCCAGAATGTGCATTGTTTCTAGCCCCCGAGAGCAGCAGGCTCCCGACCCAGGGGTCCAGAAACATGTCTGGTGGTGGCAGCTGAAAGCAGCCACTCAGCCAGGACACTAGTAGTAGGTCGTTTTTTAGGGGGCAACTCTAAGATGCCCCCTGTGTGCATTTTTCATTAAATCCCACACTGGCATCAGTGTGGGTTTAATGTGCTAAGAAGTTTGATACCAAACTTCTCAGTTTTCAGTGTAGCCATTATGGTGCTGTGGAGTTCGTAATGACAAACTCCCAGTAACATATACTCTTAATGGCAGCACTGCATTTACAATGTCTAAAAATGGACTTAGACACTGTAGGGGTACAGGGCTCATGCACCTGTACCCTTACTACTGATATAGAGCACCCAGCTAGAAGGGTGACTGATATATGCCAGGGCTGTGGGTTGTAGGCATGGCACACAGGAATGTGTGCCATCTCGACTCTTCACTTTGTTCTGCACCAAAACACGTAGCCTGCAAAGGCAGTGTGTGAGTGTAATGGTACAGGGCCTCCAAGGGTGGCACAATAAATACGGCAGCCCTTAGAGGTCTTACCTGGTCACAGTGCCTTGGGTACCTGTGGTACCATTTACCAGGGGCTGATATTTAGCCAGAGATGCCAATTGGGTTTAGGCTTCAATGCAGTTTTTAGGGAAAAAACATAGGCCCTGGGTACCTGGTTAGCAGGAGGCCAGGGCACACTCAGTCAAAGCACATCAGCAATTCAGCAAAAAGTGGGGGCAACCAAGAAGAAAGAGGGCACTTTCTCACAGGGGACCTTCATCCATTTTCTTGTAGTCCATTGAACTCTAGTGTTTTTGCTGTCTGATTACTTACAATAGCTCGGATTCTGCAGGAAAAAAACAATGTAACGACCTAAATACATGGCTATCTAGTAATTGACCCACCCAAAAGCATATGTTTCCAGTACCTAACAAAACATCTGCTGGGCAATAGGCATGCACACTGAATGAGAGGACACAGCAACCTAGAATTATGTGTAACACACTCACCTAAGTGAGGCACACTTGTTTACTCTTCAAACTGCAAGTCCACACATACCGAATCAGACTCCAGTCTGCCATGGAAACTTCTGAACCACTTGGATAAACTTCATGTCTGGACTACAGGATGTGCTGCGTGCTTGGGGGGACATAGATTATGTTCCACTGACAGAGTTCACGTGGTTTTGCCCACTCCAATTGGAGTTCCAGCAAAACACTGTATGGCAGAGTTTTTCCTTGTGCAACATTAAGTATGGGTAACTGCAACCCCACAGAGAGGCCGTCTTCTCACAGTGAATACCTGTGAAAAAGTCTGTGATCAAAAAGTGTCATTGTAGGGCATGTGTGTAAGTGTCAGAAAATATTTAAATGATAGAATGCATGGAGTCGCCCCTCACGTTCAAATCCATGCAATCTACCAGGCACCCGCCGGAGCTAACGTCAGACAAGTATCAGGAGACGGGAATGCAGCAGGGCATTACTGCCCTGACAGCCATGTTGGTAGACAGGCAACAAAGTATCCTGTCTATAGATGGCAAGATAGACTTGCTGAACTTAGATCACATGTCAACAAGACTCGATAAGCAGACACGTAGCAGCGCATGTCCACCACGGTGGATGATTCACAGTCCATGAGCAGGATATGCCTGAATATGGAGAAGGTTCTTGCAGTCATACATGCAAAAAATGAAGATTTAGAAGCATACTTCCACATGAACAATTTGCGCTTCACTGGTGCCCTGGAATCCACTAACACTGGGAAAATGGAGACTTATGTAGAAACACTCTTAGCAATGCTATTTGGGTCTCACAACTTGTCACAGCTATTGGTGGTGGAGAGAGCACATCAATCACTCATGGCGCACGTGCTCCCTGGGTGTGCCCCCTGGCCAATAATAGCAAAACTGTTAAACTACCAAGACAGAGTCCTCAGAATAGCACGATAGGTGAAGACCATCACCTACCAGGGCAACCATCTCACCTTCTTTCCTGATATTACAGTACCGGTACAAGCTGCCCAATAAGAGTTCTTACCTATCAAGTAGCAGTTGTAGAAGGCAGAAATGGTGTATTCTATGCTTTACCAAGCATGCCTACGCATCAATTTTCAGGGTACACAAAAGACTTTTGCGACTCCACGTGAAGCGAAAGAATATCTCAAGACCATAACCCAGAAAGGCTAGTATCAATCTACAGGAGACCTTACAGAAGACGGCAGTTGACTTAGCATTTCTGAAATGGTTCTTCGTTCCAACACATATCAGAGCTACAAGTGGTGCGGCGGGGGCACCAAGCTTATAGGGGACCTGGCCTCCCGCTGACCCACCTGCCCACTGGTATCATAAGGTTGGCCGGATCACTATCATCTCTTCATCCTGGCCACCTCCAGTGAACTGGAGGAGTGCTGGGACTCTGGCAAGCTCACAGATGGTACACCCTGTATACTGCCTATGTGTGTTAACATGTTAAATGAACTGATCTTTGCAATTCCGTTTATGTGTATGATTTCTTTTTTAATTGATTGTGTGACTGTCTTCGGCATGGTTGGGATGCTGGAGTGGATGGGGAGGGTTGTTTGTTAATTGTTTAGGCAATCACACTGAAGCTGATTGTTATTGTATTCAGATTGTACATAGTACACACTACACTCCAATCTGCAACATACAACTAAAGGCCAAGAAATTGCCCAATGGATCCAACCAGGGGTCAGGTAGCTCTCCTGACTTGGAATGTCCGGGGCTTTATGATCCGTCAAGTCCTTTCTTACTTAATATAAACACACGGAGTCAACTGTCGGGTCCCGATCAGCGACATTTAAATTGGCATCATTCTATTCCTCATACTACAGGGGGTCATGATCTTGATAAAAAATTGCTGACCTTCACGGAAACACACTCTGTAGTGGATAAACAGGGCCAATATGCAATAGTGCCGGCCACTCTCTGTGGCTCCCCGGTCACTCTGGTCAACACATATGTCCATAATATAGATGACCCTGGATATTACTTGACAATCTGGCATCAAATTCACCAAGTTGCCTTCGGCTTTCGTAGTAGGAGGTGTCTCTCCTCCTATTTTCTGCCTGCTGCAGCGTAGAGAGCGCCTGTTGACTCCCTCCCACCCCCTGACTTCACCGTTCAGACTGGACCGACTGCATTGGCCAGCAGCCTCGGATGCGGGGCCAGCTGGTAGTCTCACTTTCACCCCTCCTGGCGCAGGATAAAGGATGCCTGTGGCTCCCGCATCGTAGGGCACAAAAGGGAGGCGCCTGGGTGAAGCCCGGGCAAAGGGCAGCCCAATCCGAGCTCGTCAGAGCCCAGAGGAGGCTGGGCCGGGCTACCCCTCTTTTGCCTAACCCCCCAGCTGTATGTACTGTAACCCCTGCCCTTGTCCTGCACTACCTGCTGCTCCCATTCTGCCTGCTGTCCCTGTACTGCCTGCTATCCATGTGTTGCCTGCTTTCCCTGAGCCACCTGCTGTCGCTGCACTGCCTGCTGTTTCTGCTCCTGCACTACCTGCTGTCCCCGTGCTTGCGTTACCTAATGTGCTTTTGCCCCTGTTCTACCTGCTGTCCCTGCACTGCCTGCTGTCCCTGCACTGCCTGCTGTCCCTGCTCTGTCTGCTGTCCCTGCGCTGCCTGCTGCTCCTGCGCTGCCTGCTGTCCATGCCCCTGCATTGCCTGCTGCCCTTTAATTGCCTGCTGCCCCTTCACTGCCTGCTGCCCCTGCACTGCCTGCTACCCCTGCCCCTACACTGCCTGCTGTCCCTGCATTGCCTGCTGCCCCTGCAGTGCTTGCTGTCCCTGCCTTGCGCTGCCAGCTGTACCTGCGCTACCTGCTGTCCCCGCCCCTGCGCTGCCTGCTGTCCCTGCAATGCCTGCTTTCCCTGTGCTGCCTGCTGTCCCTGTGCTGCCTGCTATCCCTGCCCCTGCACTGCCTGCTGTCCCTTCCCCTGTGCCTATCTGCTGTCCCTGACCATGCACTGCCTGCTGTCTCTGCGCTGCCTGCTATCCCTGCCCCTTCAAAGTCTGCTGTCCCTGGGCTGCCTGCTGCCCCTGAGTTGCCTGCTGCCCCTGTACTGCCTGCTGTCCCTGCGCTGCCTGCTGTCCCTGCCCCTGCACTGCCTGCTGTGCCCTCACTACCTGCACTTGGACCATCTACTAAGACCACTAATAGAAGTCCGCCGCAGGACCACGCATCTGATGCCCCCAATGGGAGCACTGCCAAGGCAACTTCGGTTGGACAATATCCAGCCCCAGGACCCCTGGCCCTCCTGCCACCCGACAGTACACTGCCAAGGAACTACTGGACCTGGACCCAGGACGCTGAAACAACAGGTGTGTCTCCTGATCCCCAAGGTCCACCAAAGGACTCTTCACCTGCCAACACTACCACTTCTCCTGCGACACAACCGACAAAAGATCCCCCTCCACTCGTGCCCACAAGACCAAGAACACCTTGCAACCACTTCATTTTATCCTGCTCAACATCCGCTCACTCTGCAAACACACCACAGAAATCTGGGACACCATCACCACCATCTCCACAGATGTTACCTTTATTACAGAAATGTGGCTCAACCCCTCCTAGAACCCCAACATCACCACCGCCACTCCAGAAGAGTACAAGATGATACACCATGACAGCGTCAACAAACAAGGCAGAGGCATCACCATCATCTTCAAGGAAACCTCCAGATGCTCCATTCCCAATGATGACCCCACACCTCTCATGGAACACCTCAACTTCCTACTACAAGCCGATGAGGAAACCACGATAAGAGGCATCCTCGCTTACAGACCCCAGGGACTCCAAGCAACAGGGGCGGCTCCTCCACTAAGGCAGAGGAGCGTTGGCCCACTGCAAAAGGAAAAAATAAAATGATAATAACAACGTTGTTATCATTTTATTTTTGTTGCTACTGGGTTGGTGGCAAAGGAAGGAGGAGTGGTGGGCACATGGCCCGGACAAACAGTCATGAGCACTTTGCATGTTCCTCACCAGGCTGCATTACAAAGCCTGGTGAGGAACATACCCAGGCTCCCATTCCTCACCTGAGCACCGAACCACGGTGCTCAGACCAATCCCAATACTGCATTGCAGCACCCGATCTCAGATTATATTATCAGGCGTCCCAGCTGAGTGTAGTCAATCGATGGGTGATTGAACCCCATGATGAGCCTAATTTCCGCACGGATCATTGGCTCCTGGGACGGGGCGGTTATAACAGAGCACTTTACACCAACCCCCGCAAACTTAACTTAACAGGCCCCACGGCGCGCACGGTTGAGATTTGGCATGACGTTACCAAAAGGCTGGGTTGGCATAAGCGCCTGACGAAGGCAACCCCCCCCTTGTGGGAACCTGATATTTTAGGTAATCTCAGTACTTGTCCAGGGTTCGATAAATGGGATTTAATCGGAATTTCCACGGTTGGAGACATCTGGGTTAAGGGAAGGCTAGCATCGTTTCTGGAACTCCACGCTAAATACCAATTGGCTCCTTCTGAGACGTTCGGGTACTTGCAGATTAAGCATGCCATGACCTCCGCCCTGCTGAACGAGGCGTCCCTCCCTGACTCGTCCCCTCTGGAAGACCATCTGTTGTTGGATCCCATGGACCGCAAGGCCATCTCGATTACCCATAAGAAACTGGTCAACAACTGTGCTGACCCGATGATGAAACTGAGGGAGAGGTGGGAGGGGGATCTGGGAGTGATGAAGGACGATAGGTGGTGAGACACTCTAGCTTCACCCCAAGAAATAGCCACTCCCATGTGCATGCGGCTCCTCCAATTCAAGATCCTCCATCGAACATATTTTGATGTCAAACTTTTGTTCAAATTAGGTAGACGCCCTGATCCACTCTGTCTCCGGCACTGCAATCAGGAGGGTACTTTTCTTCATATTTATGGGACTGCCCACATATCCAGGACTATTG
The DNA here is from genome assembly GCF_964204655.1 of Triturus cristatus. Taxonomy (NCBI): domain Eukaryota; kingdom Metazoa; phylum Chordata; class Amphibia; order Caudata; family Salamandridae; genus Triturus; species Triturus cristatus. Next base: position 1,482,236,409 of record NC_140591.1, on the reverse strand, counting down.
GGTGGCAATTGCTCGTCAACTTGAGAGGGCGCGAGGCAAATCTCTGGGGTTATCTCCCCAACTATGCTTACTCAATATCTGGGAGGCGTCCAACCTCACACATGCTGAGCAGACATGGGCCTCTATGGGATTCATCATCGCGAAAATTAATATTGCTCAACACTGGGGGGTTACGACGGTCCCGCGCCTGGTCGACTGGGCAAAGGACATGGACACCACCATGGTTGCCGAAAAGTCGGTGTTCAAGGGACGAGGTTGCCCCAAGAAATGGGATCGGAAGTGGGGGAGGTGGAATAAGTACAGAGGGGACATCTGCATTTCCCCGATGGTGGAGCTACACAGAGAACGACAAACACTGATGGCCCAGTTGACGGCAGAAGTGCTGGCCTCGCCCCCTTAGGTGTGGCTTCTTCTTCCACCCAGTCCCAACTGCCTGTCGCTATCCGTTCATATTGTATGGGTATCTTGGTTTATTATTGTTGCTGGGGGCAATGTATGAGCATATTGTTCTGCGTGGATCCCTATCCCACCAAGGGTTGAATGGTATTATGATACTGTATGTATGTATCAGAGGGGGTATTTCTTACAGTGACCTGACTTTGTATGTACCGTTCTTGGTTTCGCGAGACCATGACCCATGGACAGACGAGACGAATGTGCCTTATCGGCATGTTGGGTGGCAGAGCCTCCACATGTCCACCATACCATACTATGCCATACCGTCCCTGATGATCTTAGCAGACTGCTTACCAATCCAGTCAGGCACAACTGACTGGTCCAGAGCAGGGTCTAAATATTTGTTGAGGTGTCCTCCCATATCACTGTCACCGGAGGGAGGGCATGAATTAAACAAATCAAACAGCATTTGTAGAGTGCAGGATTGTCATCCCTAGGGGTATCTGGATGCTGTGTCTCTGTTGAATAGCCAGATCTTGAGTCTCTTTCGGACGTCTGCCAACGAGGAAGCTGTACGGAGCTGGAGGGGAAGACTGTTCCAAGTCTTGGGAGTGAGTGAAGAAAAGCGCAGGTGTCTAGTGGGTTGGTGGAAGTTCAGTTAGATGGCTGAGGTAGTCAGGTCCTAGGTAGTGGAGGGCTTGTAGGTGTGCCTGAGGAACTTGACATGGCATATTTTATGGATTGGGCGTGTAGGAAAGTAGGATCTGCTTTTATGCTTACCCCCACTTTTTGACTGGTGCTATGCTGTTTCAGACTAGTCTGACTGGGACCCCAGTCTCTCTGCTTCTTCTCCTAAATTGTCATGGTCAGTACTTAGGCACATCCCAGATTGGATACTGGGCTACCCTTATTAGTCCCTAGTATATGCTACTAAGGTCCCTAGGGCATAGGTGCCCCAGAGGTGTCCCACGGGCTAAAGCATGCATTATGCCACCCATGGGAAACCATTCAAAATGCAACTACAGGCCTGCCATTGCAGCCTGTGTAAGCTGGTGCTAGCACCACTTACAAAAGATATATGTTTCCTATATCTAGGGTCACTGCACTTAAAACCTATAAGTCACCAATCCAGCAGGCCTTTTAAATTCTGAAGGCAGGGTGCTTGGTTCTAAGTGTGAGAGTGCCCCTGCAAGAGCAGGACACCCCTACAGCCTACGGAGTCCATTCTCCTGAGCTGTAAGTGAGACAGCCATATACCATATAGAGGGTCACGGCATAATTATGCATTGACCATCTCGAAATTGGCTGAAACAAATCTTATCATGTTTGGTATCAAACATGTTGGAATCATACCCCCACACCGTAAATGGTGTGGGAGGTATGATTCCAAGCACTGGAAGAGCCCTCCATTAGGCTCTCAGTGTTTCTGGTACCAACCTTCTTAACCTAAATAGCACAAAATGGTTGCTGCCGACCAGAGACATATTTCTGCCCTCCTGCTGCCGAGCCAAGCTCAAGCAGAGGAAGGAGGAACAACAGGTATCCTGTCACAGGGAGGTGTGACCACCTCCCAGCCAGGATTCAGTGTATTGTGGCCGGGTGGGTGCGCTTGCCAGTGCCACTCAGTCTGCATGAGGGACACATTTGGTGCCTCCATGCACAGTCCAATTCAAACCAGCTCTGGGAACCGTTGGCTCCCGCTCTGGCACGAAACAGTACATAGGACATTTGAGTATCCTCCTCCTGTCCAAACCCTTCCCTGGGAGGGTCCCCTGAGGCATCCCAATCCTTTTCTTAGGGTACTTAAAGGCTTACCTGGGTGTAGGTCCCTAGATTCATCATGGGACATGATTCAATTACGACACCACTTCTACTTCTACTGTCTGGGCACTCTGGACTTCGTTTGGGCTCAACCTCATCTCCCTTCCAGTATGCTGCATTGTCTGTGCCTGTGCACCATACAGGAACCTTTCAAGGCCTGTGGGCATCCAAGAAACCTGAAGGAATCTCCCTTGGAGTGAATATGGCATCAATAGATTATGAACGATGGTTGCAAATTGCATTTAACTCCTTAGTACTTATTAGCCCCAGAGAATCCAAGAGATCTACTCCATCAGCCCCTTGGTATTCCGAAAGTCTTCGAGCTGCAAAGCAGCTTTGCCGAAGACAAGAAAGGGTATGGAGGAAAGACTATAGTATAATAGAAAAAGAAATATATAAATAATCTCTAACAAAACACTCATTACAAAGGCCAAATCAGACTATTTGACACAAAAAATGTAATCAGTAAAGAAGTTTGCAAAGGAGCTCTTTTGTACAGTCTTAAACCTGACTTCGTCACCACCAATACCATTTAGGAAATATAATCAGGATTTTTGTAATTCGTTAGCCATTGTTTTTCAGAAAAAAAGTTCAGGATATTTATAATGGTTTTACTGCTCATAATCCGAATAACCAGCAAAACTCGATTTCTGAGGTCTCAAGTGAGAAAGTCTCCCGAGAGTTTAGGGAATTCCAGACTCGAACAGTGGATCAAGTAGAACAGCTTGTTTGTACCATAAAATCTGGCTCTTCTGCTCATCCATGCCCACCATCTATAGTTCAGCCAATCCCAGACATTGTCGCTGAACATCTCACTAAAATCATCAACAACATGTTCTGAACAGGGGTGCATCCAACCCTCTGGAAAAAGGCCTCAGTCCTCCCACTCATAAGAAACCTAACTTTAGACACACAAGATGCCACTAACTAACACCCGATATCTAGGCTTCCCTTTCTGGCCAAATTGGTCGAAAAAGCTATCAACACCCAATTGACAATGTTTATTCAGTCAAATAATCTCTTGGATGCGACACAATTTGGGATTTGAAGTGGTCACAGTATGGAAACAGTGGCCACCGAAGAAATCAGACCCATACTAGACAAGGGCGGCAGAGCGGCCATGGTCCTATTGGATCTATCTGCCACCTTTGACACGGTTGACCATAACTGTTTGATCAAGCAGTTAAGGAAACTAGGGATTAGGGATACAGCTCTGGCCTTGTTTCACTCTATTTTAACCAATAGATTACAATCTGCAGCTCTTGGTAATTTTCAATCTGAGCCATATACATTGCCCTGTGGTGTGCCTTAGGGCTCGTCCTTGAGTCCTACATATTTAAATGTATATATTACATTGTTGGCCAATTTATTCAAATCCTTTGGGTTTTTATTGTTGTCTTACGCCGACGATACCCAAATAGTTGTATCATTTTCTAATACAGACTGCAAAATGAGTGATACCTTTCAAGACTGTATGCTTGCAATTAGCAATTGGATCGACAACCGCTGCCTCAAGTCAAATTCCTCCAAAACAGAGATGATGCTATTTGGGCATGAAACCTCCTTCTGGTCTCTATCGTGCCGGTATCAAGAATTGGGAACCTATTGCCAGCTCCCAAGAAAAAGTTAAAAACCTAGGAGTCATCTTAGATAATAGATTGGCCTATAACAATCAGGTCGCAGCAGTTATTTATTCCTCCTACTTTGCTTTAGAAATCATAAAAAAATATTTCCCATCTAATCCCCTTTGCGCTCCTGAAGACAGTAGTCATTGCATTGGTCCTCTCCAATATTGACTACTGCAATGGCCTGTATCTGAACCCACAATAGAGCCTGCTCACCAAACTGCAAATATGGCAAAATTCAGCTGCCAAGATGCTGCTGAATCTTCCTAAATTTCCTTCTGCTACCCAGGCTCTCAATGAACTTCACTGGCTTCCTGTTGACAAACATGCCATCTTCAAAGCACTATGTATAGCATTTAAATCCTTGCATGAGTCAGGTCCTGACCACCTAAAGAATCATTTTAAGTGGTGCTCCCCTAGTAGAGAGCTTCACTCAAGCACTGCTAGAAACAAGCTTGTTTCTTGGGGATGCGTTAGGTTCATTAGCGGCACAGCCGTATATTGGAACACTCTTCCCTTTAGTATCAAATCTGCATCAACTCTTATGAAATTCAGGAAATCCTTACAGACTTGGCTTTTACAGCAACTACTTAGGGCCCTCAGTGTTAAAAAAAAAACTAGTGCCAAGACACCTTGGACATGTGAGCGCTTCACAAAACTTGAAATCAAATCAAATAATTTGGGTGCATTGAGTCACTAACACCACTGAGTCCTGGCTCCATGCACCTGATGCTCTAGTGATAGCTACACCCCCGAGAGAGGGGTGTAGATTCCATGGTTCAGCATTGCAAAGCCTATGGATGGGCACCTCCTTCCCTGAGCACCCACCCATGACACAGAAGGCTTTCTCTGAATCTGACAGCACTGGAACATGGCTGCGAAGCCCATCGATGAGATGGAAGTATCGTTGCAATGGTATCATGGGCCCTGGTGAAAGTCCCCTCGTCACTGGCTGCACAGTAAAAATCAGTCATAATCTGGGTAGATTGAGCACCTAATGATCCCAGGGCCTGGCACCACTGTACCTGCTGCAGTACAGATGGCTATGCCAATGACATGGACCCATGCACAAACCAATGGTGCAGGACTGAGAGACAATAGTAATTGGGTCCACAGGAGGGGCCCCCTGTCCTGGTCCTCACAGTCATGGTATAGTGCTGCAAGGAATAAGAGGAGGGGGGCTTTCCTTGGTCTGTGCAGCTCTGGAAGACTGTGGCTGGGAGGGACCGCAACCTATAGGTTGTGCAGTCCTATACCACAGCTATGAGCCTTAGGGTAGGGGCCCCTTCTCGGTTAGGGCTTATAACCCTGGTCTAGCACTGTGAGGAGTAGGGAAGGGGCAGGGTAGGGAATCCCACTTCCCTGTGCTTTGAAGCAATGGTATAGCACTACAAGCTCAGGTGAGGGGGTCCTCTCATCTGGGCCTCGCCATCATGATCCAGAGCTGCGAGGCCCGGGGGTGGTGGAACGGGTGAGTTCCCCTGGGTTTCACATCTATGGTCTATCGCTGCAGTGCCCAAAGGAGAGGGCCCTCCTGCCCTCTATATCCAGCCATGGTGTACTGCTACAAGCCCCATGTTAGAAGGTCTACCTGCTCTTGGCCTTGCAGATATGACTCAGCAACTGTGACGGCCAGGGAAGGCAACACCACTCCCCCCACCAACCCGGGTCTCGCCACCATGGTCTAGCACTGGCAGGCCCAAGTAGAGTGGCCAACGGTCTATTATCATTTCAAAGGACACTTTGTGCCTGTGGAGACTCATTGTGTTTGTGGAGACATCAGAAGATGTTTCTTGGGGTGGGGAGCAGGTGAACAATGAGTTGCATTCTAAAATATAAATCTCTCTCCTAGTAGTGGCAAATATCTGTATCTACCATGCATACTGTCCAATAACTATCCAATGCCACAGGTTCTAATCTAGGGGGTGCATTTTAGCCGTGGAAATAGGATATTTCACATGTGATCTTAGCTTTACCACTTCTCCTGAATATGATGGAATTAAACACTGTATTGTAAAGTTGGCCAGGGCCCACAACACAGAGGCATTTCTCTGGCGGAGCAGCCCCTTGGCCTAGCTAATAGAATCATTGCCACCCCAGGTGTGGACTAGTTGAAGATGTGGAACAAGGAGACACAGGGCCTCAGTTACCAAATGTTGTCATAGGGCAGTGACACAAGCCTTCTTGTTGCACTTCCCTACATCAATAGAAATGGGCAGGAATGCGCCATATCTAGCAGATACAGTCTACTCCTGTCCTTTTCCCCTAGGCTGGCAGACAATGGGCTGCCATGCGCCAATGCAGGCACCCTTACACCATGGTGTAAGGGTGCCTGCGTTGCAGGGATGATTGATTTTGTGCAGGAAGGGACACCTTCCTGCACAAAAGCAATCACAAGAGGCTTTTTCCTTTTTCTATGTGTGGTGTAGATTGCAGCACACATAGAAAAAGGAAAAACGTGCCTCCCTTGTGCTTCCCCTTCTTTTGTCACATTCCCAGGTTTACGAAATCTCGTAAAATTGGCCATGTGTCAAATGACTCCGGTGTTACGTAGGAACACCCACAGTAATGCCCATGGCACGCCTCCCTATTCCAGGCTGAGAGAACACAGCGACATTCATTGAGTTGCCATCTGTCCATATCTACATGCAAAGAAAAGCCATGCAGGGTGGCTTTAAGTGGCTTGGAGATATGGCCCTGCAGTGTGCACCGCCGGACCGTGCCTAAAAGTGACATTCTGGCAGCGCACAGGGCCTTGTAAATGAGGCCCACAATTTTTTATTCCATACTCCCATTTGGCCGAGTGAACTTATTCCTCTGCTCCCTTTTTGTCAAGATTGTGAGTATTTAGAATCAATGTAAAAGCAGCCAGGAAGTGCGTAGTCAGAAAATGGACTGGCTAATACTTGGAGGATGGGAGAAGTGCCCAGTTATATTCACCTAAATGCAATAGAGCGGTAAAAGTGTAGCCTTTGCAGCAAATATCACTTTTGCAGTCTTGGGTCTACTAATTTAACAAACTGTTTGATCCTGGACAAATCATACTCTCTCTACGCCTCTGTCGACTAACTGATCTGCAATATGTCAGCACTTTGAAATAAACTAAATGGAAGAAATAAACACCATGCTCCCAAGACATGTCCCAGGCGTGATGTTTCTTCACATTTTCAAGGTTGTTTGCATCGCTTTAGCTGATCTCTGAATCTGCATGCTGCCGGAGCCCTCCTGTGCCTCCCCCTCCCTCCCAAGCACCTCTTTCACAACTTATAAAGGGATGAAGGAAGGAGTGAGAGTCCCGGCAAGTTGGAGACTGTCCCGGGTAATTCACTATCCCAGACAGTCCTGGCAATTCATTTGCAGAGAATTGCAATGGGAATTTCAAACTTTAGGCCAAAGTAGCGGAGTTCAGCTGCATTGGAGCATTTTTCCAACTCAGCTACTTTGGCCTTAAGTTTGAAATTCCCGTCGGACTGACTACCGGGCGTTTTGGAATGCTGCTGAGCTGGGGGCTGATTTCGTTGATGGGGACCTGCGTGTACTGAACGAAATTCGTTTTGCTTTAGTTATTTCGAAGTACACGCAGGTCTCCATGAACGAAATCAGCCCCCACCGCAGTGAAATAAGCCCCCTGCTCGGCAGAATTCCAAAACGCCCGGTAGTCAGGCCGGCCCTGCCTGCAATTTTCTCTTTATTGAGTATACCCTATAATCTGCACTATGATAAGTAGGCGGATGTGAGACCGGCCTCGTGGCGTGGGCCCTCCCGACCAGCAAGCTACCCTGCAACCGCACCGATCCTCGATGTCACAGACTTCCGGCCCCCATGGCCCAACATCCCGAGGGCCGGCCAGATCCCCAACACGCATGCCCGGCCGAGGGAGAGCGAAATCCCCCAAACCAGACCGAGAGGCGCCGACCCTGTCACACCTCTGGTCTCTTCCCCGAGGGAGGTTTCGATCGACCACCAGGTCCCCGGTGAGCGGGCGCCTCGCCTGCTGGGTGTCTGGAGTCCCTCCCGGACCCACCTGAACAGATCAAAGGGCCGAGCGACAGGAAATCCCGACACACCGCCCCCAGGCACCAGACCCCTCTCCGCGAGGACTCCGGACTTCAAAGAGGAGGGGGAGTATAACAAGGGGTGGTGATGGGACGGGAGCTAGAGAAGACCTGGACTGACGAGAGCCTGCGGACCTGGTCGCGGCTCGATCGCTCCCCGAACCGAAGAACTCTGAACCCTCTGAGCCCTGCTGACGCTGTCGCGGCTCCCCGAACTCTGAACCATCTGAGCCCTGCTGACGCTGTCGCGGCTCCCCGAACTCTGAACCATCTGAGCCCTGCTGACGCTGTTGTGGCTCCCCGTACTCCGAACCATCTGAGCCCTGCTGACGCTGTCGCGGCTCCCCGAACTCTGAACCATCTGAGCCCTGCTGACGCCGTCGCGGCTCCCCGAACTACGAAACTCCGGTGCCTGCTGAGTGACTCGCGGCCCGCTCCTCCCAGAGAATCGGCAGAGATTGCCGAGAGAAGCAACATCCCCTCAGCTCGAGGATTGAGAGCTGGGCGCCGGATCCTCCGCAGAGACACTGATTCAAAGACTGTCCCGCTACCCCTTACCCCTCATCCCGAGATCGCTGCCGCTTGTGGCACTAATTCTGCACCCGCCTTCCGGATCATAAAGATCCCTGACAACTAACGATAAAGTCTATTGTCTTGCAAAGAATTACTGTGTGGTGTCCCTCTATCCGAAGAGAGTACGCGTAGCGTGTGCGATCCTAGGTACGAGACCTTCCAGGAAGGGCCTCCCCGCTCTTGCTCGGCCTAACTCTGGGAAAGGTGGGCCTCCGGGTGGTCAGGAACGTATTCCACAGCCTCCCCGGGAAACGCCTTCCAACATTTGGTGGCAGGCGACGGGATCCGAGCCAACACCTAGAGATCGTGCAGTAGACGGCTAACGCACTACCAAGAAGAAATGGAAGGAGAAACCTCCCTAGGTGCCGCAGGAACCAAAGCCGAGCACGACATTCCGAGAGGACCAATTGGAATCTTATACGCACCGAGAACTGAAACAATTTTGCAAAGACCTTGGAATCGCTACCACCGGACTAAGCACGAAAGAGGACTTCCAGGGAGCATTAAAAACCTGGGTCGAGGCGGGAACTCCCCGGACACAAACAGAAGGAGAGCCTCCTAACGAACCACGAAGCACCCCGGGGAGGAACGGCGCCCCCGAGGGGGGCCTATCCCCAGAGGAACTAGCGGACCGAGAAAGAGGTCGCAATCACGAACTGGAGCTAGCAAAATTAAAAATCGAAGGAGAGCTAAAACTGGACGAAAAGAAGCTGGCGGTAGAACAGTTACGCCTACAAGGAGAACTCGAGGAAAAGAAACGACAAAGAGAACACGAAGAAAGAAAACTCCAACTGGAGCACGAACGTGGCCTGAAAGAGATCGAGCTCAAGGCTAAGAATGCGGAGGCCAGACCCTCGGAAACCCAACCCCTCTCCTCCACCGTGGAACCAAAGGTCCACATCCCCAAAGATGTGGTGAAGGAATACTATAAGAACGACGACATCCAGCAATGGTTCAAAGCCTACGAAGTCGCCATGACCTCCCACCGAGTCCCGCAGAAAGAATGGGGGGCTGGGCTGTGGGGCCGGTTCCTGAGCGAGGGGAGAGATACCCTGCTGGACCTGCCCTCCACGGTGATGAACTCCTACAGTCACATGAAAGAGGCCCTAGTAGCCAGATATGGGCTCACCCCTGAAATGTACCGGCAACGGTTTAGGGACTGCAAGAAGATACCCGGTACCACCTGGGTGGAGTACGTGAACTTTTACAGCCGGGCCTTGGACGGGTGGATCAAGGGCAGCAAGGTCTCCACCTTTGAGGAGCTGTTCGACCTAATCGCATGGGAACACTTGTCCGCTAATTGCTTTGTAGAGCTGCGCCAGCACCTCCTGGACAGCAAACTCACAGACCCTCGAAAACTGGCCGTCGAGGCTGACCGGTGGGTAAACACCCGGGCCTCCCGGGGTCCCGTGGGAGACTACTGTCGCCACAGTCAGGGACCCCCCCGCCAGAGGGGCGGAGGGAATTAAGGCTGGCCAAGGGAACTCCTGGGGGGATCCCCGCTCAGCCCACCCAGAGGACAACCTCCGCCCTTTCCAGCTCCACCTCCGGCCAGCACCGGGCCACCGGGGAGGCCGGGGCCCCGAGTGAGGATCACCTGCTTCTGCTGCCAACAGACCGGGCACTACGCCAGCGACCCTCAATGTCCCATGTACCAGCGAACCGCCACAACCACCCCGCCGGCTCGACAAATGGCCTCCGTAGCCCTGGGGGAAGAGATGGAAGACTCCGAAGAATGGGAACCAGCCGCCATGGCCTTGGTCTCCCTAGGGGACCGGGAGATGGTCCCCGGAACGTCCCTACCCGCCAACAGGAAGAAGTACCGACAGCAGGTGACGGTCAACGGTCACCGCGTCGAAGGCCTCCGGGACACGGGGGCGAGTGTCACGGCGGTTCATTGTCACCTGGTCTCCGAAGATAAGATCCTGCCCGGCGCCTTTTGTCCCGTCATATCATCAGACAATTCCGAGAGCCTCTGCCGGATGGCCCTAGTTCCCTTCGAATGGGGGGGAGTCACTGGCAAGTTAAAAGTGGCGGTACGAACCTCCCAGCCCATGGACTGCCTCCTGGGCAACGACCTTGAGAATTCCCCGTGGGGACAAGTGGAACGAAGAGCCCATCTCGAGATGATGGGCCTACCCGAATGGGTATGCGCCACCACGCGCTCGATGACTCTCAGAGTGCCTTCCTCCGAGGGGGGGAGGCCATGCCGCGGAGCACCGCCACCATCCCCGAGGTCCAGGATGCGCCACCCGAGGCCAACGACCCCCTTCCGGACGAAGCGACCGTTCCCGACGAGGGGTCCGTGCCTTCCGGCCCCAAACCCCTAACCGAGCTCGGGGACCTGCCGGAAATGGCCCAGTGGCACTGCGAAGGAGGCCCCTCCCGAGAAGAATTCTGCCAAGAACAATCCACCTGCCTTTCCCTCATTGGACCCCGACAACAGGCCGAGGCCCAAGCAGCAGGCGACCGGATCGGCACCCACTGGGTATACTGGGAAAACGGCCTCCTGTACAGCGAACAGAAGTCGGCCGAGTTGGGATCGGCCCGAGTACTGGTGGTACCCCGGTGCTTCCGAAGTCTCCTCCTGGGCCTGGCCCATGATGTACCCCTGGCCGGACACTTAGGCCAAGATAAGACCTACCAGCGACTCGTCACCCACTTCTATTGGCCCAAGATGCGGGCGAATGTGGAAGCCCACTGTAAGTCCTGCCTCACGTGCCAGGCCAGCGGAAAGAGTGGGGGGAAGCGCAAGGCTCCGCTACAACCCTTCCGCGTCGTCAGTACCCCTTTTGAGCGGGTAGGAATCAACATCCTGGGACCGCTGGACCCCGAGACCGCCCAGGGCCACCGGTTCATCCTCGTCCTGGTGGACCATGCCACCCGCTACCCCGAAGCCATCCCCCTCCGCACCGTGACGGCCCCCGTGGTAGGCCGGGCCTTGATGGGGATCTTCTCCCGCGTGGGGTTCCCCCGCGAAGTCGTGAGTGATCGGGGTACGAACTTTATCTCCAGATACATGAGGTCCCTCTGGCAGCAGTGCGGAGTATCATACAAGTTCACCACCCCGTACCACCCCCAAGGGAATGGCCTAGCCGAGCGCTTTAACAGGACACTGAAAGGAATGATCATGGGCCTCGAAGAACCTCTACGCCGGAGATGGGACGTCCTCCTCCCATGCCTCCTGTTCGCCTACCGGGAGGTTCCACAAAAATCCCTGGGGTTCAACCCATTCGAACTGCTATATGGACACCCCGTCCGGGGACCCCTGAGCCTGGTCAAGGAGGGTTGGGAAACGACTCTCCGGGGGACCCCTCCGGATGTGTTCCGATACATCTTGGCGCTCCGCAACCAGACCCGGAAATTCCGAGATCTCGCAGAGGCGAACCTCGAGGCTAGTCAGGAAGAGATGAAGCGCTGGTATGACCAGAATGCTACGCTGGTCGAGTTTCAGCCGGGCCAACAAGTCTGGGTCATGGCCCCGGTGAAACCCTGCGCCCTCCAAGATAAATGGACTGGACCCTTCAAGGTGGTCGAGCGGAAGAGCCAAGTCACCTATCTCGTCGATGTGCAGTCCCCGCGGAACCCCCTCCGGGTTCTCCACGTGAACCGCCTCAAACCCCACTTTGTAAGGACGGAGTTGAGTTTACTCCTGGCCACCGACGATGGGGCCGAAGAAGACACCGAGCCCCTACCAGACCCCCTGGGGGCGAAAGAGACCGATGGTTCCGTGGAGGGGTGAGACTATCAACCGCCCTCACAGCCCAACAGTCCGACGACTGCCGCCAGCTCCTAAGGCAGTTCGCGGACCTCTTCTCCCTAACCCCTGGGGTCACCGACTGGTGTGTCCACGACGTGAACACCGGCGACAGCCCGCCAGTGAGACACCGGGCCTATCGGGTCCCTGATCGGGTCCGAACCTGCATCCAGACCGAGGTAGCGAAGATGCTGGCCCTCGGGGTGATTGAACCCTCCGACAGCCCCTGGGCCAGCCCGGTAGTCCTGGTTCCGAAAGCGGCTACCCCAGGTATAGCCCCCGGGCTGAGGTTTTGCGTGGACTACCGAGGACTCAATGCGGTCACCCGAGCGGACGCTCACCCTATCCCCCGCGCAGACGAGCTCATTGACCGCCTCGGGGCCGCTCGCTACCTCAGCACCTTCGACCTAACCTGTGGATACTGGCAGATTGCCCTCACCGAGGGAGCCAAGGAGCGCTCCGCCTTCTCCACCCCGGATGGGCACTACCGCTTTAGGGTGATGCCGTTTGGAATGAAGAATGCCCCGGCCACCTTCCAGCGGCTGGTGAACAGGGTCCTGTCCGGACTAGAGGGGTTCAGCGTAGCATACCTCGACGATATAGCGGTATTCAGCTCCCAATGGACCGAGCACCTCCAGCACCTCCGACAAGTCCTGCTGGCTCTGCGCCGGGCCGGCCTCACCATCAAAGCCAGCAAATGTCAAATTGGGCACGGCTCCGTAACCTATCTGGGGCACCAGGTGGGAAGCGGACAGGTCGCCCCCCTCCAGCCAAAGATCGACGCCATCTTGTCCTGGGAACCCCCCACGACCCAAACGGAAGTCCGGGCCTTCCTGGGCCTCACCGGTTACTACCGAAGGTTTATTAAGAACTATGGCAGCATCGCAGGCCACCTCACAGAGCTAACCTCCAAAAGACACCCCAAGAAAGTACAATGGACTCCCCCCTGCCAGAAAGCGTTTGACGCCCTAAAAGCCGCTATGTGTACGGCTCCGGTGCTTAAGGCCCCCGACTACGCCCAGGAGTTTGTGGTCCAGACGGACGCTTTGGAACACGGCATCGGGGCAGTCCTCTCACAGTTCGACGACAAAGGCATAGATCAGCCCATAGCCTTCATCAGCCGAAGGTTGCTGCCCCGAGAACAGCGGTGGAGCACAATTGAAAGAGAGACCTTCGCAGAAGTCTGGGCCCTCAAAAAGCTAGGGCCCTACCTGTTCGGAACACACTTCCGAGTACAAACAGATCACCGACCCTTGCGGTGGTTGATGCAGATGCAAGGGGAAAACCCCAAGCTGCTACGCTGGTCCATCTCCCTCCAGGGGATGGATTTCACTGTGGAACATCGCCCCTGGACGGACCACGCCAACGCGGACGGCCTGTCCCGATTCTTCCGCTTCAGCGAGGAGAACCCCCAAGTGGATGGGTAGTTCTCCCCGCCTTTCAGCTGGGGGGGGCACGTGTGAGACCGGCCTCGTGGCGTGGGCCCTCCCGACCAGCAAGCTACCCTGCAACTGCAGCGATCCTCGATGTCACAGACTTCCGGCCCCCATGGCCCAACATCCCGAGGGCCGGCCAGATCCCCAACACGCATGCCCGGCCGAGGGAGAGCGAAACCCCCCAAACCAGACCGAGAGGCGCCGACCCTGTCACACCTCTGGTCTCTTCCCCGAGGGAGGTTTCGATCGACCACCAGGCCCCCGGTGAGCGGGCGCCTCGCCTGCTGGGTGTCTGGAGTCCCTCCCGGACCCACCTGAACAGATCAAAGGGCCGAGCGACAGGAAATCCCGACACACCGCCCCCAGGCACCAGACCCCTCTCCGCGAGGACTCCGGACTTCAAAGAGGAGGGGGAGTATAACAAGGGGTGGTGAAGGGACGGGAGCTAGAGAAGACCTGGACTGACAAGAGCCTGCGGACCTGGTCGCGGCTCGATCGCTCCCCGAACCGAAGAACTCTGAACCCTCTGAGCCCTGCTGACGCTGTCGCGGCTCCCCGAACTCTGAACCATCTGAGCCCTGCTGACGCTGTCGCGGCTCCCCGAACTCTGAACCATCTGAGCCCTGCTGACGCTGTCGCGGCTCCCCGAACTCCGAACCATCTGAGCCCTGCTGACGCTGTCGCGGTTCCCCGAACTCTGAACCGTCTGAGCCCTGCTGACGCCGTCGCGGCTCCCCGAACTACGAACCTCCGGTGCCTGCTGAGTGACTCGCGGCCCGCTCCTCCCAGAGAATCGGCAGAGATTGCCGAGAGAAGCAACATCCCCTCAGCTCGAGGATTGAGAGCTGGGCGCCGGATCCTCCGCAGAGACACTGATTCAAAGACTGTCCCGCTACCCCTTACCCCTCATCCCGAGATCGCTGCCGCTTGTGGCACTAATTCTGCACCCGCCTTCCGGATCATAAAGATCCCTGACAACTAACGATAAAGTCTATTGTCTTGCAAGGAATTACTGTGTGGTGTCCCTCTATCTGAAGAGAGTACGCGTAGCGTGTGCGATCCTAGGTACGAGACCCTTCCAGGAAGGGCCTCCCCGCTCTTGCTCGGCCTAACTCTGGGAAAGGTGGGCCTCCGGGTGGTCAGGAACGTATTCCACAGCCTCCCCGGGGAACGCCTTCCAACAGCGGAGTTAAATTATGCTAATTATGCAGGTTGGGCGGAGTGGCCAGAGCTTTGGGGCAGTGAGTATGGTACATTTTCTAGTAAGTAATTAATAGCTGTGCTGCAAAGTGTCCCTGGAAAAAAAATTCAAATGTTGTAAACTATGTTGTAGTGGAACCAAAATGCGGTGCAAAATGGCATCCCATAGTAACCTTTTTGAGGGGCAGCAGTACAAAAGCCTGAATTACAAGGCAAACCTGCAAAATGCCGAGGGTTGGCCACAACAGGCCCTAAGGAGAGAGAACCATGTTGGTGGGCTGAGCGCAGGGAATGTAGGGTGACCAGGCGTCCTGGATTTGCGAGGACAGTCCTGGTTTTTCATTTACCTCATGTCCCGGTTTTTAAAGAGGGTCGACTTAAAATGGCGGGAAGTGCTTTTTATGTTTTACAAAGCAGGGATAGTTAGCAGTTGTTTCAAGAAAGCAATTTAATTAACAGGCAAGCTACTGGGTTTAGAAATTGCATTTTATGTATATGTTCAATGCCTGTTTTGTAATTCTCTGCTGAGGAGCGCTGTAATTCTTTCTGTGCACTCGCTTGAAGTAAAATTGTAGTCCTTCTTCTATTTTTGTGAAATGTCCCGTTTTTCGGCTTCAAAATTCTGGTCACCCTAGGGCAGGGGTCTTCAAACTGTGGGGCGCGACCCCCAGGGGGGCCCTGGAGTGATGCAAAGGGGGTCGCGCCTTCCCAGTCACACTTCTGCCCGGCCCCCCCACACTTCCCCCGTCCTGTGTCTCAGCCCGGCTGCTGCAGTGAAACTTGAGCTGCTGGGGGCTCAGGTGGGCAGTGTCTGGATTCCTATCTCCGGCACCCCCGTGTTTTTTCACAGGTCGTTAAAGACCATTTAACATGCCTTTGTAAACTGGTTACAGAGGCTTAGGTTTTTTTGCTGGTTCCAGTACCCCCTGGGTCCCCACTGTGCCTATTCCTTACATTTGGATTTTACATTCACTGCCGTAGTGTGAGAATGCATTTCATGGAAAGGAATACAAAGTTGGCTTCCTGGGGGCGCCGTGTGTGAAAAGTTTATTGTGCTTTTGAAGCACCTGCTGCAGCTTTTCTTTCCCGGCAATTACCAGGCCTCACATAAATGTCAAGATAACTCGTGTGATTAATTATCTTCCTGGAGAGAGATCAGTGTTTTGTATACTTGAGGTTTTGACTTAGGTGAAGTTAGTGCAGAGGGTTAATATGCCTGCTGCAAAGAACGTGTACCAAGTAGATTACAGGGTGCAGATCAGCAGGTTACTGCTTTCAAAAGAGACATCCTTTTGTTGCAATTTATAACTTAAAGTCCTGATATAGAATAGTGAGCTATTAACTTTCATCCTAGAACAGCATGAACACTACAAAGAATACCTTATTAGACCATTGATTAATGTTGCAAAAAGGGTTAATTTGGCTAGAAATCAATTCTTATTATTAAAGGAAACTCCCAACTATGCTGTTTCTTTTTCGACTCTGAGTTTGTGCTTCTCCACACCAAGCACTCTTGAACTATACTGCCTACCAATATGGATGACATGTGACTCCTATACTTTTAGTCCTTTGGCTTATGTAACATTTCCTATACACTGATTTACACACTTATGATTGATTGTCTCTGTGTAATATGTGTGTGATGCAAAGTGCTCGGACACCCTACACTGGTATGAGTGGCCCTATATAACTAATTCAATGCGTCTGAGAGTGTGGGGTTATGGAGACTTGGTCACTTTTAAAGGGTGCTAGTGAGAGAATCCGTGGTGGGGGTGGTCATTGGGGGGGCACCAACAAACATTGTCGCACAGGGCACCACCAGCACTAAAGCCGGCCCTGGGAAGTATGCCAAGATAAGCGCTGAAAATACCGCTTTAGGTGACTGCTTTTTTTTGTACCGACAGGGCCATCAAAATAATCTGCTGGTAACCCTAACCATAGGACTGGAAGTTTGTTGCAGGATCAGCACATTATTTATTTCATTCACCCTCGATCCCCGATTAATGCCGCAATAGTTTAACTTAGATCTTAAAGTCTACGCCCCGTCAATAACATGCTGAGTTACTTCATGGGTTTGGGAATGCACCCTGCATTCAGACAACTCATTCCTCATTCTCGCCCTTTATTGTCACGCTCACCTTGCACTCACAGTGATCACAATGCACTCACACTGATCACCATGCACTTGCACCATTCACCCGCTCACCTTGCACTCAGTGATCACAATGCACTCACACTGATCATCATGCACTTGCACCATTCACCCGCTCACCTTGCACTCACAGTGATCATTCTGCACTCAAAATGCACTTGTCCTGCTCACACTATACCTCAACCTGCAGTCACACGAGCACACTACTCATCCTGCACTCATGTGACACTTCACTCACCTGTCACCGTCACTACTCAATATGCAACTCACTCAAACAAGCCCATCAGTAATCATACATTCATTCATACCATTCTGAACTTGCATCCGCACCCAAAATGAGAGAGGACAGCAAGGGAGTGAGAGAATTTGATTGAAGAGGTCAGGGATGAGGAGAAATGTGAATTGCCGAAGAGAAGTGTGGACACGCAAGAAGTGAGTGTGATCCAAAGGTGAGGGCTTCTGTTAGAACAAAGGGGAGGTGTGAAAGAGGAATGGGGGGACTGGAGAGGTGTAAGATACAAATAGACAAAAATTTGAATGAAGAGACGAGGTGAATGAGAAGTGCTGAGGGGCACGGGAGGTGACAGGGCCAGAGAGGCCATGAGATAAATGTGAGAGACTGTTAGAGATGAGGGCAGTGAAAGGACAGAATGGCAAGAGGTGATTAAAGGTGAAGTGAGAGGTTGACTGGGGAGAGTTCAGAAGTTGTAAAAAGGGGTGAAAGAAAATGACCTGCAAAGTGAGAGAGGGATCCGGGGTTAGGAGAGGAGAGAGGGATGGAAGGGAGGGGGTGAGAGGAAAGCTGCATGTGTAAACGGCTTAACTCTACACAAAACCGCCAGGGTTTTAAGGGACCCCTGCTTCTTCCGGTCAGGGCCAGGTGAGCTTCTAATGTGGCAGCACGTATTGCTGCAGAGTGGAAGGCCCTTCACAAAGGTTGACTTGAAATCTTTCTGATGATAATTGCTGTATTTTGGTTATAAATGGGTACTGATTGGGTGAAATCTTTCCTCAGCGTTACTTTGTGTAACAAATATCAAAATAATGAAGCAATGCTATCCCAAAATACGCGGCATCACATAACCTCATTTACATTTTCATCCCACGCAATTTAGTCAACCGGTTTAGACATTTTTGTCAGGAGGGGGTCCTTACGCCTCAAAATGTTGACAGGGGGGTCTCGGTATCCAAAAGTTTGAAGACCTCTGCCCTAGGGGAATGAGTGGCAGTAATTTAAACGATAGCTTGTTCCATTTCAACACGTTAAATCGCTTTGTTGAGTTGCTGTTACTGGCCTAGATTGAGGCTGCTGTGGAAATTCACATAACGTCACATGAAGCGACAAACACGTGTTTAATTAACGAGTTGACTAAGTTCCTTCTTTCAGAAGAATAACTTCCATATATTTTAAAGTCACTAGAGGGCACCAGAGCCCGTGTCATTATTCTAAGCCATGATGCACTTAGTAATTGTTCGATACGTGCGCAGTACAGAAGCTGTAATTATGTAAGGTGTCAAATGGGCACAGATTTAGGTCACAAATCACCGCAATCATAGTTACTGTGTTGCATAATTGTGAAAACGCAGTGCAGATATTGTGCTGCATTGGTTCTCAAATAGTCTGCCTAGCATTAAGGGTGCAAACGTTTGTGTCATGTACAACATAGGTTTTGTACTGGAAGGGTGCCCTTTCAGCACAAAATACTATGCTAGGACATACATTAAAACTCTGTATGTTGTATGTATACGTGCTCTATAGCGTAGCACACATGCACAGTTTGAAAAGTCTGGAAAAATTCAAACATTTCTCCAAATTGTGTCTGCCTCTATGAGACTGCATTTTTTAACTCAAAGCCCTATGTGCAAATGTTGGTAGATACGGCTTTGCGTAAAAAAACAATGGATGGCAGCAAGGAGACGGCCATAAGCAGGCCATGGTACTCCCCCTTGACATAAAGTAGTACAGCATTAAGGGCTACTTTGCCTTACTTATAGGCAACTTTTCAGCACAAACATTTTGCGCTCTAAAGTAAATAATAAGGGGGTCACTATGATGACGGACGGAGTGCCACCGCCAGTGGTGCGGTGGCGATCCGTCAGTCACCAAACGCGGAGTGACCACCCGCCCGATCATGATGGCAGGCGGATCCACACTGCAACCGTGGCGGACAGAAAGACTGTCCATCAGGGCCCCGCGGCCTGCAGGCATGAAATGGTGAGGGTGCCGAGCAGGCACCATCCACCATATTATGATGCAGCCTTTGAGCCAGACTTTCCATGATGGCAATGCCGGCGAAGGTTCTGTCCAAGTGTGCACGGGGGTACCCAAGGTACCCCTCTATATTTCAGTGCACCAAGTGGCAGGCACCATGTGGTGCCTTGCAGTTAGTGCACTGAAATGCAGAGCCCGCATTTTTGAGGACGCGGCGGGTGCTGCTGTCAGCAGCACCGCCGCAATGTTAAAAATGCAGGATGCGACCATCATGGTGACAGTCGCATCCTGATTTGTGGTGCGGAACCGCCGCACGTATGTCAGACGGTCTCGGATTACACAAGGATGGCGGACAGACTCCAGTCCTTCCGCCATCCTAATGAGCCCCATAATCAACATTTTACGCCAGTTTGTGTTACATATGGTGACTTTGGACCATAACAAAGTGTTGATTAATCTGCCCCTTGGTCTCTTGGAAGGCAACTCAGAATTGTAAATCTGTCCAGCAGGAACTGTCAGCACCTTTTGCATCATTTTATTGGCCCTGAGAGGGAGGGAGCAGTTTTGGCCTTCATCCAAAATGTTCTTTCTGATATAATGAAGAAATATGTAGTAAATTATCTCAGAGTGTTAACTGTTCACGGTTGAGATGAGTGTGTAATCAGCAGTCAAGTTTGAATCCTGGATAGGCCGACGTAGCTTTCATGCTTCCTAGGTCGATTATACGTATAACAGTTTTGATTGAGTATTAATAATTGTATTTAAAAATATTCTGTGTAAAGACCTTCGGAAAATGTGATATCTAAATAGCAGGTAAGTGTCAATGTAGTTCCGTAAGAACCAGCTTGGCCCCTGCCCTCCCCGTCTTCTCCAACATACCCATGCTTCCAGTACTTGGTGGCAGTGGTCTACAACACAAACGCCACACTTGTGCCAAATAGACTTTCTCAAAAACAACAGGAGTTTGTTATTGAAGAAATGTTTTTAAAGTTCAGTAGACTGCCATCAAAATCGACATCGCTGTCAACTAAACTTCTTGTACCTTGAAGGGACCTGCTGTGAAGGTGCAGACATGACCCCTGGGCCAGCCTCCCTCCCTCCATCTGGTTGATGGGAGTCCATTAGGGTGGTGGAAATAATGTGCCCTGCCACCTTGGTATACTGTACTCCGTCAATCTCTAAATCGGCCCCAGACCATCTATTGGTTGGGGACTATTGAATGTCAGACAACTACTCATGCCTGAACAGGGACAAGGCCAAAGTTCAACTCGGCTCAGCCTCTCAGCTGTGCCAACCTCGCCATCTTTCTATTTGAAAAGCCCCTCAACTCCCTGCAGCTCTAGCTTCTCTGGGGAAGCTGAGTAGCCGTTTCCTCTCCTAGTGCTTGGATTTCTTGTAAGAAGAACTGGTTGTACAAATGCTATCGCTGGGTAGGCATCGGAGTGGAAGGCGGTACTGTCATGATGCTTTTCATCGTGGGATCCTCAAACACAGATATTGTACACTTATCCCATAGTAGAAACATCCTTTACCACGCAGTCACTACCACGACCTGCCTTTACAGCGCAGTCACTACCCAAACTGCGATGTTACCATGCGTTCCATTATCACAAAAGTTGTTACAACAACTTGCTTTAGGGGACGCGTTGTTGGACTGGTGCTGGAGTTTAGTCCAACACCTTCCCTACAGTTGTATAGACTGGACTTGGAATAGTAAATTATACTATTCCAAAGTCCAGCGCCCCCCTAAGGCAAGTTGTTGTAACAACTTGTGTGGGAAAGGAGTGCGTGGTAACGTTGCAGTAGGGATAGTCACGGCACTGGCGCAACGAAAGTTGAGAGGGCCCCCCTTCAAGGTACATAAAGGGGCCCTCACTCCGTATTTACTATGGAGCTCTCAGGACTGAGTACGGTGCGGAGGGGGCCCCCTGCAGCTCGGGGCCCACCCGCACCGCGGGGGCTGCGGGGTCCTGTGTTACGCCCCTGAGTGACGGCGGTGTAAATGCATGCGAGGTTCCGTCATACAACCATCCAATAGGCTTGTAAGTGGAATACCTATGCCAAGGTTTCTGTTATTTGCACGGTGAATGTCACCAGTTCAGGCAGCTGGGGCATATGTTGTCTTTTACAGTTTCCACAAGATATTTCTGCTTGAACCAAAGGGGAGGCGAGAAAAAAGTACAGAAAAAGAAATATACTTAGCAAGTTTGAATCTGTGCAAAGAGGGTTATGAGGTGATCCCAGATGGCCTTCAGGAATATGATTGCACGACCCGAGCACATAAATGGGTTGGTCAAGCATGGATTGCCAACACCAACTAGGGGTCGTGCTCAAGATGTAGATGCTTTATAGAGTTACCTCTCTGGCTGCTCCAGCTGGTTTTGTTTCCTTCCATGTCATAACCTTCCCAGCTGTCCCCCTAAACTAAAAAATAAGAAAATGACCTGATTCAAATGGGAACTCGTTTTAATTAAATCATAAAGGAATAATGCATTTTTATGTAGAAAAGACGTGAAGGCCTTAAGCCAAAAGTTGTAATTCAGAGTAAGTGAAGACCACGAGGCTGTCAATCTAGCGTAAGTTTATCTTGAAGAGCTGAAGCTGCTTATTTTCAATCACTGAGCTAGGTTAGAAATGTGGAAAGCTGGGGGCGTGGCTTGCACGCCGCTGCGAGATGGCGGTTTGTGCTTGAGCTCTGCGCTGGAGCAAGCGCCGACGGAGGTTTGCTGTCGCCTCGGATTGCCCCGGTCATTTGTGAAGGTGGCCTCATGGATATGATCTGCCAAGCATGTAATGAGAGACGTTTCCTGATCTTTGAGGCGGCCGGTGACCATATTTCGGGCGTTTTTAGGTGGCGCTCGGTGTTTTTGCGAGCGGCCGCCATTTTGTCTCTCTCAAGAGTGGGATGTTTTCTCTCCTCAGCACGACGCCGTCACTGCTACGGATTTGCCATGAATAAGGACTGACAAGAACTGGTGAAGTTGCTCACATTTCCTACATTTATACTGTTTTTTTATTATTTCCTCCTGCTGCTTTGCTGCCTGTTATGACCATATTGTTTGGTTTCCTGCTGTTATATCTCTAGTCAGCGCACCGCCATCGCCCTCTTAGGAGGTCTCGTTGACTGATATTTCCATACTTCGTGGCTGTTTCTGGTTGTTGGAAGGTGCCGTTTTTGATATCTGTAGGGCATGATATTTTTGTGAGGTGGTTCCTTTCTCTGCCCTGGAAGAAGCCATTATTATCGTTCTCTTAATGTGAGCGCGCTCTCTATTTTTGCTTGTTTCCTTTTTTTTTGCTCCTGCTGAGGTGGTGTGCTCTATGGCTGCGAATATGGGCCCGTCACCAAATGCTAAGGACGCAAAAGACTCTAAAGCGTCTCTTAAAAGGTCCAAACAGTTATCCCCTACACCTGAATCTGAGCAAAAGGACCCTAGCGCCACTCTTGAGTCTATCCTGACGCGCCTTAATGAGGTCTATGAAATTGCGCAATCTACCAAGACTAACACAGATTTACTGCAAGTAGAGGTGCTAGCCATCAGGAATGACTTCAAGGCCCTTTCTCTTCGTGTTTCGGACACAGAAGCACGTATTAGTGGCGCAGAGGACTCCATGCAAAAGCAATCTAGATCTCTCTCACAGTTAGAGCGTTCAATGGCAGCTTTGCGGAAAGACCTTACTGAGCAAGAAGATCGTAACCGCAGGTCTAATCTGCGCATTTTTGGTCTTCCGGAGGATGTTGAGAAAGATGCATCTTCTATGATTGATTTCCTTTATCAATGGATTCCTTCCACACTGCAAATTTCTTTCCAAAGGGATTTTGAACTGGAACGTGCACACCGTGTTCCCACATTTCGTCCAAAGTCTGCTACGCAACCTAGAGCGATCATTTTCAAGCCACTGCGCCATCAACACACTGAGCAAATTCTGGCTCATATGCGGAAGGTTAGAGTTGTCTCTTGGAATGGCCATCGCATTTCAATTTCTCAAGACTTTGCCAGAGACACGGTCATTAGGAGAAAGGGCTTTCTTAATCTCCGGAAGCGTTTAGCCGAGATGAATATTCCCTTCTCTTTTGCTGGCCCTTCAAAATTCCGTATTACTTTCAAAGGGCGCTCCAGAATCTTTGATGAACCTGCTGATTTGGCCTCGTTTCTGGATAATCAGTTGGAATCGCAGATGGAACTTCAAATGGAGGCCTCGTTGGATCCTGGCTCCTCTGGCACCTGATATGACTATACATAATGCAATGAGTTTTTGTCTTTGCCAGGTCTATTAGGTTTACCCTCTCTTAGATCTGCGTGGTGGTCCTAATGTCCAATGTTCTGGACGTGCTGTTGTTGTCTTATGTTTTTCATTCCTATCGTTATAATGTAGTGGCCTTTTATTGTCGTCAGTCCTACGGTATGATTCGTCCAATTTTTCGAGGTAGTATTTCTTGATGGTTCTATTTCACTTATGTTCACTTGTCGTCCTTATTACTCTTCTCATCCCCAATGTGCATTTCTATATTGGTCCGGGTCCGTTTCTTCGCCCATTGTAGGGCTTCTTAATTTTCTTCAAATTTGTGTGTATGATTTGGTCTTCTTTTTTTCGTTTATGGTCTTTCTGTCTGATCTTCGTCTTCGGTTGTCTCGTTTATCTGGAGTACGCCATTGTTTATTAGTGTTTTGGTATATTGTTTGGTTATGTATTTGAGTCATAGTATTCTTTTTAGATAAGTATTAATTGCTGTTATTAGAGATAATCTTTCTTTCTGTATAATTAGTGTCTATATATTTCTTATTGTTATATCATTGACTGTTTAAGAATTATTATTAATTGTCTTCTTCCACTAGATTGGAGGTATAGCGTTGCACTGTGTTGGTTGGGCTCATGCTTCTTTATTTTCATGCTCATATATCTACGACATTATCGCCTTTCTTAGTTACATTAGTTGTAACGGGTTCTATGTTTCAGTGGTCAGTTATTTACAAGCTTATTTATAGAGTTTACATACTGATATATAATCTCGTTTATCTTAATTATTTGCCATAGAGCTTCATTGACTGTTATACTTATCTTTACTACATTCCGTTCTCTACTATGTTTCACTTTTCTCTTTTTTATCTTCCTTTCATAAAGTACCATATAATATTCTTTGTATTGTATTTCTTTTTCTTTTTTCTTTTCTGCTCTTGATGATGTCTACTCTGGCTTGGTTATAATTATAGTGTTGTTTTGATTCATTTTTCACTAGCTCTTATTGAATTGTATTTTTAGTTTATTATTATGAAGTGCTGTTTATCTCCTTTAGATGGTTCCTCTTTTTAATTACACATAATCAGCTATGTATTGGTCTGGGGTTATATATGCTGATGAGTTTTATTCCTCCTGTTGGTTCCCTTGCTCTTTTTCCCATGCTCCCCCTGATATGAATTTGGTCTTTTTCAGACCTTCCTTTTGGGCTCTTATCTCTCCTGCTTTATCTATTTTCTTGCTTTCTTTTTCCTCTTCTTTTTCCTTTTCTTTTCGGATTTCCTTCTTGGATTCTCCTGGTTTCGTGTTGTTGTCTAGTGTCTGGAGGCGTGTCTTTTTGGAAGTTGTACTTCATATATTATATATGCCATATCCTTGTTTCCTGAGGCTAGCTCTATGTCTGGTTTGAATATACTCTCCCTTAATGTTAAAGGATTAAATCACCCAGTCAAGAGGTCAAAAATTTTAGACTACTGCAAATCCCTGTCTTCGGATATTGTCCTTTTTCAAGAGACAAAGGTCTCTGTCAAGGAGGCGTCGTTTCTAAAGAAAGAATGGGTTTCTGATGTTGCGTGTTCAGATGCGTGTGGTAAACGTAATGGGGTAATTACTTTAGTTTCTAAACGATCTGGATTATCTATTGTTTCCTCTGAACAGGATACAGAGGGTCGTTGGCTACTTTCTAAGATATCCGATGGTAATGCTGTTCTCTTTGTTATGAACATTTATGCCCCTAACAAAGATGATCCGTCTTTTTGGAAAGTAATCTCCAAAAAGCTAAATAATACTCCTCACTCTGGCAATCTTGTTGTAGGGGGAGACTTTAATTTACCAATGGATCCTATTTTGGATAGGAATTCTGCCTTTACCTTTTGTCCCCCTCAAGCACATAAACAACTGATTAATATGTGCTCTCTGACACATCTCCAGGACGTGTGGCGTCTTCATAATCCCACTGGCAGTGATTTCTCCTTTTTTTCGTCTCCTCATTCGTCCTTTTCACGCATTGATTACCTTTTGGTTCACTCCTCGCTTGTTCAATCTGCCTCTTCCCCGCTTATCCATCCCATTTTAGTTTCAGACCATGCTGCGGTGACGTTCACGCTTATGTCTTTTGTCCCCAGAGCAAGGTCTCGATCTTGGAGACTAAATACAGAAATTTTACATGATGACTCCCTGATTCGAGAATTTTCTAATGAGATTGAGACGTTTTTCCTTGAGAATGTTGGATCAGTTAGTTCTCCTGTGGTTCTCTGGGATGCTTTCAAATGCACTTTCCGTGGTCAGGTTATTCAATGTATGTCAAGGAGGAATGCTGCCATTAAGAAGGAACTCACGGATTTAGCAGATGAGATTAAACGTCAGGAATCTCTTTTTCGCAATTCTAAAGATAAGTCATATTTACAATCTATTAAAAACTTAAAATACACGTACAATACCATAGTTACTAAGAGAGCTCATATTGGCCTTCAGGCTCAAAAATCTAAGAAGTTGTTGTTAAAAAATCGTGCGGGTAAGATTCTTGCAGCTACATTGAAGTTCCAGGAATCTTCTTATAAATCCTCCCAAATCTCTTCTATTACTGACCATCTTGGTACGAAAAAATTCCAGACTGCAGAAATTCTTGAGGTCTTTCGCGACTTCTATAATAATTTATATACGCCCTCTACTCAGGCTTCTTTTGAACGTTGTCAGGAATTCTTGAAGACGGTTCCTTTGAAAGCTGTTTCGGAGGAAGATAATAATTCTTTGAATTGCCCGATTACCTCTGATGAGATCATTTCCGCTATTAAAACTACTCGTTCTGGTAAGGATCCGGGCCCTGATGGCTATCCTATTTTGTTTTATAAGACTTTTTTCTCCGTGCTTGTTCCGAAACTTCAACTGGTCTTTGATGCTTTTATTAAGGATGGCTCGGTGTCTGGTTCTGCTGCTGATGCTACTATTGTAGTAATCCCCAAAGAAGGGAAAGATCATTCAGACCCCAAAAATGTTCGCCCTATTTCCCTTCTTAACATGGAAGCTAAGATTTTTGCTAAAATTTTGGCTAAACGCTTAGAATCCTTTATCCCTCAATTGGTTCATCCTTCTCAGACAGGTTTTGTGAAGGGCCGTCTTGCACGTGATAATATTCGTACTTTCTGTCACATTCTCGGGGCCGCCAAGCGATCTAATCTTCCAGCAGCGGCCTTGGCTCTTGACGCTGAAAAGGCCTTTGATAAGGTTTCGTGGCCTTTTTTACGAGCCGTTTTATGTGCGCACAACCTTGGTGATTCCTTTATCCGTATGGTTATGTCTCTGTATTCCAGGCCTCGAGCTAACATAAGAGTGAATGGAGCTACGTCATCCTTTTTTAACCTCCGCCAGGGTACGAGACAAGGTTGCCCTTTGTCCCCTCTTTTATTTTTGCTGTCCATTGATCCTCTTCTCAGAATGATTGATGTTCATCCAGACATTAGGGGTTTTTCTTTTGGATCTCATCAGATTAAAACAGCTGCTTATGCTGATGACGTTCTCATTTTTTCAGAAGATATTGCACGCGCCATCCCTGCTATTTCTGATACAATTTCTATTTTCTAAACGGTTTCAGGGTATACCCTGAACAAGGATAAGACCGAGATGTTCCCATTAAATGCTTATTGTTTATCCTCTCATATGGGTTCGGCTGGTTTTAAGTGGCAATCTAAGCAATTAAAATATTTGGGTATTTATTTTTGTTCCACTCTTTATGCCACTGTTACATATAATGAATCTCAAACTATTCTTAAGGTACGACATCTTCTAGAAAATTGGTCTCCGAAACATATTTCTTGGTGGGGCCGACTCCAAACTCTTAAAATGATGATAACACCTATTATTAATTTTGTTTCCTCTATGCTTCCAGTTCAGCTCTCTGATGCCTTTTTTCATGAACTTGATTTAATTACTTCCAAATTCTTATGGAATGACAAAAGGGCTAGAATTGCCTATAAATTCTTGAGAAAATCCTATGATATGGGAGGTTGTAATCTTCCTGATTGGGGGAAATATCAGTCTGCTTTTTTGGCCTCCCAGGGGGCGCTCTGGTTTTCCTCTCCCTCTATGCATGTTCCGGCTTGGTTGCTAATAGAACAGGAATTGGCCTCTCCTCTTCCGACTGCCTCTTTCTTAACCACAAATACCCTTTCTATTCCATTTTCTCGATCTATTATTCTAGACACTATTGCTGCGGTTCGCAAGGTTGATAAGAGAGTGGCGATTCCATTACATAAAACTAGATGGTCATCTATTTGGCGGAATTCCAAAATTAAAATTACTATCGATCCAGACTTGGTGTCTTATTGGTCGGGGCAAGGTATCTCACTTGTTAAACATTTATATGATTCCAACAATGATCCTCTCCCTTTCTCTTCCCTGGCTCAACTTTTCTCTTTATCTAATATAGATTTCTATACCTTCCTTAAGATAAAAGTAGCACTTGCTAAAGTACATCTGCATCCTTCTTCCCCTACGATTACGCTTTTTCAGTTATGGGTTAGATCTGGTCATGTAGCATCTAGGATTTATAAATTTTTATCGTCCTCGTCACTTCCCTCACAAACTGTTACACAGCAAAAATGGCTTCATCATTTTGAACATGGTGTTACCGATCATATCTCTTCAGACACTTGGCAGGATATTGGTAGGCTTTCTCTTCGTAATAAAATTGCCCCTTCTTTAATGCAGTCTAAGTTTTTCTCTATTAATCTTCTTCACTGGACTCCCACTCGTTTGTATTCGTTAAATCTTAAGGAAGATAATTTATGTTGGAGTTGTGGTCTTGCACCAGGCGATTTTCAGCATATGTTCTTTGATTGTTCTCTTCTCCAACCCTTTTGGGGTTTAATTCATAAACACCTCATGCTTATCTTTAATATTAAGTTTCAACTTTCATTTCCGTTAGTCCTTTTAGGCCCGCTGGCGGCCTCGGTCCCATTGCCTCTAGACTCCATGGAGGTACAACTGTTGGATCTTTTACTAACCGTTGCAGTCAAAGTAATTCTCATGGAGTGGAAATCTTTTTCTTCAGTCTCTTATCATACTTGGTGGGCATGGGTTTCTTTCCTACGTAGTGCTCATACTTCAGTTGGGCATGCTCATCTTTCTCCGTCTATATCTTCTGGTGTGTGGTTGGCGCTAGATACGTACATGCAATTGGCCTCAGAGCGGTTGGTGGATCAATATCCCTTTGATTTGTCTATTTAATGTTGTCTTGAGTGTTCGGTGAAACCTTTGGAAATCCCTCTCTTTTCTCTCCCTCTGTCTTGTCTCTCCTCTTCTCTATCCTGTCTCTTCTCTATCTTTGCTTTTTTCCTTTCTTTCCTCTTATCCCCAGTTTAATATCTAATGATGATACTTTTGATAATTACTTCTCCCGGTTTTTCATTGCTTCCTCCTCAATTGACGTATGTCTCTGATACTTTCAGAATAATGAATGTTTAGATATATTTTTATTGGTTATTATCAACCTAACATTTTATATATTTTAGCTGTTATCAATTGTATCATTCTTGCCTGTAT
The DNA here is from genome assembly GCF_964204655.1 of Triturus cristatus. NCBI lineage: Eukaryota > Metazoa > Chordata > Amphibia > Caudata > Salamandridae > Triturus > Triturus cristatus. Next base: position 1,482,207,405 of record NC_140591.1, on the reverse strand, counting down.
ATTATGTTTGTATCTAATCTTTTAAAAAATAAATTCTTTTGAAATCAAAAAAGAAATGTGGAAAGCTATACATTTAAGATAACATGACTTGGAAGATATGAAAGATATTAGATTTAACCCTCACATAGAGCCCGTAATCCCGAAAGAACAATAATGTGTTAAAATGTATAGTTTGGTCTCCATTGAATGTATCACCCCTATTGTAAATTAGTTCATTGAGATGAATGAGAAACTAGTGAAGTCAAGTCAGGCAGCAATGTAAGGACCTATCCCTTAACTATAGTTTTCTTATAGTAAACAACAGTGGGAAAAGTTTTCATCAGTTACAAACATTATACAATTGTTTCACTTGTGTATTAGAATCTGTGGTTTAGTGTCTTTTGACCGTACAGACAACGGAAACTGTCCTGTTCCTAGGGACCTGCAAGCTCCTGGAAACCCTATCGGGTGATTAGCCGTGATTTATAAATCCTGATTGATTGATTGATTGAGTCCCATGAAGACATTTTTTGGTGATTGGCTGCTCCGAAGGCTGAGAAGATGTTTGCAACCATGTGTAAAATGGAGAGATTCTATCAGGGCATGTTCTTAGACAGACAGGACCTTTGATTCTCTCTCTCTCAGACCCAGACGCTCTTGCGGACCAGACACTTTGTGGCTGGTCTGATGATTGATTTCTCTGCAAAGCCTTGTGCTGGGAGATCCCTTTCCATCTCCCTGCCTAAATCTATGCTGCTCTGAGATTCTACTGAGTTTCTAGACTACTCTTCATGGGAAGTCAGATATAATAGATTTTCTATGCTGAAACTTTATGCTTTAATCTCTCGATTTTGGAACCCTTTATGGGTTCTAACGGGCACTTTTTCTTACATTATTCTAGTTTAGATCAGGGATTTCCATTCATGGAACATGCTGAATGAACTAATATTTGCCTTGATTATTGATTTGGAGACTATTGATTTTCTTTATATTGATGAGATTAGTGCTGTAGTCTAATAAAGATTGAGAACTAAAATCAATTACTTAATAAAGTTTTCAAACTCACATCAAACTCTCACCATTAACTTCCACGATCTAAACTGAATTGATGTTCATAATTGATTGATTTACAGCTCCTGTTAATTCTCACTCATGTCCAAGGTCTACTAACCTGAGAGTCAGGGATTCTATTGGAAGAATTGGTAGGTTGAAATGTGTAAACAATATTTATTAAATGCTGTGAACAACCTGGACTCTCATGCTCACACTTTATGAAGATATCTTTCCAGCCTCTCCAGCTGATATTGTGTCCTTCCAGACCCTAACCTCCACAGCTGGTGTTCTAAACCAAAAAATAAGAAAATTACCGAACTCAAATCTGCAACCTACTAACACACTACATATGTGAGATACTAGAACAATTCTAGCCCCATGAAAATCATTTATTATGTCTGCCCCTACCATATAGGCTGGTCTGGTCACCTGACTTTTCCTTTTAAAATCATAAGAGCAGGAGAACCTAAAACCAGTCTCAAGTCACACTCAAAAGTCAAGACAAAAAGTAAGCTTACACCCCCTGAATTCCATTAATAAGGAAGATCTCACAAAGCTCTTCGAAAATCACAATCTGACAGCCAAAAACATAAGAAACAGACAAAAATTATATAATCTTAGAGTGCTACCTTTTAGATGAGAGTATACCAAAAAAAAGCACATGCCTACAAAGCCCTCCACAACACCGGACCTGCGTACCTAGCCAACACCTCACTTCTACACTCCCACCATACATCTCCGCTCCACCCAACTGGCCCTGGCCGCCATCCCATGGATCAGCAAGACCACGGCTGTAAGAAGATCCTTCTCCTACCTCGCTGCGAAGACCTGGAACTCCCTGCCTCTGCACCTCACGCACTCACCATCGCTGCCACAATTCAGGAAGGACCTCAAGACCTGGCTCTTTGACTGAACCACAGACCAGCCTCCTTCCCCCCAACCACATGCCGTGAGACTTTCACGGGTGAGTAGTCGCACTTTATAAGGCTCTGATTAATTGATTGATAATGGAAGCAAAACAATTATTGAAGCTTGCAAAACTTTGGTACTGGCACGGAACAGGTGGAAAAAGAAGCTGGAAAATACATGGTCAGAATGAAGAAGATCTAATAGTAGTTCAGCTTTGTTTAAATAAAAAATAAATAAATCTCAAAAGCAAATGATGCATATTAAAAGTTTATAATACACAAACCAAATCAAAGGTGCACCTCACCAGTCAAAGTCCCCTAGTCCGGTTACTCTAACCTTGTGCACAGGATCCAACAGAAGTGATGCTCTTTTCCGCCTCTCACCAACACCACTATTGGCAACATATACTGGCCAGTGGGAGAAGCAGGAATATAGGCATGAATATAAGTGGTATATGAGTACCTGTCTTAGAAGAGGGGAGAAGGTGAATGAAATAAGAGTGAAAACTGAGACACAGGGCTTCACTGCTTCTGTCTCATCACTTTGGTTAGTCAGTGAGGTCTGCTGGATGTCATTGATCTCCACAAGACAGATATCTGAAGTGACATGTCATCTGGAATGCAGCGCATAACTGTGATTGTGAATGGATAGTTTGAGTATTATGGATGTGAAACCAACCTTCTACATTTCAATATGAAATTGGTAATTCCTGAAAACTAAACATGCCAAAAATAGGTATTTCAAAACATCCAGGTGCACTAGTGTTTTCCCTAAGTTTTGGATAACTGCCACATGCTTCATCACCACAGGCTCTCTTGTAGACCATGAGTTATAGTTTCTACTTGACTTCTTTAGAACTGAAAGATGATCACACTGTTAATATCAGCTGTTGCCTCATCTTAGGAATTGTATGTGCATACTAGAACTCTGATACCTTGAAGATACCATTCAAATAGACACATGCAATAATCCCCTCTAAGAATTCTTTCTTATTATTATTTCAAAATATAACCTTAGTAGAATATACAATCCTATTCTTAACAGTTCGGATAAATTCTCAAGGGAATGGTTTAACGTTTGTTTCAGTGAACAACATGGCTTTGAAGATACTTGGCTAAAATCCACTTGTCGATCAAAGCAATCTTTTAGGAAGCAATGTGCCTTGACAAGGAAATCCGGAACCCATGCAGAATAATGCTGGCTGCAGCACAGTGGCCTAGCAAAGGACCAGATGAACCACAACTGGTGTTATACCTGACTGTCCAAATGGTCATTGTAGCTCATTGCCAGCATGATACCATGCAGTGTGTACTCATCATGTGTGCAACCTCAGCACAGCTAGCACCGGCAATACATGATAGGATTTGGAGCACCTCCTCCAAAGGTTTAAGCCACACTACGCGGTAAGCATCCCTCCAACCCTACTCCCTGAAACCCTGTCACTTTAGTGAAACAGTGAACAAACCTAATACCAACAACAAATCCTCTACTCTCAGAAGCCAATGTAGTTACCAAAGTCTTAAACCACTTCTATGAGAATATCCAACAAATAGCTCAGAAATTGAAACTGTATTGTCATCCTCTAGACATTACACCAGCACAAGGGAGCTCTCCCAAACATGCCCAATTGAAGAGGCAGGTGTGGGCATAATATTGAAACTCTAGCACCTTAAAATATCTTTTTCCACAGATGACCTACTACCAGCAAAACGTCCAAAAATGGAACCCTCTCTGCAGGGCAATTATTTATGAAATTAGTCAATGCTTTTCTGGACCAAGGAGGTTGGCTCTCAACTCTAAAAACAGAACACATCTCTCATTTTCTAAAGAGTCTAGTCATGAACCTCGACAGCTTGATCAATTTAAGAGCAGTATGTAAAATATTGTTCCTAGAAAAGAGGCAATTCCAAGGGCAGTCTTTTACTTTCCTTCCAATCAGATTTTAGGTCTAAAAGTGGCAGTGAGATAGCCACCTGGTTGACGTGTTGAGCAATTTTGAAAACTAGTGGGATTTCTTACCATTGATAAACTGAACTGAAGTGCTGCAAATCTGCCCACTTTTCTTATAATTGACATACTTATTCCACAGTAAGTGCTCGACCTGCCATTTTTTTGATGTTACCTTCATAGTCAGCGCTGCAGAACAATATCGGCACAGTGATTCTAATAGGAACAATCGGAGGCTCATGCAGTCATGTTTTTGGTCTGGCCTAAAGACAGCCATAGCTGTTTTATTAGTTTATTATTTCAAAAATGAATACATCACATTCTCAGTAATATTACAAGCAAAAAAGAGCTTTAGATTGGCCTCCCTCATTCATTGTTGTTTTGTAGTGTCATTCACCATTTAGTTCAACCCACAGGACAGCATACATAGAGTGGGAAACTGATCCCATTCACTCATTATCTTGTAGGCAATGTCAGCCACCATTACCACGACAACCACCTTTAGCACTACCAATTACCACTGTTACCACCACCATTACCACGATAACCACCATTACAGTACCATTACTGCCACCACCACCATTTCCACAACCACAACAAAATAACACCACCATTACCACAAACACCTCCAGAATTAATTCCACCAGCAAAGGCATCATCACCTATTACCACAATTGACAGCAAATATCACCTCCTCATCACCATTACCACACCATCTTTACTACCACAACCATCATTTCTACCACCTACATTCTTACCACAGACATTATCACCACCACTATTACCCCACCAACACTATCACTGTCACTACCACCACCACATTATCACCACCTTCACCACCATTGCTGCCATCATCATTATGACTATCACTATGGCTACTATCACCGCCAGCACTTTAACTACAATTGCACCACCGCTACTTCCACTGGCACCACTTCTTCTGCCCCCATCAACAGCACTAACACCGCCATCACCAACATCAACAGCACTATCATCAATACTGCAATCACCACCATCATCCCTACTACTATGACTACCACTATCACCAACATCACCATTGCTACCATCAATCTATCACAATAAGATAAACAATAGCGGCTTCACTGGGGCTTCTACATGGCAGCCTGGGTACTGTTTATTATATATACAGGGCCACTTGCATGTTTTTAGACAGAGGACCACTCCGCTGACACTGCTAGATCACTGTATGCCAGAATTCTAGCCCAGCTGATTCCTGCTTCTCTCTGCGAGGAGGGATGTCAGACTCGTGACCAAGACAGGCCCCCTGAAGACACTTACCCACAGGTGATGGGGAGTTAGATCACCAGGCAGGGATTTTGGTACATCACCCACCCTTGGTAACTAGGTTAGGGAGTGCTAGGTAAGAGTACATTATACACAGAACGTATATGCCAACATATATTCACTATAGTAGCACTGTAGTGGAATTGTTTTTCTTTGCACAGGATATCCATCACATTTGTGATGGAGCATGCATCCACCAAACTGTAAATCAGACCCTTAGAGTCAAATTGTGACATGGCTTTACAACTGCCTGTCTGTATGAGTACATGCAAATAAGACACCTTGTAAGGGTTGTTGGGCTACTTTGCTTAGCTTCTTCTGGACCTTATTGATGTGAACATGGCCTCCAGTATTCTGGGTTCAGAATTTGCCTGAAAGGGGTGGGCATTTGTGCCCACTGCAAATAAGGATGCATGATAGGTGACTACTGTTTTTATATTCAGGTCTGCATGTATTATTTTTCAGGGTAGGCCAGTTTGTGGCAGAGAATGGATTCTGGACCCAATGTGAGGGACAGAGTGTTCTAGGCAACTCCTGTGTGAATTCCAAATCCATCCTATTTCTGAGACAGAAAAATCAAGAGAATGGACCTCAGATATTGATTCTTTACAGTAAAGGTGTGTAACCTGTGGGCACTCCCGATGATTTACCAAAACTCTGGAGCCCTTCAGGACAGTTAGACTAAGGAATCCTACCGAACCAAGCACTTTGTTTGTTTAGAGAATTATCTGTAGATGTCCTGGAGTTTCACATTTTGGGGTTCTGCCCCAAAACCGTGGGATCAGATTTCTAACCCCCTGGTGCAAGTACCTAATTCACTGCACCAACACAAGTTAGAAATCCGGTTGGACTGCGACCCATAAACAACCCACTGAGCAATACTGTTCAGGTGGCATTTCCTGGTCAGGATTATACCCTCCAGGTGAATTCAGGGACACAGCAGAACTCCAAACCCTCTTTAGTAAATGAATACAAAACTTGAAATAGCACTAAGAAACACAGGATAAAACTTCAAAATGTTTATTTCTAAAACCCACGTCTAGTGTGTAGAATATGAGCAGTAACCACACCGAATGAGAAAATAAATGTAGTAATGCATGAAATGGCCAGCGAAAACAACATGAACATTCATACCATGGTTAGCAAATTCCTAGTGTCCTAATGCCCTATCGCTTCTAAGTATTCTACTAATATTTAACAAATGCATGAAAATAGCACACCTATAAATCGAGTTTCTTAAGATGGATCACATAGCATACCTTTTTTTTCAGTATGAATTAGCTGTTCAATTATTCTCTATGACAGACTTGCCATTCTGGGCTGAAGGTCACTTGTCTGTGCTGCTCTCGGAGCCCCAAAGTCCAGACTGGGACTCATTTGTAGCAGCTAACCAATGTGAGCGCCAGCCTGATAGTTCCGTTGCGAAATCTCTCCAAACTATGGTCAAATGCAGGGTTTTCAAGGCATCTTATTGCTGATTTGTATCTCTTGTTTATAAGTTTGGCTACACTAAAGTCCCAACGAGACAACATAAGTATGGCAATACATTTGTCATCTCAATCGACAAGTAGACATGTTAGTCACCACTGTAAGCGCCCAGATTAACACAGCAGTTACCATAACATAAACAACAAAATATGTCACCCTAGATGGGAGGTGGGCATGATGCTAACACATCTGCTCATGTCAAAACTGTACACTCTCTAATAGAAAGAGATCAAAGAGTCTGCAGGCAAGCACATGATCAAAATAGAACAGATCTAAGGAGGCCTTGTCACAGTGGGCAAGGCTGGTCGATAAAAAGGGCTGCAATTGAGGGTGGGCTCAGGGGATCTTTCCCCTTTCCTGCAACTGAAAGGATCTTAAGAGTGCTTGCATGGCAAGGAATTGAGTGTGGCAAATTACTTCTTGCATCTGTGCTTGGATTTGGATGTTGCAGTGGTCCAAGTTGAAACTGCATGGCTAGTGTCATTTAGAGTTTGGAATTGACTAGGTAAGTGGGATTTGGTTATACCCCTCTGCGATGCCCTACGAGACGTGGGGGATGCCTTCCAGCTACAGGCTCCCCATCCCCCGAAAAGTGCAGCAGCTTCCTAACCCCTGCAATGATTTCCAAGTGCTTCACTGAAATGCTGCAGGCTCCCTCTGAAGAGGGATAGCACAGCTTAAGAGAAATAAGGACCCTGTGGGCACAGCTCCTCCCTGTAAGCCTAGGCCTTGATAACAATTTAGTGGTAAAAACCGCTAAACCTGCATGTTCTGTAAATATTGGTTTCATGAGGTTTGGTAAAAAGTATGTACATTAAATAACACGCATTAAATGGCACATTCGTGAAACATCAGGAAGTGGGTGTTTTCGGACATTGAAATTTCCCGGGATGGGAAAATTAATCCCTAGAGAGCAGAAACAGCCAGAGCAGCACATGGACGGGAATCAGAACACAAAACAAACCACTCCTGTGTGGGAGTGTACAATCAATCATTTTGTGTGGCCAAAGTACCTTAAAACACATCTTCTTATATCCCTCAGTCATCACAAACAGAAACCTGCCAAAATCTTCCATGATGGACTCCAGCAGGATAAGGAAGAACACGTTTACGGATATGGAACTTGAGGTTCTGGCCAATGAGGTGGTAAGACACCATGACTGTCTAATGTGCCATCTCATGCTGAGGATCCCACTGGACACAAGAACATGTCGGTGGAAAGAGATAGTGTACAAGATCAATGTTGTATAAACATATCCACAAGATGTTGGGAATGTAAAACAAAATGGATTCCAAACATTGAAATGCTAGTCAAATAAGCAAGTAATGAAGTGCAAACATCACAGCAGTGCAAATGGTTCTCAACTGCAGCTCTACCTCAAGCTGCGGGAAGAAAAAATTATGATCATAAATATACCTATAATGTCTGGAGTGCAGGGCATTAATGAAGGTCCTGAGATCGAAGAACTCCAAGGTAAGAGACATGAGAGTAGCAATGGCTGCACTTGTGTTTGTTAAAAAGTTGACTCAACTGAGATTCATCATCATTGTGAAGAGAGACTGATGTCATTTGTTACACATACTCACGTTGATCCGTGTATGTGCTTCCAAAGGGGCTGACAACTGTCCAATGGGACTGCAGCATGTATTGAGATTGGATTACAATATCCATAATCAGGGAGTAGGAACGCAAACAAGCATTGGCAATTGAGTCGGACCGGCCACGGGAGGAGGAGTGGGCCGGGGTGAGCACGTGGAAAACACTGCAGTTGTTTTTATTCCAGGGGGCCGATATTGCAGCTATGCTCCAAAACCGCCCCCTTCCCTGGCAGCCTACCTGGGAAGCGGTGCCCGCTACGGCCAGTCCGGCCCTATCAATAATGCATTAAATGTTGAAGGGTTGAATTATCTGGAGCTCTCTATGCAACCAGCTACGTTGAGATTGATGCGTCAACAAAGTATGACTAATGTAGGGTATGCAATTTTCAACTTGTGATCAGATGCGTCAGTAAAATCATGCGCTATAAATCATGGCATACAATAATTACCACTACGCCTAACTCATAATCAAAGACTTAGCTATTATGTGTGTGTGCTTCCTGGCACTTTCTGCAACCCTGAGTGAACCCCGAGAATTTATCAAGGACTGACCCAGAATGAGGAGATCGCAGCTGGCCTCTACAGGAGATCGTGTGGTGTCCTGCAACTAGATATTACCACCCGGGTTATCTATGATTCTTGTGGGCTTCATAGCACTTAAAGGCCTTATCTAGATATTCCAAGCACTACTGCAATCCGTTTGTACTAGGAAGACTCTGGGGCTGGTCTGTCTCTTGAGAAATAGGCTCTGCTCGCTATCTGGAGCACCAACCCTGGTAGACTGCCTTACCTTCAGTGACATTTTATTTTCCCATCTGTCCTCTCACAGAGATAAACTTCTCCGCCTAAGCAAAACGGTGATGATAGAGCACCCCTAGTGACCGGTGCGGGAAGTGCACTCAAGGGTTATTTTCAATACAGTTTGCATAACGTTTACACTGAAAGGATGTGTGCAGTAACATTGACTCTGGACTGTGTAGCAGGGGTGCAGGGATATTTGCCTAGGGGGAATCTGCACTCTTAACATTTTCTTTGGCACGGTCTTAAAAAGATTCAAGGTTATATTTACAAACACATTCTCCCCCCATAATTCCAATTACAAGGTTATTTCCACAGGGGCTACTGTCCATTTTTTCTGTAGTGTGGTAAACTATGCGAGAGTGTCTTCCTCAATGCATTGCGAGGTTACTACATTGAGGCGTGCACCTTTCTTTTCATGCCAGCTCGGTGCCTCTAAAATACTTCTAACATTCACTTGCCTGGTACCTCTTGGCCAACTAACTCTGTGGCAGCCTGGAGTTTATCTATCCTATAGGACGTAAACAATCTCCGCCATAATCAAATCATCATTTTACCACACAACAGTGAATGCACTCGTGAGTCTAGAGAGTTTGTTTCTCTTTTATCAGTAGGTGCAATAATAAAATAATTTTAGAATGTTGACAGACTTGGCTGGGTTCTCATGTTTTGGTCTTTTGATGCAACCGTGGAACGCGTGTTCCCCAAAGGGCCCCAACAGAGAAATCTACTTTTCTGACCCATGGTTAATGTTCCCCGGCGAGCCCATTTTTGGAAACTAAATTAATTTTCTAACAGCCACCTTTATCTTTTTTGCACATGCAGGTGTTTTCTTTACATGTCCTGGAAGCTGAACAGTAAGGCCAGAAAATACCAATTTCCTTGGAAAGAGAAAATATTTGGCTTTAACACGTTTAACTTTTAACATTCTTTATGCCACATCTGTTTTAATGTTGCAAAATGTTACCCCCCTTGGTATCATAAATATTTTATAGACTTAAGCTTTATGTTTGCTTGTAAAAGTCTTGCATATGTTATCTGTAAATCTTTAAGCAACAAGGCATGTGCTGAGCACGGTCACAGACCTTCTCTGTTACACGGTTCTGGGAGTTCCAGGGCAGCATGGAGTAGCTGGGCTCAAACTGTAACAACTGGAGTTGTTTACTTCTGGGGTCTTGAGGCCACATTAACCCCTTCGTCGCAGGGGTAATTTCCTGGCGGCGCGGGAGGGGCGGCGGCGGTGGCACTGTGCTCGTGACGAGCCCAGCTCGTCATGAGGCACAGTGGAGCTGTCATCATGACGAGCTGAGCTCGTCATGACCCCGCCCACTGATTGATTCTTCCGCACAGGCGGGGAATCAATCGCGCCTGGGCGGGCCGCGACCGTTATGACGAACCCAGCTCATCATGAGCACAGCTCCACTGTGTCTCATGACGAGCTGGGCTCACAAGTACCGAAGCGGTTAATGTTGACCATCAAGCGGACATCAAGTAGCCACTTAGATCTAGATTAACAGGATAGCCTGGCTTCTCAGGGCTGCCCAAAGGTTACTCTGGAAGGTGGTGAAGGTTAAATACTCAGAACTCAGAAAAGCATGTAATTAGCTCTTAATAATAGATGTCCAGTGAGTGATGTCCATTTGGAAAAAGGAAAGCTCCAAGGCTAGAAATGAAGATGAGCAATGCAAACAACTTTCTAGCCCCTTCCCAGCTGGAGAATATAGAACAGTTGTAGCTAGTTATTAGACCTGACATCCTTGGTGTGGTATTACCCATACTTTTTGTGTTCACCCTTCCTTTTTTCTGAATTCGTTTTTGTTGGCGTTAAGATCCTGCGCACTTTAAAACCATTAACCAGTGCTAAACTGCTTGTACTCTTTTCCAAAAACATGGTTAAATTGGCTTAGTGGAGCATTAAATTTACTTGTAAGTCCCTAGTACATGGTAGTACATGTACCCAGGGCCCGTAAATTAAATGCTACTAGTGGGCCTACAGTATTCATCATGTCCCCTACTAGAGTAGCACTTTAAAACATGTCTTGAGCCTGCCATTGCAGCCTGCAGTGCTGTTTTAAAATACCATTTTGACCTGGCAAAATAAATATTTTGCCAGGACTAAACCTTCCTTTTTAGGTCTCGCCTGACCCAGCGCATGCGGTGGCCTGGCAAGACTTTTTGTGAGGGCTCAAAAAATGCTACCATGGCCAGCCTAGAGCTACAGTGCATGTGCGTGGGCGCGCGCTTAGGAGCAGAGGCTGGCAAACCTCGTCATGCTCATTAAGCGCCTGCGATCACTTTCACTTTCGCCCGCGATCACTTTCGCGGCGCCCCTTTGATGTTCTCGTTCAAAGAACATCAAACATCAAAGAACATGTTGTTGTGTTAATGCTTTGCTGCGCCCGTTTGACAATGTGTTTTCTCTTTCCACAAACTCGATGTTTGTGTTCCTTTATTTTCAGATGCTTTTAGTATTACTGTTTTGTGACTTAAAGAACATTAAGGAAATGTTACTGTGAAACTGGACAACGTTCACAGTGTTTATTTCTGATCGCAGCGGCTGCTTCATGTCCGTTGCACCATTCAGGGAGTACTTTCGTTGGCGCTTTCATGAGGACATGATGAGGAAGCTGGAAACTTTTGGCACATTCTCTTTAAAAGCACAGCATGTTGACGACTGGTTAATCGATTAGACCTATGTAGCGCTTTAGATCTCAAAGCGCTATAGTGGGTGCAGCAGTTACAACTCATGAAATATGGGGTGCAACTCACAAGGAGGGGGCAGGTTTGAGTGCACATTGGCTGCAATCGAACTCTTAAGATGATGGGATGTGTGTATCCATTATCAGCACTCAATCTTCGCTAAGTTATCTTGTTTGTTTTGTTGTTGTGTTAATGCTTTGCTGCGCCCGTTTGACTTACAACGTGCTTTCTCTTTCCACAAACTCGATGTTTGTGTTCCTTTATTTTGAGATGCTTTTAGTATTACTGTCACACACACAACCACACACACAACCACATGCACAACCACACAACCACACTGTTAGAAAAGGTAGATGGACCGGGAGGGTCGGCCGGGGTCAGGAGGAGAGGTCTCCGGGGAGAGCCGTCTCCAGCGATCGTACAGACAAGTAACTTCCCCCCCACAGACAGATATCACACACGGATAAGGTTCAGTGATCTTTATCGACACTTATTTAAGGTACGGTAAAATGGTACAAGGAGGTCTGGACTCAGGGGTCCCCTCGATTAGAGTCTCGTAAGGTAGGGAAGGGGGTAGCGGGACAGTCTATTTACCAATCAGGTAGTTCGGATGAGATGGTGATGAGCTCACAATCCTCGAGCTTGGTGGTTAGGTGGTATGGGCCGCGGCAGCGCCAGCAGGTCCCGGTGCGGATGGTCGATACAACGGGCCGCGGCAGCGCCAGCAGGTCCCGGGGAGGATGGTCGTTACAACGGGCCGCGGCAGCGCCAGCAGGTCCCAGGAAGATGAAGGTTGCAGAGGGCCGCGGCAGCGCCAGCAGGTCCCGGTGAGGATGGTCGGTACAACGGGCCGCGGCAGCGCCAGCAGGTCCCAGGAAGATGAAGGTTGCAGAAGGCCGCGGCAGCGCCAGCAGGTCCCGGTGAGGATGGTCGGTACAACGGGCCGCGGCAGCGCCAGCAGGTCCCAGGAAGATGAAGGTTGCAGAAGGCCGCGGCAGCGCCAGCAGGCAGGACGATGGTTCACAAGAGCGGGCTACGGCAGCGCCAGTAGACCGTCAGGGTTGAGTTCACTCGGTGTCTCTCGACTCCAGGATACAACTGCCTTCCTGCTCCGGAGCTGTCTTAGTTATAGGGCTGGTGCCCTTTGATGTCCGGACCCTCGCACTTGGAGGTCGGAGGGTCCGGGATGAAGGTGTCCAGACACCCAGCAGGGGGTGGAGCCAGCGCCTGGGGGCTGCTGGAGGCGATCGGCACCTGGCGGGGGAAGAGCTCTTGACGCTTCGTTCTCCCATTGACCTGCCAAGTGGTCCGCTCACCTCCTGGGTGGATGGTGGTGCCGGGATGTCGGGGCCGGCCAGGCCCGGGGTTAGGGTCGAGGTGAGGCCACGCGGCCGCGTGGTGCAGGGCCCAAGATGGCGGCTTGACCTGGCCGGGGAAGCCGGTGGGGCTGGACCCCGTGATGAGTAGGGGTCCGAGGGCAGAGGGTCCGTCGGGAGACGGAGTACAGGGGCTTGTCACGGGGGTATGCTGGGTGGGCCGGAGCTCGGGCCCTGTCGTGCGGGGGGGGAGCCAGCCCTCTGTGTGGCCTGTCCAACATGCGTCCCCCCCAGCTGAAGGCGGGGAGAGTCACCCATCTCCTTGGGGACTCTCTTCGTCGAGGCGGAAAAAGCGGGACAGGCCGTCCGCGTTGGCGTGGTCTTGGCCTGGCCGGTGCTCCACAGTGAAGTCCATTCCCTGCAGGGAAATGGACCAGCGCAAGAGTTTTGGGTTCTCCCCCCGCATCTGCATCAGCCACTGCAGGGGTCGATGGTCGGTTTGTACCCGGAAGTGGGTACCGAAGAGATAGGGCCGGAGCTTTTTGAGGGCCCACACTACTGCAAATGCCTCCCTCTCGATTGTGCTCCAACGCTGTTCTCGGGCCAGGAGACGTCGACTGATGAAGGCCACCGGCTGGTCATGACCTTCGGGGTTCAGCTGAGAGAGGACGGCCCCGATGCCGTGGTCGGAGGCGTCGGTCTGTACTACAAATTCCCGACTGTAATCGGGGGCCTGGAGCACCGGGGCGGTGCACAGGGCGGCCTTCAGCTCTTCGAAGGCCGCTTGACAATCAGGAGTCCAGTGGACCCGCTTCGGTTGATTCTTGGATGTGAGTCCCGTGAGGGGCCCCACGATGCTGCCGTAGTCCTTCACGAACCGCCGGTAGTAGCCGGTGAGCCCCAAGAAGGCTCGGACCTCGGTCTGGGTGACGGGGGGCTGCCAGGACTGGATGGCAGCAATCTTAAGTTGTAGTGGGGCCACCAGCCCGCTTCCCACTTGGTGCCCCAGGTAGGTCACAGACCCTTGGCCAATTTGGCACTTGCCGGCTTTAATGGTGAGGCCGGCCCGCTGGAGGGCTTGGAGGACCTCTTGGAGGTGACGGAGGTGGTCGGACCAGTGGCGGCTGTATACAGCGATATCGTCCAGGTAGGCAGCGCTGAATTCTTCGAGCCCTGCCAAGACCTGGTTCACAAGACGTTGGAATGTGGCGGGGGCATTCTTCATGCCAAAGGGCATGACCTTAAATTGATAGTGGCCATCGGGGGTGGAGAAGGCTGACCGTTCCTGAGCCCTGGGTGTGAGGCCGATCTGCCAGTAGCCCGCCGTCAGGTCGAAGATACTAAGGTAGCGGGCGGCCCCCAGCCGGTCGATCAGCTCGTCTGCTCGGGGGATGGGATGAGCGTCGGTCCGGGTGACAGCGTTCAAGCCCCGGTAGTCGACGCAGAATCTCAGTTCAGGGGCGGTGCCGGGGGCAGCGGCCTTGGGAACTAATACAACCGGACTGGCCCAGGGACTGTCCGAGGGCTCGATGACCCCGATCGTGAGCATCTTGGCCACTTCCTCCTGTATGCAGGCCCGTACCCGATCTGGTACGCGGTAGGCCCGGTGCCGGACAGGGGGACTGTCCCCGGTGTCTACGTCGTGCAAACACCAAGGGGTGACCCCGGGGGTGAGTGAGAACAGGGCAGCGAACTGCAGCAGGAGGTCCCGGCAGTCCTGGCGTTGCTCCGAAGTGAGGGCGTCGGAGAGCCGGACCCCATCCACGGAGCCGTCCTTCTCCTGAGTCTTTAAGAGATCCGGGAGGGGCTCGGAGTCTTCTTCTGTACCACTGTCGGTCGCCATCAGGAGGCTTAGTTCGGAGCGCACAAAGTGTGGTTTGAGCCGGTTGGTGTGGAGGACCCGCAGGGGGTTCCGGGTGGACCCCATGTCGATGAGGTAAGTGACGGGGCTTTTACGCTCGACCACTTTGAAGGGCCCCGTCCACTTGTCTTGCAGGGCACATGGTTCGGTGGGGGACATCACCCATACTTGCTGCCCAGGCTCGAACTCAACGGAGGAGGCATTGTGATCATACCACCTTTTCATGTCCTCCTGACTGGCCTCGAGGTTCGCCTTGGCCATCTCCCTGAAGCGCCGGGTCTGGTTTCGTAGGGCCAGGAGGTATTTGAAGACGTCTGGAGGGGTCGTTAGGGGGGCCAACTCCCAGCCCTCCTTCACGAGGCTGAGGGGCCCTCGCACAGGGTGTCCGTATAGGAGTTCAAAGGGGCTAAAGCCGAGGGACTTCTGGGGTACTTCTCGGTAGGCGAAGAGGAGGCACGGGAGCAGTACATCCCACTGGCGACGGAGAGGCTCTTCCAATCCCCCAATCATCCCTTTGAGAGTGCGGTTGAACCGCTCCACTAGTCCGTTTCCTTGGGGGTGATAGGGGGTCGTGAATCTGTATGTGACCCCGCATTGTTGCCAGAGGGACTTCATGTACTTCGATATGAAGTTCGTACCTCGGTCGCTGACGACTTCTCGGGGGAAGCCTACCCGGGAGAAGATCCCCATCAGGGCCCGGCCAACCACTGGAGCGGTCACGGTCCGTAGGGGCACCGCCTCGGGATAGCGGGTGGCATGGTCCACTAGTACCAAGATGAACCTGTGTCCTTGTGCCGTGCGAGGGTCCAGCGGCCCCACAATGTCTATCCCCACCCTCTCGAACGGGGTGGTGACCACCGGGAAGGGTTGTAGAGGAGCCTTAAGCTTCCGGCCACTCTTCCCGCTTGCTTGGCATGTGGGGCACGATCGGCAGTGGTTCAGGACGTCATTCCTCATTTTTGGCCAGAAAAAGTGGGTCACCAGTCGACTGTACGTTTTATCTTGGCCCAGGTGCCCAGCCAGGGGGACATCGTGGGCTAGGTTGAGTAGAAAGTCTCGGAAGCGGAGCGGTACCACCAGAACTCGACTGGCCCCCAGCTCGGCGATTCTTTGCTCGCTGTAGAGCAGGTCGTTATCCCAGTAGACCCAGTGGGTTCCGGTGGTGTCCCCGGCGGCTTGGGTGCTGGCTTGTTGGCGAAGCCCCTCGAGGGAGGGACAGGTCTTTTGCTCCTGGCGGAACTGTTCTTGGGTGGGCCCCCCTTCTTGCCGCCACTGAGCCAGATCCGGAAGGTCCTGGGGTTGCGCGTTTTCTTCGGGGGCCGGGTCTGGGAGGTCGGCCTCGCCGTTGTCCTCTACGGGGGCAACCGGGGGCGGAGGTGCCGGCCATTCGGTTTCTTCTGATCGGGGGGCGGCCCGGCCGGCCATGGATCGGGTGGTTATGCAGGCCCAGTCCGGGAGGCCCAGCATCCCCAAGTGCTCTCTTCTCTCGACGGTGGCCCACGGGGAACTCTCGAGGTCATTCCCCAGGAGGCAGTCCACGGGGGCATCGTCCCGGACCGTCACTTTCAGTAGGCCGGAGACCCCTCCCCATTCAAACGGGACGCAGGCCATCTTGCACATGCTTTCAGAGTTATCTGCCGAGCGGACGGGGCAGAGAATGTTCGGCAAGATCTGCTCGGGCTTCACCAGGTGACAGCGGACGGCCGTCACGCTGGCGCCGGTGTCGCGCAAGGCCTCAGCTCTCTGTCCATTAATGGTCACCCACTGACCGTATTTCCTGGTGTTGGCGGGTAGGGGAGCCCGCGGAACCATGTCTCTTCCCCCTAAGCATGCCAGGACCATGGCGGCCGGTTCCCACCCTTGCTGGTCCGGCTCACACTCCTCGGGACCCTCCAACGACTGCTCCTCCCCCAGGGCAGCGGCAGCTACCTGGCGGGGTTTGGGCGTTTGGTTCAGCGGGCAGTTCGGATCGTTGGCGTAGTGGCCTAGTCGCTGGCATCTGTGGCACGTGACGTTGGCTCGGTACCCAGGCCGCAACGGGGGGTTGCCCCGGCCGGTCGGCGGTGGGGTGCTGGCCACGGTTGTTGCTGGCAAGGCGTCTCTCCCCCGCCCCTGGCCTCCTCCTCCTCCCCGAGGACGGTGCTGGCCTTGGTTGCTTCTGTTCTGGTCGTGTGGCCCTTTCCGGCCCACTCGGGTGCTCTCCCACCGGTCAGCTTCGGCGGCGAGCTGCCGGGGGTCAGTCAGCTTACTGTCGAGTAGATGCTGCCGGAGCTCGACGAAGCAGTTGTTTGACAGGTGTTCCCATACCATGAGGTTGAAGAGCTGTTCGTAGGTGGTGACCTGACTTCCCTTGATCCAACCCTCGAAGGCCCGGCTGAAATAGTTCACGTATTCCACCCAAGTGGTACCTGGGATCCGGGTGCAATCCCTGAACCTCTGGCGGTACATCTCGGGCGTGAGGCCGTAGCGGGTGAGGAGGGCAGCCTTCATGTGGTCGTAGGACGACATTTGGTGATCGGGGAGCTGCAGCAGGGCATCGCGACCCTCGTTGATAAATCTCCCCCAAAGTCCGGCTCCCCAATCACTCCGGTCGATCCGGTGGGAGGTCATTGCGATCTCATAGGCCTTAAACCATTGTTGTATGTCGTCTTCTCGGACATACTCGCGGACCACATCCTTGGGGATGTGAACTTTTCTCTCAGTTGGTCCCGGGGTGTGTGGTCTTTCAGGCACCCCCAAGTCCTTATGCTGTTTGCGCAGTTCTATCTCTGCCAATTGGCGCTCGTGCTCGAGCGTTATCTTTTTCTCTTCCAGCTCTCTCTGTCTCTGTTTTTCTTCTCGCTCCTCTCGAATCCGCATCTGCTCGAGGTTGAGTTTCTGTTCAGCTAACTTGAGCTCCCCATCCATCTTGAGTCGTGCCATCTCTAATTCGTGCAGTCTGACTCTGTCTCTTTCTCGTATCTCCTCCGGTGAGAGGCCCGTTCCCCGTTCCTCGGGAGTCGTGGCGTTCCCCTCTGGTGTGACGCTGTTTTGGTCTGGTGTGACGCTGCTTTGGTCGGAGGGTCTTGCGACCCCCGTTTCTGTCCACGACTCAAGGGCGTGCTTTAGGTCATCCTTGGTACTCAGGCCAGTGGTAGCAATGCCAAGTTCTATGCAAAATTGTCTCAGTTCGCGGTGGTTGTACTCCTCTAGTTTCTCCATTTG
The DNA here is from genome assembly GCF_964204655.1 of Triturus cristatus. Taxonomy (NCBI): domain Eukaryota; kingdom Metazoa; phylum Chordata; class Amphibia; order Caudata; family Salamandridae; genus Triturus; species Triturus cristatus. Next base: position 1,482,189,246 of record NC_140591.1, on the reverse strand, counting down.
GAACTTCTCGGTGGAGCTGCTATCTTTGGTCGACATCGTGCTTTGTCGTGGGGTGAGCTACTCTCTGTACGATTACGCGTTGATTCGGATCGCGCCGCTGGCCACCAATGTTAGAAAAGGTAGATGGACCGGGAGGGTCGGCCGGGGTCAGGAGGAGAGGTCTCCGGGGAGAGCCGTCTCCAGCGATCGTACAGACAAGTAACTTCCCCCCCACAGACAGATATCACACACGGATAAGGTTCAGTGATCTTTATCGACACTTATTTAAGGTACGGTAAAATGGTACAAGGAGGTCTGGACTCAGGGGTCCCCTCGATTAGAGTCTCGTAAGGTAGGGAAGGGGGTAGCGGGACAGTCTATTTACCAATCAGGTAGTTCGGATGAGATGGTGATGAGCTCACAATCCTCGAGCTTGGTGGTTAGGTGGTATGGGCCGCGGCAGCGCCAGCAGGTCCCGGTGCGGATGGTCGATACAACGGGCCGCGGCAGCGCCAGCAGGTCCCGGGGAGGATGGTCGTTACAACGGGCCGCGGCAGCGCCAGCAGGTCCCAGGAAGATGAAGGTTGCAGAGGGCCGCGGCAGCGCCAGCAGGTCCCGGTGAGGATGGTCGGTACAACGGGCCGCGGCAGCGCCAGCAGGTCCCAGGAAGATGAAGGTTGCAGAAGGCCGCGGCAGCGCCAGCAGGTCCCGGTGAGGATGGTCGGTACAACGGGCCGCGGCAGCGCCAGCAGGTCCCAGGAAGATGAAGGTTGCAGAAGGCCGCGGCAGCGCCAGCAGGCAGGACGATGGTTCACAAGAGCGGGCTACGGCAGCGCCAGTAGACCGTCAGGGTTGAGTTCACTCGGTGTCTCTCGACTCCAGGATACAACTGCCTTCCTGCTCCGGAGCTGTCTTAGTTATAGGGCTGGTGCCCTTTGATGTCCGGACCCTCGCACTTGGAGGTCGGAGGGTCCGGGATGAAGGTGTCCAGACACCCAGCAGGGGGTGGAGCCAGCGCCTGGGGGCTGCTGGAGGCGATCGGCACCTGGCGGGGGAAGAGCTCTTGACGCTTCGTTCTCCCATTGACCTGCCAAGTGGTCCGCTCACCTCCTGGGTGGATGGTGGTGCCGGGATGTCGGGGCCGGCCAGGCCCGGGGTTAGGGTCGAGGTGAGGCCACGCGGCCGCGTGGTGCAGGGCCCAAGATGGCGGCTTGACCTGGCCGGGGAAGCCGGTGGGGCTGGACCCCGTGATGAGTAGGGGTCCGAGGGCAGAGGGTCCGTCGGGAGACGGAGTACAGGGGCTTGTCACGGGGGTATGCTGGGTGGGCCGGAGCTCGGGCCCTGTCATGCGGGGGGGGAGCCAGCCCTCTGTGTGGCCTGTCCAACACACACACACACACACACAACCACACACACACAACCACACACAACCACACATACAACCACAAACACACACACACAACCACACACACACAACCACACACAAACACACAACCACGCCCACACACACACAATCACACACACAACCACACATACACAAACACACAACCACACACACAACCACACACACACACAACCACACACACACAACCACACCCACAACCACACACACACAAACACACAACCACACACACAACCACACACACAACCACACACCCAACCCCAAACACAACCCCACACACAACCCCACACACAACCACCCCACACACAACCCCATGCACAAACACACACACACAACCACACACACAAACAACCACACAACCACACCCACAACCACACCCACAACCACACACAACCACACCCAACCACACAACCACACCCAACCACACACACAACCACACACACACAACCACACACAACCACACCCGACCACACCCAACCACACACAACCACACACACACCCACACACACAACCACACACACATAACCACACAAACACAACCACACACACAACCACACACACAACCAACCACACAACCACACACACAACCACACACACAACCACACACAACCACACAACCACACCCAACCACACCCAACCACACACCCAACCACACACACAACCACACCCGACCACACACAACCACACACACACAACCACACCCACAACCACACACACACACAATCACAACCACACCCAACCACACCCACAACCACACACACACAACCACACCCACACACACACAACCACACACACATCCACAACCACACACACAACCACACACACAACCACAACCACACACAACACACACAACCACACACACAACCACACACACACAACCACAACCACACACACAACCACACACACACACAACCACACCCACAACCACACACACAACAACACACACAACCACACACACAACCATACATACAACCAACCACACACCCACAACCACACACACAACCACACACAACCACACAACCTACACCCAACCACACAACCACACACACAACCACACACACACAACCACACACACAACCACACCCGACCACACACAACCACACCCACACAACCACACCCACAACCACACACACACAACCACAACCACACACAACCACACCCACAACCACACACACAACCACAACCACACACAACCACACACACAACCACACACACAACCACACACAACCACACATACAACCACACACACAACCACACACAACCACAACCATACACACAACCACACACACACAACCACACCCAACCACACACACACAACCACACACACAACACACACAACCACACACACACAGAACCACAACCACACACACAACCTCACACACACAACCACACACACAAAACCACACACACACAACCACACACACAACCACACACACAACCACAACCACACACAACCACAACCACACACACAACCACACACACCCAACCACACATCCACACACACACCCACAACCACACACACAACCACAACTGCACCCACACAACCACGACCACACACTCAACCACACACACAACCACAGCCACACACACAACCATACACACAACCACACACACAACCACACACAACCACAACCATACACAACACCACGCACACACACACAACTGCACCCAACCGCACACACACAACCACACACACAAGCACACACACAACCACACAACACACACAACCACAACCACACACAACCACACACACACAACCACACACATAACCACACACAACCACCCAACCACACATCCACACACACACCCACAACCGCACCCACAACCACACCCACAACCACACACACAACCACACACAACCACACACGCAGCCACACAACCACAACCACACACACACACAACCACACACACAGCCACACACACAACCACACACACACAACCACATACAACCACACCCAACCACACAACCACACAACCACACACACAACCACACACACAACCACACACAACCACACACAACCACACACACACAACCACACCCACAACCACACACACACACAATCACAACCACACCCAACCACACCCACAACCACACACACACAACCACACCCACACACACACAACCACACACACAACCACACACACAACCGCAACCACACACAACACACACAACCACACACACAACCACACACACACAACCACAACCACACACACAACCACACACACACAACCACACCCACAACCACACACACAACCACACACACAACCACAGACACAACCATACATACAACCAACCACACACCCACAACCACACACACAACCACACATCCACACCCAACCACACCCAACCACACAACCACACACACAACCACACACACACAACCACACACACAACCACACCTGACCACACACAACCACACCCACACAGCCACACCCACAACCACACACACACAACCACAACCACACACAACCACACCCACAACCACACACACAACCACAACCACTCACAACCACACACACAACCACACACACAACCACACACAACCACACATACAACCACACACACAACCACACACAACCACAACCATACACACAACCACACACACACAACCACACCCAACCGCTCACACACAACCACACACACAACACACACAACCACACACACACAGAACCACAACCACACACACAACCTCACACACACAACCACACACACAAAACCACACACACACAACCCCACACACAACCACACACACAACCACAACCACACACAACCACTCACAACCACAACCACACACACAACCACACACACCCAACCACACATCCACACACACACCCACAACCACACACACAACCACAACCGCACCCACACAACCACGACCACACACTCAACCACACACACAACCACAGCCACACACACAACCATACACACAACCACACACACAACCACACACAACCACAACCATACACACAACCACGCACACACACACAACTGCACCCAACCACACTCACACAAGCACACACACAACCACACACACAACCACACAACACACACAACCACAACCACACACAACCACACACACACAACCACACACATAACCACACACAACCACCCAACCACACAACCACACACACACCCACAACCGCACCCACAACCACACCCACAACCACACATACAACCACACACACACAGCCACACACACAACCACACACACACAACCACACACACACAACCACACACACACAACCACACACACAACCACACATAGAACCACACACACAACCACACCCAAAACCACACACACAACCACACACACACAACCACAAACACAACCACACACACAACCACACACACACACAACCACACACAACCACAACCATACATACAACCACACACACACAACCACACACAACCACACACACAACCACAACCAACCATACACACAACCACACACACAACCACACATCCACACCCACACCCACAACTGCACCCGCACCCACAACCACACCCACACCTACAACCACACAACCACACACACAACAACACACACAACCACACACACAACCACACACAACCACACACAACCACACACACAACCACACACACAACCATACACACAACCACAACCACACACACAACCACACACACAACCACACACACACAACCACACACACCCCCACCCAACCACACACAACCACACACAACCACACACACAACCACACCCATAACCACAACCACACACAACCACACACACAACCACACACACCCACACACAACCACACACACAACCACACACAACCACACACACAACCACACACAACCATGCACACCCACACCCAACCACACACACAACCACACACACAACCACACCCACACAACCACACCTACAACCACACACCCACACAACCACACCCACAACCACACACACACACAATCACAACCACACCCAACCACACAACCACAACCACACACACAACCACACACACAACTACACATACAACCACACACACAACCACACACACACAACCACAACTACACCCAACCACACATCCACACACACACAACCACACACACACAACCACACACACAACCACACACAACTACACACACAGCCACACACACAACCACACCCACACAACCACACCCACACAACCACACCCACAACCACACACCCACACAACCACACACACACACACACAACCACACACACACACCCACACACACACACAACCACACACAACCACACACACAACCACACACACAACCACACCAAGCATTGGCATAGCCAATAGGTCTCGCCTTTGGGACCTTAAAAGTGTTTAGCCATGCAACAGTTGATGTGGTTGCACCAAGGATATTGTGCTGCATAACTAAATACTTAGAAGGTCCCAAAAGCGAGATCTATTGGCTATGCCAATGCTTGTTAATACTTGTAATTGACTCCTAAGGTAGGCCCTAAAGGCCCATAGGGCAGATTGCATGGAATTTGAAAAACTATGACATGTGAGTTTAAAGGTAATATGTTCTGGCAGTGAAAACCTCCTAAATTTGTCTTTTCACTACTGTAAGGCCTATCTCTCCCATTAGCTAACACTGGGTTACCTTATTACATTTGATAAATCCTAGCTTTTCAGTGGGAGTCGGTAGGAATGCCATGTTTGGACTCAAACAAATTGTAAATTAAAATCCTCTTTAATGGTAAAGTCAGATTTTAAGACACATTTCAGAAAATGGCACTTTTAGAAAGTTTGCATTTTCTTGTCCTAACCATTTTGTGCCTTCTACCAGTGTCGCGGGTCACATGACTGTGAATGGGTGTGCTTTTGGGCTGTGCGTATTCCTCCTAGACAGTGACACAAAAGCAGACACGGTTTGGACAGGATGGCCTAATCTGCCAGGATTGCTAGGGGCTCAGCTGTTCCCTGCCCCAGTTACACCTCAAAGGGCTTGCCACCAGCACAAAGGAACCTAACAATAGCCTTTTGTCACCCCAGACTTCTCAGAGCCTTGGCAGGCGTTGGGAAGAACATTCGAGAACCAGATATGGGTGTAGACCAGGGTGTTCCCCATACACAAAGGCTGGCACCAAGTATAAATATTGGACCCTCAGAACAACTCTTCAGTGCACTCCTGGACCTGTGGAAGATTTCAGAAGGACTGCTCAGCCACCAGATGACTGAGAACAGGACCATCTCCTTGAACACTGGACCATTAGAAGTTCAAGGGCTAGTTGCCTGGCCTATTGTGTGATCTGCAGGGACGTGACATGGTCCTGAGGCCATGAACCCTGTTGCTGGCTTCTGCTGGAGTGAGTCCTAAGCCCCCAAGTGGTGCCCCCAGGTCCTGGACCCTTGGTAGTGGTGTTAGTGGTACTTCCCCAAAAGTTGGGACTGGTTTCAATCAAAACTTCCTGGAGAACCAACAGAACACCGTGACCTACCAACCAGCCAATCTACCCAAGGTGCATCACCCGTTGGACTGACTTTGCGGTAGCTTCCACTATGTTCTTCTCCACAGCAGCAAATTCTCTTCAGCGGTATGTCAGGGTGAAAGTATCTAGCCTTGTGGAGCCCTCTTTGGCTACAGCCTGCAGCTTTGTCCCACTGTAAATGTTTGACATCCAAAATGTTGTCTAAGTCTAAAGGTAGAATTCTTCACCGGGCTCAATGACGAATGGCTCCCGATCAATGACGACGACCTCCTTGACCTGGAAATCCAGCTTTTCCCACTGAGAGGTTTTTCTCATCATCGCCAACAGTTCCCTGATGTCGACAACTCCTCCTCAGACACAGCCTGCTGCCTTACCCCACTGAACTCTACCTTCTCAGGAACTTTTCTTCTGAAATTTTTCTAAGTTTCTAAGTCCAAAGGTAAATTGAGACTAGGCCCAATCCACCTTAGGTATCTGACTCATTCTCCATCGTGGTTGGCCTTAAATTTTGATTTTGACCCTGAGATTAATTCAAGCATTCCATCCATCACTTTTAATATACTTTAGAGTGTGGCCATAAGAGTGACTTGTATGCCCAGATGTGGGTCCCGGGCACAGTGTCACTGGAACCAAGCTATACCTGGCTAATGAGCCCAAAACAAGGGAGAAACCGGTCCTGGGATGCTTGTGTTCCTTTTCAGGGAGGACCTGGATTGGGAGTTTGGGCTGGACTATCCCCAGGGTCAAAACTGATTTGCGTAAAGCTGGGCCACAACTGAGGTGGCATGGTGTGCAAAATAGCAATGGATTCGGAGGCAGCCCGAGTAATTACCTGTGAATGAGATTATTTCAAGTATTCCATCCATCACTTTTTGTATACTCAAGTGTGTTGCCCTAAGTGGAATGGGTATGCCCAGACGTGGGTCCCATGTAAACTGTGACAATGGAACAAAGCTACACCCAGCTGATGAGCCCATAACAAGGGCGAAATCGGGCCTGTGTTTCAGTTGAGGGAAGACCTGGACAGGCAAATCAGGCAGGACTTTTTCCATTAGAGCAGGGCCAGGGCTGATTTGCAATAGCTGAGATTAATTCACCACTTTGTTTTTTGATGCCCTAAATGTTAATGGGTATGCCCAGACGTGGGTCACATGTGCACTGTACCACTGAAATCAAGCTATACCTGGCTGATGAGTCCATCACTTTGTTTTTTGATCCCCTGAGCTCCAGGCAGTCTACATTGATGCTTTTCTTTCCTGCATAGCTACCATGCAACCTCCAGCTAGTTGGACTGATGATTCCTCTCAAGCCGACTCTCCTCTGTATGTTGAAAGCCAGTAACCTGCTCTTCTCAGCAGGCAGAGCCCTTCTCTCTCTAGGAAGTTCAACAGCTCTCCTTGTAGGATCATGAAACAGACTCACTCATCAATCTGGTCGGAATCCAGTGGTCTTCTGATCCTGGCCATGAAACACAGAGTACTGGTGCACAGGCCCACACATTATCTAAAGGGAATTCTGGTACAGTGAACTTGGGATATCAGTTCATAACCACACGGCTCACCAATCGGCCCCTATGCATTCTTTAAATTTTAGGGTGCTTTTTTAATTACAAGGTGCATGCCCACTGCATAATCGCTGTCAATGGGCGGCCACCTGTACAGCTGTGGATGAGTGTTTGGGCACAGAAAGGATGCCAGATCTTTTGTGAGGCAGATTCAATCAGGAAGAGGAGGCATAGCTGGGAGTATGCTGCCAGTGGAACTGCAGACCAAACTACAAAAGAGAAATCTGATGCCCCTGCTTGCAGTAGAGTGTAATCCGCCACAGGAAGACTCTGGGTAAAGTGAAGGAATGAACTTGACAGATTTACCGGTCCAAGAACTAGCGATTCCTAAATAGCAAATTTTAAGGAATCACTATTTAGAATAATGATTTCTTATGTACAAATGCATTCCTACCCTAATTAGGGATTCTGTGAAAATAGCATTTGCAGAGTGCTGAATCGTTATTAAGGAATGGGTAAGATTTGGATGACGACCTCACAAACTTGGAGTAGAACACCACATGCTTGAAGGAGCGATGAAGAGTAGAGAGGAGGGCAGACGTTTTACACTCTAACTAAACTTGTCTACATCCGAAACCTTTCACCTCAAATTCCACCTAGAATGTTAAGCCAGAAGCCTAACAAGGATAAGTGTGCAAGAAGAAAACATAAGTATTCAGATATAGAGTTAGAAATACTTACAGAGGAATGTGTTGACAAAATATTTTGAAAAATGTCTTTATCAGTGGCAGTAGCTACCAAAAAGAAAATGTTTATTTGCATTAAAGAGAATATAAATGCCATAGGTTTCGCTTATCACAGTATAAAGGAGATAAGTGCTGGCATGATCTGTGACCACGTACCAAGGAAAAGCTTGCCAGCTGGAGGAAAGAAGCATCTAATACAGGGGAAGGACTCCCATCTACTCCACCTCCACCAGCACCTATGGAGGAGCTCCCTGAACAATGGCCAGTGGCGGCTTGCATAGGGCGTGCTGCGGGGTGGTGAGGTGGGGGAGCGTCAGGGTGGGGGGGTAGTAAACTCAGACATACGACGGAACAGAGGAACGCAATGATTACTTTCCTCCGTTCCGTCATATGTCTGAGTTTACTACCCCCCATGCCTCTCCCCCGCCCACCCCACCGCCCCGCAGCATGCCCTATGCGAGCCGCCACTGACATTGCCACCTATGCTGCAAGACAAACACCTACAGATAAGAGTAGAAAAACCCTTCCACAAAATATTTTGCCATTAAAAAGTTGTGCATGTCAATAAAAGCAACATGTTTTGTATAATACATCATCGGTCAGTCCTGCCAAGTACCACGAATCAGGCGTTAGACTAACGCAGTTCAGTGTGGTGCTCTGGATCACCGCACTAAATGGATTGTCACGTATAATGTAGCAGTCTCAGCTGTCACAGAAAGCGTGCTGCAAACAACTGTGTGTGGCAGCAGGCAGTGCATGCAAGTGCCTGCACGGACTTCTCCTTGGGGCGCTGCCAGTAGCTACGCAGGCTCAGGCTCACAGTGGCAGCCAGTGCTGCTACAATGTATCCATCTTTGAATTCTGCGGTGCTGCGGGACTGAGTGACACAGTGTTATTCTCAGACTGGCCGTAGCGCCACAGGAGGACGTCAAGTCATGTCCCGTTACCAGAGAGTGCAGGGAGTTATTACATTTTGTGAGGACTCTGCTGCGTACTGGCCGGGCTGCTTGCTCAGCCTCACTCACTGGTTTGGGGGCCCGGCCAGGGCATAATGGTGACCCGCTCAAACTGGTTGATAAAGTAAGCCAGACCGTTGCACTTGATTTCACAATGAATTGGAGAGGGACGAGGGATATCAGAGGAGCTGTAAAGGGGACATGCAATTAGAGGGTAGACAGCAGCACTGTGTGCCACTAAACTCAGCGAGAACCCTTGGGGGCCGAGGGGGTTATGGCCAGTAGAAAGATGGGGCCAACAAGTTATTTTATATATATGTTGACTGGGGTGCTTCAAACGGCATATCAAGACATGTCAAGGCATTTACTCCATGGGAAAGAGATCATATAAAAACTTTCAAAAGCCATTTTAGAAAGATTTAGATTGAACTCAGAGAGTTCTATACAAAAATTGCAAGATGAGAAATGGAAGCCAGGAAACACCTCCCAAGGGCTATTGTGTAACTTAAAAGACTTAGGGCCAGATGTACAGACATTAGGAATACTGATTTCCTAATTGCGATTCTCTCTGACTCATAATTAGGAAAACAGTTATCCTACTGCATGAAACTCATTGAGTTTCATTTAGGGATTCCTTGTGGGTTGCAAATTGACCTACTTCATGAATATTAATGAGGTAGCTTGCAGTGTGCGACCCATTAGGATTCACATCCATCAGAGGGATGGAACCTGCTGAGGTCAGCAGACCAACATGTATGTGATTGCTTTTTAATAAAGCATTTTTTTTTTATTCACGCCTTCTAAAAAGATAAAAAATTCAACCTTGAAGTTGAATTTTTAAGAGCAGGCAGTAGGCCGTTTGCAACTGGAAAAATGCATTGTATGTGTGCCCCCAAGGGCCTAATTACAAGAATAGGTGCTATTTATCACACCTGGTAACTAACGATAACAGGGGTTTGTTATTTATCGGGTGCAAAAAATAGCACCTGTTACGAGTTTCTGGAGAATAACATGACGAAACAGGAGTTTACGCATGGCTTTGAATATAACGAGCAACTCTTAATCAGGGACTAAGGCCTAAGGCCTTGATTAAGAGTTGCTCATCAAATACTGACCCATGCGTATTTCCCTGTTTATGCATGGGTTGGAATTATGAGTTTGCTTAATTTAACACATCTGAAAATCATTGGATTTGTTCATAACTCAATATTGTTTAAATTTCAGCAGGTCAAGCCTGCCAAAATTGAATGGGAAAAAGTATATGGTATTTACTGTATCATGCGGATTTAAGTGTGTTGAACACCAAAGGCCAGATGTGCGGAAAAAATTTCAGATTGCAAATGGCCCGCTTTGGAGAATTGGGCCGGTTGTGACCTCCAAAAGGTATTTTTAAATTGTACAAACCCCTGGTATGTAGGAATGGACCAGGAATGTGGTCACAAAACATTCGCAGTTACCACCAATTCCAAGTTGGTGGTAACCCATTTGCAATCATGAAGGGGTCTCCAAGGGACCCCTTCCCCTTTGTGAATGTGGGTGCCAGCATTTTTTTAAGAGCAGGCAGTGGTCTCACAGTCCCACGGACCACTGCTTACTCTTAGAAAGGAAACTTTTCATTTTTCTTTTTTTAAATGTATCCTGTTTTCCTTTAAGGAAAACGGGCTATATTTTTTTTTAAAACTGCTTTATTTAAAAAGTAGTCGCAGATATGGGGGTCTGCTGACCCCAGCACGCCACCATCCCTGTGAGTGCTAGCCATTACCAGTGGGTCGCAGATTGCAACCTGTCTCATGAATATTAACGAGTCAGATCCCTTGCGACCCACTGGGAATCGCAAACAGTGTAAAACACACTGTTGTACATAGCTGTTTGCAATTTCCTAATAGTGAATCGCAAAACTTTGCTATTAGGAAATCGCAAACGAAAGTCCATTTACATCTGGCCCTAAAATCCTCATGTTATTCCCCAGAAATGTATTTACCAGGTGTGATAAATAGCACCTATATTTGTAATCAGGCCCTAAGGGGGGAAAATGGTTAGAGCCAGGGATTGTCTCTAAAAGGGAACATTTTTGACACATTTTATCTGAAAACCCCTAAATTGGACCTGTAGGAAGCAATAGAAATAGAATGTGCCAATCATCAGGCTCAAGAAGAGATCATGGGAAATAGAGAGGGGAACGCAAGGAGTCAATCCAAAGAGGATGGAGAATGACAATACCATTAGAAGATACTTCAGTCCAAGGGCCTCATGTAGGTAGCCAAATACCGGTCGGTAACGGCCGATTTTCGGTAATTATACCGTTACCGACCGGTATTTTGGCTTTTGGTATGTAGGGGGTGAATTTCTGTATTCGGAATTTACCGAATCGGTAAAATTACCGAATCGGTAAAATTACCGATTCGGTAATTTTACCGATTCGGTAAATTCCGAATACAGAAATCAGATGTAGGGGGACTGTGTGGGTCTTGTTTGGAGTCGGTATTTACCACCAACTAATAGTTGGTGGTAAATAAAGTATGGATGTGTAAAAGCATGTTATAGCGCTTAGAAGTGTGCAATGTGGCAGACATACATGCCCTTAGGGCATGTATGTGTGCCACATGTGCACACATGGCCGAATCAGGGGTGCAACAGGGTGTCAATGTGACACCCTGCCACCCTTGCATGTGCTCCCCCATTACCGAATCGGTATTTACCGATTCGGTAATGAGGCATACCTTCCCATCAATGGGAAGGTATGCCTCATTACCGATTCGGTAAATACAGATTCGGTAATTACCAAATTATTCCGAATCGGTAATATTTACCGACCAATTACCTACATAGCATTTACCACTTCATAAATACCGAATCGGTATGATTCGGTATTTATGAAGTGGTAAATGCAAGCCCACCTACATAAGGCCCCAAGTGTGATAGTTATGAAGACAGAGGGCAAAACACAAACTACGGCTCTCCCAACTATACTGGTAATACCTCAGGGTCCACAATAGATCATTTGGAGGGCTGGCGTCATATTGCTGGGTACTGCCCCAAGAAGATTGCAGGAGAACTCGTGAAAATTGGACACACAGCTGATGATGTTCTATTGGCGGGAAAAAGAAGGCAGCGGTTTAAATGATCAGCAATAACATGGAAGCAAGGTTAAAGCGCTAATAGATACAGGGTGTAAGCAGACCATAATGAGAGGACCTTTGGTGAGACAAAATCAGCTGGACAAGGAGTCAAGGTTTTGGATGTTCTGCATCATTGAAAATTCTAGATAATACCCTACTGCTATTAAACTTTTACTAACGGGGCAGCAAATATTAAATACCAAAGTGACAATTACCAGAAGACCCAACCATAGGAACTAATAGTAGCCAGTTTCAAGGCAACCCATGCAGGACCAAACCAGCTGGCTGCAGGAAGCACCTTATGCCCCAGACAATCGTGCCTCAAAATAGTAAAGTTAAGGAAAGAAAAAAGGAAAAAAGAGAAGCCCCTCATTTTATTAATCTTACAAATGAGAATCAGGAAGTAGAGTGGATGGAAAAAAGTAGGAAGGAGACAAACGTTTTAGGCAGCACAAGATGAGGATCCGTCCTTCTTAGAATCTTTGAGACAAGCTTTTGAGAAGAAAAAAAATGGGGCTTCAGAGAGACAGGTACGGTCTTATTGTCAGATAGAACAAGTATTGGTAGTGCATCGGTTTTGCCTATGTAATGAATAAAGAGCTGTTTTGATCAATCATTGCCAAGGAGAAGGAAAGAGCTCCCTGACAGATAACATGTGAGTGGAGTGGATGTGGACAGCAGCCAGAGCTGCTGACTGGAGAGCTGGGAATCCCGGTTCAAGTCTCGATGAGGCAGGTAACATCTGTGATTCTATGCAAATCACTTTATGTTTTGCGGGTGATAAATTGTTATATAAATGTGCTGCAAGAGTAAAAGGCAAAACTTTATGAAAATATAGTTCCACCAAAGCAGACGTTAACAGTATTTTGGTGGCGGGAAACTGATAAGAGAAGCAGACGAGGAACCAGCATTGGTAAATGCAGGAAAATGTGCTACAGCCAGTAGAAATGGAGGAAAGGTAAGTGGCACGCACAGGAACCAATGAGAAGCCAGGAAAGAGAGGAAGCAGGGATGCAAGTCCATTTTAAGTTTATTTTAAAAACAATAGATTTCTCAAGCACTGCGAAAGCGCTGTGCAGGAAAAGCCTAAAAAGGACCACTATAAGAGATGCAGCCTGTTCAAAATCAAAAACTAATAGTACTCAAACCTTTTCAAATCCAAATTCTCTATTTGGCCCGTACTGATTTAAGAGAGGGGTATTTGTGCAGTGAGCAGACAGAAGAAGCTATTCTAGATTAATTTTACTGGCCAGGAATATTCGCTCAAGTAAGATAACATTGTGAAAGTTGCCCTGTAGTTCAGAAAACTAACCTTGAGAGATTAAATAAAGTCCCACTACAACCTATGCCTATTACAGCAGACCCCTTCAGAGAGCGGGAATGAATATTGCAGGTCCTCTTACACCTTCAAGAGCCGGTCCAAGGACATATTAGTTTCAGTCGATTACACGACTCAATATCCGGAGGCAATTCCGCTGTGGAGGATAACTACTTGTTATGTCGCCAATGTTATAATATAAATATGTTCAAGTGTAGTGTTTTCTAAAGAGATATTAACTGTTCAAGGTACCTCATTCATGTTCCGACTAATGCAAAAAGTATCTCAGACTCAGGGAATCACCCAGTTATGAACTTTGACCTACCACCCCAATACTTGCTATTTCCACTGAAAGGGACTAAAGGGACTCTGAGTAATATCTTAGGAGGAGAGCAAAACAACTGAATTAGTGCAACTAATGAGAAAACGACCTCAGGTTTTCAGTGAGGGGCATGAAATAAAAAGAGAAGGCAGGGCAGAATAGGAACAAAAACGACAAAGTTACGAAAAGGACAGAGGAAATAAAAGACGCGCAGACACAACAGGGGGGCTCACATAGATGATAAGATGCCAGAAACAATGGGAAGGGGGAATCCAACATCCACGACCAGAAGGACTCCAGCAGCCACGAAGGAGCTGAAGGCTCCTTAAAGGAGAAAGAAATCCTAACCCAAACGAGGAGGAGGAAGGGGGACAGACACTGCTTAATTTGAGCCGGTGGTTGCAGGCGGAGCCAACCAACAGTCGTTTTTGGGGCTGGCACTTACTTTTTCTCATCAGATATTGACTGTGAGCGAGAGCGGGAAAGACACTCAAAGTGAAAAGATGGAGGAAGGGAAGGGAGAAAGCCGGCCCAAAGGGAGAAAGCAGGGACCAGCAAGAGTGAGATAAAGGGGGAGGGAGTGTCTGGTAGTAAATGAAAGAGGCCCCAAGTAAATTTAAGACTGTGTAGCCTTGGTATTCGGTGCGCTGATTTTTAATAGCGCCACTGGAGCACAGCTTTGGGCACTGGCGCTCATTCTTTTACAAATTAAGCACTGGTCAAACTTGTGGAGGCCTAAAGAACGAGCCACACAAGAAACAGAGGAAGGGTGTGAGGATAATCAGGTGGGACCGGCGAACCCCTACTACTGATACACTAGATTTGGAAGACTGGCCACTATTGGTGGGCTGTAGGTGGTGCCTCTGTTAGACCTACACTTTGGCAGCACATCTGCCGAGAGGAAAATCAGGCCCTAAGATTACAGCATTGGGGACAAGGGGCCAGATGTACTAACACAAGTGTTTGCGATTACCAAATAGCAAATTTGTGCGATTCGCTGTTTGGTATTCGCAAACATTAATGTAATAAAGTGTGTTTTACTCTTTTTGCAATTCCTAGTGAGTTGCAAATACTCCAACCTCAAGAATCTTAATGAGGTAGGTCTCAGTTTGCGACCCAAAAATTGGAATCGCAAAAATCACAGGGATGGTGGCCTGCTGGGGTCAGCAGACCACCATGTCTGTGAATGCTTTTAAATGAAGCATTTTATTTTTTAATGCAGCCCTTATTCCTTAAAGGAAAATGGGATGCATATTAAAAATAAAATGAAAAGTTTTTGTATAATTTTAAAGATTAGGCAGTGGACTGCGGGACCCCCTGTCTGCTCTTAAAAAAATGTGTTTCCTATTCTCAAAGGGCAAGGGATCCCAATTGTGAATGAATTACCACCAACTTTGAGTTGGTGGTAAAGTGCAAATATTTTGCGGCCGTAATTCAGTTGCAAAATATTCATACATCCAAATCAGATTCGGTGTTTGAAAGGAACGCCCTAAACATGCCCTTTCCAAATACTGAATCGCAAACACAAATTGTGATTCCGTAACCTGTTACTGAATCACAATTTGTGCTTTGTACATACTTTAAAGCATTTTTGCGACCAGAACCTGCCTACCTAAAAAATGCATCTTGCATTTGGCCCAAGACGCCTAATTTTTCTGAATCCTCTAACCCATAAATGCCTTGAATATGTGCATTAAATTCAGAACATGCTTGAATGTTGCCCAATTGAGTTGTCCACCTCTAACACTGTCTCAGCATACTAGGTGTGGCATTAACTATGCCTTCTTCTTTGTCCGTAAGAGTAGAAAGGACCCATTCAAAGATCACTACATTGCCTTGCTATGCACACTTTGTCTTGATAAGCTGGCACTTGACAGTAGTTTCATGCCTCACTGACTGTCTAGATGTGTGCTCTGCAGACCATGGGCCTGATTTACAGTTTGGTGGCGAGGGGACTCCGTCTCAATGACGACGGACTACCCTCTCTGCCAAACTGAAGGCCTGCCCTCCTGATTTACAGATGAGGAGAGCTTAAGTATGTCAGCTACGAGTCTACTATGTCTCCATTGCTGACAAACTCCTCTAACATTCTGATGGAATAAGGCCCATCAGAGGTTTGGCCATTTCACCACCTGCCCTATTTAGAGTGAACAAAGCAAACACAAGGAGATGACGGACGGAGCGCTGAAACTTTTCAAACACTCACCCCCAGTCACAGATCTGGGTTGAATTCATCATCATTCTTTAGCTCACTTCACCACCCCAGTTCAGACACAGCTATATGCAAATCAGTCTTGACACTTTGCCTCATGGTAACAGTCCAGCCCGAACTGCCAAGCCATGTCTTCCCTGGACCAGAAACAAGCATCCTGGGACTGCTTTCGGGCTATCATCCCTCTTCAGCCAGGCTAGCTAGCTATTTAGAGTGAAGCAAAAACCAAAGGAAATGATGGACGGAGTGTTGAACATTGCAAGCACTCACCCCCAGTCAACTGATCTGGGTTTAATCCATCACCGTTCTTTAGCCCACTCTGCCACCACAGTTCAGACATGGCCATATGCAAATCAGTCTGACCCTGTGCCTCATGGGAACAGTCCAGCCCGAACTGCCAAGCCATGTCTTCCCTGGACCGGAAACAAGCTTCCTAGGACCGGTTTCTGGCATTTCAGCCGTCTTCAGCCAGGCTTGCTTGAATCCAGTGGCAAAGTGAGCAAGGGACTCACGTCTGAGCATACCCTGCCAACTTATGGCGAACAAAGCAAAAACCAAAGGAAATGATGGACCGAGTGTTGAACATTGCAAGCACTCACCCCCAGTCAACTGATCTGGGTTTAATCCATCACCGTTCTTTAGCCCACTCTGCCACCCCAGTTCAGACATGGCCATATGCAAATCAGTCTGACCCTGTGCCTCATGGGAACAGTCCAGCCCGAACTGCCAAGCCATGTCTTCCCTGGACCGGAAACAAGCTTCCTAGGACGGTTTCTGGCATTTCAGCCGTCTTCAGCCAGGCTTGCTTGAATCCAGTGGCAAAGTGAGCAAGGGACTCACGTCTGAGCATACCCTGCCAACTTATGGCGAACAAAGCAAAAACCAAATGAAATGATGGACGGAGTGTTGAAAATTGCAAGCACTCACCCCCAGTCAACTGATCTGGGTTTAATCCATCACCGTTCTTTAGCCCACTCTGCCACCCCAGTTCAGACATGGCCATATGCAAATCAGTCTGACCCTGTGCCTCATGGGAACAGTCCAGCCCGAACTGCCAAGCCATGTCTTCCCTGGACCGTAAACAAGCTTCCTAGGACCGGTTTCTGGCATTTCAGCCGTCTTCAGCCAGGCTTGCTTGAATCCAGTGACAAAGTGAGCAAGGGACTCACGTCTGAGCATACCCTGCCAACTTATGGCGAACAAAGCAAAAACCAAAGGAAATGATGGACGGAGTGTTGAACATTGCAAGCACTCACCCCCAGTCAACTGATCTGGGTTTAATCCATCACCGTTCTTTAGCCCACTCTGCCACCCCAGTTCAGACATGGCCATATGCAAATCAGTCTGACCCTGTGCCTCATGGGAACAGTCCAGCCTGAACTGCCAAGCCATGTCTTCCCTGGACCGGAAACAAGCTTCCTAGGACCGGTTTCTGGCATTTCAGCCGTCTTCAGCCAGGCTTGCTTGAATCCAGTGGCAAAGTGAGCAAGGGACTCACGTCTGAGCATACTCTGCCAACTTATGGCGAACAAAGCAAAAACCAAAGGAAGTGAGTTGACTGGGGGTGAGTGCTTGCAATGTTCAACACTCCGTCCATCATTTCCTTTGGTTTTTTCTTAGCTATTTAGAGTGGGCAGTGAAATAGCCAGTTTTTACTCTCCATTATGGCCATGAAAAAAGTGCCTGCATGGGACAATAAAATACTTAAATGACCCCCCACACCATGATAGTAAACTCCCATGGTGTGGGGGTCATTCGTTTTTGGAGTTTTTCAACACATATTACTTTGGGATTTTTTTGTTTGAATTTCTCCGTCAGGGCGACAGAGTATTTTACTTCAACGTGCTGATGGGGGAAAAAGCACATTCTGCACAAAAGATGCTTATTGAAGGCTGTCCAGCGGTATACCTGTACTTTGATATGTGCCGGTGCCTGTGTAGTTAGGGATGCTTTCAGCTATGTGGCTGTCAACCCTCATTGTCAGAAGCTCAATGAGATGCAAAACACATTTAATTTTTTTACCAAAGTGAATATGAAGCTAGAGAGAAGCTCTGTTTAAGATTGGAAGAAAAGTGGGTGGAATGAGGGGGGGAGCTTGCTGGCGCCGAAGATGGCCGCCTGAAAGAAGGGCTCCCACTATCATCGCACAATCCTATACATATCCGGCATTAGCATGAAGCTTTAAATTCACATCCAACCGCCCTACATTGCTGAGTAGCTGAGCTACCTGACGATCCTCCCTGTTTGTTCCGAAGCGAAGTGTAAGAGATACGGCGACTGCGGTGAAACGACGTGCAGCCTGGGCCGCGAATGCCCGGCCCCCGGTATATAGCCAGCAGGCTGGAAGTGAGGCTTGGCGGGGTGCGCGCGCTTGTATGCGCTGATAGGAACATCAGAGCAGTCTGGATTACCCTTGGATATGGACACCAACAACGGAGGGTGAGGCGGGCCGAAGACTGTTTGCCCCAGCGTGTGGAGTGACTAGGTGGCATACGCGACTGGGAGGATGCT
Source organism: Triturus cristatus (assembly GCF_964204655.1). NCBI lineage: Eukaryota > Metazoa > Chordata > Amphibia > Caudata > Salamandridae > Triturus > Triturus cristatus. The sequence continues at coordinate 1,482,169,748 of NC_140591.1, read as the reverse complement.
GTGTGCACCGTGTGACCAGCGAATGCAGCTCATTGGTGGAGGCAGCTAGAAGACGTGGGGAGCGCGGAGAGAATAGCGCAAGCCGGCGTACACTCCTCGAGACACTGGAGCTCTGCTACGCGTTCTCACCCACCATAACAACTCGGTTGGAGCAAGTGAGGGGAGCGGATAAGGTGATATGCCCTGGCTTATGTGGTGCCTCTGACTAAGACTTTCACTGCATGCTGCTCATCAGGACTCGGCTTACTCCCGGCTTGGCCTTACGCCCTGGAGCTACCTGACCCCTGGAACTGGCTGCCTCTGTATTGCCGCCTTTACTGCGCGCTCCTGCTGTCACATGTTCTCTATTTGTGGCACACGGGCAAGAGGAGAATCTCAGTATGGCAGCCCAGAGCATACTGTTCTTTGCTACTGAGAGTACATAAAGGCATCCTGGGGGAGCACTGTCCTACACGGAGGTCCAAGGTGAAATCGCTGTAATTCTCACTGCTGAAGCGGTACCTATGCTTGCTGGCCTGTGAATATAGGAGTGGTTGATGAAGTTGAGCTTCTATCTAAGTGTGGAGCATAATAAATAGTGTAAGATTGTTGACCCCTTACATAAGTAACCTACGTATTACAGACCTGCCGGAATCGACATCTACTGGTAATATGGAACAGTTTATCGAGAAATTATTGGTCACGCTGCTGGGCAGCGACACCTTCTCGTCCATGTTTGTGGTCGAGAGAGCGCATCATTCCTTGGGTCCTCATCCGGCACCTGGTGCTCCTCCACGGCCGATAATAGCAAAGTTACTGAATTACCGCGACAGAGATGCAGCGTTAAGAGTTGCCAGGGAGAAACAGACTTTTCACTACGAGGGATCTGTGCTTGCTTTATACCCCAATTTCACCATGAAGGTCCAGGAGGCGCGTCGTCAGTTTGTCCCACTCAAGAAACAGTTAAAGGATAGGAACATCGATAATGCAATGCTATACCCAGCCCACCTACGTGTCAATCGCCAGGGCAAGTCGCTAATTTTCACAGACCCCAAGACTCTGCAAAAAGCAATGAAGGACTGGTCCAGAGAACTGCGGCACAGCCCGGACAGGGATGCCTTGCCTGGTGCGGTAGGAGGATCCTTGGAGGAGCAGGACTGATCTATTGGATCGATCACGACACAGATAAGACACATGTATTTGTGGGGGCTTGAGATTGTAATATCGCTTATTTAATATTCCGGACATCGGGAGGCACTGGGGGTAGCTTGGGGTTTTTTCTTACAGTTGCTAAGCTGTTTTGGTGTGTTCCTATCATCTCTCACAGTTTGACACTTCAGAGACAGGGCGGGGGTGGACATGGTCATTTGATTGATAACGTTGATATACTGCTTGTAGGATATGTATTCTTTTAGCTAATGCGTAATATAGGCATGTTGATGTGTGGAGGGGGCCGACAATTGACACCTGTTAGGTCGACAGTACACTGTTGGCAACCTCCGCCTACGTGTGAATCAAACACTGGGAGAATTGTTCTTGTTGCATCTTGGTGGGAGGGATAGTTTTTTAAATTTCTTTTTTGGTCCCGAACAGCAGCATGCACGTGTTGTTCAGTGGGGTATTTGGAGAATTTTATCTTCAGGTCCTGGTTGGGGGGTCCTTGATGTGGGTGGGGGGTGGAGGGTTGATGGGACTCAGATGATGTTATATGCAAGACATTAGACATTCTCACATGCTGCACAGTTCTTCTGCACCATACAACACTGTGATATGGCGATACTGAATGATCCCGAGACACATAAAGTGAAAAACGGGCGGGATTCCGGGGTGGACACTTTCAGATCACTCACATGGAATGTTCGGGGATTGAATGACCACAGAAAAGTTTGCAAAGTCCTTTCATATTTGCAGAGACACCCAATCGATGTGGCACTTCTACAAGAAACGCATCTCCCACTCAATTCCCCTATTTTACGCTGTAGAGGCCTGCTAGGTAACATCCATGCTGCAGGCTTCACCACACACACGAGAGGTGTTCTCACATGGGTCAACCTTAAGTCAGCACTCACCATCACTCCATTGACTACTGATACTGAAGACAGATATGTCATTACTAGGTGCTGTGGGAAGGGCATGGATCTACTCATAGTGAATATATATGGCCCACATTTCAATAATCCTGAGTTTTTTTCTGCTCTAGCCAACAGAGTGGACTCCCATAGCGAGAATTCACAGTTAAAGGGGGGGGTCGGATTCAACCTGATTTGTAACCCTAGTCTGAATAGATCGGGGGAACCTGTGCGACTCATTACTGCAGCTGCCAGGGAGCTTGACTGTGCGCTTGTTAGGTTTGACTTAGGTGACGTTTGGCGTCTGACACATCCGCACATGGGTGGCTATACACACTACTCTGCATATCATAACATACACACTTGTATTGATTATTGGTTTGCAGCTAAATCACTTTGCGATAAGGTCTGCGCTTGTCAAGTGTTACCACGTACACTCTCTAATCACTCACCAATCCTCTTGGTGCTAGACACGCCTTGCAGGCTTATAACCCCATTTACTTGGCAATTCCCTCCCTACTCCCTACTAGACACTGTATTGAAAAAAGAACTGGCTGTGGCTATTGAGACATTTTTTTATAAGAATGTGGGCTCTGTTGAAGATTATCAGATAATTTGGGAAGCTTTCAAAGTCTACATTAGAGAGATCACTATATCCAAACACTCGGGTATCCTCCGATCCATACGCAACCGCCTCACAGACTTGGAGGGTAAAATTAAGATTCTAGAAAGACGCCTGTTGTCAGATACAGACAAATCGGTGGAGGGGGAACTCGCAGAGTTGCTGGGAGAATGCAATCTGGCAGCGGACGATGAGATCAAACACCTGGGCAAATACGCCACAGTCAGGGCATATGGTGAGAATGAAAGACCAAGCTCAGTCTTAGCACAGTTACTCAAGAAATGTAGGGAAGCGAAACAAACAGTAGAAATATGAAGCAAATGGACAGTTAGGGAAAGCCACAGCTGCACTACCCTCCTATACACAGAGTATAACTGATTCAGAAAATTCAGGTTGCCCACCTCAAAGGTCCACTATCCAAAGACCATATACGTTTTACCACATAAAAAAATCATTTAACAGAGAGGCAACACTTCAAAGAATAACAATTATACATAACATTTTAGAGTACAAATATGCAAATGGAAAAATAGGTTCTTTAATTGTTGCAGGTTGAACAACCAGCAGGAAAACAGCCAACGCGTTTCGCCCAACAGCGGGCTTCCTCAGGGCTGTAAGGAGCAACATACATATATCAATAGTGATCTTTCTAAAAATACATTTAATATAATATAAAAAACCAAAGTTGAAATGACCACATTACGAAGATACCATTATCATTTGTGATTGAGATAATCAATGTCAACTTCTACTGTAAGTGATAGCATAAAGGAAAGGTAAGTAGAAAAGTTAAACAAAAAAGGGGGAAAAGAGAAGAAAAAGGAAAAAAGGAAATAAACTAGGGAAAAAAGAAGAAACGATACACCATCAGTAATGATCAAAGAAATATATATATCCAATTAGATAGTTGGAGAGGAGATTCAAGACACCGGATGAAAACACTCAAAAGTGAAAGAAAGAAAAGAACACGTACCACGAACCCAAACCACAAATCATAGTGCTTTATCACTAAAGAAATACCACAAATTTGGCCTATGAGTATTCAAAAAGGCTCACCACATCTATGTACTTAAATACCGTGATTGATTCATCAAACAGCGGTGAAGTGTGTTAGTAGATCCAAAATGGACAAATGTCCACATAGAAATCTCACCAAAAATCAGAAACGTGGTTCAATCCAGTACGGAACCTAACGATTGTCGCAATATCGACTTTAGATCACTATATAGAGACTATATAGATCTACTAACACACTTCATCGCTGTTTGATAAATCAATCACGGTATTTAAGTACATAGATGTGGTGAGCCTTTTTGAATACTCATAGGCCAAATTTGTGGTATTTCTTTAGTCTAATTGGATATATATATTTCTATGATCATTACTGATGGTGTATCGTTTCTTCTTTTTTCCCCAGTTTATTTCCTTTTTTCCTTTTTCTTCTCTTTTCCCCCTTTTTTGTTTCACTTTTCTACTTACCTTTCCTTTATGCTATCACTTACAGTAGAAGTTGACATTGATTATCTCAATCACAAATGATAATGGTATCTTCGTAATGTGGTCATTTCAACTTTGGTTTTTTATATTATATTAAATGTATTTTTAGAAAGATCACTATTGATATATGTATGTTGCTCCTTACAGCCCTGAGGAAGCCCACTGTTGGGCGAAACGCGTTGGCTGTTTTCCTGCTGCTTGTTCATCCTGCAACAATTAAAGAACCTATTTTTCCATTTGCATATTTGTACTCTAAAATGTTATGTATAATTTTTATTCTTTGAAGTGTTGCCTCTTTGTTAAATGATTTTTTTATGTGGTAAAACAAACAGTAGAGGTTAGATCGGCTGAGGGCCAGATCTTGTCTGACGTAACAGAGGTTGCAGACAGATTCCGTCAATATTATTCCGAACTATATGCCTCTCGGAATGCTACCACAGACGATGATATAATTGATTACTCGGCGCACATACAACTACCGTGGCTCTCAAACACACACAGGGAATTCCTTATGAGACCTATAGAGAGAGACGAAATTATCTTAGCTTTATCTGGTATGCGCGCGGAGAGGGCTCCTGGGTCCGATGGCCTCATGGTTGCATTCTATAGGGCATTTATAGATTTACTGCTTCCTCAGCTAGCTATACTATTTGATGACATGTGTGTCACGGGGACTATGCCACCCTCTATGTCAGAAGCTGTGATAGTGGCACTTCTCAAGCCAGGTAAACCCTCGGAGGAATGTGCTTCATATCGCCCTCTATCTCTGCTCAACATGGACACGAAGTTGTACGCAAAAATTCTTGCTAATCTACTGGTCCCTCTAGTCCCAATTTTAGGTGCACCGGAACAAGCAGGGTTTGTTCCTGGTAGGAATTTGACTTATAACCTACGCACTGTCTTTGGTGCCCTGCAACATATCAAACCAGAGACACCGGCTGTGGCAGTCTTCCTAGACATAGAATAGGCATTTGATTCTGTAGAATAGCCGTTCATGATACAAGTACTGACTAGGATGGGAGTGGGCCCTGTATTCCTCCAGCTTTTAGGCACCCTTTATAGCAGGCCCACGGCCAGAATAAAAATCGGGAACATAGTCACAGACCCAATACGCATTTCCATTATCACCTTTACTTTACGCTATAGTGGCAGAACCCTTAGCCTGTGCTTTAAGGGAATATAATCAGAATTGGGGTATAAGCTTTCCACGTTACAAAATTATAGTATGCACATACGCTGAAGACACACTCCTCTATGTCAGGCACCCTGAATCCAACCTCTCGGTAGTACTCCGCGAGGTGGTGCGCTTTCGAGTACTGTCCGGTTTACATATCAATGGGCCAAAATCCATCATCTTTCCACTTACACCTACCACTACTCAATTCGTCCTAGACTACCCTCTCTTATGGACCACAGACGTGGTACGTTATTTGGGTATAAAAACACATACGGACTCTGAGACGGTATTCAGGGAAAATTATGGGACGACCTTTAACCCCTTCAGTGCCCATGACGAGCTGGACTCGTCATGGGCCGCGGTGGCGCTGTGCCCATGACGAGTCCAGCTCGTCATAGACCCCGCCCGCTAATGCAACGGCCGGCACTGGGCGGGGAAAGGGGCGGGCACTGAAGGGGTTAACAGATTAGAGGATGACGTCGGGAGATGGATTAAGCTCCCACTGTCCCTGCTCGGTAGGATATCCATCATGAAAATGGTAGTGCTGCTGCGACTTCTATTTTTATTTACCAATATACCTATGGTTCTCCCACGAACCTTCTTCAACCGCCTCACTACCCTGATGGTTAGACTAGCATGGGCTGGTAAGCAACCGCGCGTTAAGTGGTAAATACTGGTCTTACCTTATTCCATGGGCGGTCTGGGTGCACCAGATTTCGATCTCTATTACAGAGCTGCTCAAAGCGCACACGCTTTCTATTGGATACATGGCTCCCCAGGCATACCACATCTTCGAATTGAATCATAGGTTGCGGCCCCACTCCCACTACCCGCAATGCTATTTCAGGCTCCAGACTGGAGGACATGCATCTTGGATTCTATTAATGCCACAACACATGCCTGGCACTACCTATTGCAGCAACAGGCGGGAGAGCTCCTGTATTCACCAAAGGCCTTACTATGGTGCATGTGGCTAACACCTTGTAGGTAAAGAGGGGTCACACTAGCACTGAATACCCTGGGTGTTCACACAGTTGGGGAACTGTTCGATGGAGGAGTCTCTAAAGCTTGGAATGATTTTAGCTCTAAGGACCCGGCACCAACCATCTAGACACAATTCCAATTTCATAGAAGCCGGGGAGCGCTGAGAGAATTACTGGGGGATGAATATCTCGAACCGCCGGAGCTATTAGCTTTAACACACATTATACGTGCAACATCCACAAACCATATAGTAGCCAATACTTACAACATATCAATGGCATATAGAGCAAATCATTACACAAAGGCTCGTTTAGCATGGCAGGGAGATTTGAATATAGAAATAGCAGACACTATGTGGACCTACTGCTGCACCAGTACCAAGAGGATCTCACTTAATGGTAGGCACAGACTGGCACACTTTAAATACCTAAACCGGGTATATTACACACCGGAAAGGTTGCACAGATACGGATTAAGGGATAACAAGACATGTGATCGCTGCCATGCACAACTGCCGACTTCCTCCATCTAGCATTGTCTTGCCCTGGCATTGCGGCCTTCTGGGCCTCAGTATTTAGTGAATTAGGTCAAATAATTAAGCAAACCCTAGAACCTGACCCAACACTGGCACTTTTGGGCTATTCTAAATCAATTCCCAAAGGGGTTCGCCGACTGGTAGATATGGGATTGTTGATGGCGAACCGCAGGGTAGCAATCAACTGGTCTCGCGGTCCGCTCCCTACGATCTCTCAGTGGAAGAAGGACATGACATTCTGCAGCACGCAGCCGGAACTTTTCAATTAACTACTCCCCCCACGTAACAGGCCCAAAAACTTCTGGGAATTATTCAATACTTACCAACACACTTCACCAGGTGGCAACAACGTAACATCTGATTAACCCCAGGATTAACAAGCTTATTGAGTTGATGTCACTATCTTTTACATTACGTATGAGTATGTCTAGTCTTCCTACACAACATGATTTTCGAATGCAGGACTAATAGAAGGTCATACAAGAATGTGTGTACGCTAGTGGGAATGTGATGCTCATAACTGTGTTTACTGGATCTCTGTACTGTCATCAACTGTTGCCACTGATCACTTGTTAACAAAGAGTATTATGTGTAGTGTACTATTGCATTGCTGAGTCTCACTGTTGTTTGTTTTAAGAAAATCAATAAAAAAAATTATTTAAAAAAAGTGGGTGGAAGACGAAATGCTCTAGTTTCAGTGCATTACATAGCTTTTCGTAGCTAGAGGTGCTGCATGCATATTCATTTATATGCCCCATATTGCCTTGCCTGTAAAAGTAAAAACAGCATGAAGGTATATGAGCTGTATATATTTTGTAAATAAATGTTTAGCTGTTAAGATACAGTGAGGCAAATGTCCAAGGAAGTGGAAGAGCGCGACTTTAGCCTTCTTGGCTTAACGCCGTGCTCTGCCACTTCAGAAACGCATGGCTGCACCTTATTTACAACAATACGGTGCAGCCTTGAGTTTTCTCCTGTGCTGGCTCTAATTTAGCTGCCTATAGCCAACGCAGTTGGTGCAAGGGAGTCTGCGAAGCAGGGGAAGATTGTTTATGTGCAGGAAGGTGTCCCTTCCTGCACATAAACAATCATGAGACACTTTTTCCTCTTTCTATGTGTGCTGCACAACAGAGCAAACATAGAAAAAGAAAAACGAAGAGTAATAAAGCATTTCTCCTCATTTCGCCAGGGTAAGACCAGGTTTTTTTGGGTTTTAGTTTTGGCTCTGCCCCATATTTACGCCACCCTTGTAAATATGGGGCAGCATCAAAATCAATGGGTATTGTGGTGGGACACCCACCACAACACCCATTGCCCGCCACTTTCACTCTAAGTATAGCATGAAAGGGTGCCTTATTTACAAGGCAGAGTTAAGCCACCTTAAGTGGCTTAACGATGCCTTGTAAATAAGGCAAAGCCTGTTTCGCCACCACAACGTCAAAATATGTGACGTTGTGGTGGTGATAGGGGCTTGTAAATATGCCCCACTGTGTTTCCAAATGTGAAAAGCTGTTACCCGTCTTCAAATCACATCCCACAACACAGCACTGGCCATAAAAGGGTTCTCTGATAGGGAATTATTACTGCTCAACCTATTCAGTAAAATAAGCACCTTAAGTTGTATTAGACAGAGCACCGCATCGTCCCACCCTGCCTTACATAAGGTCTACCTGCATCCATTGAGAGGCTTGGGGAGGTGTGCTAGGTGACGGGGCTCCACAACATGTGACCACACCTGAGGGAGCTCCACTGTCTCTCGATACACAAATGCGCTCAATTCAAACTCCTCACTGTAAGAACTGTACCAAAAGAATTGGAATATACTTTACAAAGGACTCATAAAACTCATTTATGTTATTTCAGGACTGATAAATGTAATGAGCCACATGTACAGCTTCAAAATGTTTTGAGACATATTGTTTAAATATCGTTTACAGCAGGTTGGAGAATGAAATCACTAGGGCACTAATTTCAGAACGGGTTAATTTCGAGTGGGCGGTGTATTCTTGATTTGAGGGGTGGGGAATATATTTCTTTAAGGTTCATGGTTTGATCCGTCACGTGGTTGGGTTACACCTCCGTGGCAGGTTGAAATAGATGGGTTTCACGTGTGGCGCTCTCACCGGGAACGCCACGGTTGAAGGAGTATATGACTATGGTGGTTTCGGGGAAAGCGGAGGAGTTGGTTATGTTGCCAGGCATGGCTTCAAGATTATGTAGGTACGTTTTTATGGTGCTGGTCATGATGTTAAGATATCCAAACACATATTATTTTGGAGAGGGGAGTTTGGTGTGTTCAAAAGCACCTTATGCACAATGGGAATTTTTGTTTGCAGGATGAGGTGGTTTCAAAACATTTTTTGCATGTTTGCTAACGAAAATGGGTGGGATGAATTGAGTACTATATTCACATTGATATCAGTTATTGCAGCATATAGTGTAATTATGTTTTATAACGTGTGCATGACAAGAGTGTAGTTTTATGGGTATTGAGTAGAATGTTTATGTGTCCTCTTTTACAATTTCCGTTACCCCTGACGAAGGACCGAAGAGCCTGAAATGCATTGTGTGTGAGAGTATGAGGCTACCCTTGATGAATTGTTAATCCCTACGTGCCACTGATTAGGCCTGGATTTCCAATCCAGCGGCATTTGGAAAAGTGTGGTATAGCGCTACCTTGAAGTGAACGGATAAAGAATGAAAAAGTTTGGAATAAGAATAAAACCAAATATATGGATTAAACCTAGATTATTGGTTGAATTTTTGGATTGTTGTGAGGAAAAAGATTTTTTCCGAAGGCTTTGTGACTGATACTTGGTGCGAGAGTACGTGCTGCACATTTTGATCCTCACACACTTGTGTCGTTTGGGGCAGAGCACGAGCTCAGTCTGCACGCCACAACATTGCCATGAGCAGTTACAATATTATGAGTACATGGTGTACATCCTATCCTTTGTTTTTTTTCTTAAACCTCACCTACTTGCCACGCCAAAACCTTCCCTTTTATTACATTTGAGCCACCCCCAAGGGTGGCTGTAGGTAGCCCCATAGGCAGGGTGCAGTGTATTTAAAAGGTAGGACATGTGAGTTTTACATGCTTGGTAGTGAAAAGCTGCTAAATTTGTTTAGCAAATTTGACAGCAAGGCCTATCTCTACCATTGGTTAGCATCGGAGCTGTCTTGTAAAATCTTATTAGAGTCTCTGCCAATTGGGAGCAGATAGTAAATTCGAGTTTGGTGTCTCTGGACTCACAATTTAAAAGCACATCTTTTAGTGAAGTTGGTTTTCGAATTGCAGGTTTGAAAATGCCACTTGTAGAAAGCTGGCATTTTCTTACTTAACCATTCGATGCCTCTGCTGGTCCCTAGAATACACTTCTGGGTTGTATGACAGTTGGGCTTTGTGCATCCACTTTAGTCAGTCACACACAAAGGGAGCTGAGGTGGACCCTGCATATTCTGATGGCCCATCACCAGGCTGATGAGCCTCCCTGTGCTAGAGTGGTGGCAGGAGCTCACACTTGCACCTGCCCCACACAAATACATCTTCACACCAGGTAGTGTGTTTGGAGCCAGGGCAAGGAAGGCAGGGTCTTGTATACTGCAAAGGCCTTTATATGAAGTCTATCTACTTTAAAGACAAAAATGGGTATAAGTACTGGACCTCTGACACCATATACTTGGAACACTTCTGGGTTGAGGATATTCAGCCAGGAAAAAGAGCTGTTGTACTGCCAGGAGGGACTGCCACTCTGCTGTTTGCTTTGCTGTATTGGCCTGCTGCCTCCTGCATCAGTCCTGGGAGTAAAAGGACTAGACTTTGTTCTCTGCATTGTGCTTACTAAAGTGTCTCCAAGTGCTTGAGCTGAGCTTGCCTCCTGTTGGAAGTCTCAAGGCCATCAAATACTTCATCTGTAACACCTGGGTTCCTCTGCTGAGAGCCCTACTTGCCTAGTGGTGCCGAATCCAGTTCCTTGGCCCTTGGAAGTGAGTTTCAGTGTTACAAGAAGAAATCGACGTCGAGCGACTTTGCAACAGGTGCCTGTCTGCAACTTTGATTCCATGGCACTGCCTGCACCAAAGCTGTGGCCCCCACTCGACACAACATCCATGACTTAACAACACAGGCTCCAATGATGCTGCAGCGCCTTTGAAGCACTGCCACTATGGGATTCTGGAGCACCGTGCTACCGATGTCCGTGATGCATTGCTCTAACTCCAATGCCATAACTGTGGCACAGTTGTTTGTCCTCGATGCAGCAAAACTGAGGCCACGCGGCCTGACCTCCGAGGTTATCATCGATACCGCACAGCAGAAAGGAACCGAGGGTCTTCTCGCCAACTGCCATATCACCTCCCCTGCACCCCACAACGTACCCGGGCATCAGCGACTCCACGACTCTGCACTGCCACCAGGAACCAAAACCTCACTTGCTTCAGTGACGCCTCACCTCTTTCGTTCAACACACTGTTCTCAAGTGCTGACATGCCAACGACCTGCATAGCAGTAAGGAATAATACCTCACTTGCTTCCTCAACACTTCACCTTCCCTGCGTCTTGCATCATCTTTGATTTCCGTCCCTACAAGGTACTGTAGCTGGGCCTGCGTGACTCCCGACGCTGGCCCCAGCTCCTCGAGATCAGACTGACTTTGTTGAGTCGTCAGCGTCAAGTGCGACCAGATAGCCCAGTTGGAACTTTTGTTTTCTAAAAGCTATACTTGATTTAATCTTGACTCGTGTATGTTGAACTTTTTGCCGTTTTGGTCTTGTTTTACTCAGATAAATATTGCCTATATTTCTGTTTGTGTGTGTGCATACGTGTGTGTGTGTGTGCACAAATACTTTACACATTGCCTCTGGGGATAAACCTGACTGCTCTAGCCAACCTACCAAGGGGGTGAGCACGGGTTATTCTTAGTGTGTAACTTACTTACCTTGACTAGAGGGACGGGATTCCTACTTGGAAAGGGTGAAAACCACTGCCAACTAGAGACCCTATTTCCAACACTCTCACACACATTCAAGGCAGTACAAAACACAGACCCCACCCACCTAAACAGTTGCATCTCTTCCAACAACCCCCTCATACACCTCAGCTCCACAGGACTCTTACTCGCACACACTCTGTCCATACACAGAACCAGATCAGGAGGACGGGCATTCTTTTACATCGCTCCTAAAGCATGTAACAACCTCCCTCTCCAGCTCAAAGTCTCCTTCTCTCTTCTTGAATTTTGCAAGAAGTTGAAGACCTGGCTTTTCAATTGCACTTTACAAATAGACATAAAACATGTGGGGAGAGATAAGACATTATGTTTAGGTAACAGATCTTAAAAACACGTTTTAAGTACTTTGGAGTAGTAAGTATCAATCACCCAGAAGTAATTTCCTCCTCTCTATAGTGAAGCCAGCTGTCCTCTGTTGCTTTACTAGTAGGCTGTTTAGACTAATAGATAAAACGAAGTTCCAGTATGTGACTACTGTAGATAGAACATAATGTAACCTGGTACCACATCTTCTGGTGCGCTGTCAGCAATAACGGACTTTGCATTTGCATTACTCTTCATGGTAGAAAACATTAGTTCAGCTGCTTATTTATTTTTCTCTACATAAGATCACAAGTTGCTTTAACAAGTGAGCTGAGATTCAGTTTTTTGGTCAGATTTTTACAGTCATGTGAGGTGTCTAGGAAATAGCATTGAGCTCAGGAATATGATAGGCAGGTTTATTATGCATTATATGGTAAAAGGAAGCCTAGACTAGCCAAAAGGAGTATGCTATTCATGGGTAAACATTAATCCAATAATGCCCAAGTGGAAGCATATACCCCTGGTAGCAACTCTTGCTGTATGTTCCTCTATAAACATAGAGAGACATTTGAACTTACCAGCCCATCCAAATATAGTCTGTGCTTGTTAGAAATAGGGGTCTTTAGTTGGCAGAGGTAGGTACCTTTGTCCAAATAGGGACCCTTGCTTCTAGGCAGGGTAAGGGGGATACACTCCTAAAATAACCCCTGCTCACACCCTTGGTAGCTTGGCACGAGCAGACAGACTTATCTCAGAGGCAGCATGTAAAGCATTTGTGAACACATACAGTAATACAGTGAACACACTACAAATGGACACCACATCAGTTTAGAAAAATAAGTAATCTTTATCTAAACCAAAACAACACCAAACAACACAAATCCACAATACAGTAATAGAAATATAACTTTTAGATGGTAGAAATATTTCAGTTCAAAGCAAATTGCAGATGCGACACTTTTCACACAAAGTACCTTGAATGCGTCACGCAAACAAACAAAATGGGCCACAGGGAAGGTGATGCGTCGGTCCCTTACACTCAGGGAAGGGGATGCATTGGTTCCTTGCTCCGGGGGAGGTGATGCATCGGTTCCTTACTGCCGCACAGGGGAGTTGTGGCATCGGTTCCTTACCAGAGAGGAGTTGATGCGCCGATTTCTTACTGCGTGGGGAGTTGATGCATCTGTTTCTTACTGCATCCCCCAATGATGTGACAGACTTGCCGCCTCGATGCGATGCAACGATCCAGGACAATGCGTGGATTCTTGCAGCGGCACAGCAGGGCCTGCATCGGAATCAGTGCGGTGATCGCAGACTTCGGAGACCATTGCACTCGATGCGGCATGCGGCGATTTTTCGAGCCGCGGAAGACGCTGCGACAATTTCTTCCATCAAGTATATTGGGGTGACCCAGTGTCCCTCAGAACCACAAAGGTTTCTTCGGCGTTGCGTTGATTTTCCGGCTCCCAGCAGAAAACAGTTCTCTAGAGGTCCAAAACAAGAGCAGGTACCTTTTGCAGATCAGAACTCCCAGCAAGGAAGTTCAGTGGAGCTGGTGGTGAAGTCTTTGTGTCCCTGAGACTTCAGAACAGGAGGCAAGCTCAGTTTTAAGATCTTTTCCTCAAGCAGGTGATAAAGCAAACAGCAAAGCCTTTTTTCCCCTTTCCTTGGCAGCAAGTAGCCACTGCAGGCCAACCCCAGACAGCAAGCAGCACAGGGGCAGTATTCCTCATCAGCTTCTCCAGCTCTTCTCCTTGGCAAATGTTCCTCTCGATTTCCCAGATGTGATCTAAAAGTCTGGGGTCTGGGCCCCTTTTTTTATACACATAAATCCTTTGTTCTCTGCAGGCAGAGAGTGTCTGTACCCAGCCAAAACCAGTTTTGTCCTCACTGGTGCAGCTTCCTGGCAGGGGTGGAGACAGCATTGTTGAAGGTGAAAGGAAATCTCCTCCCCTACTCTAAATGCAGCGCAGGTCTGTTTAGCCCAGCCCTGACTCATCAGGCTCACTGGAGCCACTGCCTCTCTCCAGCCCCTGTCATCCAAAAGCCAGACATGCAATATACAAACCTAGCAAAGGTACACTGGATGGTAAAGCAAGAAAATACCAAGTTTCTAGAAGTGGTATTTTCAAACACAGAATGTAAAAATCACCAATGCTAAAAGATGCATTTTAACATTCTGAGTTCAGGCATACTAAACTTTATTTTCCCACCTTGTTCCCAGGGGTAGTTATTTTTTATAAGATGTTAACAACAAACTCCCCATTCTGTCCTATGGGAACAGGTATCCTTGCAATAGTGAAAAACGAAATTGGCGGTAATTCGCTATCAGGTGAAGGAAGTCCTTGCACAGTCGGCGGTCTGCCGGGTGGCCAAAAGCAGGCGGGTCTGGCAAGATACTTGGGGCTTGGTGGACACGTGGCGTACCCATCACCCGCATGACAGGGACTACTCCTTTTACTCGGCTCCACATGAGCTGCACGTCAGATTAGATAGCATATTGTGCTCGCCGGATGTTCAACCTTTGATGCGGCATAGTGAATATTTAGCCAGGACCATATCGGACCATAACCCATGCGTGGGGATGCTGCGATGGTCTAGGCAGCGGCAGGCGATCCCTACGTGGCGCCTTAACCCCTTGCTGCTTGAGGATCCGGTGTTCCAGGCGGAGATTGGCGATTGCATAACGCAGTATTTCGGGCAGAATACAGGGACGGCGACGACCCGAGCGACGGAATGGGATGCGTTTAAGGCGGTCGTCCGGGGGGCTTGCATTTCCTCCACCACCGGGGTGAGGAGGGCCTTGTTAAACGAGGTGGACGGAGCGGAGACACGGCTGCGGGAAGCGGAGCAGGCGTTTCAAGACGGGGACGGCGAGGTGGCCGGGGTTGTGGAAGCGAGAGAACGCGTGGCGGTCTCCATGGAACAGATTCGTTGTCACGATCATAGAGCTTATCTGGTCCGAGCACATGCGGAAAGGGATAAGGTGGGTTCCCTTTTGGCATGGTTGGCGAACCCGGCGGTGCGCGGCAACCCTATACTCCTACTGGTAGAGGAGGGGGGGGTCCCGGTTTATTCCCAGGTGGGGATTAATATGCGGTTCGCCAGCTACTATGCTGGGCTATATGATAGTACGATGGCGCAGGAACCCGAGGGCCTTGTTGATTTTCTGTTGGCAGCCCGTCTGCCTCAGCTGGACTCGGACGCTGGGAAGGACCTTGGGGGCGCGATTTCGCTGAGCGAAATCCGAGTGGCAATTAAGCACATGGCTCGTCGCAAGACCCCGGGGGCGGATGGCTTTCCTGTCGAGTTTTATGCGGCCTACCCGGAGCTGTTGGCGCAGCAGTTGCAGGCCCTGTATAGCGAGGCCTGGGAGTTGGGACAGTTGCCTGCCCCTGCTCGGGAGGCGATCGTGATACCCTTGCTGAAACCCGGTGGCGAGGCGGGTGCGCGCACAGCGTACCGCCCGCTTTCTATGCTGACGGTGGACTACAAGATCCTGAGTAGAATCTTGGCGTCACGCCTTTTGACCCACATGACCGCCTTGATCCACCCGGATCAGGCGGGCTTCATTCCTAGGCGCAGCACAGCCACCTCCATTTGACGGTTGCTGCGAGTGATGGAGCTGGACCGGGACGAATACCCGGAGGCCTGCACACTGTCGGTCGACCTAGAAAAGGCCTTCGATAGTGTGGAGTGGCCGTATTTGTACCGAGTGTTGCGGGAATTCGGCTTAGGGGAGGACTTTGTCCGTTGGACCGCCTTGTTGTATAGCGGGGCCACGGCCCGGGTGAAGACGGGGACTAATATCTCAGCTTCCTACCACGTGCGGAGGGGGACGAGGCAGGGCTGTTCCCTCTCCCCCTTGTTGTTTGCGCTGGCCGTGGAACCGCTGGCCGCTCACGCCCGACAGGGGGGTGCTTATTCCGGAGTCTCCCTGAGGGGGGACACCCACTACATCTCCCTCTATGCAGATGACCTGCTGTTGTTTTTGAGGGACGCGACTGATGCGTTACGGGGCGCGACCGCGCTGCTGAAGGAGTTCGGCCGCATGTCCGGCCTGAAGGTCAATTGGGGTAAGACGTGTCTGTTCCCATTGTCGCGGGGCGGCGGGACACCGCGGACGGCAGGACATATCCGATGGGAGAGCAGCTGCTTGCGCTACCTGGGGGTTAACATTTATCATACCCAGGCAGATTTGTTGGAGGGGAATGTCGGCAGGGCGCTTCGGGGACTACGGGGTAGTATGGGATTTTGGAGTACACTCCCACTCTCATGTGCTAGGGGTACAGATGGTAGGGGATCTTTACCGGGACGGTGCGTTATTGTCTTTCCAGGAATTGCTGGACGCCTATGGGCTCCCGCAGGGGGACTTTCTGCTTCATGCGGCTTTGGTGGCGAGCATTCAGAGGCATTGGAACATGGGGCTGTCGGAACCCCCGACCGCGGCGGGTTGTCAGTATGTCGTAATGGCAGCAGGGACGGCCAAAGCCATAACATGCTTATACCGCAGATTATCGACGGAGGGTTTGCAACCACTGGCCGCCCTGCGAGAAAAGTGGGAAAG
This sequence comes from Triturus cristatus, assembly GCF_964204655.1. NCBI lineage: Eukaryota > Metazoa > Chordata > Amphibia > Caudata > Salamandridae > Triturus > Triturus cristatus. The sequence goes on along the minus strand of NC_140591.1, from coordinate 1,482,153,006 downwards.
GGACCTCGGGAAAACGATCCCGGAAACCACATGGTCTACGCTAGTGCGGAGGGCCTGGAAGGGGACTCGGAATGCACGATTCCAGCTCGTTCAGTTTTTCACATTACATAGGGCGTATATGACGCCGGCCAAGATCCTGCAATACTTTGGTGGAGCGCAATCTCCATGCCCTCGATGTGGGGGTGAGGGGGCAGATTTTCGCCACATGTTTTGGGCCTGTCCACAGTTAGGCGATTATTGGGCGGAGGTAGTGGATTGCCTGAATCAGGTGACAGACCGCTCTCTCACTCCGGAGATGGGGACATGCTTGTTACTATGGTTTCCCCACACCCGCCGCACGAAGGTCACTAGTAGGTTCTTTGATCTGGGGCTGATATTAGCTAAGAGAGAATTGACCCTGCACTGGAAATCCAGGGGGTGGCCTAGCTATGTGCGGTGGAGGGCAGCGCTAGTGAGATGGGCGGGAGCGGAGGGTACGCTCCGGGCGCAGATGGCTCTGAGGGGTGACGATGAGAAAGCGTTAGCGACAGCAAGGGCATGGGAAGCGTTGGTAGTGGAGCTCCAGGGGCTGATGTCTGAGGTGGAGGAAGAAGGGAGCGCATCGGATCGGCATGAGGCGAGGGGACCTGGGGATTGAGTTAGGAAGGGGATGAGGGTGGCCCCCAGACAAAGGCCAGAGGCCTGGCCACGAGGGACGATTTGCTTCCGTAGAGAGGAGGTGAGCAACTGCAACTGAACTCCAAGGTCGGGGGGGCACATCAAGGGTGAAATGGGGGACAGGGGTGCACTGACATGGGGGCGGGGGGGGGGGACGAGTTGGGATTGGGGATTGGGAGGGGGGCTGCTCTTACGGCACGAGGGAACCCGTGATGTAATGAACAGTTGTGGTTGATTTGGAAACTAATAAAAAATGTTTCAACAAAAAAAAATCAGGTGAAGGAAGTGACCCGATTAGGGCAACCTGGGACACTCACGACCATCTCTCAGCCTTCCATACAAATGAAGAGTCGGTCAGACAGTAGAGAATACAAACCATAGTTATTTTATTAGTATTCACTCGAGCAGAGTCCGGTCTGACCAGCCTCTTGAGACAGCTGCCGAGCGATTAACCCCGTCCACACAGTAACACAAAATATACATGTCCAACACCTCTAAAACCCCGCCCAGACTGGAATTTCCCAGCCTGGGCACTAACGAACAAAAGGAGTACAGAAAGGCCAGCTACCATCTTGAGAACGGGTACATGCTATCTTAGTTCCAAGGCGTTTTCTAGGAAACTATGAGATCGTTAAATAAGAGGCTACATTCTCCCTTGGGTCCTAACATTGCATATGGTTAGAAGAGGCGTGCATGATCGGGATCTGCCTTTACTATATATTATTAGAATGGGAATGCACTGAAATCTTGAGAGACGTACAAAGTAAATAGAGCGTACATGCCCAACCGAGCCCAGTATGCAATTGAACATTTTTAGGGATTTTAATTGACCTTTACTGTGGCTTCTTCCTAGTTCCTTTGGCAATAGGGAGAGGTGCATTAAGAACATATAGACGAAAAATGGGGGAATGTTGGATGGATTTGACCCTGTCCCTGATTCTTAGATATAAAGATATCTTCTTTTATTTGTGTAATTTTTAGAGTAGGGTTAGGACCCAATTTACTCCATATGCTCATACCTGACTATGCTTACTTCCCTTCCCTTAGATCGGTACAAGGGCTCCCTCCATATTTGTGAGTGGACCACGACTCTTCAGTCTAACCCAGCATACAGACAAGGAGAAACAATCCCCATAATTGACATTTCTACGAATATGTTTTTGAACCTCCTTTTCTCATATATAGGTATGTATCACATGGACCGTACTTGGGTTTATAGCTTACAGTGCAGAATCTAAATGCCCTACTTAATAGATCACATTAGATTATATAGAAACAACATTTTACTATGAATGTTGTGCCCAAAGACTTTTTATTAGACTCAACTTAGTGTATAAATAATTCTGTTTCAATAAAAATAATAAGACTATCTATCTCATATTGCAGATTAAACATATGGTTTGTAAATTAAACAATTCTGGACGGAAGATTCCCAGCCTATATTGGATAGTCACAAACCAATCAAATTTGAAGCAACTCACCTGCCTATTCTTGGTAGGTACATTAAATACTCAGTATGGAGCATGCCCAGTTCTGACCAACGTTATCTATATACACAAGCCTTATTCTTAGGATTTTTTTGCAAATACATGCGGAATATTCATGATTCGATTCGAGTAAACCTAGTGAATGGCAGTATGATTTTCCAGATTTTCCAGATTATCCTATCTCTGTGTCCACTGATTTTCACCTCTCCTTTTTCCTCTTTTTCCTTATCAAGTGTCTCCACATACATATATAGGATAATCTCAAATAGAATTAGCCTTTTGTACATATTGTAAATTTGCTGAGCTGTGTTCTTAATGTGGGGGATATTGAGTAAATATGAAAATGAGATATAACGTGACATTTTTTCGTTATGTTTGAATAGATTTTTTAAATGACCACTTTCTAATGAATAGTATTTATGTAAATATGTCTGTCAGTATGTAAGCTTGAGTTTGTCAGACCAATATCCACTGTAGGATATTTTTTAAAATGTATGACGTGTGTAATTGTATTGTATCTGTGTATTTTTTCTAAACAGCCCTGAAGAAGTCCTGTGTTAGGACGAAACGCGTCGGCTGTATCGCTTTGCATTGTCCAATGAATTTGGAATAAAGAAACTGAAATCAAGGATTACCTTGTCCTCTTATATTAATTTGAATACAAACAAAGTGACACTGTTTATGAATTTGTGGTGCATCTTAGCTTATGTCAGAACAGTTAGCATGGAATCAGTGTGCCTATTATAAAAAGGAGGGCCATTATAAGAATGAGTGTCCGGTACTGCACGCACAGACTATTGGTGTCCCGGCTCAGAGAGGTACTGTTGGGTTTATGCAAACTCCTAGAGGTAGAGGACGTGGTACTATGACACCACAGGCTGATCGCCAATCGAATTATTTCGATCAGCGAAATGCACAATCTGCGCAAGCAGGTAGATTTCCACAGTATCATGTTGAAGATTATTATGATCATAATGAGGAGATTCAGAGAAGCGAGCACTAGGACAGCCACAGGCAAAGAGAGGGAGTAGTATCAGTTCCAGTTGATCAGAGTGGACCTTATGTCGCAGTAGTTACCTCAGGCGTGGTCGAACCGTTTCTGTTGGATACTGGTGCGGCAAAAAGTTCAATTATGCATGCGAAACTCCCTGGCGCACCTTTGTCTGGCTTAACGAACACTTCAGTAGGTTTTTCAGGCGCCCCTGTTCACAATCCTGTTTCTAGTCCTTTGCCAATATCTGTTGGGCCATGCGAACTAGAAGCACCCCTTATCCTAACAACCGGTTGTAATGAGAATCTGCTTGGTTTAGATCTGTTGAAACGCCTACATGCGACACTGTACTGTTCTCCTTCGGGAGTACAGCTCACATTAGGCAAAAGAGTCATCTCTCCAATGTATATGTCGATGGATAAGCTCCCACCGGAGCTGCGTTCTCTCCCTGATACTCTTTGGGCAACTGGTCCTAACGATGTAGGCCTCTTGGAAATTCCCCCTTATGTGGTAAGTCTGAAAGCGAATGTTAAATTCCCACGAATCCCACAGTATCGGATTTCGAATGAAGGTGAACGTGCACTCTTGCTGATTGTGAAAGACTTGATACAGAAAGATGTGATTGAGGAAACTAGAGGAAATGTCTGCAATAGTCCTGTTCTGCCGATTTTGAAACGTACTGACCCTTCCAAACCTCCAATCTACAGATTTGTGATTGACCTCAGAGAGGTTAACAAAATAGTGATCCCGCAGTTTCCTGTGGTCCCAGATATCACTGCATTATTGACGTTGATTCCTGCCTCAGCCTCATGGTTTACAGTTATCGACTTGAAAAATGCATTTTTCAGCATTCCCATAGCCGAGGAAAGTAGAGACATTTTTGGTTTCTCCTTAGGAGGTCGCAGTTTCAGATTCAAGCGCGCTCCACAAGGTTATTGTGAGAGCCCTTCAATTTACAGTCAAGCATTGAAGAGTCAATTAGATGCTCTTGTACTTCCTCCTGGTGTTGCTCTGATCCAATACGTAGACGATCTTTTACTGGCTGCTGATGACAAGGAAACTTGCAAAGCAGCTACAATTTCTCTATTACGTCATTTGTCAGACTTACATCACAAGGTGTCACCTTCTAAACTGCAATATTGTTGCCAAGAAGTGACCTACTTAGGTCATCTTTTGTCAAAGGAGGGAAGAAGGTTGACCCCAGAGAGAATCAAAGCAATCTCGCAGATGACTGTACCAAGCACACAGAGAGAAGTGCGTGCGTTCTTGGGTATTACGTCATACTGCAGGCAATGGATCCCAAATTTTTCTCTCATGGCAAAACCATTGGTAGCCCTGACTGGAAAAGGTGTTCCGAGCCCTTTGCCATGGTCTGATGAATGTCAACAGAGCTTCTCCGACTTACGTGATGCGCTGTGTTCAGCTCCTGTGTTGGGTACTCCTGACTACAGTAAGCCGTTTACACTATATGTCCATGAAAGAGAAGGTTGTGCTTTGAGTGTTTTAACGCAACAATTTGGTGACAAACAGCGACCTTGTGCATATTTCTCATCCACATTAGATCCGGTAGCCAGAGCATTGCCAAGTTGTTTGAGAGCTACAGCAGCAGCTGCAGTGTCTATTCGACAGTCTGCTGGACTTGTCATGAACAACATGTTAGTAGTCATGGTTCCACATGCTGTGGATACACTCATGAATCGAACGAAAACTCAGCACCTTACCAGTGCTAGACTATCAGGCTATGAGCTGACGCTTTTGGCAAGTCACATTCAGATCAAGCGATGCAACATATTGAATCCAGCAACGCTGTTGCCGACTACTCAGGAGTCGAGTGATTTAGAGCCTCATGACTGTTGTTTCAGAACTGAGGAAGAGACAAAAGGTAGGATTGATTTGAAAGATACTCCGTTACTAGATCCAGACGGCACCTTATATGTCGATGGGTCGTGTTTTAAATTACAGAATGGTGATGTGACGGCCGCGTATGCAGTTACGACTTTGAGTACGATTGTTGAGACCGCAAGAGTAAGTCAGAATTCTGCCCAAGCTGCAGAATTAATTGCACTAACAAGAGCGTGTGTTTTAGCTGAGGGAAAGAGAGTGAATGTGTTTACTGATAGCCAATACGCCTTCGGCGTATCACAGAGCTTTGGACGTCTCTGGAGAGAAAGAGGTTTTCTCACGTCCCATGGGACTAAGATCCAACATGGACAGTTAGTCAGTGATCTATTGGAATCCCTGACCCTACCGAATGAAGTTGCGATTGTGAAGTGCAGTGCACATCGGAAGATTACGGATGATGTTGGCCGTGGGAATGCGTTTGCTGATGAGGTCGCCAAAGAGACGGCCAAGAACATGACGAGCCGAATGTATGTTGCAACGTCTGCAAGATGGATTGCTGAATCAGGGATGTGTGAGAATACGATTGAAAGTGTGAAGGCAATCCAGAATGAAGCAACTGAAAATGAGAAGAATGAATGGAAGGAGAAAACGGGTAAAATGGATTCAAGTGGATGTTGGGTTGATTTGTCTGAGCAGCAACGTTGGATGTTACCTGATGCGTATGTACTTGCGGTAGTCACGATGGCGCATGGAGCGGCGCACATCAGTTCGAAAGGGATCTGTAAAATGTTAGCTCCAGTATGGAAGAACGATGGAATTACTAAGTGTGCGGAAAGAGTGGTGAAAAATTGCATGATATGCCTGATGCATAATCCTGGCAAGGGAACCCCAACCCCAACTGGTCATTTTGCTCCCCCTTCTTGTCCCTTTGAAGTGATTCAGTTGGATTATATCCACATGGATAGGTGTAACAATCTTAAATACGTCCTAGTGGTAGTCTGTGCCTTTTCAAGATGGATTGAGGCATATCCGTTGAAGGATAACACTGCTATGTCCACTGCCAAAATCCTCCTCAAAGAATACTTCCCCAGGTATGGTATGCCACGGATTGTTTGGTCGGACAATGGAAGTGAGTTTGTAGGGAAAAGTTATGAAGAGTGTGTGTGCGGGTTTAGGTATTACCCAGAAATTTCACAGTGCGAATCACCCACAGTCAGCGGGTTTGGTTGAAGGGTACAATGGCACCCTGAAGCTGAAACTTGCTAAAATTCAAGCTTCCACTGGTCTCTCTTGGCCAGACGCACTGCCTTTAGCTCTACTGTCCACCAGAGCGACTGTACACTCTCGAGTAGGGCTTAGCCCATATGAGATTGTGTTCGGTCGTCCTGCTAATGTTTGGGGAGTCCCTAGGCCAAAGGAATTCAAACAGATTGAATACCCAATGTTGATTGATTATCTTTATGATCTGACTGCTAAATTAAGCCTTATTCATCAACAGGTATTCGAATCCTTGCCTAAACTGCCAGAGAGTCCAGGCCACACGTTGAAACCAGGCGACCAAGTTGTAGTTCGGAATTTCGAACGAACTCGGAACCTCCAGCCAAGATTCGTGGGTCCGTTCCAGGTACTCCTCACAACAAGAACTGCTGTACGCCTAGCTGGAAGGAAAAATTGGGTGCACGCTAGCCATACGAAGCGTGTCCCTCTCCCACTCCCCTATGAAAATTGGGTTAGACGGGGATTTGGTGTATCCGAGACAGAACCTGTTCCTAGGCACATCCCTTTCAGTGATGCAGAGTACATAACGGACCACCCACGAACTGAAACACAGAACTTTGACACCTCAGCAGGAACCGCTCCTTTGAATCTTGGACCGAGTATTGTACAAAGTGAACATTTGTCACCTGTGGAGTCGAACATTTCCGCACCTGTAGACCAGCTATTTCAAGATCAGACAAGACCCGGAAAGTACAGATATAATCTACGTTCTCATGTTATGAACTAATGACATTGCATAATTACCTTTCTGTTTGAAAACTGTTTTGATCTTACTGCATTCCATCCAGTCAGGAAGTTTGCTCAAAATTTTTATCTTTTTGTTTTTATTGTTTCTCTCACCTTGCCGTCTGGGTTACCGTAGGGTCGTAACGTGTGCCTTGTTTTAATTTGCAGGGAATCAGACATAAGGTTGGTTTCTTCTGTCTATCTTGGGAACTCCCGGGGTAAACAGAGGCAAGTTTTTAACAGGTACAAACCATCCGTTGCGAACGGTTGTAGAAGATGGAGCTTCCTGAACTGCGACGGGTTAATGTCATAAATGTGCACAAGACAAAGCTATATGACATATTACATAGTAAATGTTTTCTAATGCAATGTACTCTGACACTTCTAATTGTTTTAATAACTTTGGTAGGAGGAATTATTTTTGGTATTCAGTTGATCTTTACACCTGTTACATCTACAGTATCTCCCCATGTTCCTGTTTCTCCGACTGTTGTTTCTCTCCATTCTTTCCATCCTTTTCCTGCCCACGAGCAAGCTCGATGCTCTGAGTTTATAAATAACACTTTCATTCAGCTCTTGCACCAACATCAACTAGTGGTTAACACAACAAACTGCTGGGTGTGTGGCTTGATACCACATACCATGGACAAGGGCATCCCTTATCTGGTTCTGCCCTTTAGTTATAATGGATCATTCTGGGCATTTCAGACCATGTTCGCTTATGCCCTAGAGACCTATCCTCCACGACCTCCGTGTTCCACTCAGTATAACTCTGCTAATAGAGCCTTGGTAAAAGGAATCACTGACATGGTTAGAGATGTCAATAATACTCCGTTCATTCCCAAGGATGAATTGCGAGTTTACATGGGTTGGAATGTTACGGAATATGGCATTACTCTGGGTGAGAACAAACGTAAAAGCTCGACTCCGATCTGGGTCGTACCCCACCAAGGTCAGGTCTGTTTGCAAGGAAATGGGAGGAATCCGAAAGCTCGACTAGGGAAGAGTGACTGTATCGAAACATATGTTTTCTCGTCACAGTCTTCCCCTGCATTCTTAGCTGCTAAGGGTACCTATTTTGTTTGCCAAGACAGAGCATACACATGGTTGCCTGCTGACTTCTCAGGCTCATGTTATATCGCTCAACTGCTACCTCCGACATACACTGCTGCACCGGACTATCACAAAACTAGAGTTGTGAGAGGTGTTTTCAGTAAAGAAGATACTACTGGCCAAGAAGCAGGAGACTTCTTCAAAGGTTTCCTTCCGTTCTGGGGGCCTATGGCCAACAGTAGAAACTTACGTCAACTAACACGGGTAGTTGAATCCACTATCACCGAAACTGCGGGTGCCCTTAGTAACCTAACAGCTGAGCTTCAAGCGGATCGCCTCATGACGTTACAGAACCGTATGGTTCTTGATGTGTTACTTGCAGATCGAGGTGGAGTGTGTAAGATGATCCAATCGAGTTGCTGTGTTTTTATCCCAGATAATGCGCCAACAGTATACAAGGCCATCTCTAAGTTACACAAAATCTCTGACTCTATTCATGTAGAGGAAGGTGACTGGTCATTAATGGGATGGTTCTGGAGCCTGTTGTCTGCGTGGGGATGGAAGGTTCTGATAGTCACTGGTGTTGCGTTGGTATTTTTATTTTCGTGCTGTCTCATTGTTCAGTGTGGTCCTGCCTTATGTAACCTCTGCATTTCAACATGCGTAAGAAGACCACCTGTTTTTAGAGATACGCCACGGGATAGAGTAATGCTCCAACAACATATCAGTGACCTGATGAACATAGAAATGGACTCCGACACAGAGTAAGTTATTGCCTATGTAAGGGCAAAAGGACGGTCTGAGGTTCTGTAGCGATCCGAACCTGTGAATTCGGTATCGTAGTACTGACACGATTTCGGTACCAATGAACCGCAAATGATCCATTATATGCATAACAGTGTTTTCGCTACGCAACTAGCATGAATTCACTGAGAAATAGGGCATTCTGTTGTAAAGTCATGGCATCCATTTTAGTTACGGCATCCATTTTGTTTCTTGCCCTCACATAGTCAATGAACGGGCGATGACCCCGGCAGAGTCACCTTGTTAAGGACACGTAAGCTCAAGCCCCGAGAAAGGCTGACGCTACATGACTAGGCAGAATCAAGCTGCCTCCCTTGCCTGAGGCCAGTCCTGCTATACTGGTTCTCGTGTCCGTTGTCCTGACTGAAAGGCCGAAGACGGTAGCCATGCCCGTTTATGATCCATAAACACCTCTTATCCTACTTTTCAATCCTTTGCACCTGGCTCTGCTCCTCTCCTTCTGGGCTTTTACAATGGGGAGGTTACGATTTTTATGATGGGGAGGATCGGACAAAGAATGGAAAACTGTCAAGGGAACCTGATCGAATACCGAAATCCTACGACTAATTATTATTTGATGTCTATTTACTGTTTGTTTGGGATACCGGGTTGGGCATGAGAAATATTCGTGTAATGTTGCCTAAAGACATTTTGCGTGTATTTAAAGAACAACCCACTTAATGCAATTTGAACAGTCTCGTAGATTCTGCCTCTGTGTGGTTCCTATGACTTCTGTGTCCCTGCAGTAAATAAACCTTGGTCTTTGACGCCACCATCGAGAAGCCCGTGTCTCTGTTTATTTGTGCACCGAGACAGGAGGAACTCAGGGGTCTTTGGGTGTTGTTTCCCTGACACCTCTGGACTCTTAAAAGTCCAGAACCTCACTGGGAGCAACCTCTGACCCTGGTTCCCAGGCAGGTCGCTCCCCTCACCGCCACGCAGCCCCCAGTGTGACCGCTTCTCGCTGCCGTGTCCTGACTGCCTGTGCCTGCCTTCTGTGACCGAGTGCCAGTGTCCTCTTCTCTGATTTTGTGCCCCGAGTGCCTGTGTCCGCTTTTTCATTCTGTGCCCCGAGTGCCTCTGTCCTTGGTATTGTTGCCCTGATTTGTGCTCCCTTTACTTTTGTTGCCCTGATTGTGCTCCATTTTATTTTTTGTTTCCCTCGTCTCGCCGCGTCACCCCCTCGCCGCCCGTTTTCACGCCGCCGCGTCCCGGTAGCTCTGACCCCTTGCACCCCATTGGCCGCCCTGCTCCCACCTCCCAGCTGCTCCTCCCTCCCTCTTCCCCTCATATGGAGGCCACGTTCTAAGGGAATCAAACATGGACTGCCTACTTCTCTTCGCAAACAATTTATCCTGCAGGAAATTATGCTTTTGTTCATCAAAAGTGCCCGTCAAGGGCCACTGCAACTTGGCGTTGTTCCTCGTATATTTGTGCCATAATGTACTAAACATAATAGGGCCAAGGCCATGTTTAACGTACATTTCAAAGTTCAGAGTGCCTTCTGGAGGCACAAGCTGACTCTCTTCCAATAGAGCATCACTAGAATAACAACCCACACAAAATAATCTACTAAAACATGGCATCTTGAAGCACAACTTGTCCTCTACCTATGTCAAGCAGATATTTGTAAATACCTTACCAAAATTGATCCATATTCCCCACCAAATCCAGATCAGAACAATACCATGTTCACAAAGAACTCAAACAAATTCAAGAGATTGTCCAAAAACGATCCTCAGACCATACCAAACACAAACCAAAGAGGCATCATAGCCACAAACTAAACCAAAACAAACTCACCTGGTGCACACAGATCAAATGAAGTTATTCTCCACTGCCGACTCTTTGGACCAAATGGTCTGATACAAGGGTTTTGCCTTTAAGGACTCTAGTTGGGATGACCACTGGGCGAGGCACCGCCCGGTCAGACAGGCGGGGCAGCTGCAAGTACTAAGCTCTATCGTGCAGGGATCACCGACCCGCCCATCCGACCCGACGTGGCCCCGTCCTCCTGACCCATCCACAGGTAAAGAAGGGTCATTCACCCGATGGAGTCCCTGTTCGGGTGCCAACTAAAGGAAGTGACCCGATTAGGGCTACCCAGGCCACTCGAGACCACCTCTCAGCCTTCCATACAAATGAAGAGTCAGTCAAACAGTAGAGAATACAAACCAAGTTATTTTATTGGTATTCGCTCGAGCGGAGTCTGGTCTGACCAGCCTCCTTAGACAGCTGCCGAGGGACTGACCCACGTCCACACAGTAACACAAAATAAAAATTTCCAACACCTCTAAAACCCCGCCCAGACTGGAATTTTCCAGCCTGGGCACTAACGAACAAAAGGAGTACAGAAAGGCCAGCTACCATCTTGAGAACAGGTACATGCTATCTCAATTTCAAGTTTTCTTCACCCGTGCTTGTTTCTCTAAGGTGGGAGCAGGGCTTACTCAAGAGGAAACATATACAGAGACAGAATGAACTATTCATTAAGGCAGTGGAACTCAACCTTGGATAACACTGAAGAGAAACAAACGTAGCTGCTTTTCTGCTGAGGCAAACATTATGAGGCAGGAGCATATTATATCGATCATGGTATAAAATGGTGGCTGAATACAAAATGGTAGCGCAAATGCTAACTTAACTCACATAATGCTAGAAGGAGTCGGCTAGACGCATTATCAGTCCAACGCAGGACATGCCACACACACCAGGACATGTCCTACCTTTCATAAACACTGCCCGCACCCTGCCCACATGGGTACCCTGGGCCTACCTTAGGGGTGACTGAAATGTAAGAAAAGGGAAGGTTAGGGCCTGGCAAGTGGGTGCACTTGCCAAGCCGACATGGCGGTACTAGACTGCACACAGTCTCTGCAATGGCAGGCCAGAGTTACATTTTACAGGCTGCTCCTGTGGGTGGCACAATCAGTAATAAATGCGCATTCAAATCTCCCGTTATTATTATGGTGGCCATTTTGATTGAATCTATTGCTGATTCAAGTTTCATTTATAAATTTACATTAATTATGAATTATTATACTTAATTTCCTACACACTCTTTACCCATACAAAATAACGAAACACACCCAAAAATGTTTTAAATGTATCACACAATTTAGATAATTGATTATGAATTAAATAATTAATTATTATAATAAATAATTATTAATCAACTCTAATCAATTTACTTCCCACCCTCTATGCCTACAAAACCCACAGCCTACACCTGAAATGTAGTTTTAAAAAGTAAATATACAAATAACATAAATAATTATCAATTAAATAATTATTATAAATTAAAAATAATTAAGTAATTATAGTTTACTTCTCACCCTAAACCCCTACAAAACCCTAAACCCTCAGCTGAAACTTAATTTAAAAAATGTAATTATACAACTAACATGAATAATTATTAAATAAATAATATTAATTAAACATTAATTAGTAATTAATTACAATTAATTTACTTCCCACCCTATACCCTTAAGAAACCCACAAACCACACCTAAAACTTTACTTTAAAAAAAATCTACAATTAACAGAAATCAAACAACCAACTATAGTACTAAAAATGACAGCAACAAAAAATGAAATTTCTAAAATACAAAACATATACAAACTGTATTAAAAAACATTAACAATATTCATAAATGTATAACATATACATTTAAAATATATAGTGACATATATAAAAATATTTAAAAATCAATATTATTAAAAACGATATTTGTAACTTCGATATTAACAACATAGATATTTTTGTCATCGATATTTACACTTTCTACTTTTTTAACACTGATAATACTTACCTTAAAATTGATATGCTTGTCAATGATATTCGTGCAGCCGATATTTCTGTATGAAGATATTTCCAACTCGATATTTCTGTAGGTCGATATTACGTTTTTCGATATTTTGTCTGAATACCCGGTATAAGTATTTGTTATACTTGTACTTGCTGCAATTTTGGATTAGGAGAACCAGAGAGGGGCCCAATGATAGAGCGCTAGCTTACCCTATCTCCACCCTACTGCCAGGCACCGTACATGACATCATCTAGCCTCGCTCAATGTCAGCACTCTGTCCGTTGCCGACACTCGCGTATGGATCGAAGGATGTCATGGCAAAGTAAGAATAGGGGCTGCCGCTGAGGATGGAAGGTGACGTGCATGTTTGTCCTGATATTTCCGCTAACAGAAAGTGTAAAACTGGATGTCAGGCGCAGTGGAAAACATTTAGACAGTTTTATTTATGCATCTAATGCTACTGGAGGAAATATTCCCCACAGAGTGCAATATATCATAACTTGTCTATGGCTCACTTCAGAGGATGCCTGTGTGCAATTCCCTACCAGAACATACTGGTAGGGTATGAAGGGAGTTAGCTTGTGCCTAATACATACTGGCCTGTAGATATAGGACAAGGCTTGCAATGATGTCCTATATGCAATACAGGCATGGTATGGCCTGAACAGTGCTTACTAATATTGGTACATTATGGTACTGCAGACTGACATGCCATGTCCACCAGTACATGCTGATACTGTATGTTGGATATGGCTTTGAACCAAGCTCTGTCCATGGTGCATACTTGTGACACAACACACTGGTACTTATGGCAATAGATGGCCTTGACCACGCCCTGTGCACATTACATATCAGCGCATACTTGTTCTGTGAATTGTGCGTGGCATTTGGTCATTTCCTTCCCATATATCCTGCTGCCGCCAGGCACGAACACCTTGACCCTATTTGGCTACAGATGTTTTTGTTTTAATTGGGGTGACTGATGAATTGGCCCGCTTTATGAATTAAAGGATGTAGACCGGAGCAAAAATATCCCAATTCTTCAAAGGCAGGCTCAGATTCAAATTGTAACTTCCAAATTGATTTCAGCAATAACATTTATTATTACATGATTGACCCTTGGTTTTTTAAGTTGTCTAAAAAACATTGAATACATTGGGGCATATGTACAAGTCCCTATCGCCACAGGAACGTCACTTGTTTCGATGTTCCTGTGGCGATACGGGCTTCGCCTTATTTACAAGGCAGTGTTAAGCCACTTAATGTGGCTTAAAACTGCCTTGTAAATAAGACAGCCTTTCACACTATACTTAGGGCCCGATTACGATCTTCCCGATCGAATCGGTTTGGAAATGGTTTCCAACCCACTCGGATTGGGAGAATCCGACCGACCAAATATGATTCATCCGGATGCTTCCAGATATGATTTGGTTGGACTCCCATTGACTTGAATGGGAGCCTATGTTCCTAACCACATCGTAATTTGGCCCTAGGTGGGAATGCTTTCCTAACCACATCATAATCGGGCCCTTAGTGTGAAAGGGGTGGGCAATGGATGTTGCGGTGGGTGTTCCGCCGCAACACCCATTGATTTTGACGCTGCCCCATATTTACAAGGGTGGTGTTAATATGGGGTAGTGCCAAAATTAGGACAAAAAAAACCTCGTCTTAACATGGTGCAACAAGGAGAAATGCTTTATTTCTCTTGTTTTTGCTGTTTCGATGTGTGCGGCATTGTGCAGCACACATAAAAACAGCAAAACGCCATTCATGGATGTTTATGTGCAGGAAGATTTCCCTTCCTGCACAAAACAATAATTTTTAAGATGACGAGTGGCAAATTCTATGTGTGCTGCAGGAAGGAACACACATAAAAGTTACAGATCACCATTTAAGATTGTTTATGAGCAAGAAGGGACACCTTCCTGCACATAAACAATCATTTCTACAATGCAGGCACCCTTGCACTCTGGTGCAAGGGTGCCTGCATTGGCACCAGGCAGCTGTAATTAGCACCAGCGCAGGGCTGCACCATATTATTGTAAATACAGTGCAGCCCAGCGTTTCAAAAGTGGCAAGCGCCGCGTTAAGCCAAGAAGGATAACGCCGCGGTCCGTCACTTTTCTTGTTAATATGCCCCATTGTATTGTTTTCTTTTGTTTTCTGTTGTGGTTTTGTATTGCAGTTGTATTTTGTTGTGTTGTTGCAGTGAGTTGACATTGTGACTTGTTACGTGTTGTGTTGCATGAGGGTGATGTGTTGTTATGTGGTGCATTGTTATGTTTTTGCATTGTTTTCTGTTGTTGTCATGTCTTTTGTGTTGTTATTGTGTTATACTTTATTGTCCAGTTGTTATACAGTAGTATTCTTTTGCACTTGGCTTATTTTGTTATACAGAAGTGTTCTTTTGTTTTTGTGGTGTTATAATGTTTTGTGTTATGTTGTTTCATGCTACCTTGGTGTGCCACGTCTAATTTTTGTTTTGTTAGGTTGTGTTGTGTTTTTCTGTTGTTTACGTGTTTTGTCGTTTTGTGCTTTTATTGGGTTGTAATTTGGTTCTGTTACATTTGGTATGTTGTGATGGTAGTGTGTTTAGCATTGCTGTGTTGATTTTATGCAGCATCAGTGTGTGGTATTCTTGTAATTTGCTGTTCTTTTCATACTGTGTACTGCGCTATACCCAAGACTGCACTACAAAATCTCCGGACAGATTTATTACATTCTCTCGCACCACAGTGCAGCAGCCAAAAATGTTGCACCGCATTGCGTGACAAGGAGAGAGCAGGAGAGTGCCATATCTGTAGAGATAAGGCACTGTCCTCCCCTCTCCCTAGCGCCGGGGCAGAATTTTACTGCCGAGCACCATGCACACCCCTTTGCGCCATAGTGCAAGGGTGTGTGCGAGCCATGCACACCCCTTTGCACCATAGTGCAAGGGTGTGTGCGAGCCATGCACACACCTTTGCACCATAGTGCAAGGGTGTGTGCGAGCCCTGCACACACCTTTGCACCATAGTGCAAGGGTGTGTGCGAGAGTCTAGCACAGGGTTCATACTGGAAGAGTTCTCTTCCAGTTCGAAATACTATGCCTAGACAACTTTTAAAATGTTTCCTACTTTGTACGTGTGATGTACAGTGCAGCACACATGCAAAGTCGAAGAAAAGAGAAATTAAAACATTTCTCCTTTTAAGGCTTGCTTTCAAGTGGCCTCATGTTTTTTTACGCAAAACCCTATCTCACATTTTTGGTAGATAGGATTTTCCATCAAAAAGACTTGTTGTGCCGGTTTGCCTTTTTTATGACACAGAGCCCAAAATGTTGGTAGATCTTGTCTCTCGTTTTTAAATAGCAATACCGTTTTAAAATACATCGTGACGGCTCTCCTTCTCGCCCAAGACTGAAAGGAAGAGCATAAGTGAGTAATGAGAACACTCCTTTTATCAGTCGAGAGCCTGCGCTTTGTGGCGTGTGCTATGGATAGTATCGTCAATAGAAGGTACACGGCATCTGGTGCATGTGGCGAGGGCGCCTCTTTTCAGGGGCTGTGCGCACCTCATGCACGATGCTGCTTCCCCGGTTGCCAGTTCCCTGCTTGGGATATTTGTGAGCAGCGTGTGAACAACAAATATTTATCAGGCACACACTAGGCTGCTCTCGAGGCGGTGCTTCGGGGTTGAAAGCGCGCACAATGACTGACAAAAAATCCTCGGTGTCTGGGAATGAATGACTCCTCTTTACTCAGACTGTCTTCCACCCACGGCAGCTCCCGCCTCCCCTGCCCCGGGACAGGCTGCAGCCTTAACCCGGGACTCCCTGCCTGCCGGGGCGAGCTGCCTCCGGAGCCTCGGAGCCAGGAGCTGCTGGGCGAGGGCCAGGAAGCGGCTGGGGGCACATCTGGTTCGCATTGCAGCCAGAGGTTTCCCTGCCTCACGCGTACCTGTGGCGCGCGCTCCCTCCTCCACCGCGTGGCATCACTCAGAGGAGCGCCAACCCCGAGACATTGGAAACCTGTCAGCTTTTGTTTTGATAGAATTAAAACAGCAGCAGCGAGGAGGGAAGCGGAACACCACACAGCATCCTGCGGCGAAGAGGGGAGGAGTGGGAGCCGTGCAGGGACTTGTGCACATGAACCCACATGCACAGGGAGCAGGGCTCTGGGGTAGGAGGTGGCGAGCCGGGGAGTGGGTGCTGGCTGTGGTGGGGGTTTTCTGTTTCTAGCACAGCTCCAGGTGTAGTGCAGGCTGCTGGTGGTGGTGCTGGTTACGGTGCAGCTGCTTATTTTGGTATTGCTGCTGTTTGTTCTGGTGCTGTTCCTGCTGCGAGGTGCTGGGTGAGATTCTGCTTGCCAAGGTGATTCTGCTGCCGCTGGAAGTAGGGCTGCTGATGGTGGTGAAACTGATTCATCTGGTGTTCTTGCAGGTGGTGCTGGTTGTAGTGGTGAGTTTGGTGGTAGTGCCAGGCTGGTATTGGGGCTGTTTCTAGTGCAGCTTCTGCTGGTTGTGGCGGTGTTCTTATTGTAGCTTGTGGTGCTGCCGGGTGTGGTTTGGTGATCAGGTTGGGAGTGCTGTTAAAGGTAGAGCTAGTGGTGTTGTTGCTATTGCTGGTGCTGCTGCTCTGGTGCTAGTTACATTTGGTGCTGCTTGCACTAGTTTTGCAGCTGCTAGACCTGCTGGTGGTGCTACTAGTAGTAGTTGTTTTACTGGTTGTGCTGCTGGGACTGTTTCTGCTGCTGGTAGTGGAGGTTCTCCTGCTGTTGGTGGTGGTGCTTCTGGTGGAGCTGCAGGGCTGCTGCTGCTTGTGGTGGTATCCTTGCTAGTTGTGTTGCTGGTGCTGCTGCTCCTGGAGGAGCTGCAGTGGTGCTGCTGCTTGTGGTGGTGTCCTTGCTAGTTGTGTTGCTTGGGCTGCTGCTCCTGGAGGAGCTGCAGTGGTGCTGCTTGTGGTGGTGTCCTTGATAGTTGTGTTGCTGGTGCTGCTGCTTCTGGTGGAGCTGCAGGGGTGCTGCTGCTTGTGGTGGTGTCCTTGCTAGTTGTGTTGCTGGTGCTGCTGCTCCTGGAGGAGCTGCAGTGGTGCTGCTGCTTGTGGTGGTGTCCTTGCTAGTTGTGTTGCTTGGGCTGCTGCTCCTGGAGGAGCTGCAGTGGTGCTGCTGCTTGTGGTGGTGTCCTTGATAGTTGTGTTGCTGGTGCTGCTGCTTCTGGTGGAGCTGCAGGGGTGCTGCTGCTTGTGGTGGTGTCCTTGCTAGTTGTGTTGCTGGTGCTGCTGCTCCTGGAGGAGCTGCAGTGGTGCTGCTGCTTGTGGTGGTGTCCTTGCTAGTTGTGTTGCTTGGGCTGCTGCTCCTGGAGGAGCTGCAGTGGTGCTGCTGCTTGTGGTGGTGTCCTTGATAGTTGTGTTGCTGGTGCTGCTGCTTCTGGTGGAGCTGCAGGGGTGCTGCTGCTTGTGGTGGTGTCCTTGCTAGTTGTGTTGCTTGGGCTGCTGCTCCTGGAGGAGCTGCAGTGGTGCTGCTGCTTGTGGTGGTGTCCTTGCTAGTTGTGTTGCTGGTGCTGCTGCTTCTGGTGGAGCTGCAGTTGTGCTGCTGCTTGTGGTGGTGTCCCTGCTGGTTGTGTTGCTGGTGCTGCTGCTTCTGGTGGAGCTCTAGTGCTGCTGCAACCCCTTGCTGGTTGTGCTGCTGGTTTTGGGAGGCTGCTGCTGAGATGCTGCTACGGCCAAGGGTGCTCCACTGGTGCCTGCTGTGCATAGGTGGCCTGGCGGGGGTCTGGGGTGAGATGTACACCTCCATGGTGAACGTGCAGCAGGCCCTGGCGACGGAGGCCACACTCCTGCAGCATCTGCAGACCTACATCCAAGACGAGACCTCCAGACTCAGCGACCTGAAGAGGTAATGGAACGAGCGACCCCACATGCATGAGTAATGCCAGCTGCCAGGGGGCGCCCTAGACCTGGGGGAAGGAGTGGGTGTTGTTAAAGTGGAACACGAGCTCAGTCGACTGATGAACTAGGTGGCTGGCATATGTCATTATAATGAGTAAAAAAAAGTATGTGTCAGGAGGAGGGGGGAAGGTACAAGACACTGTCTTGGACTCATGTAAGTTGAGGGCAGACAAATGATTGAGAATAGAAGATGAACCTGAGTGTCTGAAAATAAGGGCTTTTATATATATATATGGAAGATCAGAAGGGTTTTATATAGTGAATGTAAACAAAAAATGCATTTAAAAAAGACTGATACTCCTGTTGCAGACATGTGTAATCCAGTCAAGCCAACTTAGCCTTTCAACCTTAAGAGATCGATAACGCGAGTGCCACTGTTACCTGTGCCGCTGCAGATTGCAGATTTAAGTTTAATACAGTTCTGCTTGAAAATACCAACCTCGAAAGTAAAAATGACAAATGTTGCTCCACATTTTATTTCCCGTCTTTCTGTGTTTTTGGGCGTGGGTATGAGGGCGCTCTTTTTCCCCATTCCGGGAGTGAGTAAGTACCCCTCTCTTACAGTGGACCCCTAGATGCTCACTCACTATAAATAACTCACTATGGCTGTTTTTCCAGTTTTGTGTTTGTAGTGCTGTCCATCCCGTCTTCTCTTGCTTTTCTTTGTGCACACGACATCATTTGATCTGCAAGTTGACATAATCACAAATTTTACTAGACACCTGACACCAAATTCCTGAACATTTCACAAGCACAGTGACGTTTTGCTCCAACACTTACCACATCAACAGACTAGTGAAAAAATATTTGCACCTGCCCATTGACCGGTGCAAAAATTATATTTTTCCTGACCAATTCACAAAAAACAAATATTTGATATGACGACGTAATATGATTCAGTTCCAGATAGCTGATCTGGAAACTACATATAGTAGCTGCAATCAGTATGATATGTGTATAAAATGCATGCAGGCAATGGCCAGGTCCATTTCTGGCTCAACAGCAATCAACACTACACCCCCCCATACCACCTTGTGCTTGCATCAGATATTCCACTGAATGAAGGAGCGATTCCTCTGCATGAACAGACCCAAGACTGAGAGGATAGTTGGAGAAATGGACCCCCAGCACCTCTCTCCCTCCTACCCTTGTCTGTCTGCCCCATACGCCCTCCCTTCCCCTCCCTTGTTTGTGTGCCCTATACCCCCTCCCTTGTCTGTGTGCCCTATACCCCCTCCCTTGTCTGTGTGCCCCATACCCCCTCCCACCCCTCCCTTGTCTGTGTGCCCCATTCCCCTTCCCTTGTCTGTGTACCCCATACCGCCCTCCCCTCCCTTGTCTGTGTTCCCCATATCCCCTCCCTTGTTTGTGTGCCCCATACCCCCTCCAACCCCTCCCTTGTCTGTGTGCCCCATACCCCTTCCCTTGTCTGTGTGCCCCATACCGCCCTCCCCTCCCTTGTCTGTGTGCCCCATACCCCCTCCCACCCCTCCCTTGTCTGTGAGCCCCATAGCCCCTCCCTTGTCTGTGTGCCCCATAGCCCCTCCCTTGTCTGTGTGCCCCATACCCCCTCCCTCCCCTCTCTGTGTGCCCCATACCCCATTCTTCCCCCTTCCTTGTATGTGTGCCCCATACCCCCCTCCCCTCCCATGTCTGTGTTTTCCTTAATACCCCCTCCCTCCCCTCCCTTCTCTGTCTGCCCCATACACCCTCCCTCCCCTCCCCTCTCTGAGTGCCCAATACCCCCTCCCTCCCCTCCCCTCCCTTCTCTGTCCGCCCCATACACCCTTCCTCCCACCCCCTGTCCTCTGTCTGCTTGCCCACTACTCTCGTGTTAAGGCCTCCGTTGTCCGTGTTGCCCCACCCGCCTCTCCTCTATTGCCGGTGTTGCCCCCACTCTGCCTCCCTCCGTTGGCTGTAATGCCCCCGACCCATCCTGCATCCGTTTAGCGTGTTGCCCAGTGCCCACCCACCCTTGTTGTCTGTGTTGCACCTGCGTACATTGTCCGTGTTGCCCCCCCCCCCCCACATTCCGTAACAAAAACAAGTGATATGAAACGGACACCGATGGCCTCATCGTATCGCTTCTTCCCACACCCTGCGTCGTCCATGTTGCCCCCAATGCACACTCTGCCTCCGTGTTGCCTCCGGCCCTGCCCCCTCCCGCCAGCAATAAAATAAAAAACCGATAGGACCCCGTCTGCATTGGCCGTGCCATAGGGTTTTTTTCCGACTTTCAGCCATGCTGCCCATACAACATGGCTAAAAAGCATGATAAAACCAATAACTCTCGTGGGTGAGACCTGTTAGCGTTGACAATGTTTATTGACAAAATGTCGCTTGATTCATTTTCACCATATCCAGTAGTGCAAGTTGAGGCATGACTCGCAAAGAGGGGGTACAAGGTCACTGGCTCCCAGGGCTGCTGAAAAGAACATCAAATAGTTGCCATCTGGCTGCTTAGGTAACTTGAGGCGGCTGTCTCCATCTGGGGTCAAAGGGCAAAGGTCTGGGTGTTGATAGTCCACTAGTGGGCAGAACCGGACGAGAGAAGCTGGTTTAGTTATCAGCTTCAGGTAGGAAACATTGAGCGACAATTCTGTCTTTCACACTTGGCCGAACTGTTTGATCCTGGGCAAACAATGTTATCACCCCGTGTCCTGGTTCCCTTGCTTCTACGCAAGTGGGAGTGTCTAGAAACAGACGAACCCAGCTACAGAATTACACACAGAATCTGAACAGCGAGGGGGGTCTGATAGACTTGAAATGGGACCTCAGGAGGCCGATTCTCCAGCGCTGCTTTAGGGCAGAACCCCACGAGGAGATGGGGAGGATGATGTCAATAGTCTCATAGAGCGATTCTTGCTAATGTATCTAAATGTACAATTTAAATGGGAATAATTAGCTTGTGAGTGCTGAGTTTGCACCATTTGTGCTGGTGCTAATGGGCACAGCCGTCGCATACTGTAATGTAGCGTTACCACATTCGAAATGCAGAGACGCCACGTCACTTTTAAATGCTAAATAGCGTTAAAAGTGTAATTATTCGATTACAGCACATTTACTACCACTTTATTTTATAGATCCAGCCATCTCTAAATGAGGACCTGTACATGTCGCAAACTATGCGGCAAAATATGAGGGGGCAGATTTACATGCCCCTTGCGCCACTTTTGCGCCACTTTTAACATGGGAAAAGTGACACAAACGTGGCGCAACGGGCTTGTAAATCTGCCCCGAGGTGTGTTTCATCATAGGAAGAGACGGGGAGGAAAGAGACGCACACAAAGACTGCAAGCAAGGGCCAGAGACAGAAATACAGATGAGAGAACGCGAGAGAGGATAGTCTCAAGACACAGAGAAAGAGAGCGAGAGAAGAGAATAGGTTCTTTTTTGAGAGACAGCAAGAGAGGCCGATACGAAAAGAGAGAGCGAAAAAACAATAGAAAAAGAAACAAGCAACGGAGAGGCAGAGAGCAATAAAGACAAAGCGAGGGAGAGAGAGAGAGAAAGACAGAAAAAAGAGGAAAAAGAGAGATAATTCGTGAGTTATAGATAAAGAGAGTGTGTGGGTGATGGGTGAGGTCAGGGACCTCCTGCCAAAATAACTAATGTGTTAAGGATGAGATAAGTGTAGCCGCGAGTTGTGACTGTAACTCCACCCTGCCCCCTGGCCATTACCTCCTCCTATTGGCTGATTGTCCAAGAGGCATGTGAGATCACGAGATCACTCTATCCTTGGGGATCGCTGTCCTGGCTGCTGCCAGAGACTGTAATATATGGATAACCTTACAATTTACATAACCTGGAGGATCTCTGGAATAAATTATGTGGCAGAATTGACTAAATTATGTGGCAAGAAGAGCCAAATAATCCGGCATAATGCAGCACATTTTGTCATAGTAATACTTCATTACTGAATTTTTTTTTTAGAATAGTAATACAGGCAGGGCAAATATTTCACCACCACATTAATGCCAGTTTTACACACAAATACAGGCATAAGCAACTGAAAGAAGACCAGTTAACCTTTGAGAAGTTTCTTCAACTGAGCGCAAACACATGTTGATCCATTTGAGCTGGACACATTTTTTATGTTGTTAAAATCTGCAGATTATATAGCAGATGATGGATTATGTGGCAAATGCGGCAAATCCATACTTCTGTGAAAAAAGCCACATAATCGCATAACAGAATTGCATAATCCCGGCGGCCCTGACAACCTCCCACTTAAAGTGGGTTCTCAGCCACTGTAAACGACTAAGAACTACCTGGGCTGCAGGATGAAAGGTAGACATGAATAAAGATGCTATTTACATCTTTAGCAACAGTATTGCATACACGCAATTATTTAAAATATATGGCATTTAGTCAATTTTTAGGCAAGTTGTGTTAAAGAACACCAGTTTGCGGCATTGTTTTCAACATTTTTATTGGGATGAACCTCACAATATCTATCCCTGTGGATGGTCAGACTTATTTGGGATGCCAAAATAGTTCTCAAATATTTTCGCAGTGCATCTTCAGACCTGTAAAACCCATGGCCTTTTAGGTAAATTAAAAAAAGATGCCTATATTTAGCTTTGTCTTTTTTAATCCCTGCAAGAGTATCTTGCAAACCCTGTCCCTCTTCCTCTCAAACTAGTTTGAGAGAGTAGAGATTTTACATTTCGCTCACTTGGTGTGTTTTGGGGAGCTGTTTACGCTGCTCTGAATTAGGAGTTTATCCGTTGCCCCCGTCCACAAGTGGTAGAGTTCCAGGAGAACGGGGCCCTGGAGCAAGGGTAGGACGAACGGCAAGTTGCCCATTAACGCCTATCACCAGAGCAACGAGGTGTTCTGGCCATCCCTGTCAGTCCATGACATTGTTCTAGGGGTCCACTGAAATCCCCAGTACACGTCTACTAGGACATTCCTACCACCCCTGGTAATTTATGTCAATATACTGAATACCAGGCGGTAGTGCACTATTATCACCTTCCTTTTACTGGTCCTGACGAAGTGCCAATTGACCCATTAGGGGCAAGCCTAGGTACGAAACATGTTGACCATTTACACATAGGTTGCCCCCCAGGGACATCATTTTCCACACAGGGGCATTCACTCAGTTTTTAATTAGGCTAGAGCTACGTAGTTTATTAAAATTTGATTTAAGAGGACTGCTCCATACCTATTTTAATTATTTTCACCCCCTTGTGCACTACCCAGCCCCCACACCCGCATGCACCTTACGGCTTCTTCTTCAAAAGATCCCCGGCAAAGAGCCCCGATTTCGGGAGCCCGTCAGGCATTGCAGCGCCGGCCTGATGAGGGGCAACCGCCCGATGATGAAGCATGACACCTCTCGTGGTGTGTGAGGGCATCACGAAGAAAGACCTGTCTTTCCCACACATCCCTACAGGAACATCAAACCTTCTCTAGATCTTAGAGTTCCAGGAGACCCTGGTCTCAATCCCTCGCTTCAAATTGTGTTTCAGGGCAAATCAGGTTATGTTCCTCACACATGCCTTGTAATGTACATGCTGGGAATTGATTTAAGACAAGGCTCTTACTTCTTCCGGCAGACAAGAGAAGTGAGGCATAGGGCAAAAAGAGACTCCCGAAAGAAGAGTCCCAACTACAGCGAAACCGGTCCTGGGATGCTTGTGTCCTGGTTCAGGGACGACCTGGCCTAGAAGTTCATGCTAGGCTGTTCCTGTTGGAGCAGGGGCAAGACTGATTTGCTTATGGCTCAGTGGAGGCTGGCATCTACGGGGAGGGCATACTCGAGGGCAAATAAAAATTAAAAAAATTATAATAAAATAAACACCTCTCCACTAGACCTCTTCTTTCTTAAACTCAAAGCTGGCCACCAGGAAACTCCTTTGACCAATCCTGGTGCTGCTCCCGTGCAGCTTGTGAGCAGCGCCCTGATTGGAAGGAATGGCCTCACTTGGCATTCTACAGCGCTCTGGAGGCCTGCACTTGCTCTAACCCACCTGTCTTAAGACAGCTGGGTTAGAGATGTTTAAAGAGCGCATGTGTGGCTGGCCACCGTAAGACGACCAGCCACAAAGACATGCACACTTTAAATAGTGCACATACAGCCCACCCTTCTCCCTGCTGCTGTCACTCAGCAGGCCCGGCCCCGTCCTTATGCTCTGTTCGGGACATGGGATGAAAAATTAAATGGTAACGGATCGCCATTTTATTTTTAATCTATGGGGCTTTGGGGTAATTTAAGTGGGGCAACATTCCTCCGCTCCAATGGAGGAGTCGCCCCTGGTATGCCTGGGTCCAAACTGAGGTGGCATGGTGTGCAAAATAATGTTCGATTGGGATGAGGTCCTTAGTAATTACCAGTGGCTGAGTCTAATTCAAGCATGCCATCCAACACTTTTTTGTATACTTCAATGCAACGCCCTAGGCATGGCGGGAATGCCAAGATGTTGGTCCCATACTCACTGTTCTACTGGAACCAAGCTACACCCAATAGAAGAGCCCAAATGAGGGTGAGACTAGTCTTGGGTCTTGTGTTCTGGTTTCGGGAGGACGTGGCCTGGCACTTTAGGCAGGACTGTTCCTATTGGAGCAGGGTCAAGACGGATTTGCTTACAGCTCGGCCGAAACTGAGGTGGAAAAACAATGATAGGCTGGGATGTGGCCCGAGTAATTACCAGTGGCTGAGATTAATTTAAGCATTCCAAACATCACTTTATTGTTCATCAGAAAAGAGGATTGAGGCATAGGGAAATAAAATGAAGTCTCTAGGATCGCACAGGGAAGTCTAGATTCAATCCATATCTTCTGCATTCAGGGTCACAAAATCATTTGGACCCTGAATGGACGTGGAAGAGAAGTGATGGTCTCTCACATCCTAAATGGGTGAAGTGGTCTACATGTTTAAGCCAAATACATCTATTTCTTTTGGCTTTCTTAAGGACCAGTGAAATAGGCTTAAAATATGGCCTGAACTAGTGAGATGTATGCTCACACACTAAGGTGTGTGTAAGTGAGAAATGGTTTTGTAACTTCGTGGAAATTATTGTGGGAGATTCTCTTCCACGTCCATCATTAATTTTGAATACTGCTCCAGGAACCCTATAAATAAAATTTGATTCACACCAATTGCACTGGTATACTGGAGGTAGTTTTAAGGTTTTCACTCACTCACCTCACCTCCTCACTTCCAAATCGAACCTGCTCTGCTGCAATCAAGCGTCGAAGCACACCTAGGAGGCACTCACTCGGCCCCCTAGGTGGGAACCAAATGATGAAGCACGCCACCAACTAGGTTGGTGGGTGAGGGTTCTGTTAAAAACCTAATGGGTTTTTCCACGAGGTAGACTACCTCTATGATCCTTAACTAACCAGTCTTACCACCACAAGCTTGTTCTCATTTGTTTATTCAAATACAAGAACCTCCATCTTGTCCACATTTCGACTATGAGAATTCAAAGGCATCCAGTTGGCAAGCGCCCAAAGATGTTCCTTGAATTGGTTCTACGGAAGATTGGAATCTCCGTCAAGGTGGAAAAATCTGCTAAGTGTCGTCAGCATACACGTAAAAGCGTAGGCCAAAACAAAAGATAAGGGTAGCCAAGGCTGAGGTTACATATATTAAAGAGTGTGGGGTTCAACATGGAGTCCTGAGGGACCCCACAGGTGATGGGTTTAAAATCAGAATGGAAATGAGCCAGTGGCACAAGTTGAGAGCATCCTTATGGAAAGAACAAGAGCCAGTTGATGCCAAAAGTGTCAATTCTATTTATGATATGAAATGCTGCAGAAAGGTCTATGAGAATGAAAGTACCCAATCCACGGGAGTCTAAGATTAACCTGATGTCATTGGTTGCTGCAATCAGTGCAGTCTCAGAACTGAAATTAGGGTGGAAGCCAGACTGAAGGTTATTTAACAGGTCATGGGCATCAATATACTTAGACAGTTGTTGGATTACGCAGTTTTCAGAGTCACAGCGGCTAGAAGGTCTCATACTTAGAAAGAACCGAGGTGTCGAGCATAGGCTTTTTTAGAAGGGGGATGATAAGCCCTTGTTTCCAGTCATCAGGTACCTTGCCAGATTTGAGTGAAATTTTGCAGAGCAAGGACACAACTGAAGTAAGAGAAGAGGCGACTGCTGTAGTGGCCTTTACTGGGAGAGGATCTAGGGTAGAATCAGTTGAAATTGCAAGGACAGTCAAAAGAATGTCATCAGTGGTTACAGAATCAAAAGATGACCAGACAGAAGCTGAAGTTTGTAAAGAAGGAGTAGAAGAGGACAGGGATGATGCACAATTGAAAGTCATGTCAATGCAAGGCGTGCTGAGAATCTAGTAATTTTATCTTGAAAGAAATTAAAGATCTGAGCACAACTGTTGGGCAGAGATAACTGTAGAAGAAACTGCATCAGGATCAGCAAGAGTGTGATATAGCGGAAAGATCTCTTTAGAAAAGTATTTTTTGCAGATTTGATAACACTTGGCTCATATAGACCAATCTTTTGTAAATGCCAAACACCCTTTTGTTAAGGGCTTGGTCAGCATGTTTGAAGGTAGACCTCAAATGTCTTTCAAATTTCTTGCAGCGTCTCGTTGCCGCAGAAAGTTCCTGTAGGTACCAAGGGGCAGAGGAATGTGTTCTGAAAGAGGTTCTGATTTTACAAGAAATAACAGAAGCAAATGCTTTTGTGACTCAGGTGTTGTAGTGGTCAAAGAGAGAATTTATATTCGAGGGAGAAATAGAAACTGTGCTTTCGAGGGCCGAGGCAAGTTTGGAAGCATTGGGGCATATTTATCAAAAAATCTGTCATCACATCAAGCCAACCTTGCTGCACTGCGCTGTGCTGCGTGATAGGGAAAGGGTATGAATGTGTCGTATTTAACATTATACAGTGCATTCCTGTCTTTTCCTTGCGCTGGTGCACAATGTGTTGCCTAGCGCCAATGTAGGTAACCTTACACCATGGTACAAGGGTACCTGCGTTGTAAGCATGATTGTTTTTTGTAAAGGAAGGGACAATCCCCTGAGGCATTTTCCTGTTTCAATGTGTGCTGCAGAATGCCGTACACATAGAATGAGGGAAAAACAAGGAGAAATAAAGATATATATCCTTGTTCCACCTTCCCTGGGGGCGTATAGCATTCGCACATCTACCATTAATGGTTAATCTGGGAATGCACCAAAATCCATAGGTGGATGCATGGGAACACCCACACTCCATCCATGGAACACGTCCTTAGGGCAGAGTAACGCAACACAGTGATTTGCGCCGCATTGAGTTACTCTAAATTTATCAGGCCACTCAGGGCTACATAAGATGGCCTTGCGTAGCTTGATAAATCTAACTTGACTTGCTTCGCTCTTGCGTCCCGTTGCATGACGCAAGGGTGATGCAACCTTTGATAAATTTGGCCAATGAAGTTTAGACCAAGGCCAATTTGGTTGAGAGACTTCAGGATAGGAATTTGATCGTGACTGAAAAAGTCAAAGACTGTGATAGAATATAGCTGTATGATCAGACCAAGTAAGCTCCATCGAGGAAATTATGTTAAGTAACTCTTTATGGGCAAAATACGGTCACTGGTGTGGCCTGCTGCATGCATTGGCTTAGAAACTAAATGATTATGCTGAAACGTCACGCAAGAGTAAATCAGGTCCTGGGAGGCTTTCTCAGAGGTATCATTAACAGGAAGATTGAAATTTCCAACGACTATTAGCCGGTCAGTAACCACGCTAATGATAGAAATAACTTCAAGCAATGAGGTTGTAAAGCATTTGACAGACTCAAGAGGTCTGCAGTTCAATATAAGCTTTAAAGAGAGTTTGTGATTGATAGTTAGGATCACAGATAACAATTCCAAGTCTGAAATTATATATATATATATATATATATATCCTTGTCCCAACGGAGGGTGAGATTTGTTTCTTGTCACAGGACTGCAATACCCATCATGTACTATTACCCGGAACTGTACTTAATAAGCACATTAGTAACTGTGACGTATTGATTGTTACATTTTGCTTGTTACCAGACCGTTTATATATATTCACTGAAGAAACCATAGGTTTCAGGGGCGTTATAGTTAGCTGGACTTTTCACTCGTACAAAACCATTGAAATTCCCCCGTTATAGTTAGTTCAGCTAACTATAACTCGCCCGCCCGCAATGCACTGCTGATGACGTCACATATTATATCACTCATAACATGGTCAGTGACATCACTCATGACATCACTGATGACATCTCAAATGACATCACTGATGACATCACTGATTACATCATCCAGTGAATGTGTGTTTTTCTGAAAATTACATATGTTTTATATATGTATATCTCAAGGTCGATGGAAGAATAAATGGGTATATAAGTGTCTAAATGGATGATTTGTTTTTGAAAAATTGATTGTATAACTGACTGATTAAGTATATCTTAGTGAATACATGGCTTAGTGCGTAATGTTTAAATATGTAAATATCTGTATCAGTCTCTCACTTTGTGTATAAGTGGCTGCATGGGTTGGTGAGTAGCTACATGAGTGTCTATATAGGTTATTAGTTGGTTTTTTGAGTATCAGTATGAGTGTCTGAGTGTCTGTATGGTTCGGTGGGGGGTATTACGTAGTGCATAGGTGCATGAATGAGTGAGTCACTGTTTGTAAGACAGCATGTGTGCAGGACTGTATGGGTGGATGAGTGTGTGCATGGGTGTGTTAGTGAGTGAATGACTGTCTCAATAGTGTCTTTATGAGTAACTACATATGTTTTAAACTGGTATATGTGACTATTGGTGTATATAAGTGAGTATATGTGAGAGTGAGAGATTGGAAGATTTCCTGTATGAATAAGTATTTTTTTCTATAAGTGATTGTTTAAAAGACTAAGTATGTGTAAGTTTCTGTAGAAGTAAGTGTGGTGGCGTGTGTATAACTGTATATGAAAGTAAATTAATGTTTGATTTTTTATTAGCATGAGTGACTATGTGTGTGAGTAACTCTATGGATGAGTGGCGTTGTGTAACAGGATGTATAGGTGTATGAGTACATATGATGAGTGAGTACATGTATGAGTGACTGTATAGGACTGTTGGTGAATGAGTGGATGTGTATGTGGATCTTAGAATTACTGAATAGGTTGTTGTAACTGGTATTGGTATGTCCATTGTTTTGAAAATTTTAGTATCTATTTTTGAATGTCTGTGTCAAAGGTTATATTAGGGGGAGAGGAGGTCTGCAACTCTATCACAAGGATGATGTCATCAGTGATGTCATCAGTGATGTCATTTGAGATGTCATCAGTGATGTCATGAGTGATGTCACTGACCATGTCATGAGTGATGTAATATGTGACGTCATCAGCAGTGCATTGCGGGCGTGCGAGTTATAGTTAGCTGAACTAACTATAACGGGGGAATTTCAATGGATTTGTACGAGTGAAAAGCCCAGCTAACTATAACGCCCCTGAAACCTATGGTTTCTTCAGTGAATTTCGACGGTTTTTTAAATGCTAATTCCTAACTATAACGTGCCTGAAACCTATGGTTTTTCAGTGAATTTCAAAAGTTTTTTAAATGCTAATTTCTAACTATGCCTACAGAGATAGGACATGTGAAGAGAGAAGAAAAAACGCACAGAAAGAAAAAAAAGAAATGCAGAAAGAAGCAACAGAAGTCCTCAAAGACGAAGAAAAGTGTAGGAAGAAGGATAACGTGCAGAAAGAATAAACAGAAGAGCAGAAAGAAGCCTTGTTGCAAAATCATCCTGTACCCTCAACTTTTTCAGACGGATACTGGTGGTAACTGAGTCTGACTAACCAGTCCTAGAGCCAGTGCTATGTTGAAAGACACTCAGAATATAGTGAAAACACCTACATACACTAGGGAACACTATGCGTTGGGGTCCCCCTGTGATTAGCATGACCTCCTCTGTAAGCCCCTAGTATATAATAGGGCAGGGGATTAAAACTACCTCTTAAAACGCACCACAGGGCGTGTTTGCACACGTCACCTCAGGCCCCATCCCCTCCCTTCCCTTCCCCACTGTGTAAACACGCCCTGTGGCCGTTTTAAGTTGGGAGATTAAGTCCCCTTGAATCCTGAGGGTCCCTAGGGTCCAACTAGACCACTAGGTACCTCCAGTAAGCGCCACAGAGCTGCGTTGCAGAGAGGTGTAAAAAGTGGCACGGCCTGGACCACCTCTCTGCAACACAGCTCAGTGGCGCTTACTGGAAGCACCTGGTGGGCTAGTTAGCCCCCAGGGACCGTCAGGATTGAAGGGGAATTATTTCCCCAACTTACAACGCGCCATAGGGCGTGTTTGCACACATCACCTCAGGCCCTGTCCCTCCCTTCCCCACTGTGTAAACACGCCCTGTGGCCGTTTTAAGTTGGGAGATTAAGTCCCCTTGAATCCTGAGGGTCCCTAGGGTCCAACTAGACCACTAGGTACCTCCAGTAAGCGCCACAGAGCTGCGTTGCAGAGAAATGTAAAAAGGGGAACGGCCTAGACCACCTCTCTGCAACGCAGCGCAGTGGCGCTTACTGGAAGCACCTGGTGGGCTAGTTGGCCCCCAGGGTCCCACAGGATTGAAGAGGAATTATTTCCCCAACTTAAAACGTGCCACAGGGCGTGTTTGCACACGTTAACTCAGGCCCCGTCCCCTCCCTTCACCACTGTGTAAACACGCCCTGTGGCCGTTTTTAGTTGGGAGATTAAGTTCATTTGAATCCTGAGGGTCCAACTAGCCCACTAGGTACCTCCAATAAGTGCCACAGAGCTGCGTTGCAGAGAGGTGTAAAAAGTGGCACGGCCTGGACCACCTCTCTGCAACACAGCTCAGTGGCGCTTACTGGAAGCACCTGGTGGGCTAGTTAGCCCCCAGGGACCCTCAGGATTGAAGGGGAATATTTCCCCAACTTAAAAAGCGCCTTAGGGCGTGTTTGCACACGTCACCTCAGGCCCCGTCCCCTCTCTTCCCCACTGTGTAAACACGCTCTGTGGCCGTTTTAAGTTGGGAGATTAAGTCCCCTTGAATCCTGAGGGTCCCTAGGGGCAAAATAGCCCACTAGGTACCTCCAGTAAGCGCCACAGAGCTGCGTTGCAGAGAGGTGTAAAAAGGGGCACGGCCTGCACCACCTCTCTGCAACGCAGAGCAGTGGCGCTTACTGGAAGCACCTGGTGGGCTAGTTGGCCCCCAGGTTCCCTCAGGATTGAAAGGGAATTATTTCCCCAACTTAAAACGTGCCACAGGGCGTGTTTGCATACGTGACCTCAGGCCCCGTCCCCTCCCTTCACCACTGTGTAAACGCGCCCTGTGGGCGTTCTAAGTTGAGAGATTAAGTCCCCTTGAATCCTAAGGTTCCCTAGGGTCAAACTAGCCCACTAGGTACCTCCAGTAAGCGCCACAGAGCTGCGTTGCATAGAGGTGTAAAAAGGGGCATGGCCTCAGAACACCTGTCTGCAACGCAGCTCCCTGGCGCATACTAGAGATACCTGTTGGGCTAGTTGGCCCTCAGGGACCCTCAGTATTGAAGGGGAATTAACTCACCAACTTACAACTGGCCAGGGGGCGCGTTTGCAGAGTGCTGCAAGGAGGGGGCGTGACCTCCCGCGCAATGCCGGTCTTTTATTTATTTTATTTTTTTAAGCAGGAGGGCTGTGTGGCCCCCCTTCTTTTTCTAATTTATTGGCCCTGGGGACCCCATCCCCCAGGCCCTGCACCCTAATTTTTTTTGTTGAAAAAAATAAATTTGGAAGGGGGCCGCGTGGCCCCCCTCCCAAGGCCTTAATCGGCCCCGGGGACCCCAACCCCCGGGTCATGGCCTTTTTTTTCTTTATTCTTTAGGAGGGGGCTGCGTTGCCCCCCTCCTCAGACCACTGATGGCCCCGGGGACCCCATCCCCTGGGGCCGGCCTTTGTTTTTTATTATTTTTAAAAAATATATATTTATAGAAACACCTAGGACATGCTGGACAAACCATATGTACCTATCACCATGACGATTTGCGTGATATTCATTAAAAGGCGACTATGCATACAATGAATCCACGTGGAATGTATTTACACCGCTAGTGAAGCTCTGACGTGTCTGACGCCCTACCCTGCCTAATCCCGGCTCCCCCACCGGGGGGTACTCTCCAAGTAGACACCCTTGTCGTTTATTTATACAAACATGGGTAGCTATTGACGGGCACATTTAATACACACGCACACCAAGCAATTCAAAGGGTATTCGACAAAAATTCGACCAAACTATGCAAGAAACCCCCCTCACGGTTAATAAAACACACATCCACCGCCGGATGTGTAATACTTTTTATTTTACTCTCTGGAAAGGAGACGGACCTCACTTGAGAGTCACAGCATGCTCCTGGCTGAGCCCAATGCTGTGTTACACCCACCAGTGCCCGCCGAGTGCCATACACCTCTGTGTTGTATTCCACCAGCTATTGCGTATGCTATGACACTCTCTAGCCCATGTGCACTGTAACACCACCCCGTGAATATGTCATGCCACACTTGCCTTCGCACAGGTTATATTGCCCCATCTAACGTGCCTTTCTCGATGCCTATGTTATAACGCACAGCGCTAAGCCATACATATTACAATCTGGGATCCATATCTTTGTCACAGTGCATATGCAATGTTACACTCCCCAGCACATATTTTATATTGCAACTTTAGAGACTAGTTAGGTTACACAACACTGCCCTGTGCATATTAAACTCCAAGGCGCATATCGCATAGCAAGCACTAGTGCCTGTGCTATCTCGCGCTCTCCAATGAATCTGTCATTGCGCACAATGTATTGCATATTATATTTCACGCCCCGGTTCATCTTATATCACACTTTTTGGTGCATAGTTTATACCATATACTATATCTAATTTTCATTTTCAATCGGGCTCTCAGGACTATGTTCTGTATAACACTGCATCCACCTACCCTTTTCACGGGCATTACATTTTGCGATGGGGGGTGGAGGGTCAGGGGGTGTTTCTGCCAAGTGAGCCCGGAGTTACAGTCACAAACGTCCTCTTCTTCCTGAATAAAAGTGAGATTATGCTGCATACTTGTTCATATTTTAAGTAGTTCGCACAGACACACATTTCAAAAACAATAAAGTTGCTAATACCCACCTTCTCTGAACAGTTAGCTTGCTGCCCCATCCACCTCCTCCCTATCCTCTGTTGTCTGAATCCATGGACTAGCCTCCTCCCTCCTGCCATTCATGGCCTGATGTGCTGCCACTGCCCTCCATTTAGCATGATGTACCAGTCCACTCCTCCTGCCCTCCATTGCCCAATTCTATGGCCCATCATTGACCTCCTGCTTAGCCTCTGTGCTTAGCTTGCTGCCCCTATTCTCCTTCCCCCTGCCCTCCGATGTCTTTGTGCATGCCCCTGCTCTATCCTTTTTGCCCACCATGTTCCATGGACCTGCCACTCCTATCTACTCTGAGTGTTCTGTTGAGCTGCCACTCCCCTCCCACCTGCCTAGCATTGTCAGATGACTGTAACCTGTCCCTGCCACCTCCACCCTGCCTGTCCACATGCCATGCCCCTATCCCCTTCCTCCTGTCCTCCATGGTCCATTTTACTGCCACACCCTTCTGCCCTCCCTGGTCTGTTGTGCTGCAACTGCTCCTCTTGCCTGCCCCGCGCCGTCTGTTGTGAGGCCCCTTCCCCTGAACTCTCTTGTCTGTGCCCAGGTCCTGACCCTCCCTTCTATCCTCCATGGTCTTTTGTGCATGCCCCTGCACCCTCCTTCTTGCCCATCATAGCCATTGTGCTGCCACTAACCCTCCTGCTTGCCATGCATGGTCTTCTGTGCTGCCATGGCCCCTCCCACCTTCCCTGTGTGGTCAGCTAGCTGCCCCTGACCCCCTCCCACCTTCCCTCCATGGTCTGTGTGTATGCCATCATAGTCTCACTGTTGCTCTCCATGGTGTGTCTTGTTTCTAGTGCCCATCCTGCCTGATCTCCATGGTCATCTTGCTGCTCCTGCCCTGCCCCCTTGCCCCCAGCCCTCTGTTTCCATGTGCAGACCCCTATTCCCTCCCTCCTGGCTTGTCTGTTCCATTGTAATGCCCCTGATCTGTCCCTCCTGCCCTTTATGGTCTGTTATGCTGCAGCGTTCTCTCCTGTCTGTCCATTATTGTCAGCTAGCTACCATTGCCTCTTTCCCCTCTGTTCTCTGTTGTCCATGTGCATGGTCCTGTCCCCTCCCCATTGCTTTCTATGGATTACTGTGCTGCACTCCCGTCCCGCATGCCCTGTGTGGTGTATTGTGCTGCTGCAAACCCTGATGCCTGCCCTGTAGGGTCAGTTTGGTGCACCTCTCCATGTCCCTCCTGTCCTCTGTTATCCAAGTCCATGTCCCTACCCCAATTCCTCCTGCCTACCATGATCCAATGTACCATACTTGCGAACATTTTGAACTTGGTAGGAGGGAGATTTTTAAAAAAACTGGGGTATTGATTTTCCCCTTTGAGTTACATTGAAAAAGAGGAGATTGTAGACAGGAGACAGATCAAATAAAGCCTATTTGAGCTTAAAAACATTGGACGTTTCCTGGCTGAAACGGGTCTGATGGCATGTATGGTTGTACTACCACTGCCTCTTCCTTCTGCCCACAATGGTCTATTATATTGCCACAGCCTATATAGCCAGTCCTGTATTGTTGGTTTGTTGCCCCTGCCCCCCTTTCCACTGCCCTCCATAGTCTGTTGTGCTGCCACTACCCTTCCTGCCTGCCCAGTGTGGTCAAATTGTTGCCTCTGCACTCTCCTACCTGCCTTCAATTTTCAGAGTCCGTGCCCCTGGCCTCTGCCTCTCAACAGTATCCCAATGAACAACTAGATTGCTAACATTCTATATTTATTACAAAAGTGTGGAACGCCTGACGTCATCTTGATTTAATCAAAACTGTAATACCTAGAGCATTTCCTTTATAAATTACATATATGAGAGGGTCTTATTTGCATCAGAATTATGGTTAGTGCTCTAAAAAACTAAAATGAGGACATATTTTCTGAGTTTTCAAATAGCGACAAAAAACTTTAATTTTTTTTGTAATCTTTATGTTATTTTATCCAGTTGACCACTTGATTAAATGTTGCAGTTAGGGGAGAGGATGTGGTGTTACTTCCAGAGCTGCAGACGTTGCAACTGGGGAAGCAGGTTGGAGTTTCTGCTTCAGCTCAACATTCTGTGATTCTGGTCAAATCACTTAATCTCCCCATGTCTACACCAAAATGAATTTGATGTTGTGTGATGTAACCAATGCTCATGTAAAGCACTCCAATAACTGACAAGTCTGCACTATATAAAACTGCAAATACACAAAAAATAAGTGTTTTGCACACTTCTGTCATTGGGCTACATGTGGGCTACATCTGGGTGATATTTGTGCTGCATTTGTGCTCTTTTGTCTCTGGTGGCCATCTTGGGAGATTTATTTGTTATGAAGTTTCCTAATTTCCTCATTTACTGCAGTCTCCTCGGTAGGAAATGCTTTCAGTTTTTTACTTTGATTCCATCAAGAAGGTATTCAGATATGTCACACATTTGCCATAAATTCTGAATGTTAGCACTCTAGTTGCTCATTAGATCACTGTAGTAAAGCTACTGCTCACCACGGAAGTCTGCTGCTGGTATTAAAAGTGCATGTTTCAGTCTGCATATCAGAATTTTTTAATGAAATAGAAGAGGATTTGAGAAGTCACTCAAAATGTGCCCTAATTTTTCTTTCTTCAGCACTAATCATAATTGCTATGGCAAAATGAACCCCCTCATTGTGTTCCTTTTTAAATTAAATGTTTTAAGTGTTGCCAGTTTATTCCAATCAAGATGGCTTCAGGTGTGCCATACTTTTGTCATAAGTAGGACAGTAAGCGCTCTAGTTGTTGTTAAGAACACTCTGGGACATGCTGTCATTAGGCTATACTTGGGCTACATCAGGGTGATATTTGTGCTACATTTGGGCTCTTTTGTCTCTGTTGGCCATTTTGGGAGACTTATTTGTTATGAAGTTTCCTAATTTCCTCATTTACTACAGTCTCCTCAGTAGGAAATACTTTCAGTTTTTTACTTTGATTCCATCAAGAAGGCATTCAGATGTGTCACACATTTGCCAGAAATTCAGAATGTTAGCACTCTAGTTGCTCATTAGATCACTGTAGTAAAGCTACTGCTCACCAGGGAAGTCTGCAGCTGGTATTGAAAGTGCATGTTTCAGTCTGCATGTCAGAATTTTTTAATGAAATAGAAGAGGATTTGAGAAGTCACTCAAAATGTGCCCTAATTTTTCTTTCTGCAGCACTAATCATACTTTCTATGGCAAAAAGAACCCCCTCATTTTGTTCCTTTTTAAATTAAATGTTTTAAGAGTTACCACTTTATTTCAATCAAGATGGCTTCAGGTGTGCAATACGTTTGTCATAAGTAGGACTGTTAGCTCTCTAGTTGTTCTTTAGAACACTCTGGGAGGCTGCAGTAGAACACAAAGGAATCAACTGACAGTCTCTGCCCTTGTTGGATGTACATGTTTTACTGAGAATGTCAGACTTCATTCTCAAATGACTGAGAAAGATAATGTGAATTTACAGAAAATATGCTCTCAGTTTAGCTTATAGATCACCTTCCAAACCTCTGTGGGAAAAGCATGAGAAAATAGTTTTCTCTCAAACAGGATTCATGATATCACAGCAGAAGGCTTTTTCACATGGTAAAATCACCTTAGAACACACCACAATTCCTAAAATGAGTATGGTACCATCAACAAATGATTTATAATGTAACTAAAGTCTTAAAACCTTCTATTAACTGCAATGCTTTTTAATGAGGTGCTATCATGTATATTGGTCCCAAGATGGCTGCCAACACTTCTTGGATGAAGTACTGACAGCCAATCAGATCTCACGATGAGATGTGTGGTTAGGCTCCGCCCAGATATATCTATCTTTTTAACTCTAATTTTCTCAGGAACTACTGAACGGATTTACACCATTTAAGCAAAAGGCACGAGTCTGAACTGAGGACTACCTCTTTGCCAAATTTGGTGTAATTCCGTTCAGCAGTTCGGGCTGTAGCTGCGTCAACAGGTCCTATGGGAAAATGCATGGGGAAAACACGTTTTGGGACCCCCCTTTTTTCTCGACCCCCGCTTGACAAATCACCGTGAAATTTTCAGGATAGGAGCGGACCGAAGCTGGCCAAAAGTTTGGAAAATTTCGCGAAGATTCGTCAATCGGCACCAACGTTATTCCAAATAGAATGTTGCGGATTTCCTATTGAAAAAAGGTCCTAACTATAACTACCTACTGGCGACTGCCAGTAGGTAATATATACATATATATATATATGTATTCCACAAAAATGGGTTCCCTTATGCACATATATATACATATATATATATATACATATCCCACATCCCACAATGCCAGGGACATGTAAGAAATCAGCGGGTCCGTGGCTTGCTCACTC
This sequence comes from Triturus cristatus, assembly GCF_964204655.1. Lineage (NCBI taxonomy): Eukaryota > Metazoa > Chordata > Amphibia > Caudata > Salamandridae > Triturus > Triturus cristatus. Next base: position 1,482,114,972 of record NC_140591.1, on the reverse strand, counting down.
GAGCAGGCACCAAGCGGAGCAGTGGGATCCTGTGATTAAGGAAGGTGACTTTGTGGCATTTCATTAGCGGGATTTTATTTTTGGTGCATGGACGGCGTCAATCCACATTGACACCACTGGGACTGCATATCCCACAATGCCAGGCACATGCCGTTTATTCACTTGAATGTAATGGAGATAAAAAGAGGGGTTGTTTGTTGCAGCAGCCGCTTCACAACAGCGTGCCTTTGATGAAGGGCGCAATGCCCGAAACGCGTCAACTCCCAAATGCTGCTCTAATGCATGAAATTCAATAAAGCACTTTCCTCGTGGATTTAACCTGTTGCAAGTGTACTTCACAAGGGGGCAATATTTTCCTTTCAAATATGTCGGCCGGCCCTGTCGAGGTGTGCACCACTGTAAGAAATCAGCGGGTCCGCGGCTTGCTCACTGGAGCAGGCACCAAGCTGAGCAGTGGGATCCTGTGATTAAGGAAGGTGACTTTGTGGCATTTCATTAGCTGGATTTTATTTTTGCTGCATGGCTGGTGGCAATCCACATGGACACCACTGGGACTGCATATCCTACAATGCCAGGCATATGCCTGTGATGGAGATAAAATGAGGGGTTGTTTGTTGCAACAGCCACTTCACGACAGCATGCCTTTGATGAAGGGCGCAATGCCCGAAATGCGTCGGTTCCCAAATGCTGCTCTAATGCATGAAATTCAATAAAGCACTTTCCTCGTGGATTTAACCTGGTTCAAGTGTACTTCACCAGGGGGCAACCTTTTCCTTTCACATATCTATAAATATTTATATATACATATACATACATATCTATATATTCACATAGATAATATTGTCAACCCAACCTATATAGGTTGCCAGTAGGTAGTTATAGTTAGGACCAAGTTTCCATTGAAGAAAGCATTTTTTAACTTGCCTATATCTTTGGCGCTGTTTGAAGAATCTTCACGAAATTTTCCAAACTAAGGGGGTTATTTTGATGGTGGGCGGTGGCGATCCGCCCGCCATCACAACATTATTTACCCCCGCCATATTATCATGGCGGGGGTACCGCGGCGGACGGAAAGTCTGTCCGCCGCTTTTCCGCCGGTCGGCAATCGTTATGAGTGCCGGCCGGACAGAGCTGGGGCATGATATGGTGGCGGTGCCTGGAAGGCACCACCATCCATATGATGATGCCGTGTTGTCAAGGCCTTTCCATGGTGGTGATGCGGCCATGGAAAGGATGACGGGAATTGCTTTGGCGGCCAGTTGTGGGCTCCTGGGGGGGTGGAGGGTGAGGGGCTGCACTTGGGGGGGGTACTATTGCCATGCACAATGTGGCAGGCACCACGTGGTGCCTGCCACGTTGTTCATGGCAATGCACAACATGCCATTTTGGAATCGCGGCGGGTGCTGATTACAGCAGCACCCGCCACAATGTCAAGATAGCAGAATGCGACTGCCAGGGTGGCGGTCACATCTTAATCAGTGGTGCAGGACTGCCGCACATCTGGCATCTGGTCCCAGCACCGCTAGGGTGCCCGCCATCCTAACGGGCCTCTAAGTGTCATAGTGAGTCTTGCGGTGTTTGGAGCGTTTTTACAAAGAAGTCGCAATTCCCAAGGACACACCGAGAATACTTTTTGAGAAAGTGCAAAACACATATATAGACATATTTTAGATAAAGTTTCAGTGTAGCTTTTTAGTAAGATACTAATTTAACTTTCCCCTTTGCATTCATTGTTGAAAAAACGACATCTAAAATGAATTTTCCTTTTTCACACCAACACCGGAGGTGGCAATGACATCAGTAGTCACAAACACAAATGACACAATGTAAAATAGATATATAGACATATTTTACACAAAGTTTGAGTCTAGCTGTTTAGTAACATATTGGTTTAACTTTCCCCTTTGTATTAATTTCCTGAAATAATGACATCTGTAATGTATTTTCCTTGTTCACAGCGACACCGGAAGTCGCTTTGACGTCGGTGGTCGTAAATACTGCCTGTTTTTGACAAAGTGTATACATTTGTCAAAAAAAGCACATCTGAAATGCCTTTTCTTTGTTTTGCGGCAACACCGAGAGTCGCAAGGACATCGGTATCTGCGACAATCGTGCTTTTTATTTATGAAGTGTAAAACACATATATGCACACATTTTACAGTAATTTAGACACTAGGGGGCCAATTTACAAGCCCCTTGCGCCTTTGGTACGTTTCTTTTTCCCATATTAAAAGTGACGCACCGTTGGTGCAAAGGGCTTGTAAATAAGCCCCTAGGGGTTTATCACTGCACTTTTTAAAGTCATAGTTTTTTATAGGAAGTTTGTATAAAAACAATCTTTAAAACTGATTTTCTATTTTCACGATGATATCAGCAGCCGTGATCAGCGCAAACACGTTGCGAAATGACAAAACAAAAACAGACATTCAATAGCCACCACCACATACAAAACGTATGACTGCAAAATGGATTAGAACCAACACACTAAACACATTACTGTCTAAAAGATTCTATAATAGCATGTATAGCTGCCTTAACATCTCTATAACACAGTGTCTAACTCTTTCAGTGGAACCTGTGACTGCATCCATCACTGTATCAGTAAGTCTCTCATTCAGTGTATAACTATTTCAGTGGATTTCTTTGGCTACGTAACAAACTGTGTGACTGCCTCAGTGCATCTATGATTGGGTGCATCGGTGTCTCAAAGGGTCTGTGATTGGTTTAATGAGTCTCTCACATGATCTGTGAGTAGGTACATGAGTGCCTTTGTGCATTTGAAAGTAAGTATATGACTGACTGGATCTGTGAGTGCATACATGAGTGTCTAAGTGAGTGGGTGGGTGAGGGGGTGCGTGACTGTCTGAGTGGGTCTGTGAGGGAGTGCATGAGCCTCTCAGTGGGTCAATGACTCGGAGTGTGAGTGTCTGAGTGGTTCTGTGAGTGGGTGCACGGGTCTCTGAGGGGGACTGTGAGTGGGTGCGTGAGTCTGAGTATATCAGGTACTGGGTGCATAAGTCTTTGAGCGGGTCTGTGAGTGGGTGTGTGAGTGACTGTATGGTTGTGTGAATATCTGATTGGGTCTGTTAGTGGTTGTATGAGTGTCTGAGTGGATCTGTGAGTGTGTGTGTGACTGTCTAAATGGGTCTGTGAGTGTGAGCATAAGTCTCTGAGCGGGTGAGTGATGGGTGCATGCATGAGTGTCTGAGTGGGTCTGTGACTGGGAGGTAGAGTATCTGGGTGGGTCTGTGAGTGGATGCATGAATCTTTGAGTGGATGAGTGAGTGGGTGCATGTATATCTGAGTGAGTCTGTGAGTGGGTGTGTGAGTCTCTCGGTGTATGAGTGAGTGTCTGAGTGCATAAATCTCTAAGAGGGTCTGTGACTGTGTGTGTGAGTGACTGTATGGGTGTGTGAGTAGATCGATGAGTGAGTGTATGAGTGTCTCAGTGGGTCTGTCAGTGGTTGTGTGAGTGCCTCAGTGGGTCTGTGTGTACATACATGAGTAAGTCTCTAAGTGGGTGCATGAATATCTGAATGGGTATGTTACTGGGTGCATGAGTATCCGACTGGGTAAATGACTGGATGTATAAGTGTGCAAGTGGGTGGGCAAATTGTCTGAGTGAGTTTGAGAATATGTACATGAGTCTATGACAGTGACCAGCAAGGGTGTGTATACAGATATAGATTCTTTTTGTTTTATATATCCACCAATATTTGCGATGATGTCACAATATTTGCGATATACCCGTAATGGTACATGGGGGCTGCACTGACGTCACGGTGCCGTCGTGAATATCGTGCATAATTAGAAAAACCTATTTTGGACACATAACTTGTGTCACTAACATCCCCATTTCTCAAACATGGGGTCAGAGTACCTACACCTTGACCCCTTATGTTAGCTTTCACAGAAATTTTCAGCCCTGGGAACCGTGCCTGACCGATAAAAATGGTGGCTACAACTTTCGGTTCAGGTTGCATCCAGTCATTCACAGCATTCCCGCTGGCGCACCCATTCACGATTTACCATGAAGTCGCCATGGAATAACCATGACCACAGCAAAACTGCCGCGAAATATCTGCGGCCAGGGATATCACTATATTTTTCGGTTTTAATTTCTCAAAAGCTACTGAACGGATTTGCACCAAATAACAAAAAGCACAATCTGGGTAACAACATCTACCTTTCTGCCAAATTTGATGTAATTCCATCCAGCGGTTCGGGGTAGGTTCTCCAACACTTTCCTATGGGAATGCACATTACAAACGTACCCTTTTTTCACACCCCTATTTCTTGGGCCCCACTGTACGGATCACCCCCAAACTTTCCGTGACAGTCAGAACCTACTTTGATACTTTTTTGGGAAGATTTCATGAAAATTGGTCAAGCGATGGCAAAGTTATAGGCAAATCAAAAAATGCTTTTCCCATGGAATCTAGGTCCTAACAATAACTACCTACTCGCGTTGGGTATACTTAGGTTTACTTTTCCATAGAAAGAGCATTTTTTGGTTTGTTAATAACTTTTGCCCCATTTGACGAATTTTCGTAAACCTTTCCCCCAAAAAATTCATCCACCTCTGTTGCTTGCTGGAAAGTTTCAGGCTGGGGCAGAGAAAAAAAGGGGCACATTATCAGGAAGGTAGATTTTGGTCTGCGGATTGTGCTTTTTGTGATTTGGTGGAAATCTGTTCAGTCATTTTTGAGAAATTTAGAGTGAAAATAATTGTATATTTAGGAAGTTGGGTCTGTGAGAGGCTTGAGAGACTCTCGCTTGAGCGCCAATTTAAAAATGGAGTGTTCTGATTGCCTCAGGGAGCTTTATTTTCCTTGGGCCATCTCACTCCTGCGGGAGCGAATACTCTTATTGCTGCCAGCAACATGAGAAAATGTTATCTGATAGCCATTACAGGACTCAAGTACTTAGTACCTTGTCCTGAAGCCATCCTCCCCAAGCCATCAGAGACCCCAGCGAGCCCATATCCTGGGCCGGACATTTTGTCTGTAGGGAGGGAGGATGAATGGCTCCCCTCCCTGAGGCATCACAGGCCACTGTGAGCCCGCCACCGGTGCCGAACATATTGTGTATGAGGAGTGGATACACGGCCTCCCTCCCCAAGCCTCTAAAGGCCCTGAGGAGCCCATTCAAGGCCAATATTGTTCAAAATAGTGAGGGGGCCATGTGTTTCCCTCCCTGAGCCTCTGAAGGCCCCAGGGACCCCATCTCCCAGGGCCGGCTCAAATGCTATGTACCGTCGAACCCACCCCAAGACATAGCAGTTTCCCTGCCCACACCATCGCGGGCAGGGAAACCTTGCTTCGGCGGGACATTTTTAAAACACAAAGTCCACTCCCAGCAGGCGGGAACTTTCAAAATGCTCCCGCCTGCTAGGAGCAGACTTTTGATCTGTTGCCTTGCCTGCACTGAAGTGGGCAGGAAAACAGATCAAAATGCTGCTCCTGCCCAGCAGGACCAGTATTAGGAGCTGCTACCAGCAGGCGGGAGCAATATCAACTCCTGCTGTATGTGGGGAGCCGGCTTGGGCTGTGGGGGCCTTGGTGCTTCCCCTGTGGCCCCCAACAAGAGTATGTTGTGTGCCCTGGCTGTGCACCAGGGCACCCACCTTTAGCAGGTTCAGGCCCCCCTCTCCTTCAAAATCATGCTTGGCCCCCGGGTCAGGGTCCTCGGTGCCTAAATCGGCCTGGGGAGGGGACCACATGTGCCCCCTCCCCTTTATTTAAAGGAGTGGCCCGAGGGGATAGGGTTACTAGGGCCTAACAAGGCTCAGGGTGGGGGGCCATGTGGCCCCTATACTGAAGCCATCAGTGCGGAGGGTTGGAACTATTGCATTACGTTAAAAAAACTAGAAATCCACACAACAAAAACAAAGGTTAAAGTAACGTTATAGTTAGATGTGATAAAAAGAACAGTTTTTTAAAACTAAACCTTTGAAATTCACTTGAAAAAACCAAAGGGTAAAGTAACGATATACAGCCTCATGCATCAACCCAAAATCCAGTCGGTAAAATACCGATTCGGTAATAGCTCCCGGTATTAAGTAAAAAATACCCAATCCCAATGCATCAACCCAAAAGCAGAAATCGCTATTTAAGGAATCCTTAAATAGCGATTCTTTAAATAGGGATTCCTTAAATACCGATTCCTTAAATAGCGATTGCATTTAAGGAATCCCAAAGTGAGATTCCTTAAATGCAATGCATCAAAGTTAAAAAATTAGCGATTTCGCTAATAGGGGGAGCAAATTACCATGAAGATGAACTGCATGGTAATTTGCAAAAACTTTGAAAAATGCACTTTTGTGCATTTTTCAAAGTTTCATGTTGCGCACACACATGCCCTTAGAGCATGTGTGTGTGCAACATATGTGCACATATCATTTTCAGGGGTGCAACAGGGTGTCCTTTTGACACCCTGGCACCCTTGAAAGTGCTCCCGCTATTAGCGATTCGGTAATACCGAATCGCTAATACAGACTGGCTTTACATTCATTCCTATGGGCCTCCAAGCCCATAGGAATGAATGGGTAGGTATTCCTTATTACCGATTCGGTATTACCGATTCGGTAATAAGGAATATTAAGGAATCGCTATTTGAATAGCGATTCCTACATGCATAGCCTTTTGCTATTCCTTATTAGCGATTCCTTATTTTTCGCTAATAAGGAATCGCAAATGGCATTGTTGATGCATAGGCCCCATAGTTAGGTGAATACGTTAGTGACAACAGTAACATTTTGAACTAAAAAAAACACAGAAATTCACCAGTTATAGTAATCAAAGCTAACTATAACTTGCGCCCCCGTCACACACTACTTATATCCTCACATATTACATCACTCATGACATGCTCAATGACATAATATATGACATTACTCATGGGATCTCAAATGGCTATATATAAATCAAAACATAGGGCCCCCTACGAGTCGAGTTCATGTGGGCGGTGCCGGCACATGAGTGAATTTTACTATAAAACTTTCACCCTTCAGGAAATCCTGCTGGCATGCTTCGTCATAGAGTTTTCACGATGGAGTCTAATACTTCCACTGCCGGCTTCAACCTGATTTCTTTCAGTGCGTATTTTATAGATATTTCAAGGGATCCTAGCTGTAAATGGTTAAAAGGCTCCCTGAGGCATACCTGCAACAAACTTTATTATCAGGATATTTCCTTGGAAGTGTTAAAAACAAATGCGGGCTCCATGTGGGATCCAATCACCTAATTACCCAAGTATCCTTCCTTGCAGTGTACATTTTTCAGTTTTCCTAAAAGATACTGAGGCTTTCGTCGGGGCCAGTAGTTCAAGGATCTCTATGGATTGCCTAATCCTTTCTAGGTCAAACAAGTGGGAAATTACCCTTACTCGCACATCATACTCCCATTCATACCATGCATAGACTTTATGGGTATGTCGTAACCGGCTAAATCATCAGTGAGTATCTGTGGAGAGATAAGAAAAATCCCCCACACCATTTTATGCTATCTTACTTAGTATACATCTGCATACCCACATGTCTCTTGATTACAAATTCCACCCAACGCCTATAGGGTCACACTGCACACACTACAGGTGAATATAGCTATGCTGAACGGAATTACACCAAATTTGGCAAAGAGGTAGTCCTCAGTTCAGACTCGTGCCTTTTGCTTAAATGGTGTAAATCCGTTCAGTAGTTCCAGAGAAAGTTAGTTAAAAAGATAGATATATCTATGGCCTCGGAGGATCCGCGCACCCTCCCCGCACCCTCCCGAGCACAATGCTAATTGGCTGCCAACACTCTGAATCAGGAAGTGTTGGCAGCCATCTTGTGCCTCGGTAGAACCGAGGCACAAGAAAACCGAAAAAAAGGCGCAAAACGTGACAAGGGGGCAGGGTAGAAACACCCTGACCCCCTAGGCCTGCTCAAGGGGTCCCACAAGGACCTTCAAGGCCCAAAAAAAGATATCTTTTTTTTTTAAATCGCGGGATGCGCATCCCGCTGGCGAAAAAAAAAACGCTTCCCGCGCTTTGTTTTTATTTAGCCCCCGGGGGGGCCAAGTCCCGGGGGCAATATGTAAATGATAATGGGGGGCCCAGAGGGACCCACCAGCCCCGGGGACCGCCACCCCCTGGGGCTTCATTATAGATGGGTGGGTGGGCTCAAAGGCCCCCCCAAGCCCCGGGGACTGCCACCGGGGCTTAAAGTCAATGTATGCAGGGGGGCTCATGGTCCCCCCGCAGCCCCAGGGACCGCCACCCCCCAGGGCTTGTTTGTTTTAAAAAAAAGAAAAAACCCTGTGTGGGGGGGCTCAAGCCCCCCCACACGCCCCGGGAACCACCACCTCCCCGGGGCACTAATTATTTATTATAGGGGGTATGTAATGGACCCCCAAGCCCCGGGGACCACCACCCCCCGGGGCTTTAAATTAAGTGGGAGGGGGGCCGCGCGGCCCCCCCTGGAGCTAATGATGGCCCTGGGGACCGCCACCCCCCAGGGCCGGCTCCTGAAGTGTCCCGGGGTGCCCACCCCCGGGACACTGCTGTTTGCAATGGCAGGGCGGGAGCCTCGCGGCTCCCACCCTACCATTGCAAACTGCTTTGCTTCATTGAAGCGAGAGCAGGGAAACCTGCTCTCGCTTCAATGAAGCAAAGCAGATTGCTTTTCCACAGGGGGAGCAGCATGTTAGCTGCTCCCCTTGTGGAAAAGCAATTTCGGCTCCCGCAGGAGGCGGGGAGCCGGCTGGAACTATGGGGGGATTGGGGACACCCCCATGGTCCCCTACGAGGTGGCCAGGCCCCGGGGGATGGGGTCCCCGGGGCCAGTAGTGGCCCGGGAGGGGGCCACGCGGCCCCCCTCCTAAGAATAAAAAACAAAAAACAAAAAAAAACGGCCCCGGGGATCCCGGGGCCAAAAGGGGCCACAAGAGGGGGGCAAGGCAGCCCCCCTCCAAAACCCAAAAAAAAAGCCAAGCCCCGGGGGATGGGGTCCCCAGGGCACATTATGGCCTCGCGAGGGGGGTCACGCGGCCCCCTTCCCGATTTTTGGGGTTTTTTTATAAAAAAAAAAAAAAAAAGGGGGCAGGCCCTGGGGGATGGGGTCCCCAGGGCCAATAAATTAGAAAAAGAAGGGGGGCTACACAGCCCCCCTTCTAAAAAACAGCCCCCCTTCTAAAAAAAAAAAAAAAAGAAGGGTTCGGGCAGGAGGCCACGCCCCCTCCTTGCACCACTCTGCAAACGCGCCCCCTGTCGCGTTTGCAGAGGGGGATCTAATTCCCCTTCAATACTGGGGGTCCCTGGGGGCCAACTAGCCCACCAGCAACCTCCATTATGCACCAGGGGGCTGCGTTGCAGAGAGGTGCAATGAGGCCACGCCCCTTTTTACACCTCTCTGCAACGCAGCTCTGTGGCGCATACTGGAGGTACCTGGTGGGCTAGGTGGCCACCAGGGGACCTCAGGATTCAAGGGGACTTAATCTCCCAACCTAAAACACCCCACGGGGCGCGTTTGCACAGTGGTGAAGGTAGGGGGCGGGGCCTAAGGTGATATGTGTGCAAACACACCCTATGGCGTGTTTTAAGTTGGGGAATTAATTCCTCTTCAATCCTGAGGGTCCCTGGGGACCAACTAGCCCACCAGGTACCTCCAGTAAGCGCCACGGAGCTGCGTTGCAGAGTGTTGTAAAAAGGGGCATGGCCTCTGAACACCTCTCTGCAATGCAGCTCCCTGGCGCATACTGGAGGTACCTGGTGGGCTAGTTGGCCCCCAGGGGACCTCAGTATTGAAGAGGAATTAATTCCCCAACTTAAAACGCGCCACAGGGCGTGTTTGCACACGTCACCTCATGCCCCGCCCCCTTCCTTCACCACTGTACAAATATTCCTCTAATATCAGCCGAACTACGAATTCCGATTTACTCACCTGTTATCAGGAGAGAACCCAGGGCTGCATCTTTTAGACCAGCAGTGACCCTGAAAAGTAATTCTAAGCGTACTTACCAGTAACTTGCATTTCCTTCCATAGGAATCCATTGTGTGGTTTTCACCAGAAAAGTTTCTAAGTGTCCATTTTTGAAACGTACAAATATTCCTCTAAAATCAGCCGAACTATGAATTCCGATTTACTCACCTGTTATCCGGAGAGAACCCAGGGCTGCATCTTTTAGCCCGGCACTGACTCTGAAAAGTAATTCTAAGCGTACTTACCAGTAACTTGAATTTCCTTCTATAGGAATCCATTGTGTGGTTTTCAGCAGAAAAGTTTCTACGTGTCTATTTTCACAAACTAAAAATATTCCTACAAAATCGTCTGTATGACTTAAACACATTCTTTCAACTGTTTACAGGAGGTTGGCCAGTGCTGGATCCAGGATCCACCACTGAGTAAGAAAAAGTAACGATAACACTACTTACCTGCTAAGTGAATTTTCTGCCATAGGATAACATTGGTGATTCTATGTGAAAAATGTTCTGTCAACTTTTAAAATACAATAATACTCCTTAAAAATAACTACTGTAACCAAAACGCTTTTACTCAACTGTTTACAGGAGATGTCCAAGGACTGAATCTAGGATCCAGTCCTGTGGTTAGAAAAGTAATCCATAAAGTAACTAATTGCATTTAACTAGAAATTCACATTGAGCTCAATGTTGCTTTGATTTTGAAATTGTGTTGCCCATTGCAACAACTGTAACTACTGTACTTAAAAGTCTGTTGCCTATTTGCCAAGTGTTTAAACTAAAGTAATTCATTCTGAGAAAGTATATTTTGTATTATAATGTATAATGTAATTATAATGTAATTAAAAAATATGTATCTAAAAACAAAGTTTAAAAAATGTAGTAAATCAGTATCAAAAAAATCAGTATAACAATTAATACATTAAAAATTGTCATTTAAAAAACCTTTGAAATTCACTGAAAAAACTATAGGTTTCAGGCCTGATATAGTTAGGAATTAGCATTTAAAAAACCTTTGAAATTCACTGAAAAAACCATAGGTTTCGGGCCTGATATAGTTAGGAATTAGCATTTAGAAAACCTTTGAAATTCACTAAAAAACCATAGGTTTCAGGCCTGATATAGTTAGGAATTAGCATTTAAAAAAACCTTAGAAATTCACTGAAAAAAACAATAGGTTTTAGGGGTGTTATAGTTAGCTGGACATTTCACGCGCCCGCAATCCACTGCTGATGATGTCACATATTACATCATTCATGACATGGTCAGTGACATCACTGATGACATCTCAAATGACATCACTGATGACATCACTGATGGCATCATCCACGTGACAATCAGATACACCTCATCATACACTAGTATAACCTTTCATCATTCACTGTAAAATACAGAGTGCCAGATTTAAAACCATTGACACACCAATACAAGTTTCTAAACACCCACTCAGGGATTCCTAGATATATACACACATCTAATCACTTACCTATAGATTCACTCATACATGCTGTCAATGATCAATAGAACACTATCACTTATACACCTATATCGACATTACACACCAGCACACATCCTAATCACTTATGAAGTCATCCTACTCACTTATGCAAACAATGGATCATACTTACTTTTACTTACCTATACACTTATAAAAACACCACTTCATCTATTCAAATAGATAATAAATCATACTTGGTGTGTTATAAAAACACTATTACAAGTATACAGTTATCCATACAGTTACTCATACAATCACTGAGTCATATATATACTTATTTATATGCAACGACTGACACATACACTGGCTTTTATTTTCCTAGTTTGTTGGACATGTACCATGAGACATATATTGGCTCATCACCACACCCCTAAAGATATTCACTCACCCAAACAACTGTTATAACATGTAGTTTAAACTTCATATACCTACTGAATCAACTATTCACACATCTTTGGGCAGTCACACCCCCCCCACCGAACCACACACACATTCACTCACTCTCCCATACAAATACTCAGTTAACTAATCAATAAATAATATAGACTTTCACGTAGCTAGTAACCAACTGGTGCAGCAGTTTACACAACAACTTACAAAGTGATACAGATATTCACACAGTTTAGTCACTATCCAATATATTTAGTGAGACACTATAAATTAGTCAAGTAAACAGTCAATCACACTGCTACTAAATCCTCCATCCAGATATTTCTATTTATATATCCACTCATTCTTCAATGCAAATTGCTATATATATATAATACATATTTAAATAACGAACCAAACCACATTCACTGGATGATGTCATCAGTGATGTCATCAGTGATGTCATTTGAGATGTCATCAGTGATGTCACTGACCATGTCATGAATGATGTAATATGTGACATCATCAGCAGTGGATTGCGGGCGCGCGAGATGTAGGTAGTACAACTAACTATTAAACCAGATTGGTCGCACACTGCTACACCTACCAGGCGTGTTCCCCCAATGAAAATGGTCCCTGAAGGTCAGCGTCGGCGGATACACCTATGCTCGAGTGTGAATGCAAGTATGCGTGGCGTGTGCCATCCCTGGACACGTGTTTCGAGGTAGTTGCCTCTCGTCAGCAGGGAGTAGGAAAATGTGTGGGGTTGCTGTGTAAGCTGCTAAAATCGTTATCAGGTCTAGTACCTCTCGTAGCGCGCAGGTGCGTAACCATGAGCCCGTCGACTCCACCGGCTCAAGGGAGCCTGAATATAAAGTTAAACCAGATTGGTCGCACACTGCTACACCTACCAGGCGTGTTCCCCCAATGAAAATGGTCCCTGAAGGTCAGCGTCGGCGGATACACCTATGCTCGAGTGTGAATGCAAGTATGCGTGGCGTGTGCCATCCCTGGACACGTGTTTCGAGGTAGTTTCCTCTCGTCAGCAGGGAGTAGGAAAATGTGTGGGGTTGCTGTGTAAGCTGCTAAAATCGTTATCAGGTCTAGTACCTCTCGTAGCGCGCAGGTGCGTAACCATGAGCCCGTCGACTCCACCGGCTCAAGGGAGCCTGAATATAAAGTTAAACCAGATTGGTCGCACACTGCTACACCTACCAGGCGTGTTCCCCCAATGAAAATGGTCCCTGAAGGTCAGCGTCGGCGGATACACCTATGCTCGAGTGTGAATGCAAGTATGCGTGGCGTGTGCCATCCCTGGACACGTGTTTCGAGGTAGTTGCCTCTCGTCAGCAGGGAGTAGGAAAATGTGTGGGGTTGCTGTGTAAGCTGCTAAAATCGTTATCAGGTCTAGTACTTCTCGTAGCGCGCAGGTGCGTAACCATGAGCCCGTCGACTCCACCGGCTCAAGGGAGCCTGAATATAAAGTTAAACCAGATTGGTCGCACACTGCTAAACCTACCAGGCGTGTTCCCCCAATGAAAATGGTCCCTGAAGGTCAGCGTCGGCGGATACACCTATGCTCGAGTGTGAATGCAAGTATGCGTGGCGTGTGCCATCCCTGGACACGTGTTTCGAGGTAGTTGCCTCTCGTCAGCAGGGAGTAGGAAAATGTGTGGGGTTGCTGTGTAAGCTGCTAAAATCGTTATCAGGTCTAGTACCTCTCGTAGCGCGCAGGTGCGTAACCATGAGCCCGTCGACTCCACCGGCTCAAGGGAGCCTGAATATAAAGTTAAACCAGATTGGTCGCACACTGCCTGATAACGATTTTAGCAGCTTACACAGCAACCCCACACATTTTCCTACTCCCTGCTGACGAGAGGCAACTACCTCGAAACACGTGTCCAGGGATGGCACACGCCACGCATACTTGCATTCACACTCGAGCATAGGTGTATCCGCCGACGCTGACCTTCAGGGACCATTTTCATTGGGGGAACACGCCTGGTAGGTGTAGCAGTGTGCGACCAATCTGGTTTAACTTTAATAGTACAACTAACTATATCGGAGGAACTTCAATGGTTTTGTTCGAGTGAAATGTCCAGCTAACTATAACACCCCTAAAACCTATTGTTTTTTCAGTGAATTTCTAAGGTTTTTTAAATAGTAATTCCTAACTATATCAGGCCTAAAACCTATGGTTTTTTTCAGTGAATATATATATATACATATATTTCGCAGTAAGCACAAATCAAGACACTCATTCAGGACACAGTGTAGTTGAAGAGTAGATTTATGATTTATGTTATTGTTGAACCTCCAATTAAGGGGGGGGGGAGGCAGAGAGAGATTTGAAACATAATAGGCACTTGCTTGCCTGCTCTGAGATCCCCTTGGTAAAGAGTAGTTTTGGTTTAGTGACAGGCTATTAGCACTTGTTGGGAACGTGTTTTTTCTGTTGTTTGTTGTCTGTGAAAGTAGATGTCGGCAGCAGAGGAATCCCCCTGCCCCATCTTAAAATCATTGAACTCGGGTACAGTAAAAAAGACATTATTCCATTCACAGTGAGCCGGCTGCCAAGAGTCCCCTTTCCAGTGAACCTTAACAAAAGGATTGTTGATTCACCGGCTGCACTGCTCTCGAAGGTGGAAAACTCATCCCCGCCCTCTGACAGCGGAATGAGCCGGGGGCAGAGGCAGGCCAGCAGGGGGAGGGGCGCCCCAAGTGATGTCCATAACCCAAAACGCAGACATTCAGCAGATTCTTGAAATTATGTGAAAAGGTGTCCGGTTTGGCAGAAACGTGGCCAAGGCCGCTTGACAGACAGGTGATTATTTCTGCCATGTCCAATTTTACTGACAAGGGATGTAAATTAGGAGCTATCGTTTGATGTCATGGGAACTCAGTTACAAAAAACAAAGTGTCCTGAGAACCAGGCAAATATTTGAAATAAAGAAGTGAGATGAATATTGGTTTGTGTTGCACGATGGAGCGGTTTATAGTCACAGTCGAATGCACTCCCAGGCTGATTCTTAAATCGCACTTGTGCAAATGACAAGTTTTATGAATGAAACCAACGTTTTGGAACTTGATGGAGATGCAGCCAGGAAAGCTAGCTTTCACATGGAGAAAAAAACCTAAAACATTTAAAGTGCAATTGCACAATTATATGGTATTTTTGTATGCGTAAATATACACCAAGTGTATTTAAATCTGTGAAATTGCCTCCATCATTTGGAATTCACAATACAATTCCAGGACTGCTGGCAAACTGCAGGGATCACAGAAGCCCAGGAACAGCCCTGGAATCACAGGCGTATTCTAAAGAGAAGTTCGAAGTTGTTCCAAATGCAGGAGTAACCTAAGGGAGTACATTTCCAGCTTTCTCTGAGAATCGGACAACAAAGTTGTCTGCAGTCCAAGAACACCTTTGCAGTGGGACTAATCACAACAAGGAGGATAGATTCCCAAAACACTTGTAGTAGATTCTAGTTGATTCAACAGATTCATAGGGTCTGATTTCAAATATAGTTCTTGGTGAATCATCCCAAAACGTCCAACACCCTATTAGTAAAATATCAAAGAGGACATGCTTACTTCTGTGTGTGTGCGCGCACACACGCATGCACGCATGCACGCACGCACGCACACACACACACACATATTACGGGTTACTCCTTTGGAAAGCAGGATACACCCAGACGGACACGGACCCAGGTTCAGTGCAAAATGATTTTTATTCTTCTCTCGTCGCCATTACGCGTTTCGGCTCATTCGAGCCTTGATCACATGACAATGGTGAGTTGAAAATGTGCAATATTTAAAGTGACGGTGCTTGATTACCCCTAGTATCACCTGATTTCGTCTTCATGAACATAGACAAAATACATATAATTTCAAATATGTCGAACCTTTTACAATTGATCGGATATTTTCTAAATGTTGTAACTCATATTGTCTACTATCGTGTTGCCCTTAAACTCATTTGCATATGATAGTATTGTTACTCTCATTTAACATTTACATATCTCAAAATTCCTGTCTAACTGTTGAGTATACAGTATTTTCGAAAAATAAATAAATTCAGGGATCAATCCTCAATATTATTCTTTTTAATCATCAGTTCATGTAGGTTGATTGTTTTTTTTTTTTATTAACACGTGGTACATCACCCTAAAGTACTTGGTGCTATAAAGTGCATATCAGTTGTGTGCAGAAAAAAACTCAGATAAGATTTATGTGCTGTTGTAAATACTTTAAATGGTGGTTTATATATACATATTCATTTTACTCCCTTTTTAAATGTTTTGGGGCCAATTCAAGAGTGTGTAAAGAGTGCTGCAGGAGTACGTCTTAACATGTTCTACGAGACCTTTGTGAATAAGCTCCTTTGTGTCCACTGTCCCAAAGTTTGACTCACCTCCTCCATCATAGCCCACTGTGAGCATAGTCAAACTGGTGAAGTCAATGGGAAACTGTTAAGAGAATAGCAGCCTTTTCACATATAAGCCTTCAAAGGGTAAATCACTGCCTCTACAGCAGATCCCTCTTGCAGTTCTACAACTAACAGGTCCACTGGGTTAGGCTTTGGGATTGCCCATATGAATTATTGCCTCTCTTCAACCAGCCTCTCTCAGCCACTGGCTTGGGAGTTTGTCAATCACTTCTTGGCTCAGCCCAGTAGAGAATGTATCCCTCACATAATGCCATTGGATGTTTGAATGTATCCTTCTGCTACTGAACTGCAAAGCAATCACAGCATGACGTTTGCACAACACAACATGGTACATGGGTGACGCAAACCTCTAAGTCAGATTTTTGAAGCCACGCACAGCTACTTTGCGTGGCTTCAGAAATCTAGAGTAAAGCAGCGCAGCACAAATTGCTGCGTTGCATCACTCTGCCCTGGGTAGGTGTTCCATGGGCGTTTTGGGTGTTCCCACAAAACGTACACCTTCCCAGAAGATGCGTAACACGGAGAAATATCTCTAGTTCTCTTAGTTTCTTCCTCTTACTATGTGTGCTGCATTCTTAAGCACACAGAGAAAGAGTAATATACCTTCCAGAATTGGTTTTGTGCCCCTTCCTGCACAAAGAAATCCTGCATGCAACGCGGGCACCTTTGCACCATGGTGCAAGGATGCCTGCATTGTTACTAGGCTGCCAAAAGGGCGCCAGCGCAAGCGAAAGGACAAGAATGTGCAGTATTGCCTTAAATACGATGCATTTCTGTCCTTTCCCTGTCATGCAGCGCAGCAAGGTCCCTTTGCTGCGCTGTACTGCGTGACTTCCTCATTAATGAGGCTCTGACTTAACAATGGCCCACTCTGTCTCTTTCTGCTGGCTCCCTCCCTTGTGCCACGCTTTAATGTGTCACCTCCGCATGAATTGGCACATTAAACCCAGACCTATTGGCGTTGCCAATGCTTGTTATTTTTGGTAGTTTATTAGTTTCCTTGCATTTTCTTAATTTGGACTTGTGTAATGCAATGTATGAGCTCCAGCTGTGTATCCTATCCAGGCCACGGTCCACCTTGCTTGTCCACTATACATCATTTCAGTGCTTCTAAAAAAGAGAGGTACATTCACACACTTCTACTAGGGAGTCCCTTAACCAAAACCCCATCAAAAGCACTATTTATATATCTTTTCCTGCTGGTACACTTGGGCAGTTAATTATCATTATGACCAGTCACAAGATAGGGTATTTAAAATAGGTTGTTCAGCTTACCACCTAGAACTAGATCATAGTATATCAACCCGCTGTATTCCTGTGCTTTAAACATGCCAATAACCAAACAAGAGCAGGAAATATTAACGCAGAGTATTTCATTTAGAGAAATCAGGGAAACCGAGAGGAAATACCCTATAGAGGGAATGCTGTTACAGTTGGGCATCTGCTCCTGGTTTTGTATTTAGTGGGAAAAAACGTGTGTGCGGTGAAATTGTTACTGTTATTGCCTTTGCATTTTTCCCCCTGAAGTTACCATTTGCTTTTGCTGGTGGTATCAGAGCATGGATTTACTGATCTGTAATCATATTTGCCCGTATGTATGTTTTTTAAACTAGCCAGAGGGGGCCCAAACATGGGAACCTTCCAAGGTAATTTGCCCCCATGCCTCTTTAGAACCTACATATAAAAATGTCAAATTCTCTTTTTACGCCACCTTTTCTCCAGAATAAGTTTCTAAGTCCGAAGGTAACTCAACCAGGACATACCTGGGCCTTCTATCCAACTCCATGGAGATCAGCCTTAAACCTTACCCTAGCGTGACCAGTTGAACGCGGTTGGCACTTTGTGGTGCTAAAATGTAATTTATATTTGAAGAATTGATACGTCTGGTTCTCCTAATTGGATTGTTGTCGTTTGGATCTCTTTTTGTTAATTAAAATATTCTCTATATTTATACATTGGAGTGGGATTTTTATTGTGTTGTGTTTTCAAAGTTGTAACTCTATCGTTACTTCTAAATGCTTTACAAAATTTCCTAAATTAAGCTGGTGTTGTCTGTTCCATAGCTCGCATAGCTTTAACTGCGGTGAAATTTCGGCCGTTTAGCGGAGTGGGTTGGGCCGCGTCGGCCAACGGACGTGTGCAGCACTACGGAGGTAGTGCTCGCGACGGCCGTTGCCCGACGAACGCATGCAACGGGTTAAAGTACTGAAACGTTTCCTGGACCTAACAAGAATTGTGACATTATTGCCTATGGTGGACAACCATTCACCACAAATAGTCCGCTTTTGCATATGCACTCACTCAAATGCTATAGCGTAAAGGACCAAAAAAGAGTCTGCAGCCCCTTATGTAATAGGGAGGTGCCCAACGGGTGCAAGTATTGCCTGTTACACCTGCATAATGACGAGTGACTGCTGTGTATGCACAGCATATAGAGGTGGGGTGTGAACTCTGATGAGCAGCAAGAGAGACAACAACAAGACATAGCTTCCAAATGAACATATTTACAGAGTGAATAAAAAAATAGATCATAAGCAACGAGTGAGATTCCAGGGCTATTTTGAATGCTAGTAAAGGGCTGATAGGTCTTAGGGAGTTTAAAAAAAGGGGTCTTAGCATTTCGGGGTACTGGAATGCAGTTGAGTCTCAGAGTGGCTTAGGGGTAGCGAGAAGGTGAAGACTGGGGGATGCTAGGTTATAAAGGGAGTGTATCGGGCCAGTGTTAGTGGACAGGACTGAAGGCTTTAAAAACAGAAATCTCTAGTCAGTAGGGATCCTGTGCCTCATGGTCAGCCAGACAGTGGATTTAGAAAACAGAGGTGGGGGACTGCCTAGTAAAAATAAGCAGGACTGTCTGCCCTAGTGAAAAATCTTTCAGTTGCTGACTAGAGGTGAATCTCGGCAGATGCAGTGTCCAGATTACAGAAATGTGAGAGGAAACCCCTGTGGGTCATAAATATTAGGATGGAATTGCTGGATGTCCTGCTGTGGGGTACCGCAGCTGCCCTTCCGTTGCTCAGGATGTGACTAGCAGCTGTTGCTGATTTTCTCTGCTCCAAATACACAGTGCAGCAGTATTGGGGTTGGGAGTGTGGTGTTTTGGCCCGAGGCCTGCATGTCGGGTAAACGACCACACAGACACGGTAGTATGATACTGTAACTGGCCCAGGGCACGTGCGCCCAGCCCCTTTTATTAGCAGGGTCACCTGACCGGTGACGCCTGTGATGGGTGAGTGTGCAGTGTGGGGTACAACAGAGATGGAACACTAGACCGTGCCCAGCAGGACACTACATCCCTCCCAAACTTTAATGAAAAGAAACAAACAAAAGTCCAACCTGTAAAAAAAACAAATAAACAATATACAGCACCAAATGAGTCTCTTCAGGCCGTCAGCCAGGCAGCGCTGCAGTTTTGGACCGCATAGTCAGGATGCTTTAGTCCGCCTTGGCGATGTATTTCAGACCGGCCTGGTCTCGCGGTGTTGGAGTCTATTTACGAAGTTCAAGTATCGGTGCATCTAGAGCGGTGGTGGAGTCCACTCTGGAGTTCTCGCAGGTGCTCAGGGTCTGGTGGACGACAAACCTAAGCTGTTGGGGAGGATCTCGGTGTATGAGGCCTTTCCTTGGAGGAGACAATCTTGATGGTCTTTCTGGCTCCTGAAAGCCGAGCAACTTCAGACTTGCCTCTCGTGCCTGGACTCTTCTCTCACTGGAGCCTCCTGGAGGGCCTTCCTGCCGGGCTGCCATGGGACCATGTGGACTGTGCGGGCTTCATGAAGGCCGCGCGAGGCGTCGCTGAGGAACTGTCAACAGTACCACAGCCAAGTCGCTCATGTAGCCGCAGAGGGTGGTGTCTCGGTCTAGATGTTCTCGCCGTCAGGACTCAGGTTCTGTGCCTTCCTCTGATGGTCTTTGTGCATCCAGTCTTTGATTGTGACCTCTATGCTTCCTGTGCTTGTCATGGAGTTTCTGCCGACGCATCTCTCCTATTGGGATTCCCCTCTCACAGGAACTCCGTCGAGGCCCTTGCCCCTGGATTGCCCCGTGATGGCGTGGGCAGTGTGGGCCTTTCGTAGGCCACGCTGAGGGGTCGCTGCAGAACTCCCAACAGGGCCACGGCTAAGCCTCGTGTAACCCCAAGGGTGGATCTTCCAATGGTCGAGTATGCTGTACTTCGGCAAGCTTCAGGTTGACGGGGGCACACAGAAGGTTCCTGGGTGGCTAGCCTCGTTGAACCCCAGTTGTTGTTGTTGTTGGGATCCACTCTGGTGGTGCGATGATCCTTTGACGTCCTTGGTGATGATGCACCTGGATGACGATGACAAACACAGTGATTTTCCTTCAGTTGAGCAACAGGCGGCAATCTCCTGCCTTGGGTGACCTTGTGAAGTAAGGAAGGCTAGACGGACTTCGTGACCACTTGAAGTTGTCTTCCAGCAGGTGCACTTGCTAGGCGTGGCGCTATCGTTACCAAGCAGCTGATGACAGGCGAGAGGACGGTCGAACTGCGAAGCGTGGGGCCTGGATGCAGATCGCGCTTGCTAGCGGCTTACGGTTGGTCCTCCCGCGAAGCTGTCTCCAGAGACGTCTCTGCACCTTAGTGGCTGGCTTGTGCTGATGAACACCTTCTCCAGTGCTGGCATGAATCCTCTGTCCTGTCGCTCTTCTCTGTTCCATCTTGCGTACCTGTGGTGGTTGTCTGCCCTGTGGTGTCATGCCACTGTTCTTTCTTCCTTTGCGGAGTGGCATCCTACCACTCTCTCTTTCTCCTTCCGACCAGGTCCTCACTTGGATGTGGCGTCCTGCCACATGTCTCATGTTTGCACCACATGGACATCTCGCTGGTCGTGTCCAGTTTTTTGTTTTTTTAGGACTGTGTTTACTTGCTGCGGACTTGTCGCAGGTCAGTCCTGTCGGTAGGACTTGCTTCTTCCTTTTGAGGACCCTTCGTGGGCACCATCCCCACCTCAGAGATTTGCGCAGAAGCCCTCTGCCAGGATGGCAGGTTACCTCTTCTCTTGAGGGCGTCGTGCTTGTGCCTCGAGCTTGCGCTGTTGTGGCGCCTGCTCATGCCTCCATGCAAGCGTGCTCGGTGGGGTCGGTCTCTTAGTGTGATGCGCTCCATGCTTACAGCTCCTGGCTTGCGGTGCGAATGTGGAATACGGCCACGTGTCGTCTGTCGTTGGAACATATGTTGCGTTGGCAGCTTACCGCGTGGAGTATGCGACTCTCCTCTTGCCTGTTTTGGGCCTCTTGCGACTCCGTCTTGAGGCAGTGTGAAGGTGGACTCTCTGTGCTGTCTTCGACCAACTGCATGGCTCCGCTGGTGCAGTGGAGATGTAGAGGATCTACCTGCTGCCTTCAGCCTTGGTCCTCCTCTTTGGAGAGGTCTCCCTCTACTGGGTGTCTATTGTGGGCGCACCTCAGGGTGCTCGCTCTTGGTCCTTTGTGGCAGCCTCCTCTGGTGCTTGGCGTGCTTGCTCATCTTTCTTGCGGTGGTGGCCGTTCACCACCAGGGGCATGTGGCACAGTTTCTTCGCTTGTGCTGGCATCAGACAGCTACTTGGGGTTGCATGCTATGTGCACGGTCTTCACGTACTTCCTGTGGGCCTTGCTGTCTTCTTGGACTTTGCTGCTTGGAGCTTGGCTGTCTTTGGGTCCATCACTTTGGCTGGACGTCTCTTGGCTGGGCGACTTTGGGCTTCCTAGAAGCTCTCTCTGTGGGGGTTTAACAGTCAGTCCACTCCTGTGCAGAGGTTAGCAGTCTCTTCCCTTGGAGCTGTGGCCTTTTTCTGGGTTTTCGGGTGGCCACCCAGTG
This sequence comes from Triturus cristatus, assembly GCF_964204655.1. Classification (NCBI taxonomy): domain Eukaryota; kingdom Metazoa; phylum Chordata; class Amphibia; order Caudata; family Salamandridae; genus Triturus; species Triturus cristatus. The sequence goes on along the minus strand of NC_140591.1, from coordinate 1,482,092,874 downwards.
GTACTGCAGTCACTTCCCGTAGTGCAGAATGTGTGGTTACCGCTCCCTTTTATCAATGTCCTTTCACCTTGGCTGCTCAATAATGGCTGCTAACTTGGTCATGTTGCCGGAAGCAGTGAGCCTGTGTCTATGCTTGTTTGTTGATTGGTTCAAGTAGATATTTACACGTGTGTGTGAGCAGGGCTGTAGTCTGAGGCACAAAGTCCCTTCCGTGGGGCACCGGTTGCAGTCTGCTCCTTTGTTGGAGGCACCGGTTCTGCCGGGGTGACTGGCATAAAGCTATGCTCTTTGTGACACTTGCTTGGTGTCAGTAGGGGTTTTCTCACTTGGGGTGGTGTCCGATTATCACTGAGAGACAATGCACTTCTTCCCCCCTTCCTTAATGGAACAATGACAGGGCAAAGTAGCAGCGAGCTCTGGTGATTGTGTCTTCTGCTGCTGCCGGCAGTGCAGGATGAGCAGCTTAGCATCATAGTGCTCATATTTTGTCCTCATGGAACAGCATGGAGCTGTCTTTTACTCTGCTGCAGCATTTATGGGTTTGGTATTGATTGTTCCCTCTGTCGGGCTGAGGTGCAGTGCCTCGAGCAACTGCTAGATGGCACCTGTATTTCCTGCCTAGGCCGCAGTAGATTTACCAATGGTGCAGGGCCGCGCCGATCACTCAGGCTCGGCAGAGGGGAAACCGTCAGCACCGCTGCGGACATCTCCATGAAGTAAGTGTGGGCATTGTGGGTATCACGCTGGGTAGCGGGCGGCTTTACTTTAACCTAATAGTTGGTCTTGAGTCACTCACTTGGCCGGTCCGGTGTCAGGGGTCACTGCTCTGACAGTCCTCCTGCCGCTCAGTGTTGCCACTTCCAAACAGGACAGCGGGGGTGATTAGCGGTCTCCTACTGCTTGCTGAACTGGGATTTGCAGCACAGGGGCATTCTTCATTTGCTGCATGTGGCGCAGGCCTTAGTGAAACGGCCTGAGGTGCCGTCAGGTCATTTTCACAGCAGTGGCAGCACAGAGGCCGCACCGCCTCTCAGGGCCTGTCCTCGATGTTCGGGTCATTGCTCACGTGCAGGGTTGACGCCTCGAGGGTTGAGGGCTGCGGCAGCTCCCCTGATCTTGCGGGTCTTTGCGGGGGCAGTAAATTCTTCCAGAGGCTAACAACAGATAGCAGCCGACAGGCAGTGAGGATCGCGCTGCGGGTGCGGCAAAGCACTGTCTCCTTGGAATGTCTGCCTTTGCCGGCCAATTCGCTTAGTGCGTATACGTGGTGCTGGCACTTTAAATACAGGCCACTGCCGACTTTCTGGAAAAGTGGGCCGCGCTTCTCAACTCATTCTCTGGCCCTACAGTACTTGGAGGCGGCCTGGGGCACCTTCTCATGTTGCCACTGACTTCTCCTGAGGACACTGCCCGCCGATTCATGCAGTCTCTCTGCGGGCGGGTGACAGCAGGGGCATCGGGTTGTCGTAGACGGACAGTCTCTTTTTCATGCCGAAGACCTGGTGTCCCCGGGCTGTCGTGAGGGCAGCAGGTGCGAGGGTTGCCTCGTGCTGTGTCTATTCATACCCCCGAGAAACTGGATAGCTTCTGGTGTCAAACGCACGGGGTCAGACCTGCTCGTTGCCATTGTGGTGTTTTGGGCCCTAGGCCCGCATGCCGGGTAAACGACCACACATACACGGTAGTATAATACTGTAACTGGCCCAGGGCACGTGTGCCCGACCCCTTTTATTAGCAGGGTCACCTGACCGGTGACGCCTGTGATGGGTGGGTGTGCAGTGTGGGGTACAACAGAGATGGAACACTAGACCATGTCCAGCAGGACACTACAGGGAGTAGAGGAGAAGGGTCAGATTTAAGAATACAGAGGGGAACCTCTCCGGCTTGACCCACTTATGTTATGTTATACATGGTTTGTAGAGTGCGCTTACACCCAAAGGTGTCTTGTCGCTAGTATTCTGAAAAGAGTGGCATAGCAATTACTGAAATGTACCTCTGGGGGATAGGATTCAACAGATATCCAAGCTACCGACTAGAAAGGTGAGAAAATCCAAGTTTTAAGGTCCTTCCTAAACTTTAACAGGTTAAGTTGATTTAGGCACTCTGATCCCTTTCGCCCCTCCTTGTCCTGATATGGATAGACGGGAGTAAAAGTGAGGGGCTGGGATGAGAGAGAAACACAAGGATCTCAATACACAAACTTTATTTGCAGCGTTGTGATTGGTGTGAGCGTCGTGACACGGCACTCAGCCAGGGGCTGGAGGGATGGGCATGTTCTCCATACAGGCTATAATGCAGCCTGCATGTAGAAGAGGGAAAGTGTGCATGACTGCTTTGGGCGGTCCGAGAGGGCCGACCAAACAGTTATTGCACACTTAGGAATGGGCAAACACTCCCCCCCGCCCTGTTTTGTTTTGGTGCTACTGCTGCTGACATTCATCTCTAGTATTGGTCTTTTCCTCAATCTGAGGTATTTTGGGGATCTGTGCAGTAGTTACTCCTATCCATTGAACTAGCATGAAATTAATTGCCATCCAAACTGATGATTTGAAGGCCAATACAGGACCTGCATCCTTGCAAACTAACAATCTTTTCATCTCACATTCAGTACTGTTTAGGTGACCTCTGCTGGATATGGCGCTTAGAAAACACAACACACTTTTAGAAGCCTCAAAAATAAGACTAAATTGAGAGTTATGAGAGTAAAATCTTTTTAAAAACACAATTCTTCAGTATAAAGCCCGGTCAAATAAGATGGCATACATTTTTAATTTTACTATGAATAATATAATAACAGGGGTGAAATCATTATTTCATTTCAGCTAAAAAAAAACAGCGCTTAATTTGGAGCCGGTGGTAGCAGGTGGGGCCCACCGACACTCATTTTTGGAGATCAGCACTTATTTGTCCTCATCAGTCTTTGAGCGTAGGAGAGGAAAAAACCCACAAGACAGAAAAACCATGACAAAGGAAGAAAGCAGGAACCTGGAAGAGAGTGATAAAGGGGCAGGGAGTGTCTGGTGGTGGATTAAAGAGTTATGATGAAGAATCACAACAATGCAGCCTTGGTATTCAGCACGGCAACTTTCAATAAAGCCGGCTTCTGAGCAAAACATTGGGTGCTGACCCTCATTCTTTTAAAAAATAAGCAATGTGAATAACTAATGCATTGCAACTTACTTTGAAACTTATCAAGTGTTTTTTGTTGTTGTTTTTTTTGCTGTTGCCTTGCCCTCATTTAAAACCTTCTCAAGCCACATCAGTTTTAGGCTCCACCATTTTTATTCATCTCACTTACAGCACTGCTCTTGGATATGTAGCACTGCAAATTAGTTGTATTGTATTTAGTATTTATAAAGTGCAGTGTCCAAAAGTGGTATCCTGGCAACTGGAGTGAGTCTGGAGGAGCAAAACCTGATTTTTAGTGAGGAAAGAGCTAGGTTTTCAAAGACTTTTTAAACTTAAGCATATCAGTGTGAGATCTTAGTGGGACTGACAGTTTAATCCATATCTGAGCTGCTTTTGCGGTAAAGGCTTGACCGCTGTTTAATAGGCAGCCAATGAAGATCTCTAAGGGCATTTGTAGCAGAAGAGTGTCAGGGGTCTGTTTAGTGTTAGCTTTGCTGTTACTATCTGGATGCGTTCCAATTTTTTTAGTAAAAAGCTGGGAGCTCCTAATAAAAAGGGCGTTACAATAGTCCAGCCACTTAATATTACACCTCTAGAAATCAACGATTTAGCTGGTAGATTAAGCAGTGGGTATAACTTCCTGAGGGAGTGAATCAATGCAAAGCAGGTCCCAGTGAGTCCATTCACTTGCTTTTCCATAGAAAGGCTTTCGTCTATATCTTCCTTTCTTGATTATTAACACATGACACAATTAGATTTATGTGTTTGCTCCATCTACATCAAACATTGTGCAGCCAGTCCTGGATTTTCACTTCATTTACAAATCTTTATCAAAAGTGTTGATTAATTTAGTGCGATGGGGGGGGGGGAGTTGTTGGGGTATGGTTCTTTGATGGTTCTTCATCTATATTGCTCTCCATTTTTCCTTGATTTGCTTTTGTAAAAGTCAAAGTCATGATGATGGACGTTTATTATGCAGAAGTATCTGGGTTACAGAGCTCTGCTTCATATGTGCTATTTGATGAATAAAATCTGTTTAAAAAAAAAAGTGTTGATTAATTGAAGCAAATGAAAAACTACAACTCCCAAAATGCACTAGAGCCCAGAGCCAACAATATAGTGCCCAGCAAACACACACCAAGGAAGGTAATAAATAACTTATTTTCATATTAGTGATTTGTAGTGCTTAACTTGTAAACAACATAAGTGGCAGGGTTTTTTTCAGGAGGCCACTGCAACTTGCACCACCCAAGCCTGGTCTTGTGGCTTAGTGGACTAATGCGTCCACTGTAGGGGCCTGTGTTTGACCTCATGGTCACAGGTTCGGATCCCAGTGGATCCTTTCATCCTTCTGAGGTCGATAAAATGAGTACCGTTGGGTAACAATAATCATCTGTAATTCAGCGCCAAGGAATCCTTTGTATTGGACGTGCACTTTACAAATACACATTATATGTTATTGCTTCTACCAGAGACAAAGACAGTACAAACACAACAACTAACCATCAGAATCCTACAAGTGTGACTATTAAGTCTATCCCAGGCCTCAAAGCTCTAAGAATGGCTTGGGCAGGGGGTATTAGTCATTTTTCATATATATTGAATTAATAAACAACTAATGTGTTGTGCTCATCTGTAAATTAGATAAACGGTGCCACAATTTCACAGACTGTCTTAAGTGCCGGTGATGACAATGAAGTGCCAGTGTCCAGCACTGGAAACCACTGTCTCAAATTAAGAACTGGTGATTTGAAATAAAATGTGGGTTGACATTTTATAAGGTGAAAAAATACAAGCTCATACAAAATCACATGAGCTCTTTTACTAACATAAACATACAATTGTTTTCAAACAAATTAAATAATTTTCACAGTTCTTTGTAATTCTATGTGTATGTGTTTAATATACTTCCTGATAATCCATTGTATGTCACTGTCACCCATCACTGCAACAAGCAGAGGTTTAAAGCAGTACTACTTTTAGCCAGTCCTGCATATATATGGGCCGCATAGTTACCCCAAGAAATCCCTGAATGAAAGTGCTCTCTTTACAAACACACATTGGGCTGGATTCACAAAGGTAAACATAGACCTGAAGTCTAAGTTTAGACTCAAAGTCTAAATGCCGGATTCACAAAGGTAAACTTAGATCTGAAGTCTAAGTTTAGACTTAAAGTCTACATGCCCAATTCACAAAGTAAATCTTGGGCCAGAGTCACGAAGGTAAACTGAGACAAAAGTCTAACTTTACGACTTTCGGTATTCACAAAGGGCATTTACGAATAGTAAAGTTATGCTTTTGTCTCAGTTTTGGTCTCAGTTAAACTTAAGTGCCAAACTTAAGTTTAACTGAGACAAAAGTCTAACTTTACAACTTTCGGTATTCACAAAGGGCATTTACGAATAGTAAAGTTTGACTTTTGTCTCAGTTTTGGTCTCAGTTAAACTTAAGTGCAAAACTTAAGTTTAACTGAGACAAAAGTCTACCTTTACAACTTTCGATATTCACAAAAGGCATTTACGAATAGAAAAGTTTGACTTTTGTCTCAGTTTTGGTCTCAGTTAAACTTAAGTGCAAAACTTAAGTTTAACTGAGACAAAAGTCTACCTTTACAACTTTCGATATTCACAAAGGGCATTTACGAATAGAAAGGTTAGACTTTTGTCTCAGTTTTGGTCTCAGTTAAACTTAAGTGCAAAACTTAAGTTTAACTGAAACAAAAGTCTAACATTACTACCCATAAAGGCCCTTTGTGAACACCAAAAGTCGTAAAGCTAGAATTTTGTCTCCGTTTACATTTGTGAATCGGGCCCCTAGTCTTCAGGTCTAAGTTTACCTTTGTGAATTGGTCTCTTAGACTTCAGGTCAAAAGGAGACTTCTGGTGTAAACTTAAACTTCAGGTCTAAGTTTACCTTTGTGAATCGCGCCCTTAGACTTCAGGTCTAAGTTTACATTTGTGAATCGCGCCCTTAGACTTCAGGTCTAAGTTTACCTTTGTGAATCGCGCCCTTAGACTTCAAGGCTAAGCTTACCTTTGTGAATCATGCCCTTTGTTTCTATCAGTGTCAGTGAGCCACTAATGAAAATAACACACTATTAGTTAGAATGTAAGGGGCATATGTATCAACATCACCATTTGCGATTCTCAAATAGCGATTTTTAAAGAATCGCTATTTGAGAATTGCAAAACGGGATGTATTTAAAAAATTGCAAACTTTTTGCGATTTCTTAAAATTCCTTAATTGCGATTAGCAAATTGCGAAATCGCAATTAAGGAATACCTGCCCATTCATTTCTATGGGCCAGAAGACCCATAGGAATGAATGGGAAGTAATTCTCAAATAGCGAATCGCAATTTGCTAATCGCAATTTGGGAATAATTTCAAAGGTGCAAGGGTGTCATGATGACACCCTGATGCACCCCTGAAATGAGCATGTGTGTGCATGTGGCGCACATACATGCCCTAAGGGCATGTATGAGCGCCACGTGGCACTTTGTAAAATTAAAAAACGTGCATTTTGAAAGGAAATCGCAAATTACCACCAACTGGAAGTTGGTGGTAATTTGCGATTTCTTAAGGATAATTCGCACAACTTGGGTGCTTTTTACATCTCATTTAAGAAATCGCAATTTGCGATTACTTAAATGCTTCCGCAAAATTAAGAAATCGCTAAATTAGCAATTCCTTAATTTTGCGATGGGATTTGTCTCATACATCCCGATTACCGATTTTTTAATCGCAAACGCTGTTATTTTGCGAATCGCAGCGTTTGCGATTAAAAAATCGTTTGATACATATGCCCCTAAATGACGTAACGGCAGTTCCTTAACCATGACATTAGCATACCTGTCACTCTTCACCAATTGTTCAGAGGAGCCAGCCAGTCCCTTCTTGATAGACACTGCGTGCAATATTTTACCATGAATGGCAAAAACGCCGATAGCTTCAACTCTAAATACAAGCAACCATGATTATTTTATTTCCTGTTGGTTTGGTAGGAAAACACAGCTGTAACTGGGAACAACTGGCCCTTCTCGTCGATTGGCCCATATGCCACTTCACCCCCTGCACTAATGATAGCTACACATCTATATATGCAGAAGTCCACCTCTTTCTATAGAAAATGACATTATTTAGTAAAGGATTACACTGACTCTTGTGTGATGCAAAGCTATGCATGGAGTAGAGGCGATCAACTTTCATTCGCAACAGCTGTTTTGCCCTGAAAGTTGACCCTCGTGCAGCGCCAAAAACACTAATCCTCCAATACGTTTTGCAAAGTAGGTGTGTTTGTGGTGGAAAATCACGATATCCATTGGTTTTGGTGCAAAGCTATGTATGCTAAAATAGCACAATCTGGCTTTGTGCCAAATCTTAATACCCAGTGAAGTCAGGTGCAAGCAAGGAGCTAAGCATGATATTTTCTGATACACCTACGTGTAATACATTTGCTTTATACTGAAGCACATGTCTTACTCGACTGACCCCTGTGCGATTGCCTACAAATAGGAATTTGTATTTAACAGTGCACCGCCAGTACAGATCCTATGCTAGACACCGCTGGCTAGCCCTGGTGCCAAAATGCTAGACTGAGCATCACGCAGATTAGCCATTATTTCTGAGTTGGGTAAGTATATTTGTTATTGAAAGTGATACATAGGTTGATTTGACACAGAATTTATGTCTGTTCTGTTGTTCATGCAGAATCTACACCTCATTTTAAGTATATAAATTAAAGTAGCTAGAAAACATCTGTTAATTGAGAACTTAACAACAATCAGAATAAGTAGAAATGGTAGACAGTAATTACCATTTCCATTTCAGCATACAATGTGATCCATGATCTCTCATCAAACCACAGAATGCCTGGTGGCGAAGGTCGCCATCTTGAATTAACTTCATCTGTGAAATACGATTCACTCAAATTGCACTATGAAAGCTGGAAGAGAAGGTGTTTGTTGGTCATCATTGGTCATTCTCCTTATAACTCTTGTGCAGAGCATGCATGTTGTCTCAAGAACAAAGAATTAGTAAATTCCATCCCCCTCATCAGAGTTCCATCGGGTGGAGGGAGATGGTTGCTATGTGAGCTACAGCATACTATCTAGAGAGACGAGGCTGTATTGTAATTTGTCTTTTTCTGATCATTATTCCCTCTTATATGAAACAGACCTCCACATATGCTGAATTTTTGAATGCTACTTATTGGCAGTGTATTTCTCCTCTGCACACCAGTCTCTAGTCACGGTGTATGGTTGCAGCTCCACAAGACTTTTGTTGTAGTTGGGATGCCTTATGGTTTCACACCTGGCTGGATACACAGTCTTGTTTACAGTTTGGTGGATAGGATACTCTGTCAAAAACATGGTAGATTTCCCATCAACCTTATTATAAGCGCATTCAAGTCAATGGCACACTAAATACAGTGAATAGAATATCCACAATGTTTTGACGTAGTATCCATCCCGCCAACTCCAAATAAGGCCCACAGCTCTTTCCAAAGTTTCATCCTGGACAGTGCTTAGTTTGTAAAAAAAAAAAAAGTGCCAGGGCTCTCGTCAGGGGGCCACTGCAGCTTGCACCACACATTGCCCCTGCCATGCTGCCAATGGTAATAACAACACAACTACTAACCATCACACTCCTACAAGTGTAACAATTCAGACTATTTCAGGCCGCCAATGCTATAAGAATGGCTTGGGCAACAGGTAATAGTAATTTTTAATGTATACTGAATTAATAATCGGCTGTTGTTGTAGTCATCTCAGACAGCGCCACCTTGTGGCAGACTGCCACAAGCTCCGGTGTAGACAATTAAGTGCCGGTGCTGAGCACTGGAAACAACCTGCTCAAATTAAGCACTGATATTGGAGCATGAGTTTGTCGAGTAGCACAGGGGCGGCTGGTATTAAGGGACAAAGTGGGCATTAGCCTACTAACAGTACATAAAAGAAAAACCCACTGAGTTGTTTTAATGAAAGGCTCCAGGGTGCTTAGTTTCAGGCAGTTCGTAACATGAAACTCGTTTTTTAAGAACTACAAAAGTGGATGCAGCTGCGCATGTGTCAGGCTGGGCAAGAGTTTACTCGCCCTGGAGGCACAAGGCAGTGTTGTGTCGTCAGGTTGGTGGGCGCGGCATTTTGCTATGCCAATTTTATTTGCTTCTTAATGCTTCTTCAAGGGCGCTAAGTCCTGTGGCCCAGGGCGGGTTGACAGGGTCCACACAGCAACCGAGAAAAGAGAGGCAGGCTAGGTGTAACCTTAGGAACCCCTCCCACACCCCATACTGCATGGTTGAGTTTCAAAGAGGACACCGACGGGGTGGAGGAGGGGCCCACAGTGTATTTTGGCAGATGGCGCACGTGAGGGAAGAAGTAACGGGTGCAGATCATATCGTTCATAACTCAGCATGGTGCGCCTTGCTCCTGGCACCATCATTGCCTCGAGCAACAGGATTGCAGACCTTTCAAGACCAACAAATGCCCACCCTTTAGGAGCTGCACCGTGCCTTTGTGGACTGGAACCCGACTGCAGCCCCAGCCCGCACATCTCTATTGACCTGCTTACTGTCTCATGGGAGAGCGGAACATCAGCATTAGGTAGGTAAAAATACCAGCTTACGCATCACAGCATTAATTCTGTAAACGGCATGTTGCCGTTTATACGGTTGAGATGGAGTTGCCATCCAAAGTGAGTCTTATAATCGTAATAAAGACTTAATGAACTGAACTGAGTCCAACATTGCTCCTGGCCTCCTTGCAGCTATGCCAAGACATTTCCCACTGCAATGAATAGAGGCTGGTCAGATTAATCACAGCTGCTGGGAAGAGGAACACTGATGGTTCCTTGTTAGCCTCTCAGCGCATTGATTGATTGAAACCTTAGCATTTCTGGTCTCCAGAAAGAGTGTGCTCCTCTTAAAGTTTTCAATGGACTTAATGTGTGATTAAGTATATCTACGGTTCTACGGATTCCTGTGTGTGCTTTAAGTCTGTTTCTTTATGTATGAGTGCAGAGTGAGAACTCTGCCTGTATGACTGTAGGGTGAGGGGTGTGCTTATATGAGTGCACTGTGAGTGTTGTGCTGTATTAGTGCAGGGTCATGGATGTGCCTGTATGAGTGTGCAGTGAGCTGTGTGCATGTATGAGTGCAGGGTGAGCACTCTACCTGTATGACTGCAGGGTGCCGTGAGTGCCTGTATGAGTGCAGGGTAAGCACTGTGCCTGTATGAGTGCAGGATGAGTGGTGTGCCTGTAAGAGTGCAGGGTGAGCGGTGTGCCTATATGAGTGCAGGGTGAGTTATGAGAGTTCATTCACTTTGTGTTTCTGGGGTGCCTGTATAAGTGCAGGGTAAGCGCTGTGCCTGTAAGACTCCTGGGCTTTATCGACCATAGTGCCGGTATTTAAAAAGGGCGACCGGGACAGTACCTCATGTTACAGGCCCATTGCTCTCCTAGATTCTGTGGTGAAGGTGGTGGGTCGTATAATTCTCATATGGTTTCCGCCCTGGCCGGTCTACTGTAGATCAGTGTTTGAACTTATATCTTGTTCTGAATAAGTATACTGTGGCTCGTTCATGTCCGATATATTTAGCCTTCATGGACCTGTCCTCAGCCTTTGACTGTGTGAACATGTCCAAGTTATGGCAGCTGATGGTATCCATTGGCATTGACAAAAACATCATTTGGTTCTTGAGGGACATCCACCGAGATTCTAGGGCGGTTGTTCGCTATTCTAAGGACCTGAAAGTGTCCCGACAGTTTAACATCAGGAGTGGGGTGTGTCAGGGGTGCATTCTCGCACCCTTCCTTTTCAATTTATATATCAACTCCCTAGAAAATGCCCTTCTAGTAACCAACGCTGACAGTCCCCAGGTAGGCAAGCGTAGCCTGCCAGTCCTCTTATATGCGGACGACGCAGTCCTCCTGGCGAGGACTGCAAGGGGCTTACAACTTCTCCTAAACTCTTTTGCCTCTTTTATGGAGGAGCTAGACCTGTCGGTGAACCATTCTAAATCATATATTATGCAGGTGGGCCCCGGAGAGGCTAAGGCTAAATGTAAATGTAAATGTAGTAGACTTGTGAAGCGCACAGCTGCCCCAGCAACGGGGCGTCCCGGCGCTGTAGACCGCTGGGGAACCCGTCCTGGCTATCCCTGTGAGATGGTCCCTTTCTGGGTATCTCCAAGGTGAAACCAGGCATCCCCGGCGTCTGTGGGGGGCCGTTGTAGAGATGAGGCAAGCTTAATGCCCAGAGTTGCCGAGTGTGTTCCTGGTTAGAGTAGGTACCGAGGCGAGAATTATCGAGTCCGTTTTGACCCTGGTCCACGACCCTGCCGCGTCGGGAATTGAATCCTGGTCTCTGGCCGATTCTCTGCTTACGGGTCTGCCGCCTCTAACCAGTGAGCCACACCTCTCCACTAAGCAGCCCACCTTTAAACTAGGGCGTTCTTTAATACCCAAGACAAATGTTTTCTCCTATCTAGGAGTAGTGTTTGACGACTCACTGAGCTGGAGCCCCTGCTTAACCGAAAGAAAGGGGAGCTAGTGAAAGCTACAGCTGCTGTTTTTAACGCTGCCAGCAGAGTGGGAGGGAAGCCAATAGGGGCCATGCTGAAGAGCTACCAAGCAAAATGTATTTCAAAGGTCAATTAAGGAAGCGAGATAGGGGGCCATATCGCACTTGGGGCCCTGCAGAGCACCGAAAACTCATTTTTGTGAAGAGCTCTTTTTGTTCCGCAAGGCACTCCATCTTATGTTGTGCATGAGGAATTAGGGATGCTTTATCTCTCTGACGACCTGGCTTTTCGACCTCTGGCCTTGTGGTTTAAAATATGGGCCAAGCAAGAGAGCACTCTTAGCAAAGACGTCTTACAGGTCTGCCTCTCTCTTGATCACTTTTCACGTATTGGCATGTATGGTACTCCTATCACCAGAGACAAAAATTGTTGCAGAAATAAATGTGCTCAGAGGTCGCATGTTGGCAGAGCTGCCCAGGGCCAGACTGGGAAAACAAAACAGCCCTGGTTATTGTGTCACACCAGCCCCCCCTTCCCCGCCCCGGGGGTGAGGAAGGGGGAAAGTGTCAAACACTGCTGCTTTTGTTAATGGGCCGATATTGTAGCACCCCTGCAAAACCGCCCCCCAGTAACAAAACTGGCCGCCACCACTGCAAAACTGGATGCCACACTTCCAGCCTCCCGGGGAAACGCCAATGCCTGCTACGGCCAGTCCGGTCCTGGGTCTGGATCTGCCCCCACCGATTAGGATCTCTTCCCTCCAGAAGAGGCGTGACTCACTGGACGCATATGCTGTCAGCGAGACAGAAATGAACAAGCATTTACAATGCAATGGTCTCGGCAATATTATAGGTAGAGCTATTGGTATTGCTCATTATTTTTTTATCATTTTTGTATCCCTAAATAAATGGCATTGTCATTTCTATTGGCATTAGCTTTTTTTTTGCATATGTGATACCTATTGCATTAGCAGAGAGAGAGTGAGATAGAGAGTGAGGTAGATAGAGAGTGAGGTAGTGAGATAGAGAGTGAGGTAGATAGAGAGTGAGGTAGTGAGATAGAGAGAGTGAGGTAGTGAAAGAGTGAGGTAGTGAGGGAGAGGGATGTTGTGAGGCAGTGATATATAAGCATAGAGTGATGTTGTGATGTAGTGAGATAGAGAGAGAGGTAGTGAAAGAGAGATTGAAAGTGAGTTAGTGAGATAGAAAGAGTGAGGTAGTGAGATAGAGAGTGATTGAGGTAGTGAGTGAGAGAGAGTGAAGTTGTGATGTTGTGAGCTAGAGAGTGAGGTAGTGATGTTTTGAGAGAGAGAAGTTGTGAGATAGTGAGGTAGTGAGATAAAGTGGAGTAGTGAGGTAGAGAGAGGTATGTAGTGAGAGAGAGTGAGGTAGTGAAACAGTGATGTAGTGAGGGAGAGGGATGTTGTGAGGTAGTGAGATGTAAGCAGAGTGGTGTTGTGAAGTAGTGAGCCTATTTGGAGGGACGGCTCTCTCCTCCAATGGCTGGCCTCCGTAGACCGGACGGTCCTTCGTCCTAAACAATAACAACAAGAGGGGTGTCTGGCTTGGAGTGGTTGCGCTTGGCACTAAATTGACAGCACAAGACGCTTTGCATGGATTGATACAAGCGCAGTGCAGTGCGGAGTGCTCAGACGGTGCTGCTTGAATGTTTTTAGACTTTGACTAGAGCTGCCTTTTGTCCCGGTTCCGCTCAGCAGCCCTTCGCTCTGCGAGGCCAATCCCCACTCTGGGTGCGTTCGGCTCGAGCAAGGTTAAGGAGATGTCTGATGCGGGGGGGGGGGGCTCGGCAATTAGTGGGCACCACCCTCCTCCGCAGGCTGCTTCTTCGGCACCCTCTCTCGAAGCGGACAAGCGGCCCAAACACACGGGCCCCTCGCGATCCTGTCACTTACACGGAATTCAAGGCTTTCACCGCTTATAAGTGAGGGAGCCTCTTCCAGCAAAGAGCCATGTCCGTGTGCAAGTACGCACCTACATAAGAAACAGCCACAATGGACAAAGGCCTAGAGGTTAAATATCACACACGCACATCCAGAAGTACAGCCAAATAAAAAGAACCCGAAATAAACACACTCAAATCAACCGCAGACAGCCAGGGATACAGACTTTCGCATCAGATGTAGTTTGATCAGCTCGGCACACCACTATCCGACTGGCATGACTAAAGATACAAGCATTGCCAAATGTGGGTTATACATTGTATTTCTCTGCAAAATCTGTGATGTGCATACATACACCCAGAAGCATAGGGTCACCTCTCACACCAAATCACGTGACTTCCAACTTCCGCACGCAGAGAGCGTAAAATCTTAGACGCAGGACCCGATGCCCAAAATGTCATCACTCAAGTGACACCAGGGACTGCACGTACATGTTAGGGATGGGGGAGATGAGATACTCTGGTGTAGGGGTGTGCAGCACACGCTCCCCCATCGGAGCTCTGGGCATGAGCAGACTGGTTCAGTGCACCAGGGCCAGCTACTAGACGTGCACGCCATTGAACGAAGTAGCAAGGGCAGGGTCTCCCCCGGGAAAGGGACCAAGAGGGCAAAAACCCGTCCCGGAAAAGTGAGAAAACCGGAGTCCAGAAAGAGGACAACAGCAAGCGATAGGGACGCGGGTAGAAGAGGTGGGCAGTGAGGTAGAAGATCCGAGGCCTCAAGCTGCTTTGATGCAAATGTGACCCTAATCTAGCTTTGTTGAGGCGCTGGTTAATCTGCCGCAGTCTTAGGTGACATTATAAGTACTGCAGACTGAGCACTGTCTGCATATGTTGTTGCTTCTGTGTCCTGGGCTGTGTTTAACCTGGTACATACAACCAGTGGCACAAAGGGCTGTCCTCTCCATACACGGTCATTGCTCCTGTCTGTCCTGGGCTGTGTTTAACCTGGTACATACATCCAGTGACACGAAGGGCTGTCCTCTCCATACACGGTCATTGCTCCTGTCTGTCCTGGGCTGTGTTTAACCTGGTACATACAACCAGTGACACAAAGGGCTGTCCTCTCCATACACGGTCATTGCTCCTGTCTGTCCTGGGCTGTGTTTAACCTGGTACATACATCCAGTGACACAAAGGGCTGTCCTCTCCATACACGGTCATTGCTCCTGTCTGTCCTGGGCTGTGTTTAACCTGGTACATACAACCAGTGACACAAAGGGCTGTCCTCTCCATACACGGTCATTGCTCCCGTCTGTCCGTCCCGTGGCTCTGGTGAATCAAACTAAACAGCCATTGTTGTCAGCCACTGTAATGTCACAACCTACAATGCCACTGGGGCCTGTACATTGTACCGGTTCACTTTTTCAGGCTCTGTGAAACAAATGTTTTATGCCTGCATTTGATTTGTTGAATAAAACTACAATTGAATACTTGTTTGTATATGCTGAACAGAACTGCAAGTCCCAGAATGCAATGTGCTGTTACCGAAACATATGGAGTCCTAGGAGATGACATCACCATAACAACGTGCCTGCTTTTGCAATCCTCAGCGCTTTAATAACACAAGAAATCCTGCCGAGACTTTTTTCAGCTCATTGTGTGCAAAGTAACAGGCACAGACTAGCTGCATCACTGTATTGTGATGGTATGTCCCTAGGTGTGTCCTACTAACTGCTCTCTCGCTCTTTGCCCTTCGAGCAGTGTTGCCCAGTCGTGCCCAGTGCGAGCTCCGAAGAGGAGGAACGGTGGCTGGAAACTATGCCCAGATGTAGTAGTTCGACTTCAACCGTTCTATCTTCTACTTTTATCCCTTTCTTCTACGTCTCCCTTGGTTTTGTGCTTCATTCCATTTGCTGACATCACACTGTAATGTTCATTTCTCACTTACGCAGCGTTGAGTATGATCGCACATCCTAGGACCTCTTCCTGAACAAGTCCATTTTCGTTTCTTTTCTAGATGGTCGTCCGCAGCTGTGCTGCACAGGTGACCTCTGGAGCATTTTAGAAGGACACTAAACAGCACCAGGGACTGCAGGTTGAATCGCGAAACCAATGACATCCCAGGCGGGCTAGGAGTCATACATGTTCTAATTCTGGGATATGGGGGTGTACCACGGAAAACTGTGAGTCTATAGGGCTAGGTGACCTTCATACAGCTACACCATCATTACTAAACGAAGAATGTGTTTCTACCAAAATATCTCTCTGGATATGTGCATGCATTTAAGATCTGAGAATGCATCAAAGGTTCCCATCACCCACATACAGTGGCTTGCTTCATCATTTGGGAGACCAGGGACTTATCTGAGAACCGGATGCCACCAAGTTGACATGGGGCAGGGTTCAGAGTTCGTCCTGGATGCACCTATGGCGAGGTTGTTCCAATGAGAAGACCACTCGTCGTCATACCAATGTATCGAAGTGAGCAAGGGCATGTTATCTGGTAAATAACTTTATCAGAATTGCAATTTGTATGCTTGCGTAAAATCCAAGGTTTGGCCAGCCCTAGATCAATCGATTTGGCTTGTTGTGTCTGAGGACATACAGAACAGGAGCCACAAGGGTAGTGGCCCTGTACTGGTGCCAGATCCCACAATGCTGATGCTCCCAAGATTGGTTTAATTTTGGGTCTTGTATGAACAAGGTTATCACACAGACTAGACCCTTATAACGGTCCTGACGAAAGCTAGGGTACATCCACCCAAGGCTGAAACATGTCGACCACTTCCATCGCAGTTATTTGTTAAAACTGTCAAAAGCACTGTTTTAATTTGGTACCAAGGTAGCACTTTAATAAATGATTTTCTGTGCCTTGTTCCCAATTTTACTATATCACATTCACCCTAATTGCACTGCACACATCACCCCACACTAATCTCTAGAGTGGTCTTCTCATTGGAACAACCTCGCCATAGGTGCATCCAGGACGAACTCTGAACCCTGCCCCATGTCAACTTAGTGGCATCCAGTTCTCAGATAAGTCCCTGGTCTCCCAAATGATGAAGCAAGCCACTGTATGTGGGTGATGGGAACCTTTGATGCATTCTCAGATCTTAAATGCATGCACATATCCAGAGAGATATTTTGGTAGAAACACATTCTTCGTTTAGTAATGATGGTGTAGCTGTATGAAGGTCACCTAGCCCTATAGACTCACAGTTTTCTTTGTATTTAGATTTAGGATTGGGATTTTTACTGTTTGAGTCTTTAAACCTATATCCCTTAGACCCTCCACTCTTTTTTTTGAGATTCGTTTTATTGCTGTTTGAGCAGTCTTTTGGCTGCGGGTCTTTTTCTCTTCTTAAGGGTTCTGCTTCCCATAGTTTTTCAGACCCTTCATACCGCTTTTTGAAAGACGCTTTTTCCTTTAATCATGGCAGAACTCACGGGCTTGTCCTTCGATGAGGAGTTGCTTCAGTCCATTCTGAGTACCAATCCAAGCATCTTGGATAGTTTACCGACAGTTGCCAGCAATACACAAGATGACTGGCAGTCTTTACTCAATTTGAAAAAAGGACATTCTCGCACTTTCATACATGGTGCTATAATGACAGAATATTTGAGGAACAACTGTGCACCAATGGGCTTAATAGTAACAAATGCCCCCCGGTTGTTCCTCACTGACAAAACGTTTCTAAAGGACTGGTCGCTCATCGCGTGGCGATGCACTCGCGATTGTAATCATCAGCACCGCTAAGAAAGCAGCAGATACTATACTGATTGAGATACAGACATTAGAAGGTCAAATTAAGGCATCAATCACAAGTGCCCTATACAAAAGAAATTTAGAGGAAACAAATAAATCTAACAAAGATCATAAAGACACAATTTTGTTAACCAAAATTGATAAATTTAAAAAAGATTTAGCTCGCTTTTCTTTTGAGAAAGTTTACCCTTACACCAACGAGAATTATGTTCCCCCAGAATTCAACAAGAAAGGGAGAAAATACGGGTCTAACTATTCTTCATCAGGCTCAGACACCTATTCAACAGATTCCGATGGGTCCAATACATCAGCACCATCCAACAGGACTTTTTTTCCACGTTCTCGTCCGAATCGTAGGCGAGGCACACAAAATCATTATGAACAGCAAAATCCATGGTGGCCACCTTCTCCATGGGGTTATCATCCAATGCCTTTTGCACAGCCTATGCCTCCTTTCCTGTGTCAACCACCATTCTTCGGCCAGCCTTTTTTAGGACAGGGCCGAGGACGAAACAGAGGCAGAAAGAGAGGAGAGACACAACAACATGTACACTGGCAACCAGATCAACCCCAACAGAATACCCGCAACAGGAGGAACACACCACAAGCAGGTCAGAGTACGTACACGACAATTTAGTGGTGAACCTTAGTCAAAGGACACTCACTGTAACGGAACTAAATGTCCTCAACAGGGGTTTAGGCTTTGTACCCACCAATATGGGCGATCCCTTTCAATTAAGACAAGAGATTGAGAAGTTTTTTAGAAAAATACGTTTACATTTTTTCTTTAAGAACAAAGACACAATGAACGAAAGTACACCCGAACTTGAGAATCTTTCCAATACGGGTTTAAAACCTCCTTCCAATTTCAATCCTCCTGCCCATCTGACACCGGACCAGGTGAAAGTGTTTGAGCAAGCAGTTATACACGACATCACTGCACTTGATTCCAGGAAGGGCCGAGTATACCAAAATCTATCCTACACTGAAAAACAGGCTTTACTAACCCTTCAGAATGACGAGAGTATCACCATAAAGCCCGCCGATAAAGGTGGGGCCATAGTCATTCTCGACACCGTTTCTTACCGTAACGAGTGTCTCAGACAACTGAATGACAGTAAATCATATCGGGTTCTTACAGAAGACCCTACCACAAGACTTTCTATTGAGATTCATGATCTGGTCAGTGAAGCTAGAGAATCAGGCTGGATCACCTCACAAGAATCCGCGTTTCTCACCACCAAATTTCCTGTCATGCCGTATTTTTATGTATTGCCTAAAATACACAAAACTATAAGACCACCACCGGGACGTCCTATCATATCTGGGATAGGATCGCTTTTGGAACCCCTATCTACTTTCGTTGACTTCTTTCTCAGACCCATTGTCAGGGAAATGCCTACCTTCCTACAAGACACCAAGGATGTCTTAAGACTATTGCCACAGATTGCCTTCAACATCGAGATTGACCTACTGGTCAGTTTCGACGTGGAATCCCTATATACCTGCATTCCTCAAGAGGAGACCCTCGAAGCTATCAGGGGTCTCTTGGATAATAGAGATTGCGATACCATTACACCAACATACTTCATTATGGAATGCGCTAGACTGGCGATGATGGAGAATTTCTTCAGATTTGAAGAAACCATCTTTCTCCAAGTCTCCGGTACATCAATGGGGAGCATTTTTGCTCCCAGTCTGGCAAATCTCTATGTTCACTGTTTCGAACAAGACATTGTGCTTACCGACCAGAATCCTTTCCGCGGGCAAATTGCCTGCTGGAAAAGGTACATAGATGATATCTTGGTAATCTGGCACGGCACTGTGGCTACCCTCCTGGATTTTCATTCATGGTTGAACTCTCAGAATAACTTTTTGAATTTCACTGTCACATATGATAAGACCAGACTCCCTTTATTGGATATCATGATCTATCTTGCACTAGGTACTTTGGCCAGTGAATTGTATAAGAAACCTCAGACGAAAAATTCTCTCCTGAGTTTTCATAGTCATCATCCCAAATCACTCCGACAGAATTTGCCAGTGGGACAGTTCTTACGGATCCGTAGGAATTGTTCCACGAAGGACAGTTTTCTGGTACATGCTGATCAACTTTCCAAACAACTTAAAGCCAGATAATATCCATCTCGTCTGGTGAAACAAGCCCACAAACGGGCGTCTAATAACAACAGGGATGCCTTACTTGAACCTGCGGTTCCTAAGGAACCTCTAACCAGGATGACGTTAGTTACCACTTTTAGTACATTTTCCAACAGTGTTCAGAAGTCGGTACGAAAACATTGGCACATTCTAAACGTTGGAAATGACAAGATCCCACCCCCTCTGTTTTCTTTTAAACGAGGGTCTAGTCTGCGTGATAACCTTGTTCATACAAGACCCAAAACTAAACCAATCTTGGGAGCGTCAGCATTGTGGGATCTGCCACCGGTACAGGGCCACTACCCTTGTGGCTCCTGTTCTGTATGTCCTCAGACACAACAAGCCAAATCGATTGATCTAGGGCTGGCCAAACCTTGGATTTTACGCAAGCATACAAATTGCAATTCTGATAAAGTTATTTACCAGATAACATGCCCTTGCTCACTTCGATACATTGGTATGACGACACGAAAGATCAAAATCCGTATCAGTGAACACAAGAGCACTATAAGACGCAATAAACAAGCTACTAGATTGACCAGTCCCTTTCTTGCTCTTAATCACAAACCTGAAGATCTGAGATGGATCATTCTTGAACAACCTTTTATCCCATCACACATTAGTGACATTAAGAAATTTCTCTTTCTCAAAGAGCAGAAATGGGTGTTCAAACTAAAGAACGATATCCTGGGATTAAATGACCAAATACCATGGACATCGCTATAATGACCAGCTGCAAAGAGTGCTAGTGTTATTTTCAGTTAGACATCTTATACCACCTGAGTCGCTTTACTAGGTTTTAAGTAATATGGTTATACCATCTGTTAATGACTACAATTCCCATCACAGTCTGGGGAATATCTTATGATGTTCCGTTACTAATGCGCGCCTCAATTAAAATTACTCAAAGTATTGAATGTGCGCTTTACTTTGATCATTTCAAACAATACATAAACGGGTTTGGGGTTGTATAATGTGATACAACACCGTTCCATTATATTGTTGTATCCGTAGGAACTATTACTGATTTGATTAATAGTATCGCCCGGCACCTTAAAACCACAACTCCCAGGATACCCAGGTTACGTGTAATTTTGTCACTTCTGGGCGTCCTTTATCAACGCGCGCCTCATTTAAAATTACTCAAAATAAGGAATGCGCGCTTTACTTTGATCACTTCTAACAATACAATAACGGATTCTGGGTTGTATAATGAGATACGACATCGTTCCAATACATGTTTGTATCCTTAGGAACCATTACTGACTTGGTTAGTAGTAATGCTTGGCACCTCAAAACTACAATTCCCATGATACTCGTGTCACGTGCGATTTCGTCACTTCTGGGCGTCCTTCTTGCACGTTGTCCCGACATCCTGGATTTATGTTGTATAAAAGACCGATGCCATTAGGAGTGCTTACCTCCCCTCTGGCTCAGCAGCCGCCCGAGGTACCGACGGAGAGGTAAGACCTGTGTGCACACACGCTATGATCTGCACGCTACTCCTTATCGTATATTCGACCTTTTTGCTTGTTATGTCACTGGCGTTATACTATAGGGGCTTTGAGATAGACCCGCTATTCACATAGCGAACACCATTGTTTCCCTTTGTTGCCTCGTATACACTGTTGAACTCGGTAGACGATACCGCACATGTGTCTGAAGACTAGTGCAGACATTATAAATTCTTTGTGTCTACACACGATCATATAACACCACAGTAGTTTCTCGTGTCACGTGCGATTTCGTCACTTCTGGGCGTCCTTCTTGCACGTTGTCCCGACATCCTGGATTTATGTTGTATAAAAGACCGATGCCATTAGGAGTGCTTACCTCCCCTCTGGCTCAGCAGCCGCCCGAGGTACCGACGGAGAGGTAAGACCTGTGTGCACACACGCTATGATCTGCACGCTACTCCTTATCGTATATTCGACCTTTTTGCTTGTTATGTCACTGGCGTTATACTATAGGGGCTTTGAGATAGACCCGCTATTCACATAGCGAACACCATTGTTTCCCTTTGTTGCCTCGTATACACTGTTGAACTCGGTAGACGATACCGCACATGTGTCTGAAGACTAGTGCAGACATTATAAATTCTTTGTGTCTACACACGATCATATAACACCACAGTAGTTTTCTGTCCATTGTAAGATAACTATCAGGAACTTTCTGATATCTTGCTCAGAGAGGGCTTTGCTCCGTTTTAGGACTACGCCTTCGTTCTTCTGCCCGTGTTTTTAAGGATAAGCGTCTTTCTTTTTAAGGTATTGTGTCACACTAAACTTGGACCATGCCTTTATTCATTTATTTCTTAGAGCGGTGCCTCCTGATGCCTGAGCAGTTGCCAGGTGAGGCGAGGCGAATACCCAGATTCATTCGGGTAAGTGGATAATCTACAGCACCTTTATCGTTTTGAAAGGGTGTTCTTACTAATATGTATTTGGCTTAATTGAATAACAACTTTATGCATTGTGTGATCTATCATTTACAAGGTTTCACCTCTGATACACTAAGTCTTATTATGTTTATTTCTACCTGTATAGGTAATTTCTTCCACACCTATTCCAGGTGCAGGTCGTATGATTTACCTTTTTTTCACATTTATTATGCAATAGCTTATAACGGTCCTGACGAAAGCTAGGGTACATCCACCCAAGGCTGAAACATGTCGACCACTTCCATCGCAGTTATTTGTTAAAACTGTCAAAAGCACTGTTTTAATTTGGTACCAAGGTAGCACTTTAATAAATGATTTTCTGTGCCTTGTTCCCAATTTTACTATATCACATTCACCCTAATTGCACTGCACACATCACCCCACACTAATCTCTAGAGTGGTCTTCTCATTGGAACAACCTCGCCATAGGTGCATCCAGGACGAACTCTGAACCCTGCCCCATGTCAACTTGGTGGCATCCGGTTCTCAGATAAGTCCCTGGTCTCCCAAATGATGAAGCAAGCCACTGTATGTGGGTGATGGGAACCTTTGATGCATTCTCAGATCTTAAATGCATGCACATATCCAGAGAGATATTTTGGTAGAAACACATTCTTCGTTTAGTAATGATGGTGTAGCTGTATGAAGGTCACCTAGCCCTATAGACTCACAGTTTTCTTTGTATTTAGATTTAGGATTGGGATTTTTACTGTTTGAGTCTTTAAACCTATATCCCTTAGACCCTCCACTCTTTTTTTTGAGATTCGTTTTATTGGTGTACCACGGATACAGACACAACAGATACAACACAACAACACGGCGCCGGACGGATGGATCCTCACGGCCAGACGACAGCAAAAAAATGGCGGATGGAAGCTTAGACATTTTTTCAGATTCAGGGGCGTGTTCCTGCTGTTCGAAAAAGGGCGTGGCTAAAAAGTGGAAAGAACAGCACGGAACACGCCCCCGAATCTGAAAAAGACGGAGCCTATTTGGAGGGATGGCTCTCTCCTCCAATGGCTGGCCTCCGTTTAGGAAGCCAGCCAATGGAGGAAAGCCAAAAAGAGAGGCGGGCTAAAGAGCACTCTCAGAAACATAAGATCTCCGGACTTCCGGTTCTGCCTTCGGCAGACCGGATGGTCCCGAGACCTGAAAACAGACTAATGCATTTTTAAAAGCAATCTTTTAAGTTCCCTGCAAGAAACTGCAAGAAACTGATATCTTGCAGAATTTAACAACTGAAACAGGTCACATGCACATGTTGTGGCTACGTACATGCCAGCCTAGTATAACAAGAAAGTGGGAGATTTTGATAAAAATTTGGGCAATGGATTTTCCCCACTTCTCCTTCCTGTTGCGAGGGGGGGGTGAATGTGCTTATTCAGGCCGTTAACACCCTTTTATCCCACCTCGCCTTAGCTAGCACCTTGATTGGGGGGGCTTACGTTGCCTGAAAGGGGGCCAATCCTGGCCCCCGCCGGCCTAGCCGGCATGCAAATAGAGGCGGGGAGGGCCTCCCGTCTCCGGACGGCGTTTTACCCAGGCCTCCATCGGGTCCGGCTTCGCCTACCCGGCCCGGGTTCAAACTGAGGCGATTTCAGGCTTGAGGCAGCTAAAATAAACCTGTTTTGGGCTTAAATCAGGAGTCTCCCACCTGAATGGAGAGGACATTATTGGCCGAGGTTCAGTGGGAGAGGCACGGTGTTAGGAGAACATTACTGACAGGCACAGTTATCGAATATTACTATTTTACATAATTGGGTTAAACCATCCGTCACAATGTTTTCAAGTTTCCCAACTATGCAGATACCAGGTTTTCTCACTTGGCCTTGATTTCAGGACATGTTGTGTAATTAGGACTGCGGCACAGCGGGGAGAAGCGCACGTCAAGGTGCTTGCCGTGCAGGCGCCATATACAGCGCCAGGTGAGGAGGCTCTGGGATGTTATGGCCTCAGAGATTTCCAGAAGGGACCCAAGGAGCGCTGTGAATGGGGTCCTGGATCAACTGCTGCCCGATGCCAGTGTTAGCTCAGCTGTGTGAGACACATGGATGAGAAGTGTAACGTGACAGCCACGGTGCAGAGATATTAATGTGCATTTACAGCTATTAAATAGCGCTCAGTGCAAGGGGACGGCCTGTTTCGAGGTGGGTTCAGTTGTCATACATGAAGGTAGGGGTTTATGGCATGGATATTACACCATCTATCCAGGATAATACAGAGTGGTTGAGCAGTAAAGCCAGGAACAGATGACAAGCATTCCATTATATAGCTTTATAGAGTAACCTATACAAACATCTCTGCTACATTACGCATACGCCCAGACTTCTGTCATGGGGCACAACAATGTAATGCGTAAGTACCATATAAGCATGTGCTTAGGACTTTTTGCGTATATGTGTACGTTCGTTCTTCACTGTACATAAAGTAGGGGTGGATGAGTGGAGCAACTCCGCTCGCTCGTGGAACACCACGGAATTCTACAGAGTTTTTATGCAACTCCACGGAATTCTGCGTAGTGCAACTGGATGAGCTTCGCCCACCCTAATCAGTACACCACGGCCCATGCTTACATTCCAGCGGACAGCTGCACTATACCATAGCAGCAGCAGCAATGCAGGACCATGAAGAATCCATAGATAACTACCTGTTCTTTTACTTTGATGACATTACAAAGCTGCCTTTTTTATGAATATCCATCAGGACCCCAGCAGCAGCTCCAGAGGGGATTGCAGTGGACAGGTTTATTGTGAGTAGGGGTGTCAAAAATATTAAGGGGGATAACTGGTTAGGAGAATCCACCATGGGCTTGTTAGTACTTAATTGTGCACATGAGCAATACTTACTGTACAAAAACAATCACCAAATTTATCTGAAAAAATAAGCACCCTGTCATAAAACAAAAATATCCTTGGTTTCACATTTTTATGAACATCAATAAGCATGTGTAGAATTAAAAAGGATGAAGACTGATTTGCATATGGCTGGGTCCAAACTTGGGTTTGCATGGTGAGCAAAAGAACGATGGATTAAACCCAGATCTGTGAGTGGGAGTGAGTGTTTGAAAAATTTCAGCACTCCGTCTGTCACCTTGTTGTGTGGCCAGTGTGTGCCCAGACGTGGGTCCCTTCCTCATTGTGCCACTGGATTCAAGCTAGCCTGGCTGATATGGGGTGATACCCTGAAATCGGTCCTAGGATGCTTGTTTCCGGTCCAGGGAGGAAAAGGCTTGGCAGTTCAGGCTGAACTGTTACCATGGGGAGCAGGGTCAAGGCTGATTTGTAAATGGCTGGAGCCAAACTGGGTGGCATGGTGAGCAAAAGAACAATGGATCAAACCCAGATCTGTGACTGTGGGCGAGTGTTTGAAAAGTTTTAGAACTCCGTCCATCATCTTGCTATGTAGAACTAAAAGTATATCAGCTGCACTCAATCCATTATGGATCTTTGTCACTCGCTGCACACCATCCCATGCACTTAGATGTGGCAATTCTTAAAACATTTTCTTTGTAAAGCCTCCATTTTAGGACATTCTCATTCCTCAATCCTCATCCCTACATCACATCCCTACCTCTCATCCCTACTGCTCATCCCTTATCATTACTTCTCATCCATCATCTCTATGTCTCATCCATCACATCTTAGTTCTCGTTCCTCATCCCTCCGTCATACAAACACACTTTCAATTTTGTGAAACACACATTCACTCTGATTGGTTAGCAGCAGCCAATCAGAGTTATGAGAGAGGGCTGCATTCTATTCTGTTACACCTTGACTGCACAAATTGAAGCAGTGTGAGGGCGAGCGCTTTGCAAGACTGCACCTGCTGCATTTCAATGGTGGAAAAGGAGACAGAGACTATTCTTCTGCTAGAAGGAAATGTTCTGCTTATTAGACAGCTGGTTGATTAGGAAAAAACATGATTCTGCTGTCCCAGTAGATTATTTATTGTGTTTCAAGCAAAAGGGAAAAAATATCGCACTGTCATTACATACATTCAAAACAGTAAAATGGTCATGTTTTTTACAATGTAACCTTGTACTTAATTACAACTGAATGAAACATTAAAACCTCGTGTAAAGCTGGCTGGACACAAGCAGCGCCTCTTCTGAGCACTCGTTCGATGGAGCTAATACACGGGGAGAGCAAGTGATGTGCTCAGAATCATCCTTTTTGCTCAAGAGGCGCTTTATAAAGCAGGGCCGTGAGAAGCTGTTCTGGCTACCCAGTATCAGTGGACACGGGGGCAACATAGATAAAGGCAAGGGCGTGGGATCACAATGATGTGGCATGTTGAAAACTGGCCTGATTAGGGTGTTTGTACATAAAGTGCAGTGAACACACACACACCACAACCTGCATTCTCCCATATTTAATAGTAAAGTGTAATTACTAAGAAATGCTTATTTTTGGGGTGGATTTTCTTTCTGTCTTGGCTGTGGTTTGTGTTACTTCCAGTTTTTATCATTTTTCTTTCTTTTTGTTTTTTCACATAACTATGCATTTCTATTTCCCTGGCAACAATTGCCCATTTTATTGTCTCTTCCACAGTCACCACCAGGTCTGTTATTCCTCATTTACTTATATTGCACACTTCATATATTTGCTCCTGGACTTTCCCATCACGCTTTCTTTATACGCGCTCTGCTCCATTATTCTTCACTGTCACCAGCTTCATCATACATGCAACTGTTCACTCATTCATGCATTCAGACACTGATAGCGAAATTTACTTATGCTCAGTTATGAGCCAGACCACGTCTTTGCCAATGCTTGTTCTAAACTGGTTTGGGAATTCTATTCTGTTTTTTTTTTGCTTTAAAATTGTTGGTGACTGGATCTCTTTTCTCTTGAGTATTGCCAGCTGCTTGTGCCATAGCCCCTAGGGATTGATCAGAGATTTGCTGAGATCTATGTGCAGATCTAACCAGAGTGTGTTGATTAAGTTAGTAAGGATTCCCCTTCCAGCATTAATAATCCACCTTCTGACACACTGCATATTCCTGCAGCTCATGTGAAGCTCCTGCGAGAGGAAGACTTTTGCCTGATATGAGTCTGCAAACCTTCTCCTATGAACTGTCTCACTGAACTGTATCATCTGAATGAATGGTGTACTGTGGCCACCCAACGCAAATCCAAACAACGCGCTGTGTTGGATGGCTGACTGCCAAGCTTAGACTGGGCTTAGAGACCGGTGTTCTTAATACAAGGTGGTCTGTGGATGTGAGCTCCCAAACCCCTGTGCTGCATCCTGGCTCAGTGAGGAAGGAAGAACCTGAGGAACCTTACCTTCTGCTGCTGTGTATTCCAGAGACCTTGAAACCCCACCACCAGGAAACATTTCCAGAGAGTCTTTGTTCAAGGCCCCTCGTTGGCTAAGTAAGAGCTGAAGCACAGAAACAGAAGGGAGAAAAATACCATCTAATTACAAAATCATCAGAGAAAGACAAACACTCAGAGTCATTCCTAATTACATTCTGGTGGAGGCTGATGATTCAAACACCTTAAAGGAGGGAGTCTAGGAATTTGCCTTTCTAGCCTCGAGGCCTAACTAAATGCATAATACTTCATAATGTGAAGTTATGCTGCAGGACGTATAGTGCTGGTCAAACGGCTAAGAACCATGGAAGGAAATGCAGAGCTCCCTCATTCCCCTTCCAGTTTGAGGGGTATCTGTAAGCTGGTAGTGCTCAACATGCTCCCCCTCCCTCACTATTAAGCAAGAGGTTAATCCTGGTGGTCATGAACTGCGCCACCAAATGCCACAATACATTGGCCCTGAGACCAGTCAGTACTCAGTTTGTGCCTGAGGGTCTGTCTGGGTGGGCTGCCCAGAGAAGACATTTAATTATCAGTAGGATGTACAGTCGCTGGCACATTTCTGGTATAAGTCATTAGCGAAGCTTTGTCTTGTGGCCTACTCTTAAGGTATTTTGCAGTATATTAAGTAGTACTTCTGTAGTACTCTTTAAGTACTCGTGCATACTTTTGTAAATCGGTCCCAAATCATGTAAATGGGATTAAAATGGGAATATTCAGGAAATACTCCTACGCAGTTACTATAAATATGAACAAGCATTGGCAAAAAAAATAGGTTTCTCCTACGCGAGAGCTATTGGGTTTGTCAATGTCTTTAGTCATATTGTACAGCAGCGTGGAGCAGAGTAGAGTCGAGTGGCATGGTATAGAGGAGTGTGGAGTGGCATGAAGTGGCATAGAGCAAAGTGGCATACAGTGGAGTGGCGTAGAGTGGAGTTACGTAAAGTGGTGTACAGTGAATTTTAGTGATGTACAGTGGAGTGGAGTAGAGTAGAGTGTCATAGAGTAAAGTAGAGTGATGTAGAGTGCAGCAGCATAGATTAAAGTTGAGTAGTATAGAGTGGAGTAGGATGGAGTGGGTTAGACTAGAGTGGAGAAGAGTGGGTTGGCATGAAGTGGCATAGAGTGTGTTGGCATGGCGTAGAATCGTGTGGAGTGACGTAGAGTAGAGTAGGGTGGCGTAGAGTGGCATAGAGTAGAGTGGTATAGAGTGAAATGGCTTAGAGTGAAGTGGGGTAGACTAGACTGGCATAGAGTGGCGTAGAGTAGAGTGGCATTGTGTGGAGTGAGGTAGAGTGGCACTGTGTGGAGTTGCGTAGAGTGGCATAGAGTGGTATGGAGTGGCATACAGTAGAGTGTAGTACAGTGGATTGGCATAGAGTGCAGTAGAGTAGAGTGCAGTAGAATTGAGCGGTGCAGGTTAAAGCGTGGTCTATATTGCAGAGGCATACCATGGTGCGGAGTGGCATAGAGTGGTGTATAGTACACTGGGGTAGAGTGCAGTGGAGTAGAGTACTACAGAGTAGAGTAGAGGGGCGTAGAGTGGTGCAGAGTAGAGTACAGTGGTGTAGAGTGCCATGGTGCAGAGTAGAGTGCAGGCTCATAGAGTCCAGTGGCATAAAGTAGAGTGGTGCAGAGTAGAGTAGAGTGCCATAAAGTGCAGTGACATATAGTGGTGAAGAGTAGAGTGCAGTGGCATAGAGTTGAGTGGCATAGAGTGTAGTTGCATATAGTAGAATGTTGCAGAGACGAGTGGCGTAAAGCTCAGTGGCACAGAGGACAGTGGTGGAGAGTAGATTAGAATGGCTTAGGGTGTGTTGGCATAGAGCAGAGTGGCATAGAGTGAAGCGCCATAGAGTGCAGTTGTGCAGAGTGGAGTGAATTGAAGTTGTGCAGAGTGCATTGACGAAGAACAGAGAGCAGTGCCATAGAGTACAGTGACATAGAGTGGTGCAGAGTAAAGTGGCATAGAGTGCTGTGGCATAGAATGGTGCAGAGTAAAGTGGAGTGCAGTGGCCTTGAGTAGAGTAGTGTGGCGTAGAGTGCAGTGGTGTAGAATAGTTCATGGTAGAGTGCAGTGGTGTAGAGTGCAGTAGCATAGAGTAGAATGGTGCAGAGTAGAGTAGAGTGGTGTAGATTGCAGTGGCATTAAGTAGAGTGGTGTAGAGTTCAGTGATGTAGAGTGGAATTTTGCAGAGTAAAGTTGAGTGGCTTAAAGTGCAGTGGCATAGAGTGCAGTGGTGCAGAGCAGAGTACAGTGATATAGAGTGGTGCAGAGTAGAGGCCAGTGGCGAGAGTGCAGTGGCATGGAGTGCAGTGGGATAGAGTAGAGTGATGCAGAGTAGAGTCACATGAGTGGTGCAGTGTGCAGTTGCACAGAGTAGAGTGGTTCAGAATAGATTAGAGTGGTGTACAGTGCAACGGTGTAGACTGCAGTGGTGCAGAGTAGAGTAGAGTGTAGTGGCATAAAGTGCAGTGGTGCAAAGTAGAGCAGAGTAGCGCAGAGTAGCGCATAGAGTGCATTGACGTAGAGAACAGTGGTGTAGAGAGCAGCGACATAGAGTGCATTGGCCTACTAGGCAGTGGTGTAGAGTGCAGTGCAGTGGTGTAGAGTAGAATGTTGCAAAGTTGAGTGGCGTAGAGTGCAGTTGTGTAGAGTTGTGCAGAATAGATTGCTGTGGCATAGAGAGCAGTGGCATAGAGTGCAGCAGCACAGAGTAGAGTGGTGTAGAGTAGAGTGGCGTAGAGTAGAGTGGCATAGAGTAGAGTGGTGCAGAATAGATTAGAGTGGCGTACAATGGAGTGGCATAGAGTCCAGTGGTGTAGAGTAGTGTCGCGAACAGTGCAGAGTAGAGTGCTGTGCCATAGAGGGGTGCAGAGTAGAGTAATGTAGAGTGAGGTGGCGTAGAGTTCATTGGCCTAGCGTAGAATGGTGTGGCATAGAGTTTAATGGTGTGCAATGCAAATCATGCAAACAATAGAGAGCTTAGTGGATATGCTATGGTGATCTGCACCTCATTAAATGTACATAGAATGTATTAGTAAACAGTAAAGGGTCAAGAAATATTCTTGGATGCTAAACGAGGCCAAATACTCATCCACTAAGAGTATTAAATAATCTTTGCGACTGAAAAGATCCAAAGATTTGCATCAACTGAAGAGGCAACGTAGCACACCACAGCAGTCTAATAATGTCCTGAATTCTCCATATCCTTTAAGTATTATCCATGCGTTGAAAAGTTCATGTACAAGAATACATCATTGTCCAGTCTTCATAGAGTTATCAAGATGAATATATTTTATTTCAAAATATATTTCCAATATTCGAATCGCTGACTTATAATTTGCCAAGTGTATTTCCAAAATTCAGATCACAGCCGACGCGCGTTTCGCCCACAGGGCTTTCTCAAGGCTGTATATATAAACAAGAAAAGAAAGTATATATTCTGCTTGAATCCATACGTAGAGAAAACTAAAAGGGCATAATAGCCCCACCAAACCTATATGATGAGGGAAGTAATTTAAGATACACCCAAGTGCATAACAGGGACAAGACTGAAGAATATAGATCGAGAGAATACCACCACCGGAAAAAAAGGGGTTCTATTTCCGGTGTAATAGAGTTGACCGAAGATTAGGTAAAAGATGACAGAGATAAAGCAAAAGATTGTAAAGTGAAGTAGATTAGGGTCGAGTAGTAATCATAGAAGCCCCGTTTGAGGTGGGTATTGAGACAAGTGCTGGTCATTGTGTCGAAACCCATAGTATATAAAGAGTAGTATTACTTGATGTAAGGACCGCTGTCTCACCTTATTAGTTCCACTTGTAAATAATACCGTACGTGATTTCTTGAAAGTATTAATTATCGTATCCTGAATTCTGAAAGTGAATGGAAATGTGTATACATGTATAAATGTTGTTGGCCATTAATGTAAACTAGTACTAGATGCACCAAAAAAATATAAATGTGATGTAAAATAGGTGTCTACATTAGGTCAATGTTCCCCCAAATTTTTTTCCCACGTATTGAAAATCTTACCTAAAATGAACAGTTTCCAAGGGTGATCAAAAGCCAATGTAACAAACACGAGTTTAAAAATCTCCTAGTTCACAGGCAACCAAGATATGGCTCATGTAGGACCAAAATCCGTCCTCACTGTTAACATAAAAAAAAACATTCTGTTGGAAGTTATCGAATAAAAAAGTAGATATATTAGTGTGTGAATCTATGGAGGCACATGGTCTTTATTAACGTGCCTCAAAATATACATAGACTCGTGTACAACGAAAGTACAATAAAATGTGTCATCGGTCTGTAATTTTGACCCATATATCCCAGTGATGTATGTACCACGCCAATTGTGTATAGGCTAGAGTAACAGAAACAAATGTATGGGGGCTAAGGGAATGAAAACAAAAATGTAATTGTTTTCAAATTGTAACAAAAGAACCGTAACTATTGAACCATTCCTATTTCAAATGTCTATCAAAACCCTTGCCACAACTTTATGCACGTTGTAGTTCGGAACTACCGGTACCTTATTTACATACATCCGATTACCCCTTATTTCGTAATTGAACATCTACACGCTCCAAGTTTCCACCACACGAATTTGAGCGGAGAGGGTAGCAAAAACCCTTATCATAACTCTATAAGCGTTATAATCGGCAACTGCCTGCTCACCTGGTTGACATGTATACGATCACCCCTCCTCGTAGTTCGGCGTCTGCACGTACGCGAATTCCCGCCATACCGATTTAAGCGAAGTGGGTGGCAATAGAAAATGGACTAGAAAAGCCCTAGTTGATCATTGTATTCAACAAATGGTGGCCATCTTGTAACGATAAAAGTAACAAATGTTTATGTTATAAATTAACCTCTTGTACATGTAATTAAGTATAACGAACGATCTGTCGTTTTTGGTATTCAAGTTCAAAATATTTTATGTATTGCAATATGTATGCAAACATGTATATACGAGTCTAGCATTCAGTTTACACCGTTCAAATAAGGTCATGTGACCCGATGTGTAACGTATCGACTGTCATGGGGGAATAGATCTTTTTAGAATGAGGTACCCCCATCTATAATTGTGTCTACATTATAAAAATCCATAGGTGGGCTGCCCTTTCATTTGATAGAGATTGAGAATATTATGAAAGAACAGGACAGGTATCAGAGAGTAATGAATACAAAGAGAAAAAACACAAAGCCCCCATAGTAGTGAACTAAGCATAGTCAAAATCGTAGAAACAAATATAAACAGGTACATAATCATTGTAACATGTGACGTTGTTTAGCAATTGCATAATTTTGCAAAGAGATTTTCTTAACAACAGGGAGTATGCTCTAAAGACTCTGATAAACAGTGCTAATAGTAATATATGCATTTGTAATCCTTACAAAAATTCAAACATCTCTTTGTCAATGTTAATTCCTTGTTCTACTGCCCTAAGAGAAATAATCCATTTACATTCCTTTTGTCATAATTTAGTGATTCTGTTACCACCTCTCACGTTCGGAAGTACTACTTCCAGGCCATGAAATCCTATTTGAATCAGCTCTGTTTGGTTATGCATGGTGTTGAAGTGGGAAGCCAAGGGATATTGGGCATTATTATTTCTTATTGCCCTAATATGCTCCTGTATCCGTTCCTTAAGCGGTCTGATGGTGCTGCCAATGTATATTTTCCCACATATGCAAATAATACAATAAATCACAAACTTCGTGTTACAGTTTATAAAGTTATTGACTGTGTATGTTCTATCAGAGTTATATTTAAAAGTTTTGGTTTTGTTGAGTGCAAAAGGACAAACACTACACGTCCCACATTTAAAAAAACCTTTGGGCTTTTCTGATAATCAAGTCTTATTGGTAGCTTTTGGAATAAAGCTGGGACAAAATGCTTGTCTAAGGGTGTTACCTCTTGCAAAAGTAATGTTAGGTTTCTGTCCCACTACCTCCAATATTTTACTGTCATCCGTTAGCAGATGCCAGTGTTTGTTGAGTATTTTGAATAAATCAGTACTCACAATTGAATATGGTGTAATGAATCTGATTAATCTTTTCTTGTGTATCCGTTTCTTAGTTTTAGTATGGCCAGTGAGTAAATGTGTTCTGTTAATTTTATTGACAGTATTGCGTGCATTTTTGATTAATTCATTGTTGTAGCCTCTAGCCATGAACCTTCTTTCTACTGCATCCAGTTCCTCATCTAAAATATTCATATCGCTACAATTTATCTTTGTTCTTATCATCTCTCCCAACTGAATAGATTTAATTTGTGAGGGAGGATGGGAACTTTTGGCATGAAGCACTGAATTACATGCCGTGTCCTTTCTAAACGGTCTTGATTGTAATTTGTCTTTTTCCACTACAATGGTAATGTCAAGAAAGTTAATATGAGAGGTACTTTGTGTTTTGGTAAAAGTTAAATTAAAAGGATTGTCATTAAGGAAGAGAAAAAATTCCTCTAACATCTCCTTCGTACCAGCCCAAAACATTAGGATGTCATCAATATATCTTCCTAAAAATAGTACATTTTCCATTAATATATTAGGGCCCTTCTTCCAAAGATGTGTTAGCTCAAAGTATCCCATATACAAATTGGCAAAAGAGGGCGAAAATTTTGCCCCCAAATTCGTGTGGTGGAAACTTGGAGCGTGTAGATGTTCAATTACGAAATAAGGGGTAATCGGATGCATGTAAATAAGGTGCCGGTAGTTCCGAACTACAACGTGCATAAAGTTGTGGCAAGGGTTTTGATAGACATTTGAAATAGGAATGGTTCAATAGTTACGGTTCTTTTGTTACAATTTGAAAACAATTACATTTTTGTTTTCATTCCCTTAGCCCCCATACATTTGTTTCTGTTACTCTAGCCTATACACACTTGGCGTGGTACATACATCACTGGGATATATGGGTCAAAATTACAGACCGATGACACATTTTATTGTACTTTCGTTGTACACGAGTCTATGTATATTTTGAGGCACGTTAATAAAGACCATGTGCCTCCATGGAGTCACACACTAATATATCTACTTTTTTATTCGATAACTTCCAACAGAATGTTTTTTTTTATCTTAACAGTGAGGACGGATTTTGGTCCTACATGATCCATATTTTGGTTGCCTGTGAACTAGGAGATTTTTAAACTCGTGTTTGTTACATTGGCTTTTGATCACCCTTGGAAACTGTTCATTTTAGGTAAGATTTTCAATACGTGGGAAAAAAATTTGGGGGAACATTGACCTAATGTAGACACCTATTTTACATCACATTTATATTTTTTTGGTGCATCTAGTATTAGTTTACATTAATGGCCAACAACATTTATACATGTATACACATTTCCATTCACTTTCAGAATTCAGGATACGATAATTAATACTTTCAAGAAATCACGTACGGTATTATTTACAAGTGGAACTAATAAGGTGAGACAGCGGTCCTTACATCAAGTAATACTACTCTTTATATACTATGGGTTTCGACACAATGACCAGCACTTGTCTCAATACCCACCTCAAACGGGGCTTCTATGATTACTACTCAACCCTAATCTACTTCACTTTACTTTACAATACTTGGCTTTATCTGGTCATCTTTTACCTAATCTTCGGTCAACTCTATTACACCGGGAATAGAACCCCTTTTTTTCCGGTGGTGGTATTCTCTCGATCTATATTCTTCAGTCTTGTCCCTGTTATGCACTTGGGTGTATCTTAAATTACTTCCCTCATCATATAGGTTTGGTGGAGGGTATTATGCCCTTTTAGTTTTCTCTACGTATGGATTCAAGCAGAATATATACTTTCT
This sequence comes from Triturus cristatus, assembly GCF_964204655.1. Classification (NCBI taxonomy): domain Eukaryota; kingdom Metazoa; phylum Chordata; class Amphibia; order Caudata; family Salamandridae; genus Triturus; species Triturus cristatus. The sequence goes on along the minus strand of NC_140591.1, from coordinate 1,482,057,812 downwards.
TTTCTTTTCTTGTTTATATATACAGCCTTGAGAAAGCCCTGTGGGCGAAACGCTCGTCGGCTTTGATCTGAATTTTGGAAATACACTTGGCAAATTATAAGTCAGCAATTCGAATATTGGAAATATATTTGGAAATAAAATATATTCATCTTGATAACTCTATGAAGACTGGACAATGATGTATTCTTGTACATGAACTTTTCAACGCATGGATAATACTTAAAGGATATGGAGAATTCAGGACATTATTAGACTGCTGTGGTGTGCTACGTTGCCTCTTCAGTTGATACAATGCAAATCATAGAGTGGTGCAGTGTAGAGTGGCGTGTTGTTGAGTACAGTGGCAAAGAGTGCAGTGGCGTAGAGTGCAGTGTCATAGAGTAGAGTGGTGCAGAGTAGAGTAGAGTGGAGTAGAGTGAATTGGCATAGAGTAGAGTGGCGAAGAGTGGATTAGAGTGGCATAGTGTGCAGTGTCATGGAGTACAGTGGTGTAGAGTACAGTAGTGCAGAGTAGAGTGCCGTCGTGCAGAGTAGGGTGGCACAGAGGGCATTGGCACAGAGTACTGTGGCATAGAGGGCAGTATTGTAGAGTGCAGTGGCACAGAGTAGAGTGCAGTACGTAGAGTAGAGTGCAGTGGCACAGAATGGTGCAAAGTAAAGTGGCGTAGAGTGCAGTGGTATAGAATGCAGAGGCATAGAGTAGAGTAGGGCAGAGTAGAGTCGAGTGGCGTAGAGTGCAGTGGCCTAGAGCAGAGTGGTGCAGAGTAGGATGCAGTGACATAGAGTGTAGTGGAAGACAGGAGAGTGGTGCAGAGTAGAGTGTCATAGAGTGCAGTGGCATAAAGTGCAGTGGTGTAGAGTGCAGTAGAGTAAAGTGATGAAGAGTAGAATGGTGCAGAGAAGTGCAGAGTGGCATTGAGCTGTGGTTCTTAACCTGTGGTCCGTGGACTCCTGGAGATCTGTGTGCCCTACTCAGGGGGTCTGCAACTGGGTTACAAAATGTAATAGTAGTACATTTAATACATTGGCATTTTAAAAACATATACACGTAAAGAAGTAAAGTTACATATTCAAAACCTTTTTCTATATTTGACTGTGGCTTAACCAAATATTTCAGTATTTGAGCATTTGTTTGGTGTATACTTGTTTTTGTATGTTTGTACATTATTTTGTAGATCTAATCATAGAAATTGCTTAGACCGGGGGTCCCTAGTTTACAATAATGACTCAGTGGGGGTCCCTGGATTCCAGTAATGATTCATTGAGGGCCCACATAAGTTAAAAGGTTAAGACCCGCTGGTGTAAAGTGCAGTTGCATAGAGTACAGTGGCCTAGAATAGAACGGCATGGCATAGATTGCAGTAGCATACATAGAGTGGTGCAGAGTAGAGTGGTGTGGTGTGGTGTTGATTGTAGTGGCAGTGTCATAGATAGAGTGGTGCAGAGTAGAGCGTAGTGGCGTAGAGTGCAGTGGCATAGAGTTGAGTGGTGAAGAATAGATTAAAGTGGCTTAGTGTGCAGTGGCATAAAGTGCATTGTGTATAGTGCAGTGGTGCAGAGTAGAGTAAAGTAGAGTGCAGTGTTGTAGAGAAGAGAGGTGCACAATAGAGTGGCATAGAGTGCATTGGCATAGAGTGCTGTGCCATAGAAGGCAGTGGTGTAGAGTGCAGTGGCACAGAGTACAGTGGCATAGTGCAGAGTGCAGTGGCATAGAGTAGAGTGGTGCAGAGTAGAGTATCATAGAGTGCAGTGGCCTACAGTGGAGCGGTGCAGAGAAGAGTGAAGTGACAGAGTGCAGTGGAGTAGAATAGAGTGCTGCAGAATAGAGTACAGTAGAGGTCAATGGCATTTAGTGCAGTGGAGTAGAGTGGTGCAGAGTAGTGTGGCGTAGAGTAGAGTGGTGCAGGGTAGAGCAGAGTGGTGTAGAGCAGTGGAAATTGCTCAGGATTTGGGGGTCCTCAGCTTCCAATAATGACTCAGTGGAGGTCCCCAGATTCCAGTAATGATTCATTGGGGATTCACATAAGTCAAAAGTTTGAGAACCACTAGCGCAGAGTGCAGTGGGTAGGGCAGAGTGGTGTAGAGTGCAGTGCTGTAGAGAAGAGTCGTGCAGAGTAGTGTTGAGTGGTGCAGATTAGAGTGCAGTGGTATAGAGTGCAGGGTAGGAGGGAAAAGAAGCAACGTGGAAGGGGAACTGGTGAGAGGGAATATAACCTACATGGACCGGGATATGGGAGACAGATTGAAAACACAAGCACTCATATGAAGTGCTTGAACCCAAAGAAAAAAGTAGCTCCATAAATGGGAGCAGTGCATGGACACAAGTACTTGGTCCATGCTCCAGAGGAGGGCTGAACACAATAAGAGGACATGATGCCCGTATGCCGTGACAAAAGGGGATGAAGTAAATGAGAGCAATGCTGAAGCAAATAAATGATAAGCTATGGGCGAGCTGTATGTAATCCACATGTCTTGCAGTGGATGTGCATGTGCTGTCTAGGCGAAACCTAAAAAGAGATTTCCCACCTGCATATCAGTTTTCTGCACACATAAAGCAGATAAAAAAATTATATAAGTATTTTTGCTTTACTCTGGTCTTAGATGTGAATTACTCTTGTATTTCCTGGCCTCTTTCACAAAGCATTTTCTGTGTGGAGGTGTGCCATACTTCAGACATACCCCCCTCATTACAACATTTGAGTAAATCCAAAGTAGTCTAGAAAGGGAGTTGCTGGACGATTCAAGATCACACATTTTGTAGGAACACAACTCTTTTGAGATCCTTTTCTCATTCCCATTTCACAAGGAAAAACCTGGTGAAGTGTGAAGGAGCCGGGGTCCATGTTCTAGACTTACTCTGGAACCGCTGGTCGATGGCTCTTTGTTTCCTGCTTGAAAGTGTGGAGGGGAGACATAATCATTAGCCAAATATACAGTACCATTACAATCGCCCATGTTACTGAAGAAACATAGACTCCAGATCCAAAGTTTAGTGAGTTTATTACAAAGCCAAGAAAAGCTGAACATACAAACACCTCAAAACAAGGGTGTAAAAATACATGGGAACTAATACAAAAGCAAATCTACGAGTGAAATTTAGGCCGTGCAACATGCACAGGACGACCAGTTCCAATATCAGTCCACAGAAGATAACTTCTCTGACATCAATAGCCCCCTTCATTGGAGGTTCATAGGTGAAAAGTATTATTCTGTCCCTACACTACCACTATCGTGACATCCCTACTTAGCATTTCCGAGGCAAGTTCCAGAAAAAGCTGTCAGCACGTGAAGGCTTCCTAAGAAGTACACCTACATTGAATTGGTCAAGTAGCATAAAGCTACAGAGCTCGTTCTAAGATACTCTCTCCTCTCAAGGCACAGCAGAAGTCCCCAAACTCTGTCTCTAACCCCAACACAACATCGTAGGTCACACCCCTCATCACATCACAAGATCATCCTATCCAGCTACGCACCTCCAAGTAGGTAACTTTCCATGCAGCAACGGTGCTTTCAGGCTCTTTCTCGATGACCTTGATTCCCAGGCCTTCTCCAGTGAGAAAGAACACGTCCCACATTTTCAGCATTGCTTGTTTGAATGTATCTACTCCTCCGTAAGCCTAGCTCCTAAAAAAAAGCGTTATTCTAACTAACAAGGATGACATTTTCCACCTGCAATAGAAATGTGAGAAAGAACAAATTTTGCATAGATATGAATTCTGCTAACAACCCCATCTAGAGAGCAACAGGGAGAAATACACATTAGGTCTACCAAACTTCGGTCAACATAAGAAACAGCATGAAATGTCATTAGGCACACATATACGTGATCATTATTACTGTGCACATTTAAATTAGTGCGTTACATAGCAAACAAATTATCTCTCGTTAGTCACATATAAAACTCGTCACATTAAGACTTTCATCAAATAGCACATGATTGCAATGTCGACATTTAGAACATTGTGCAAAATGAAAACTATCACTTCACTTTACACGTTATTACATTACACGACCTAATAACCAAATGTTAACATGACAAAGGATTATATGTGGGTGCGAACTACTCATGATTATAATGCACCCCTACAAATGAAAGAGCAAAATCGGTCTCTATCAAGTGTTTGAGAGGAAATGTGCCTAGTATGGGTGAAAAAATGGACTGAAATTGCTGCTCAAACACTACTTCCTGTGGGTATTTTATATTTTGGAACACTGTGGTAATACTGCATCCTTTAACTACCGTACGCTGCGGTACTGATATTTCTAAGTGCAGTATGTGGATGCGGTTTAATCACATTACTTGTAATGATGTCATTGGATTTGATTTGAGAGGAGTTGGCCTAACGGCTAGGGCGGTCGACCTCGAATCTGGGGAACTGGGTTTAAATCTCGGCAATGACGCTGAACATCCTGTGATTCTGGGCAAATCACTTAATCTCCCCGTGCCTAACAAAAAATGAATGTGTCCTCATGTAATGCAACTGGTGCTATGTAAAGCGCTCTGATACCCGATTCGGGTCAACTTCGCGCTATGTAAAACGCTGTAAAAAAAAATTACTCATTCATGTGCAGGAGTGCACCATGCTTACTCGGACTCTGATTCACCATTTTTTTTTTTTTTGCTGTAAGTAAGCGTGTGCCCTTGAATAGCTAACATCTAAATCCGAAGTAAGACCCAACTACATACAGAAAATATTTGTGAAACAGACATGGAAATTCAGGAGTAATTACAGGAGTAAGGCTCAAAGAATGTGCATAAAAACTTGGTTAACCTAGAGGTGGTTTCCCAGGCGTTTACACGCACTTGGACATGTCCTAGCACTGCAGCCCCAGACCCTGCGGGTGAAGCCGGAAGAGGGAGGCCTTCTCGCGAGAATTTATGGGGACAGCTCTGGGGTCACGTGGCATTTACAGGTAACAGTGCGGGATTCTTTCCGTGAGCAGCTGTTCTCAAAGAGACTTGTACCGGAGGCATAGGGAGTTTCCCAGGAAAGGGAGGAGACATAATCGGACAGTTAAGAAAAGGTGCTCAGGGTCAGGCCTGAACCTTTCATGGAGGTGCTGGAGGCAAACATGGCCGCCGAGGAGGTAATCTAAAACCTGCAATTTCCACAAAAAAAGGGCGGAGAGAAGCAGCTGGAGAGGCACATTGTCCAGCAAAGGACTTATGTTCAGTCATGGCGACAAGCCCTCCTTTGTTTCCTCGCCACCCCCCAATTACATCTGCAGCGCCGCGATTAAAGGGGATTTAGGTGGCCAGGTTTAAGGTTTGAGAAGGATAACCTTGTAAAGAGAGCCAGACGTTTCCAGCCGCACATGAGAATGAAAAGGCACGTGTTAGGACAAGATACGGAAGTTAAAGGAAGTTTTAGTGCGTGTGTCAAGTCGAAGAAGGGCATTCATTCACTCAGAGTTATAGTTTAAAAAGTTCTAGAAAAAAGCAGAGAACCGTGTATACTACATACCATAACACACAGACAGAAGTGTTGTGCAGCTCCTTTGCAGGAGTGCTTCACCAGGACTATCGGAAAAGAAGCACTGGCGAAGATTACATGCCTGGCGTTAATGTCTCAAAACACGCAAACACAGCGATGCAATATGGATGCTTGCGAACAATAGCACCTGAAAGACAGGCCTATGGTCTATTACACATTAGAGCCAGAGATATTGGCTTTGGCAGTGCTTGTTTCTTAAGTAATTCTACATTTGCCTTTAGAAAAAACATAATGTAATACATTTCACTCATTACGGTAATCTTGTGTAGTTTATTGAGCTGAAACGAGTATGAAAAAACAGCTAACTTTTTTTAAATTTAGGCTACCTTTTGTGTGCACTACAGACTACACCTTTTCCCTGAGTCATCTGATTTACATGATGGGGCTTCCAATAGCTCAGCTCCTGGTTTGAATCTCAGGCCCGAGCCACACCTATGGTTTAAATATTACCCAACTTTAACAATGGAGAGCTATTTTTTATTTAGATCTAAAGAGAAAACATTGTAAGTGTGGCCAAATACAAATAACACGACTAAAAATCAATACTGAACAACACAGATGAACATCTCAGAACAGTTAAAACAAAGACTAGATGTATGATGAATTCACATCACAAACTCTCCAGCGTCTGCTGGAAATGAGAGACCACTTCCGGGGCACGAGGTCATCATCAATTGCATTTAACAACTCAATGCATTCTGGGAACGGTAGTCCTGGCTGACCAAAGCTGCACTAAAATTTTAGATAATATGATTTTGTTTAGTTTTTTAGTGTTTTGTACAGTGTGAATTGGACCCGATAAATCGGGTATCAGAGCACTTTACATGAGTACCAGTTCCGTTACAGATGGACACATTCATTTTTGTTAGGCACGGGGAGATTAAGTCATTTGCCCAGAATCACAGGATGTTGAGCGTCCCTGCCGAGACTCGAACCTGGTTCCCCAGCTTTAAGATCGACCTCTCTAGCCGTAAGGCTACATTCTCTCCCCAATAGATAATAGTGGTTTGTTGGGAAAAAAAATGGACTGAAATTTCACCCCTAGTGATCTGGAGTCATCCTATAACCTTGCAGCACCTCCCCCCCACACCCCCCAGCACCTTGAAACCCTTACTGGTAAGTAGTGTGCTTTACAAATTAACTGATTGATTGATTGATTGATTGATTGATTGATTGATTGATTGATTGATTGCGTATACTTCGTAAATATACCAGTGAGAAAAGGTACATCTTGTATTTTCGATTGACTTTACTTTTTAACCAGATGAGGAGGACAATATTATATAGAAGACCGTCATTTAAAGGAGTAAATTTGAGGTAATAAAATGTGGCAGAAATGACAGACTATATTTGTAATATATTTTCATAGACAAAAGAACCCAAGAATATGTCAGGTACCATGGGTACAGTTATTTATAGAGGAACAAACAGTCCCTTTCAACAAAATATTGAACAAAAATAAACATAGAAGTCAAATAATTTTCTATGACAACACTGATTGAATAATAACACAATTTGATTAACTTTGAAAAAAGTGAAAGAAAACAGAAACAATTATAGTGGGAAACATGCAAGACACCATATAATTTGGTTAACACAACTCAGACATAGAACGAGTGACTACGTAAAAGTAAACAGTTGGTGTCACATCTGTTAAGAGACACTGCAATAGTCATGGTACTACAGGTCGACGATGTTTCGATCCCATTTGAGGATCTAGGGATCATCATCAGGACCAAATAATATATGCCTGAGACAAGAAATGCCTGGGGACGGGGGCCCAGAGTGCCGAATAGGCAATTATGGAACCTGCACTTAATGCAACTAAGAAGAAGTGCTGGTCCTGGTGTGTAGAATTTGTAACAAGTGGCATGGTCATGTAACAACTACATTTGTGCAGGGTTCAGCATTTTAAAAAGCCATTTATTTATCTGAAAGAAAACAGGAAAGAAGAGAAAAAGAAAAAAAATAGATGAGGCCTAGTCCAGTTCGTTGCTTATGAAAGTACATTATAATGGACGCTTAGTGCATGTAAATAAACTACGCTTTGATTTTGCATGACCTTTTAAAAGGCACATTTCTTCACCTTAATGTCTAACCAAACATGTAGCTCTAGCCGTAGATTTCTTTAAACTAAATAATCCTGCTCAATCACAAAGTGTCAGAAAAACACCCATGGAGGCAGTACACAACCTTAAATTTGCTCGTAAATGTAACCTTTTTTGCATTTGCCAGGAAATCAGAAAGGGAGTTCAAGGCATGGGTAAATACTTTTATGAGTGCAAATCTCTACACCACAGGTAAGGAGTACTCTGCATTCGTAAATATCACTCAAAGGATGAGCAGTGGGTGTTCCCTAGGGGGGTTTCCTTTGAAAGTTTGGGAATGCACACAGTATGTACTTTTGCCACCTTGGAAAGGTCTTGTGTAACTCCTTTACTGTATCATGTGGATTTTGGTACGTTGAACACCAAAATCTGCATGTTATTCCCCACAAACTCGCAATAGGGGGTATTTATTGCACACGATAAAGAACGTACCTTGTTGTTTTGTTATGTATCATGTTGATAAATAATATCTGAACTCCTAATCAAGGCCATAGGGAATAGGACCCTTTTAACAAAAGTCCCATGACTTTCCCAAAAGTACTCCTGGCGCTGCTTTTCAGAGGTGGCTCTGGGAATACTTATGAATAGCAAAAGATAAAAAACTGAAAAGTACACTTCAGCGGAGGTGTAAATCCCCAACAGTAGTTTTATTGATTTTTGGGAATAGATAGGTCCTCATGTAAGAACACCAAACACTCCTGTATCGTTTAAAAGTTGGAAGTTGTCCCCATTTAGGCAGTGATGTATAATGGAAGACCATGCGCTATAGGAAGGTCAAATAACTTTAACAACAACAACAACGTTTTGTCAATAAACCAAAGAGGTGTGATTTATGAAGGAAAAGAATAACTTGTGATTGGGCTGTTTCCCTTGTCTTGCCTGGTTTGTGTGTTGTTTCACATCCCAGTGGCCGCTGCATTGGCCCCAGACACCCCTGAGCTCTCACATGATGAGTCTTGCACACACACTGTAAGTCCCTGAGGGGGGCTAACCCCAAAGTTCACCATCAGCACTTGTACCGTTGTCAGTACTTTCCTGTCGCTCAAGGTGTTGTAACCCGGTACCCTCCGGTATTCACGTGTAGGGTCGCCAGGGCTATCACAGAGTTTGAAAGGGCATTGTCTGACAGGGTTTTAATACTCAGCGTGGCAACATGTTGGTTCAGGTGTAAAAGTATCCGAACAGCATTCCTCGTGCCCCCTCTCGGTACTGAGTCACATTGTGAGAAGTAACAAGCCAGATGCTCTCGCCTTCACCCCCCTTGCATATGGCTTGCTGCCTTGATCTTTGGGGGCACTGGTACTCATTTCTGGTAATCTGGACTTATTTTTTATCATCAGACTTTGTCTCAGAGCAAGAGAGAGAAAGGCAGAAAAGGGAGAAAGACAAAGGAAGAGAAGGTAAACAGTGAAAAATTAAGAAAGCAGGGATGCTTACGAGTGCAAGAATGAGATAAAGAGGCAAGGAGTGTGTGGTGGTGGAAGAAAGAGTCATGAGGTGGAATCAAGACTAGAGAGCCTTGGTCTTCAGCGACCTCAGCATTCAGCAGCAGCTGCGAGGGGGGTTCATAAGAACCAAGCATTGGCAAAGCCAATACATCTCACCTAAGAGCCCTATCGGCAATCATTTTTCACGATGCTGTGCAGAAGCACGGCTGCTGTGCAGCATGGCCGAAAATAATATAAAAACAAAAGCGCTATGATGTGGCCGTCATGTCATTTTGTAGGTGCCTGTCAACACGGATGAGCACACCTACAATATGAGGCGATCAGTTTTTTTCATTTTATTTATCAAGCCAAAATGGATTAATAAAAGAAAAGTTGTATGAAATGCGTTTATGATTTAACGTTAATGCACTTTTCTGATATAGGTCTAATGCACTTAAAAAAAAAAACAGGGGAGTGGGTTCCAGAGCGGTAGGGAGGGTGGGAGAGAAGGATGTTGGTGGGGAAGAGACGGGGAAGCAAAAGATAACAGTGGGAAGCACATGGGCAAAAAGAGAAACACAAACTACACGAGGGAGACAGGTGGAAGCCACATGTACTCTCATCAAGTGTTTAACCAAAAATAAAAAAGTAGTCCCACCAAAGGGAGTAGTGCAAGGACACACGGAATGGGTCCCTCTCTAGGTAAGGTTCCAGCTGAGGGACGAATGCAAGAGGAAGGAAAGCCCACAGAAGCAGACGTATAAGAAAGAAGCAAGGAGATGATAGTGACATTAAAGCCAACCAGTGGTAAGCAATGGGCGGGCTGGAAGCCCACTGTAAGCTAACACTATGTTTCGCAACAGACAGTGCATATAATATACACATACATCAAATTAAGCGCTACTTAATTTGTGCCAGACATTAGAGACAGGACCAGAAGCAAGAGAAGTGTGGCTCAATGATTAGAGCGGCAGACCCTGATGCAGAGGTCTAGCCCGGGACCAGGGTTCAATTCCCCGCCTCGGCGGGTCTTGGGCTAAAAAATTCCACGGACCTGATAATTCTCGCCTCGGTGCCTATTCCAATCATGGAGTCCCACTCTGCAACTCTGGGCAATAGCTTGCTTAATCTCCACAACGGCCCCCACAATGCTAAGGATGCCTGGCCTCCACCTTGGGGGTGCCGAGGCAGGTGACGCCTCACAGGGAAAGCCAGGATGGGTTCCACAGTGGTATTCGTACAAGCGCCTTGAGACCCTTGCGGGTGAGTAGTGTGCTATACAAGTATCAATTTAAATTTCAGAGATGGAAAGAAACCTACAAATTTCATCTGTAGAGAAACTGCAGTGAGAGTCGCCTGGAGGACCCGACTGTTGAAGCGTTTTTAGCACCTAATTTAAACGTAGTAGTGCAGAATTTCCACTTTACGCATGGAAATTCACATTTTTTATTCAAGGATTCAGGACCGGCAGAATTTCGATGGTCAAAACATATCTGCAAATGTAAATACCCCGGTATGGCACAACGTTGATATTTTCCTATTTAGCTATAGGTCTTGATGTGAGGCCTTCCTGGGTGGGTTTACCTTTGATGTTATGAAGGCCTCCAAAAATTTCACTGTGTTACATTTCCATAAGCAGACATTTCTACTAAAGAACAATTCAGCATTTGGACAGTTTATACTTGAGGTCTCCAGCAAAACTATTAGTCAATGAGATTTTTTTTAAATCTTCTATTTGCTTCAGACATTGGAATTGTCCCCTAAGAGATACTTTCCTAGTTTTTCCACCTTCCATTCTGTGCATCCACCACAGAGATATTAATGAGTCTTACCCGTGAGAAAGTACTTGCAAGCCCGCCTACAAATCGTTATAGCCCTATTTAAACACCAAAGTACTTCTGAGTCTCCAGATCTACCTATGTACCCACAGTGCAGTTGTTCACATGCATCGTCCACGTTAAAACCAAGCTTAAAATGGAGGTTGTCCAAAGAATCCCAATCCTTACACCCTCAGCGTGAGTTGGCTGGAGCTGGGTGTGGGATTCTGGAGAGATATAGGGGCATATCATCAAGGGCTTTATCTCCGCTTTACTGGCTTCAAAAGCCAGAAAAGCGGAGACAAAACCAACGCCCTATCAGCAAGAGGGTGCTAACATGCGTATTCGCATGTTAGCACCCTTTTACACTACGCCTACCTTTGTATCTCTAATGAGATGCAAAGTGGGCGTTCCTGACATACACTACATGTCAGGAGAGCAATAACGCGTCTTTGCGCTATCAGCAAGGATGCCCTTGCCATAACGTCTGCTAAAGTCCTGACTAAGCCACCCCCAACATTGGGGGTGGATTATGCTGATATGACCACAGGGTCGTATCAGCAAGGTGATCGCCCTTTTGCAGGGAACATCGCTGGGAAACCAGCGATGTTCCCTGCAAAACGGCGATAACATCGCTATCTCTGGAATTTTTATCGCCCTGGAGCAGCGCGTTGATGATAATGCGCTACCAGGGCGATAAAAAGCAGGAGTAGCCAGCGATAAGAAAATTATCACTAAGCACGGCCAGCGATAATTATCGCTGGCCATTGCTGATATGGCCCTAAATCTTGATTCTGGACGTACTCCCACACCTATATGTGAGCATGATGAGTTTAGTCCCCAGAAAGGGGAATAGCTATGCAAACCCCAAAATACTGCTTGGAAATGTGTATATATTCCCCCTAATTCCAAGGTGTATTCTGCTAATATTTCCCACCTGCTCTGAACTTCCAGTCGCCATATTCATATGGAAGTGAGAAACCCCGGAGTGCAGAACTCTTCGAGTGCAGTATTAATGTGGAATATGATTTTTGGAAAGCAGAGAAGCAGAGAATGGCCCTACACTTCTCCCTGGACCGTAGCCAGACCATGAATTGGTAACAGCCTCTAGCCAGAAGCCAACTGCCTGAATCGGTTTCCCTGGTTACACAGTAAACAAGCATTATTAATGCCAGTGGTTTTGGCTTTTGTATATGGAAAATACCTTCGTAAACTTGAGTAATGCACAGAAGAGGAAGCACATGAGAAAGCTGTGGATAGCTATTTCACACACGTAGAGGGCATATTGCACTGTGGCACGGATTGAACGTGTTCTGCATCTGTGAGGAAACATGTACTGCTGTCAGCTGTCTCACAACTGTCCGATATGCAGGGCCACAGCAACTATGCATCAGGGGAGGACACCATTTTGTGGCAGGGTTGACTAAATTATGCAGAGAAAAAAGTCAATTATGTGGCATAATGTGGCACATTTTGCGACAGTATTACTTTGTTCTTTCGTAATTTTTCCATATGTTAACAGGACAAAGGTTTCACCTCATTACTACCTGTTTAACACCTAACTACAACAATAAGCAATAGAAAGGTGGCTAGTTAACCTTTGCAAAGGGCCTTCCACTGTGCAGCAATATGTATCATTGCATTTTTAGTTCCTTTTGATCCATTTGAGCCAGAGACATTTTTTATTTAAATCAGTAGATTACACAGCAGATGATGGATTATGTGGCAAATGCAACAAATCCATAGCAGAAAATGCTGCAGCTGCAAAATCTCATGATTCCGGTAGAGCTGTCTATGTATAATGAATGCTTGCACCGCTGATGCTCATACTGTACCTGTGTTGTGTGTTAGTGAAGTTTGGTAACAACATTTTCCCTACAGAAATGGCAAAAAAAAGTATTGTACTATCAGGTGGAGCAGGGCAAGTTGCAAGACGGTGGGTATGGTAATGAGAAAGCACATTATCAGAGTGTAGGAGTAAGAACAGTATATCAGTGCTTAGTTTGTAAAAAAAACAAAGCCCTACGGAGGCTGACCTTGAGGGAAGCAGGACTCATCTTCCTCACTATTTGATCAGCTGCAGCATCACTACTGATGAGGCCCCCTCCTACTTGACATAGCTGGCCATCTGTCGGCTCTACAATCAGCCTAGCCATGGAGCAGCAAGCAGACTGTTCGGTAGTGTGAGCCACGGTTCTTACTTTATTTTTATTGTGGTTGGTGGAAATAGAATAAGGGCTGCCAATAATCTGAATGATAAAATATCACAATATTAGGGCACCTTCCTGCACATAAACAATCATTCCCCTCAACGCTGGCACTCTTGCACTATGGTGCAAGTGTGCCTGTGTTGGTGCTAGGCAGCTAAATTAGCGTCAGCGCAGGTGGAAACGGAAGGCTGCACAGTATTCTTATAAATACGGTGCAGCACTGTCTTTCGGAAGTGGCGGAGTGTGGCGTTAAGCCAAGGAGGCTAACACCACACTCCGCCACTTTGTTGTAAATATGCCCCATGGTGTCATTGAAATGCAGTTCTGAAATGCCACTTTTAGAAATTTGGCATTTTCTTACTTAAACCATTGCCTTCTGCCTGTCTCTGGTATACACATCTGGGGTGGGTGACAGGTGGCTTCCGGCATTCCCTCTAGATAGACACACACAAAGGAACGGTAGGTGTGACTGAGAAGCCATCTGCATGTTGATGGGTAATCCTGAGGCAGGATGAGAGGGAGGAGCTGACACTCTGCACCTGAAAGGGCTAGGTCCTGTCCACACACAAAAGGTTGCATACCCCTCTGTAGTGATTCTGGGGCCAGGGAAGAAAAGGCAGGGCCTAGTGCACTTCAAAACATTTCTTTGAAGTCTCCCTACTTTAAAGGCTCAAATGAGTATAAGTACTGGACCTCTGACACCATGACTTCAGTACACTTCTTGATCTGAAGACATTCTACCAAGAAGAAGGACTGCTGTGCTGCCAGGAGGGACTGCCACTTTTATGACCTGCTTTGCTGTGGTGACCTGCTGCCTCCTGCCTGGGAGTGAGAAGGGCTGGACCTGGCTCTCTACAATCTCGGAGAACTTAAGTGACTCCAAGGGATTGCTGGCTTGCCTCCTGTTTTGAAGTCTCAGAGCCATCAAAAACTTCTTCCAACTTTGCTTCAGCTGCTGGATTCTGCCAACTGTGAGTCCTGCCCTGTCAAAATATGCCAATCCAGTCCATGGCCTTAAAAGTGGGTTTTGCAGTTGTTTTTCATTAAAATCCCATGCATCGTTGACTTTGGCCGATGGCTGTGTATCTGACTTACCCTGACTAGGTTTGTAGTTCCTGCTTGGACAGGGTGTATACTCTGCCAACCAGAAACCCAATTTCTAACAGAATGGTTTTGTGGTAGGTGGTTCATGCTTGTTTGTAGTTAGTTGTAATTGTGGGGTTGGGGTTTGAGCACCAAATGGTCTCCAATTTCTGGTACTATAATTGGTCCTGACATCCTCCAGCCTCTGGTGGCATTAGCCAAGACGTTTCAATTTTTCTGAAATTATATGTGAAATATTCTTACTTGTAGGTGTTTTCAGCCAGGCCTTTTCATCCATTAGTCTGTTTGTGTGTCATGTACATTTTTTATCCACCCAATACAGCATACAGCATGGAGCAATGTGTTAACAAACGTTTGCAATAGGCTAACTTCACGGTGAGTGACGGCATTCTGCTCTTCACAGTGATCACATCCACACACAAAGTTGCTCCCTCCTGTGCCATGAACTACTGTGGCAATGGGTGATTTTTGAGACCCCAAAATATTTTTGTTTTTAAACAATTTATTTTTTTCCTTTTTATAAATTGAGGAGCATGCAGCAGCTTCCCTAGCAATAAAGATTTCCCAAAAATGAAAAAAAAATCAATTATTGACATAGTCAAAAAGCTGTCAGCCAACGCCAACCCTATTGGCTTTGCCAGTGTTATGTCGACAGATTCAGCTGACAATAGAATCTTGTTTAATATAGCGTATGCTCCAGATAACTTTACTGTTTTGCAGCCAATCACCTCAATATGCACACCTATCACTGCATACAGATATTCAAAATTCTCTGCAAAGAGTGCATTAAATTCATCCGGTGAACTAACTCGCACTAAGTAGCAGAAATGCATCCAAATTAATATTTGTTTGTCATTGATTTAGCTCCTGACTTTCTTTGCGATCTGTTTCAGACTGTTTCTTTGTTATAAAATGACAAGATTAAAAAGCTGTTTTGATTTTAAGAGTCGCTGTGGAGTACCACTATTGGGAGTGCTGTAGTCCACTGTCATGTTTGACCTCCGTGTTTCTTCTCTTTTCATGAAGGTTTTATGAGAAAACCAACAGATTGCACCAAGGAGCAGAGACTCCTATCACCAACCCTGTGCTGGCCTACACCTTAATAAAGCGACTGCAGTCTGAGTGGATGAACGTGGTGCACAGTCGCGAGGCCAGCGAGAACACCGAAGGTACTGTGAAATGACTGGATGATCATGAAACTGCTTCCATTACAGCCATGGCTTTCTTACCGTAGATCAGGGTTTTCCAAAGTCGGTGCTGGAGGGCCCGATCCATCCCACATATTTAAAATAACTACATTTATCTAAATGGGTGTTAGACCTGGCACCTTTGGCGTAGGTCTACCTTCCATTTTTTTGCTGTTACCTCTGATGTTTTTGCTGGTTTTAAAGGCTTTGGGCACTGTGCCACTGCTATTCAGTGCCACTGTGCAAGTGCTCCCTAGGTTAAATTGATGTATGGAGTAGTGACTCCATGATTGGCTTATTTGGTTTACTTGTCAGACCCTAGTACAGTGCACTGCGTGTGCCCAGGGCTTCTAAATCAAATGCTGCTGGTAGGCTTGCAGCACTGATTGTGCCACCCACCGGAGCAGCTGGTAAAGTGTGTATCAGGCCTGCCATTGCAGAGCCTGTGTGCAGTCTGGTACTGCCTCTTGACTTGGCAGGTTCACCCACTTGCTAGTCCCCAAACCTTCCCTTTTCTGCATATCAGACACCCCTAAGTGTGGCATGTCCTTATAGTGAATTACAGCCATTTTCGTTTTTCACTATTGCAAGGCTACCAGTCCTCATAGGCCAGAATGGGCAGTTTGATTATAACACCTTATAATACTAACTGACCCAGAGAACATGGTAGAAATTCGAGTTTAGTATGCCTGAACTCAGAATGATAATATACGTCTTTTAGTGAAATTGGTTTTAACATTCTGTGTTTGAAAATACCACTTTTAGAAAGTAGGTATTTTCTTGCCTAACTATCCAAGCCTGCCTCTGCTAGATTGTGTATTCCATTTCTGGTTTCTGAGTGACTGGGGCTAGGTGACTCCAGGAGACAGGGTGAGTCAGCACAAGGCTGAATAGACCTATCTGCATGAGGAGTGGTGGGAGGAGTAGCACCTGGGCCTGAATAGGGCTGTGCCTGCCTTCCACAATGCTGGCTCCACCTCCTGTGGTGTGTCTGATGACCCTGGCCCACACTGTCAAAGGAAAGAAGGAGTCCTGTAAACAAAGTGCTCCAGGACCGCACAGAACTGGTTTGGACTAGGTACAGACACTCTCTGCCTTCAGAGACAAAGGATTTTGGTGTATAAAAAGGGGGACCCCCCATAACTTTAGATTACTTCTGGGAATCAAGACAACCCTTTTCTGAGGAGAAGAACCAGGAAGCTGAAGTAGGAGACTACCCCTGTGCTGTCTGTTTGGGGGTTGACCTGCAGTGGTTGCTTCATTACCAAAGAAAGGAGAAGAGGACCGAGTGTGCTTTTCATCAACTTGAAGAAAAATCTCCAAGGGCTTGAACTTGAGCTTGCTTCCTGCCTGAAGTCTCAGGGATACAAGACTTCACCAACCAGCTCCCCCCTGACTTCCTTTGCTGGGAATTGAAGTGCCTGCTGTTGTGCTGGGCCTTCTGAGAGACTGCGTGTCACTGGGAGCTGAAAGCGCGACTCAGTGACGAGAAGCGTGTCGCCGCCGCAGCAGTTGCCGTCGCATCGCCAAGGAAGCGTGCCACCGCTGTCGCCATCGCATTGCCGAAGCGCGGCGCATCACCAGAGAAGTGTACCGCTGCCGCAGAGGTCGCCGTCACATCACCGGAGAAGCGTGTCGCAGGGCCTGTCGCGGCTCCAAAGATCATCTAGTCGCCGCACGGCCGTTGGGCGTGCACGCATCGCATCAAAGTTGTTGCATCAAGAGCAAGGCGCCATTTTGTCCCATTGCACCGGAGAAGAGTATCGCATTGAGGCGGCATCTTGTCGCATCGTACCGGAGAGCAGCAAGAAACCGACGTATCACCTCCCCACACAGTAAGGAAGCGAGCATCAACTCCTCTGCGCAGCAGAAAGGAATCAACGCATCCAGTCCCCTGAGTGTAAAGAACCGACGCATTACCTTTCCTGCGACCCTTTTGTTTGCATTGCGTTACGCATCCAAGGTACTTTTGAGAGTAAAGTGTTGCATTTACAACTTGAGAGAACTGAACTATCTTCTACTATTTTAGATTTTTTTTTTGAGTACAGTACTGTGAATTTTTGTTGTTTGGACTTGTGATAAGTCTATATAAAAATACTTATTTTTATAATACAACCTGTGTGGTGTCCATCTGTAGTGTTGTCAATGGATTACTGTATGTGTCCACAAATGCTTAACACACTGCCTCTGGGATAAGCCTGCCTGCATGTGTCAAGCTACCAAGGGGGTGCGCAGGGGTTATTTTAGCAGTGTAGCCCCTTACCCTGACTTGACGCAAGGGTCCCTATTTGGTCAAAGGTACCTACCTCTGCCAACTAGAGACCCCCAAATCTAACAATGGGGATATGCTAAACATCTGGCATGGATCCGGTCCTCCAGGACATACTTTGGAGAACCCTGCT
This sequence comes from Triturus cristatus, assembly GCF_964204655.1. Classification (NCBI taxonomy): domain Eukaryota; kingdom Metazoa; phylum Chordata; class Amphibia; order Caudata; family Salamandridae; genus Triturus; species Triturus cristatus. The sequence goes on along the minus strand of NC_140591.1, from coordinate 1,482,040,062 downwards.
GTAGATCATCAGAGCATCTTCTCAAAGCCCACGTGTCCCATCATAGGATACCGTGAAGGCCCATGGTTGGGATGGTGGTTATGGCACCACAATGTTCCATCTCACAGTTTTGTTCTACCTTTGAGGAGATTTGTCGAAGGCTGTGTACCTTGATGTGAGGCAATGTATGAAGTACATCATTATCATTGCCCGCGGCACGTGAAAGCCAAGATGTGGACCTGCGGATGCCCGGTCCTTGGGATAGGATCTCCACGAAGTGGCAAGCACAATGAGCCATATTTTGTAGCCCGGCCAGTAGCCTATTATACAGACTCTAGTGGTAAGATCAGCAGCGCCTGTCCCTTTTTGGCACACCCTCAACGTCTGTAGAATGTGATGATGAAGATGGTTGCTTTGGCAACACCTAGATTGCTCATAGTGGATATTGCTTCTACTGAGTCTAACAGTTTCTCGCCAAGGTCCTTATTCTCGCGAGCTCAGCCAGGACAACTATTAGATTTCAGTTTGTATTTCTGATGGGGTAAAAATTACAGGACATTTTGGAATGGGGTTCGTTTATTTAAGTATCGTGTGTAGTTAATTCTCACGACTTAATAATTAATTGGGGGTATAATGTGCATGTGTATAAGAAGCTGTTCTAAATAATTTCGAAATAATGTCAGATGTGTATATATTTGTATCTAATTAAGTCATGAAAAATAGATACAGAAAAAAATACATCTCCTTTTTTGTAAATCAGAGGGTTTAATGCACTGATTATGAAATGTTTGGAATAAGCAGCCTATCTTTAATAATGTGTCACTACAAGTACAACTACATTATTACTTACACAGCGCCTAACACCTTCATGTATCTAGGCACTGGCTCTTCAATAATGTTTTACGAATTGATTGTAATCATTTATATATGTCGTCTGAGTGTGTGATTGCTCTTCAGCATGCAGTATAATAAAAATACATATTTAACAGTATTCCACAAACTATAAAGCCTAGTACAGTATTAGAAATCAATAACATTTGCATCAAATGCAACAGATTCACCTTGTGGCTTCTTCTTTCCATTGTCTTTCCCTGTTTTTTTTTTTTTACATAGCGCAAACTAGACCCCAGAAATCGGGTATCAGAGCGCTTTGCACGAGCACCAGTTTCGTTACATGAGGACACATTCATTTTTTTTACTAGGCGCGGGGAGATTAAGTGATTTGCCCAGAATCACAGAATGTTGAGCGTCGCTGCCGGGACTCGAACCCGGTTCCCCAGCTTCGAGGTCGACCACTCTAGCTGTAAGGCAACATCCTCTCCTCTGTCCCTGTTCAATAACATTTTGGAGTATTTTAAGGTCACGCTTAATCATTCCACATAGTTGAAAGAATTTCCATGATCTGTAAACGACCCACTGCAGTCCACATTCATGAGTACTTAGGTTGCACTAAAAATTTGAAATGAAATTGTCTTTTAATTTTAAAAGATGCACAGAAATGTTAAAATTACATTATGAAAAAGGGCATGCAAAGACCTTTAAATCAAGCACATAAACGATGCACACAAATGTATTCATAGAAAAGTAAAAAATATAGATTCAATGTCCACACATTGATCATTTTTGGGTTTATTTTGCAGCATTGGTGAAGGGCTACAAGGATGTGGAAAAAGACCTGCCCCAGTTTGAGGACCTTACAGGAGCCGCTAAGGCGCTGATGAGGCTGCAGGACGTCTACGCTCTGAATGTAAAGGGGCTGGTGAATGGACTGTTCCAACGAGACTCAAGCCCCACCCTGACCAACCTCTACCGGCCCACCCAGCGTTTCAACATGTCTGCCGATGATTGCTTCCATATTGGAAAGGTACGGGTAATCAAATGAGCTAAGGTATCTGTAGTATGCATACAGGAATACACATTTGCATGCTTCCTTAGTACACAGCCTTTGCTTCTATATTAGGGGAAAGTGGAGTTGTGACGTCTCTAGACACCTGTGGGAACTTATTATAGTTGAGTTGTGGCCTCATAATACCATCTGCTTGAGTCAGCAGTCAAAGTAGAAGGTGGGTCACAGAACATAATTAAAGCTACAATTTAGACAATGCAGGCTATTGGTCATTACAGGACAGACTGAGTCTCTGCACTATATCTACACAGTCTGAGCTACGGCATTTTTAAATCTGACTTGCATTAAAGTGCTACTAATTTAGTCTTGGGGCTTCTTGGTGTGTTAAATTTTACACTACAGCTTCTGCTTTTATTCTTCATCACTGCAACCAAAGATCTCTTTCATATGAACCAGCAAGACGCCAAGGATTTTAGAAGGTTGAGGGGTGATGGCGTCACCATGTATTATAATGAATAAAATACCCTCTTCCACACGTTCAAATGACATTGCAAGTCACCTCTGAGTTCGGGCTTTCTTTTTCTAAAATGTATGCTTGAGAAGTTTCTTTCACAGTGACTGATTTGTCAGGTTCTGAAGGGCTGTATTTTTCAGTGCTTTCATGAAGTGGATGGGAGGTTCTGTCTGAGGGAGGTGATGGGCACCATGGATCAAGCCTTAAATTGAATATGTCATTCGGTTGGCAGGTGAGCTTCAGAGCAGGATGAATCTTGTGACTTTAGTGAACACCACTTGTACTTTCCTACATATACTTTCACTGGCCCAGACGAATAGTGCTCTGTTATGGAATGTGGATTTGTTATGTTGATTGGTCGAGAGCCCTAATCACCCATGAGGGTATCCAAGCGCTAGACTAGGAGAAAGGCGAGATGTACCTGCATGGTTTTTCAAACAGCCAGGTCTTTGGTTCTTGCAGAACTCTAGAAGGGAGGAGGAGGCTTGGATGTGCTGAGGGAGTACATTCAAAGGTTTAAGTGAGAGGTAGGAGAGCTCGTGCCCTCCGGCTGGGATATTGCAAATGTGGGGGGGTGCAAGTGGACATGAGGCTGAGTGTAGGTCTGTGGCTGGCTGGTGGAAGTGTATTCGGCTGTTCAGGAATGCTTGTCCGGAGTTGTGCAAGGTTTTGTATGTGTGTGTGTGAGGTTTAAGTGACTGCGTTTGTGAATGGGAAGCCAGTGAAGCTCTCTGAAGAGAGGTGAGATGGGAAACATCCTTTACAACGTGGGCATTACAACGCAGTGCCATTACCATGCAGTTTGCTGTGCACATACCTTTACCACTCATGCCTTTACAGCGCAAGGTAAGTATATATAAAGTAAGTGTGTGCATATATATATATATACATATGTATAGATATATATTATCCAGTGGCGGCCGCCACTGGGTATTTACAGTTAGGTCAGCGTTTCCATAGGAAATGCATTTTTGTGTTGATAATAATTTTGGCACCGTTTGACGAATCTCCACAAAACGTTCCCAAAAAAGTGCTCTTTGTTGCCTAGTTTGTGCATGGAAAGTTTCGGGGTGATTCGTCAATTGGGGGCCAAGATAAAAGGGGGTCTCAAAACGTAAAAGGCAGGAGCCTTGAGGCAAGGAGTCAGGTCCAAGAGGGCCTTGCCTGGTTGGAGCACCAGTCACAGGTAAATGGGGGCCGGGGCTAGGCACCTGCTGAAGTTCAGTAATAAATGTTTGCACCTAAGGATACAGCAAGATCACTGGGACAATACAATGCAATAAGTGGTTACATTCTAGTCAAGACTCAGGTAATAGTATCATTGGATATCCCCTTAAGATTTGTCTTTTGTTCAAAAGTGAGGTTGGTATCATACACAACCCCTACATTACAGGCGAGCGTTTTTTGGTGATGTCCCTGTGTACATTCTCAATGTGTTTGACCAGTCAATAGATGCACCCCAGCACCTTGTTCTACGTGCCATTGAGTGTGAACCAGTTCTCCTTAATCGAAGGTCATCTTTAGCCATTTGAAGATGCAGCCATTACATTTGGTGACCTCATCCAGTAGCTGCATCCTGTACTTAAGTTTAAAAGTACCAGACAAAGGGCAGAGCACTCAGCACCTCAGCAGGGGTGGCTGCAGACATGTGACTCATCTTTATCATCCGGGGGTTGCTTAACATAGTGCTTTTGAGGCATTTGCAACCAGGTCTGATAAGCCGCATCATCAGAATTCTGCGCAAGCAAAATCCTCCATCCTGCCTCTTTAGTAAAGAGCTCAAGCACCAGACGGACTCTGACTGGTTTTGAGGTCTTTTGAACTGTAATAAGCATAAGCCTCTTCAATGAGTATTGGACTAAAGTATATTTTATTCTCAAATCACTGAATATTATTAGGGCCAACACGTGTTTCACGACAACATGACGCTTCATCAGGGTCAAAAACTAAATTCTCTATACAGGTGTTAACTGGGATAATTAACCGCAAAGTTAAGGCGATGCAGTAATAAATAAAATATTCTTCTTAAATTTCACGAATACTGTGGGTCCAATGTGTGCTGATATTATATTTCCTTTATTCTACCCAAGTGTAATATTCAACCGTTTCATAGGTGTGACAGCCGATGGCTATGTAAAGTCTGCGGGTCTGTAAACCTAATGGTCCATGATTTGAGGATATAATCTACTTTAGACCAATACTCATTAAAGAAGTTTATGCTTATTACAGTTCAAAAGACCTCAAAAACAGTCAGAGTTTTTAGGCCTCGCCTAGTGTTGCTGCGCGAATGCGCTGCCATCGCTTTGCAAGGCATGCAGTATATACTGTAGTGTGGAAGCTTCGTGGAAGCTCCGCCCACTCTCTGCCCATTGGTTTTTGTCTTAAATGCAGCCCTCCGATTGGTTTGAGGCTTGTTAGTCCCTCCTCATTCATCATTTTTATCCTTCCATGGCTATTGGCCACTTTACTCCTAACACTATTTTCTTCCCTGTCTCCCCACTCCACCGCCCCCTCCCTCAGTCTGTGACTTTTCACCCTCCCCCACCGCCCCCCCCTCCCCCCACTCCCATTTATGTTTTCTTGCCTGCCGGCACTTCCGTTTTCATCTTTATTATTGCCACCTTGAAATATGCGAGTTCAAGATGCGTGCTGTACAAAAACGTCTTGTTTTTAATGAACTAGATTTTAATGTTACTCTAAATATATTAAGTCTCTAGGCAACATTTGGGGTATGCATGGCAACTGACGCCTCTTAGTTCACAAATAGCATTGTTGTCGGGCGGGATGAGCGGCAGTGTTTTAACTCATGCTTAAAACGAGCACTTTTAATAACTTCCTCTCAATTCAGTGCTATAATCTTGGCTACTGAGGCGACGCGCTAAAGAAATGCATTTTTTTGAATTCTGAAGAGACAGTATCGCACATTTACATCATGTTTACTGTATGATTAACATGCCAATCATTTTCACGGCTCGCCCACTGGCTCGTATACGCTTGGCTCGTCTCCAGCTGGCTCTACCTGTTAATTAATATATTGGGTCGTGCACCTCTAACAAAGAAAGATGAATGGATACATGACAGTGTGTCTGGTAGATGGTAGAGAAATAGACTGGTGCAGTCAAACAGACAAAGTCAGTCTCCATTGCCTCACGTCAGAATCATCACTTTCAATAACCTGGAAATCTGCTGGCAACTCCTGCATGCCCCAAACTCATCCCCCTCACCTATTCTTAGCAGAAGCAGCAGATTCTGAGCTGTGCCCTGCTGGTGCAGAGGAACATGGCAGAGTCTGTAAAAGCGCTGGGATCCCTAGCCTCTCCAGGTGGGCACCTAAGCCTTCCGGGTGCCTTCACACTCAGGATAAATTAATACATTTTGTTCTGTGCTTTAGTTGCCCCTCTGTGACCACTGTCTAGTAAATGAAGATCTGTGTTAATAAACACATTCAGAGAGGTGGTTGTGTACAAACAAACAACAGCCACAATACCGTACGTTTTGAACGTGTAGTTAAATACCTGCTCATTGTACCTCATTGGCTGATCATTCCATGGCACTACCAAAATTACATTTGGACACATTTGCTCAACTGTAAAACACTCCCTTCTATGGGTAATTTAACAACTCGGGGCTTTGGGGTTAGGTAACCTACTTTGGATGCTGTGTAACAGAGTGAATACAAAAATTAATGCAATGAAACTAAGCAAGCAGGACTGTCTAAAACACTGTTAAAACTGACACGCATTCTGGCATTTTGTTTAGTTAATGTCGATTTTCTCATGGATGCGAGTAAAGTACTCTTAATATCTTAATGAAATCTGCACACTTTTAACTAATAGCACCGGGCGACATTTGAAAACTAGGCAAAGAATACATTTTCATGTACCCCCGAAACCCCTCTACCCCCGCCCCCTTGGCAAACTTCATTGCCTCCCAGTGTTCGGGGGATAACCAAGACGCAGGAGAGTGAATTAAATGGTCTAGAAAATGAAAGAGAAGCCGGTATTTGGATTCACATGCTCCGATCCCGATCGCGTTGGTTAGTCTGTAAGCACTACTTTTATTAATAAGTTTTGCATTAGTAAAGCACCACGGTGTGCACGTGTAGCGACACTTCACCCATGAGGTACGTGCAAAGAAATTGTTGACACAATCCACACTTTGCGTCTTTTTCGAGATATTTATTACGAAGTGCAGGACCTTTCCAAGGGATTTTGCACACTACATACATTCACTCCAAAAATAAAATGTGTAGATAAAAAACATTGCCATTTACAATGTCAATAGCTCTAACTCACAAATGCGGGACCTACCTGCATTGCAAATGCTTGTTTTGTATTGCCTACAGGACAGGAGTGGTCAGTCCTGTCATTTCTTTTGGGGTCAAGTGTCAAACCCATTAGAGAGCCTCTGTTGCCCCCCCCTTTCACTTTGTATCAAGCACTAGAGGGTTTATTGGCAGTAGAGATCCCTAACAACATGCCATGGCACCTACACAACAAGGTCAGAAACTAATCTGTAAGTGCTCTGCAGAAAAATCTTCAAATAGTTAATCTAAATGATGACATCAGTGGCTGAGCACTGTGCCGCCATCACTCCCTGTGTGGATAAGCATTAGGCATGACTAACCATAAAATATCTCCCCCTGCCTGTTCCAAGTGCGTTCAGAATCCTTATAGATAAGATAGCATTTCACACTGCAGAGGATTTTTGTGAACCTAAAATATTTTTGCTATAACTCAATGTCACCTTCCAATTTTTCCCTTCACCAGATGTTCTCTTAAACTATTGTATCCCAATGTGATATGGCAACAGAATATTTTGGTCAAAATTTCAGAAAAAATGTAGGCACTTATTACAAGTCTGATGGAATGAGATGATGTATTTCCCACATGTGGTAAATACAATTACATCAGGATGAGGTATTTACCGCATGTGGTAAATACATCCCATTCTGAGTTTTCATCCGGAATATGAAGCATAAATGCTGAATTGGAGCCTCATTTACAAAAGGGCCTGCGCCGCCAGAGCGTCATTTTCTATGAAGCTCCGGTGGCCCAGGCCTCTCAGCCATATCTGTGAGGCAATGCGAAGCCGCCCTGCGTGGCTTTGCATGGCCTCATAGATATAGTGTAAGGCAAAGCAGCGCAAAGAGCAGCCCTGGTTTACTCTACATCAAGGAGGTGTTCCATGGGCGTTGCGGTGGGTGTTCCCACGCGACACTCATTGATTTTGACTCTGCCCCAGAGTTACAAAATCATGTAAACCTAGTACAGTGCCAAAACCTTACGCTACCCCAGAGCTGGGAAAACAAGAAGAAATGTTTTCATTTCTCCTCGTTTTGCAAAAGACCTTTAGCAATCGCTTCGGCTTTTCAGCCAAAAACGTGCACGCGTTCCATTGCCTTCAAAGGCAACGCGTGCACGGTTGGCGATTCACTTGCGGGAGCGAGCGGCGCCATATGGTAGCAATTATCGCTCCTGGCGCTGCCCGCTCCCGCAAGTGAAACGCTTTCACTTTTGCCGACACTTTGTTTTTTACTTTTAGCGCGTGCGCTTGTTTGCTTTGGTGATCACAGAAGTAAAGTTGGATGTTTGCTTACTCTGAGGTCAGCGTTGCTGTGCTTCTGTTGAAATATCTGACATTGCGGCAGCTGCTCATTATCCCAAAAGATATATCTGAGCGAAGCATAATGTGACAGGACCCATCCAGGTGTTTTTTTTAAATTAAATCTCGCTAACATCTATTAATGAAACCTATGGAAATATCTGCTGTAACGCACACTTGATGGTAACTATTTTTGCTACTGTGCTGCAAATTAATATAAATAGCTTCTTAGCAAGGCAGGGTCACGCTGTGCTTCTGGCTTCTAGAAGCGAATTAGGATGTTAAAGACAGATAACAAATGGCAGCCAGCACCAGGGTCAGTCCTGCTGCATGTACCCCCACAGACCCCTCTACTCAAATGGATTGCACTGAAAGATTTCTTGATAACACTTTTGCCTGACCTTCTCCAGGCCCAGTTGCACAGTTCAGCACAGGCTTTATACCCAGGGCGTTCCAAATATACAATCATACGGGCTATATTGATAACAATCTTTGCTGTATTTAGACGCTGGAGCTACTCGCCGCCTCTCTCTCCCTACCCCACCCTTCGCAGGTAAAGGAGATGGGATTTTTCTGCTTCCATATCATGCGAGGGGAGTATATCAAAGCTTGCCTGCAGCAACCGAGAGGGCAGCATCAGGGTGTGACTGGAGCTTGCTCATGCATGTCATTGACACCAGAAGCTCGTGTGAGCCGGCTGAGCTGTCTCCCATGTTGAGAATAGCATTCATTAGGAGTGTGAAAGCGAGCAAATGTAAAGTCGCATTACTGCTTAAACAAGTAACATGACACAACAAGCATTGGCATAACCATTAGGTCTCACCTTTGGGACCTTTTAAGTGTTTAGCCATGCAACAGTTGTTGTTGCACCAAAAATATTGTGCTGCATAAGTAAATACTTAGAATGTCCCAAAAGTGAGATCTATTGTCTATGCCAATGCTTGTTCCTCTTTCCATGTGGGCTGCATTCTGCAGCACTCATAGAACGAAACAAAACGCCTCCATTGATTGTTTTTGTGCAGAAAGGTGTCCCTTTCTGCACAAAAACAATCATGCTGACAACCATGCTGCAAGGGCGCCTGCTTTGGCACTCAGCTGCAAATTGTGCGCCGTCACGGGTTGAAAGGACAGGAACACACCATATCTTGTAAATAATGTGCATCCCTGCCCTTTCAAATTGGAGACTTCCAGCGCTGCTCTACGCCAATTCTTTGTAAATCAGGCCCTTGGTTTTTAACACATCTAAATCTTTCCCTGGATTTTTCCCCCAGTAAATTTCAGGAAGTGTGACCTGCCAGGGTGTAATAATCACTACACAACTGGGAATTAGAGATTCTTGTTTCGAGGTGAAGGTTTACTCAGTCTCTGATTTTTCAGGGGGCTGTAAGAATAAACAGTTATTAAAATATTGGTAAAATGCATGTTTCTTTCGAGCGGAAGTGAATATTTGTTATTAATTTTGGACTAAGATAGCTTCCACAGTGGACAGAGGACAATGTAGGCATAGCCCTACTAGTTAGCATGTGTTATAATGCATGAGAAGAAACATCACATCCACTACATTGACCTAACCACTACATTAGAAGCTAAGATAAGAACAGCAGAGCATAGCAGTGGAAAATGTTTGATAGACGACGTAGCAGTAAATATAATATTAAAATCCTTACCTTGACGAGGTGGTGGAAGGCAGTGTTCTGGGTGAAATGATATTATAGGTGGATATTACTGTCATATGTACCCATTGTAAGGGAAGGGAGTACCATTACCAGTGGTAATGAAAGTGAGTAACAAATGTTTAGTAGCTAGTTACCCGTTTTTCATTTTTCTTTTTAGAGGGATGATTGTTTGTGCAACTTTCCGTGTTTCCGTGTGGGTGGTAGTGGCACCAAACGGACTATGTCTCCATTTGTTGTGAATGATGTTGGGGTGGAGTGTGTTTGCTAAATGAAGGTAGCCTGAGACCCATTGTGAGGTTTCTAGTTCATAGCTCGGGCAGCCCTTACAAGGTTGTGCAGGTTCTCCCTGTGTCAGAGTGTAATGTGTCACTAGGTTTGGTGAGTGCTTGTGGAGGAGGGTGTTGGAAGTGGGGTCATTAAAAGTAAATATATGCTTCCCTTCCAATGTAGTAAAGGTATGACCATATTGCAAGTCTCAGTATAGCGACATACAACCAGGGAATGCCATTTTCTGTGTTTAATTTGTTGTGTGTGCAAGGTACTTAGTATACAACGATGTGTTTATATTTGTGTGAGAGAGCGAGAGAGGGAGAGAGAAGGACGGACACTTACTCCACGTGGTGTTATGGCAAGAGTAACTGCAAGTAATGACGCATACATTGAAATGGCTCTTTAGTCATCATTGGCGACGAGGGCTCTTCAGCTGCTACACGTCCCCTATGGAAACCGTCTTGCAATTCATCAATAAAAGAATAAACGGTAATTGTAAGCCTGACTCCCTACTCTTGTCTCTCCTTCTTCCTTGTGTACTCGCCCTTTCCACATCATGCGTACACTTTGGCAGTTTCTGATCTCTTCTCTGGGATCTTGGCTCTGCAAAGCGAGTTTCAACCAATTCTCTGCTTATTAAACCGACAAATTAAAATAAATGGGCCCCGGTCGCTCGCCAAGGGTTGACTAGGCAGCTGCTAAGAGTTCCTTTCTTATTACATCAGACTGAGTGAGGACAGTCCTCGCTTTGATGGGCTCAGCTTTCATTCCTTACAAAGGCTTTTGGCACAATCATCCCTGTAGCGCACATCTTTCATCGCTTGATCTTGGCTGCGTTGAAAGAACAGACAATTGGGGATAACACACTGAAACAGCACAAAGTTCCCAGAATCACAGCATGTGATCACGGAATCTCACTCTCTCTCCAAAGCAGCAGTGTAAGAGGACATACTGCACTGTGTCACCTTTGTAATGGTGCAAAAAAACGGAGCAAATTCACTTTGAACCATGTCAGCTGCTCGCTTAATAGGAATGTCCAATTACTTACCGATAATCTTCATTACTATAAGTCCTTGTCTTCCTCATCCTATTCCTAACCACTTGAGGTTGCCTCATCCTACAGATAGGGTTTAGCCATCATAACCCAGCAGGAACAGTAATACAAATAACTCGGGGTTCCACTTCCTGTGTCCCATAATAGGGGACCATGTGCAGAACCAAGGCTACCAGCAATGGGTTGAGGAAGACTTGGGCTTAGAGTAATGAAGATTGCTGATAAGTATTACGCCCTCGTCTGTCTTCTTCATCCCGGTCCTGGCCACGGGAGGATGCACCACAGCAGATGACGACTTTACCACAGGGAAACAGAAAGAAAGCACACAGGGTAACAGGTGCAGCACCCAGTCACTTTCAACATGAAGTCAATGAATTAGCTTGATACTTACACCAACATACTCTATCATTCAAACACTGCCAAGAAAGCACCTCCCACTGTCAGCCTGTAATGCCACATAAAGGTGAGGGAAGATGTCCAAGTGCCCGCATTGCTAATTTCCCACAGGGAACACCCACCAACCCCCAGCCTTCAGAGTGAACCAACTCTAAACCAGGCGAGGAAGAGCCTGCTCTGCCACCTGAGAGGCAAGAGACATTGGCAATGGGACCCGGTGGCTAAGAGTTGCCCAGAAGGGCTTCGTCCCATTGCCAGCGAGTCCAAAAAAACAAACAGAGAATCAGCCTGCAATAAAGAGATGGTCGGGCAAGATAAAGGAAGAGAACCATTCCAACATCCAAAGAATGCGATCAGACTACCTTAACCAAGGAAAAAGCTGCATAAAAACAGGAAGGGCCAAGTTTGTGACCAAAGGAAAAACTGTTTTGAAAGGAACTTCAGAGCAGAAACGCAGTCCACTATGTTAAACAATAGAAAGACGAGGATCTTCCCATTGCAAGGCCCCTAGTTTGCAAATCCAGCGACCAAAAGAAATTGGCACCTCAACTAGAACCATGTCAGAAAGAAACTTGACATCAACCACATCCAGTGGCTCAAATGTGCCTCTGCAAATCCTGGAGGTCCAGAGGCATTGGTCATAAAGCCCTGTGTATGGGTGGTTTGATTTGCTCCCTTTCTTGTTATTCTTGCCCGACTGCTTGGGCTATGAAACGTTGCGCTGTATCATCCAGTTGGTCCATGGTTACACATGGGGTTCCACCTGTCTCTTCTATGTTCAACATGTACATCCAGCTGTGGAACGGCTACATTTATCCAAATTATTCTGACAGGGGAAACCCACCTTCTAGCGTATGTTGTTGGTTTGCAATCCTGGACGAAGCCCAGTGGATTAGCCAGAATTGTGCTAAAACTGAGCGGCTTCGATGTGCCTCAGCTCACAAGATCGTCACAATCAAGGAGAAATATCCCCCTCTAGTGAGTGAGCAAATGTTATTCCTATAGTTTCTAAAGCCAAAATGCTGGGAGTGCTCGATTCAGGTCTGAGGACAGACCCTCACGGGGAAACAGGTAGTAACCTCCGCATCTTGTAATCTGAAGCGACTGGCCAATGTGCCGCTATCTATGAATGAGGATAACCTGCCCTCTGCCCACCCTGGTCATCACAGATGCTAGATTTGACAATTGTAATGCCCCCTATGGGCTACCCCAGCATGTGCATCTGGAGCTATAGATGGTACAAACGCAAATATAGAGTGAAAATAGGACTAGATGGAGCTCTCTCTCTCCGACACTGCGGGATCTTCATCGGTTGCCGGGTAAAACACGCACCGCGGTCAAGAGTATGCTCTGGAGGAGCACAGTAGCTCCTAGCATGAACTGAAAAGCAGATTTTAAAACATGTTGTATCTTAATTCCAATATACAAAGCCAGAGGATGTCCCCAGCATCATCAGAAAAATTGGGAAAAACAGTCTCAATATCGAGAGGAAAGAGTGAAGCGAGTTGACCATGAACTACGAATAGGCTCATGGAAGGCAGGATGCGACTCTAAGCGCTTTAAAGAGAGAATAGTGAACAGGAAGGACTTGAGCTATGAAACTATAAATGTATGTAGGGAGAACTGCGTGCACCTGTTCCAATTACTGGTGAATGCTGAGTATATCGTTTGTTGTATCTCACTGTAATGGTGAAAAAGATTTAACAAGATTGTTGTTCTTTGTAGGGTCAGGCTCTGTTATTTGAAGGATAAAACTCCCTATATCAGCCCTAGAGGCATCTTCCATGAAGGGGCAAAAGCCTTAGGAAAGTAGCAAGGTTTCAGCATATTCGGAAAAGACCTATCCTGCCAGGCAGATGCGAGCTGCAACGAGCTGCTAGGAGAGAGCCCTGTAATAAAGATGAAAGCGATGAATAAGCCCTAAGACCAGGCATCTTCAGTTTAGGGGAAAAACGTCAAACCTAGAAATGTGAAGGATTCTGGTTCCCTGTTTGATCTATACTGCTTTCTAAATTGTAAATTCACTGCAGTTGAAAACATGTTAGCTCAACAACCAAAAAGTTAGATATTGTGAGGCAGTCTATAGGGGTTCCCGGAGTGTTTCATGAACAATTCACGTAAATCCAGAGACACAGTGCAACATGTGCACCCCCAGTTGCTTTATTACATCCTTTTAAGGATGATAAATTATGGGCCTTGTTGATGAGGAAGTCACGCAGTGCAGCAAGTTACTGTGCTGCGCTCCGCTGCACAGCGTGACAGGGAAAGTGCAGGAATGCGCCGTATATAAGGCAATACGCCCTATTACTTTGGACAGTCTAGCGCCAATGCAGGTACCCTTGCTCCATGGTGCAAGAGTGTATGCGTTGCATGCAGGATTGTTTTTGCACAGGAAGGGACACCTTCCTGCACAAAACCAATCCTGGGAGGCATATTCCTCTTTCTATGTGTGCTGCAGAATGCAACGAACGCAGAGAGAGGAGGAAACAAGGAGAAATTGAGCTGTTTCTTCTCGTTACGCCTCCCATGGGAAGGTATGAGATTTTAGGGCATCCTCAGGTTTACAAGTTATTGTAAATCTAGGGATGTGTCAAAATCCATGGGAGTTCCATGGGAACACCCACACAATGCCCATGGAATGCCTACCCAGGGCAGAGTAACGTAGCGCAGTGATTTACACTGCGTTTCATTACTCCAGATTTTTGAAGCCACACAAAGTGTCTTTGCGTACCTTCAAAAATCTGACTTAGAGGTTTGTGTCGTGTTTGCACCACATTGTGTGGTGCAAACATGACTCAAGTCTCTCATAAATGAGGCCCTGTGTGTAGTGGTGCTCCTAAGAGAGCAGGTCAATCAAACTTATTAGAAGAGCACAGGGGACACAGGCTCTTATGGTGATGTTGGCTATTTCATCATACGTTATGAGCCTACACAGGTTTCGCACTTTTTGAAGGACTTTTTTTTAAGGTTTTAGCATGGATTGTAGTTATTTTTTGTGTTACAGTAGCATACTGCTTTCACACCTATGATTTATGTAAGAGCCTCCAATAAGCTCAAAGCACATTTTGGATGCCTAAAAATGATGTATTAAATATTGAATTAAAAGCTCAAAGCTCTACACCCCAGATGTTCTTCCAGTGGATCATCACTAGATTGCACACATGTGAGAATTAGAGAATGAGCTAATCTAATGCATCATCTCAGATAGGGTACAACTTTGGCTCCCTCATCAGCAACCCCAAGTTCGACTGCAGAGTAAGTTGTTTCTTTAATTATAGACAACAGCGTGCTTCTGTGCCTCTCTTGCCAACTGTCATGTTTTCATTTACTCGTATCTCCCTATCCAGGTGCTGACGTGATGATGAACGTTCAGGAGCATATTTACGAGATTTATGGAGCAGGGCAGCAAGTCACCTTGCTGTGCTGCCCAGTGTCACAGGGAAATGGCAGGAATGTATTGTATTTAACCAACTTGGCACATTCCAGTCCTTTCCCCCATGCTGGCGCCGTTTTGGCAGCCTAGCGCCCAATCATACACCCTTGCACCATGGTGAAAGAGTGGCTGTGTTGTATGCACGGCTGTTTTTGTGCAGAAGGGACACCTTCCTGCACACAATCACCTGAAGCTTTTTCCTTATTCTATATGTGCTACAGAATGCCGCACACATAGAAAGAGGAACAAACAAGGAGAAATAAAGATATTTTTCCTCGTTATGCCTCACCTAGGGGGGGCGTATCTTTTTGGCACTTTCCCAGGTTTACCAGGTTTGATAAATCTTAGAATGCTTAAAAAACCATGCAAATTGCGTGAGAACACCCACCGCAACACTCATGGAACGCCTCACTTGTGCTAAGTAATGCAGCGCACCGATTTGCGATAGGGAATGTGGACCCCAGCAGTTAAACAACCTTGAATGCATGAATGAAAACCATGCTGCATAATGAGACTAGGTCCTGGTGTTTACATCTTTCATTAAGCATCCTTAAAAGTACACACTTTATGTCAGATATGGGGACAGACACACAGGGGAAGTATAAGCTGCCCAAGATCAAACAATTTAATAAAGTGAGATAACCGAGATTGTAACACAGTACTGCTTGTTCCACAGGCTGTTATTTTAATTCCAAATTACATTTAGGTGGATAAACCATGAGGGCCCGATTCACAGAACTAACTTAAGACAAAATCCTAAACTTACTACCATTTTGGTATTCACAGAAGGCACTTACTCATTTTGGTATTCACAGAAGGCACTTACTCATTTCGGTATTCACAGAAGGCATTTAGGAGTCCTAAAGTTAGGACTCCTAACTTCTGTGAATACCGAAATGAGTAAGTGCCTTCTGTGAATACCAAAATGAGTAAGTGCCTTCTGTGAATACCAAAATGGTAGTAAGTTTAGGATTTTGTCTTAAGTTAGTTCTGTGAATCGGGCCCTGAGATTGGACACTATCTACCCACCCTTCTGCGAGGTAATATCCAGTCCAGTCCAGGCTTATTCCTAAGCCCTACCCCAACACATTTTCATATAATGGGGAAAAATCAGGAATACATTGTTAGATGTCTTCTTTAGTTCCTGGGGCAATGTGTGCTAACTGGGCAGTATCCGTCTTGAGTACTGTTGTTTACCATTTGGGTTCAGGTGTTAAGAGTGTTTCTTTCCATTTGGGAGAAAGATTTCTTAATTTTCTAAAACTGTCTCTTCAAAGGAACCAATAGCAGCCATGGGTTACTCCAGGAAGCTGGAACGGAAAATATAGCAGTAATCAGACTAGATAAGGTCTACTGAAGTGATATATTTTTTAAGGGCCTGATTTATTGGAGGTGGTCATTGAATTAAACCCCACAATTGTGCTACATGACTGATAATCCACCCTGCTTCCCAGCAAACATCTTCTGGTGTGTCCCAGTATGCAATGTGTCTTCCCCCGCACAAGGTGCGCACAGGCACATAAAGTGATAAGAGAAAGTTGGCCACCCTCGGGCAAATTACCTCTCCTATCCTTTAGTTTGAGTACTTCTTCAAGGATAAATTGAACAATTGGTAGGAGTAGTAGTTGTAGTAATAGCAGTCACAGCAGCAGGCACTGATATTAATTCAAATTTGCCTTAAGCTCCTTTTAATGTCTCTATCAAAATTTGTGTAAACAACACAAATTCCAAGGTACTTGTAAATGTGCGTTCCTGGCCATCCTGACCCGCGCCCCCTTTGGTTGCTTATGTGCAAGAGAGAATGCAGATCACCTTGTGGTAGCCACTGTAATAGCCAGAGAGGTCTTTGTTGCTGAAGTTGAGCCTTGCTGGTGCTTACTATTAAATTGGCCTTTCCCTCATCATCTCATTCTAGCCCAGCAGCCTCCCACGCTCCGACATTCTCACATGTTTGACATTATTTTCTGTTTGGTTCGCTTCATATTGAGTTTCCCTGCTGTGTCGGCTCTGTATTAGGTTATGTGGTTGTCTGACACAAAACACACACAATTGTAAAAAGATGTCAACTCTCTACTAGAGTTTTCATCGACCAACAGTATCAGTGTATTGGAGGGATCTGCTTTTCCACTTCTCTATGACCCACTGCTGTTATTTCCTAATGACATCCTGTCCCAATGCATCCTGTTTCCCTCCAAACAGTGATGTTTCCGAATAAATGCCTGGGTGGCGTGGATCATGTCTTAAACCACCTCGTGTTAGATGTTTGATGAAGACAGGATGCTGAGCTGCCTTCTGTTGAAACACAAACTTCTGCATAAAATAAAAAAGACAGACTTTTTTTTGTGTCTGCTCTTTTTAGGGCTGGTGTTAGCCAAGTCCTTTTGATTTTACTAAAATCATACGTATGATATACTTAATGATCTAGGCTTTCAGCCAGTCCTCTTCATTTATTGGTCTGTTATTTTATCATTGATATTTTGCTCCCATGCACTACAGTGTACAGCACGGCGCAATGGATCCGCCCACCTACGCCATTGGCTAACTTCACTGTGAGCAGCAGCATTCTGCCCCTTCACAAGGAGCACAGGAGCACATCCACACACCACAAAGTAGTTCCTTCTGGGAAAGTGATTTCTGTAGCAATGTGTGCCTTTTGAGACCAAAAAACTAGTTTTGCTGTTAGACAATTTGTTTTTAATTATGAAGACAGGGAAGCTTCCCCAACAATACAGTTTCTCAAAAACCATAACAAAACGAAACAAGAATTGACAAAGCCAAAAGGCAGGCAGCCTGCACGAGACCTCCTGGATTTGTCAGTGCTTATTATGCTTGAATTCAGTGCACAGTGAGTGTGGTAATAGCCTCAGAAATAAGCAAGAAATCTTAAATCATCTGTGTTCTTAAGCTATGTAAACATAATTCATACATTTATATATTCATTGCCATTATGCAGGTCATCTGCTGGGATAAGCACCGCAGTCTTCCGCCACTGACTGTTAAAGTGTCATCGCCCTCTGATCTACAGGGACAATTTACACATGGGCACACAATTCGGTCACGTATACTACCTGTTCACTGAAGTCAGGTTTCCAACACAAGCCCAAACATTGACTAACTGTGATGAGTTTGTGTGTAGGTGTAGGTGTGTTCCTAAGGCATGGTGATTGTCTTCCACCAAAGAGGTGAAGAACTGCAAACATGAAGGCGCATGACCAGAGTAGCCAAGGTGGCACGTGCTCATTTCTAGAACACCAGCCAAAGCTTAGTCATCCTGTGTCTTTCTTTGTTTTAAAACGGATCTGGCACACCCTGGGGTTGGCACCTGTCTCTATTCACCCATGCTGTCTGTGACCTCCCCAATGTGCCCTTCCGTGTCGCATGCCACTGGAGGGAGCAGGCCAATACGAGCTGGAGGTTCACTGCTGTGGACTGTGACCACATGGATTGGCAGGACCCACATTGACTGCTCCTCGTTTATCTGCGATATCCCCCCTGTTTGAAGAGCAATGTCTGATCAGCCTGAGACCGCACTGCTCAGCTTTGGGGAAAGGCTGCTGCCTCTGCAAGATGGCAGCAGTCATGGTAAGGACTGAGGGGTGTGCCTCTTCACTAGATATGGAGCTCTGACACTTCCCCTTGCTGTACTGATCACATTCAACGCACATCCTGGATGTGGCAGCTCCAGTCTTCCCGAGGGGTTGCAGCTGTGGTAAGAGGCTAAGAGAAGACCTAGCACCAACCATGGAGCCTCTCTGCCTCCCTCATCATCACAGCTCACTTTTGGGGTGCAAGCGTGTGGCCCAACTGGACTACATCACCATTGATGACCTACCTAGTGGGGCATCAAACAGCAGCTTTTTGAGAGCCAAGAGGAAGAAGGTGGATAATGGGGGTGGAGCTTGGACATTCAAGTATGCAGTGGGAAGTCCTTTAAGAGAACCATCCATGTGGATCTCATTTGACATGTTGTGGCAAGGAGAATTTTGAGAAAAAAGGAATGCCACTCTGCGAGACTCTTTCACAAAGCAAGAGCAGAGAATTTTTGTAAACCTGTATTTCCCCAGAAAAGGAATGTGGGTGCCAGCAAGGTGGGTCACCTGGAGGAGTAATAAGGCGGTTGACTAAAGCAGCCAAGACACTTTAAGGAAGTTGTTCCTCTTGATCTTGTCAGTAAGGCTATTGAATTTCCAGGATAAAGAGACATAGCATTTTTATTTCATTTAGTCCTGGGGACTTCGGTGTGGCAAATAAATCATGAGACAGGGCCACATGTGGACATATAAGAAAAAGAGCAATCCAGAAAAGTAAATGGGTCTGTGCCCAATGGTAGAAAATAAAGAAAAAAGCCATAAAACTTGCAACGTGAAACCCATAAACACTCTCCACCCTCCACTCATTTCCTGAGTATCTGTCGCCCTTTCCAGGAGCACAGCGTGAACCCTCGAAGAAACGGTGCACCATGAACTCAATCCCACTCCAACAAGTGAAGCTTTGAAAGTGGAATGCCACCCACACCAATAACCCAACATAAAGATGGGAAATTAACTCATGAATAGAAACAAACATGGTAAGTGGAGGCACACAAGTCTTATAACAACTAAAGCGTAGCATAGATAGGATACTACAAGGGAAGAAGATTAGCAGAAGAAGCAGATAGATAACTGTGATGAGGAGCTCACCACTCACCACATTAAAAAAAACAGGGGTCTGTGAAAGGCAGCACCCAGTGCCACAAAATAATGGGGAAACAAAGGTATACTGTCGGAGTAGCAAGAATATCTCAATTGATATTTCCCCTAGCAATTGAATCCTCCAGATGGCTCAAGGAGTCATCTTTGGAAGGTGTTGACTCAGTTTAAAGGAGCTTAAGCAGTTCCTCCAGTAGGTAGGTGGAGTCAGAGCCAAAGGATGTTGAGGGTGAGGATCAACTGGATTCATCTCCCCTGGGAAGGTACTACCTCTGGTTTGGGGAGACCTCAGAATGCACTTACCCCCAATTTCATGGTTCAGGACTAGTGAATTTAATTATATGATGGAAGTCCAAAGAGAATTATGTGTGGGTCTTATACTCTGCCTTTCCTCTAAGCACTCCAATGCAGACTTACATTTTTTGAAAAAGAAGAATTTTGACTCAAATACAATTTTAAGTTTTGCTGGCTATAAAAGTTCATAGTAAAGATCCATTGCTTGCAGTTTGTGTCCTTCCTTGAAGGACTTCCTTTGTATTTTCACTTGCTGAGTGTAATCAGAAAACAATGATGTACTGGGATTCATTGTGTACAAGATCTAAGCCCTACATAACCTTCAGGAGTTTGTCAAAGTACTTGAACTTAAGAACACTGTCAATCACTGGTATTGGCAGAGCTCTGGGAAACGGCTTTTGTGTGAGGGACCGGTACATATGCTCCTTCACAAAGAATGAGAAGAGTTTCACAGGGAGGAATATGTTCTGGGGTGAATGCTTAGTGAAAAGGTTTGGCTTTGTCCTCACAGCTCCCTTCAAGAATCGTATGAACCATAAATTGATGTGTCATGCCAACCTCTTTGCATCCTCCAGGTGATTTTCAAAGGACTTGAATGAGGCCTTCAAGTTGGCCACAGTAGCCTGTGGGTTCTTGAGCATGTATTTAGGTTTGGAGGATCAGTCCTTGGCCTCTGTGACCCTCTCTTCGCCAGTCTTGCCTCGGGCACCATCTGAGAAGCCTGGATCACTTGAAGGATGATGTCAGTGTAGCAGGCAGAGCTAATCACAATGTCACCCTGAGCCTTCGCAAGGAGTCAGGGTGAGAGCCGGATGTTGTCACACCAGCAGCACCATTCTTGGTGAACATATCAAGTTTACCTTGGTGAGATGTTATTCAACTTGTGCTTGGCATGCTAGATTCTCTTAATGATGAAGATAGACACTGTCCAGATGAGGACTACTTGGGCAGAGATACAGTGGTTCCAACGGGGCTAGCAACAGACATGCTTCACATTGCAGAGCAAGTGGGAGTCCAGCAGATGAGGACCCCTGATGTCATGGTTGTGGGGACTGTATGGCCAGCGAGGGGAAAGGTAGAGTACAGGGAGTGTCCACTAGCTCAGAGGATGAAAAGATGGAAGCAACAAGGCAGCTGGATTAGATGGGGCCATGATAATTGAAGTTAAACCTGCTTACTCCTGGGGCTATCTGCCCTTTAGTGCTGAGAGGAGGGGATGCATTTGGACTACTCAAATCACAAGCAGTGGAAGAGATGATACATTGAGGTCAGGCACCTGTCAATTACAAGGCAGGTGGAGTTAATAGGGCAATGGTCCCCATAGGTAAAGCAATGGCAGGCTGGGATCAACACCCGGTGCAGAAGTCTGCAGTCCTGATCTCTCCCAAAATCACTGAATCTCAACAAATGTTTCTTGCTTGGAGTGGTCTCTGGCAGGGAGAAAATGAGTGAAATATGCATAGGGAGTAATACCCCAGTCAGGGACCAGGCCCCCTCCTGGACAACTATCTCCAGAAGAAGAATGTGTGCAGTGGCGGATGATCACCAAGAGTTGGTAGTGCCAACACAGTAACCTCCAGGGTTTACAGTGGGGCACTTCAGATCTTCACTAGCCCTGCAACAGAGCTCAGAGCAGGGACTACTGAGCCCTCTGATCCCAGTTGCCTGCTGCTGACAAGTTCATGGTAATGCAGCCCAGTTGGATCATGAGATTACACCCCAAAGGAGAGAGCTACGGGCTTCATGTCCAAGCTTTAAAAGAGTAAGGGAGAAGCAATGCCTCTCCTAGAGACATGTCTCTTCAAACCTGAATGTAAACAAAGACAGTCTAGTGCTCATGAACCCTTGTTTGCTTTGGAAGTAGAACAAAACTTTTTGAGATGACATTTGACTGACGATGCAGGAAATAAATGGTTTGCATCTCTGAACCATATCAACAACGAAGGGATAAAGCAGATACATTTCTGTAATGGTTATGTCATTGTGAGGATCCACCCTGCCATGTTGGCGAAAGAAACTTCAATAATGAAACTTCTCACTGACCATCATGTTGCGGCAAAAGCTTTTGCCACTTTTTCCTCAAGATTTTTGTAATTAACATGCTGTCTCAAATTCAATTAACTTAGATTATCTTTTTGGTAATCTCCCTTTGTCTACATTATCCCCAGTGGATTTAACTAGCTCAAATTGTGCTCTCTTCAAACATAATAAATGAAGCCATCTCCAAACTTTTCCCTGGCAAAACATGTGGACCCAATGGCCTACAGCTAGAACTTTTCAGGTGACTCTTTTTTAAGGTGGTACATTTATGCAATTTATATATTATCGCCACCGAGGACCAGGCCCTCCATCCAGACTTGACAGAGGTGGTCATCGTGGTCCTCCTGAAGCTGCGTAAACCTTACAAGTCAATGTGCCTCCTATAAACTCATAACCCTACTCAACATGGAGGTTAAGATCCTTGCCAACGTTCTACCCAGTCTCTTCCTTGTATTCAGTCTCTAGTCCACACCAATCAAAGTGGATTCTCAGTTCAGAAAACCATTGGCGCTCCTACTTGTTAACTTTAAGAATGACTTTGACTCAGTGGCCTGAAACTACGTCTTCGCCATACTCATAGGAATAGGTTGTGGGCCTTGGTTCTTATCTCCTGTCCCTCCTCTCTACACAAGGCCAACGACCAGCAAGCATATGTGTTAATGGCCTCCTGTACTCCCCATTTCCCATTAGGGAGGCACTCTTTGCCTGTGCTGTTGACCACCTCATGTGACTATTGAGGAATGATAATGTAATTCAGGGGTGGCCAACATTGAGGGTCACGTCTCACCCAATGCTGGTAACCTGCTGGTATATGCATGTGGCCCTCAAGCGTTGCATCTTCTGGGCTGCTTGGACCGGAGTCAACTGGACCAAATCAGTTTTCTTCCTAGTCCATGGAGCCATGAAGGAAGTGCCTTGGGATCCCCTTATCAAAAAGAAACAAATAGTTTCACATACTTGGGCTTCCAAATTGTAGGCTCCGCCGCTCTCTGCTGGGCTGGGAATATCAACCTCTCATTGACTCACTCTGCTGAGGAACACATTCTCAATGCTGTGTTTGAGGTTTCGAGTGGGAGGGAGCAATCCCAAGAGCCTCTGTTGCAAATGTTATTGGGTCTTTTACACAGCGAACTTGGCATGATGGACACAGGGCCAATTTATCTAAGAATTGATTCATAAAAAGTGTTCGTAAATTGCACACTGACTTCAACTTCAGCTTTGCGGACCCCCTTCACCAGCGTCTTGAGACCCTCATGGGTGAGTAGCGTGCTTACAATTTCCCTGATTGATTGATTGACTTTTTGTGAATTGATTCTGGTTTTGTGAACCAACCTATGCACTTACAGGCCGGTTCATCATATTCCCATTCAAAGTTGCAATCCAGCATACCTCAAGAATATTAATGAGATATGTTGCAAATTGCAACTCACTCCGAATGAAAGCCATCACAGGGATGATGGCCTGCTATGATCAGTAGAACACCAACCATGTCGGCGATCACCTTTCAATAATGTTTTTTGTAATGCGGCCTGTTCTCCCCTTAAACAAATGCTGCTCGGTTAAAAAAAATATTTTTTTACTTTGTTTGAGAGTTGACAGTGGTCCCCCAGACAACAAATATTTTTTTAACATTCACAAAGGGGACATTTTGCACATGAGTTACCACCTGCTTTGGGGTGTTAGTAACTTTTTAATGGTTTGCGACCGTATTTGCCCTCACAAACCAGTAATACATTTGATACTGCATTGGAATTTGAATGGTATGCCCTATACACTTCTCCCTCCAGATTGGGATTCAATGTTCATTTCTAAACCCATTTTTGGGATCTCCAGAAAGCCATTTTGAGGTTGCTATCCCTTTAATTTTGAGGAGCACAATGTCTGTGACAGCAAAATGACTTCTGACCCCAAGTTTCCTATTATTGCACCTCCCATCTTCTAGTCATCAAATACTATCCTGTTGGCCCCTGCTCAGACCAGCTTATCTGATTGAGAGACAGTTAATTGGTGGTGGTTTACTCCTGCATTATCCAGCTACTAAATTAATCTGTGGTCTTATTCAATTTAAATGCCTCCAGAGCATTTACTATACCAGAAGCTGACTCTGCAAAATTGGGAAGGGTTCTTCTCAAATATGCATAAGATGTCACATTGCTACGGCAATCCTTCTTGATTCCACTGGTGTCTGATTATCCAGGTTTTCTGGAATGAAGTCCTCAACGCACAAGCACAAGAATTTGAGTGACCTAACCCCACATACAACTAAGCTAGCTCTTTTTCAGATCTGCCGTGCCATAGAACCAGACCAATATGTAAAGACTTTGGGCCTAATTTAGATCTTGGTGGATGGGTTACTCTGTCACAACACTGACGGATATCCCGTCCACCTAAATATAAATTGTGTTCTATCCTATGGGATCTTTATTTCAGCAGACAGGATATTCGTCACAGTTGGGACGGAGAAACCTGTCCACCAAGATCAAAATCAGGCCCTTTGTTACATTTGAAATTGCACAAGGCGATGTATCTCAGCAGCGGATAGCCACAGCCCCCTCTTCCCTTAGTAAGTGGATACAGGTCATGCATAGATGCATGTTTCTTAGGAAGGCTATAAATAAAGCATGGAGCTTATTCAAAAGTACAGTAAGATTTGGGACACTTAGAAGGACAGTTTCCATGCAGACTAATGCATAACCATAATGGCACCCTTACGGATACTCATACTCATATTTATCGGATCTTCTTATATTTGCCTTCCAGTTTCAGGTAATATTATTGTTATATGCTTAGTATGCAATGCCTGATTACTTCGAGCCTTGGTTCTTCTTTCATGCTTCACTTTAAATGCCAATAAATCTTTAATTAAAAAATATGAAACTCATTGTGATGAAACCCTAACATCACATGGTATGGCAAGACCATGCCTCTAAAAGCATACCACTGAACCTCAAAACAGCAGTGATCATGGTAGGGAAGACAACAGTCAAACAGCCGCAACAGAACCCCAAATCCAAGTCTACAATAGAAGACAGTGCTGCAGTCCAACTCTTAGCAAACTTATGTAAATAAACCAGCATGCCCCAGCTAAAGAACATATGTAATGAGTGTACAACACAGCATGATAGCACAAGCTATAACAGAAGGTGCTACACAAAAGGTTTGCTGGAGGATTTATTGTGGTCCTGAGGAAGGCCTAGGATTACTTATAATCCACGTGGCTGAAACATGTAGACCCAGTTATATCTTGGCAGTTATTATGTTAAAACTTCTGTTGCACTGTTTTTAATTTGGACAACAAGAGACACCTATTAAATATTTTTTCTCTGGCTGTCCAATTTTATTTTCACCCTTCACTTTCATGCACTGCGCCCATCACTCTTATATACAATATTCTCACACATCTGTTGGATCTCATAGAGCTCCCCATGTGCATCACATGTCTCTGAAAACATCCGCGAGCTCCCCTCTCTTAGTGAGAGGATTGTAGCCCTTAGTTGCACTAGTGTGTAACTAGGAGGAGATCCCAGATGATGAAGCATGTCACTTCGGTGAGTGATGGGAATCCGTCCTTTTTTAAGCATTTTCCGGTTCTTAAGATTTTCCTCTGAGAATAGGATTGCAGTTATTTAGGTCTATGTTTGCTTAAGGGTCTGTCTAGACTCATTAGACCTGTGGATATTTTGTTTGTTTTGGATTTTTTAGCGTAACATGACCGAAGGCAGTATGAAAAATGGCGAAAACAGGAGAAACATGAAACCTGCCTCGTCAGTGGCAATCACATAGGCTACAGTGCAATCAACAAACCATTTAATGTAAAAAAGAGAAGACCTTCAAAGAATTCTGTCCCTGGCACAATGCAACAGTGGTAGTCTAGGTTATGCAATGAGCTATGCTCAGGATCTAATGGGAAATCCACTAGGGTCTAGAAAAAGCTTCATGTATGGAAATCTTCTTTCACACCCATATCCCCACACCTCATTCCCTTTTGCTGACAATTCTGCAATTAAAGATGACAAAGCTCACTGTAGATATCTCTCATATCTCTCTTCTTCCAAAATCATGTAATTCACTTCCATTGAGGCTGCAAATGTCCTATCTTCTATTAAGCTTTTGAAAACAACTTTACACTTGCGTTTACTTTAACCATTGGTCCTTTTAGAGACATATGGTCTGTCTTTTTTGCTTTGCTCCTTTTTCACACAAAGAGACGGCATGCAGATGATGGAAGCGAATATAAAGCAAGATTTTTGAGACAACATGCAATTTTAGAGTGCGAGACTGTAGAAAGAAACAACATTATTTGCATGTGACGATAGTGCTGTAATTTGTAAATCTGATAGGCAACTGTCTGTCAACTGCTGGGCTACTACTTGAACAAGGAGATCTGATCAGCTCAGGGGTTGGAAGTGGAAGCGTAATAGTTAGACATAAAAATTGAAAGGAGAATGTGCAAATGCTAAAGTAGATGCCTACTAATGTTAATCCTTTGGCTTAGAGTATTAATTACTAAGCAAAGTGGGATCCAATTTGGATGCCTTTAACTTAACATGACACAAAATGGAGGTAAGAACGGCTTCCCCAGAAAGTAAAAGTATATTGCTTGCACTCCTGTGTGGAGGTCCAGACATTGAGGTGAGGAAGATGGTGCCAGGACTCCCTTTAGAAATTTTACAAAACTTTTCTAGCATGGGCCTGCTGATTAGACTTCCTGAAGTATTGCCCTTTGGTGGATGGTAGGTGTTGGGGGTGGAATGATAGATTATGTGCAAGGTGGAGGGGACCCTTTAGGTAAGGTCCATATTTTTCTCTTCCTTTATCACACTTTCAGCTGGCT
Organism: Triturus cristatus; assembly: GCF_964204655.1. NCBI lineage: Eukaryota > Metazoa > Chordata > Amphibia > Caudata > Salamandridae > Triturus > Triturus cristatus. The sequence continues at coordinate 1,482,013,434 of NC_140591.1, read as the reverse complement.
GATTACACCCAAGAGCAAAACATTAACACCCCTTTGTTTCCCTGTTTTGGGTGCTCCAGGCAAGATATTACCCATCACTACACAAAGTCTATTTATGAAGAGCAGCCTGGAAAAGATGTTTGAAAGTAAATCCATAACAAACCGGCTCTGCCGTATGATACAGTAATACCCTTGCAACATACATTGTGCTAAAAAGTTATATCTGCAACTGTTTCTGAATGACACCAGGAATGCACAGAAAAAAATACAACAACCTGCCCCTAACCCTCACACCTTGTTCCCTTGTGCCGTCTCTAGTGATGTCAGAAGGGTAGAATATTAAACATTGGTGGAAAATACTAACAAGTGCACCATGTGATTGACACAGCTATTTTTTTAGAGGTGTACTGTAGGGCGTTGCAGACCAGTTTTTTAGGTCTCGCCTGCGAACGCAGCGCGAAGCGCTGCTTTCGGCGAGATCTATTGTTGCTGACTTGCCTCGGAAGTGGGACAGGAGATGTGCACGCGCAGGCTTTTGGCGGATTTGAGTTGGTGTACGCGCTTACAGCCACGCGGCGTGCACATCTCCTGTCCCCCTTCCCTCGCAAGCCAGCATGCAGTTTCGCTTTCGATTGCCATTAACCCCATGGTCCCCTCCACAGGCCCGTGATTCCCGCTTCAAGAACAAGAACGTCTGGATACCTGCCCCCACAAACCAGCCCTCCCGCGGACGGAGCTCAGGCAAGAGCGCAGCTTCTGCCCCCCACCCCCATTCCTCGCCTCCTCACCTCTGGGGGCAGACTGGTTGCGGTGCTCTGCCGGTTGTTGTTGGTTCTCCGGCGGCGCTGCTCTCCAGGCCCGAGCAGAAGAGCTCGGCCATACGGACCTCCATGGCGTGGCTCCGACCCCCGGACTCCCCGCCCCCCACCCGGCAGCAGCGGCTCAGTTCCGCAGGCCCTCTGACACCAGGCCGGAGCCGGGCCTGCGAGATACACAAGGGGGCGGGGCCACAGCGAGCGCACTGGAGCATTTAAAGCACTGCTTCGACTGGCACTGATTTCGATGATTGCTGCGGGATCACATCAGACTTGCACAAGATCTCTCCCAGGATTCCTGCCAGGTTCCGAGCGTACACAGGTGCTATCCATAGGCAACTCCAGCCTGAGCAGTGCCGTGTGTGCGCAGCGGGGAAGCTGCAAGGAGCTCGGATGGGGGAAGGCTCAGGATCCTCAAGTGTAAAGTTAGCAACAGATGCCGCGCTCACTGTCCAGGCTCCGCATCATCTACAGCGAAATCTCTGCAGATAGTTAGAACGAGCATTTCTCGTAAGTGTTTGTGTTTTATCGTTGTGTCAGCGACGCGTTGCACTGGTTTGACTACTTCCGTATTCTCTGACTCCCTCAAAAAAGTCATGCCCGAGGAAGACCTCCCCCCTACACCTCCCTCCAGCTACGTCATTGTCTGAGCGCTGGAGCTGCTTTATGTCCGCTGCGCTATCCAGAAGTCGCGTGACCCCCCTCCCACCTCCCCACCCGCTCATCATGCCGGCCGCGACTAGTGTGCCACATTGAGGCTGTCACTCAAGCTGGTAAGTGCCCGCGGCCTGTACAAGCTGCTTGCCGTGACTGCACTTAACCTTCACCTTTGGCCCCTGCTTGTCCTTTCCTCACCCTGCTGTCCCCGTGCACACACAGCTGCACCAGGCCTTGAGCACTAAACTCTTATGTCTCGCACATAGGTCAGGATCCCGCACCCTCAGTAGCGCTGCAATTACCGCAGCGTGACAGCTCGAGTGCGCTGTTAGTGACCCTGCCTCACTGTTCATGTGCCAGGCTGCGCGTCTCGGCACAACAACACAGCAGGTAATGCTGGAGCCCACGGAAGTCGAGAGTTATACAGACGCCAAAGTGCAACACCCTCACATTTCATGAAGCAGAATTACAGCCCGTCTCCTATTGCCCTGAATGTCAGTCAAAGGAAGTGTCAGGATCACCACATACACAGCCCATGGCTACGGGCTTTGCTGAATAAATGCCCCTTCACTACAAGTTCCGTACACAGCGCACCTAAAGTATGTGAAGAATCCAGCCACACACCGTGCTGCTACACCCTCCGCAGCATCTGCCGCGAGTCCCCAAACATGTCTACAGAGTCGCTGTGTAAGTGCAAGAGTGTGTAAGGAACCGTGTGATAGCAACATCCTGCTGGTCACAGTGCAATCCAGCTTTTCCGAGTTGTTTCCACCGCCTGACCCTCTTGCACTTTTGAAACGCCCACCGCAGTGCCTTCAACGCTGTGTGTGCTGTGCAGGTCTCTCTCCGCAGTTCCTCCAGGGTCTGTGTGCAGGCTTTTCCCCTATCACTTCAACCTCGCCATGAAGTGCATCCTCAGGCTCGTCCTGGCCTTCCAACTGGCCCTCTGCGTGTGCCTGGCTCAACAACAACGTGAGTTTATCAGCTGCGTGCTCTCACTCAGGGGGTACTCATTCAGTGGCACACCTAGAGTGCCAGGGGCCCTGAAGCAAGTAAGGAAATGGGGTCCCGTCCTCTGGTTTCGTAGTTAAAAACACACTTTAATGGGGATAAATTGGAGCCATCTCACCCATGGTCCTCGGTGTCACTGCACCTGCTGCTCCCAACTCTGGCCCCGGTGTCGCTGCACCTGCTGCACCATCAATATATACGCCTATATCTATTCAGCCCCCGGGGCTGTCGGTCCTTTGCACAGTCACTGTAGGCGCGCGCTGCTGTCATTAGGGTGTCTACCTCACTCCATGTCCTGGTGATCACTGTTTACATTCCTTTGCTTTCAAGACACCGTGATGCATTCTGGGTGTTGCAGTCCGGATTTGCTGCCACCAGTCACTGCTCTCACTAGAGGTTGTGTTTTTTCTCTGTGCTGGGAGTCTCTTGGCGCTCTGCACGCGCACTCAAGAACCGTCACTTCTGTCTGTCGACCCGCAGGTACCGTCACTACATGGTGCTATCTCAGTTCTTTCAAGGGTGTCTAATCTGACTCTGCTCTCACCACCGTTACTGTTCTACCCACAAAATGGAAACTGGCCGCTTTCCACTTGTACTCATGGCCTCTTTTTACCGACTTCACACCCCAGGGCTGTCAACGACTGCCTCTACTGTCTCCTCACACTCGGGTTGTCAGTGCTGTTCGTTCACATCCAAAGCTGCTTGTGTTTCCGCTGACAGTCACTGTTAAGTTCAGGCACTGCATCCTGCTCACTGCGGGGTTCTGTCTGTCTTATACGTCGACTATATATATGCTTTCCTTAAATCGGAGTTTCCACTACTGTCAGTTCACACGTGGGCAGTGGCTGCTTTGTTTCACACGTAGGTGGTTGATTCGTGTTGTATTGCAGCATTTATATAGCGCTTACCACCCTTATATGGGGCACTACAATACTTCCCTACATGGGTAGCATGCTGCACAGTGCAGGCTGTGTGGTTGGAAGTATAGAATTGGCATTTTTTCTGATGTTATTGTTTTTTACTTGCGTCTGTATGACACCATAGACTGTGCAGGTTGATGGAGGAGTTGCTCTTATATAAACAGTGTTACAGCAAATAGCTTGGCATCAAAGGATACTTGTTTTTCTTTTTTTTTTTTTTTACTTTAATGAGCACAGCGCTATACAAAGCAATAGGTGTTGCTTTTGGTATAGTAAATAACAATGGCAAAAGGCATTGCCGTTTACAATGCCAATAGCTCCAAAACTCGCAGTTGCGAGACCTATTGCATTGTAAATGCTTGTTTTATTAAAGTATCTGGATTTAGTTAATGGACTGAAAAGTGCCAAAATAAATTTTTATCTTGCGGTACAGCACTATAAAAAACTCATAAATACTGTGAACGGAAGTATATAAAATATAAGCCTGTAGTTATCTCTTCTGGAGCTACTGGTACTAATGAATTAGTAAATGTGAGGCCGGGTAGTACACAAAGTTCAAACAAGAAGCATACAAATAGCAACTAGTAGGACCATGATCTGATCTGTGTTTACACCCACACCACGTTTCCAGTGATATACTTGAAAATAAAAGGACACATGGCCACAAAACCTTGAAGAAGGGAATGACACAAATAATAAATGAGAAAGTATAGAAACTGACTGACAATAATTAATACACAAAAATGGGAAACAGGGCTGTTAGAAAACTGCAGTCATATACATACCATGCACTGGAGTAGTTAATCCAAGCAATAACTATATACATATACGTCACCCCTACGGTATGGCCTGGGTAGCACATAGGGCAGGGTGCATTGTACTAAATGGTTGGACATGTACTTTTAAGTTTTACATGTTGTGGTAGAAAAAAACTCCTACATTTATTTTTTATTCAGTGAGGCCTACTTGTCACCTAGTATAACATTGGGTTGTCTTATTACACATATGATGTGCTAAAGTTCGGTTGGGAATAAATGAGCATTTCGTGTTTGAATCATAAAAATCCTCTTTTTAGGGTAAAGTCAGATTTTAAATTATAACTTTTCAAAAGTTGTCATTTTCCTGCCATTTGGTGCCTGCAGCCTGTCCTAGGTCACATGGCTGGGTGTAGTTGGCAGTTGGACTTTGTGAATTCCTACCAGTCAGTCATACAATAGAGGGATTAGATGTACCTGAATGGGCATCTGCTGGCAAGAGGGTGGGTTGGAGCTGGACACAGCTCCACCTGCAACTGAATAGTCTATGCTCTGCCTTCACCACTGCATAGAGCCAGTGCAGGCCAGTCAGGCAATTCCAAGCATTTCAAAGAGAAATCTCTAGGAACCTTCTCCTACTTCAAAGAATGCTAGAGGTATAAAAATAGGGCCTTTAGGCCCACTCTTCAGTTCACTTTGTGGACCTGTGGAAGGACTCTCAGAGGACTGCCTGCTGCTGCAGCTTGCTATATACTCCACAAGACTGCTTTGCTACACCCAGAAGAACTGCTTTGATTCCTGGAGCCTGCCTTAAACCCTCAGAGGCCAGCCCGCCTTATCAGAGCCACAGGAACATAAAAGGCTCCCACCATCTTGAACCCGCACCTGGACCCAACCTGAGTGAGGCCTAACCCCCAGATGGTGCCCTTCCAGTCTGGAATACTTTGTGGTTGTGCTAAAGGTACCATGATTTCCTAAATCCAAAACATGGGACTTAGACATTTTTGGGATAAAACCTGCACTGAGAACTGAGAAAAGACAAGGACCAACCTGCTCGTCTATTTGCCCAAGGTGCATCGCCGGTTGGTCTGACTTCTCGGCAACTCCCGCTACGTTCTTCTCCATAGCAACAAATCCTGTTCAGTGGTCTTCACCAAAGGGGTACCCAGCCTCCTGGTTCTTTTGTCGGCTACAGCCTCCTGCCTCATCCCGCTGGAGGTTTTTGACTCCCCAAAAAGTGTCTAAATCCAAACATAGAAACCTTCATCACTACTTCACCCAGTGGCTCTCCAACAACAAAGCTCCCCCCTCGGACACCACCTGCAGCCTTGCCCCAGTGAACTTTACCTTATGAGAACTTTTTCTTAAAAATGTGTTCTATATCCAAAGTAAGCATCAACAGGGCCCAATCCACTGCTTGTATGCAAAGCGCACTTAAACGCTGTCTGACATATTTTTCAACTTTGACCCGGTCTCGTACGACAAGGTGTCTGCAGTTGGCCCTTTGATCTTTTATGCGTTCGTTTTTAGTAAAAACGTAAAAAATTCATAACTCAAGCTCTCCTGATTGGATTTTTGTCATTTTGGTGTCAATCAATTTATTAACATTTACTCTATTTTTCTAAATTGGTGTGGGATTTTATTTTTTGTTGTGTTTTCACTTTATTACTGCTTGTGTGTTGCACAAATACTTAACGCATTGCCTCTAAATTAAATCTGACTACTTTTGTGCCAAGCTCCCAGAGGGTCAAGCACAGGTTAATTTAGTGACTTTAGTAGTTCACCCTGACAGGGATTGTGTCTGTTGCGTCGATAGGGGTCACTCCCACTCCCACCAACAACCCAATTTCTCAGATGGTTCTTCAGTGGCCTTGGGCTGATTCATTACAGAGATTCTGGGAGACTTCCAACGTCTGTAAAAGGCAAGGAGGACCGGGATAGAGTCACCCACTACTCAAGCTGTGCTTCTGCATTATCTTGGGGTGGTAGGGCTATCATACCGCTGGCACAGCGACAAGCAGCAAATCTTTCATTTAATTTACATGGTGTTTCTGGGGTAATAGTAATTCATACCCTGCTCAGACTTCACTGAACGTCTTTGCTTAGGGTACACTAAGGGTACACATCTCCACTTAGGGTACACTGCTGCCCTACTGTGAGGGCCTTGGGTAGCTTCCATACCTTCTATGACCCTCTGCATGTTCTGTCAGTATGGATAGCAAAGACCTGTATTGAGCACCCCAAACAATCAGTGAATACAGGTGGTGCTGATGGGAGCGGGTGTGTCAGTGCAGCAGGTGCAGTAGCACCGGAGCCTATGGTGCAAGAGGCCCACTGCCCTCCCATTAGGGATGCCATTAACTCCTCAGTCATGGGGTAGAGGGGGCAGTTTCCCAGATTGCATTAGGCCTCTTTACAGTTGTCCTCTACCTGAGTGTTTCGCAGAGGCGCACTTCTCTTTGGAGCCACATTGGGAGAAGACTCCTGCAGGCAGGTCCTGCTCTGCCTGATGGGTCTGCGCCCTGGGGGCGGGCCCAGCTCGCATGTGCCAAAGGCCGGCCCAGGATCCAAGAATCTTCCCAAACTATTTTTCAAACTCTGTAAGGTTAATAATCAGCGTCTTGGATGGTTCTATGAACTGCAACAACCAGGTTTGAAAAAAAATGTATAATAATAACTTTTTAACTCTTTGATGCAACTTAAGAGGGCATCTTAAGAGAAGTGAAAATAAAGCTATTTCATTTGTGGACAGTCCCAGAGGCAACAACACGATCTGGTAGGTTCAGCGAAAGGGTAGGATCAATGCACGTCACGGAGAGCTTTATTGCTATAGAACATTCTTAAGTCCCAAAGCCATTTATCAAACTATTATCTTAAGGTCGTGCTGGGTTCGGATGGATGGGGCTTTTTAATGGACATCACATGGGAGGCAGGAATGTCGAACACAGATCCAAAAGAAATGTACTGACAGACGCCTCTGTTCTCCCAGATCAGGGAGGGATGCCCCACTGGAGGGAGCCCTGGAGACTCTCTGCTGCTTTAACTTTGCTGCCCAGGGCGCAAAGAAACCCTCTAGCCCCGGTATCCGTGTCCCAGCCTTCCTTGCATTCCACAGTCGCTCAAATATTGGAGATCGTTCCACATGTTGTGCGGATCAGGAGAGCAGCTCCCGATTCATTTACACAGCAGCGCACATTGCGAGAGTTGTGCGAGAGTTTGAATCAGAGGTGAAGGGGCATCACGACCCTTTCAAAGTTGGTGACAAATCTGCTTTAATGGAAGACAAAGTAAACTTCATCGACAATCTCAGCTGTGCCTTGAAACATCCCCATCTCTACTCTGCTTCCATCCCCCCTTCTTTCCAACCTTCAGCAGCCCATCAAAGCTGGTCATTGCTGTGCATGGAAGGCATGAGCGGGAAGTGCTGCGTAAGTTGTCAACGGTGCAGTGTTTCCCCTAGAAACACTCCTGTTTAGCATCCACAGCACCCAGGTGTACAGGGACACGCCCCTTCCCTGCTTTGTTGCTTTTGGTTGTCCTCTCGGTCACAAACTGATCGCTCAGCCCCTCCTCACTGATGCATGGGTGAACACCCCGGTGCAGCTCCCCGGAAATTGTCTCATCCCTTCCGGCACCCCATTAGGTGTAACACCCCAGCTACGTTCAGGAGGAACAGGTCCATCCCTACCTGTCACACATTAATCTAATTCTATAAATATTTACCCAGGCAGTCCAGGTTAACCCTCATGTGGACAGTCACCCTGAAACCCATGTTTCTACTGGACCGTGCCATCGCCATGTTGAGTTTCTTCTTTGACCTCTCTACCGCCGAGTGCAACAAAGCGGTACAAAAGGGGGTGGTGATGGACGGAGCATCAGAACCAATCAAACACTCACACCCAGTCAAGAGATCTGGGTTTGATCCATCACCGTTCTTTAGCCCACTCTGCCACCCCAGTTCAGACATGGCATATGCAAATCAGCCTGACCCTGTGCCTCATGGGAACAGTCCAGCCCGAACTGCCAATCCATGCCTTCCCTGGACCGGAAACAAGCTTCCTAGGACCGGTTTCTGGCATTTCAGCCGTCTTCAGCCAGGCTTGCTTGAATCCAGTGGCAAAGTGAACAAGGGACTCAACATCTGAGCATACCCTGCCAACTTATGGCGAACAAAGCTGGAATGGCATGGTGAGCAAAGAAACGATGGATTTAGGCCCAGATCTCTGTACTGGGGTGAATGTATGACATTGTTCTGCATTCTGTCCATCAATTGTTGTTTTTTGCATTTGTCACCCCGAGTGGTACGGGTATGCTTAGATGTGAGTCCCGTGCTCTCCATGCCACTGGAATCAAGCTATCCTGGCTGAAGAGGGGTGAAACCCCGAAACCGGTCCTAGGATGCTTGGTTCCAGTCCAGGGAGGACCTGGCTTGGCAGTTCGGGCTGGACTGCTCCCATGAGGGACAGGGTCAAGACTGATTTGCATATGGCTTGGTTCAAACTGGAATGGCATGGTGAGCAAAAAAACTATGGATTTAGGCCCAGATCTCTGTACTGGGGTGAATGTATGACATTGTTCTGCATTCTGTCCATCAATTGTTGTTTTTGCATTTGTCACGCCGAGTGCAACAAGACATCTCAACGCTCTATCTGGGTAAGAGCTATATCCATAGAATCCCTCAAGACTAAGCTTGGCCAACGAGGTTAATGCCTTCGTCATACTCAATAGCAAGCACTTCCTCACCAGCTCGGTACAGTAATTTCTGCAAAGGTGAATCACTTGAACATACCCCGGTGATCCACTAGCCACAACACCATTGGGCTGACTTGTGCCAAGATCACCCCTGGAATACCCAATCCTGGCCTTGCTGTATATGGAAGCCGCAGTCCCTTCTTCCCACTTGAGAAAGAGAACTCTGCATTTTTCACTTGTAAGGTAAAAGTGCATAATGATGCCCCATAGATATTGCCTTGGAGGTCTCTGGGCCTGAAAAGGTTAATTACCACAAATCATTCTTGACATATGTTCTGTACATTTTAGATCGCCATCTCCCAATCTACTCAATTTCTTCCACCCGCCCCCTTCCCGGGCTAATGTCGGAACAGTCATGATTCAGGATGTGTATCCAATGAGCCTCTATCTACCCCAACATCAGCCAAAGGCTTCCTCATGATGGAACTGTTACTGTCACATGAGGGGCAGGACCATGCCCCTCCGGACATGGTTGATAGATATGCGCCGGCGAGCCACACCAGGCATCAAAATGTTTTCCTCCGACAGGCTAAGGTAAAAAATATGACTTTGTCAACTCTCCATCCTATAACCCATGGTAGAGGCAGCCTAATGCAGCCCCAACTCGCCATCCAACCATGTAGAAGGGTAAACTAGCTGGCCAGCACAAAAAGCAACAGAAAACATCAGTGCAAATGCCTTTGTCAACAGAGAACAGAGAAACGGTTTCAAGGAGACTGCGGGCTGCTATGTCCTACATTTAGGTGCATTGCACAGCAGTTCCAATGCATCGAGCTGCATTAGTCCTGCTGGGACCACAAATGGACTGGCAGAGGACCTTCAAACCCACTTCAAAGGATCCGGGAATGGGGTGGTACCACTTGGAAGTTCAGGACTCACAACTGCAGAGTCCAGGTGCTGGGTTCAAGTCTGTTGGAGTCTGTTATATCCCTGAGGCTCTGATCAGGAGGTCAGTCAAATAGCCCTTGGATTCACTCTGGGGGTCCTGGGTTCAATATACAGGTCCAGTCCTTCTCATTCAGGCAGGAGGGCAGCACAGCAAGGCAGCAGAGTGGCAGTCCTTCTTGTGGCAAGCAGCACAGCAATCCTTATTCTGAGTCTTTCACCGGTCCAGATGTGTACTGATGAGGGTCCAATATTTATACCTGATACCCACTTTGAAGTTGGAGAAGGTTCTGGCGGTTCCACCCCTAGAGGTGTTTGGAATTTCCTGCCGCATGCACTGTTCTCAGATTGTATGGGGGCACAATAGACTAGTGTCAAACCCCTTGTGACTGTGCTCAGGCAGAGCCTTTGTGATGTGCAAGTGTGGTATGTTACAGCTCCTCCCCCTCATCAACTCAGAGATGGCCTATCCTGCCAACACCTATGGCCGTTTGTCTGACACTCTGGGAGCAATACATAAAGACCAGCTGCCCCTTTTCGTGCGATCCAGAGACAGGCTGCAGGCACCAAATGGTTTGAAACTTAAAATCTGACTTTAATTACAAGTCTTTAGACATCAAACTCTATTATCTACCTGCTCCCATTCGAAAGTTATCACTTATTAAATGTAATAAGGAAACCCAATGTCAACCTATGGGAGACTTAGACCTTACGTTATTGGAAAAAACAAATTTAACATTTTTTCACTACCAGGAAATATAAAACTTAAAAGTAAATGTCCAACGTTTTAAATACACTGCACCCTGCTCCATGGGCTATTTAGGGCATGCCCAAAGGGTGACTTGTGTGAATACAAAGGAAGGTTTAGACCTGGAAAGAGGTTTATTTTCCAGGTCGAAATGGCAGTTTAAAACTGCATACAATGGCAGGCCTGAGACATGTTTTACAGGGCTACTTAGGTGGGTGACACAATCAGTGCTGCAGGCCCACTAGCAGCATTTAATTTATAGGCTCTAGGTACACCGGTACTACTTTACTAGGAACTTACAAGTAAAATACATGTGCCAATTTTGTAAAAGTCAATTCTACAATGTTTAGGGGACAGAAAGCACAAGAACGTGTGTAAAGTGCACAGAGTCAACAAAAATCAGATCATCAAAAAATAGGAGGGGTGAAGGCAAATAAAAGTTGGGAGAAGACCACCCAAAGGCTGACAGGTCTGATAATGACTCTACCATTTCTGATGAATCGGAGTACTGTGGTAATGCAACATAAGGGATGTAGTCGACTATTTTGCCTCATGCAGGAGATTGGTTGTCAGGAAGCTTCTGGCACAAGTCAGTGGTGCATGGTTTAATAAAGGCCTTATAGTGCATTCCCTGCTTCTTCTCATGGTCTATCTGTTTCAGACATTTGTGGCTGATGTTAGCAATTTACCAAGCAGTGCAGAGGAGTTACCATGTAGTTTGGGGTGTTCAGAGTCTGGCATGAACAGAGAAAAGAAATGTAATCAAGCTGAGCCATCTGAAAGCTTTGCGCACAAACCCAATGCACAGAAACCCTTAGATTTCTGCTTTCTCTGATGTCTGATTAGTATCTGCACCAGTTGGTTTGCAACTGGTGGGGTGAATTACCAAAATATTGTGGAAAAAATATTGGGATTCAAAGATATTGTTTAAAAAATATTGTCAACAGAGTGTATAAGGTAAGAATGTTTTTTTACTCATATAATACAATATTTCTATATATAGTTGTATATAATATTGTTTGCTTTAATATAATGGTATTAAAAATTGTTTTGAATTAATGTAACATATATTAGTCATCATTTTATTTGTAGGTATTAGTATTATGGTAATAATTGTTTTTTTTCTTTTTTCAGCATAGATTGTAATATTCAATGTGTAATTTGGATTTGTTTAAATTTAATTAGTACTTTTTGATTGAGTAGAGTGTTGTTGGATTTCTAGGGGACTAGGGTGGGATGTTCAGCGCTTTCTCTACTTTTGCCTCTACTGGAGTTACAATAGTAATCAGAATCATTCAAAGTCCGACACTTTACCAAGTGTGGTTGTTATGACTGGTATTCGTTTGTAATAGCTTTTTATATATTTCATGTGTACATTATTTTAAATTGTTTGCTTTTGTATTGCTTTTGTTTTTAATTTAGTTTGATATCTGTGTGTTGTATGTATACCTTTTTTAATTATAGTTAATATTCTAAAGTATTTTAAATATTTAATTATTGTTTACATAACTTTTAAAGTGTATACATTTTAATTTAGATTATTTATTTAAAATGATGTACTTGTAACTATATTATTATTTGTAACTGAGAATATTTTAAATAAATTACATATAATGCAATATTTATATATATATATGTATATATTCATATTCAAATATATGTATATTAAATATATACATATATATTTCACTATCCTTATCTTTTGTTTATGATATTCCATTCCACAATACTTTTGAACCATTATAGTAGTTCAAATACCAAGTATTGACATGGAATTCACAACAAAACTAATTCTGCATTTAGTGCTATTTTCTTAGAACAAAAATGCCCCCGCATATTCAAGAAATAGCGTTAAATGCAACAGACCATGAACACAGTCGCTAAATGTGCACTTAGGGTTGGATTTTCCCCCAACTTACTCCTGGTATTAAGCGCTAGTTACAATGCACCCTGATGTCCATAATGGACGCGAAGACACAAAGATGCACTCTCTACTAAGAAAATGGTGCTAAATGTAACAGAACATAAACAGCAGTGCAAGCAGCTGCTCGTGCTTGCTAAATGTGCTCTTGGGGTATAATTCCCCCCCCCCCAAATTACTCTTAGCTACGCATGGGGGCATAATTGTGTTATTATCGGTAATTCTGTGTCAAAGAGTAACGCAGAATTACCAAAACGACTATGGCATAAGTTAAATTCCACCCAGGCCTAGTCACAATATTTTTGTTCTCAATATTTTGTCGTATAAGCCCTGCTAGAGACTGCTGTAAGGGGGAGCATACACACGCCTGTGATTATCTAATATACAGTCTGCTGTGTTTTTGCTACATTCAAAAAGAGCCCTTGTCCTCAAAGCCCATATATGGCAATCTTTTTCCATGAGTAAGCTAGCCCTGCAAATTTAAGTTTAAGTCATGAGTAAGTAATATCTACCCACCGAAGAATCTAGGGGAATCAGTCGCATTGAGGACTGCGGGGTTCCCATCATCTATACGAGCAAGTGTTAAGATAAATATCCCTAATGCTAAGGCTGATATTCAAACGAATTAATTGAAAGGATAATCATCCATGATATGCAAGGGACTGTACAGGCAGAAGAAAGCCAAATAGTCAACAAAACTGGCCAAGATAATAATTCCTGACAGGTGAGCTCAATGGCATATGACATGTGACATATGGGTCCAAGGTTCCCGTCAGAAATTGGATCCCACGCTTTAGTAACTATAGCTAACACACACAAAGAAGAAGGTAGTTCAGATACAACATATTTATAACTATTTATTAGCGAAAGAGGGTGATAGAGTTTACAGTCACACGTGCAATAAGATGTTGCTGAGCACAGAGCACACTACAAAACTTTCTCCCTCCATTGCACTCCACACTTTTTAATAAGCACTACTTTTTCTACCTATACGAACTTCCCCAGCACAGAGGCGGTCTTCCTAGTACCCAGGAAGTAACAGCCAGGTCAGGGAGAGGTCAACACAGTAGACACCCACAATCCCTCCATGGTGACTGGCAATTAACAGGTCACCCATAACTCTTACAAGAGAGTAACTATCCAGCGTATAAACAGAGGCAACTATGGGGCATATGCATCAACAATGCCATTTGCGATTCCTTATTAGCGAAAAATAGGGATTCGCTAATAAGGAATAGCAAAAGGCTATGCATGTAGGAATCGCTATTCAAATAGCGATTCCTTAACTTTCCTTAATTGCGACTAGCAAATTGCGAGTAGCAATTAAGGAATGCCGTCCCAATCATTCCTATGGGCCTCCAGGCCCATAGGAATGAATTGGAGATTGCATGAGCAAATTGCGAGTACCAGTAGGTTCTCGCAAATTGCTCATGCAATTTCAAGGGTGCAAGGGTGTCAAAATGACACCCTATAGCACCCCTGAAATTGATATGTGCACATATGTTGCACACACACATGCATGTGTGTGCGCAACATGAAACTTTGAAAAATGCACAAAAGTGCATTTTTCAAAGTTTTTGCAAATTACCATGAAGTTCATCTTCATGGTAATTTGCTCCCACTATTAGCGAAATCGCTAATTTTTTAACTTTAATGCATTGCATTTAAGGAATCTCAATTTGGGATTCCTTAAATGCAATCGCAATTTAAGGAATCGCTATTTAAGGATTCCTTCAATTGCGATTTTTGCATTTGGGTTGATGCATTGGGATTCGTTTATTTTTCCTCGCTAACAGGAGTTATTAGCGATTCGGTATTTCACCGACTGGATTTTGGCTTGATGCATGAGGCTGTATATCAATTAAACTTTATGGATTATCATGCATGGACAAGGAACTCAACTGCAAATAGTAGCATAATGTCTCAAGGGAACATTTAACCCATTCATATTTTAAATCACCTCTCGAAAAGCAGCTAGGAGGAATTGAGTTATACAGTGCAAGCTATGCAAGCACAATATACAAAAAAATTAACTTTTAGCATGTCGTATGGTTCCTATAAACCTATATAAGATCTGCACGTTTAGACAACATACACTTTAGGATTGGTGTCCGGACTGATTTTAGACACCCCTACCGGGTACCGTGGCCTGTATACCAGCTAGCTCACAGTGCCACTAGAAACCCCTCTTACCAAGGAGAGAATAGTTCCTGGCAATTATCGAATATGACAACCCTGATCCCTCAGGATCGTGGAAACAGTATATTACTTTTCTCGTGCTCACTTTGTCTCAGAGAGATACACAGAATAAACAGTGGGGATGTTTTTCAATAACCATTTATTGAACCAGCATCATTCTAGTGTAAAATAGGTGTGCTGAAACAACCATTAGACAGTAACAGATATAAATGATTATAAACACTAACAGAGTAAAAGGATGGTAGATTTCTACCAACGTGCTGAAACAATAAATACAGGCAAGTATATAAAATACATGACTGTAGTAAATGCGTACTCCTACGATGCAACCCTAACTAGATGTACCTAAGTGTACCTAGCATGTATGTGGCTGTAAAGCCAAGAATCCCTCAAGGATAAAGTCAACCCCATTACCTGAAGAGAGAGACTGTGGGACCCCATCTTGGTCTTGATATGGACACCCCGTAAGGGATGTCAGACCACTGCGAGCTGGAGTGTCTACGTGCAGGAGCCTCAGCGTCTCGCGTCAGTGTGTCAGCCTGGAAGTCATTTTCTCCTCTGACTACCTCAGCAAGATATGGTGTATATATACCCAAAGTGGTACCCCTAGGTATATACCTTGCTGTGTCATGTCGGACTAGGATGATGGAAGGAATTACCCTTATACATAGTTATTATGCAGGAGTTGGTATGCCTGCTGTCCTGCTGTGATTCCAAGAATCCTCATGCATAATGAATGAGGCTTAAGATTTTCGGAGAAAACCCCATGTCATCTTTGGACATTACCGTAACTAGGTAAAAGGTGAGTACTAATAACCGTTATGCAGTGTAATATCAGGGGAATGTAGGTGAAAGGTGTATGCATTACCTGAGCCAATATTGGGGTATATGGAACATAACAAGCATGCTTACAAGCTAGTTATGTCCAGGTCTATTAGTCCCCATGGTAGTGTAAGAGGGTTCTTCCCCAGTGCAGACATCTGCACGAAGATGTCCATGGGTACTGTTTCAATCATAGTCAGGCTCAAAGTCCTTTCAATCAGTGCTGTTGAGTTGGATAATAATCCATTTGAGTTGGAGCAAAACAAATCAGTTTGCTGTACATCTTAAATAAATAGTCAAGATTGTTCTCTCTGGTAAGTTGCAGATGCCTTGACAATGGATGGCGCCCTCCATTAGTGCGGGATTAACAGGTGATCTTGTGCCAGAATGATTTTTGTTATTGCAACCGTGATACTGACTTGGAGGAATTCATTTTCTTTTAACCATTTTCATTGAAGGGGGTTCAATCTTTTGATGTCTTTCAGGTTGCATATGATATGGAGGATTTCTATCACTCAATAGCGTGGCTTGAGGAATCCGTGAGCCTCTTCCGGGGGTCTTACGGCAGCTGGTTCACAGAAGATGAAGGGAGCCTGGAAGAAGCCTTGGACTATCTGGCATTCTCATACTTCCGGGTAAGACCCAGTCATGTTATTCTTTGGATTCACCAACCCATTGGACGGGTCTTCGTCAAGGACCCCATAATGCAAGGGACACTTTGCTGGTTGGCAGACACTCGCACATCATTGATGCAATGGTTATTTGCACTGCGCCGAGCCATGGTGACCTGTCTGTCTGTGTCTATTCTGCTAAGGAGTCAGATGCACATCAACATGTCCTTATGTGAGGTTGTGTAACACCCTCATGCAGGGAATGCATGATGGATAATGTAGTGCGGGGTCTCATCGAAACCATGATCTAACATGTCAGTTATCTGAGGGAGGCTGTGCAGCTCTGGGGACTACATATTCAAACACATGCTACTCAAATGTGTTTCTGTTTTACTCTTTTAGTATTTTTCAACAATGCAGAAATGTGTCACAGCACAGCGTTAAAAAAATCTAGAAGGACTCTAGCAAGCTATATGTTAGAATCCATGCATTAGTGTGATACAAAATATCATAACTACATACCAGTTATTTGCTCTGCTGAACAGTTAGGATGAAAAATATATGCAATTTTTCGACTCACAAGAAGACAAACACAATTTAAAACAGATTATAGAGGACCTGAGTGAATATTTCCATTTATATCATGCTTCATTGTATAGATTCACCTAGTAGTAAAATATGTACTGATTTTGATGAATACTCAAAGGCCATGAAACAGAAAAAATAAGTCATAATTTGTTTTGGCTCATAATGCATTCTTCTGAGCATTCTTCGGGACCATAATTACCATTATTTAGAGGGCAGGAAGATTATATATGCAATTTGAATCTTGGATCTAATACGGAAGAAATTCTTTTGTACTTGATTAGATCCAAGAGCTTTCTACCAAAAATCTATTTTCTATTTCTGCACAGTTCTGTACAAAACAGTTTTACTCTAACTCAGCATAACAATATATAACATAAGACATAACACAACATAGCATAACCTGCTCAGGAAGACAAGCGTATTGGGATAGGCAATAAGTGGTGGCTTCTACGCTATGGCGGAGGAGCGTCACCCACTGCTCTTAAGCAATGCACGTAAACGTTAACGTAAAGGAAATATAAAATGATAATAAAGCTAAGTTATTATCATTTTATGTTTCTGTGCTGCTTAGTTTGCAGGGGTCGTGCGGGTGGGTGGGGTTGCTCTCCTCCACGAGCAGGGCAGGGGAGGAGTGGTTTGCCCACTCCTAAGAGCGCAATGACTGTTTGGTTGGCCCTCTCTGGCCGCCCAAACCAGTCGTGCACCCTTGCCCTGTTCTCCATGCAGGCTGCATTGCAGCATGCATGGAGAACATGCCAAGGCCCCCATTCCCTGGTTGAGCCTCGAACCAGGGTGCTCAAAACCAATCACAACGCTGCATTGCAGCCTTGTGATTGAACAAGGGAGCCTGGGTGCTTACCAATCACAACGCTGCATTGCAGCGTTGTGATTGGTCAGGGGAGCCTGACTGTGCTTCCTGTTCCTCGAGTCAGGACGAGGAGAGCAGGAGCAGAGACGCAAGACCCAGCGGCAAGGTAAGTGTTTTTTTTTGGTTTTTTACATTAAAAACCACAACCCTAAATGTTTTCTGGACCACCTTTAAAATACTGAGGTGTCTGCTTGGGCCTGGGATGTTCTCTTGAAAACATCAGGTTTGACACAAAAAATATAAAAATCTGCAGGTTGGTCCTCTGAGTTACATAACTAGGTGCAGTATGTGTTATGGGGAAGGGTGCTTCCTTGACGCGCTGCTGACAAGGGGCCACTTGTTGGTACACGAGGGACAAATCTATGCCGGATTTTCAGGATAAACCCTGAGCATGTATATGAACACCATTTACATTAATTGCATGGGAATGTATTGCATAGGGTTTTCCTGCAAGTCCGGTTTAGATCCTGCCATTGTGGACCAACATTGAACACCCATGCTCTCAAAATACTGTACACCTGTGTCCTTTTCTAATTCGAAACAGCCGGATGGTTGTGTAGACTTGGATGTAAGATTCTAATATTTGAACTGAACAGCAAAGCTTCTCAGCTTGTGATCTTCACAGTCTTATCTTCAACTGCACATCTATAGCTTAGTAAACCAGAAATATATTGTGGAGGCGTTGATTAGCAACTAGCTTGAAATTTTAATTTCTGCTCAATGGAATCAGTGGGCAAACAAGATTTTTGCCAGGTTCTACCTGCTAAAAACCTCTGGGCAAAAGAGCTTGAGGCACATAATTTGCAAATTAGCAAAAAAAAACACATATGATATTTGCCCATAGGCAAATGCTGACCATTTGGAATCTGTTTTTATGTGCAAACTGGAGTTAGCACCCAAAATGGAAGTAGCCCCTTAGTTGTAATCAAGACCAAAGGGCTTGATTCACAAATGATGCTAGAATATTTCTGCAGCTCAAAATTAACTGAGCAAAAAAGCACATAATTTGCACAATGCACAAGTCCTGAAATCACAATGGGGATTGAGTATTGTGGGAGCACCAAGTCCTAGTTGACTCAACACTTTTTGAGCACATTAGCTGAGCTCATGTATTTGTTGGTGATGTTTGACCAGCAAAAACACAAGGATCCCCAGAGCAGCACCCATTTTGTACCCCGAGACATAGTCAAGAGTAGCCGCTGCCCCTTTATACAATTGTAAGGGGTGGCTGACTATTGTGAGCAGCTGCTGTTGTCCTTGGGCTCTGACACGGTGACTCCTTAAATGTACGGTTGGTTGTGGGAATACACCTTCACAATCCACCAGCCAGACGCATACCTTGCTGCAGTGCTTACACCCACAGGCCACCTTGTTAAGTACAGGGGATTACTCAGCAACTTAGAGGCTTTGACCAAGAGAATTTGGCTTCCCTCAGTCCAGTGCACATAGTTTCTTTCTTAATTCTCTTAATTGTCACAATACATTTCAACATTACATGAAGTCAGAGCTACTGGAAATATACAGTAATGGAGATCCAAATTATCTGGCTAGGTGCACTAAATTATGTGGGCTGAAAATACAAATTATTCATTGTTACACGGTAAAAGCACTGAACTTCTTTTCTCGCCATTTTAACAGACATTAAATGAGACCCAACAGCATAGAAAATACAATGGTCCATAAAATATCAAAGTCATATGAATAAGTGTTAGGTTCAGATGTAAAAAAGGTTTTTGGGTGTCGTAATAGGTCCAGTTCATAGAATCGGGTCAATTGCAACTGCAAAAAAGCATTTTTTAATAAACAAAAGACAAATTGCGATTCATTAACTTGTTACCAAATCGCAATTTGGATTTGCGATTCACTATTTGGAACGGGCGTGTTTAGGGCGAGCCTTCCAAATACCGATTTGCAGTAGTATGTATTATTGTTTTGCGATCGAATCACGTTCGCAAAACATTACATTTTTACCGCCACCTCAAAGGAGATAGCAACCATGCGCATATGGGAGGGCTTCCCCATATGACCCATTAACCTTTGACAATGTTAAAAGAATATTTTTAGAGCAAGCAGTGGTCTCATGGTCCCACCGACCACTACCTACTCTTAAACAAGCATTGGCATAGCCAATAGGTCTCGCTTTTGGGACCTTATAAGTGTTTAGCCATGGAACGGTTGCATAACTAAATACTTATAAGGTCCCAAAAGCGAGATCTATTGGCTATGCCAATGTTTGTTTATAGAGGCACTACAGTTGGAGATTCTAAGGGTGGAAGAGCACTGCTCCGTTAGCAAGCATAGGCACTACAGCGCTTCCAGCTTCAAAAGTAACTGCAGACACAAAAGAACATGGAAGGGTGGGGGGGTGAGTGCTAAAGCAACACAGGGAAGGCTGGCATATGGTGATCACTTTCGCGGCCGCTTTGATGTTCTCAGTGGCCGCGCGGCTTACTGAGAACATCAAAGCGGCCCCGAAAGTGATCAGCAGGCTGCCAAATGGTGCGCGCGCCCGGCGCACATGCACTGTAGTTGGCGGCCTGAAAAGCACTTGTTTGCACTTCCAAATCCCGCTTTCTATAGCTCTCGCCAAACCAGCGCTAAAGCGCTGGCTCAGGCGAGACCTAAAAATGAAACTTAAAAGTTTCACTTTCTTTTTTTAAACACATCCTATTTTCCTTTGAGGAAACTGGTCTGCATTCCAAAGACTAAAGCTTGCTTTATTAAAAATCAATTTACAGTCATGATGGTCTGCTGACGCCAGCAGGCCACAATCCCTGTGATTGCTGTGATTCCGATTGGGCCACAAATTGCAAACTACCTCATTAATATTTATTAGGTGGGTCAATATCCAACCCCACTAGGAATTACTAATTTGTAAAATAACAGAGTAATACATTAGGAATAGCGATTATCGAAAAGCTACTCATAAATAATTGCTATTCGGGAATCCCTATTCTTAATATTCGTGCATCTGGCCCTCAGCTCCTGTGAATAAAACGTGCAATTTACTTTCATAATGTTCGTGGGTTGTATGACAAAATACCGAAGAGAAAAATATTGTGTGGACAGAATATTGTGTCAAAAATATCGAGGATCAAAATATCAAGAAGGTAAGTGCAATAGGTAAGTATAGATTTACCATTCTTAACTCATTTATGTGCCATGAAGATATACATATATATCGCCAAGGTACATATATGTGGAGTTAAGCATAATAAAACTCTGCTCACCCATAAAAACTTACCTTCGCGATATTTTGAAGGATGTTCTCTGTTGAAAACAATACTAAAAGGATGAAAAAAGGCATTGAAAAAAAAAAAAAAGAAACACATATTGAAAAGGAATGCTTAGATCTATTTGACATGCACAGTGCTTGATATAGAACACGCTGCTCTTTTATATGCACCAGTTCTGAAGTCAACGGAGGAACAACCACTAATTCCGTCTTCCAGGTGTTTCTAGTCAGTAGAGAAACGTCTTCTGCACAGGGCTGGATTAAACTCTGTGGATGCCTCGAGGCAGTCGAAATTTCGCCCCACCCCCCCTTTCGCAAATTATCTCCTAATACTTTGGCCGCTAGATGGAGACGACCATCACTACTGTACATTACACTACGTAGTTTGCACCGGATTTTTTACAAACTGACAGCTGCCAGAAGATGAGCTTTTAAGAGACATACTGATATGTGAATCTGATGCAGTGTTTCTGGTTTATGTACTTTAAGTTGTTAATGGGTACATTACATTAATACAGTATTTTCTCTATAGAGTCTTTAATGTAAAGGTTTCATTTCTTTCAGTAGATTCGTTTTTTGTCTTTTGGAAACAATTCAAGAAAGCATGATTGTAATTTTCTTTCACGATCAAATCAATATTAATTTGATCTGTTGTCGTGGGCCCCTAAAAGGAGTAGGGCCCATAGGCCATGCCTGCTTTGCCTAACCCGGAACTGCTTCTGCACCAGGTGTTTCTAGTTTTTGCTGTTGTTTGCTGGGCTGTGTTTCAACAGCACTGCCGCTGGGTTTGGTGGCATGATTTAAAAGTTCTGCTTGGGGAACTCTGCCATCTTTCCATAATAGATCTACATGTAGTTAAAAAAGCCCCCCCCACCTCCCCACCCCGTCTTCGTTTACGCCAACTTTACTGAAACGTTGCACAAAAGAAACTGTTCTAATGATACATCCTTGCCAATATTTTCCCATAGTACTGCTGTCTTCCCCGAAGGATTGGGCAGGGAGCTACAATGCCACCCTCATCGCCCTTGGCAGGACTGAGCAGTAGGGCTGCCAAGGGGCCGACCATAGTAGTGTTTTTCAGGCACTGCTGATGAGGAGCACATGGATTGCTCAGCATCACCCTTCAGACATGCCAAGTACAGACTCTCACACCAGTGTCCCCAGGGCTTTAAGTAAGATGAAAATACTGGGGGGTCTCTCAAAGGGGCATGGCCTATGTAATTAAGGGCGTGGCTTAAAAACACCTAAGCTAAGAACCTGTGCTTAGCATAGTGTGCCGCCTGACTGGTATTTTGCTGTTTCTATCATTGCATCCAGATATATAATACAGCAAGTAACATTGGGGCATATCAACAAGGGCTTTATCTCTGCTTTTTTGGCTTTAAAAGCCAAAAAAGGGGAGATAAAACCAGCGCCCTATCAACAACAGGGTGCTAACACCTAAATTTGCATGTTAGCACCCTTTTACTCTACGCTTCCCCTTGCATCTCTAATGAGATGCAAAGGGGGCGTTCCTTAGTAAAATAATAGGAGAAATGTCGCTAAGCGACATTTCTCCTATTATCAAGAATGTCGCTAACCCTGTTAGAGACAAAAAAAGCAGCGCTAACCGCGGTTAATGCTGCTTTTTTACGTCTGCTAATTTTCAGACTTAGCCATGATATCCTATGGAAGGAGGATATCATGGCTAAGTTTGCCTGTCCCTATCAACAAGGTAACGTGTGATTATCGCTGGGTTTCCAGCGATAATCTCACGTTAGCCTGTTAGCGTGTAGATTTTTATCGCTATTGAGATAAGCGTTGCTAATAGCACGCTATCTCAGCGATAAAAATTCACGCTAGCCAGCGATAATTATCCTCACGCTAAGAGCGCTGAGCGATAATTATCGCCGGTTGTTGTTGATATGCCCCAAAATACCTACTCCAACCTAGACTATTGGCCTTGTCAATGGTTGTTAGTTGCATAAGAGAAATAAACAAGTACGGCTTTGTTGTTTATAATATTAAAATGCTCTGAAATGATGAGACTATGAAAGACCTACAGTCTCTTTGAAGTTAGATCAAAGACAATGAAGGGTGGCATTGCTGCAGAGTTAAGAGGGTGAGGGCAAAAATGGAGAGCCTGATAGGGACCCGTCTCAGCACCTACTGATGAGCACCGGCAGGACCCGGCCCACATGATTCCCTGAGTGTCCCAATGCAGAGTTTTACCCACATGCCCCACCTCGCATGTATTGTCCCGCGACCTGAGCCCCACAACGCGGGTGGATGCATGCCAAGCTGGCAGGCGGCAACTTACCCCTGATGTCACAGGACTCCAGGAAAAATGGTGCTTTATTATAACATAGCTGGCAAGCTTTCAGATCACTTATGTGTGATATTTTCAGATTTTAAGAGTGCTTAAGAGTAACATTTCGCTCCTTTATGAGTTACACTTTGAGTGACACTTTATCACGTGTACAACAAAGCAGTTAGTCCACGTAATGACATAAACTTCAGAATGTAATTCCAGTTGTCGTACAACATCTGCACTGCACTTGAAATGCTTATGGCCCTGTTGAAGAACATGTGGCCCAGTTAGTACTGCATAGCAAGGAGGGGACGTCTGCCTTGTAATTACATCAAGGCAGGGCAGGGGATAAGTTGAACTGAGACAAGCAGCTCTCACCGGCCAAATAAAGTGTGAGATTTGCAGTCATTACTGTTTGTTGTTTTTAGCAACAGCACATTGCATTCTGGGATTTGTGGTTTTACCTTTTAAATAGGTTTTAGATACACAACCAGAACAGACTCATTTCATACATATGTTAATTCAAGTGCTTGGCAGAAAGGGCAAAAAAGTGATTAAAGAGCAGAACTGATACCTGCTTTGAGTTTTTCGAGGACTGGAGGAGAGTACTAAATTAAAACAAATGCTTTTATTGTGGTGAAGGGTGAGTGTAGGAAATTAGGTTACTGGTTGATGGGAGTGGGGGTGAATCCCTACTCAAGCAGCAACCACAATCTCTGTTAGGGTGAAACACAAACAAACCTCAAATTAACTAGTGCTTAACACTCTGATAGTTTGGCACAAAAGCAGTCAGGCTTAACTTAGAGGCAATGTGTAAAGTAGTTATGCAGCACTTCAAACAGTAAAAAAGTGACAACACAACACAAGAAAAATCCCCCTCTAATTTTAAAAAATAGAGTACAATGTAATTAGTTAGTTGCGTCTAAAACAACAAAAATCCAATTAGTACAACCGGAGAAATGCAATTTGAATGATTTAAGTGATAATAGTGTCTAAAAGCACAAAGCATCACCTGTGGTTATCTGGTCGCGCAGCCCTGGGACAAAGTCACAAGTTCGGGCCAACCATGTTAGAACGCGGGCCGGATACATGGACCCAATTAGGCCTGCTGAACAAAATACCTTAAAATCCTGGTTTACAGAGTGTCGGAAGATGCCAAGGATGTGTCATTCAGCAGCGGATCCGAGGAAGATGCAGTGTTGCATTGCAGAGTCCTGCATCATCATCGAGTATGCTGGAGACGAGGGGCTTGTGACATGAAGGCCCGCGTCATGTATCAGCTGTTCAGATGTTGCTGCAAGGAGTGGCATCACCCTGCTCACAGGACAACAGCTGAACTGGCGGAGCAGCTTCAGGCTTACTTCCAAAGGTCCAGCCCTGGGGTGGCACACCTTGGGGGAAGGACTCACAGTAGACAGAGTCCAGGTGCTGCGTTCAAGGTGGCTGGAGCATTTTCTGTCCCTCAGGTTCTGATGAGGAGGCTTCACTCTGGTGGTCTTGGGTTCAAGATGCAGGCCCAGTCCTTCTTACTCAGGACAGCAGGGCGACAGACAAGCAGCCCTTCCTGCAGAGCAGCACAGCAGTCCTTCTGAGTCTTCCACGGGTCCAAAGGTGTACTGAAGAGTTGGGTCTGAGGGTCCAATTTATATACCTTGCCGTGGAGGCTGGCTTTCCTTTTAAGTTGTCGGGTATTAGGGGTTCTTATCAGAGCACAAGTCGGGGAAAAATAATTTTAAACATTTTTAAAAAGTGCACTTACCTTCTGCTGCTGGCTGCTGCCTCAGTATGGCTGCTGCCTCAGTGATCCTCTGCTCTGCTCCCAGCAGTCCATGGGCACTGGCTCCCAGACTCCCAACCCAATCCAGATGCTGCTCTCATGCTATTACCCAGCATGAGAGAAGCACCGGGGTTGGTCTGAGCGGGCTGAAATGCCACTCAGTTAGGGCCTGGGAGGTTATACCTGTTCTCCACCCGGCTATGCAACACACCTCGGATTGGAGAAATATAAGTGTGCATGATGGTTTGGCTGGCCTAAAACGGTGCACACCACTCCTCCTCCCTGGCTGCTGCTGACCTAGGATGGCCCCGCCCTGCCCTAGACTTGGTGGACTCAGCTGACTCGGCTGAGTCAGTGAAAAATAAAATAGTTTTCATATCTTTTTATTTTGCATCTGCTGTCTTTCAGAAGTGGGGCGACGCTCCTCCGCCATAGTTGACGAGCCGCTGCTGATACCTTGTGGCCTTTTTGAAGACGGAAAAGTTTCTGGAGGTTTCCACCCCTGAAGGTGTCTGGAATTTAAGCCTCCCTGCCCTAGCCCCAGCTTGTCTGAGGTCACAAACGACTATTGTCAAACACTTTGTGAGTGTGCTGAGGCAGAGCCTTTGCCATGTGCAAGTTTTGTAGATAACAGCTCTGCCCCCTCTCAAGTCAGAGATGGCCCATCCTGCCAATATCTATTCCCCCTCTGTCTCACTGTCTGGGTGCAATACACAAAGACACAGTGCCAGCTACACCTAGTCATGTAATTCAGGCTGCAGGCACTAAATGTTAGGACAAGAAAATAATGCTAATTGTCTAAAAGTTGGCATTTTCAGAACTGTGACTTAAAATCCAACTTTACCAATAAAGAGGTTTTCAAATTACAATTCTTTAGACACCAAACTCGCCATTCCTAGCTGCTGCCAATTAAAATGTACCACTTATTAAGTGTTGCAAGGGAACCCAATGTCATCCGATGGGAGAAGTAGGCCTCTCAGTAGTGAAAAATGAATGTTGTCGTTTTTCACTACTAGGACATATAAAACTCAAAAGTACATGTCCAACCTTTTAGATAAACTGCACACTGCCTTCTGGGTTGTGTAGTGCCTGCCCTAGGTGTGAGGTTTGGGCTGGCAAGAGGTTTAACTTGCCAGGTCACAATGGCAGTTTAAAACTGCACCCACAGGCTGCAATGACAGGCCTGAGACATGTTTAAAAGACTACTTAAGTGGGTGGCACAATACGTGCTGCAGGCCCACTAGTAGCGTAGCATTTAATTTACAGGCCCTTGGCACATGTAGTACCACTGCACTAGTGACTTACAAGTAAATTAAGTGAGCCACTGGGGAGTAAGCCAATGTTACCATAATTACATTAGAAAGCACCAGCATTTGCACTGTTAGCAGTGGTAAGGAGTCCTAAAGCCAGCAGAAACAAAGTCAGTAAAACAGGAGGAAGGGAGGCAAGACGTTTGGGGGAAACCATGCCAAGGATATCAGATCCAACAGGGAGATTATTGTTTTGTCAGAATATTTTGCAGCTGTAGTGGGGACTGGAATTTTACTGCATGTTTTGTTGAATTTTATTAACATGTACGGCTTGAAACGTGCGCATACAATTGTCTGTATTAGTAATACAAATTCTGCATACAGCAGTTCCAAACTTTCAGCAAGTTTGCCACTGCACTACTGCGCGATCTGCAGATAGTGATCAGACAAGGCAGTAATTGTGACAAGCTAGTGCTCCCAGGGTTAGGGCACAACTGACCGGAAGCAGGTTCTTCACGGTGCCCACTGCGTCCTTATGTAATGTGTGAAGCTGACAGCCGGGGCCATGGATCACTAGGAGGACTCATACTATTTGGAGAGATGGGTGATGTTTTTGTCATTCAGATGGTGGCGATGTCTGTCTGAGGGGGCTGCTGAGGCACTGAGTGGGGCCACAGGACTGAAAGAACACACTGCCTGCTAGTGAGTGAGATCTCCTTCTTGGTGGCACATGGACAAAAGGCGCAATTCTTGCGGCAGTCCAGCATTTGCAATGAAAACCAAAGCTGCCGCCTGCCATCTGAGCTGCTCCGTGGGTCACAGTGGGGCAGGTGCCTTGCCGGACATCAACAACAGGCAAGGCGCTGCCCCTTGGATCTAAGTGAGGGCACAGGTGGGTCCAAATTGTTATAATGTTTATCATCATGACCGCCCTGCGCTGACAAGACCAAGTGGTGCACTCCGAGACGGGTTCAGCTTGATTGTGGGTAATAAGGATTGAGAGAGAGGGGTGCAGCACATGAAACCGACCACTTAAATGTGTGAAAGAGAGCACTTTATTGAAACAGGTGCAAATCACAACTTTTCCTGGCAAACCGCCTTACAAAACGAAAACCTCGCTATACATCAAAGTGAACTAACTAATGCCCCCACCCCACCCCTATGGTCTCCCCACATGCCCACCCCGCAGCTAACTCATTTAAATGTAGTGCATTTTAACATTTTCAACTTTCTATTACCCCTACATCCTATTACTGCATGTATAAACCTGTAAGTGACCAAAAGTCCTATACTGAACCCTGAACTACCTGCCCACCCTCCCCTTGCCCATGGTTCACCAACTGGAATGCCAACCAAACTTCTGACAGTCCTACCAAACTTTCCAGGCCCCTGCCACCCAGAAAAAGGATGCCCACAACCTTTTTCTGCCCTCCCTCCCCCTTGAGCTTCTGTGTTACCCGGTGCCTTATTTCCTAATATTCAATGTCCTGGCCAAAACTTCTCTGAGTTCCAACAAATACAGGTCCCTACCAATACTGGACAAATGTACCCAGTCTCCCCAAAGAACTCCCTGGCCTCAAATTTTATATCCAAAAGTCAAATGCGTCTAAACCAATATCCATTCCAAAACTGGACATTTCCCTTTTCAGCCCTCTCCGTGCTCTATCTATGGTAGAAGGCTTGCCTGCCCGTCTCCATGACCTCCTTGGCTACAGTTCTGTCTACCAAACAAATACAGTTCTTAATGTACAGCACATCCCTTTTCATGTTCCTTGTCCACAGTACACTTTTTCTTTCACTAGGTCCTTCTCCCCCAGGTGTAAAATCAACACATCAGGGCACCAACTGCCCTCCATCACACCATTCAGTTTCTGCAATACTTCTCCGTAACAAATGCCCCCTTTTCTTTCCCAAGTAATGGGAAAACAATGTTTATTAAAACCAAAATTGGTCCCAAAACCCTTTGTTGTGCTTGGATATCCACCCACTTGATAAAGCTTGGCCCACTACCCAAATGGCCACCTCCTCTGGTGCCGGGCTTGCACCGTACCTATAAACAAACAAAAAAGGCAGCAAGGATTTAACAAAGATTAACATGTGGTGCTTCCCTCATTGCACAATGCTCGCACATAACGCCTGTTGCACTCCGCTGGCCAGCGCCCCAAATGCATAATGTGCTTGGAGCCCAACCTCTACTCCCTTCTTCTGACGCTGCACCAAAGGGGAAGAAATGCATGCCGTACTCTGCAGGAGGTACCCTCAAACAAACATGAGCCTTATGAAGCAATGTTAGCAACTGAAAAGCCCATGCCTTGTTCCTGTAACTGTGACACAAAATCAACCCAGAATCTTCTCCACAACAACTCGTCCAACTCACCCCGCACGACCGTCCATGACCCAAGCATGCAAGAAGACACTCTTCCTCTTTGCTCTTTGATCCATTTTTGTGTGGCCAAGCCATATCTTCCATCGACCCTCCATCCTGGAAACCTTCACCCACCTAAGTCCACCCTGATTATTGCCTCCCAGCAACTCCGACGCTCAGAACGCCCCAAAAATCATCCATGTCATGAGGGCAGAAAACCAGTAGATCTCCGACACTTCCCTGCACACCTCTGGCACCCAGCTCAAAACCTTGTACAATAAATGTTATGGTAAATGCTTACTAGTCCGCCACGCATGGCCTTTGTCCATGTCTGTCATGGTAACGGCCGGGAGACCCTTTTCTATTAGGTCCGGAAAAATTTATTCACATCCTCTGCCTGCGTCCAATGCACCTCCATACTCTGCGCCAAAAGTTGTACTATCCTTTGTTGCCTACTGACCACAACTTCTCTGGTGGGTGTGTCTCAGGTCTCTGTTGGCGTCCTTGGACAGCCCACGGAATCTCCCCCACTATGAATGAAACAAAGCATCCGCAGTGTCATTGTCCACACCGGGCACATGCTGCGCCCTGAACGCAACAATCCTACACAAGGAACTGCAGTAGTTTCAGTACATGCCCGTCCTTGGCAGACTGTTGATTCACTACCTCCACCACAGATGTATTGTTGACTCTGAATGCCCCCTGTGTCCAACTCCGTGCCCCACTGGTTCACTACGACCACCAGAGAAAACCGTCTTAAGAAGGCTATACTCCAGTCCCCTTTGTTCCATTGTTCTGGCTTAGGCTCTGCACCCTTCTTCTCTGCCAATACAGACCGAAACCAGACCCTCAGCTGCGTCTGAGAATATTTATGTATCCCAAACTAAATCATCCTGCCTTGCCAAAAGAATTCCATTGTAGGACTGTAAGAAACATCACCACATTCTGATATCCTCCTTGACTCCTGCTGAGAGCCTGACATGCTAATGAGGTGGGAAAACCTAAAAGTGCACATCCCGGCCTCCTGCAGAAAGTCATCCCTGCACACCAATTTTTTGGTGGCCCAACAATACCTGAAACTCCCTCACCTTCACTTTCTCCCTTGGTAGCATGCAAAGTGGTAACCTAGCCTCCATTTTTCAAGAATCAGTTTCCATGCCCAGAAGTGATGATGCTGTTTGTGTACCCACAGTTTTCTCTGACGCCAAAGGCACCCCTAAGTAACCCATGAGCTCAATGAACCTCACCATGAGAGCCTGGCAGTTTGCTGATCCGGGTGCCCCATTGAAAAAGGAACCCTTGAAGTAGTGGGTTCCAGCTGATGGCCCAGCCACTTTACAAATGAGCTGAAGAATTCATCCTGGAAACCTTCACCCACCTAACTCCACCCTGCTTCCTGCCTTCCAGCAACTCTGACACTCGAACGCCCCAAAAAACATCCACGTCATGAGGGCTGAAAACCAGCAGGTCTCCGACACTTCCCTGCACATAAGTTGGAGCATCCCATCAGTAATCCTCTGTGCCCATACCACTTTCCTTCAAATTGTATGCCCAAGAGCTGAAAATCATCAGGGTGCCCGAAGCAGCCGAAAAGCTGACTCCACATCACACTTTGCCATCAATGCCTCCGGGCCCGCAGTCATCACCAGTGACATGACCACATCCGCCGAGGGGTAGGACACCGAAGCCACTTCCTCTACAATTACATCATTCACTGACCCTCCTTCTGGCCAGGACAAATGCAGGATCAAAAAAAATTGGCCCTGTTCTTTTTTGGGTACCGCCCCAATTGGTGTAACGATCAGCCCCTTCATCGGCCCATCATGAAAGGGTCCTGCGATCCTGCCCTCAGAGACCTCTTTCACCAATTGTTCCTGCAGCACTTACTTGCGCTCTTTTGCTGAGCGCAAAATATCTGCCCACCTCTTCACCCGCCGACCCTCGTACCCCCAAACAAAATCCCAACAAAAACCCTCACTTAAGATCCTCGCCACCTCAGGACACCCCTAAAAACCCCGTGCAATACTCCAACCTATCGAGTTTAACTGAAGTATGAGCCTATTGCACCAGATACCTGGGCTCCCTTCCCGTTCCAAAACCTTTGATAAGGTTGTGTCGGCACATACATTTGGAACACTTGTGGCAAAATTTACAGTGCTCCAGAGTGCGCATGTCCTGGTTAACATCCCAGCATGCGCCCCACTGACCCTGGTTGGAGCTTTGCTGCAACCCTCCCCCTGCCCGGGTGGGATGGCCCTGAAAGGGACGGTAAACAATTAGCAAACTGATAATTATCTTGCCCGGCTTCACAGCACCCATAGTCTTCCAGCAGAGATCAGAGTCCATTTCCCCCAATTTGGCTCATAGTCCCAAACCAAGCGTGCCCTTAAATTGTTAATCGTACTGGGCCCAGACATAACTTCCCCCGTGAGTTGGGCCTTCCGAATCACATACATGTGCTTAAATATGGGCATGCAACACTTCCGCAGTAAACGCTGGCGTAAATTAAAATTGTTGCAGTCCCGTTCTCTATTGGGAGTGGCACCTTTGGCCGCCTTGCCAGCTCAAATTCCTCCTCCTTCAAACTCTCTCTGGAGTGCACCTCTTTATGAAGGCGTTTGAGCCTTTCCACGTAGTCCCCTTTAAAAAATACCCTTTATTGTGAGATGAGCTCTCAACGGCTTAGTAACGCCCATGTAGGGTAACCGCTTTATCTAGAGCTCCTTGCCTTCTGGCCCATCCTTCTTCTCCCCGCTTGCTTACCATTTGCACTGTCCTGTTTGTCACTACACACACCCACATCAATCACATACTTCCCCTTATGCAAGGCGCTCTCGAACCCCTCCCCAAATTCCACCTGCATCCATGCCTGTGGATACCATGTTTATTGCCACTTCCGTTTTGCTATTTCTGAGGCCTTACCTGGCTCCAAGGTCGGCGCAAGTACTGTGGCATGCCGCCTCACCAGTGGCCTCTGCAGCTCCGACACCATAGTCAGCTCCTCCAAGTGACCTGCAACACACTTGACATGTGATTAGTTGAAAACACCCACAACACTCCTTGTCTCTTTATCCCGCATTTTGCTTACTGAAGGCTGTCAACATCATAGCCCAGTGCTGTGACCCCTAGCGGGTCCAACATACTGCCTGAACTGGGGCCCGCACACACATCCTGCTTGGAAACCGACCCATAAGATGAAGTCATTGTGCAACAACGTGCGGCTTCTGGAAGGGCCAAATTAATCCTTGCCTGCTGCTCCACCGACACTACTCACCTATCCTCCTTTGTTACGCCCCTGTCCGAGACCTACCAGCTGGTGGGGCCAACAAGGTTGTTATAGATATCAGCCACGTAGGGATCCCTGACTACATCAGTCAAACCATGCCCGGAGCAGCCATCACTCCCCCTCGGTGCTGTTAGCCGCTCCCAGCTCTACCGAGTCTAAAATCCTGCGCTGGTTCTGTACCTGTAAAGAAAGATGACAGGTAGGTCAGGGGCAGCTCCTCCATAATGACGGAGGAGCGTCGCCCTACAATCCGTGCCAGCAGACAATAAATAAAATGATAATAAGAAAATATCATTTTATTTATGCTGAGCCCGCAATACAGTACGTATAGGGAGGGGAGGGGCTGGGCCGAGGCAGGGAGGCATACTGTGCACTCATACGTGCGCATATGTGCTTGGCCGGCCGTCCTAGGCCGACCAAACACACATGTGCACTTATGTTTCTCCAGCAGGGTTGGAGAACCAGCACAGGCTCCAAAACACCAATAAAATGAGGCCACTCAGACCAATCCAGGCACTGCTCTCATGTGAGAGCAGTGCCTGGATTGGGTGTGGAGCCTGTGCCCTGATGGCCCAACCCCTTCCGGCCCGACGCCGATGAGGGAAGCAGCGAGGCGGCAGCGGGAGCGGAGCAGAGCAGCAGGTAAGGCTTTTTTTAGTTACATATATTTTATTTCACCCCCCTCCCTACCCAACGAACGCCTTCTCCACCTGCGGCCGCCCTACCACTTTAGGTAAGCTGCAGCCACGACTGATGACAGGACTGGCATGCTGGTACACTTTGCCTGCCCCGGCAGCTCCACTGGACCACTCCTGCCCACAAAACAATGATTGGGACCTTCCTCCCACACAAAGACGTCCACACTCCCCTCAACCTCCCTACACCCCCCCATTGCCCCGTCCCGTGGCCACCTCAATGAATTCTTCATCCTCCATTATAGCATCGCCTCAGT
Source organism: Triturus cristatus (assembly GCF_964204655.1). Classification (NCBI taxonomy): domain Eukaryota; kingdom Metazoa; phylum Chordata; class Amphibia; order Caudata; family Salamandridae; genus Triturus; species Triturus cristatus. The sequence continues at coordinate 1,481,980,748 of NC_140591.1, read as the reverse complement.
CTTCCCCCTCCAATCTAACATCGCCGCCACTAAGGCGGACCCAGGGCCCTTCACTGGCACTACTATATCCCCTCCCCCACACCCAGGGTTCTCCACCTCCTCTCCCTCTCCCACAGCCCTGTGTGAATGGGGACCATCATTGGCCCCTTGAAGGGACCCACACTTCCGCAAATAGGAATCGAGCTGTGCAACCCTGTCCATACCCCCTCCCCTCACCTCATCTTCCCAGGGGCCAAATGAATCCATACCCCCCCCCCCAAGCTGCACCTGGCTCCTCCAAAACTGACCTGTCCCTGTCTAGGCCTTGCCTCATCAGTACCTCACTCCTATTCTGTTAATTCTCCTCATCCAACAGCGTTGCCTCGACAGGTGGCTCAATTAGCACACTTGCTGTTTACAAATGATATCTGCCTCCAAAGCAACACACCCTATTAACCTCTCCCCAGCCACTCCCCCCATCGCCTCTGGCTGGCGGGCTTGGAAACATGACACGAGCAGCTCTGCAGATGCTGCTCACTGATTATTAAACCCCAACTCTGCAGACTCAGGCCATGCAAGTGGCTCCACTAATGCCGCCCATTTGAGCATATGCCTATCGTGAGCAGCCCCGCACAGGGGAAAAGTGCGCGGGCCGCTGTACCTGACTTCTGGGAGCCACATGCCCCCCCACAGCTGTAGCCACGACAGCCCCGACAACCATCCTGCTATTTTCCCATACCAATGCGCCCGCTAGCCAACCGTCCCAGGGGCTAGCGCGCATTCCGGATTTGAAGCAAGGCCTACGCCAGACGGCAGCGCTCCCTTCCCTGTCACACATAGAGGGGCCGCTCTTCTGGACATAGAGCAGCCCCTCCCACTAAACCCGGTCACCGCCAACACTGCTGCCCACCACCTGCACAGCAGTAAGCATATAACCACCACAGCGACCATACATGCGGACACATTGCTTCATTCACCTTGTCAGGAGAAGACTCCATGCGTCCCATAGAGGTAATACACTGTCAATCAACTCACTGTTCTGACATGAAAAACACCCAGAAAATGCCTCAATTCTGCAAAAATTGGAAACATACCACCAATATCTCCCTGCCACCAGCCACCAGGTTACCTGAACTTAAAATGGTGGCAGGGTGCCCAAAGACACCCCCTATATAGCATTGGGCCACATTGGGCTACACATGGAGCCCAATATAAAATGGCAGTTCCAAAACTGCACCAGTCTCTCAATGTGCCCGGGGGGCAGACCTCCAGGTGGTCGGCTGCCCTCCAAACCCTCCGTACCCAAGCGACGTGCGCCTAACACAGAGTTATGATTGATGATGTGTGAAGGCTCACTGCATAAGAGTAAACAAGATATTCCAATCTATAAACAGAGCACGCTCTCGACTCCGATTCACAGAGATTTTATATACCTAACTCCACATCTCTCTAAATATACTATATGTGTGTGTGTGTGTGTATATATATATACAAACACACTTACACAAGGTTAACAATAGTGGAGGGTTTCGTTGGATTCGAGGAAGAATGGCGCTCAGGCATGTGCGACGTGGGTGTCACTAGAATTTGGTGATTACGGTGCTAACAGGTCAGGGGAAACAAACCCAAGGAAATAACTCCTGCAACTGAGTGGGTCAAGACCCACACCAACAACTAGAAATGAAGTCCTGTGCACACGTGTTAGGATAATGCTCTGGGTGTGCCCGATAAAGATCAAACAGATATCAAATATCTCATGTTTTCGAAATTATGAAGGTCGACATCAGGTGTATCATAAGCAAAATTTCTTTATATACGTAAATTCAGTCCAATACACAATGAAAACAAATCAGCCGACACGTGTTTCGTCACAACGTGTAAAGTTGTGACTCTTCAGGGCTGGGAAGGACACAAAACAAAAGAAATAAGTAAACTGAGAAAAAACAAACGTAAAAACAACGGGCTAAAATGGGCCACTGTAATGTAAACTATATTAAGAAGTGAACAGAAGAAACATGTGGAGACCACTGATGTGTGAAAAGTACATGTAATTAGTGACTTAACTATAAGAAACCCACTAAGAATGGTGAAGTAGCCGTTAAGACAGAAAGATTACGACCAAGAAGACGAGCGCAGAAAAAATACAATTGGAATGAATACAGGTGACTGCGCCTAACACAGAGTTATGATTGATGATGTGTGAAGGCTCACTGCATAAGAGTAAACAAGACATTCCAGTCTATAAACAGAGCACGCTCTCGACTCCGATTCACAGAGATTTTATATACATAACTCCACATCTCTGTAAATTGACTATATGTGTGTGTATATATATATATACAAACACACTTACACAAAGTGCATAGGTGAGGAGTTAAGAAAAGTAAATCTAAACTGCCTCTATATGCACTTAACTCTCGATATTATCTCCCTCGGTATTCCGTCCAAGATATTCTGATACCACTATACTCCAATGCTCGATAATCCGTAGTACAATCAAATTTTACGGGGGGCTGGGGAGGAGGGGTGGGTCTTGCAATTGCTTGTCAATGCTTCCATGATTGATTTTATTGATGCCAAGTTCATCGAACTGTTGTATGTCATCCTTGATTTTGCTTTCTATACAGGAATAAAAATGTGCTTATCAACAATCAAATTTTAAGACTTTAGAGCAATAATCCAAGGCTCCTTGAAGAATAAATAAAGTATGTCCTAAAACAGTTGCAACTTCTGAGACAGGAGGTAGGTGCTTTTTAGATGCAGAGGGAGAGTAATGAGCCTCCTAAATGGAGTATTTAGACTAGAGCGCAGGGCTGAGGGCCTCTAGGCCTATGCTGATGTGATAGAGAACCCTGCTGCTTCCTTGGAGACAGTTAAGCATATACAATGTGTGCACTTTCATGATATTTGATCTTTTGTTTCCCAGACAGGAAATGTGTCTCATGCCTTACATCTTTCTAGGGAGTGCCTCCTTTATGGTAAGTGCTCAGAATGATTCACAACCTTACATCTCTGTATAAACACATCATTGTTTTAGTTTCATACGTTTTCTTTGCATAGAGGGTGTTTTCCATCAACCCCTGTGCTGCTACAACAAACACATCAGTCTGTTTGCTTGTGGCTTCTTCAGACTTTTCACAAAATGCCTGATGCCCCATCATCTTGACTCAAACGTGTTCTGCTAACATTTCTTAAGTTTTCTCATTGTTCATGACAAGTATCACAAGTTGTAAGGAAACACATGGGTAGACGTGTTATGTAAATGGGGGGCTTTGGCAGCTGATGATTGGGCAGCGGTGAGACCAGCTCCAATCTGCAAGGGAGAAGGGAGTGGCGGGAGAACAGAGCCAGTCCAGAATAGGATAGCTCAGGGTAATAATGGTGAGAGCCAAGCTGGTGCCAGTACTAAAGGATAACAGTATCAGAGAAGTACCTTTAATACAGAGTAGTCTAGCGGAAGAATGACAATATGCGTGCCATCCTTACTTGACGATTATGGCCAACGTTTAGTCAAACAAATAAACATTAAAAAACAAATAGCTTAACTTCTGCCTGCCGCCAGACGCTCTTTTCCGTGTTCTCACTGCTGCACAGGCCCTGGATGCAGTCTCCTCCTTCCCAGCTCTCGGCACTGACTCGTGCGGAAAGGGAAGGACTTCCGCCCTAGTACAATGCGAAACCAGTTAGTCCAGTTGACCATTTGCAAATGGTTTCTATCCAATTATGACGGGCAAACTCCCACAAGACCTCCCCCACAGTACCCACCTGCCCCCACCCCCTCCCAAAAAAGAAAATAAATTCTTCTGGTTACTTACAAACAGGGGCGGCTCCTCCATTAGGGCGGAGAAGCGTTGCCCCACTGCTTTCTCGCAGTGCGAGAAGCAGAAACATAAAATGGTATTATAAATACCATTTTATGTTTCTGCTTCTCGCACTGCGAGAAAACAGAAGTGTTTGGTTGGGGGCGGGCAGGTGGGCGGCTCTACTCTAGCGCAGGGGAGGAGTGGCTTGCCCACTCTGAGGGCTCTGACTGTTTTGTCGGCCCCAGTGCTGACTAAACCAGTCATACGCACTCTGCATTTTCTCCATGTAGTCTGTATGCAGCCTGCATGGAGAAAATGTCCTCCCCATAGACGCCTGTGTGGTTGGTATCCCAGTCAATCACACGCTGCCATTGCAGTGTTGTGTTTGGCTTAGGGGATGGGAGGGAGGCTGCCTGCTTCCTCTTCCACAAGACCCGGCCAGGAGCTGAGACGGCGCAAGACCCGGAAAGGTACTTTTTAAATTTCTAGTTTTAATTAACCTCCCCCCACCCACGAGTCATGCCGGCCGCGCCTGCGTACAAATACTATTTGAAACCAAAATACATAATTAGACACCAAGCAATTATAAGCAGCAAATTAGAAGCTGTCAAAAGCCTACATGCAAGCACCTGGATCCAGTAGAAAGTATTTGTAAGTGATCAAAAGTATTTTCCACCAGGGATTGTGAACTATACCCTAATCAAACTTGCAGAAAATGTCACTCAGAATTGTGGAATGGATAATGACAAGGGGAGATGAATTCTATGTGAATGAAATTGATTGATGTATGACATTTCAGATAAAGTTTTTCTTTTCTCTTTTGCATAAGATCCAGACAACAAAAGAATAGCTCGCAATGTCTTGAAGTATGAGAAGCTTCTTGCTGGGAGATCTCCAGAGGCTGAGAAGGAAGGGCTGCTGCAAAGGCCGAATGTGACCCATCTAAGGACAAGAGACGCCTACGAAGGGTTGTGCCAGACCTTAGGATCCCAGGTACTGCTGTCCTCCCTTGGAGGGATTTGTTGCATTCACCCCATCAGAATGCCACGCTTTTGTGGGAATCAATATTTCCAAATAAATGTGAATTTGCCAGCTCCTGGCAAATATACTAGGTGGTTCAAATGTATGGATTTTGGTGTCATTATAGGCAAAGTTTCAGCTCTGCAGGAAGAGACTGTAAATATAGAGGGGGAAGTGAGATGCTCTGAGCTATGAGGATCAATGCCCCGTTGAATGCAATAAAGTTCTATAGAAATGAGTTATTCCTTTCCTTCTAACAACCACAGGGCCATACTACACATTTTAGTTCACCTTTCTGTCACATTGCAGTGAAATAAACCAGATGTCCTAACAGTTTTAACAGTCTTACATCCTTAATTCACCAGACCAGGCTACTATTTGTGGCATCTTACAGTGCATAAAATACATTGTACGCCCCCAACACACTGTACCGGGGGCATGCGGGGCTCTCATCTAGAGCACAAGCTCAGTGGCCAACATAACCAGAACAGAAGGGCACCCAGTTGGCTGAATGGATGGAAAGACCTTTGAATTAGCCAAACTGTGAGGTGCTGAGCACTGTACAAAAATACTCTATAGAATATATTAAAACCGACACTGTTAGAAATTTGATTGCATTTTATTTTATTTAATTAGCAAATTAATATCAGCAATTTTATGCAAGCAATGGCATTCATCTTCCGGTCACCGTATCAGGAGTGGTTTCTGCAAGTTTAAAATGCAAGCTTTAGAAGGAAGTATACAAATAGAAAATCACTCTCAGTAAGTTTGCTAACTTTTTCTGGGCAAAGAGCAAAGAAGGCCATACAACTATGAAAATAATCTAGGATCAAAACTGATTAGTGCCTAATTGTAGAGTTGTGGATACTTTACACATTTTGTAATTATTCACAAATGTATGAAAGAAATCAAGCAAAGGTCAAGGAGTCATGTATGGGGCGATTTTGCCATCACCCATCAGCACAAGAAATGACATCACTGGATCTCCCATCATCCACATACACAGGAAGTGATATCACTGAATTTCCCATCATCAATCTGGATAGGAAGTGACCTTACTGGTTTTCTAGCCAAAACCATCTTTAAAAGAAGCCAAGCCCACTTTAAGAGCTTTCGCCTACACCGCTGCTGGTTCTCCAGCAGCCACCCACCCAAACAAATACTAACAATGCCCTCAACATCCCCTCCCAATAAACAAGCACCAATAAACACGCACCAACAATGCCTGCACCCCCACCCTACACCACAAGCTAGAGCAAGCCCGCACATCAACACCCACTCGCTTGCATGCTTCTCAACACAGAATCACTCAGCAAACACACAAGCAAAATATTTATTAATTTATTTATTTTATAGTATTTCTAAAGCGCATTAGTCCGAAAAGGATCAAAGCACTATAAACGGAGGAAAAATAGGAGGACCACTGGCAGTCCTGGACAAGCAAACCCAAAGTCATACTCCCTAGATGAAAGCATAATCTGTGAAAAGCCAAGTTTTGAGTTGCTTATGAAACAGTAGGTGCGAGCTCAGGCTCCTGATCTGTAAAGGAAGGGAATTCCACAGCATGGCCACTGCCACTGTAAAAGCACTTTTCCCCCCCCAACTAGTTTTCTTACATTGCGGGACAACTGCCTCATGGCGCCCTGTTGATCTCATTGGTCTCCTGGGAGCATACCAATTCAGGGCAGTCCTAAAATAGCTTGGTCCCTCAGAATAAAGGGCTTTGTGTGTCAAGCAAAGTGCTACAAAGACACCCATTTCTTTACAGGTAGCGAAAGAAGACTTTTCAAGCCTTCCCTTACCGATACGTGTTTAGGTACACCTAAGACCAGGCATGCGTCCGCATTTTCCATGATTTGAAGCTTATTTAATGGAAACTAGTTGATATTTAAATACAGGGTGTTGCAGTAGTCTAAAGGGGGGATGATGAGACCAATGACAACTGAAACCCAAAGTTCTTCCGGGAGAAAAGGCATCCAAAAACAGGAGCTTACCATTCTGTTACCCTGGGCATCAAAAGTTAAGATGTTATCAAATATAACACCCAGGTTTTTAGCTGCTGCTACTGGAATAGGAGGAGTACCACAAGTGTCTGGCCTACAACGCTCCATCCAAAATAGAGCTGTCAACTCCAAACACCACTATCTCGGTTTTCAAAATATGAGACCTGGATCAACCCCTCGCCAGCCCCTGACATCGCTACGGTAATCCCAGTGCTCTACAAGATCGCTTGAAAGGATCATCGTTACAAGCCAGGAGGAGAACTCGCTATCATCTACAAGGAATCCATCAAATGCACAACGTTCAGATAACACCACCCCATTCATGGATCACCTGCACTTCATTCTGCAAGTCTCTGAAAACTTCACTCTGAACGGAGACTTTGCCTACCGACCACCCGGACTACAAGCCACCTTTACCAACCTCATCATCAAATTCTTTGAGCTGCTCACCATCGACTCCAGAGCCTACATTCTCCTCGGTGACCTCAACTTTCACCTGAAAGACCAAAATGACCCCTGCTCCAAAGCTTGAGCAACATCGGACTCACACAGCTCATCGAACCAACACACACAGCATACTGGACACCATCTTCACCACAAACGACAGCCTCAAATACAACTCCACAACTTCACTCACATGGACCAACCACTCCATCATCCACTTCCAAATCAACATACCTCAAGTCAACACCCCGCCCAGGTTCAGCATTCCAAACCGCAGCTGGGGCAAAATCATAGAAGCAGACTGGCTCAGTGCACTCAGCACGGATCAATCTAGCCCTAAAGACAAGCTCACCAAGGACATCAACAACTTCAACAGCTGGATCAAGAACTGCATGGAATCCCTCAAACCCATCAAACCCAACAAGCATAGTAGAACAAAGAAGTAGGCCAGCTGTTACACAAGAGACGTTGAAGACATCCAAACGACACTGTAAATAGCTAGAAAGGAAATAGTGAGCCAGCCACGACACCACAGACAGAACTATCTACAAGGCTGAACTCAGATGCTATCACCAGCAAATAAGAGACACCAAGAAAAAAGTGGAACGCTTCGAAGAAAGCTGCAAGGAGATTTTCTCGGTTGTTAAGGATTTCACCTCACCCTTAGCCACTGTCAACAATATTGCGGCCTCCCAACAACTCTGCGACAACCTATCCAACTTTTTCCACAGCACAATCACAAACATCTACAGCAGCATCATATACCAACCCAACCCCAGAGAATTCCTTGCTAGTCTCCCCACCACCAACTAAGATGGCCACCCAACTGAATGGACAGCCCTTGCCAGAAATGACACAGCGTCAATCTTGTAGACCATACACTCAGGGGCCACAATGGATCCATGCCCCCTCTACATCTACAACCTGGGAACATCACCAATCAGCACTACACTGACCCACATCATCAATACCTCCATCATGTCCGCCACTTTTCCGTATGAAGGGAAACTTGCAGAAATCAGCAGCATCCTCAAGAACCCACGGCCAACCCGAATTAGCTGAGCAACTTCCGACCCATTTGCCTGCTCTCCTATCCAGCCAAAGTGATTGAGAAGGCCATCAACAAGCAACTCACAGCCCCCCTCGAACTTCACCAGCTTCTAGACAATGCTCAACCAGGATTAAAAACAAATGCAGCACTGAAACAGCACTCATTGCTGCCACTGACAATATGCAAATCATCCTGGACTGAGGAGAAACAGTGGCCCTGATCCTGCCCAACCTCTCCACAGCCTTTGGCACAGTCTCCCATAGCACCCTTATCAGAAGACTTTACGAGATTGTCATACAAGGATCTGCTCTCAAATAGGTCTGTCCCTTCCCAAAGGGTCAGGCTATCACACTTCACATCAGAGACCAAGAGATTCATACGTGGAGTCGCACAGGGATCATCCTTCAGCCCCACCCTTTTCAACATGTACATGACACTGCTCGCCAACATTATCCGATCACAAGACATCACCATTATCTCTTACGCCGATGACACCTAACTCATCCTCTCCCTGATGGACAAGACAACCACCACAAGGACCAACTTCACAAACTGCATAACCATAGTAGCAGACTGGATGAGAACCAACTGCCTGCAGCTCAACTCCGACAAGACAGAAGTACTGGTCTTTGGCAACAAGATCTCCCCATGGGAAACCACCTGGTGGGTATTGGAGATAGGACCAACACCCACAGCCACAAACCATGACGGAAATCTAGGGATCATCCGAGATGACATCTCAACGGCTCAAGTCGATGCACTGTGCACCTCCTGCTTCCACATCCTACAAAAAGATCTTCGAATGGTTGCCTTAGAACATCAGATGGACCATCACGCAAGCACTCACTACCAGCAGGCTGGACTGCAGCAACACTATCTACAGAGGAATCTCCAAACAACTCCTACACTGACTCCAGACAATTCAGAAAACCACTGCAAGACTCATACTTGACCTCCCACGCTGCACCCACATCACACCGCACTTCAAGAAGCTTCACTTGATCCCCATTCCCAGTCAATTCAAATTTTTCACGCCCACATACAAAGCCCTACGTAACAGAGGACTAGAATACCTCAACAGCCGCATACACTTTCACCAACTCTCCAGAGAGCTATGCTCTGCCTCACTCCCACTCACATACATTCCCCGCATCTGCAAAAGCAAAACTGGAGGTCGCTCATTCTAGTATATCTTACTCAAGACATGGAACAACCTCCCTCAACACATCAGAGTCTCCTCCTCGCTTCTTGAGTTTTGCAAAAAGATCAAGACTTGGTTCTTCATATAAGCACCTTGGGGACCTCACATCTACACACCTGCTCAAGCACATGGATCCCCTCTCAAGTGATTAGTGCCCTATATAAATCAACAAAGCATAACATGTACGTTGTGATTTATTCTTATTTTAAAAAGTATACATTAGTTTTAAAACTAGTTTTAAAACTTTTCATATTTATTGGTGTGGCCTATTTTAAATAACTGGAAATTAAATAAAAAGAACTTGCATTCCCTGTTGCAATGTCGTGAGACAATGTTGGGCTAAGGCAGTAGAAGTTGCATGAGTGTGAGGAGAATTCAATATACTTTGAACCTTGAGCGTTTCATGATACCACCTCACCTTGTCACAGTGGAATATACAAGCAGCCTTCTCTCACATTCGGTTAATGCTAAGTGACTTACTTGCAGTTGTTCTGTTGTTCAGTCTATCAGTAGGTTTTTTCTCTGATAAACCATCAGCCAACTGTGTTTGTGATCTTTTTTATGGCAAAGAATATGAGATGCAAACCCCTGGATAGGAACCACACAGGATTAGTAACAAATGCTACCTCCGCCCACCATGAAAAATAATCGATCAAACCCATTGTATACATAATATTTTTATTGCTACCCCTCTAAAAACTTTAAAAAACATATATATCTAAGTGACCCTAAAATCACCTACAGGCGCTTTACTCTGGGAACAAGGAGTTTGTCCCACGTGCTAAATACCACTTGTGAATGATCAACATTCAACATACTGCCATCCATTAATAGTCTCCATAAATCAAACTGGACCCACCTCATCATCATCTTCATACCCAGATGTTCCTCCGGATCCACCTCCACTATTTTTCTTCTCAGATTTACCAGGATGATAAACTTGTCCATTTTGATCAAAACACCAGTATCAGAAGGCATATACAACCAGTTCCATCATGTTGGTTTATTCACTGTTGCCTGCTGTTTCCTCACGCGAACCCTTGGGATCACCAGCAACAGCAGACATAGCACAAACATTCCCCTCTGCAATCACATACGTTGTCATCAGAATCCCCATACCTTTCACCCACCAACAAGAGTCCAATCTTACATTTGTCCCAAGGAAAATAAACTATGCCCTGAGGTTAAATTCCAATAGCTTTGACTATAATCTCTCTAGCCTTGCGTTAGGCCTCTATATTTTGTGTTCCTTGCCTTTTCTTCAAGTATTTACACGAATCAAGAATTAATTTACCAACTCTGCAATTGCAGACCAGGCAGCCAAAAGAAAGCATTTTCATCACATTAGTGATGTTTGTTTGCTGAAGGCAACAATATCTTCACCTTATTTTCAACACTTCTGGTTGCTTTTGAAATATTTGTTTCCCCTAGCAGGGGCTCTCTACAACCTGTTGGCACTTTCATGTTTGGAGCAAGTGCCAGCCAAGTTGTTATTGGTGCCCTTTCCACTAAGTGCTAAGCTCATTGGTCCCCCGGTTACTAGCATCGCCAACACTTCCTCGTCACCGGTGCTTTGGAGGAGACTGGTGCGTCTTGTCTGCTGGCGAAGTCCCCCAGCCAGCTAGCACCAGAGCCGTCTCTCCTTGGTAGAGATTGGCCGTGGAGGGACAGATGCGAGTCGTGGTCGCCGGACAAGAGGAGAGCGTTCGTGTCTGGTGTTCGATGGTCCCCTGCATGCTGGTGCAGAGGACCTCTCTCCTGTAAGGAGACGGCCACGTCGGATCAGTGGAGCCTCGGTCCCCTGCCTGCTGGTGCAGAGGCAGACTCTCTTGAGAGGAGACGACCGCGTCGGAACAGTGGAGAGCCTCCGTCCACCATTCTGACTCTGGAGAGGAGGAGATCTGCAAGGGCCTCGGATGTGCACCCACAAACATTATCTGATGGGGAGGCCTTTCCTGGCATGGCCCACGGTGGCATGGACTGATAAGTTTTGTCTGATTCATTTTGGCTCCGTGGCGGAGCCAGCTCCCGGCGATGACTCTGGGGGGGCATCAGAGTTTGGGTAAGTGACGATGCCACGTTTCAGTCACCCCAGACTCGCTCACTTTGACGGATGGAGAGAGCTCCGCAAAGCGTCTCTCCCGTCTCACTGGACAAGGATGTACTCTGCATCATTTCTGTGCCCACAAGGCCTTGTGGAAACAGCTGAGACGGCCATGTATGTGACCGACGTACGGTCATGAAAACTTCGCAGACTTGCCCCCTAGGAAGACTGTTTGGCGGGCAGCCTGGCCCAGAGGGCTATCGGACTGACACCCCGGTGCACCCTGGTCAACTTGTTTATTGGGCACATTCTAACTAGATTGATACACTTTGAGACATTTCACTGTCGGTTCGTCTGATTAGGCACCATTTTCTTCTTTTGTCTATTCCTGCCCAGCCATTTTGAGGCTACTGATATCATATGAACCAGCGAGACAGAAGAGGTCCTCATCTGTCCCTCACCAAAGAAATAGAAAGAGGACTGATCGAACTTTAGTAGTGGCCATCTTCGCCTGGGCACACTATTAACTGTCTTTTCAATTATAACTGCTGAAAGAGTCCAGGTAATCTTCACTGAACAATGGGTGGCTTAATTTAAATTTTTCTTAAATTAGTTTGAGCATTCTATTCATACTTAAACCTCCAGGACTGCGGCTCATTTAATATAATGCAACAGCAACGCTACTGTGATCTTAAGCGGAGATGCCCTGGTCCACCATGTTTTTTAGTTACTGTTCTTTCATTTCATTCTTCAAGTGGAGTGCTCCTACCTGCACTCCCCAAGGCCAGTGAGGCATAGGCAAGGAGGTAGCATCGGGCATGGAGCGGGTTTGGAATCCTGTGGTGCGCCTGACCCTAAAACGGCAGCCGCAGCACCAAAGAGGGCAAACCTCAGTAGCAGAGGCCCAGGATGCTCCAGATAAGAGGGAAGTCACGAGTGGGAGACCTCTGGGACCACAGAGGAACAATGTGAAGACCAGACGTGAGGAGTGTACTGAGCTGTACCCAATGCCTGACTCTAAGATGGCCGCCACTGGAGACATCTGACACACCAATTTTCTAATAATGGCCACCATGAGTGAGCCCCTTTCAAATGCACTCCTTCTCCCCTTGTTAGGGAGGGATCCAGCATTTATACCCTGGAGTCTCAGAGACCCCTCTGAGAGAGTCCACAGCGACAAAGGAGTCACACACAGCGGAGGCCTGGGTTTTTCATCACATTACAGCCGAGAGCACAGCACCGTACACCGGGACCAGCGCGCTCAATGGAACTTTTGGACTATGCCCCCCCTAGGCGGAAACTATAACCTTTCTGTATGTACTGCGGTGCCCCGAGCAACCTTTGGCCGATGACCGGTGGAGCTGTCCTACGCAGCTATAGAGAAGTTTGGCTATGGTTTACCCCTCGGCCGTCACCCACCCAGCCGGACGTCGGACACTGTTTTTCCTCGTCTCCCCGTTGTGCCTCCTACACCCTCCCCCTCCTTCCCTCCATTATTCTCCGTATACCTCCCCAATTCCTTCCCTCTCTCCCCTAATCTTCTCTCCCCTTGCCTATTTTTTACCTCATGTTTATGTTATGCTTTTGGACTCATGTAAGTCCTGTAACTACGCTCCAGTAACTGATGTAACTTTGTAACCATGTTCTGAAACAATGTTGATTCCTCATGTAAAGCGCTCATTTACCGCCAGGTCTAGCCAGCGCTATATAAAACTCAATAAATAAACTTCCTGTTAAGGAGAGGACCTCCCTGCACTAAAATCTTGTTCAACATCTTAAACTGAAAATGTGAATCTTCAACTGGGGCAGTGCAGTCACTTGTGCATTATGGGATCTCGTCCAGCCCTTAGCAGGTCAGACCACAATGTTTGAATTTTAGGACCAAAAAAACCCAGAATAGTGGTTTCATGAAATTTCTTGTGATGTTAGGAATCTTTCCTTTCCTAGCACGTGGTTATCACAGCAAGCTCGTTTGTTACTTTTAGGAATGCTAGCTCGAGTAAATGCATGAGTTTAATAATGGTTCATATATTTTATCATTATTTTTTGTAAAGTGTGTTTTTCAAGCATGTGAATGTTTCAAAGCAAAAGTAGGACTCATTGAGAACTGAGGGGATGTTTATTAAGTTACAACTCATCCACAGCGTGGCCGCCTGGCCAACAAACCTGGAACCACTTTACATAAACTCCTCAGGCTGCCTGCCAGGAAGAGGTTACATTCAAAGCAGGTAGGAGCAGGGGCCAGGGCCGGACTGGCCATTCTGTCATATTGGTATTTTCCTGGAGGGTTGCAGCCTAGGGTGGGTGTTGCTTTCACAGCTGGGCGGTCTGCTGTGACATACCTGAAGGCCCAGTGATCCTATGACATCCAGAGACTCCTGCTGTGTGGGACTGGTTTCAACTATTCTTGCCTGGGCTGTGCTTGATTTCAGTTTGGGCCCTGGCAGGGTTGTCAGCAGGGCTCAGAGGGTTGCCCATAGTCTGCAGCCACTCCAGAAGGAATGAACAAGGGTCTCTGTGTATTACAGCATCTGCAGTTTTAATTCATTTCAATGGTCACTACCACATCAGAAAATGGTTTGTACAACAAAAGGTTTGTACTAGAAAAGTTGTGAGCCCGAGACATTGAGTCTTCTGGTAGGCTACTGTTACCAATATGATTTTTCTGAAAAGACACCACTTGTGGAAACATTTAAAAACACTGATTCAGGAGTGGTGAAGTGACAAATTGTTTTCTTCTTTGCTCCTTCCCTTGGCCTCCTAGATCTGGCTTTAATAAATAGACACTTAGTACTTGTATCTGCTTAGCTGCCAGTTGGCATTATACATGTGTGACACCTTTAGCCAGTTCTAATTCATTTTCTCTCCAACACAGCATTCTGGAGCTTCTAGTTTCACCTTTAAGATTGTAGGTATGGGTTTAAAAATCCCAGCAGGCAATGTGGCACACTTAGCATGAGGCAATGAGGTGTGCATACCAAAAGATTGCTCTTCATTTGGCATCATACTTTACCTTTCACCTTCCTAGATGCTAAAATTGCTTGTTTGCTTTATTGTTTTCAGCCAAGACACCTTCAAAACGCAGGCCTGTGGTGTTCTCTGGAGACAAACAACAGCCCTTACCTGATGCTTCAGCCAGTGAAAAAGGAGATTGTCAGCCTGCAGCCATATGTGGTTCTGTACCATGACTTCATCACCAACCAGGAAGCTGAGACGATTAAAGACATTGCTGCTCCATGGGTAAGTTGTGTATCTATTCTGTTCTCCAGATTAACAGACACTCCAGGGGCACTGGAGAGGCCAATACTCCTGGTGTAGAGTCATGTTGACGAGTTGTAAATACGTTCTATTAAGTCCATTTGCAACATATGGATTTTGTGAATATCAGACTGTAAGTGCACAGTAGAGAAACACAAAATAACATCTTAGAAGAGGCTATAAGAAGGGAAACAATTAACAAAATGAAGATAACTTAACCAAAGGCAAAACCCAGTAAGGTAGGAATAATCAGATGCCACAACACAGGTACCAAACCCCATCAAGTGTGAACACATAAAACAAAGATAAAGACCATTATGGATCCGCTAACAGGCTTGACCTGTAAGACAAGAATATGAGTCATTGAAAAAACTCAGAATAACAATTTTAGAACAAAATCTGATTAGAAAGACAAACAGGAAATACAACACATAAATGAATGTATATATTAAAAGATTCACATCCTCTGCTCTCTGTCACGGAGTAAAATATTTTCATTTGACAGGATCTTTAAATGTAATTGTTTTATCTTTAAAAGTGACTTTGAAATAAATTGGATCTTGCAGTCATATATTTCACCTCCAGATTTAAGACAAGCCATACCTGTATGATTAGACGTAGTTCTTGATGCATCCTGCGGAAAGTAAACCCTGTGCCCTGACCACAGAAATTTGTTTTTTAAACTCACCTGCAGACAGAACAGCCATGAAATCAGTACATTTTCAAATTATGACACCACTGGGGTTTCACCTGGCGGTGGAAGAGGAGGGCTTTGGATCAACTCTTTGTGCTCTCGGAATATTTGGTGGAGTAGTTCACTCACGTTGAACAATTTTAGGAAATATTTTTTCAGGAAGGAGATTAAATCTCCACTCTCAAAATTCCCCAATATTCTGTACAGATAGAAATTGTTCTCCCTATTCCTAATTACAATCTATCCTTTTTAATGAGTCTAACTCCCTGGGCATATGTGTAACCTTTGCGGTGTAATCCTCAGTATTGCTGATTCGTTCATTATAGAAAATCTCTTTCCTCAATGAGACTGCCTTTCTTTGAGCCTCGGTAAATTATTGTTTGTTTTACCACAAAATCTTTGGGGTTTTAATTTTATCCAGAAGTTCTCCAAGCGGCAATTTTGGAGGAGAAATTACATCAGTTTTCACTCAAACACTATCCCTTTTAGGAATTACGCCTGGAGCGTGCAAAGAGATACAGAGACTGATTTAGAGCTTGGCGGACGCGTTACTCTGTCACAACGGTGGTGGATATCCCGTTCCCCGAAATATAAATCCCATTGTCTATAATGGGATTTCTATTTAGGTCCATAATCAGTAGCCGTATCAGCAATGTCCTCCATTTCGTCAGCAATAGAAGAGTCAATATTAATATCCCTAGAACCTTGAAAATCCTTTATGAAAGACATTTTGCCAGGTGTTTTGTAGAAATATAACAAGGGTTTAGTAATGTTTTTATCGCTTTACGACCTGCCCATCAATCACTTCAGGAAGGCTTAGTAAAATGATGAGAAAGATGAAAATTGTCTAAGCTTGTTAGAATGTAGATCACCAAAAAGCAGTTTGTCAATAAGTTACTTCATGTGAGACTTAACAAGTTATTAGAAAAGCTCAGCATATAACCTCTCTACATACAGTAGTTATTCAAAGGATGAAGTGGTGTTGTCGTTAGGCGACAACGTCAGTCATAACGATACAAAATGTAATCCCCAAAATACACGAAATTCACAAGGTATAGTTTATTGACCTTACTATAGCCCCGCCAGGTGTTAGATGTCCACAAAGTCATGCCATTATTTGTGATTGAGTTGAAGAATAAAATGCTGAGGGCCGCCTCAATATTCAAAATGAAATCTGAAAGTCCAAAAGTCACTGAAGGAAGCCATCTTCAGATGTTTATTACAAAGCACTTTGCCAGAGATGTGGTATAAAGACCTCTTCCTCTTTCACACAAGCTCCGCTGCCAACCACCACCAATCCAGCCGCTTAACTCTTGAGGCAGAAAATCGAGAAGACAGCCAGACCCGCCAAAGAGGACTAAAGCCCGGAGGCCATTTTCGTTGGTTTCCAGCCGCACCTTCCACAACTGCACACTTTTAGTAGGAGAATTTCCTTTCCAAATGTTTTGTGCAGGAACAATTTTCATCTGAATTTTGCAGCTTCAGGTAAAATTTTGCAAGGGTGACAAACTTTGAAACTTCAAGTTAGAATGTTCACAACTTTCTCAAAACGTCACCAGAAAATTACAATGTTGTACATCCCTAAAAAGAAGGGCGGCTCCAGCAGTGAAGTAATAATTCCAGCCAAAAAACTGTGAAAACTATTGACCCAATCAACAGTTATTTGATGAAACTGAACATTTCTCCATAGCGATGTATTGTTTTTCCAAATAACTGACAGGCCAGCGCTTAGGTTCAATGGAAACCAGCTGAAACTGGTCAATTGAAATTTTAAATAGGTATGCTGCTGCTACTTTCTGGTGTGTTTTTTGTTCACATTGGCATCTGTGCCAAGTTTGCCTGTTAATGTGTGAACAGGGGTATTGTATTGATGTGTCTGGTCTTTCTAGTGAATTGATTTGTTTGTTCAGTGATGTGTTGTTTAATGATGACTGAGATCTGCTGAAGGGAATGATCCCTCTCGGTTGGAATGTTGAAGGTATCTCTGTGTGTGTCAAGGTCAGCCTATTCCAATGGACTCGATGGACAACTTGTCTTAGACTGTTTGAATTGACATAAGTAACAATATAGGTCGAACTGCACAAACAGCTGCATAGCAGTATTTTCGTTTTGCACTCAGTATTCCATGGACTACTTACAGAAAAGTTTGCTGGTGAAGTTTTTCACTTATCAGCCACATTTCATTGTCACTCGTCACTTTCCTCTTCTGTTTTTGTTTGTCGGTGTGTCATCAGTTGCAAAGGTCGGTGGTCGCCACAGGGAAGAAGCAGTCGGAAGTGGAGTACCGGATCAGCAAGAGGTGAGGGCCATGTGCCTGTATATGATGGTGGGTTGGACCTCTGATTGTTGTACTATAGACAAGGTCACTAAAATTGTACAATTCTGTGACCAGTGTGTTTTCCGCATAATTATGGATTTGCCACATATGTCCATTGTCTGCTAGATAACTACAGATTTGAATTTAAAAAATGTGTTTCTAACTCTAACGGATCAAAAGTTACTAAATACACTGCCAAACGTATTACCCCGCAGTAGCAGGCCCCTTACAAATGTTAACTGGCAACCTTTCAGTCGCTAATTGCTGGATGTAGGTGTTAAACTGAGACCAATGGGGTGAAACCTTTGCCAAGACACTGCTAACAGGTGTAAAAATTACAAAATAGTTGAACAATACTACCATAGAATGTTCCCAGTTACACCATATAGTTTGCCTTTCCTTGACACACAGGCCCAAATTTATTTTTGACCCGGATTTGACACAGTGCGGCAATTGCTGTGCTGCTTCAAAGGGAGGAAGCCGAGCAGTCACTACATGTAGATATGGCACTGTTTCTCACACCCACCGCCGTTGGTGACTTTTAGCTGCCTTGCGCCACGCACATATCCTTGCACCATAGTGCTAAGGTGTGTGCGTGAAGACTCGTATGCATTTTGCACTGTAAGAGTACCCTTACGTTACAAAACACTATACTCAGATATAGATAAAAAGTTTTCTGATTTATATGCCAGCTCTGAAATACACCACATATGCAAACTTAGAGGAGTTTAGAGGAAATTATTTTTTGGTAATTATTTTGACGCAAATCCATATCTACCTTTTTTATTAGATAGAGATTTGCATCACCACCCATGGTACGACCCATTGATGCAAAGTAGTACAAACTAGCGCATAAAGCTGCTTTGCTTTACTTTTAGGCCATCTAGATCCTGTGGATGTAGCAAATTATTGCCCAAACTCCCTCCTCTTAGGTTTAGGGAAACCTTTGGAGACATTTGCGGCTAAACTTCCTGCTTGAAGGAGTAACTCTCTCGACCAATGGCAATTTGGATTCCATCTTAGGAGAGGGAAGGACACGGCTTGAATTATGAGCACTTTTGGATTTTGGCAATTGTGGGTCATGGTGACGTCCTGGCAGGAGTGGTCTGGCTGCCTTTGGCACTGTAGAGCACACAACTCTTACCCGGCATCTCGTGAAAGTGTGACTGGATGCCACTATCCTCCCTTGGTTTGCCTTTTCTTGGGGACAGCTCCCAATCAGTCAAGCTGTTAGCTGGGTCTGGTGTGCGTGGGCTAATACATTCACTCAATCAATCAATATTTTATTAGAGATTTGGAACTCCTAAGAGGTCCACATAAAAGTACATGCATATTATTACAAATAATAAAACATAACAGAACTCATTCCACAGACCGTCATAAATTATCAGAGGCCCGCATTAACAATGTTAGAATTCCTTAAGATAACATCAGTCAATATTGTCAATTATCCCAATAAACAAAATACTTAAGATTTCAGCAATAAAAGCATTTAGCTCACGGCAGAAACAGAGGCCCAAGACCTCTACTATAGAAGATAGCGTTTGTTTAGGACCGTATTGAACAAGAGCAGGTCCATTTAGGAAAAAATAATAAGCATAACCTCAATGCTTAGAAAAAATCTTTAAATGATTTGGGCAGCAGCACATAGCCATTTCGACAGAAAATAGCATTTAGAATTAGCAGAGTAAGGACTGAAGTAACAGAGCATATCCTACAATGTGCAAAGGACATTAAGTAACTGCCAGTTCGTATGCAATTTAAAGTCCAAGATTCAGCTTCGACTAAAAGATAAATTTAGAATTAGCAGCAGGGAGAAAGGAATAACCGAGCATATCCTAGAATGTGCAAAGGACGGTAAATAGCAGCCAGTTCATATGCAAAATAGAGTCCAAAGTTCAGCTTCGGCTAAAAGTTCAATTTGGAAATAGCAGCAAGAAAAAAGAATAACAAAGCACATCCTAACCTGTGCAAAAAGCAATTCAGTAGCAGCCAGTTCATGTGCAAAATACATCCAAAATCCCACCTCAATTAAGTTTTGAAGTTAACAACAAAAGCATAGTGGGAAACGAACGCAGCATATCCCTATTGTGCAAAATAGCAGTAAATAGCAGCCAATCAATGTGCAAAATACAGTCTGACAAAGGAGAAAATACTAATACTTTGTAAGAAGATGACAAACGAGGGGGTTAACCACCCAATTAAAAAAATATGTAAAAAATTTAAAATATACACATAAACTCCTTAAAATAATTTAAAAGTTTTACACTCACTGCTTTGTTTTTTGGACAAAAAAGATAATCTCGGGCTGAAGCTACATTTTTAACACAATTTTGTAAAAACATCGACCGGACCCAACGATGGCGGTTCGAAGCCAATGCTGGACAGGCAAACAAAACATGGTCTAGGGTCTGAATGCCCAACTTACACAAATTACACATTTTTCCATTTTTCAAATTTTGTGACCAGTTTGCTGTTAAGTCGTTTAGAGGTAAGAGATTCATACGACATAAAGTGAGCAAACGTCGAGTTCCGTGTTCTAAATTCCCAAATAAGTATTTTTGTGAAACTCTCGGTGAGTTTGTCCTGGCTATTAGCTTTAATCTCTCTTTAGAATTACAAAATTTAGTATCTCTATTAAAGCTGATTTTGCCACTTTATGTTTTTAAGAGAGATTTAAATTCTAATGGTGGAAGGGTGATCACTAATTCTTCTTGTATACCAAAGATTTTTAGTGCCAATAAAAAATCATGATAAAAAGAGTAATTCCCTGCCTTAACACCGAAGATTTCATTACACATGAAACCTCTTAATGAATCTGGCTTGCTATTTTTTAGCTGATATCCCCAGTGTAAAATCTTTTATAAACCTTGGAATAGGAACTTATCAAACCAAATTCCAGTCTAATTGCTGCCGTTGGAACTAACTTGTTAAAATTACATATTTTACGTAATATCTGACCTTCAATCCTATCTAAAAAACTCCAGTCCTTAACGGGGATTGATTCAATCACATAGAGCAGGGTTGGAGGAATTTTTGCCCTAAAAACCATCAATAGATGTAAAAAATGTCTTCTGCCCATAGCACTGTAGAAAATACGCAAACCATTAGCGTGGAATGTTGCTTTACAAGTGCTATGTTCAATATGAGGTTTGTTCTTCGTACTACCTGTTAAAAGTTTCCCTAAATAAAGGTATGAGTCTACCACCTCCAACTTTTCAGGACCAATTTGCCACTTAAATTTACATGACTTTCTACTTTTGTTACTTTTCATAATTAAAATGTTACTTTTAGAAACATTTATTTTCAAAAAATGGCCCACTGTATAATTCTGTAGTGTTGTCAGCTTTCTATTCAACCCAATAGGGGTTAGGTCCATTACTACTATATCGTCTGCATATAAAAGATATACAAAAGGCCGACTACTTATCTTTGGTGCATCTACATCTGCTTGAGCAAAGCAATCGGGTAAATCTGCTTTATATAGAGAAAATAGCAGAGGTGCTAAAAAGCAACCTTGTTTCAAACCATTTTCTGTGGGGATTACATCTGATAAACCTTGATTTCCACCCATTAGTATCTGGCACCAAGTTTGCATCCACTCCAAAAACCTGTTTGTCTTCACGACTACAGCTTTGAATCCCAGTTGGTCCACTCAGACTTTTATCCTTCCAAGGTCGATACAATGGATACAAATGAACTGGGTAACAATAAAGAACTGCTGTGCAGTGCCAAGAGGTGAACGTGAGCTTTAGAAATATATATGCTACGTTAAGTTGGGTCATTATACATCTACTAGCACGGTCACTTAAGGGTCCCGAGGAGGCCCTATCATAACCCTGCCTTCCTTTAGCCTCACCCTTTCACATTCTGTTGTACCCCAGCCTCATCTTAACCCATGCCCTAACCCGGATATTCTTACCTGCCCTTTCCGCAGTGTTTTTTAGTCTCTGATATTTTTGTTCTCGGTTTTGGTAACGTGCAGTTAAAATACTGAGGAAAAAGATGTGACCCTCAGGGCGGGTCGACCACAGAAGAGTTTCCCGTGAACACAAAATGAAGAGAGTGCACAGTGTGGTTAACGCAATGCACGGAGATCACTGCCAAGCATGTTTAATCAGTGCCCTCCTGGAAGAAATCTCCTGGTCCCGTCCAATCCCACTCCGAGAAGGAGCTTGAACTACTGTGTGTTCTTTTCTCTTGCACAAAGTTTCCTCCAGTCTGTCAAATTTAGGAAATTAGAGACTGATTTAAGTGCTGGGGGAGAGAAAACTCTGTTGCAATGTCAAGAAGGTTCACTTCCTGCCAACATTATGGTCCGTCCGCCTGATTTAGAATCCGGCGGACCATAGGTTTGACAGCGGCAGAGACTACCCCTTCTCTGCCAAAGTCAAAGCAACTGACGGGCGACAAAGTAAGGGCTGTTGGAGGTTTGGCTATCTGTCTGCTCACCAAATTTATATGGGCGGACATACACCTGATTTTCAATGCCCTGCAGGAAAAACCTGGCAATAAGGGCCATTAAGGAGTCCTCAATGCACCCCCCCCCCACCTTGCCATGAGAGGAAACTCCCATGGCGAGGGTGGCATTGTTTTTTTTTTCCAAAAGAAAATCCAGCTTTGGAATTTTCTTTTTGAAAATAAAAAAAACATTGTAAGTTTGCTGTAGGGCTCTGTCATGCTGAGCCGTCCTCCAACCTTACAATGCTCCTTCCAGTGCCAATGCTAGAAATGTCCACCGGGCCAGCGAACATTTCTAAGTTTGGTGTACAGCAGATCTGACAGGTCAATGGTTTAATTTAATCTGTCGCCCTAGTGGAGAAACGGGCCGCCCACTAGTATTCAAATCCGGCCCTTAGTCTTTAAATTTTAAAAAAACTCCTTCAGTCACAAAAGCCTTTTCAGAGCATTACAATCTATTGTATCCTATTTGCTGCTATGCTGGTTTCCATTGCACCTCTCTTTAACCGGCTTTTCATTTTCAGCTCCTCGAAGTCTCATTAAGGCATGCAGTGGAATGTAAATCCTGCACATTGTCCGACCCACATTGACCTACTCACTTGTGCCCTGACTTGGCCATTCCTTGCTCACCAACTCCCCCATTCACTCACTCAGGGACGCACACACCAACTCACTAGCATACTAATTGTGCTTGCCCATTCATGTAAATGTAAATGTATGGTTTTTTATATGTAGCGCTGATCACCACTACGGGTATCTCAGCGCTGTATTCATACCGCTTTCCATGTGAGGTGTCCACTCCTGGGCACCCCCATGGTGAAGGCCAGGCATCCCAGCGCTGTTGGGGGCGTTGTGGAGATTAAGCAAGCTATTTCCCAGAGTTGCAGCGTGGGACCCATGATTAGAACAGGCACTGAGGCGAGAATATCCGGTCCGCGGAATTTATAGCCCGAGACCCTGCCGCGACGGGAATCGAACCCTGGTCCCAGACCAGTGCTCTGCATCGAGGTCTGCCGCGCTAACCATTGAGCCACACATCTACCCACTCACTATGACAGTCGCTCACTCACCCATTCATTCACTCAGCCACTCTTGCACCTAACCAACACACCCACTCACACCTATCCCCACACACGCCCACTCACTCACATTCATTCATCTTTCCATTTACTCTAACAGTCTTTCACCCATCCATTCATACATTCACCCACTCACGCACCTGACCAACACACTCACTCATTCAGCCACCCACACACGCCCACTCATTCACATACTAATTCTGCTTGTCCATTCATTCTAATAATCAGTCCCTCACCCGTCCATTCATACACTCACCCACTCTCTCACCTGACCAAAAAAGCTGCTCACTCACCCACCCAGCCACATACACACACTAACTCCACAGTAATTCTGCTTCCCTAAATATCTACCCCCTCACTCAATGACCCAGTCATTCACCCATCCACTCATGCACTTGATAAGCACATCCGCTCACACACCCAGCACCGTACACACCCACTAACTCACATACTAACTCTGCTTGCCCATTCATCTACTCACTCACACTAAAACTCACTCACCCACCACTCATTCATTCACCCACTCACGCACCTGGCCAACACATCCACTCATTCTCCCACTCACTTAAAATCCCCCAAAATAGTGCTAGGAATCCAAAAAATTAACGACGAGGCCAAGTTTCATCGTTTTGGAGGAAGAGATAATACAGTGTTTCGTCAGTGGTTAAATATTTTCTCCGGACAGTAGCGCTGATTCAATATTATTAATAAACCACATTTTACCTAAATCGAGTGTCTGCAGTATTAGAACCCAACCTTTCACGTCTAAAACTAAAGTACAAACACACGCGCCACCCGGACCCAGAAGCCTCTAGCTAGAAGCCTCTGTGCGTGGTGGTGACAGGGTTAAATGGCACGCAGCTGCATTGTGACTGTACTCTGAGCTTTAAGCCCGGCTTAACTATGTCCAGACAGTCACCGGAGAGTGATATAAATTATTGTGTTTTTTCCATGAATGTCCTCTCGGCCCACTCACCCATAAGGATTACATTATGCATAAAAGCAGAGCGCGTGGCGTCTCTGCAAGGGCGCGCGCTGCTCGCCGCCTCCAGCCTCTTACAGCCCCTCCTGCTGCTGGGCGCGAGACATTTTTGGGCTAAACCATCATCTGAGAGTGTCCTCTAAAAAGCTGTTGACAGACGATTCCAAACCACTTCTCACGACATAGTGGAAAAACAATTAACGTTTCTTATTAAAATTGCATTTGCCATGGGAGCATATGAGCAAGTATTAAAATCGTTATTTTTATAATTTATAAAATATTAATGTATTCACAGCAAGTTGCGCAATTTTCGTATTATTTTTTAGAGATGGAGTGGTATTGGTTTGCCTATTTTTACATTTCCCTCCTCTTTAGGTCTGGCTTTTCAGTGCATCTGTCGCCAGCCCTTATGTGATCAACCTAAAAAAAGCTTCCAGGAATACTAGAGACAGGAGCTTTGGCTCGGCCCACATGTTGATGAACAGGGTACATGTTTTGATTGGGCTAAAGTTGGGTGCTGCCACGAAAGAAAGTGCTTACCCTCCCCACAACAGTAAATATATTGTTTGTTAAACAGCTGCCTAAGCAGGCAGCAGTATTTCTTCCATGAAATGTCAAGGCAGGTGGGCACACACATGCTGTTAAAGTGTCGTAGATAAGTATGTATTTTACAGTATTTATTGTTGTCTAGCAGTATCAGAGATGTGAGGAGGGCAGTCATGTTTTGCTGTTTTCTAGTCCCAGCTCCACCCCTTCCATCATTAACTTTAGACTTTACAGTGCAGTTATATGTTTGAGTGCAGTGTGGGATGCACAGCTCTGCAAATGTGGTTCACTCATTTTTTAAGTTATTTTTGCCTATGTTCGTTCACCTTGTTTATTGTTAGAAAAAAGTTTTATTGCAAAAAATATATGTGTATCAAGATCCAGGAACTGCAAAAATAACAGTATAAGGTGCACATTTAAAGGGTTGCACAGAGCAAATCTAATTCCACAGACTTGTGTTGCTTGTGCACAATGCGCGGTCATCTAAACACCATATGTGGGGACAATGACCAATTGTGCAGAGTATAAATGGAAGCTAACTCGCCGCCCTTTCTCATTTAATAATATATTAGTGCATAGTATGTTTAAGTGAATTATTCTGATAAATGTAATTAAACAATTCAAATTTCCACTCAGGGGCATTGGGTTGCAAAAATATCTTCTGAGTCTCTTTTGTTTGCACTGCTTCACCTGCCCTCTGCACCTGATCATCATCTTGACATTTGTTGTGACACATTAGGTAGGGGGTGTAAAACGTAGGTACAGGGGTCAGAATCCATGTCTGAGTTTCAGGGTATAAATGAGTTCAGAGTATAGTCAGCGTACTTAAATTTATCTTACACAAATATCCTGATATATATGGCCTGGATCTGGCCCACCTGGTCCTATGTTGAATGCACCTGCACCATAGTAAAGCTGTCAGGATTGACCCTGTATGTCGTTGCTCATGTTGGGACCTACTTTTCACCTTGCACCTTGCATGTTGTGCTTTTCAGTGCCTGGCTGAAAGACACTGTCCATCCAGTGATTGGCCAACTGGACCTGCGGATCACATCCGTGACAGGGTTGAACATCCGTCCACCATATGCCGAGTATCTACAAGTGGTGAATTATGGGATAGGCGGGCACTACGAGCCCCATTTTGACCATGCGACGGTAAGTACGCACCGGCATAGGAGCAAAATACACCAAATGGTATCTGAAGAGGCACTAAGACAATGGACAGAAAGAGAGGGATTTTGTCCCTTAAAGGTTTCTTTATCTGAGTGCTTATTTTGCGCACGTGGTTTCCTGTGCTTGGCACCAGCAATTAATTCTCAACACCGACACTAATGACAGTCTACCACATGGTGGCGGTGTCTGTCTAATTTTGAGATGAGCACAAAAACAGTATTTAATATGCATGAATAATTCCCGCCGCCCACACCATTCGTATAGCTTTGGGTGGCCTGGAACAGTCTGAATTGTCACACTTGTAGGAGTGTGACGGTAAGTAGTTCTGCTGGTACTGTCATTGGCGGTGCTGGCAAGGGCGGGTGGTGGTGCAAGCAGCAATAACCTCCTGAGAAGGACCCTAGCACCTGCATATTTTTACAAATTTAAACACTGCTTCATCTGCATTTGCTTCTGGGACACAAGCAAATTAATGATGGAGTAGGAGAAAGTCAGCCGATTCATGGCTGGGTGTTCCCCGGAATCCTCAGTCCATCAAGCGATGCACGAAGCCTCGATGAATCAGCACGCAATGTTCTTGTAGGCACATAGGTGATTTCAGCTGCAGAACACTGGCATTGGAAACTGTGTCAGACACTGAAGGATTGGAAGATTTTATGAATATATTTTCTCCTGTAAAACTAATGGCATTTGAGTCAATCTATTAAAACGTTTCATTGTATACCACGGTCCCACAAATAAGAATTCTCAGTCCCCAGGAAGCATCTCCAGCCACAACTCCCTGAAAGTGTTGTAGTCACTCATTCAGAGGGATAGGTGCCTTATATTGAGGTCACTTCCAGTTCTGCCTCTAGCGCCCAGTCCAGTCCTACAAGTCCTTGTATAAAGATGAGAGGAGATGTGTTGGATGGAAGTCTGACTTGTAATATTCGATGCACAACATTTATTACACCTTGTTTATTCATTGCAGTCTGAACATGTTCACCAATTGTCCTCACTAATAATGAACAATTTCCGTCTCAATACAGTCATTGACAAGCCCGGTCTACAGAACAAACGCTGGCAACAGAGTCGCAACCTTTATGATTTACGTAAGTATGGTACATGGGCATCACCCCTTGGCGCATCGGTTCCCAAATAGTGCGCCGTGGCTCCCTGGGGAGCCATCAAACCTAGCCAGGGGAGCCGAGCACCAAGCACTTTAATGCATTTAATGTTGAAGGGTCTGTTGGCTTCAGTTAAACTAATTAGACTTAAATGCATGATGTCGCTGATTTGTAAGTGACATGCCTAAAGCTGTAAACGTAGTGCTTAATTGATGGCATGTCGAGGGAGATGGCCTCCACATTTCACTGGATCTCCACGTTCCAACACTCCCAACGTAAGCAGGAGATGCCTGATTTATTTTGTTAGATTCGTTAATAGGTTTGTTTTTTTCCAAATGCATTTTACACCAATGCAAGTTATCAGGAAAGTACAGTTGTCCTGTCTATTAAACACACAAAGTATTATTAAGTATTGACATTTGTACTTGAACCATAGGTAGCTCCAGTACACATTTCTTTCAGTAAACTTACATTTCAAGACAGGCCTGCTCTCTCCTTGAGCACAGGGAAGCAAAACACCATATACGGCATAATGCCAACATTTGGAGGCAAGAGAGAGGGATGATTAAAAGAAAATCTGAGCAATTTATTTGGCGTGCATTGAATTGAAAGCAGTTTTAGGGAGGAGACAGCAATAATAAAGCTGTATGTGATTTAAAAAATTGTGAGTCACCCTGCTGAGACAGGTGTGTTAGCACGTATGACATGGGTAGAAATGGAAATGCATGCAAACATTCTTCAAGTGCAGAAACACTTTGGCAATGGGGCCTACATGTATAGGGGTGCTATCTAGCACTGTAAGTGGGATACAAAGTTTGAGAGGCTACTCTAAGAAAGGCATGGGAAGTGTAACTCGGAATATTCTATTAGAGGCGTCGCCTTAGTAATACGAAACACCCTGCGTATATGATGATAATTCCTTCATCTGCTTCATCCCAATTATTTCCAGGGAGAAAAATGCAAGTACTCCCGAGGCCGGGGCTTACATCCCTCCACCCTCCAAAAAAAGTAACAGTGGGGAGCCACGGGCAATGGCCAATGGGTCAAGGGAGCCGCTGGTCAAAAAAGTTTGGGAACCACTGCCTTGGAGCATAGTAACATTGTTTCTTTTCGAGTTAGTGTCTCCAAGTTAAATGTTGTTTCTGCACACTTACACCATCATTCTGTTCACCCTGGTAATCCTTATTATACTAGATTGCTACACATTTATCCTATGTGCGAATTTCACCAGCTAATACTTGGAGAAATGTGTGCAGAGAAATCCACAATATTCTGAGTTTAACAGCTTGGAACAGAGTAAAACGTGCTCTACTAAGGCGACATCACCAGCGCTTAATTTATGCCGGTGGATTCTGGTGCTTGGCACCGGCACTTAATTGTCAACACTGGCGCTTGTGACAGTCTGCTATAAGGTGGCGATGTCTGGCTAATTTAGAGATGACCACAACAACAGTTAATTATTAATTCAATATACATTAAAAATGACTATAACCTGCTGTCCAAGCCAATATTATAGATTTGGGGGCCTGCATAGTCCGAATTGTCACACTTGAAGGAGTGTGATGGTTAGTAGTTGTGTTTTCACTATCATTGGCAGCAGCGCAAGGGCAATGGTGGTGCAAACTGCAGAAGGCCTCCTGACGAGAACCTGGCACTTATGTTTTTTTACAATTTAAGCACTAGTCATCACCCATTGTGAGGTGCGGAACTCAGAATGGTGAGGTGATACCACACCTGGAAAATACCTCACCATGAGATACGAGTATTTACCTTGAACAGTATTAAAGCACCTCATTACAGGCATGAGAGGGGGTCTTTAAATGCAGGAATGAACCCCCATTGCTGCTTGTGGTAGTGTCCATTGCAAGGAGCCGCGCAGAAGTTAATTTCACCAACATAACAATTATGAACAAATGTTTAAAAGTCAAAACGCACTATCATCTTGTACCCAGTTATGGCTAAGATGCTGCCTTAATATGCCTGATCTGTGTCCCCTTCTCCCTCCTCACCTGTCTAATGGGGCTGCACTTTCATGTCTAAAGGAAGGCAGTTGTAAGAGCCCCAGGCTCTGGCTCCACTGGTCAGAGAACAGCATGTAATAGACCAGAGGATGCTGGGCCACCTCTTATTTGATAGACTCATAACCTACTATGCAAAACAGGAAGGTGTGAACGGTTTGGCCTCCAGGTATGGAGTGTGCTTCATTTTTATGGCTTCTCATCCTCTTTTCTTCTCTTGATGTTCCAGCTTAGTTCAGTAGAAGTCGGGGGATCCACAGCCTTCATCTACGCTAACTTTAGCGTTCCGGTGATAAAGGTACGCTGCTGATGTACTGTGAGGAGGTCTCAATGTCCTGCATGGATTATCCCTGTAACATACATTCCACACATTGAAAAAATGTCGGTGTAGCGATTTGTTGAAAAAGCTATTGTTGTTGAAGGTGTTAGACCATCAACAACAAAAAAGGTTTGATAAACAGATGAGAGAACAATTAAGTTGGATGATAAGGCATTTAAGGTCATTTTTTGTCCCAAATTTGCCTCACTTTTCGCCAAAACTGTTTAGTGGACATCTGATGGAAACTCTTGCATGGTGACTTCAGGCATGTGGACCACTGGTTCTAATGTCTCCTATTGACCTATATTGTTTTTTTGTCACTCCCATATTCACACGTTTTTGTTTCCACTTAGCCTTTCCCAGACCAAGTATCCAAGCAAATAATTTCGGCTTCAAATTCGACCTTTAGTTCTACTCTTATCTTACCCTTACCAATCACCAACTTGGATTTTTACCACCAAGCCAGACTTCAATCGTAGGATTTCGTGATGTTATTTTTAATTTTTATTTTATCATCTTTTATTGTTTTTAACTTATTGAAGTGTTGCACTAGATTCCACTTAATTTTATTCTGCTAAGCTAAGTTTACCTCCCTAAATGTTAACCAAGTCCTCAGTGGCAGACACTGTCTTATTTAGAATAGACTCTGCCACACCTTTATTATTACTCAGTTTACAAGTGAGAAACATCAGTTTCATATGGCATATGATGAATTCCTCCAACTACGTCGACTGCAGCGTCTGGCTATGCCCATTATTCTAGATAATGCACCATAATATGATTGAGCTATATCGTCTGTTTGCTATCGTAAATCTAAAAGTTTTGGTAGTCCTGGTTTGAATATGGTCCCACAGTCCTTGTCATGGAGGTTGTGTTGCCAGCTGTTCTAAGGTATGAATGACAATTTGTGTTTTTATCACAGTAGAATTTGTTAAGACTTAGAGGAGTATAGTATAGTCAACAATTAGGAAAGTATTCAATACACAAAAGGTGTGAAGCCCTTAGCAAATTAGGAGTTCATACTGTCATGTAATGCCATTCGGATACATCAACCTCTTCACCAACGTTTTCCTGCCATTTATATAAAATATTAAGATCTCTTCAAACATCAGAGGAATGCAGTGTTCTTGTGAAATACGCTTCTGTGTAATTATTGTAGTGTTTATACACTTCAATTTCATCTGAAATGTTGGTGATTGGCAATACCAGAGTCATTCATTATATCTACAGGGAGAACTTGACATTGACTCATTAATTCATTATCTGTCATTAACCTTGATTTCATATTTTTCAAATAATTGTATATCCACTTTGGTTTTAATACCTATTGAACTATACAGAGCAAACTAATCTTTATTTACTATTCTATGGATTTTCAGGGAAATATTTTTATAAAATGTGTGTGTGTATGTGTGTGTGTGTGTATATTTTTTTTATGCTTTCCCGAAAATCCCTGAGAATATTAAATAAAGATTATTATAGAAATTTTTAAAATATTTATTTCCCATTAGCCAAGGTATACTGTTCTTAATCATGAAGGACAAATAACAGGGGAATTCATTTTGGAAAACTCACCCACCGTTGTCCTTTTTAGGCTTTGCATACGATATCGGACGAGTTCTATTTCTCTACATAAACCCAGTTATAAGTGCATGAAATTTCAGAAAAAATGATTGGTATACCAGCAACCAAAAAGCAAAGAAGCCTCATGGGTAGTTGGAGTGGACCTCCTTTCTGTCCATATAGGATAGCCTCCATCTTGGAGGCACAAACTTGCGGCCAGACGAGCTGCATGTAGAATTTGAATGGAGTCAACTATGTGTCTTAAATCGTGTGTGCGCATGACAGGGTACACTGATAAAGATAAGTGTTTGCCAGTAAGCAATGAAACACCATTTTAAAACTATCTTTAAACCAAACAGGGTTAACCATATTGATGTTAAATAAGTATGTACGTGTATAGTGGAACTGTTATAGCACCAGTGCGGCGACGTAGGTGCAAAAACACAAGAGTACGATCCATATAATTTCAGTATCACTTATATAATAAAGAGAACACTGGTAGAAAGTAGAAAACAGCATCACAGAGGAATAATGTCTGAAACAAAGAGCCCTACACTGACCTTCTGTTCCGATATGAAAAATGAAAAGACAGTTGGAGAGACAGAAGCATCCAAGATCAAGCAATAAGACCTGTGAAAGGTCTAACGTATGGAAGACAACAGACAGGTCTATATAGTAGAATACTGTGCAGTTGCCCTACTATACAAACTCCACAAATGTGGTCTGGCCCAGCAGCTAATCCCAGCTAACAACCATTCATTGCTTAAAGTTTTCTAAAATATGTTCAGCAAAGCATCCACACAATCACTCACTATGCATTAGGTACAACTTGTTAGACAAATTGCAATTTAGGCCATTCAATTTCATCACAAAACAGTCCAATATTCAGGTTGGACTTGGGCAACAATGGTAGATTGCTTCTCTCATTTCTAAAGCACTCCTTTATTGTACGTTTACTACAATAACTAAGATTATTCTGAAATAATGAAAGAATTGATAACCTTTCTAAGTCACACAGATGTATTTCCTCAGTGGACAGTAATAGATTGAGACTAAAGAATCAAGGAATCCTTTCTAAATTTCTTACAAACATATACAACTTACTTATTTGCAAATTGTCTGCTGTCTGCTCGCCAAAGACGCCAAAAGAAATCTGAGAAAGTCTATTGCCACATCGCATGAGAATCTTATCACACCATGATAAATCTAAGATCAGAACAGTGTGGGATGCATAGTCAAATAAGATAAAACAGTCTTCACACTGAAGAAATAAGGAATAGGAAAGGTTGTTGTTCACAATACCAAAGTTTGCAACAGCGGTTAATATGCTGTATCTGCTAAACTTATCCAACAAAATGTGTCTGATCACATCACCTTTGCACGGGTATTACAGTAGTTAGGTTGTATTATGTAATATTCTCGTCTTACTATGTGAGAGTATCATGTCTCAAAGTGTTTGCTCTCCATGTAGTCAAAAAAAGTATTTTCTTTCTGTTCCCCTCCAAGAAGAAAACTGATCAAACAATTCTGCGTACATGTTTGAGACCAACTTGGAACCCAAGTTGACCGCCTTCCTCTAGGTCATTACGGATGCTAGTTCTAGTCCTGGACAATTGTGTGATAGCCTACTGCATCTGGCTCTTGTTTTGCTTTGGTTGAACTAATTAAACTAACAATGGGCGCAACGGAAATCAGTGATTTTTGGGTGGAAATTCCAGGACTGGAGACCTGTAATGACCTATACTGAGGTGGTAGGCTCATTGAAGCCGTTCTCAGATATAACATTCAGTGGCGCAGCACAGACCCCCGGAAACCCCTGCAGTGCGGGGGGGCCCCTGCAGCACAGTACTCAGGCCTGAGAGCTCCAGATTAAATCCGGAGCGGGGCCCCTCCATGTACCTGGCAGGGGGGGGGTCCTCAACTTTCGTTACGCCACTTATAACATTGTGCATTTAACTCCCCATCTAAAACCACACCAAAAAACATGATGCACTTCTAGATTTCCTTCCATGGCTCAAGGGTGGATCCCATCTGCAGGAGAGTTACGTTGAAGCAGACTTTGCCCAGTGACTCCAGTGCCTTCGATTATGCGTGACCTTCATCACTGCCCCGCAGCGGCTTCCTGCACTCGCACGTTGTAGTCTCTGCTCCAGTGTTACTGCCGCATGTCTTTGAGACCTTTTTTGTTGCTTCCAGAACGCTGCGTTGTTTTGGTGGAACCTTCACAGAAATGGGGAAGGAGACGAGGATACGCTGCATGCCGGCTGCCCGGTGCTTATCGGAGACAAATGGGGTAAGATTAATTAACCACTGCATGAATTTGCTGGACAATGGCAACACATTTCTGAACTAATGGTGCAATATATAGCAAACATTCAAAACAAGAAAGTTAATACAAGGTAAATGTGGATGCGAATCGTATGAGCATTTGGTAGGGGTATTGGATTTTTCTTTGTGAAGAGTTTGATTTTACCTGGATGATAAATAAAGATGGCAGTGCCTCTTAATAAACATCTGCCTTCAAGTGAGAAAACTTAACTATAATACTCTAATATACCAGTTCAAGGCTGAAGAAAACAGAAATACCTCTACATCTTCTGCTGAAATAATTGCAAGGAATGATGTCCAGATTTCCACCTAAATATTTGCTTGAAAGGCCTTTTCCATGACTGTGGAAGGCAATCTACTGAACAGCCCTCATTACAGTCTCAGTCTGCTGTAGAAATCTGCTACTGGCCATGTCCCGTAAGGCTCAAAGTGCCTACAAGCTGAAAAGTTTTGGAATAGAGGAGGCCTTCTACTCCCTGGAAGAATTCTGCACTTGGACTGTGTGGTACTGGAAGGACTGGGAGACTTGTATTACTGCTTGTGGCAATCCCACTGAGAGTATGAGAAGGGGCTGAAGATTTGCTGACATTTATTCTGAGGCTGGTTGCTCTTTTAGGGCCAATGGTAAAGATGTGATTTCTTTATGGGTGTTAACTGGAGGACCGAGGGTATATTACTTCAACTACCCTGAAAAGGTGGAACCTCGTTGCATAGAACTGCCTTGTCCCACTCTTCAAATGTTCATCTCCTCAAAAGCTTTTCAGAGTAAACTTCAAGACTCCAGTCCTACCACTCGGAGCCCAAATTTCACACAGCTCATTAGCTGCACTTGCTACACCAGCAAAATCTCCAGAAACCCTGCAAAAGGATACCTGATCAAGGGAATTCTTAAATTCCATGTGAATATCTCACATTAAGCCCTGGCCTTTGATTCACTGAGGCTTCAAATTGCAGGCATCACGGTTTGATCCTTTTTTTAAAGCCGGCTTCTGGTTGAACCGGATAGGCCAATATTTTATCCAAAAGACTTTCCTAGTTCGAAGGCACAGTCCTTGATTCTCCCAAGTCTAAACATTTAGCAGACCACATTGTAACCAGTTGTAGAACCCCACAGTACTTTCTTTCTGGGTATGCGCTAGACGTCACTTTTCCACCCAGCTGGGAATCAACTTGAACTGTTAACTTTTGCCTGGTCTAGCACAACCAGATATCCAGAGTTGGCGTTTTGTGCTTTTTGGCCTTAATTTCAATGAATTCTTTAAAAATTCCTATCAACAGTTCTACTGATTGGATTTTTGTCTTTTTGTTCTTCTTTTATTTATTGAATTTAGCTCTATTTTTCTAAACTGGTGTGGGATCCTTTTTGTGTGCTGTTTTCACTATGTTAATGTTTGAAGTGTTCCTCAAATACTTTATACATTGCTCTAAATTAAGCCTGCCTGCTCTGTGCCAAGCTACCAGGGGGTTGAGCACAGGTTATTTTGTGGTTTGCTTGTGCTTTACCGTGACAAGGATTGATGTGGTTGCTGCTTAACCAGGGCTCGCACTGCAGTCAACCAGTAACCCAGTGTATCACAATCATGATGTGTCACACCATGTCATGGAACATGGAAGCCATCTTGAAACATTTTCCCTGCCCTGCGAGCCTTCCATTGGCTCCACACTGAAGCACGGGCCCAATTCACAATTACTTGCATTACCCACAGAGCGCTGCACTTCTATTCACCCTCCTACCTAAACGAGAAACTGAAAATCTCCAGTGAATGAATGAATGAATGAAAGGAGTTTTTATAGAGTGCGATGGCTACCCTGAGGCGTCCCAGCGCTAAATAGACCTGCGTATGCATAGAGGATAGAGGGACCTAGTCTGTGGCAGTAAATAGCAGCGTTTTTAGCCCCTTTTGAAAGGAAAGATGGTTAGATTCTGATCGTAGATGGAAAGGGAGAGAGTTCCAGAGTTTTGATGAATTATAAGAAAACAGTCGACCGCCAGCTCTGGTTTTCTTAATTTTAGGCACCGTGGCCAGGAACAAGGACGCTGACCTAAGGTGTCTGGTGGGAAGGTGGCGGGAAATCAGAGAGTGATTAATAGTGGCGCCAGTTTTCCAAAAAGCGCGATGTGCAATACATAAGCTCTTGAAGGAAATTCTTTCCCTGATTGGCAGCCAGTGCAGTTTCTTTAGACCAGGCTTTACTGAGACATGGCGGGGAACTTGCAAGAGCATTCGTGCTGCACAGTTCTGAATGACCTGAAGCTTATTGATCGTGGATTGGGGGGCCCCCAAATAGAGGGCGTTTCCATAATCGAAACGAGAGAGTATGAGACCCTGGGTCATAATTTGTCTAGCTTTAAAGGGAAGACGGGAGAGGATTTTTCTGATGAGCCTGAGCATACCGACACAGGTAGCTGAGAGTTTAGCTGCCCGGCAGGAAAAGTTGAGAGATTTGTCCAACCAGATACCCAAACTCTTAATTGAGTCCTTGGCAATAGGAGTAGGACCAAGGCAGGATGGCCAAAGGAAGTTATTGATGGAGTTGGAAGAGTTGCCCAAAAGCATCAGCTCTGTCTTATCTCCGTTTAGCTTAAGACAGGATGAGGTCATCCAGGAGGCCACTGCTTCTAGGCACTCCCTCAAGTTATTGTTAGTCTGTGTCTGAGTTTGGTTTAAGGCGACTACTAACTGGGTGTCGTCCGCGTAGGTTACAATTTTTATCCCAAAAGGGCGGACGATCGCAGCCAGAGGGGTCATATAAATGTTGAAGAGCGTTGGACTCAATGAAGAGCCCTGCGGCACCCCACATTCTAGAGGTTTACAAGGGGAGGTGGCATTGCTCTCGAAAACCTGGAAGGAGCGACCGGACAAGGAGTTAAACCATCTGAGAACATGAGTGGAAACTCCCAGATTGGAGAGTCTGTGGAGAAGGATGCTGTGGTTCACAGTGTCAAAAGCAGCACTAAGATCAAGGCGGAGAATGGCAACGGTGCCTCCTTGATCGATAATCCTCCTAGCCTCTTCCGTCACTGCAACCAGAGCAGTCTCAGTCCCATGCAGGGGCCGAAACCCAGTCTGGCAGGATGGTAGGTCTCGAGAAACTCCGTCAATGACTTATTGAAATGTTTCTCTAGAATCTTACTGAGCCAGGGTAAGGGAGAGATTGGGCGATAGTTCGCCGGGTTGTTGCTATCTAGATTAGTTTTTTTTAGCAGGGCTTTTACCATAGCCCGTTTCCAAGGGAGTGGGACTATGCCAGAGGCTAGGGAGGCATTGAGCAACTCCAAGATAGTGGGGAGGATGAGTGGACTAACTAACATCAGAGATCGCGGGGGCGCGGGGTCGTTGGGGGAACCGGATTTGATCTGGACATCAGGGACTGTAAAATGGGCTGATTCAGAGGGGGGAGAGTTTCAAGTGTTGCAAGAGGCAATACCTCTGTCTCTGCATCCTCGACCGTCATAGGGAGGGTCTGGGTGATAGGGAAGGTGGTGTATATAGCCTGAATTTTTCCATGGAAAAACTCTGCCAGATCGTTACAACGACGTTGAGCGTCAGCAGGGTTGGGAATTTTTTCTGGGAGTTTAAGGAGAGTTTCTGCAATGTTGTAAATTTCTTTAGGCTTAGAGGCAGCTGCATTGATCTTAGTTTCGAAAAAAGCAGCTTGTGCGTAATTATGTTCTTATAAGATTTTATCGCAGCTCTATAGGCAATTTTCCTGGAGGGTGAAAAGTCCAGACGCCATTTCCTCTCCAATTTTTTGCAATGGCGCTTGCTTTCTCGCAGGTCTTGGGAGTACCAAGGGGCAGTTTTGGTGCCGCGCTTGGGTTTAATGCATTTTAGGGGGAGTGTAGCATCTAAAGAATTCAGAATCCAGTTATTAAAATTTCGATTGGCTAGGGTAGGGTCAGGATCGGGAGATGGTCTTGATGACTCGAGGGCCAAAGCCCAGTCCGCTCGTGAAAGTTTAGGCCAATTCCGTTCTTTCCGAATGACTTTAGATGGAGGAGGAGGACTGTGTATAATAGACAGACAAAAAGGAATCAAAAGGTGATCTGTCCAGGGTAGCGGGGCGGGGCTTTCCACCAGAAGGTCAGTGCAGTTACTGAATATAGGATCCAACAGATGACCCTTACAATGGGTGGGTTTTGTTACTAACTGATGGAGTTGTAATGCAGCGAGGTTCTCAGACAAATCTAAGGCATTATGGTCAGTAGTGTTATCAAGGTGGATATTGAAATCTCCTAAAAGAGTGTAGTTTGCTGAATGACATACCGAATCAGCCAATGAGGGGGATAGGGCATGGAGAAATTGCCCCATAGGCCCCGGTGGGCGGTATATAAGTGTCCCTGAAAAGGTATTGGTAGCAGAGAAATCAAGAGAGAAGGTTAAACCTTCACAATTGGGTAGAGAGTTGGGCAGACTCCGACAATTATAGCAATCCTTAAAGAAAATGACAAGTCCACCTCCTCTGGTGGGGCGATCTGCCCGTAAGATCAGATAACCCTTAGGTAGTGTATTGATAACGTCAGGGTCTGATTCAGAGTGGAGCCAGGTTTCTGTTAAAAATAAGGCATCTGGTTTAGTTTCCTCTAAAAACAGCGAAACCACTGTGCTGTGTTTTGAAAGTGACCTACAGTTCAATAGATACATGCGAACTCGAGTACTTTTATACGTAAGATCACTGAGGATTTGAAAGCCACAATGTGGACAGGCTGATCCTCGATCTATTGGATTGCGAGAAGGGACGCAAAAAGAAGAGGCCTTCATTCTGAGTTGAAGAAGAGCCTGGGAACTGTATCTCCATATAGTAGGGGACCGCGGAGCAGGGGTTGTGGCCCCTGGCCCCGGCCGGCCGCGGAGGGGCGCAGACGGGCTTGCCTTTGGCGCGCCGCCGGTGCGCCCGCTGCGCGCACCCGCTGCGCGCTTGCACCATGACCCTCTTTGTAGCGTATGGGAAGCAGACGCGAGACTGCTCCCTGCGCTACTTCCAAGATTGCGGGCGGGCGGGCGTGCAGAATTGAGTACTTCTGTATATTAGGGGAACGTAGTATTAATGTGCCGCAAATGAATGAATACAAGTTAAAATGACAGTATATTTTAAAAACTCGGTTAAAAACATCCAAATAAAAGCTACCTTAAAACAAAGCTAGGATCACTCCAGCCCGTGATGCAAAACGCCACAGCCACTGTCTCCCGGCTCAAGCCTCAGGAGATGTCGCCGCTGCTCGCTTGCACCATGACCCTCTTTGTAGCGTATGGGAAGCAGACGCTAGACTGCTCCCTGCGCTACTTCCAAGATGGCGGGCGGGCATGCAGAATTGAGTACTTCTGTATATTAGGGGAACGTAGTATTAATGTGCCGCATATGAATGAATACAAGTTAAAATGACAGTATATTTAAAAAACTCGGTTAAAAACATCCAAATAAAAGCTACCCTAAAACAAAGCTAGGATCGCTCCAGCCCGTGATGCAAAACGCTACAGCCACTGTCTCCCGGCTCAAGCCTCAGGAGATGTCGCAAATAGGGGCTCCAGAAATACCCAATCCCTGCTACTGATACCCCCCACCTTTAGTCGAGAATGATACAGGAACCAGTCTTTCTCTGGTTGCGCCACTAGAATCTGGAACTCTCTGCCTCCCTCCCTCTGTCTAACCACCTGCCTAGTAACCTTCAAAAGTGACCTCAAGCCTGTCCTTTTTAACAACAAATTGGTTCATTCACCCTCAAACTGACTTATATACTCCACTCACTACGATCTAACCTGCCCTCGTTTAACGATCCCACCGTGCTTGTTCATAATCATGCCTCACCGCCCTAATCCTGGATCTCTTGTTGTATCATACTGGGTTATACTGGGCAAATTATCAAATTACCAAAAGCCTCTGTTTCTTTATCTGCTAAAATAAAGAGTGCAAGTGTCGTGAAAGCAAAAAGAACAAATGATGGACAGAATACTGATCAATGTCATAAAATTCACCCCAGTACAGAGATCTGGGCCTAAATCCATCGTTTATTTGCTCCCTGTGCCATTACAGTTTACCTCCAGCCATATGCAAATCAGTCTTGACCCTGTGCCCAATGGGAACAGTCCAATCCGAACTGCCAAGCCAGGTCCTCCCTGGTCAGGAAACAAGCATCCTAGGACCGGTTTCGGGGTTTCACCCCTCATCTGCCAGGCTAGCTTGCGTCCAGTGGCATGGAGAGCATGGGACCCACATCTGGGCATACCTGCCCACACGGGGTGACAAATGTAACAAGCATTTGCAATGCAATAGGTCTCGCATTTACGCGAGTTTGAAACATAAATAAAAGGCATTGTCATTTGCAATGTCAATAGCTCAAACTCACATAAATGCGAGAACTATTGCATTGCAAATGCTAACGGCTGTCCTGCAGTTCCCCCAGGGCACAAGCAGGCATCCACTTCTGTGAGGACAGCTGATCTCAGCAAAAAGACAGAAGTGGATGCCTGCTTGTGCCCCAGGGGGACTGACATAAAAAAAACACGTGAAGTGGCATTTTGTTGCTATGGCAACAAAATGGCGTGGGACTGTCCACAGTCCCAAGGACACGCGCAAGCTGTTTGCAAAGGACCAAATGGCGAGAGCAACCATCTTTGTCCATTGCAGACGCATGCAGGAGAGCCCTCGCAGAATTGATTCCAAAAGGTGCTCTCCTGGCTAGAGCAACGCTTGCACTGCGTTTGCCAGGCGAGACCTAAAAAGAATAATCGTCATGAAAAGGATAAATGTTTCTTACCATCATGTATAACTGAACGTACAGAGGTAACTGTTATAGCGTTTAAATTAAGTTGAACTCAGGGCATGGTGCCCTCAGTGCAACTTAATTCAAACTCTATAACAGTAACAGTTGCACCGACAAGAAGTGCAAAATGAAGATTTGCAACAGCCCACCACTGGAAAAATGTGACTGTAAACATCAGCTTTCAATAAAACTAGCGTATTTGACATGGTGGGGCTCTGCTCAGTGTAGCATGTTTCGCACCTCACAATTTCAAGACATTCAGAAATTATTGGTGTTAACAAATTTTAAGGCGTTCTCAGGTAGATCTTGTAAACTGAACCATGTGAAAGGCAATTTTACACAGATTCTGGGCAGCTTTGCACCAGGCTCCCACAGGCATTTGCACAGATAAGGGTTACTCCGTTACAATATTGTTTTTGCACTAGTTTTTCGATGCAAAGATCATTACTAAACTAACTGGAACCTGTACAAAATTGGCTGTCAATCATGTAGTGCACGTGACGGTGCCTTTAGTGGAACGTCCGCGTGAAAAGTGAACCTTCACGCTCGTGCTGATTTTGCACGGACGCCTGCGCCAGCGCTGTTGCGTCACAATGCATGACCGCACAATGAGCCCTTGTTCACATCTGTTCTCTTCACAGTGGCCAACAAATGGATCCACGAGCGCGGGCAGGAGTTCCGCAGGCAGTGCAGCCCCAGCCCCGAAGACTGAGGCGCGCGGAGCGGCGGGCGCGAGAGGAGCCCTCGGTGGAGCGCGCAGGGCCTGGAGGCCAGCCAGCAGAGGACGGGGAGGAGGCCGCTGGAAGGATGGGCTGAGAGTCCCAACAGCACGGACCGCAAGACGAGACAAGGTCTGCTGGGCTACCCCGGCAGGAGGGTGTGAAAGGGGCAGCAGGCCCAGGCTGGACTAGGCCAGCACAGCAAGCGCACCTCGCTTCCAACACGGGGACAGAGAAACGAACGCGGCGTGTGTTGGGGAGGTGAAACGGAGCAATGCCGCTTTTACTGGTGGCAAAACAGTTTGAACAGAACAGCAGTAAAACGGCTGCGGCTGAACTGAACGAGAAACCAATTAGTCCACTCACTGCCAGAATGTTAATTTGGGAGTAAAGGGTCTGGATGCGTATTACAAATCGGTGGCAAATGATGGGAGGGTTTAGGAAAGGATCAATGGGGTGTGGAATTTGATCAAATTATGACCAAGGATTTCACCCCAAAGTATAAAAACATGTTTTCTGGTGGTAGGACATGTGCACACGGTAATTTTATTTAAAAAAAAGTTTGCGAAGTGTAACTTTTCCCTTTCCATCCCAAGGCCACAGTATGTATATTTAAGACTGCCCATGAATTATCCATAATGTTTCACAAGTGAACTGTGATGCCAAGTTTGCTTAGTGGCAGGACACTCACAGGCATGGCATTGCATGACTGACGCTTGTGCTGTGCCATTATAAATTGCATCTGAACAGCATTTAACCCTCTCAAATCTCGTCCTTGAAACGAAAGTCAGGGGTTAGACAATGATGTCCGTTATACACACCCAGAGTATGCACTCCGCTAACGTCTCCTCTGCTACCTGCAATGCGTGTGGGGGTGAGCTGCGCATCTAGACGGTACAGAACGGTAATGCGCATGCTCATTTACTGCTCTAGGAAGACATGGGCAGATGTTAAAAGCAGCGTGGGGGGGGGTACAGTTGCATAAAACTAAGGCTCTGCCGAAAATAAGTGGATTAAAAAAACTGCAAGAGTTGATCAGAGGGCAGTTTGATTGCGCGTGCTTTAAGATGCTCCTGCCTGCAGCCCAGTGAATTGGGAAATAAAGCAAAACAGTGATCCCTAAAGGGGGAGTGTGACCCTCTACTTCCTTGGAGAGAGTAATTTTGGCCGTCAAGAGACTGGTTTCATTTCTCACTTAGGCAGTTTTATTTTAATTTCTTAACAAATTGAAAAAAATCATTGCAGTTTTATACATAAATAAATTTATAAGTAAGAAGGTGATCCCAAACAGCACAATGATGCAGTCCAAGTGAAAATAAGTAAATGTAAAGTGCGTTGGTCCTATACAATCTATGTGCATACAATAGTGACTGATCCAGGATGCATAAGTGGTTGGTACACACTCTAACAAAGAGTAAAATGCTCCAGATTCAAAATAAAAACAGTGCACTATTATTTTGTCTAGTCAACGTTTTGCCCTAAGCATACAATTTAGACAGTGTCATCATCAGGAAGTCTAGGTTTGGGAAGCACCTGCCCAATGTATAGGATTGATGTGGAGATATTTACTGAGTACTATTGATGCTTTAGATGCTTCAGAGGGAACTGACACATGGGACGGCTCGGGAGTGGCTGGGATTGGAGCCCAATCTTTGTAGTATGGCCCCCAATTAAAGCATGTATTCCACTGGGTGGGATTCCTGCCTGGAGCCGTGTGGTATGTGGTGAATTGATCTCCACTGTATGTATCTTCAACAAGAGAATGGAACTCAGGCAACCTGTGGCAAATGGTTGCCTCTAGGCGCTGCATTGTATAATTCATTTCAGATTACCATTATCTCCCCATTTGAGGTTCAACAATCAAGGACGTTACAGCACAGCGCCTAGAGGCAACCATTTGCCACAGGTTGCCTGAGTTCCATTCTCTTGTTGAAGATGCCTACTGCAGAGATCCATTTCCCACTGTTTTGCTTTATTACTATAGTACCCAGGTCCCAGTGTTTCTGGGTCGCCCCTTTTCTTAAAAATACAGTGAATTGTGAAATCATCTCAAAAGCAGAAAGTGTGGTGCCATTCCCACTTCTGGTTCCTGCCACAATCTCACCTGCACCAGTGATAACTACATCCTTGGCTTAGGCTTATCAACATGGGGAAGTTCACTTGCTCCTAATGAGCCTCTTATTTGAAGCAACACAGACTCAGACAAGATCTTAATTAAGCAGGAGAACCACAGCAATGATGACGATGAATCTTAATTCCCAACATCCAAATAGGTTTGAAATCAAACCCAGAACTGAGGTCCCACCAATCAAATCCATCAACTACAGTATATAAGTCTTTAACACTTTCACCTTTACCAGTAATTTGTTCATATAGTTATCAGGGATACAAGTGCAACATTCAATTCCAGTGATGGATCAAACGCCACCCTAGGCTGCCAAGGTGAAGTCAAGAGCCCTTCTGTTCTCCTATGTCTCAGTTCTTTGTGCACTAATTGGGTTGCTATGAGATCAAGACCACTCACAGTTGAATTAGCCATTTCCTTCAGAACCATAGTAGCACAATGAATTTCTTGGTTTGCTACTCCATAAAACTTCCATAACTCAGTAGCAGGATGGCAATGTGCTATGCAAGCTCTGGATTCTCATTTTTTTTATCTCCCACGCAAAGTGGGAGGGGGTGTGGTGAAAGCACTCGGTATGAAGGATAGAATGGTCCAGAGCGGTCTTTGGGTAGCTACATATAGTCTTTGTTGCCGCACAGTAGCATATTACGTGCTAGTTTGATCAGACACGGCTGTGAGTAAACGGCACACCAGAAGAAAAAAATAGTTCTTGTGTTCTCAACTTGGGTGAGACGGGGAAAGGAATTGGGCTATACATTTAGTAATGGACATGTTACACTTTCTGTGCCCCATGAAAATACTGTGGTTCCCTGTATCATAGACCACTCCACAGGCAGCTGAATCAACATGAATAGGTCAGACAAGGGCACAATCAAGCCTTCATGAGTAACACCGGGATGAAGTTGTTGGAGCAAAGAATTAAGGGGCATATTTACAAAAAAAGCCAGTGCGCGGTGCTACGCCAAATTTGGCAACGCTGCGCTCCGACATTTTTAAAATCCAGGGATGTGCCGTATTCACAAGAATACGGCACACCCCTGTATTACCCCTAACGCTGGTGCAAAAAAAGCTACCTAAAGCCAGCGCAAGCACCCTGCCGCCATGTTGCATGAGTGCCTGCTCTACAGGGGCGATTGGTTTTTGTACAGGAAGGGACACCTTCCTGCACATAAACAATCAATAATGTCGATTTACTCTTTCTATGTGTGCTGCAGGATGCAGCACACATAGAAAGGGCAAACAATTAGGAAAAATTAATAATATCTCCTTGTATCGCTATCCTAAGACCAGGTATTCCCTGGCATTAGTTTTTGGCACTGCCCCAGCCTTGTAAATCTGGGGCAGCATAAAAAAAGCAAAGGGTGTTGCGGTGAAACGCCCATCTGCAACACCCATCGCACGTCCCTTTGCCGCAGAGGACTTCAGCGGCAAGGGGCACATTTACAAGGTGGCGTTAAGCCACGTTAAGTGGCTTAGCGACACCATGTACATATGGGAAACGCTGCTATGCCACCAAAGCATCACAAAAAGTGATGCTCCGGTGGTGGTAGGGGCTTGTACATATGCCCGGAAGTGTCAGTAGCTGTAAGCACATTTGTCCTTGCATTCAAAAGGATTCAAAGTCACAGGCATGCAGGCCCCACACGAGTCAGTGGGCACATGGATAATAAGAAGAAAGATTCAGGTCCTTTTCTGGTCCAAGAGCTTGAGAAAACGGTTGTCTTTATACATTGATCACTATTTTTTTAAGAGGGTAGTGGGCTCCATGCAGTTGACTTCTTCTGGCTCACCTCCTGGCATAGCCACACAATGAACCAACAAACAAGGCTTACAGTGAACAG
Source organism: Triturus cristatus (assembly GCF_964204655.1). Lineage (NCBI taxonomy): Eukaryota > Metazoa > Chordata > Amphibia > Caudata > Salamandridae > Triturus > Triturus cristatus. The sequence goes on along the minus strand of NC_140591.1, from coordinate 1,481,935,911 downwards.
GGCCAGCCAGACCCAGTGGTGGATCAGGTAGCCTGAAGACTTCCCACTAGCAGGGTTGCAGACCCTAGCTGTGAGTAAGAGGAGAGAGTGTGTCTTGCTGATGTCTCAGTAGTGTGCCTGAGGAGGCGGGAGCATCTCTGTTCGAGGGTCTGCCTCTTTTGGTTCCGTAGTCCACATACAGTGTAAAGTGTAGATCCAGGTGGGCAGCCCCAGGTATTTACCAGCGTTGTTGGTGAAGAGCAGGATCTGGTATGGACCTCACCGCCCGAGACAGAATGCTGAGTTTCGGGGGTAAACCTTAACAAGCAGCTCTGGGCTGTAGATATTTGTCAGATTTAGTTGGGCGGATGAGAAACGCCGCTTGGACCTGAGAACGGAAGTTCAAGATTTTCATCTGGAGAATGATGCAAATCAAGAGGTGCTGGAGACACTGCAGGAGCGGACCGAAGAATCGCAGATCTACCCATAATGATTTCACATGATCCCAATTTAGTGTTTTGGTTAGAAATGACTCTCATCCACATTGGGACTAAGGGTAGGACATCAGACCCTTTAAGGTACTGTGGTACTGTTTCTTCAGATACTGTGAACACATTATTTTTCAATGCTTCATTAACTGCTCCATTTGTCCCCAAAAACGTAGAGTGGTAGGCACAGTGAAAATGTTGTTGGATCCCTAAGGTTTTGCATAGTTCTTGAACTGCTGATGACACAAAAGGGAATCCTTTGTCACATCTGATCTGAAGTGTGATTCTACCCCTAGGGAAAAACTCGGAAATCAGTCTCTCGACCACTGTGATGGCATCAGCTTGTGCAGTGGGACAGGCTTTTACCCGTCCAGAGAACATCCTCGACATAAACATAAGAACAATTTCAGAGCATCTGAATTTAATATATCTGGAGATTAACAAAGGGTCCACTCACGGCAGAGTGGGGTCTTAGTTCCCTTTTTAACACTTAGCTTGACAGACCGCGCATGTGGCACCACTTTGGTGCAATAGAAGGGAAAAAAGTAAATCATTGAGAGGCAGTAGCAGGGATCATACCATCATGACTGACATGAACAACACCATAATATTATCAGGCTAAATTGCCATCCTTCTCATGCCACAATCCAACTAGATATTTATGAGGCCCATGTGTGTACCAGTGCATCCTTTCTTTGCAGGGCTTCAAGATCTTTTAAAGTTGACATGAGGTGCTCAAACCTTTGGGCAACATTCAGGGTCACATTGGAATTAGATGACAAAGCGGCATTGTCAGCAAATGTATTCCCCTTAGACACTTCATCTTGGGCTGACTGGTGGGCAGAACACTTTACAACTGCTACTTTCTTGGAAAGCTGGAGGGCATTGTTGTATATATGTGCTTGCTTCAGTATGGCTACATGGGGTCAGTAGTCCCTTCTTTGTGTTTCTATCTTCTCAACCTCTCTTACTACCTATGAGTGTTCTATTTGGTATCTGAATGTTCCAGTCTTGGTAGTTGATGGTCTGGTCAGCTAGCGAAGTGTTTTATCTCTGCTGTGCTATCTTAATAAATCTATCTTGTAACCTGAAGACGTGTCCTGATGCCTACCTAAACAACTTACAACAGGCATCAAACAACTTCTTCGAATAAGGCCTATGCTTAATAAGAGTATGTGCAGATGTCCAAAAAATGTAATCACAGTCATAAAAACCCAAAATCGTGAGCAACTTCAAAGGAGTATTTGGAGTCAGTGATCATAGTTCCACTTTCCTGCATGGCAAAAATTCAAGCACATGCAAGAGCATTGCTACTCGGACAAAATGTACATTTGGTAAGCATTGACTCTCGAGAATATTGACTGTAGTACAGACAGTATATCCTGCAACCAAATATCACTTTCGAGAGATAAACCATCAACAATATACAAGTTCATAGTTAGGTAAAAGTGGGTCACTTAGGGACTTCATGAGGTGTTCAAGCGTAGGAACACAGTTGTGTGGTTCCTCATTGAGAGCAGTAGGCAGCCATGATGCTGGGTTAAACACTGGACACTAAACAAGTGTAATATGAGTGCTCGAGAACAATAGTATTCCATACTTGAACAATCGTGACATTGCCATGTGCTTTAGTAGTCAATAACAGTGTAGCCACAGCTTGAGGTACAGTCACTTGAGGTCACCGAAGAACAATATTTTCAGACACGGACAAGATGGACTGCTGCGTCTTCAGTGCACAAACACAGATACAGCCCTGCCGTCACAACATCAAGCGCAGAGGAACAGTAAGCAATCAGTTTCTTTCTGTCACCATGGGCCTGTGACAACCCTTGGGGCCAAAGTGCTCCCTCACGAAAATACAGAGACTTAGGGGCATATCAACAAGGCGGCGATAAAAAGTGATCGCCGCTTTTGCGGCCGTTTTCAGCCGAAAAGCGGCGATAATTTTATCGCTTTATCAGCATGGTCACGCTATCGCGTGAATCCTTGCCTTAGCGCCCTTTCCCATAACGCCCACCTTTGTATCTCTAATGAGATGCAAAGTAGACGTTCCAGCTCAAAATAGCTGGAGAAATGTCGCTAACCGACATTTCTCCAATTATCAATGGGCACGCTAACAAGCATAGCGATAAGAAAAGTAACGCTAACCTTGGTTATCGCTACTTTCCTTACGCCTGCTTTTAGTTTGACTTAACCATGATATCCAATGGAAGGTGGATATCATGGCTGAGTCAGCCCTGCCCTATCAGCAAGCTATCGCCAAACGTTGTGCGATTATCGCTGTATTTCCAGCGATAATCACACAATTGGCAGCTTGCGCCTGGAATTTTATCGCTTTTGAGATAAGCGTTGCTAATGGCACGCTATCTCAGCGAAAAAATTCGTCGATAGCCGGCGATAATTATCCTAGCGCTAAGTGCGCTTAGCGATAGTTATCGCCGGTTGTTGCTGATATGCCCCTTAGTATAATTAAATAAACCCAGACCATGAGCTGAGGATAACGCATTTCTCTTCAACCTTGGGGAAACCAAATCCACATAATTTGAGAGCCACTGAATGAGAAAGCGAAAGAGTTAGCTTTCAGGATGTATACGACAGGCAAGAGCACTTAACTATGCAGTAGGGGAGGGCCAACTATGCAACGGGGTTTACCAAATTATGCCGCAAGAAAAGGCAAATTATGCAGAGTAATGCAGCACATTTTGTGACAGTAGCACTTAATTATTTTGCAATTTTTACACATGGTAAGAGTGTCTGGGTAAAGGTTTCAACTCACTAGTGGCAGTTTAAAAACCAAATACAATAGTAAGCAACTAAAAGATGAGCAGGCAATCTTTGCAAACGGCCTTCCACTGCACAGGACCACGTCACCATGTTTTTATTAACTTTTGATCTGTTTGACCTAGAAACAATTTTTGTTAAAATCTGCATATTATGCAGGAGATGATTGACAATCTGGCAAATTCCACAAATCCACAGTAATACATAAAAACTGCAGTCGTAGAATAGCATAATTCCGGTGGTGCTGACTATAGTGAAGAAAACAGAACACAAATCAACACTAAAACATGTAAAATCTTCCCTTCCCCACCTCAGTCTATCCCTCCGTCACTACCCTTCCTCCTCTACCACATCATGTTCCCTTCTGTCCTTCCATCTGACCATTTCCTGCAAATATTGCATTTGGAAAGACATTATTTTAGATTCACTGAATTCATTCTTTCACTTTTGAACAACTACACAATGATTTGCAACAGACACAATTCAAATAGGTTCTTGGTTTGCTATTCCGCAAATATGTTTCTTAGATGTTCCTACACCTTTGCTAACGATACTTGAATAAAAGTGCCCCCACTGCCTCCTGCGCAGTGTCAGCAGCATTTCACAATTACAAACTGATGGCCAAATATATCTATCAATCTATCCAATACATAAGCAGCCAATGCACCCTTGATGGTTTGCTGGTAATTGTTCATCTTTATCCAGTCTGTTTTGTAGGATCCAACGTCATGTTTCTAAAGCACCCCTGTCTTCAATGAATGCAGCATTGTCCCTAGGTGTTTGCTGTTGCCGGTTGGCCTTAGTCCTATCGATCTTGGTCTTCTCTAGACATTGATAATCCACAGCAGAGATGCAAGCCAGAAGCTACTAGTCTTCGTGGTACGGGTCGAAACAGCAAAGTGGGTACTTCTCTTTTCTTCCTAAGCCTCTGAGAAGTTTCTGTCATCATCTCAGCTCACCCAGTGGGCTAAGAGGTCTAAACCAAAAAGGAGGTGATGGATTCCGTCATTAGTGGGACCCCTACCTCATGTATCTCCATCTCTTACACTAAGAGGGACCAGACCACTGACTAACTAACCAGTGCAATGCATGGGGGGGGGAAGATTCAACATGGTGACTGCTTCCAAAATAAGGTCACTTCAGCTCTGATGTGCCTGTCTCCAACCAATAAGTCTTTCCCATCCCTTCCCTGCCCTATAAAACTATAAAGGCGCTTCCTGATGAGCACTGGAACAGTCAGACCTCTGCCTTTTGTTCAGGCAATAAGAATTCCCTGATCAAATTAATAGGGATTTGCTGCTCAAAGCCCCTGAAATTTAAATGGGCCCCTATTTCCAGCACAAGAGTTAATCATTAGGAATGGTCCTATTTTTCTACGGGACTTTATATATCCCACAGGTATAGTACAGCAATTATCTCCACCAAGTCAGGCAGCTCAAGAATACATTTCATTAATGTGAAAGAAACTGAAGCACGTCATGCCCAAGTGTTTGAACAAGTTAATTTAGGATAAAGCTTACCTTAATTTTTAATTCTTGATAAAGAAAACAGTACACAAAGAACTGACTCTGGTCCTTGTACCATGTGACAATCAGAAGTTATAGTTTAACACATTCTAGATATGAAATACACAACATGAAAACTCCACAGATGACATACCTTACCAAAAAAGAAAGGTTTCCTCTTTTAGTACTGGGAGTATATTGCTTCTCTAAAGAAAGTTGTTATCTATGTTTCTCACACTTACTGTTGTAGCAAGATGAACAAATTACTTACCTTCAAAAACGCCTTATCTGGTAGAGACTATCTAGCCGCGGATAACTTATTTTAGAATTATCCCCAGGAGTCAGACTGGATCTCAATTTTTTTTTCGTGAGCAGTTCCCCTGCGCGGTGGTAGGTGGCGTTGTTCGGCTCCTTGTGGCATGCTGGGCATCATCCATGCTGGAAGTGATGTGTGCGGTGCCTATAAAGGCACCAGCACAGCATGCTAATGTCAGTTTCTTTTTGCGACATTCCATGCCAGAAGCGTGGAGCCACAAAGAACACTGACCACTGGGCTGTGGATCTGGGGCCCTGAAAAGGGAATAGTCCTGTACCTAAAAATCAGTTTGCAGAGTGGGGAGGATGGGGTGGTTGGTAGGGACTCTGCGGCTAGATAGAGTCTCTACCTGATAATGCCTTACCAAAGATAAGTAATGTGTTCATCTGATAGAGACTTCTGGCAGCAGATTCCTTACCTTAGAAAAGATACCCAGGCAATACTTCCCTGTAGGAGGGTCTGCAAACTCGATTTAGACCAGAAAATCCTGCAGGAGTGAACGGACAAAGTACCTGTCTTGATGGACCTGACTATCCAGGCAGTAGTGCTTGGTGAATGTGTGCAACAAAGCCCACGTCGCAGCCTGACAGATGTCAAAGACTGGAGCTCCCGGTGCTAACGCAGTGGTTGCCGCCTTTGCTCTGTTGGAATGAGCATGCAAGCACTCTGGGTGTTGCCTCTTGGCTAATGCATAGCAGATCTTAATGCAGTGCACAATCCACCAGTAGATAGTTCGTTTCTGTATGGCCTTCCCTTTCATGGCTCCGGCATACCCCACAAAGAGTTGAGCGTCCACCTAGAATGGGTGTGTGCGATCAAGATAGAATGATAATGCCCTTTTTGGTCTAGCCGGTAGATTCTCCCCTTTTCCTTAGAGAGGTGGGGGGCAGTGTAATAGTAGACACAGTGAACGAGGTGATCACCTTCGGCAAGAAGGATGCTCGAGTCCGAACCACCAGTTTGTTTGGTAAAAAAAGAGATGGACGGAGGTTTAGATGACAGCACCTGCAGTTCACTGACCCTCCTGGCAGATGTAATTGCCACCAGAAAGGCCATCTTGATGGGGAGGTGCCTAAGAGTGCAGGCATGAAATGGCTCAAAGGGAGTGCACAATAGAAAGGTGAGAACCAAGTTAAGGTCCCATTGAGGCATAAAGAAGGAAGCTGGGGGAAATGTGTTGCAGACCTTTAAGGAACCTATTTACAATAGGGGATTTGAAGAGGGAAGGCTGATCTGGTAATTGCAAAAAGGCAAACATAGCAGACACAAAACCCATCATTGTGCCGAATGCAGAGCCCTCCTGAGCCAGAGTAAGGATAAACAAAAGAATTTGGGAAGGGGATGTAGATAAATTGTTAACCTGTTTGGCTGTACACCATGCCACAAACTTGTTCCAATGACCTGTGTATACCGTCTTGGTGGAGGGATGCAGAGCTGGCAAGATAACATTACAGACTTCGGGCAGAAAGCTGTCAACTGTTGTTGTTCAATCTCCACGCATGAAGGCAGAGCATTGACAGGTTCAGGTGGGGTCCCTCTCCTGCTGCTGCAACAGACGATCCCACTGAAGGGGCAGCCTGATCAGAGAACCAATGGACATGCTCAACAGCTTGGCATCCCAGACTCCCAGGCCCAATCCGGAGACGCAAGGATGACTTGGGCTTGGTCAGTCCAGATCTTCTTGAGAACTCTGGGCAGGAGTGGTATTGGCGGAAATGAGTACAGGGGGTCAAAGCTCCACTCGAAATGAAAAGATTCTCTGAGCAGAACTGCTGACATTGCGCATTCTGTGTGGTGGAAAACAGATCTAACCAAGGCTCTCCCCACTGCTGAAAGAGACGCTGAACCACCTCCGGTTGGAGACGCCATTCATAATCCACTAGGCATCTTAAGATGAGTTAGTCTGCCCTGGCATTCAGAGAGCCCGTCAGGTATTGAACCACCAGGGAAATGCTGTGATGTTTCAGCCATGTCCAGAAGTGCAGAGCCTCCTGACAGAGAGTCCATGACTCCACCCAGCCCTGTCTGTTGCTATACCACATTGAGGAGGTGTTGTCCATGAACACCTGCACTAGCCTTTCTTTTAAGAAGGGTAGAAAGGTTTTCAATGTCATTCGGCTCGCACAGAGCTCCAACAGGACAATGTGGAGTCCGGATTCTGCCGGAGATCAGAGTCCTTTGATCTCTACCTCTTCCAGATGGCCACCCCATCCCAGGAGTAACGTGTCTGTCACTACCGTCAGATCTGGTAAGGGAATGGAGAGGAGTCTCCCGCTGACCCAATCGTGGTCCGTCAGCCAGCACTGCAGATCATTTGCAGTACCCTCTGAGATCTGGACCATGTCGGAAAAATTCCCCTGTTGATGCGCCCTTTGGAACTTCAAGTCCCACTGCAGCACCCGCATTTGCCAACAAGCATGCATCACTAGCAGGATGCAAGAGGCCATGAGGCCCAGCAGCTTCAGACTCAGATTCACTGAAACCCAGAATAGAGGCTGAAATATCAGTTACAGAGCCTGGATAGTCTGGAATCGCTGTTCGGGAGGATAAGTCCGAAACTACACAGTGTACAGAACAGTTTTGATGAATGAGAGTGTCTGAGAAGGGATCAAGTGTGTCTCTGTCATGTTGATAGTTAACCCAGTGAGTGGAGAAGGTCTGCTATAGTCTGAAGGTGGGAGACGACCGCCTGGGGCGAGCTTGCCTTCAACAGCCAGTCCTTCCGATAGGAGAAGACTGGCACCCCTGATCTCCACAGATGAGCTGCAACCACCTTGGTGAACACGCGAGGGGGCGCTAGTAATGCCAAAAGGGAGCGCAGCAAACTGAAAGTGCTCATGGCATACATTGAACAGCAGGTAATGTGTGTGGGTAGGCAGGACAGGAATGCTGAAGTATGCATCCTGCAAGTGCAATGCTACCATCCAGTCTCTGGGTCCAGGGCAGACAGGATTTTAAATGTCTCTATTTTCAGGAAGAAATTAAGAGGGTGCAGGTCTAGGATAGAACAAAGGCGTCCCTGCTTCTTCGGCACCAGAAAGTATTGGTAATAACAACGACAACCTACTTCTGATGCCGGCACCCTCTCTGTGGCTCCCTTGGCCAAGAGAGCTGTCACTTCCTGACGGAGTAATAAGATGTGGTCCTCCGTCAGCCTGTTGCAAGAGGGTGGCCTGGCAGAGGCGTAGTCATACAGGGGAGGGAGAAGCCCCTTTGGACAATCTGGGGAACCCAGGGTCAGATGTTATCAACCTCCAGTGGTGCAGGTGATGGCGTATCCTGCCTCCCACTGTATGCCCATGATGGTTAGAGGGCAAACTAAAGAGGCTTGGAGGCTGCAGCTGCCGGGGGGCTGGTGGACTGGCCCTACATCTGGCTACCTGACCCATAAGGTCTGTGCCTACTGCTTCCTCGACCACAGAAGGGATGGGAAGCCTCTAGGCCATGGTGGCTGAGCGGGTAGAGACGCGACTGGAAGCCCTGTCAGTGGCCACGAAAGGAGCAAAAGGTGGACTGGGGTTGGCGAGGGGCCATGAAAAGACCCATGGAGCTGACTGTAACCCTGCTGTCCTTTGTAATACTCCAGCGCTGAATCCAGCCATCGAAGAGCATGTCCATAAGCGCGGCCTAGACATCCGCTGAAAAGCCAGAAGTTCTCAACTAGGTGTGGCATCTAAGGGCCACCGACGATGAAACCACTCTGCCTAGTGAGTCGGTCGTATCCAGCACACAGTGTATGGTGAAATTAGCTGCGTCTCTCCCATCAGCAATAGCTTGGGAGAGTATTGCTTGGACCTCTTCTGAGACCATAGACAGCACCTGTGCAACAGAGGTTTAGAGCAACTGGGAATATCAGCACAGTGTCAGGCTGGCGGAAGAAAACATCTTTCCCAAGGTATCCAGCTTCTTGGATTCCCTGTCCATTGGAGTGGTAGGGAATGCACAAGGATTTACTCTGAAATTGGAGGCTTTAACCACCAAGCTCCACGGGGTGGGGTGCTCAGTGAGGAAATTGGTGTCCCCTGTGGTGGGGCAATGGTGGCGGCCAATTGCCCTTTTCACAGCAGCCCCTGTGTAGGGCTTGGACCAGGCCATGAGTAGGATGTCTGTGAGGGCATCCTTAAACTGGAGAAGAGATTTGGATGGAGTGACCCTAGGCTGAAGCACCTTCATCAAGATGCTCGTCTTGACAGCCAGAAAAGGTAGCTGAAGGTCCAGGGCCTCACTGCCCTCCTCACCAGTATAGCAAATACAGCTCCCTCCTCCATAGCCAAGGTAGGAGGAGAGACCAAGCCAGTATCTGGAGATGTGTCCAGTTCACTGGCCTCTCCTAAATCATCACACCAGGTGACCTCGGTGACATCTAAAGGCTAGTATTCATCAGGGTCCAGTGGCCCCTCCCAATCACCCTCAAGTTCTAGCCAAAAGGAATAGGGCACAGGCTGCAACCTGGGTGGAAAGGCATCAGTCAGCGCCGGAGTCAGACGACACCCATGCAGCTCAGTGTCGGAGTGGGAGATGAGTATGGGGCCAGCGGAGCCAGGGATGTCAGCAGTGGAGCCGGCGCCGGGGAAGGTTGAGGTGGCATGACCGGCGCCGGTCCGGATCCATCCAAGGGACCCTAATGGCACTCAAGGTCTTGGGGTGGATGAGACGACAATCAACACAATCTTGGTGTTGTGGTTGCGCTCCAAACACCAAAGGCACACAAGGTGTAGATCAGTCACTGACATCTGTCAGTCACATGCGCCACAGGGCTTGAAACCAGCCTTCCTCATGGACATCCCCTGCCACACCAGAAGACAATGTCTCATCACACTTCGACAAAAGGGTTGAAAAAAGGAAAGTAAAAAAGTGCCTGCGGATAGCTCTTCCCAGATCTGCACTGACTGGCGCGGAAAGAAAAGAACTGACATTAGCATGCAGGGGTGGCACCTACATAGGCACCGCACAAGTCACTCCTGGTGTGGACAACACCGACAACGCTATGTGGAGCCAAACAGTGCCACCTACCATCACGCAGAGGTACTGCTCACAAAAAGATTTCTGGATCTAGTCTGACGCCTGGGGATAATTCTACGGTAAGGAAACTGTGGCTAGAAATCTCTATCAGATAACAAAATATAAAACAATCTTAGTTGTTGCAGCTAATGTTTTTACAAAGCAGAGCCAAATATCAGTGGACTGGATTATTGTGCAATTCCTACAAAGCAAATAGTAAATTCAGTTTTCTCTTTCTCTAAGTGCAACAGGTATGCCCAGACCTGGGTCCTACATCCAACTTACTGTTACCTAGGATGCAACCTGAAACTCCCTGGTGAGACCCAAAAAGGCTGAGACTGGTCTGATATTGTATATGTTCCTGGTCAGAAAGGATGTGGCTGGGCTGCTCAGGATCGACTGTTTTTACTAGACAGGGCCAAGTTTGATTTATATAAGGTTGCTCCCTTTTTGACATAGGGATCGAAAAACAATTGACTGGCAGGTAGCCTTCAGTAATGACTAGTGGCTGAGATTAATTCAGGCATTCAACCTATCACTTTTTTTTTCTCCTCAAATTGCTTTTTCATATCATTTTACAAGTAAACAAAGAGCAACACATCTGCACTGGTAGTTCCACCACTGTATTTCCCATGATCCATCTGCACTGGAAGTGACATCACAGGTGAGCCAAAACCTTCTTTAAAAGAAGAAACCAAGCAAAAGGACCTCAATTCCCATCATCCATCTACACAGAGAGCGACATCACTGGATATGCCATCATCCATCAGCACAGAAAGTGACATCTTTGGTTTGCCGCCAAAACCAACTTTAAAAGAAGAAGCCAAACAAGAGGAATTTATTTCCTATCATCCATCTGCACAGGAAGGGACATATATGGATTTCCCATCATCCATCTGCAAAGGAAGTGACATCAATGGTTTGCCGCCAAAACCGTGTTTAAAAGAATAAGCCAAACAAGAGAAATGAATTTCCCATCATCCATCTGCACAGAAAGGGACATCACTGGATTTTCCAAAAACCATCTTTAAAAGAAGAAATCAAACAAGCCCAACCACGGTACAGAAACAGCACTCATCACCGCCACAGAAAATATCAATATGATGCTTAACAGGAGAGACACCACAGCCCTCATTCTTTTGTACCTTTCTGCCAAATTTGACACAGTTTAACAACCCATTCTCAGCAGGCGTAAGTACGAGGTTGGCATCCAAGGAACTGCTCTCTGCTGTATCTGCTCTTTCTAAAGGGATAGAACATAAGCCTGTCACGGTAAACAACCTTCATCACGAAACCGTCACCCCGCATGTTGATTCAACGCCGTCGTTACCACGTCCGCATTGTAACAACGCATACCATTAGCCCGCAAGTCGTAACTACGACTTGTGGAGGGGGGAGAAGGTGTTGGATTTAAAATCCAACACCTTCCCTACTGTCCGCACAGACTGGGGTTGGAATAGTAAATTATACTATTCCAACATCTAGCGCCCCGCACCGCAAGTCGTTGTTACGACTTGCGGGGTAATGATATGCGTTGTTACAACGCGGTCGTGGTCACAACCGCGTTTTATCAACATGCGGGGTGACAGGCTGTGGAAAAAAGAGCCATGTTCGCCTGTCACCTTACTCCTCACAAGCCTGCAAGTTCTTCTGCAGAGTGCCTTAAGGTTCCTCGTTCAGCCCCACCCTCTTCAACGCATAAAGTATCAGTCTGGAGAAACACCATGTGTGTAAATGACATCAACATCCTTACCTGCGCCGATGACCGGCATCTCATACTCTCCTTCTCAGACATGACCCCCAATACAAGAAACAAGTTCACTGCCTGCATAACCGAAGGTGCTACCTGGATAAAAGCCAACTGTCTCAAGTACAACACCAAAAAGACAGATCATCAGTAAAAACTCCTCGTAATGGGACTCCAACTGATGGCTGGCCCAACTCGGACCCATGCCAGCAACCTCTGACTCATCATCGACAGCAAACTAGACGTGATCGCTCAAGTCAATGCAGTCATCCCTTACTTCCACACTCTGAAATGCTGAGGAAGATCTTCAAATGGCTCCAAAGCAACACCAGAAAAATGGCCACTTATGCCCTAGTCACCAGAAAGTTGTACTACGGGAGCAACCTCTACACTGAGATCACCAAGCAACTCACCAGAACACTACAAACCATCGAGAAAACAGCAGCCAGACCCATCCTCAACCTCCCACACAGAACTCATATCACACCACACCTCAGGGAGCTCCACTGGCTCCTTGTACACAAACACGCTCATTTGAAACTCCTCACGCACATTTACGGCACTAAATAACCCTAACAGTGGCCTCTACTTCCACCAACCACCCACACAACTACACTTCACAGGGCTATTACTCGCACACATCCCATGCATACACAGAACCAGGTCAGTTGGACGGCATTCTCTTACATTGCTCCTAAAGTATGGAACAACCTCGCACTTCACCTCAGAGCGTTTTCTTCCTCCTCTGATCCTGGCTTTTCACTTAACTGACCTACCCTAGGCACGGCTAGGCACACACCTGCTCAGCGCCAACGTACACTCGCCGTGATAGTACTTTACAAATACACATACCATAACATTTGGGAAATAACATTTACTTTGTAATGAAAAAGAAACACAATCAAAAAGAAGCACGAAAAGAAGCTGATGAATTAATTATTTTTAGTTATGTCATTGCCAGTGGCGGCTCCTCCACTAAGGCGGAGGTGCGTCGCTCCACTGCTTTTCAGCAGTGTAAAAAAGGAAAAATATAATGATAATAACACAATGTTTTCATTTTATTTTTCCCTGCTGAGGCAGTTTTGCGGACGGGCTGGGCTGCTCTACACACAGAGCAGGGGGAAAAGTGGTGGGTGCTCTTTAAGTGCGCATAACGGTTTGTCCAGCCGTCTTGGGCTGGCCAAACAGTCATGCGCACTTAGCATGCTTTCCATCAGGCTGTATTGCACAGCCTGGGTAGAGAACATGCACAGGCTTCCACTCCCTGTCTGAGCGCCGAACTAGTGCGCTCAGGCCAATCACGATGCTGCAGACAGCAGCGTTGTGATTTGCTTTGGGGAGACTGAATGCTTCCTGCTTCTGTTTGAGACGGGCTTGTCGGGAAGAGACGCGGCGAGACAACGAAATAGAGAAGCGGTAGTGAAAAGGTAAGTGTACTTTTGTTTATCTTCACTTGCCCCACCACTCTCGATGTGGGCCAGCCTCCACTGGTCGTGGCTTCTATATTGCCTGTCACCAGGGCTAACTCAAATTGCTAATAGACCTTATTCAACAGTCCAATTTTCTAGGAAAATCAAAAGCTTTCAGTACTTTTTAGATGACTCTAGTAAATTGCAAAGAAGATATCAATGGAGGAGAATATTACCTCAAGCTGACTTTCATGCTTAGAGTCAAAGTAGGTGCGTGAAATGACACTTCACAAATTAAACAGAAAAATGAAGAAATATTGACAAAATTAATACTACTATTACAAATATAAACTGTAAACATAACAAAATACATATAGAAGATATTTATGTTACCAAAACCATTTGCTTTCCTAATGACCCTTTTTATTATAAATATTTTTGGCTTTTTTAACCCTCTTCCAATGAAACCTCCCTTCCCGCCCCTATCTTATCCTTAAGCTTATTTTACCTGCATTTCCAGTAACATTCAAACTCGCTTGTTCACCATCTTCAACACCAGTACCCTTGCATTTCTGCCTTTTCTCCCCACCTGCCATATTCTGCTCAGCCTCCCCTTCAGGGGGATGTGACCCTTTAGTATTATACAATCATAAAGGTCACTTATTTTAAACGGTGAGTTATTGGGTGTCTCTTGTGTTTTTTAATTGTTGAGGCTTCCTTTTTTAGATCAATTAATTATTCCTATATACATGACAGTATTAGCATTTTCTTTTTTTTGTATTACGTTTATTGAATTTACAGGTGCAACAGTGTTGGTACCTAAAAAGCATCGCTTAAAGCCAGACATTTCTTTTTCAACAAATAAACCAACTCATTACTAGCACAGTCTACCCCCATCATTCCCCTACAACCCGGGGTCAAGTTGTAGTCTCTCTGCTGGCCCTTCATGTTAGTCTATGGGCTGTGGCCCACCGCTCTCGCCAGCGTGCAGCCTCCAGCGGTTCCTGGCGGTCCTTAGCATAACTTATCCTTCTTTCGGCTACTCATGTTCTGTTATCCACCCCTGGTGGTCTCAACAAGCACTCTTCTGTGTCCCAGCTGTCCATATTTTCCCAAGTTTCAAGAGGCATCCCCTGCCCCTCATATACCATTTCTTTCTAGATCTCTGCACCTCTGCATTCCCTTCACCCAGTCTTGCACCCATGTCAGATCCCCGCTCACCCACTTTCTCACGATTTCCCTTTTGGCCAGTAGGAATACCAGATTGACCAGGATCTTTTTGAAGGTTGTCACGTCAGAGTCCTCTCAAATGATCAGCAGCACCAGTGTCGCCTGCCCTTCTATAGGTAGGCATACTGCAGCTTGATGCCTAGTCCGAACCCCCGTCCAGAATGGCTCTAGTCATGGGTTGTCCCATATTGTGTGTAGGAAGGACCCCTGTTGGCCACCGGATCATAAGCACCGGTCATCTGCAGCCCTTCCTATTTTGCAGGATTTCTAGTACAGTAAATCCTGTGTAGTATTTTGATTCTGATCCGGCGGAAGCACGCCTGTATCGCTACTTCTCTGTGGAAATGTAGGGTGCCTCTCCAGTCAGCATCATCTATGTCTCCTACATCTGTCTGCCATGGTGCCCTAAGTTTACTTAAGTCTCTCTGTGTGTTGGTCATGAGCATACCGTACGTCAGGGAAATGGTTATGGAGGGCATTTGTCCGTCCAGTAATCGTCGTTCCACAGGGGAGTCTTCCACAGTCTCCTCTGTGGGAGGGTCTGAGCCTGCAGTGTGTGGCATGGCCACAGGTAGTTAAATAGCTGTTTGATTGACATGCCATAATCTTTCCTTAGGTGTTCAAAGGTCATTATACCGTTCGCATCCCATACATCACCTAGGATAGTCCAATCAGGTCCCATTTTCTGAACCTCTGTAGGGTGGTGACCAGGCCAAGTTTGGTCCCAATCCATAGAGGAGTCTTTGGTGCCGGTCTCTTATCCATCCCATTTCTCTCAGTAATCTATGCCAGATAGTGACCACCGTGACAGTCGCCGGTGGTGCATCAGTCGCCATTCTACCGCTATAGAGGGCATGGGTGTAGCCCTTCGTGCCCAGCATCACTCGGTCCAGTATGAATGCTGGGTCATCCAGCGGGGAATATGCCCATTCATTTACAACACTGGCTTGAGCCACTTTGTAGTATTTCTGGACATTAGGGAGTAGTATGCCCCCCTTGTACACCAAGCGTTGGAGCTTGGAATGCAATACTCACGGCAAACCGGCCAACCATTGCAGAGATCGTACTAGCCTATTTTTTATCTGGAAGAAGGTGGTTGGTATAATGCATGGACTGTTCTGTAGTGTGTATGTAAATCTGGGTAGCGCAATCATTTTAAAAAGAGCTGCCCGGCTCATCAGTGAGATTTGAAGTGTTCTTCAGGGCTTTAGGTCTGCCTCTAGTATATTGACTTGGGGAGAGTGTGTTTTCTCATCGGTGGATAGCCACAGTCCCAGGTATTTAAAGTAGTTACTCTTGCTCTTTAGAGGCATGGGAAAAGACAGCGGCAGTGGTTTCCTGCTGCCCACTGGGAACAGTAGAGACTTGTCCCAGTTGAAACTTAATCCTAAGTATTTTTGATATCTCACCCAGCCTTGCCAGGGAGAAATCCGGCTCTGTCAGGTAGAGCAAGATGTCATCAGCGTACAGCTCCTCCCACGTGGGTGTACATGTCCATCCCCAAGATGGTCCTGACGTCCCTTATTTGTAGGAACCAAAAAGGGGGGCATCTACTCTCATCCCTTCTGCCTGTCTCTCCATTGCCAGCTCTAACAGCATCTGTGACAGGGAGTGTAGGAAGCCAGCTCTGTATTTGATATTATCACTATGTGGTAATATCATGCACAGAGTCCAGGGGTTCCCCAAAAGTGTACAGGGCTCAATGCAAAACCCAAAGTGCTCTATTAGTGGTAGTGTGGTCGAGCAGCCTTAGGCCTAACACAGAGGAGCGTAAGTCATGTATTGCACATGCATAATCAATCAAGGGCACACGACTCAACAAGGAGATCCAGACCAATTTTATAAAATTATACTTTGTATTTTATTTTAAGACCAAGTCTTTATTGCTAAGGTAAGTACGTTTCATGTAAAGGTAGCTTTCACGTTAAAAAATCGACAGTGCAATATTCAAATAGTTTCCTTTGGAGGGAATCAATTGAGGGATGTATCAAGTGAGTATACAACTTACAGTTCCAGTCCTCGGGTGGTCAGATCCACATGGAGAGCAGGGACGGTTATGGGGGACTGGCGCACCCGTGCGGTGCAGATTTCAGTATCTTCTCCGCAGCAGTAGATACCGGCAATGATCTGTTACCCTCGAGGTTGGCGGAGGCGACAAGCGGGATAGGTTTCAACATGCGGCCAACACACTTACCGTCGCGGTCGTAGGCGGTCGATGGCTGTAGATCGGATGGGGTCCGCCATCATCGGATCATCTAGGAGAGATCGACGGTCAGGCAGGGGGTGCAGGAGCGGACCGGCAAGGCCACTAGCAGGAGGGTACAGGCTCTCAGGCCCGGAGCTATGGGCAACTCAGGAAATGGGGCAGAGAGATCCCTCAAGGTTGTGGCGGTCATCCAGTTGCAGGGCATTCTTCGGGCAGGGTAGAGTAGAGTTGCGTCAACACAAGAGCTGGTCCTCTACCACTGCAGTCTTTGGGAATCTTCGGTAGCAGTTAGTCACGTCGACACCAGTGTCGGTCCTCAACTGTGGCGGTTCTTGTAGTTGTTTTGCAGCAGGGAGTCACATCGACCTGGATCGATCTTTCCTGTGGCGGTTCTTCTTGGAGTTTGTTTCTTCTTGGACAGGTCCGATGTCTACAGGAGATTGGAGTCTTTTTCGAAGGCAGCAGTCATCCCAGGGTTTCAGAGATCCCTGGCTGCAAGAAGGGGTTGCAGGTTTGCAGAAGCTGCAGACAGGCCTGTAGTGCTGGGGCCAAGGCAGTTGTCATCTTTAGGCTTCTCTGCAGGGTCATCTTCTTGCTTCTTAGTTCGTCACAGTTCTGAGAGTCAGGTCTGGGGGCGCCCCTAAATACTACATTTAGGAGGTGTTTTAGGGGAGTAGCAGGTAAGGCCAATGGGCACCTTACCTGAGGTGGCTACACCCTCTATTATGCCATCCTCCTAGAGCAGAGAGCATAGACCAAGCCCTGATTGGAGTGGTCCCCCATCCTCAAGATGGCGGGGACTGAAAGGTATGCTTCACCTCACTTCCCCCCACCTTAGGGGTGGGGTTGGCAGAGGTGGGCACAACTCCTACCTTTCGAATTTAGCCACCAGTTTTCCTGCCCAACGTGGGGAGTGTAAGCTAGGGCCACTGACTTAAACGCATGCCCTCTGGTTTGTGTAGAGTAGCCTTACACATTTCAAGAATGTAGGTCTGATACCCATTTTCCAGAAGATTTCAAAGGAAAGGAAAACCTTGGACATTCTCCCCCCGGCTGCTAGTAAAACCCTGACCCATGCTATTGTCACATCTCAGTTAGACTATGGGAATGTCCTTTATCTAGGTGCAACTAAAAAGACTCTTCACAGGCTGCAGTGTATCCAGAATGCGGCGGCCCGCCTGGTCCTGAGTCTACCAAGAAGAGCTTCCTCTAAGCAAGCCCTTGATTCCTTGCACTGGCTGCCCATACAGAAAAGGATTCTCTTCAAGACGCTATGTTTCTGTCACCGCTCCTTGTAGGACAAAGGACAGTCTTATCTACGGGACTTTCTCATTCCTTATAACCCAGGACGGCACCTTAGATCCACCGGAACATACCTGGTCAAAATTCCCAGAATTAAAAAGCATGAATGGGCGCACGCTCCTTTGGCTACCTGGCAGCGAAAAACTGGAATGCCCTACCTTTGTATCTCTGTGCGGAACCGTCAGAGAACCACTTCCAGAAAAATGTAAAACTTGGCTCTCTCAACTTTGAATCACTATCTGCTGTTCTCGTGACCCCTGTTCCATCTGCCCCTTAGCCCCACTTGATTCTTGTGTAGCTGTCTGATGAGAGAAGCTGTAGCGTGGGGACACACCAGTGGTGTAACCAGGCGCTTTATAAATGCTAAAATCATAAGAGAAAATCCCATGCTAGTGAATCTCCGGGAAGTATTCCTTTCTGGTGAGCCTCAGCGAACATGTGGTGTGGTGGAGGCACTATCTCACTGGATATACTTTTTAGGGACTCCATCGATAGATAATTGTGTGCCATATGGGGTTATTATCACGAGAATGTAGTTTCTTTCTCGCTCCCTGGAGCTGAGTCATGCTAAGATTTTGCCTGCCTTTTCACCTACTTTGTAAATGTGTTTCTGTTATACACAGGTTCGCGTAACCATCTCAGGGATCAGTACATGGTACTCCTCCTGCTTCAGAGTAATGCAGATTTTGTGTGCCGGTGAGGAATGCAGGAGATAGTCCTTCTCTAGTTACAGGAGTTCCCCCTCTTTTTTGTTGCATTGGGCATTCCTTTTGCGTTTGTTCCTCACCTACCCTGATATTATCTCTCCTCATAGTATGGCCTTGTTGGACTGCCAGAGCGTGGATGCCTCCCTTGCTGTGTTATTGATGCTTTTAAAGTAATTTTTGGAGGCCTACTGTAGGCGGTCTACCTCTATCAAGTTAGAGATGTGCCGTGCCATGTCATCTCCCCTCCCCCTTGGTTTCCAGTTGTCTAGGCGGACACTTAGTGGTGAATGGTCAGAGATTCCCCACACCATGTATTCCGCCTCTGTGAATCTATGGATTGTTTCCTGCAGTTTGAAGAAGTAATTGATGCAGGAGTGGGTGTCGTGTGCCCCTCAGTAATAGGACTACCCCCATGAGCCGTGTAGCGTTCTTCAAATGTCCCCCATGCCCAGTGCTTGCGTAAAAGAGTGTAGCTTCCCATTCTAGTGAGGGGTAGCCCGTCTGTCTGCGGTGTGGACACGTCTGATGTCATATTAAAGTTCCCTCCCAGTATGGTTAGTCCATGGGGCAGTTCTGTGATCAGATTGTATAGCGTAGCCAGTGTCTCTGATTGTAGCCTCGGATGGACATGTGCATTTATGAGTGCTAACGTTTCACTCTTTCCCATTCTCTCAGTGTCGCAGTGCAAAGGCCTAGGTCGTCTGTACACGATCTGGTGACATGGAAGTGTGTTGCTTTCTTAATTAGGATCACAATGCCCCTGGAACCTGTGGTATAGCCTACGTGGCTCGCCACCTCATACTTCCCCATCATGTGTGTTTCTTGGAGGAAGACAATATCCACAGCATATCTGTTTAACACTTTCGTCACTAGGCCCCCATTACTTTTGCTGCCCAGCCTGATGACATTCCATGTCAGTAGGTTTAGTGTAGGGGTCATCGTGTTTGGTGATTCGGGCCTCCTTTTTATACTTCAGTCAGTCCCCTGGGTCGTGCTTTCCCACTTTATTCTTCTGGATTGTGTCATTTGTTAACTTATTAACCTGAGCCCAACTTCCCATCTATGGTATGTCCGTCACCGCTCCATATTGAGTGTCTGCCACATTAGTGTCTATCTATTGCTCTGCATGATGTTCTGTTGCCATTTGTTGCTGTGGCCCACAACTGAATGGTCCCCAGTGTGTTGGTTCCTCCAATGGCACTCATCTGGCACTCAGGTCAGTATCCTTCTGTGTTCACGAGTCATATTATCTCATCCGCTGTAATTGGGGTGACCCTAGGTGATGAATGTCTGTCCTCCTGGGCACTCGGTTGTGAATCCCCCTCGCCAGTCATTTCCTGCTCCTGTATGAGTCCTTCCCAGAGATTTGTGGTCTGAGGATCGGTCTCTGAATCTCCGCCACCACTTTTCCTCTTCCAGTTTGGCTTGGTCCTTGGTGGGAGCACAATGGTACGTTTCCGGGATCTGTGTGATCTCTTTCATTCCTGCCAGCGCTCGGTTGTGTGTGGCTTTCCAACCAGTCCCATACCTCTACCGCGGCCAAGAAGAAATTTGCGGTGCCTTTGTCAGTTATTCTGAGCTTTGTCGGGAACATTGAGGCATATGAGATGACCAGATGGCGCAGATTTTGCTTCACTTCATGAATGTCTCGCGTTGCCTTTGTACTGTGGTGGTATAGTCAGGATAGATATGTACATTGTTCCTGTCTACCCTCCTGGGGCCCTGTGTCCTCGCTTTTAGTAGTATGGCTTCTCTGTCACGGAACTAAAACAGTCTCGCCACAGTGGCTAGTGGTGTGGCCCCTGGTTGTGATGGTTGGCCTGGCGCTCTATGTGCCCGTTCCACTGTGTACCAATGTGACGCCTTCCCTTCTAGCACCACAGACACAAGCCAGTCCTCCAGGAATAACTGCACAAAAGCGCCCTCCATTCTTTCTGGGAGACTGACCAGGTAAAAGTTTCTGCGTTGACCACATGTCCCTTCAGAGAGCTTATCCCCGTCTCCAGGACCTATATTTGGGTGGCTGGTCATGGATGCCTGGCTGCTTCTGTGCCAGCGTTGACTCTGCCTCAATCAACCTCTCCGCCATCTTTTTGTAGTCACAACAGCGCCACATCCTGTACCACTGGTTCGATTTTTTTTCCAGGGCCAGCTTGGTGTCTTGTATGGCCCCTAGTATGATGGGCGTGTGTGCCCCCAAGTTGTGTTCTTATGGGGGAGTTCATTTGTTTTTGGTCGCACCATCTTGGGTCCCTTAGGTGTGGTGTCGGGTCAGAGCAATCCTCAACACTGGTCCCATGGAGTGGTCAGGGCTGAGTCAGATCGCAGGGACGCCACCAGTGGTTGCCTCGGTACGGAACCTAGGTATGTGTTATTGCTTTTTCTTGAAATCTCATCTCTCATTTGGGTATGCCAAGCGGGTGGGCCTTTCTACCTTTCGAGACTGGCTTCACCTCTGCATCCTGGGCTTGGGCCCCTCGCTGACTGGTCCCCCCATACTCTCTCATCCTAGCTAGGTCTCACACCTCCTCTTTACCTCTGCCAAGACACATGACCATGCTCTATACCGTGACTGGTGCTGTGCCCCTTCACCGCTCTGTCTCCATGGTCCGCTCCTGTTTCTGCATGTGTCCTCGCCCTGCACCTCACCAAGTTTCAGTGTCACCCTCCTCACCATCGGGCCACGTGTGGTCAGGCGGTGGTTTCGTGTCAGAGAGGAGCATCCAGGGTCATGTTTTGCGTGGTTCCTCACTCAACGTGTCAGTCCACCTTGCCTCCTCAACCTTGAACCCAGTCATCCCCGCCGCTCCAATTCTGCACCTCCATGGCCAGTAACATCCTCCCCCTATGCAGCCTTCCTCACTCCGTCATAGGGGGAGAGGTCGATGCGTTTGCATTGACTGCGGCAATCTTTCTGACCCCTGAGGTGTAGCGCCACACTCGGGATGTCATGTGGGGCCTCTGGGACAGCAGGATATTGTCTGTCGCGGACCGTCCGAGCATGACAATCACACTGCTGTCTCCATTCGTCCCTGGCCATGCCCCCCCAGTATTTGCACTTTCATTGCTAGAACATTTAGGCACATTTTATCGTTAGAGAACCCAGTGGGTCAATTGAAAATGGTTTCTAGTGCATGCAGTTGTGGCAACTGGGTTTGGCCGTAGCAAAATGTATCCAGCAGGTACAGTGAAATTAAATTCTACAGGTGAAATGAAAGAAACGAATGAAGAAATAAACACAATTTGACACCGATAACCAATTCCAAAATGCGCCTGGAATTTAATAGCAATAATTTTAGCCGATGTTCAAAATCCATAGGCAAGCAAGAAAACACACTAAAATGATTTGCAACCAGTCAACTGGGATCTCCATGACAGTGATACGCAAGAGAATGTATTGGTTCTGTTAAGAGCAGAAACCTTTCTCCTCATCACTAAAACACTGTGGGGTCATTCAAAATGGTAATTTACACTTGTGTGACTAGTTTATTCATGCAATTTTCTCTTACATTTTCGAGTAACTTTAATACTTTTGCTTATTCATAAAATCTGAGAGCAAAGTTACTCAAAGGTGCAGACTTACACGTCTCTATCCTCTAAATCAAAGGGGTGGAGTGAAATGTATGAGTGTAAGTTACTACTGCCAAAAAGAACTGTAGTAAGTCCAGCCAACCTGGCCATTCACTGATACTGCAACACCCTCCCCTTGAAACTGGCCCCCAGTGACACAAGCAGCCACCACCCTTCTGGCCCGCTGGGAAAACGCCTGATGCCCGCTACTGCCAGTCCCGCCCTGGTCCCGTTTTCCAGCCCCTGGCACTCCCACATTTACTGCTAAGTAGTAAACTTACAAGTGTGAGAATCTCCTCATAGACTGGAGAGGAGAGGTGTGGTCTGTGACTGGCGTTTTGCAGTACTTTAGTTGTACTGTCACAGTACTACTAAATGCAGTTTGTGAATGGGCCCCTTCATGATTACGAGTTCATATTTTTTTTTACTTATCAAGCAAAATGTTCGGTGCTAGAAAAGGGTTTCCAGTATCAGCGCTAGATATGCAAAACCAGATAGCTGCCTCACCGCTGACACCTCCGAGCAGAACGTTTACCTTTCCCCTACTGTAAGAAAGGTGGCTATTATTTTTAACTTTTAATGTATTCACCCCTGATTGCTGTGTGACACACTACAGGCCTTAATTGCATGCCGGGTGTAGGGTGACGGTGTGTGCACAGTTGCCAGCAGTGATTACGGTGAAAGGCATCTTGTGTCCAGGTGCCTGGGGGGGGGGGGGGGGAGCTGGCCCCTCGCTCGCTATTCATACCGTGCTGACCCGTATGAATGCATCCGGCCGTGGTGGGCCCCCAGCCAAGCGCGCGAGCTGGGTCTTCGGGCCTTATTCACGGCCCTGGAGCTCAAGGGGTGGTGGGGGGCGGGGGATGGGGTCGGAGGGGTGGGGGGCGGCATACGCGGTATTATCCCGTCTCCACGCTTTCGACCTCTCTTCCGGCTCAGATCTGCAGGCCCCAGAGACGCGAGCCGGGTCTTCGGGGCTTATTCACGGCCCCGGATCAGGCCCTGGAGCAGGGGGGGTGGGGGGCAGTACGGGTATATCCCGTCTCCAAGTTGTGGCCTGTCTTCCGGCTGCAGGCCCCGAGGCGCGAGCTGGACCAAGATGGATGGCTCACTGGGGAAAATGTGCTCGTCTGGGATACAGCCTCCTTTCCGGACCATTTGTGAAACGCTATTTGACGCACGTGTCTAAATAAAGATCAGCTCTGGAGTCAGAAAGAGGGCCTGCAAACCTCAAAAAATATCTGTAAATTGAATTATTTTGCTAATGCAGAAGACTGGGCTAAAAAAACCTTCCTACCGTAGACCACGCTTCACTGCCAGAAGTAGGCACACGTATGTATGCAATGGACCTGTAAAGGTTTTTCAAATACATGGTTGTCTCGTCTGAAACTTTTATTTGTGTGATAGAACGGGAATGTTTAGGGAGCTCTTAAACGATGCCTCTAAACTGTTTAAGAGAGGGTTTAAATATTTTACATGCATCTTTATCCGCTGTATTTGTGACTGATCACCACTGTATTGATTAATATGTTATGTGGACTTTTTATTTGTTATACATTGTAAAAATTCTAAAAAGCAATAATAAAAAATCATTGCCTTATGTGGACTTTCACACTTGGAGAAGATGTGTGCCTGCACAACCCCAGACTGCAGCAGGAACTAAGTGTAAAGTGACTGACTAAGATAGTGCATTAAAATAAAACAAAAGTTGCAAACATGCTGCAGTGGGTTTCAGTGGTAAGGTCTATCAAGGCCGCGACCGGCGTGAGATTGCTTCTGTTCCCATACTGACGGGACCTAGTCTGGCAGTTGCTTGAACTGGACTATTCCTATTGGAGCAGGAAAAGGGCCTGATTACGAGTACGGTGATCCCAAGTCTGCTGTACTTGCAATGGTCGAACAGGTGTAACCTCAGCGGTCCAACCGCTTGATTAAAAGTGCAGTAGTTGGACCGCAACACAAGCCCGCCACCACCCCCAGTATCCTGGATCCCGCGACGTTGGGTAGCTGGCCACAATGGCGGTGGTGCCGGTGCCAGCGCCACCGTGCATATTACATGTTGGCTTTCCGACAGCCGTTTTATGGCTGGGATCCCGCCATGAAAAGCTTGGAGGAAAGGCAGGGAGAGGGCCCCAAACATGGCCTCCATGCGTTCGCGCCCAATGGCCATTGCCTACACTGTGGCACACGCACTCTGTGCTATGCATGACATGATGCATGGTAACATTGAGCGCACAACAGTGCAAGGGCTGCAGTGTGGCGGCATTGCCTTCAGGCCCACTCTATGAGCCGAAACATGCCACTGTAGCAAGAGCACCGCCATCAGACTGCCAGGCCGGCAGTCAACTATGAATACGTCAGTCTGGAAGCCGCAGGCTTCGTGGCATTCTCGCGACTACCGCAGTGGCGGTCGGACCGCCAGTCTTGTATTCGGACCCTAAGTCTGATTTGCACCAGGCTGCTCATTGTCTGTAATGGCACAGTGGATAGAAAACAAACAAGCATTTGCAATGCGTCTCCCATTTTTGAAAGCTGGAGCTATTGGTGTTGTAATTTATAATATTTTTTACTAGAGGAGTCTAGAGGACTAAGAATGAGGAATTTCCACTGGGAAGAGAGACACAGCTGCAGCCCTGCCTAGAGGACTTAGAATGAAGAATTACCACTGGGACCAGAGAAGCAGCTGCAGCACTGTCTAGAGGACTCAGAAGGAGGAATTACCGATGAGACCAGAAAAGCAGGTAGCCGCACTGTCTAGAGGACTATTTGAAAATGGTGGCATTCATCTTGGTTCACTGAGCATAACTTTCCTGGTGTTTCATTGTGTCCTTGCTAGGCAAGCATGCTATGGTGATGCTATAGCCTGGACCTTGCTACTTGAATTCAAGATGTTCTTTTGCAAAGAATATTTGCTTCCGTGAGGGTATGTTGGAGGGCTTTTTATGACATACAGAGAGGTATTCTGGGCAAAAGTTTGTGTTTAGCAAAATAACTTTGTGGCATATAAACCATTCTCTTAAGACTTTAGAAATTGTTGCATTAAACCTGGGGTTTATCCTGTGACACAACAGGAAGGATACCTTTGTTAGGATTATGTCACATATAGGTGCCTATTACAATCTCGGTCGGAAAGCCTTGGTTTCAATTTTGACAATCTAATTACAATCTAGGCATTCAGAATTGGAACAGGCCGGCCATTCCGGCTGGATTCTGACGGGGCTCAAGGATCCCGTTGGCCAGTCGAAGACCAGCCTGTAATCCTAATGGACAGTGTTTTCGCCGCTGGATTACAATGCTCGGTTTCCCACAGGCTTTCCATGCCGGGCTTTCCGGCATGGAAACCCTGTGGGAAACCGACATTGGGGGCCCCTAGTAGGGCCCCCTTCTCTTTGCTGCCTCTGGTTGGGGGCCGATGGGGCATCTATGGTGGTGCCCACCTGTTCATACCTGCCCCATGTGGCAGGCACCGTAAAGTGCCTGCCATGTGGTGCAGGGATGAAAACAATCTCCCATTTCTCTAAGGGAGCTTGTGCTACGGCCAATTTACGACAGCAGCACAAGCTCTCATAGGGAAATGGGAGTATGCGACTGCACCATGTGCGGTCGCATCGTAATTCTGCGTTCAGGACCGGAGGCTGGTTGGTCGGTCCCGATTCTATGATGATGTTGGTCAGAGGCGACTCTGACCAACATCATAATTGGCCCCATAATATGTTTTAATGATATGGTACTAAGAGTTATTAGCAAGCGATATTTAAATTCCAATGCTAGAAACCAAAGGATATTAATACTTTTCAACTACAATTTGCAGTGGTATGAGTCACAGAGAAGCACATAATTATAGAGCTCGAGGGAATTACCTTACTAATAGGGAAAATTATAGAAAAGCATACCCAAGGATACAATTTTTTTGTTATGCTTTAGTTTCATAAAGAACAAGTTTTATATTGAAGCCCAGAGGGATGGTGATACCACTATGGCATACACATAATTTGTTACAGTTGTTATAGATGCAGAATTTATATGGCATATTACTAAGATCTCTGCTATTGCCTTTAGATACCCACTTCGACCTGGGCCTGGTGACCCTTTTTTCTCTCTTAACCCATTTCCTTCTCCCCGTGTCTGCTGCTGATCCTCTTGCTCTTGTGTATGGGGTTGTTAGTGGAGCTTGTGAGAGACGGAAGAGTGTGTCACTCCGGCTGGATCCAGATTAAAAGGCGAGTGCTTTATGATGCTAACATCCCTTAGGGAATGACTCGAGGCTCAGTATTCTCCCTAAGCCACTTCAACTTTTTCTTGACTCCAGTGGCCAAATAGTCGATTCCTACAACAAAGGACTCAATGTGCATGCTGACAATACCTACCTTATAAGGAACTTATAGAACTGCATAGGTGACCAAAAAAGAAAGGACCCTAACTGAAGAGGATACAAATCAGAAGATGGCAAACACACTTTGCTCTGATGCTCTCAAGTCAGAGATCTTCCTGTGGACCCAACTGGCCACATCAGCCCTCACACCCCATTATTTGGTTCCCCAAAGGGCCGGTGCTGATGAAATGAAAACTGGGGTCAACCCTTTACTCCTCTTCGACCTTTTTCCACTAAGGAAGAGGGCGACCGACATATCCGGAGGTCTGAATCTCTGACTGAGTGGAACATCAGCAGAGCTAGGACATGGAGTGGGAAAGTGTGAAGTGTGAAAGGAAAACAAAGTCGGGTTCAGAGAATGGGAGTAATGAGGAGATAAGATAGTAAAATAATTTAAGAAGGGGAAAAAGATAAAAAGAAAAAGAATGGGGCGGGTGTGTAAAAGCAAGAGATATGGGGAGTCAGCAAATAAATGGAATGAGAGAAACAAGGGCATAAGAGAGTGGGGAGAAAAGGGTTAAAGGGAGAAGGAGAAAAGATTGACACTGAGGAAGAGAGTAGAAGAAAGGCAGTAAGATGAGAGAAGTGGAAGAAAAGTGTGGGAGAAAGCAGAAATGGGGCACTGGGAATTAAATATAGTTGGGATGAGAGAGTGAAAGAAGGAGGCGCTATTGAAATCAAGGGAGAGAAAGAAAGGAGCGAGAGAGATGCACACATGTAGCATGCTCCACATGAGTGAATGGCAGGTGTCACTCCTCCAAGCCAGATAAGGAGCTAAAGGAGTCCTACTCAGAGTTTACTTTGTAAAAGAATAAGTGCATGGGCCCAGGTTTTGCTCAGACATGTTCAGCCAGTGCTATTGAATGTTGGTGTGCCGAATACTAAGGCTGCATAGTCTTAATTCTACCTCATGCCTCTTTAATTCAGCGCCAGATATCCCCTGCCCAGGGGTGGCCGGTAATTTGGCAGGGAGGGGGTGCGGGCCACACACACCCATATATACACTCACCCATGCATTCACTAACGCACACAGACACCCATTCACAACACGTACAACAAATTCAAATTTTTTTACATACACACAACAAAACATTCAAAAACATAAAACTTACCTGCCCTGTAGCTCCCAAAGAGGAAAGCCTCAGAGGTCCCAGGAGGGTTGGGAGTGCTGCCTCTTCTCATTGGCTGACCAATGAGAAGAGGCAGCAGTCCCTCACTGTCACATGGTTGCAGAAATAAGGCAGAGAAGAGACTGCATAACTCTCGCATCCATGTCCTTAATAGAATTTTCGATTCACGTCAATGGCAGACCAGACTGCACATAAAAAGAAGGTTCTCCCTATCCATTTCAATATTGTGGTGATACTCAACCATCAAAATAGAAGTCTCGAAATCAGAAAAATTAAAGGGCTCTCCTTTGAACTTGCTTATCCCATTCTAAATTGGCATCACCACCTGGGGAGCAAATTGAATGTTTTAGAGGTGTGCGAAATTTGCATAATTTGCTGTAACTTAATTACATGAAATGAATGCAAAATTATAGAATATTACACATAACTATGCAAAATGGATCTCTCAGTCAAAAAATTACTTGAACAGTCTGATTGGAGAAAACGTTAACTCCAAAATGTAATTCTGGGTTGGTTTCTAGTCGCTTGTATTCAAAACACTGTCGCTTGTATTTTGATTTGAAGTTTTACACTCAAAAATGACTCAAATGGTCTTGGTAAAAATATCTACCTGAAATGCTGCTCATGTTCAAAATATTGCCAATCGTGCTATAACATTACCCGTACAGTATATCTTGCATTGAACTTTCTCCCCGAAAAGGAGTCTCATTATGCAATATGACGTAATCTCTGTAAATTCATGTAAATTTCATCACGTAAAAAATGTGTCAACATTATGCCAATCACACGGTCGTAATATATTTTTTTGCTCAAGCCCACAATGTACTTTATTCACCAAGGAAATAGAAGAAAAGACTTTCTAAAGAACCCCACCCTTACAAAATCTGACTATCATACAAGTCATTTATAATGTGAAGGAACGAAAACTGAATTAATAATAAAAGATGGACAGTTAATTAACCAATGGCAGACGTGCCACAGCGTTTCACTGTTGATAGAAACTGACACAAGAACCAGTTAAATTTCAAAAAGCAAACCAGTCTTTTAACCAAGGGGGGCTCCTCTGCAACGGTGGAGGAGCGTTGCCCCACTAGCTCAAAGCCAGCACCTGAAAAATAAAACAATATACTATAATCGTTTTATTTTTCATTTGCAGGCTCTGAGCCAGCGTGGGTAGGGAGGGGGGAGGAGGACTGGTTGTGCACTTATAAGTGCGCATGTGTGTTTTGGCCAGGGGTCTCAGGCCGGCCAAACACACATGCGCACTTCGGTTTCTCCAGCCCGGCTGCATTGTACAGCCGGGTTGGAGAAACAGCACAGACTCTCTGTTGTGAGTGGAGCGTGAAAGCAGCTCGCTCAGGCGAATCCCCATGCTGCTATCATGGCATGAGAGCAGCGCGGGGATTGCACATGGAGTCTGTGATGCTGCCACAGTGCCTGCTGGGACAAGGAAGACCACCGAGGCGCAACGCTGAGGCGGCCGGCAGCTTCAGGTAAGTGTTCCTTTTTTTAATTATAATTAAACTCCCCCCCCTCCCTGCCCCCCACCCTGTGCCTCCTCCACCCACCCACCACTTTTTGTTTGTGGCGGCTGCTAGTTCCAAGTCCTACCGCTGCACAGCGTCCTCTCTACATATAATCCTCAGGTGTCAGAAAAGTTCCATAAAAGTTGAGTTTTCATTTCAAATTCTCATCTCTTTAAACATCTTCATGCATTTTTTTTTTCCTAACAAAACATTATTTCCACCGAACACGTATTTTGGGCCTGGTCACCTTCCGGGTCTGACGGGCGTATAAACAAATGTCAAAGGGGTATGGGAGTTGTTTTTGCCTTTCTCATAATAAATGGATTATGAAGGGAGTTTAGGCTATCCTACACTGTGCTTACACTATCCACCATCTTGCATTGATGTCACAATGCATCACGTGAAGACTACTACTGTCGTTTCTTGTTCTAAATAAAGAACTACCCTAATGAACAGAAAGCGTTCCCAGAGATTTTTCTGGCAGTGTACTTAACCAAGGACATTCCAACTGTCTCAGGATTTTGATGTTCAATGCACCATCCAGCATGCTCGAATAAACTGTGAGAATGTCTGGAATCCATGCCATGAGAGAATCTTCAAATGTATTCTGTAGCAAAATGTTTCTTCTCACTCGTTCCCCGTTGGTGCATATCCGGAGAGCCATGAACTTGTGTAGAACTGTATGAAAAAGTCTTTGTCTAAAGCCCTAAAAAAGGAGGTGTAGGTTTTTGGACCCCGGAACCCTTACTCTTCACCTTTAGAAGGTGAATCTATGCCAGATTTCATGTAGAACTGTACTGAGTTCTTTGTACTTATTACCTACACGCTTTGCTGCTAAACTTGCTGCTGGTAATTGAATATAATTGCCTAATTCCTTACATAAAATTTAAAACAACTCTTGTCCATCATTCTCATGAGAATCTTTTGCAGTGGTGGATCGCTGAGAGCGTGCTGCGGTGAGGCGGGGCGGGGGAGGGCCAGGGTGTGGGGGTAGTAAACTCTGACATACGGAGGATCGGAGTTACTACCCCCCCTCGCAGCACTCCCTCGGCGAGCCGCCACTGTGCCTTTCAGCATTGATTACTGAACTTGATTATTATGTTAGCGACGGCCCAATCGGGGAGCACCACAGTTCCTATTGGGACTGCATCCCTCCCGGTCCACTGGCGTGCCTTCGTTAACCTCATCGGCCGGGAGCCATCCGACCGTTGCCGCTCCGCCCACACACGGCTAATTCCTCGCCTGTGCGGGCGAATTAATTGGTGGGCGGAGTTCGGACGGCTCCCGGCCGTCATGAGCACACGCCCACCGTGATTTATGACGGCCAGGAGCCGTCCTGGGTACCTGAGCGCCACGCCCAGCTACGCCCCACCTCGCATCGCGGCAGAATTTGCCACGCGTGGAAGGGGTTAAGCAGGCCCGGACTGCCCGTAGCGGGCACCGGGCAATCCCCCGGTGCGCCGCACGGGCGGGGGCCGGTTTTGGGCCCCTGGGGGCCGTTTTTGCCGAAAACCGGCCCTCGCAAAGAGCTCGGCAGCACCCCCAAGCCCCGGGGGGCCGGCTGAGCACTTTGCCAGGGCCGGTTTTGGTTCCCAGTCCGGCCCTGGGGTTAAGGACACGTTAACGCGCCAACAGGAGAAACAAGCACTGGAAACGACAATAAATGGTCTAGTAACAGATACGTTATCATGAAGAGAAAATCATGAGGTCATCATTGGAATTACCCAAAAAGCCCAACAGAAAATCGAGTTACACAACTTTTAATTAACGAAATGACTTGTCCCAATGCTCATAGCACTATTATTGGTCCTTGCTGCAGTGCTGTCGTGTTGGGCCTTAGGCCCACATTATATGAATGGTAGATATAGACACCAGGCGAGATGGTTAGAAAACTGGCCACGAGCACGTGCACCCGGGCCCTTTTATTAGCCGGGGTCACGTCACTCGTGACACCCGTGATGGATGGGTGAGGGGGTGCATGTGTGTCCAGCCCTCGAGGGAGTGGCTGGGGTTACAGCTTCCTGTGAGACACTAGAACGTGTCTCGCAGGACACTACATTCCTCCCCAACTTTATTGAAGGACAAACAAAGTGTCAGTCCAAACTGTGGGGAAGAAAACAAACGGTTAAATAAATACCACAGGGTCCATCAGCTTCTCGAGTCAGGTGGCAGGACGACATCAGACGTGGACTGGTGAACTTGGCTTCCAGCAGGACCTTCTCGACAGGCACCCGTTATTTAACCTGAGGGACTCAGGACACGGCCGCTGGCTTGGAGACGCCCGTCCGTTCACTGACAATGTCATGTCTTGCTGTCTTGCCTGGCTTCATCTTGACTGATGTCGGTGATGGTCTGTGGTGGGGTCTAACAGTTCCTTTAAGTGTGCTGCGTCGTGACCATGGATGGAGTCTCACATGAGGATTCACAACAGTGTTGCTGGACCGACTGTCCCTGTTGAACCGCTTGGCTGTGACCGGTACCCTGACGGTGGGGCAATGTCTCTCCTCACTCTCCCGCCTGGGGAGGCCCGTCGTCGGGGTTGCTGCGGGACTGTAGGAAGGCTGCACTGGAGCCGCTGCTTGTGTGCCATCTGCCAGCTGCAGGACCGCCGAGGAACCATTGCTTGGTTGCACGCACAACCCTCACGGGTGGATGGGTCTTGGTCAAGACTGGCACTCGCTGCCGCGGTTCCTGTGTAGGCCAGGTTCACAGGTGGCTTCTGATTTTGTTTAGCCGGCTTGTGTGGCACCGGTTTCGGACCCCAGTCCATGGGTACTCGGGGAGTGGTGTTTGACGCAGGTGTTGATGGCTGGCGTGGTGATGGTTGCCAGCCATGTGGCGAGTCGGAATGACAGGTGTTGGTGACTTGCTGGTATGGTGCGGATGTCAGGATAGACCTGGGCAGCCACGTGCCTCCGCCTTGCCGATGTTGAGTGTCTGTGGCGGTTTAACACGTAGAGTGGGTTGACCCTCTCTTGCCTGGCTTGGGGCCACTGCCGACTCCATCTTGCAGCGGTGTGAGGGCAGACACTCAGAGCTGATCTTCACCCATGGCATCTGCAGACAGGAGCAGGGATGCCACTTGACTTAGACTGCCGACGCTTGGGGATGGACGGTCGCCTGGGGAAGCGGGAGGGTGAGACGCGGTTTGCGCTTGCTGCGGCTTATGTTCGGTTCACCTGTGGAGCTGTGCCCAGGGACGTCGGGTCGCCCTGGTGGCTGTCTGGTGTGTCAGGATGTGCTCTTGGCTTGCTGTGAGTCCTCGGTCTTCTCCCTTTTCTGGTCAGTTCAGCCCACCTGTGTGTTCCCGGTTTTCAGGGTGACAGGGCTGTCACTCTTCTTTCTTCGAGGGCGTTGCGCTTGGACCTCGAGGCGGCGCTGTCATGGCGCCGGCTTCTGCCTTCGCTCCGGCGCGCTCCTTACTTGCTGGGCGACGTGACGTCCAGTCGCGTGTCGCTGGCGTTGGAGCGCCTGTTGCTGTGGCGGCCGCCACGTGGAGTGTGCGACTCCTCTCTTGCCTGTCGTGGGTCACCGCCGACTCCATCTTGAGGCAGTGCTGAGGAGGACACTGTGTCGCGGACACTGTGACGCTTCCGGGCCGCTGCGGGTGCGACTCCTTCCTTGCCTGCCGTGGGTCACCGCCGACTCCATCTTGAGGCTGTGTTGAGGAGGACCCTGTGTTGCTTTCGGCCCACTGCGGGGCTTCGCTGGTGCAGTGGGGACGTGGTCGCTCTCTGTGCTGCGTTCAGCTATGTTTCTTTTGCGGAGATGTCTCTATCTCCCGGGCGCCTGCCCGTGCTGTCGGATTCACTGGTGTGGTCTTCTGCGCACTTCGGACCACGTGCGCTCCATCTTCGCCTTGGGCGCTCCCTTCTGGTACTGGTGTGCCTGTGGTGTGGTTGGCGGTTGTGCCTGTTCACCAGAAGGGGCGGGTGATGCGACCTCCTTCCCGGCGGTGGCGTTGGGCAGCCACGTGTGGTGCGTGCTCTGCACCAGTATGTCGTTGCGCTATTGCTGGGGGCAGCTTCGCATGAGACATCGCTGTCTTAGCTGGTCGTCCTTTCTTACTAGTGGTGGCTGTCCGTGTATAGCTCTGAGTTTCTTCTAGCTCCTTGCGGGGTTTGTCAGTCTCCCACCCCCCGTACTTTGCAGAGGTGGCAGGTGGTGCTCTTGCCTATATGATGCTGGTTTGCACTGGTGCAGCTTGGGGCTCTTGAGTGTGGCGGCTACCTGGAGACTTTACGGTCTTCGAAGGTGTCCTTGCTGGGCTCACTTGCAGGGTGCTGAGGGCCACTTCATGGGCTTTCTTCTTTGAGGGTCCGTCTTGCTGTGCCTAGTGCAGTCTGTCTCAGCAACTGGGCGTGAGCAGGCAGTCTTCCTGGTGGAATCGTTGGGCGGCCACCTGTGGTGCGTGTTCTGCACCATTCGTTTCTAGTGCTGTTGAGGGGGGGGGGGGCAGTTCCTTTGAGATGTTGCAGTCTGTTCTGCCTGCTGGTGTCTCACGGTTGCGTAGAGTCCACAGTAGCGCTCCTGCTGTGGTGGACATTTGCCGATCCTTGCTGGGTTTCGTTGCTGCTTTCGCTTGTAGGGTACAGTGCTGTGCTGCTTGTCACTGGTCTGCTGACGTCGGTCGCGGTGGGCAGTCAGCGTGCTGGACCGCTCTTTGGATGCGCCGGTGCAGACCTCTTGCAAGGATCACTTTGCAAACTCCTCTTGCTGACCCTGCTGCTTCTGGCAGGGTAGCGGGTGTCAGGGCCTCTCTATAGTGGCGCTTGGATTGACGGTTGCGGGTTAAAGCTGGCTGCCTGCTCTGGCCAGGTAGTAGGTCTTTTCCTCGGCGCGTTACTTCTGGGGGGCCGCCAGGTGACGCTGTTGTCGTTTTCTGGGATTCGCACATACTGCTGCTGCTCCCATTTCGCAGGCACCGTAGAGGGTAGAGGTCCTGTTGTGCTGTGTGTGGCTACTAGATGGCACAGGTCCTTTTCACTGGGGCACTGACAGCCTTTCTCCTGTTGCACGCTGACTCGACTCCAAGTGCTTATGGATGTGGGTGTTGCGGTAGTTCCTGTGGTGACCTGCTGGTGGCGAGGTACGGGTTCTCTTTATCTTCTCCAGGTAGGTGGGGGGGGGGGGGGGGGGGCAGCAGCCTGCTGAAAGGCTGCTGACAGAGTTGGAGGCAGCCGTTTATTTTCTTTTTTTTTTTCTTTTTTGCTCAGACCCTCTCACTGGCCAGCAGGTGGCAGTCGCTTTAGAACACGGCCTGAAGACAGACGGGAGCAAAACTGTGTGGAGACAGGCCCACTCCCTTAGATGGGGACACAAGGTGCTGGCTGGTTCCTCCTTCACATGGCAGGGTGCAGCTGCAGACAGGAGGCCTTGGCTGCAGGGACGTCCCGTGCATGAGGCGGTGCTCAACATGCACTGTGAGGTGAGGGTGCGGGCTGTGTTCTATGCTGGTGGTAGTTGTCTATGGGTGACCCATCGTGTGCAGCAGGGTCTGATGGCAGTCTCACGATGTCGTGCTGGGTGAGGGCGCTTCCGTTGTCTGTGCTCCTTCTTCCCTCACTTGTGAGTTTATTTCTTGTGCAGACGTGCTCTGCTTGCAATCTTCGGAGCCAGGGTGCTGTTCAGCAAGGAGGCCGCCAGGTGGCGCTGAAGCGCTTCTCACAGCCTTAGGCAGCTGTCTTGAAACTGGCCGCGCAGGACACTGGTACTAACTTAATAGGTGTGGCGCTGCGAGCAGTTGTGAGGCCTGTGCAGCCGGTCTTTGGGTCGGAGCAGTTTCCTTGATGCCGTGTTTAATTTCGACCCTACGGGTCTCATAGGAGCAGATGCGGGCAAAGTTAGTGTCATGCGGATGCCACTCTATCCTTGACTGTTCCAAGGTAACTAAAGCCCAGTGACATGGGGTACTGCATTACTCGTTCCCGGCAGGGTAGAGGGGGGGGGGCGTCCTCGGGCTGGGACACTATTACGCCGCACTCTGGTCAGTGTCTGCAGGCTTTCGCTCTCCGCTCGGTGTGAGGGGCACTCTGAGCTCGTGGTGACAGAGTACCTTGCTCTTGACGCGGTGCAAAGCGGGGATTCAGGCACCCCGGGCGCTTTCTACCTTGTGGCAGAGCTTCTTCTGTTGCGCCGCTCGGTGCCCTGAAGGGCCGCAGTGATCGTTTCCTTCGCTGCAGGAGGTTGGGCCCGTTCAACACACCCACACAAGCGCTGCAGGGGACGGACTTGAGGGCATGGTCTGACAGCGTGGTGCCGGGCCGCTGGCTTCACTAATCCGGTCGACGCCCCAGGCTAGCCAGGTAGGAGCCAGTGAAGCGGGGTATTTCAGCAGGCAGTACAGCGCCCGGCTCAGCAATAGAGGGACGAATCTGCCTATCGCCCGACATCGGGGCTTGTAGGGCCTCTCGATTGTGGCATTAACAGCTTGCGTGGCCGCGGGCGCATTGCTGGCATAGCAGGGGAATCTCGCTCTCACCGGAGTCGATGTTGCTGCGCTGTGATTGGTGCCTTATGAGGAGTGCATTTTCCCTCCTATGTCTGCTTGAACCGATGGGCAGCACGGTGGGGGAGTTCTCATCTTCTTGCTTATTTCCTCCCCCTGGGGAACGACAGAGTATCTTGCAGCAGGCATGCGAGGTCAGACCCGCCTCGTCGCCATTGTCGTGTTGGGCCTTAGGCCCACATTATATGAATGGTAGATATAGACACCAGGCGAGATGGTTAGAAAACTGGCCACGAGCACGTGCACCCGGGCCCTTTCATTAGCCGGGGTCACGTCACTCGTGACACCCGTGATGGATGGGTGAAGGGGTGCATGTGTGTCCAGCCCTCGAGGGAGTGGCTGGGGTTACAGCTTCCTGTGAGACACTAGAACGTGTCTCGCAGGACACTACATTTGCGAGGTACCTGCCTCACGCAATTAAAGCCATGAAACGCCAAACTGCAAACTTTGAGCATCTTCACTGAGAATGCTAATAACTGAGAGATAATTTCATAGGCTGTAGCGCCACCTACTGAGCACAAACGAAATCATTTTTCACTTAAGACGGTTTGTTTCCTGTTTGAGTTCTTAGTACAAATTGGTACATGAAAACGTCGAAGTGCTTTTCGGATCCAAAATCAACCTAACACAAAATATCGACACGTTCCAGCAGCTTAGACTTCTGTAACTGTACGGGACGATGCACAGTTAATGTCCCACCCCCCAATGGTTTCCAGTGCCCGATTATGGCGCTATGCATGTATGTGGATGACTGTGAGAAGAATGTAGTGTTGGCCAACATAAATTTATCTTTCAGGGTTCTACAAATCATTAACAAAAATCTCTGTCTTATGTCAGTGGACTGATTCCTCCCCGCCCCCCCCCCCCCCCATTGGGAAATACATTTAAATTAGGAGTGTGCGTGACTCACGTAATTCCACGCAACCTAATCATGCGTAATTACCCAGGAATATTGCGAGAGTACGCAGAATTACGCCAGAAGAGTAATTATGTGCTCAGCGCCCCCTCTCATCCAAAATGGATGCAAGGATGCATTTTACGCAATAAAGTTGCTCTACAGGCAACCGAACGCAAAAAGCTAGCGAAAGCAGCCGCTCACTCCTTCTAGACGTGCTCGTGAGGTAGTATTTGCCCCAATTTACTCCCAACATTTAGCACTATTTTCTTAGTGCAAAATGCACTCTTGCATCTAAGATGGAGGCAAGGATGCATTTTGCGCTACATTTAGCAGAACACAAATAGCATGTGGGCGCCCGCTAAATGTGTTCTTGCGATAGGAATTTTCTCTGCAAATTATGGGAGAAGTAATTGCATAATTATCAGAAATTCGACGTCAAAGAGTAATGAGGAATTACGAAACTTACTCCAGCTTAATTGAAATTCTGCTCAGGCTGAATTTAAATTCAATTTTACATGGACCACCCAAGTGACCATATGTGGCTTCCTTTTACAAAAAAAACTTTGCGGTGTTAAGTAAGTCACTAAGAAAGCCAAGAGGCGATTGTTTCAAACCTCCTTAGCTACAATTCGCATGGCTCAGTGTTAGCTTGCAAACTCATTTTATTGATATACGTCACTTATTCGTCGTAGTACATGATACTATCGATCTGAATTTAATGTTCCTAATTTTGTGAGGGAGTATGGTTGCTGTCCATAAAAACAACTGTCGTGTGCACACAGTAGGTATTGTGACAATTCATGAAATCATTATTGTGTTGCTGCTACATATAATCTGAATAATATTGCCTGAACACGTTTTCAACATTTACAAGCGACTCTTAAAATATATTGTCAGTGTATTCTACGATATGGTCTTACTACGACTTAAATACGACAGTAATGCTTCCTTGAAAGAAAAGGCTATTTGAGTAAAGTATTTCTTTAAGTCTTCAGCAACAGTTAGAAGGTGTCAGCGAGACCTAGTTTTTGAAACCAAAAAGTGTTTTTTTAAATTTTGTTTACCATGGAGTGGTTTCAAGGTGTTCATCTGTCAGATAGAATCCAATTTTTCTCCAAGTGATTCCCTTGTCGCTTATTGTTACTCTTGTCTATGCCAAAAGAACCGTGACAAACTATATACCTTTATATTGTATTAATGACCTTCTCACACCAGAAGACAGAATTGTAATTCGGACTGTGGTAGCCGTATTCTCCACAGTGCTTCACTTTATTCATACACGTTATAAATAATAATTTAGGAGTCAAATTCACAATTTTGCAAACCCGAGTGGATCTTCAGTACACAAAAAAAACATTTCCAGATTCACAGATTCTGGGTCCAGACATTTACAACCGGAAATGAAACTTGATACAGCACGCACACTCCTACCAAAACACAAAGGTAGTATTCTTTCTGATGAATTTCATAGCTATGGAAGAGTACTGCACTAAACACCTTCTCAAGCATTAGCCAGATAGACTGCACTTGTATGTTTTTTGCTAGCTTTCCCCCTCAGAGGCACTTGCCTAAGTCGACTGTAACGCCTCACTGCTCCACCGCAAATTGTCGAACCCCTGAATTGTGGCTGCCCCCCGCGCACGCAGTGGGCCCCTTAAGAGGGCGGCCCCCTAGTGCCGCTTCAGGCACCTCCCTGCGCCTTGTCTCGGGGACCCCCACCTCTGGGAGTCCTCACCCTCGGGTCTGGCCCCTCTTCGGTGTCATTTCCGGTGCGAGGTGGGCTGGGGACAGGTATTTATACCTGCCCCCAGCCACTGGCCACCCTCTTTGTCCCTCGCTGGACACAATGTCACCCTCCCAACCGCTTACCCTGCGTGCCAGTGTGAGGGCTCTGCTAATGAATAGAATGTATTAATGTATTCACTTGTGTTGCAGGCGGAGTTACAGGGCAATCCTGAGGCCGATTGGTACGAGGGGTACCCTTTCAGGAGCACAAAAAGGGTGCATTATGGCAAAATCCCAGGAGTCTTGACGGCAGGACTCTAGTTGAAGGCGACGGCGCCCCGCTAGACCTCTAGGCGGTTGTAAGCATGAGCAACCGGGGGCTTGCCTGGTTACGCTTCGCCCCTAAAAAGGTGTGAGTAAAAGGTATGGGCTGGTGGTCCATGATATGTAAAGGGGATAATCCCCCACTTAAATGGTAGCACGGATTGTATTGGCCACGGTGCAGTTTGGCTCATCAGGCGGGCAAGGCAGCTTCCAGATTCACAGATTCTGGGTCCAGACATTTACAACCGGAAATGAAACTTGATACAGCACGCACACTCCTACCAAAACACAAAGGTAGTATTCTTTCTGATGAATTTCATAGCTATGGAAGAGTACTGCACTAAACACCTTCTCAAGCATTAGCCAGATAGACTGCACTTGTATGTTTTTTGCTAGCTTTCCCCCTCAGAGGCACTTGCCTAAGTCGACTGTAACGCCTCACTGCTCCACCGCAAATTGTCGAACCCCTGAATTGTGGCTGCCCCCCGCGCACGCAGTGGGCCCCTTAAGAGGGCGGCCCCCTAGTGCCGCTTCAGGCACCTCCCTGCGCCTTGTCTCGGGGACCCCCACCTCTGGGAGTCCTCACCCTCTGGTCTGGCCCCTCTTCGGTGTCATTTCCGGTGCGAGGTGGGCTGGGGACAGGTATTTATACCTGCCCCCAGCCACTGGCCACCCTCTTTGTCCCTCGCTGGACACAATGTCACCCTCCCAACCGCTTACCCTGCGTGCCAGTGTGAGGGCTCTGCTAATGAATAGAATGTATTAATGTATTCACTTGTGTTGCAGGCGGAGTTACAGGGCAATCCTGAGGCCGATTGGTACGAGGGGTACCCTTTCAGGAGCACATTAAGGGTTCTTTATGCCAAAATCCCAAGAGTCTTTATGGCAGGACCCTGGTTGAGAATGACGGCGCTCCGCTATTTCTTCGGGCGGTTGTAAGCCTGAGCAAACGGGGGCTTGCCTGGTTAAGTTCTGCCCCTAAAAAGGCGGGAGTAAAAGGTATGGACTGGTGGTCCATGATATGTAAGGGGTATAACCCCCACAAAGTGGTAGCACCGATTGGATTGGCCACGGTGCAGTTGGCTCATTAGGTGGGCAGGGCAGCCTAGGTGAGTCACCGCTGCCTGCCCTTGGATCGCCCCTAACTTAACCCACCAAGTTGGCATACTCCTTGTATGTAATAAACCTGCAGCAAACTTTTCCCAACAAAAACTTGTGTGGACTGTTTTTATTTTGCGCAGGGCAACTATTTACTGCTAAGTGGGGGGTTGTGGATATCGGCACTAAGCACCATGTGCGCTTGTAATGTAAATTCCATCCATATTCCATGCCCTCGCGGATTTGCAGACTGTAAAAGGACAGGGCTAACCAAGATGAAAACATTACTCATAGAGGCAGAAGGGAGGAGGCAAGAACTCTCTGGGGACCATCACATCCATTAGTAAGAACTCAAGAAATGTAACGTTCTGCTTATAGATCCGAGACCCCACATTTCTCCCTCCAAAGCATACCAGAAGGAGGTGAGTTATATAACCACCCCTGGTGGAAGGAAATACAGAAGTACCCTAACAAATTGAGACTGAGATTGGCTCTCTGTCTCCAGGTAATAATGTTCAATGAAAGAGTGGCTCAATGACCAAGAAGCCGCATCACATGTTGACTCCGCAGGTACTTCTCTCAAAAGAGCTGTCGAGAAGCCACTCCTATGGTGGAATGAGCACTAGGAACTTCAGGCAGGTTTCCCAGCTAACAGTGATAAAATGAACAAATAGGTTATCATCCCCTCTAAACTTCCTGGACCTGGAAAAAAATAATTCGAAGGTGGCACACGTGGAAATGGATAACGGAGTGTTTCATTCCACTCAGGGGGGAGAGAGCGCATCTCCCATTGAATACCCCAGTGGAAACTCTAGAGAACTATACACGTTCTTGTTCTCATTTGTAGCAAAAAGGTCTATCTACTGAGAGCACCATTTCTGAAAAATAATGTGGGTGGCAACCATGTATAGATGCCATTCATGACATGTCGAGGAGGCAGTGATCAAGGCAGATTTGCGGCAATCACGATTTAATGGGAGGGACGTATGATCAATTTTGTATCGGTCTATATACCACCTGCGCTGCAATACGCCGCCCTTCAAGATCTAGGTAAATTTCTCCTAACGCTGCCAGAAGGGGACTTAGTACTAGGAGGCGATTTTAACATGACTGCAAACGACGCACTAGATCGTTCACCTATTCACCCACAACACCATGCCCCCGGCCAAATTTCTTGACGCGCATGGCCTGTTAGATGTGTGGAGGTTCCAAAACCCATGTGAGAAACAATACAATACACATTTCACTCAGGTACTCATAATAGCCTTTCCCGTATAGACTACATACTCACGACAATAGACAGCTTAGGCATGCTTGGCAAAGCCACACATTTGCCATGGGGACTCTCAGATCACTCCCAGGTTAAAGCTGAAATGATGACACACTGCATTACTCAAAGTCGTATGTATCCTATTTATCCGGGGTTCCTCCCGAACTCTAAGATCAGGAAAGCTTTAATCACGGCAACTACACACTATTTTCAAGACAACAAAGCGTCAGTTTCCTCCCCAGGAATGTTATGGGAAGCGTACCAGCCAGTGATAAGAGGTCAGGCTATCTCACTTATTGAGGGACATAAAAAGGGGAAAAAACAGGCTATAGAGACCACGGAGCAAGAGTTGGAACACTTGGAATCCCATCAGGCAGCGAACCCCACAGATGGGAACATTCACACACTGCACCTAAAAAGGCAGGAATATCGAGAGTATGTCCGGAATGACGCCAAGTCCCGTATGAAAGCTACCCAACACCGGATCTACGAATCTGGAGATAAAGCGGGCAAGCTCCTCACATGGTTAGATAAGAGGGAACAAGCACATAGGTGGATAGTGCAGATAAAGACAGACGAGGTAGAAATTACATCTGACCCACAACTCATAGTTAATACACTGGCACAACACTATGAGCAAGTTTACACCTCCACGAACGCCACCACTGATCAGGATGCACTTGCTTTCCTTAAAGATATTCGTATGCCTCGGCTTACACCCCAAGAAACTGACAGTTTAGAAGTAAACATTACGGTGGACGAACTCAAGGGGGTCATCACTAGAATACAATCTGGCAAGGCCGCCAGTCCGAATGGTATTCCAATAGAACTATATAAATACACAGCAGACAAGATAGCCCCGTACCTGTTACGTATGTATGAAACAAGTTAGGACATAGGGACACTCCCTAGAGACCAACGGCTGGCTACTATTGTAGCCATACATAAGCCGGGTAAACCAGTGGAGGAATGCACATCGTATCGCCCGATCTCATTAATTAATGTGGAAGGGAAAATACTAGCCAAAATGTGGCGCTTCGACTTGCGCCTTATCTCACCAAACTGATCCACTTGGATCAGTCCGGCTTCATGCCCGGTAGAAACACTGCTCTGAATCTTAGATGTCTACGCAGTGTGTTGGGCAGAAAACACACTATACTGGAATATGCCGCGGTCCTTTCTCTGGACGCGAAGATGGCCTTCGATTCGGTGGAATGGGCCTTCCTATTCGCAGTCATCTAGGATTCGAACCGAAATTTTGCTCATGGATACATTTACTCTATACCAACCCCATAGCGCACGTAGTCGCTAATGGTCACATATCGAGAGAAATGACCCTGGGTAGAGGGACGAGACAGGGCTGTCCATTATAGCCCTTGCTATTCACATTGGACTTAGAGCTATTGGCAACATGGATAAGGTGGGACCCCATGATCCGAGGTTTAAAGTGGAGGGAGGAATGGGAAGATCGCATCTCCCTCTATGCCGACGATGTATTACTATATATCGCCTCACCCACACGATCCCTTCATGCAATCCTTAATATCTGCGCAGTGTTTGGCTCAGTATCGGGATATGCCATTAACTAGGACAAGTCGGTACTATACATCCTACATGGAGCACCCCCACTGCTACCAAGGGACTGTAAGGTTAAGATAGTCACAAATAGCTTTAAATACCTGGGCATACATGTCACATCGGATCAAGACTCCTTTTTTACTCCCAACCTGCAGCCCCCTTTGCAAAAACTGAAACGTGACATTAAACATTGGAAGGCACTACCACTCACTCTGCAAGGTAGAGCGGCCCTCTTTAAAATGATGGCCCTGCCCAGATTCCTGTATGCCCGGCACAATACGCCATATCCAATCCCCGACGCATATTTTAAAGAAGTGAACTCGGAGGTCGCGGCCCTTTTGTGGGATAGCAAGCCGGGCAGAGAGGCCGCGCATAAACTGATGCGAAGTTGGTAAGACGGTGGGATAGCCTTGCCAGATATAAAAACATATTACTGGGCCTCACAACTCACAGTAATCAATCAATGGATGCATGAACCAGACACAGACCCTACCTATCACCTAGACAGAATGACCCTGGGGAATGGAGGGGTTACACTTTACAACAATCGCAGAGCCCGGGACTTTATGGGCCCAGCGATCCACACTATCCGCATATGGCATACGGTTAACAGACACCTGGGATGGGCAGGCAGACTTACACAACACACACCCTTATGGGACACAAGCTGACTAGGAACATTAGGTAACAGTAAAGGGTTTCGAAACTGGGACCCGATTGGCATCTCCCGGCTGGGGGACCTCTGGAGTAATGGAAAGGTAGTCAGATTCGCAGATCTGCAAGAGCAGTACACAATGGCCCCGAGAGAACAGCTCAGATATATGCAAATGAAACATGCCATAGAGGCAGTCCTCCCTCCTGCCGAGACACTCCTGGAGTCATCACCTCTTGAGGACCGATTACTCACGTACTATCTATATAAACGAGCGACTTCACTAACATGAGAAAATCATCAATAACCGGGCAGATCCACTTGTCCGGCTCAGGGAGTCCTGGCAGTTAGAGGTGGGAGACATGGATGACCCTGACTTGCGAGAAGCCATAGCGTTGCTAAAGGAGGTGGCTATCTCTTCTAGATTACGGTTGGTGAAGTTCAAAATATTACATAGGACCTACTACACCAGGGCTGTTTTACACAAGATGGGGAGGACCCCTGACCCAGGTTGCCTACGACAGTGTGGAGACGTAGGTACCTTTTATCTTTTATCACACCTTAAGGGACTGCATGAAACTTGTGCCATACTGGGAGACAGTGGTAAGAACCATTACAGAGTGGAATTAAGATGGTAAATTGTACATGCAGATCTCTGTTTTCAATAAAATGTTTAACTAACAAAAAAAAAGAATGGTAGGATGTAATATTTTTCTATAGTCAGTTTGCCACGCTGGTATGCAAGTGTTGCTGTC
This sequence comes from Triturus cristatus, assembly GCF_964204655.1. NCBI lineage: Eukaryota > Metazoa > Chordata > Amphibia > Caudata > Salamandridae > Triturus > Triturus cristatus. The sequence continues at coordinate 1,481,891,834 of NC_140591.1, read as the reverse complement.
CAACTTTCAAATGGAAATTATGAAATCAGATACCTCTTGGGGGATTGGGTAGAAGTGGGTAGGTTTTTCAGGTTTTTTCCTCTACTTGATCTGTGTAAGAAAGAAAAAACTGCTATGAAGTCTGCGGCTGCAGCCTACTGAAATTATGGCTAGAATGCCTGTGTTTCTCACATTGTTTAAGGTATCTGTGAGAAGAGGACATTCTCAGAGCCCCAACAGTAGCCCGATTCAGTGTAAAACATTTCATAGATGCATCTACCTTTTCGCTGAACAGGGGCTATCCATCAAAGAGCATATCAGTGAGATGGCATTGTACTTCCCTAGAGAAGCAGTTAGTCTTCAATCATGCAATGTTGATGTTCGACCACAGAAAACTCCATCAGCTGTGCATGAGCATCAACCATATTATTACTGGTTGAATATCCTGCTTAGAATGATCTGCCCTGGAAAGAGCCTTAGAGGTGATCAAGCAAAGTGGGAAAAGCTAAAGCAGCTATCTCTCATGCCACCATTATATTGTTTGGCATTTGTATAGCACATTCCTAAACCTTGCGAGGTGCCAAGCACTTTCTGGTTGGTTAAGAAACACTTATATAGAGATGCACACCTCTGACAAGGTTGTGAACCACTCAGATTATCACCAGGATCCTGGACCCCCTTTGAAGCACGTGACTGAATGAGTGGTAGTTTTAGTTTGCCAAATAAGGAACATATTGGGTGGGGTTGAAAAGGTTTGAAGACCTGGTGCTGGCATGCTGTGTCTAATGTCATTGCACATAACAGGGTTTTGCCACAATTGTGTGAATAGATTCAGTTGTGTTTACAGATACTTTTGGAGCAAACTGTATCATATGTAAAGACCACCATTGACTTTCCTCGGAGATGCCCACCAGGATAAGTCCCACATGGACTCCAACTAGGAGCGAGAGGCTAGGGTGGTCCACCCAGAAAAGACAGGCCCAACCCACTGGAGACACTGTTAAGCAACTTAGCAAAAACAGGGGGAAAATCCCCATTGGGGTTCAGCCACCAGCTGGCTCCCGCTGGACTACAATGTAAATGGTGGGTGCTCTGGGTGGGCTCCAGGACACCGACACATTATTGGTTGGAACTTGGGGGATGGGGTCCAGGGGCTGAAATCAGCCTGAGGAGGGGGACTGCGAGGGGCTGTGTGACCCCCCCTCCCCCTTTATTACCTGGGGGATGGGGACCCCAAGGCAATTTTGGCCTAGGAGCGGGCTTGCATGCCCTCCTCGTTTAAAATATGGCCGGGCCCTGGGAGCCCAAATCCACCCAGGTAGGGGGGCTGCATACCCGCCCCTCCCAAGTTGGCCTCCTTTCGGGGGTTGGCCGCAAGGCCTGGCTGCATGCCAGGCCCTGCGGCCAATCCCTCAACAAACCCCTCCAAACCTCTAGGAACCCCTTAAGGGTGCTCAACATGAATCACCTCAAACCTCACTTGGAGAGGCCCGAAGTGAGCATGCTCTTGGGGACAGATAAGGGAGTGGAAGAGGAGAGCGAGCCTGGAACATGATGGGTCAGTGGAAGGTGTCAACCTCTTCCTACACTGACCCCAGAGCAGCAAAGTTACTGTTACCAATTGCTGAGACATTTCTCTCCCCTGCTCTCCTTCACCACTGAACTCACACAACTATGCATCCATGACATTGAGACAGTCTACCTGTTAAAAACAAAATGTAGAGGTTGTCAGGCAAGACGAGGGCCAGTATCAAAAGAGGAAGTCTCCAAGATGCTGGCGTTAGGGGTGATTGAGCCCTCCAACAATCCCTGGTCCAGCCCTGTGGTGCTGGTACCGAAAGCGGTTTCACGGGTGCCACCCCAGAACTTGGGTTCTGTGTGGTCTACCAAGGTCTCAATTCCATCACGAAAACTGACGCACACCCCATTCCCCGAGCGGATGAGCTCATTGACAGGGTCCTCAAGTTCCTCAGTACCTTTGATTTAACATCAGGGTACTGGCAGATCACTCCGATAGAGGGGGCAAAGCAGAGGTCTGCTTTCTCAAACCCAGAAAGCCACTTTCATTTTCAGGTGATGCCCTTTGGGTTGAAGAAAGCCCCTGTCACCTTTCAGAGGTTTGTCAACAGTGTCCTAGCTGGAAAGGAGGCCTTCTGTGCCGCCTACCTGGACGACATCACTGTCTACAGCTCCAGCTGGGAGGCACACCTGTACCATCCCCAGGAGAAGCTTTAGGCCCTGCAGCAGACAGGCCTGGCTATGAAGGCCAGTAAGTTCCAGATAAGGCAGAGTTCTGTGGTGTATCTGGGCCACCTGGGGGGGGGGGCAAGGTGCACACCCTCCCTGCCAAGATTGAGACCATCATGGCCTGGCAACCACCTAAAACTCAGACTGAGGTGAGCGCCTTCCTGGGCCTCACAGGATACTATAGGTTTGTTAAGGGACATGGCACAATTGTTAGGGAAAATAAGAATTCCCCTTGGAAACCAGATATCAGACTCATTCACTCTCAGACTCACTCACACTGGATCTTCACCATACAGAAACTAATAACTGATATCTAATAAGACCAACCCCACATCCTGATATACTACCAAAATCAAGCTATAGCATCAAAGGATTATTTAATTTCTTAAAAAGGAACACGTTATATCACAATTCACTTTTGGTGATCAAAGACATAAATAAAGATATAAAATTAATACATAGCATGCAATATGAGATAAAAACAATATGTGCAGATTTTAAAAAACAGTCAAAATATGTACAGAGACAAGAAAGGAGAGATTAAAGTCCTAACGGGGAACCCTTTTTGCACAGTTCTAAGAAAGCTGTTGCATTGACTGATCCAACAATTTACATCAAGTTCATATCCTGGTGAATATTAAAATCTATTCATTACATTGATTCCTCGTGGTTGGATTCAGGAGTGCTCAGGGTCGACGCGTTTCGGTGGTAACAACTTTATTTAAAAAAACACCTTCCTAAGGACACAAAGATAAGTGATTTTTTCCCCCTCCTCGGAGTACTAACAATGTGTATGATCACTCTTGGTGATGTGTATCCAGTATATAAAAACAATCAAGTATAACCTGTTTTGTTTTTTCAATACGGCCACAACTTCACAACATCTCAGGAGTCTGCTCCCGCTCAGTAATGAGGGCCAAATTGTCTGGTCGTGTGGAGACTGCGCATGTCTTACGTGGCTGAATAAGATAGGCCTCCTACAAACCATGCTTGCAGTCTTACAACTCGTGCTCCATGCGGCCATTTCTGCTCATGGCTCTCACCAAAACCTTTGCTGCTCAGTGCGGTAGTTTCTGCCCTTCTGCCTCATCTGCATTGTTGTACGATGCTTCAGGCACACAATCTGTTAGCCCTTCAATATTAATAAAACAGTACCTGGTGGGTGAGTGAGTGGTGGTGAGTGCAAAAGTCAAGTAGGCTGGCAGCAAAGGTCCAACAGGTAGTCAACCACTCGTTGTCAAGTTTGCAGTGTCATAAATAATCCACCAGATTGATTAACTCACAAAGGGATTTATTGACATAAAGTAGAATCACTTTAACATGTACAAAGTGCCCAGTAGATCTGAATAACGGACCCACAGTTCAGAACCATCACACATGAGGTTCCATGAAAGAACACACAAGGAATCAATGGCCTTACAATACATAATTACATCGCATAACAAAGGACAGTAAAGAACTCCTACCTATGAATGCCATAGTAGCCCTTTAACCATGTCCCAGCCCTGCCATGGCAGAGCCTTTGCATGCAGTTTACTCTGCCATGTTGACCTGGCAAAATAAACCATTTGACAGGCCCAAACCCTCCCTTATTATACATATGTCACCCCTAAAGTAGGCCCTTGATAACCCAGAGGGCAGGGTGCAATGTATTTAAAAGGCAGGACATGTGCTTATGTTTTTTATGTCTTTGTAGTGAAAAACTCTCAAAGTTGTTTTTCACTACTTCAAGGCCTATCTCGCCCATAGGATAACATTGGGATTACCGTATTACATTATAGAAGTGTAATTTTAAGTGGGAAGAGATCAAGCCTTCAAGTCTGGTGTCTCTGGAATCACAATTTAAAATCCCAGCTAATGGTGAAGTTGCATTTTAAATCGCAATGATGAAAATGCCACTTTTAGAAAGTTGGCATTTTCTTGCTTTATCCATTTGGTGCCTGTAGCCGGTCTATGATCACATGCCTGGGTGTAGTAGGCACTGGGCTTTATGTATTGCTCCTAGACAGCTACACACAATGGGAGCTTAGATGTGTCTCAATGGGCCATCTCTGGCTGGATGAGAAGAGGGGCTGGACACAGCATTACACCTAAAAAGGCTGTGTCCTGTCCACACACAAAGGGCTGCATACCCCTCCTGTAGTGAGTCTGGAGCCTGGACAGGCAGGGAGGACCTCTGTGCACTTCAAAGGCATGTTTTTAAAGTCTCCCCCATTTCAAAGGCACCACTGGGTATAAGAACTGGACCTCAGACACCACCACTTCAGTACACTTCTGGACCTGTAAATACTCTGCCAGGAAGGACTGCTGTGCTGCTGAAGAACTGCCACTCTGCTGGACTCTTGCTTTGCTGTGCTGATCTGCTTCCTGCTGCCCTCTTGCCTGGGTGCGAAGGACTGGATCTGCACCTGTACCCTGCCATCTTTGAGTCTACCCTGCCAAGTGGTGCCACCCCAGTCCTGGACCATTGGAAGTGGGCCTAAGGTGCTTGCCAGCAGAACCAATGCATCTTCTCTGCTGAGCGATGCATTTCCTCAGTTGAGCAGCACATCCCCGAGCAGAACCTACGTATCGCCACTGCTGCGTGGATTTAATCCCATTGCAAAAGACTCACATCGCCGCTGTCTCTCACATCTTGGGACTGACGCAGTGCCTTAGAACCCACCACTGTGCGATGCTTTGCCCGGAGCAAGCTCCTCGCAACCCTTGTCGACAGCAGCCTTGACTACACTGAAACCCCACATTACAGCTTCACCGCTCATCAGAATCAAATCATCTCATCTGCTGCGCCTCGCATCCTCCGAACCAGACTTCGCAGCGCAAGTCCCATCGACAGGACCCTCGACCTTGATGCAATAGAACCTTGCACTGCAGACTTGGGACATCTCAGAACCGATGCATCACCTCGGCTGCATGACACATCTTCGATGTGGATCCACGCATCGCTCCACAACTAGGATTTAAGGTACTTTGTTCAGTGGGCCTAACTGGGTCTCTTTAGCCAGCCTGCGCGCCATCCCAGTTGGCCTGAACTTGTGACTTTTTCCCAGTCCGGCGCAACCAGATTTCCCCAATGCTTTGTATTTTTTGGCTCTATTTTTCACTATAAACTCTGAAAATCAATAGCTCTGGTTCTTCTAAATAGATTTCTGTCGTTTTTGTCTTGTTTATTTATTAAATTCAGATCTATTTTTTAACCTGGTGTGAGATCCTTTTTGTGTGGTGTTTTCACGGTTTTACAGTTTAAAGTGTTGCACAAATTCTTTTAACAGTCTCTAAGTTAAGCCTGACTGCTCCTGCTCTGTGCCAAGCTACCACAGGGTGAGCAGAGGTTAATTTAGAGTTTGCCTACTTCTTACCCTGACTAGGACTGCGGTTTCTGTTTGGCTAGGGCTCATACCCCTCAACCAGTAGCCTAATTTCTAACAGATAACATTGGTACAGTTTTACAGATCTGCAGAACACTTGACAGATACTTACTATGTTTAACTTACTTGTGATAATTTAAGTTTCCTGAAAACCTATCAAGAGTTGGGAGAGAGTGTACAATTAAAGGTGGTCAAAAAGGCAGCCATTTTAACTATCCAAGGAATCTTTGCTTTCCACTACAGAAGGAAACCCTGAAGGGAATTCTAACAACCTTGGACTGAAAGAAAGAAAAAAAAAAAAAAAGGAGTGCAGGTGCTATATACAAGGCATATGTACAAAACTAGGGGCTGATAAGAATACAAGTTTCAACAGCACCACTCAGAGTATAGTGTACTACATCATAAGTAAAATCAGTCCTCTAGTACATTTGTTTGATAGAGAGGTAATTTTAGAAGCGTTTCAGTATTGTTCCTGGGCGTGCAATGTGCTTCCCTACTTTTAACACAGGCATACAGCTTCTTATTTATGTTTGCCTCATCTCTATTGACGCTTTAGTTACTTACACCAACAACTGTACTATTTTATGCCACTCTATGCTACTCCACTCCACATAATGCCACACTGTCACTCCACTGTATGCCACTCCACTCTGTTCTATGCCACACCATACCGCTCCTCTCTATGCCACGCCACTCTACTCTTCAGCACTCTACTCTATGCCACACCACTAACTTTTAGCCATGTTGAACAGCAGCCACGCTGCTGCACAACATGGCTAAAAAACATTGGGAAATGGAATAGCTTCCAAATAGGCGATATCTATTGGCTTTGCCAATGCTTGTTCCTTTTTGCATGAAAGCCTATGGTACTACTGCTACCCACTGGTTACCACAATGTTACCTCTATATCATTCCATCTTATTATGGGAGCATATACACTACTCACCTTCACCAACATCTGCCTCACTCCCCCTCTCACCTTCACTGCTGTACTATGTTCACCATCAAATTTACCTCTCGTACTCATTGCTTCTGACCCATGTCTCCTCCACCTCTTATACTATTACTGATATTTCTGCCAGTTTTATTCTCACCCCTGTCTCTCCTGGTTTACTCTGTACTTTCACCTCATATTTTTTATTTCTAATAGTATGCCCCTTACCACCAACTACACCTCTTTCTTTCACGTCTATTTAATTGCCACTCACTCGTTTCTCTTTCCCAGTTCCACCAAACGTCCATGTTTCACATTCTCATCCCAGTTTTCCTCACTACCACTACTTGAATTCTCTCAGCCCTATCCCAAACAGACAAACTTTCACCTTCATCTTTACATTTGAACACTAATTATAACCATTTTGTTAATTTTCCTCTAAGCTCCTACATGGACATTCTTGTTTGCTCACTATCCTGGCTCGGTTTCATTCTAACCTCTTCTCATCTCTTTCTCTCCGTATTATCCTATCTACCACCAGGGCCAGACTAGCTACCGGGTGTTTAGGTGGGGTGGCAGGGTGGTGGCCAGTTTCACTTCTGTGGGGGCCAGTTTTGGTGCTGGGGACCTGCCAGGCACATCCCTCCTTGCAATGTTTCTTAAAAAAAACAATGCAAAAATAAATGGTACTTTAAAACCATTTGTTTTTGCATTGCTAATTATTTAGAAGCGTTGCAAGTAGGAACATGGCCAGCGTGTCCCAGTAACAAAACTGGCCCTCCTCAGCAGTGAAACCGGACCCCACCCACGCAGCTCACCGAAACACCTAGAGCAAGGTACAGTAGTTTGGCCCCGTCTACCACCACATCTACCTCTCTATCTGTCAGTCATATCTATTACAGGTTCCCTCACCTCTACCATTATTTATTTAGCTTCCAGTTTCCATCTTCCTCCACCAGCCTACACTTCAAAAATTTCTGCTTGACTATTACCCATATCTTCCTCCATTTTCTATTCTGCTGACTCATGTTCTTCATTCTAGTCTCTTTTTATTTCAGGCTTTGACTCTGCCCCAAACACTCTGCCATCTCCATTCCCCAACCTGCCCTGAGATAAGTAGCCGCCAAGTTAGAATAGTAATTTTGCTCCCAGTCACTTTCCAACACCTGCTTTGAGGTAAGTACCCGGAGGAGTTAGATTATTGATTTTGCTCCCCAGTCACTGTCCAGCATCTGTCCTGGGATAAAGAATATATCCCAAACCATGTCCAACAAAGTAACATTTTTTCTAGGAACAATGAAATGTAATTAGTATGTTATTGTGATTTGTCCGATTATTACTAAATGTGTTTATTGTAATTGTACTTACTTGAGCAGATAGATGGCACTGTCTGAACAGCTAACTGTCATTAGTCTCCTCCTCTCTTAAGCATGTGGTCCCGAGCGAAGTTTGTGTACCACTGAGCACAAAATGGTGGACGGCTGAATGTATACGTTTTTTGGTGGCATTACACAAGACAAAATAAAATATGTTTTAGAATATTTTTTTTAATGTGGTTTTGAATCTGACTAAACATATATTTACTTAGTTTGGTTGCAAAATACGTTTTTTTTAACCATTCCTACCTAAACCGACAGTCTTTTTGATTGGGGACATGCAGCACAGATAGAGTTAAAATAAAGGAAGGACTACAATACAAACGAACACAATGTTAGCACACAGTTTCCGGGGTTAGTTGTATCGTGACATTTTTAAAATATTTTAATTTAGATGTCTTATAAAATACGTTGTCTCATTTTACATACTTTATTGAAATTTAATACATTTTATTTTTTTTACATAAAAGTATATATTTTCATATATTTCAAAGAAGCAATGTAAAGGTATGCGTGGTAAAGGTACTTATAACGAACTCCTATGTAGATTTGTGATAAAGAAGTGTGTTGTTCTGGTAGGTGCATTGTAAAGGCATGCTTTGTTCCATCATACATCTCGTCCGGAGATTGTCTGCAAGGGACTGCGACAAGCACACCATGTTGTGATATTGTGGCTTGCAATGCAAAGATCCCTTTCACTTCAGTTTGGAAACAAGTGTTATTGAACATTTAACAAGTGATGAACTTTGAATCCATCAAGGCAGGTTTCTAACATGTTCTGTATGTGTCATGAAGTTATGATAATCAAGCTCATGCAAAATAAAACATTCAGCATTAGTTATTTAATGATTTCAGAAACACAAGAACAGTTCCCCTTCAGGATTCTATTTTACTTATTTATTTTAACCACTTGCTTTTAGTCTTCTTTATTTTCATTTTAGTAGAACTTCGTGGTTCTTAAACTCATGCAAGACAGGTTTCCTTTTAGTTAACCTGTATGCACTTCAGTTAGCGTGTCTGCACTTTAGTTCACAGTCAGCATTTTTGTCATCTTTCGCAGAACTTGTGAAAGTGGTATTCATGTCTACACATCCTTTAGCCTGAATTGTTACACTATCAGACGCCACAAATCTAGTACATCCTCTCAAAATCTACATCAAGGTTTTAGAAGTAGACACTTAGAACAAACTTGAGCCAAAGATCATGCAACTGCTTATGGGCTTTTTTTTACATAAGTGACGTACTTTGCATCCTACTAATTTAGTCTGGTTAGATCTAGTGTCTTAAAATCTCCATATGATTTGGAAAACATAAGATAAGGATGAGTGGTCAATACCTTATAAAACCCAAGGAATTGACCACTGAGGGAGAAAGAAACTTCATCCAGGGTGCAGATCCAGATGAACAAGTTACGTACCTTTGGTGATAGCTTATCAGGTTGAGACTCTACATAGCTGCAGATTGCTTACCTTATAATATTTTAAAGGCATCAGACAGGATCCGGATACTTTGAGCAATACCTCTGTGTGGCAGTGGGTGGCGTTGATCAGCTCTGCATCAGCCATGCCAGAAGAAATGTGTGCAGTGCCTACATAGACACAAGCTAATTTTTGCAACATCTCCATGCCAGAAGCGCTAAGCCACGAACGATGATGACCTACCAGTGTGCAGACACTAAGGACCTCATAAGGGTCACCCTATATGGAGAAATCTGTTTGCAGAGCTAGACGCAGATTTGTTACCTTAGAATAGATACCCAAGCAATACCTCACTGGAGGTGGGGCTGCAAACCGATTTACATCAGGAAGTCATAGGAGGACCAAACAGGCAAAGTGTCAAACATGATACACTGGCTTTCCAGGCAGTAGTGCTTTGTAAACATGTGAAGAGATGCAAAAGTTGCAGTCTGATTCGAACAGTGGTCACACCTTTGGCTCTGGTAGAATGAGCCAAAAGCCCTGAGAGGCCTGCGTTTTGGCCAGTGCGTAAAAGATTTTAGTGCAGAGCACGATCCATTGTAGGATGATCCGTTTCTGCAATTTCCTTTCTTCATCCCGACAAAGCCAATGAACAGTTGATCATCCACCCAGAACTCCCTGGTACGATCAATGTAGAGCAACAACGCTCGTTTGGGTCCAGGCGGTGGAGTTTCTCCTCCTCTTTTGAAGTGTAAAGCGGAGCAAAGAAGCTAGGCACAGTGATCGACTGGTCTGCGTGAAAAGGTGTTAACTCTCAGCAGGAAAGAGACGCATGTTCTCAAAACAAGTTTGCCAGGAGAAAATGTTGTGGATGGAGGGTGCACAGAATGTACTTGAAGTTCACCAACTCTCCTGGCCGATGTAATGCCCACTAGAAAAGCGTTTATTAAGGTCAACTGTTGTAGAGGGCAATTGAGCAAGGGCTCAAAGGGAGAGCACATCAGAAAGGTTAAAACTAGGATTTAGGTTCCACTAGGTCATAATGACAGGTTTAGAAGGGAACATATTTTGTGGTAGCATATACTGTTTTGGTCAAGGGCAGTCTGGTCACCAGAATGACATCACAGACTTCTGGAGGGAGATCAAAAACTGTGGACTGCCGCTGTTCAATCTCCATACACAAAGGTGTAGTGTTCGCAGGTTTGCATGCAAGATCCTGCCCTGTTACTAGGTCAGTAGATCCTCCCAAAGTAGCAGCCTGATCGGAGAGCCAATGCTCATGGGTTTGGGATATCATACTATCCACGCCCAAAACCTGGAGCCACAAAAATGACTTGGGCCCGATTGTTCTTCTTGAGAAATCGGGTCAGGAGCGGTAGCAGCAGAAAGGTGTAAAGGAGGCCTGAGCTCTACTCAAGATGAAATGCATCCCTGAGTGGGAGTCGGCATAGAAACACCACAGTGCTGACATTACGGGTTATCTTCAGTGGGGAACAGACCTTGCACCTCCCCTGGACAGAGACACCATTCATTATCCACTAGGTATTGACAGCCTTGCTTGTTACACTACCACATGGCAGTTTTGTTGCCCGCGACCCCTTAACTAGCCTTCACTTGATGGAAAAAAGTGTTTCAATGCCAGTTGGATTGCTCTTAGCTACAATAGGTTTATGCGGTGACTCCACTGGTGACCAGAGTCCTCTGATTTCCGCCTCCCTCCCCCAGGAGAGAAGCATCTGTCACTACAGGCCAGTCTAGTTTGGGAAGAAATCTGCCCCTGGCCCAATAGCAGTTAATCAGCCACCATTGCAGATTTTTCATAGCTCCCTCCCACATCTGGATCAGGTTGGAAAGATTCCCCTGATGCTGCGCCCACTCAGACTTCAGGTCCCACTGTAGAGCCTGCATATGTTAACCAGCATGTGTCACCAGCAGGATGCAGGAGACCATGAGGACTAGCAGCCCAGTCTGTCTCACGGAAATCCAGGATAGAGGCTGAAACATCAGAATCCGACAAAATATCCTGTACTAGCTTTTTTAGAGGATAGGCCAGAACTTCACTGTATCCAGAAAAGCTGTGATGAAAGGGAGTGTCTGAGAGTGAGTCAGGCGTGACTTTGCCATGTTGACCATAATTGTTCACCCCAGTGAATGCAGGAGGTCCACCATAGTCTGAATGTGTGAGATGACTGCCTGGGGTGAGTCCGCCTTCAACAGCCAATTGTCAAGATAGGAGAAAGACTGTAGTCCCAAACCTCTACAGGTGTGCTGCATTCTCGTCATTACACCCGAGAATTGCTGTTAAGGCTAAAAGGGAGCATAGCGAGTTGACTATGCTCATGGCCCACCATGAACCGCACATAACGTCTGAGCAGGCAGGACGGGAATATGGGTATAGGGCAGACAGAACCAGAGTTAACATGAGCATCTTAAATATGTTTTTCTTCAGGAAGAAACAGAGGGCGCAGGTCTCAAAATTGTGTGGAAGCCTCGGTCCTTCTTGGGTACCAGAAATTTCCGGGAATAACAACCAAAACCTACTTCTGATGTTGGCATCCTTTCGATGGCTCCTTTGGCCAAAAGCGCTTGAACTTCCTGACAGAGCAGGGAGAGGTGGACCTTCATCAGGTGGTCTGAATTTGGTTGGCACTGGAGGTGGGGTTAAAAAAAAAAAATGTAAAAAATAAATAAATAAGGAATGTAGTAACCCCACTTAACAATTTGGGTAGATTGGGCAGATCTCCGGATGCATGCCCACGAGGCTTGTTGGAACTGCATGCATGGCCACAAAAGGACAAGGGAGCTTGTTGACCTTGGTGGCTAGGAAGAAATGGACGCAGCTAGTAGTCACTACCGTAGCCATGGAAAAGGCAAAAGGCAGAATGGGGTTGGCATAGGGCCAAGGAGAGGTCCAAGAACCTGGCAGTGGTTAGCTGTCCTTAAAGTGCTCCAGTTTTTAATTGTCTTGTCGCCAAAGAGGCAGTTTCCATTGAAGGGCATGTCCATAAGGGATACCTGGGTATCCCCCGAAAAGACAGTAGACCTCAGCCACCCATGGTGTCTTGATTGCCTCTGATGATGCAATCATTCTGCATAGCAAGTCGGTTGTATCCAGTCTGTAGTGAATGGTGAACTTTGCTGTATCCCTGCCATCGGCAATTGCCTGTTAGAATGGCTCAGGCCTCCTCCCAGACCATAGGCAACGTAATCAAATTCCAAACAATGTGGGTATTTCAGCCCAAAAAGAGACAACCGTGTTCACCGACTGCAGTGCAAGGCTTGCAGAAGAGAACATCCGCTTGCCGAAGGTGTCCAGCATCTTAGATTCACTATTCAGTGTAGTGGCAGGGAAAGCATCAGGGTTTAGCTTGGATGTGGAGGCCTGGACAACAAGACTATCTGAGGTGGGGTGCTAGGCGAGAAAAGCTGGGTCTACTGGAGCTGGGTGATGGGGTGGTAATTGTGCCGTGCACAGGCGCCCCTGTACAGGGCTTGGCCCAGATCCCAAGCAGGGAATCAGTGAGGGCCTTGTTAAAGGGGAGGAGAGGTTCTGAGGGGGCGATTCATGGTTGAAGCACCTCTGTCAAGACATTCATCTTGACAGCCACCCAGGGCACCGTAAGGTCCAAGACCTCAGGCCCCCTTCTCACCACTATAGTAAATCAAGCTCATTCTTCCATATTCGCACTAGGAGACCCGGCCAGTGTCTGATGAGGTGTCCAAACCAGTGGCATCTGCCAGTTCTCTGTACCAGTTGTCTTCGACCCCATCAAGAAGGTTGCGATCCTCCGCAATCATACTCCTCCCGAGGCCGGTCGAAAAAAGCGGACTCTTGCTCAGAATCAGACAGTTGAGTTCCAGCGGCACTGGAGTCAATGACGGGCACTGATTCACCACTGTATTGGAGTCAGGTATGATTCTGGGGTCGGCTTCACCGATGCCAGGAACAAGGTCGCTTGAACAGGCTCTGGGAAAGGTTTGCAGTCTCATGATCAGAGTCTCTCTGGATACAGAACCGGATCTAGGAGGTCCGACTGGCACAGAGGTCTGACCCTCCAGAGGAAAGCCAGTGGGGGCTCCTGCCGAACCCATGGGGCCCAAAGGCAATCTAGAATGGTTGGCCCATCCAAAATTAGGTGCATGGCCTTCTAAAATTCCCAAGAGTTGGGGGTGGGGGGGTTGCTCCAACTCCAGAACAGACCCAAAGCAGGCTCACATGAGTGTCTGGCCTAGAGTGACGTCGTACCCACATCTCGTCCGATGACCTGGATCAGCATGGTGATGTTGAAGAGAGCAATGATGTGTGCCTGGAACAACAATGCGAACGGGTCAGAGACCGTCCTCGTGACCAGGGCTTAGAGTGTTGTGGATGCAACTGCCGTCAGGCTAGCGGGAACTTCAGGGAGCACTCCCTCAGCGCATTGGGGTTCATGGCGTGGCAGTCCTCACCAGGAGAGGCTGCTATTGGACGGAGGTGTGCCGGGGGGGGGGGGGGGGGGGTTAAAAAAAAAAAAAAAACCAAACACTTACCTGGCCTCCGATATCTGTCCTCATAATCTTCTCATCTTCAACCTGTCTGGAGTCCCAGCAGGGCCATAGGAAGCACCCGGGCTCCTCAAAGGCAATCACAATGCTGCAATACAGTGTTGATTGGCCTGAGCGCCATGGTTCAGTGCTCAGACAGACAGTGGCAGCCTGGGCATGTTCTCCACCAAGGCTGTAATGCAGCCTGGGTTGCGAGCATGGCAAGTGCACATGACTGTTTGGCCATCCCAAGGCTGCAGGCCAACCCTTCATGCCCACTTATAGAGTGCCCACCACTCCTCCACCTGCAGTGCTCTGGCGTCACAGGGGCCAGCCCTGCCCTCACTTAAACTAAGTCACTGCAGTAGGAAAAATAAAATACTAATGCTGCGGAATTTTATTTTTCCTTTTTGAACTGCTCAGAGAGCAGTGGGGCGCTGCTCTTCTGCCTTAGTGGAGGAGCCACCGCCGGTCCTCACAAGTCAGTCGTGATCCGGCTACAAGCACCAAAGGAAAACAAGATGGGGTCTGTCACAGACGTATGTCTGTGACAGGGATCATAGAGTTTAAACCCCACCTTTTTTGGGCTGGGCAGGACATCCCTGCACACACTGGGAGACAAATTCTTGAAAAAAGGCTTGACAGAATGTCAAAAAAAAAAAAAAAAGTGGACAGAGGTAGCTCTCTCTCTGGATCTGCGCTGACTGGTGTGGAAAGAAAAGAACTGATGTCAGCATGCTGGGGTGGCACCTATATAGGTACCACACATGTCACTTCCGGCAAAGACTACCTGATGGACACCACCTAACGGCACGCAGATGTGGTGCTCAAAAAGTAGCAAGATCCAGTCTGACACCTGGGGAATATTCTATGGTAAGGAATCTGAAGATAGGAATAGCACCAGATTCCATTACATTAACCGAAGCTGCTGCACTCTTCCGAGGTGCAGCTGCACTGACCAGTGCTAGGATTGTGTTCTCCCACAGACAGACTCTCCTTGCCCTTGAGCTCAAAATTGCTGGCAAGCTTCTTCCAGACAAACAACAAACCTTGTTGTCCCAGTTACATGAACCACCTCTGGAATTCGAGAAATAGGCTTATTATTTAAAAGTGAGGGTTTTAGGGCCACAAATTGTGATGTTACAATTTTTACCTGTTGTTTTCACTCTTCATACAACGCTTAGCTGCTTCTACTTTTTCTTCCCTGATATGTTACTATACAATGTTGTGTGCCCTAGATTCAGGAGTTTTTAAATAACTATTTTAAAACAAATATATCAAAATGCATTTTTCGTTTCTAGTGAGCCTTGGGTTTGTAACTCATTAATGAAAGATTGTTTGAATTACCAATGAGTGAGCCCCTGAACAGTTTGATTATTAGTAATCAAGAAAGCACAAACTCCTTCATCAGCCAGTGGCACAGTGAGTACGGGTCTGGATTGTTCCTATGAGGCACAGGGTCAATACGGATTTGCATTTGGCTGGGTCTAAACTGGGGAGGCATGGTGAGCAAAAGAACGATGGATTTAACCCATATCTCTTGACTGGGAGTGAATGTACGATTTATTCAGCATTCCGTCCATTATTTGTTTGCGTAGCACTCTTCACCCCAAGTGGGATGGGTATGCCCAGACGTGGGTGCCTTGCTCACTGTGCCACTGGATTCAAGCTAGCCTAGCTGATGAAAGGTAATACCCGGGAACCGGTCCCAGGATGCTTGTTTCCGGCCCAGTGAGGACCTGGCTTGGCAGTTCGGTCTGGACTTTTCCCATGAGGCACAGGGTCAAGACTGATTTGCATATGGCTGGGTCTTAACTGGGGTGGCATGGTGAGCAAAAGAATGATGGATTTAACCCAGAACTCTTGACTGGGGGTGAATGTATGATTTAATCAGCATTCCATCAATTATTTGTTTGCGTAGTAATTTAAACTCCTACAGCCTCACACCCCAGTTGGGTCTCGCCCCATACCCCAGTTGGATATCACCTCCCTACCTGTCTTGCTGCAGTGGTGTGCTTGTTCCCTACATAGGGGCGGGGGGGGGGGGTGGGTCTATCTTCTGTGCTTGGGACACACCTGGGCTCTTCTGTCCGAGGAGCACCAGATTCAGTACTTCCCATGCAAATAGGTGGACATGCTGCCACTTACGCGGAGTTCTGCCTTCAATGCAGTTTGAGCAAGCATTGTAGGCTGCAGCAATGTATGAAGTCGCATTTTAAGAATGTCCATTGTTTTATTTGCCAGGACTGCCAATTAGTCCTTTCCCATGGCAGATTTTTACTCCTAGGTGTCACCCCGAAGTCATGGCTCCTCTTTGCATCAGCTGGGCTTCGTGGTGGCAGTATAACAGTAGTGGCACGCAGGTAGAGCGGAGTTCTAAGAGAGAGCAGCCATAACAGACACAGCTAGGTCCAACCTCCCACAGTTTATTACGGTATTTTTGGCAGTAAATTTTTGTTTTGATTTGCAGTGCAGTTGTTATTTTCTATATTTTTCACTTTTAAACATGCTGGTCTTCGTTTTCTGGTAATGTTGAGGTTATTCTTACATTTCTGAATGTTTTTGAATGTTGGATAAATCTTTATATATTGATAAATGTTTAATTATGAGATTGTAACTAATATCTCCTACTTAGGCATGTGAAAAAGACAACACTTAGCTGATTACAGTAAGCATTTTGTCACTGTCGAGAAAACAGATAACCTGACTATATTTTGAAACTTCTTCATACATACTTTCTCTTACCCAAACATTTTAGTTTTCTGTATTGGACCGGGCACGAAACTGCCCTTGGCAAAATATATGGGGTTCAAACACCACAGCGACCTTTGCACTCAAGAAGAAATTAAAGAATCATGAAGCACATAAGTAGGTTTTTGAAAATTTTATTCTTCTGAACAAGGAACAATGCCAGAGTGAATAAAAAAACAAAAAAAAACTAATTTCCACATGCCCAGTCCTAAAGTGAATGGAAATGCGAAGAAGCATGTTTTATTTCCACCCCGATCACCATCTAGAGCACCACACAGCTACTACCTGTGTGGCGGCTCCCGAATACCATAAACACATCTAAAGTACTCTGGAATAACCCTTGAGGCCACCAAGGTTAAACATGTACAGAAATTGAGTTTGCCACTGAACACTGCATAACACTGAGTTTGTATTGACAGACAATCAAAGTCATGTTTACGTTACCCTCACAAAACTGCAAGGAAATCCCTGAAAGGGCACAGGCCTTGGAATTTCTTCATCAATAGTCCTAAGGAGATCAGCCTTTGGAATAGAGGCTTTGTTTGGTGATAGTGCACTGTTTCCTTTTGCTGCATAGAGTACATATAAGTGCTTCTGAGTTCAATGTAACATAAAACACCTCCAGTGAAAATACACAATTAAACCTGGTTCTATTTATAGAAATGTATATGCCTGTAACATAGCTGTGACTTATTCTCTTCCAAAGAGCGCAGGCTCGGGACAGCACTAGTACCATCAGCCACTGAACTCTCCCACTCAATGACCTCCCTCTATGCACTTATATGTAAACAAGGAAGAAGGGGTGCAAAGTATATACTTTCTACTAATGAGCCAATGTCTCTTTTTTAAGCAGATGTTCTATCTTGAGACCTCAAGCTGCAAGGATAGGGTGTGGCCTACAATGATAAAAAATGCAAAGTATAGCCTACTGGCTGGCCTGCATCAAGGGATGGAGAGCTAGTTGTTTGAACCTTTTGCTACAAACCCAATTAAATGAGACCACTACCTTATTGGGTATCTTCGTGACAGCAGGCGATCAGAATTCAGCCCCAGACTATATGGGTCATGCATGAATTATGCATAGGAAGGGCAAGATTATAGTTTTATTCATGATTTAACTCGGTGGTGGCAGACAGCCTGGAAGCTACACATTCTAAAAAGTATCCCCTTCAACCAATGCCTGCCTAAAAATTATTCCTTTGAAGAGCTAATATTCATGTTAGAGGTACAGAAATCCAATGGCATCCACAAGGTTAAAACATGTGTAAAACATGCAAGAGGAACCAACAATATATTTATGCATTATGCCATAGTTTTGAATGAATCATATTCAATAACTTTTCTCAATTTTCAAATATCATTTTCATTGCTGAGGAATGCTTTAACTAAAATTTTAGAAAGTGACTAAAATAAAGATCTTCCGAACTTCAGCATTAGTTATTTAATTGAGGTCAGTCCATACAACTCTTCTCCTGTATGCCTGCACAGAAGTTGGAAGCTCTGAAATAAAAGTATATACCTAAATGCAGTTGAAAACTCTTCCTTTACCAACTCACGATGCACTTCTATTTCCTTTCAACAGTTGAGAAAACGATCATCAGTGTGGAGAAACTTTAGGTCCGGGCTTTCTCTGTGCACTTGTGGGCCTTCTGCTTTACACCTTATTTCTCAGTGCCAATTGTAACTAGCAGAACTGACAGAACACTGATAATGGCTGAGCAGGAGACTGTGTTAAATAAAGAAAGTTTAATGGCCTAAAAAAGGGGGTATTTGACACTGTAAGCCCATTATTCTTTCTTCTGAACTATAAGAATAGATCATGGACAAATCTGCAGAACACAGGTGAGACAAGATGGGTAACACCAAGTATCATGGAAATGGTTCAAATGAAGGTCAGGTGATAAAAATGATCTGCTCAAGTTGCTTACAAATCGTAGTGTTTACAGTCATGATGTGGGTTGTCTTTTGTGATTAAAAAGAATTCTTACATGGCTGCACGTCGGGTCATAAAAGAACCAATACAGCATGGGTTTTGTATCAAAGAGCAATGCAGTAAGAAAAAGTATGATGCTGTACACAAAACAAAAATGATTTCTGTTAAGATGGAACAACTGATCGAATTCTTTAACCGTATCTGTTGGGAAAGGTAAATCTACGTTTGCTGACCCCGTCAAAGTCATCAAGGCAGAACACGGTTGCAGTATTGTACAGCACAATTTGCAATGTCCAGGGGGTTACCAAGTGAAATATGAGGATTCCAACAAAACAGACTAAAGCAGAATACAACAAGCCTGTTAAAGGATCTCACAGCTCTACAACATATCTTTCAGCAATGCAACAAACTTTCGCAGCTCTAGAGTAATATGGCATGAACCCCCTCTAAAGAGAGTAAATATGTGTGTTTTGTTATACCAAGGTAGAACCTTGGAAAATGCCCAACTTCCATATTGTATAACTATTTATGTCCTACAGGAGACAAGGCGAGAAAACAAACGTTAGATATTACAGTTGGAAATTAGTATAGGACCCTCCAGAAGAGAGTTGCCGATCCTATTGTCAGATGGGTTCGGGCTGCTCTGCCACTGTAATTTTGAAGGCTGTGGTGGGTACTGCTTGTTTTGATCATGTCTAAAGTGCATACATGTACGTGTCCTTGAAAACTTTGAAGTATTCAGGTTGTATTTCTTTTTTACAAAAACTAACAGATTTAATTAACTGGCCTGGAGAATGAAATAGGGGTGGATGGGATGCAATTCTTTTCCTGTGAAAGAACATATGGTTTGAGATGCACTATGGTTTCTGACACGCCAACAATTTCATACGACAAACTTCTGTAACAGCAATTCAAGAGACACTTTAAGTATCTTACAGAATCTCAAAGTGCAATGACAATGTTTTTGCAGGATTGCACCTAGATAGCTACATTTGCAGCTTATACATATAAACGGTGACTGTGTAATTAAAGCGGTCAGTAAGTTGCACTTGATTACAATGCTGATAGACATTTTCCTCGGACAGCAAAATGCATGCCATGAGTGTTTTGGTAAACGTTTATTTCAATTAAGGTAAGTTAAGGTCAAAGGGTCAATTATGAGACTGGAAGTTTCTTTAAAACAATTCTCTTTCACAGCATACAACCCAGAGGTGACAAAAGCTAGGACTATAAACTCTCCTTGGAAAGAGGAGTCTTTCCCTTCAGGCTCAATTGTTCTGACATTTACACTTACATTTTCCACCAAGAACACCTATAGTAAACAAAAATATGTTAGGTAGCCACCTAGCAGTCACAGGGAAGAGAGACTGCTGTCCTTCCAAGGCTCTGGTTATCAAATGTTTAATGCCTCCATCATGTTAGCAAAGAGTCGTAAAGGGGTGTGCTGTTTTTCATTACTTCTCATGTTAGACAGAAAGGGGCTTTCCCACAAGATTTAGTGAGGTAATCAGCACAGAAGGGGAGGCTGTTTTACCTTTTCAGGCACAGGACACACACAGCCTAGGCCCCAGTGCTTTAACACTTGCCACTACTCCTTCCTCAGTTTCAGGGCGTGAAGCAAAGACCCCAAATAATGGGTCTACAAAGACAGGCCTGTGGGACCCTTGTTGCTTTATCCAAAATGTAGCTGTAGGAGAATAGAACAAGGAACAACTCCTTCAAGAGACTATAATGAATGACAGTGGATGGGTGGGTGGTTGTGCCCAAATCCATTCAAGATTGTTGAACAATGTTACACAATGCCAAAAGGGAAATATGCACTTATATCAAGCAAACTAAAGGACTTGCCAGTGGTGAGCTGAGAACCTCTAATCACAAATGAGAGAAACACACTGAGCAGGTTCGGAAACTGAAACAAGCAAAACCCAAGTGTTTGCCATCGCCTTCTTCTTCCTCGTACAATTCTTGTGAAAGGAAAGCAACTTTCTAGAACTTATTTTAGAAAAGCCATCATGGTTAGTGTTTTTAAAGAAAGGCTGCATTGGTAGGGCTCTATAGAGACAAAATAAATGAGACCCAATGGACCAGCATTTGTAGATAAAGCTGACAATATTTTTGTTAGACTCATTTTGGGGCACAAACCTTATCGCAGAAGTTAAAAAATAACCAAGGATTGCTGCTGTTGTCAGTGGAAGGTTTCTGCAGTGGTCTCCATTTACTGGGCTTTCTGCGTGAAAACCAGTGTACCACAACAAGACACATTGAGCTAACCTATGACTGGAGGAAATTATTACAAAACTAACAGATTTAAGTGTGATCCAGGTAGCCCATGATTGGTCTCCTAGGTCTTGTTATCCAATTGACAGTATGATGTACTGCCCTGAAGTAGTGCCTGTAAAACGAAGATGCGCACCAGATTCCAACTCTATACATAGTCTTTACCCCAGCACTGAAAACAGAACATAAGATGTGTACTATCGCACCAGGCCAGAAGAAAATAGATGACAAGGTGGGGGCAAAAGGGCCTACAGGGCCAGATGGGCATCAAGGCTCATGATCATTCATCTGGATCTTGATTCTTAGCTCTTACACTATTTTCACCTGTCCAATACAAAACAGCAAAAGAGCTTTCAATCTAGTGCACAGAAGATGGATAGTCATAGGAGTGATTTTACTCCACCTCAATAAAAAAAAAAAGAAAATACTTGGGTAGCAGATCTGTGGAGTCAGTCCTCTACACTATCTTAACAATGAACACTCCCACATGGGTCCCTCCGCACACCTCCACAACAGTACTAACTTGTTGGAAGTCAGAACCTGAATTCAAAAGGTACTAACATCATCTGCTGGCAAAAGATAAACCTTTGTGACCTTGTTGTTCTACACCAAGATAACCGCTGAGACCAGGGTTACCAGAATCATTTGAAACAAGAATAAACAAAGAATAAAATGTACAGTACACAGATGATATCTTTCCACCCATAGAATTAGGTGTTCTTATATCCATCTGCTTGGGACAGGTATAAATGCCCATCAAAAGCATCCTTTTAAATGAGGTGACGATCATATTTATTGTAAAAGGCCTTTGCTGTACAGTACACACCCTTAATCTGTAAGCTTTCCAAGGTTCTCTTGCTTTAAAAATACATTATTGCTTAAAGCACATGGATGTGACAAATTTAGTTCTGCAGTAGATACTTATTAAAAAAAATAATAATAATACAAAAAAGCTTCAAGATCAGTGCTTCCAACAGGGGGAATTAATTTTGCTTGGCGTGCCCGAAATGTTTACCCAAATAGTTAAGGAAATCTTAAAACAGTCTGTAGAGCATATCTAAAACACAAGTGCCTCTTCATAAAAAGTTTAAGTTCTGAACATGGAAGAACGGTACAAAACATGGAGCAAAGTCTGGGAAGTTGGTAACATTCATCAGTGTGACATGTGATGCTGAAGCAGTGCAGAGGTCCTGAGCCCTAGTAAGGTGAATGAAAAGTGTTGGGGAGAACTAACAAAATTTTACATTCATTTTGAGAAGATAATCTTGATGTTTCGAAGACAAAAGAACCTGACCGAACACCAAGCAACAAAATACCAAGGTTGGTAGGTGCTTCATGAGGTTCAGAACTCCATTTCCTACTTTCATGAACATCAGAAAGCACAGTCCACTACAAATGCCTCGTCATACTGTGTTGAAAGGACTGTACAAAGTACCACTGAACTGACCATGGAGTATGGGAATTTGCTATTGCCATGAATAGAGAAGATACCAATGACAAGCCCTCCAAATACAAAAAAGATGGAGGATAACAAACAGGCTTTAAAACACAAAATCATTCCATCAGCCTTGAGTTAGATCTACCATCCTAGCAATTGCCACTTGCAAGGATGGATGCAGCTCAATTTGCTTAAATGGACCCACATCAGTGCAGTAATGGGGAACAGTCCTCGATACAGGCTAAGATTGAGAAAGGGAAAATATAGACTATCACACCCTCTAGGATGTGTGTTTAGGTGTCAGAATTCTTTTTAATAAAAAGTGTTACTAAACTCATGCAAGGGTTCAGCTTCAAAATGTTACAACCACAAAAATATAACCTAAGTTTGAACACATCCATGAAAAGGCATAATAATGAATGTGAAGGGGTAGGTAATTCAATGAATTTCGTGAAAAGGGAAGCAGGGCTTAGGGGAAAGCTTGCTTTGTGCTGCGGCCCCACTGAGGTTTACAACCATGCCTGAGAATTTCAAATGATGCAAAATTAGGAAAGACGTGCTCTTTGAGACTTAAAGCCAGCAGGCAAGGGCCTGTTCCAGGAAACCGAGCAGCTTTGGAGGCCTCACCAACACACATGCATGCTGTCTCGTCAATACATCTACACCATAGGTCACACAGCCCGACAAACAAGGTGCACTGGATGAGTGGATGTCGATTCTTTTCTGCTGAGCCTGGATTGATGAGGATATGAGTACGTCACAGTGGCCTCTGGTGCAATATATTTACAACGGAACCCAGTCGGAAGGATTGTAGGATACTAACAGCCAGGAAACACACTAGGAGAAGAAAGAGAATAAACTGAGATATCAACACAACTTACTGAAGTTTAGCAAGAGGTTTGCAACACTTGGAACAACCAGTCACCCCCACACTAATTCCTGCTGTCATGCCCATGCTTACACCCAGCAATCTGTACTAACATTGTCCTTACATCCTTTTATTTTACTACTCGAGGAACATTCATGAGCATGAACACACACTCACAGAAACAGTAGAATTCAGATATAATTAATCACATTCAAATCTTTGATGGCTCAAAAGGATGAAAACATTGATGAAATTAAGTCGACACATGGAACTCAAAATTAACAGCGACAACACTTTTAGCATGAGTAGCTAGTGATGGAACCCTTTTCAGTACCACAAAGTGGTGACTTGGATACATTGCAACCACAATAGATCGAAAAAACAGTTACGTATTTCTCTATTGTCCCGACAATTATTCATAAGGTGTTGCTCTAAAGTTGCGACAAATGGAAGACATTGCTTATGCATTTGCGCAGCTCTGCAGTGCTGCAGTACATCACCTGGAATAAGGAGTAGTTTATTTTCTGTAACTCCAGTTCTGTAGTAGGGGTATCTCTGTTATAGTCATAATCTAGTGAATAGTCCCGCCCATGTGCGGGGACCCCGGAGCAATAAAAATAATCTCTTATGTTGTCAAGCCATGCAGACCTGCATCTACACTTAAGAGAGAATTTCAAAGACAGATCATGCAGCCTATATCCACAGGCTACACTGTCCAGTACTTCAACTAGAAAATTCCACCAACATCCACAAACAGCACTGCCTGCCCAGCTTTTCCCACAGAGAAAAACCTGCCTCTACCAGCAAAAACCTCTGGAATGATAGAGAGGGAGGAATGGACAGACAAGCCCCATAGGCTGCCATTATGTGGCTCAGAACAGGATACTGTGCCTTTAAGAAAACTTTCCAGAACTTTCCCAGTATCCCAGAATGCACAGCAGGTCCCTTTTACTTTCAGTTCTTTTTGAAGGCGTAGCACGCCAGACCTGTAGCATTCTTTACATTAACATTTATCTCTCCAACGGGGAGGAGGGCGGGCGCTTATGACTATAACAGAGATACCCCTACTACAGAACTGGAGTTACAGAAAATAAACTATTCCTTCTGTAGTAGGGGATCTCTGTGTATAGTCATAATCTAGTGAATAGAATGGCAAGCCCATCCCCACACCAAAAACGGCGGTGGAGAAGATTACAAAATAATACCACTACTGTGAGAACAAATTTCGCAGCGAAGCCTGCCCAACCTGAGCATCTGCCCTGGCATCCGTGTCCAGACAGTAATGCGCAGCAAAGGTATGGACCGACTACCAAGTGGCCGCCTTGCAGATTTCCGCAATCGGAACATTACGCAGCAAAGCCGTCATGGCAGCTTTGCCCCTGGTGGAATGAGCCTTAGGTTTACCCCCTAAGGTCTTATTAGCCTTTTGATAACACAACTGTATGCAGGACACAATCCACCGAGAAATGGACTGCTTAGAGGTCGCGAGACCGGTCCTGACTGATCCATAATTAACAAACAATTGGTCTGACCTACGAATATCTTTGGTCTTATCAAGATAAAACTTCAACACCCTCCTAACGTCCAGGGAATGTAGAGACCTTTCCGCTGGAGAAGAGGGATTCTGAAAAAACGTAGGTAAAGTTATGGTCTGGTTGACATGAAAGTCAGATATAACCTTAGGAAGAAATTTAGGGCGAGTACGCATAACAACCTTAGCAGCATGAAATACCGTATAAGGTTCTTGGCAACACAACGCCTGAAGTTCACTCACCCTGCGGGCCGATGTAATGGCCACTAGGAACGCCGCCTTCCACGACAGGTGCTGCAACGAAGCCTTGTGAATCGGTTCAAAAGGCTCCCTCATCAATCTGGACAGCACCACATTCAATTCCCAGGAAGGCGCGGGAAGTCCGACAGGAGGGAACACTTTCTTCAAGCTTTCCAAAAAATCCTTGATAACAGGGATCTGAAAAAAGGAAGTCTGTGAAGGGCATTTCCTGTAAGCAGTCAGAGCAGCGAGATGAACCTTAATGGAATGGAAATTAAGGCCAGACTGTGCCAAATGCAGAAGGTACGGAAGGATGACATCTTCCTTACATGTCGTCGGGTCAAAGTTTTTGGACTTGCACCAGATGCAGAATCTCTTCCACTTGTAAGCATAGGACGTCCTAGTGGAAGGTCGCTTAGCCTCCTTCAGTATCTCCATACAATCTGCTGGTAGATTCAAATGGCCATATTGCACTATCTCAGGAGCCATGCCGCCAAACTCAAAGACGAGAGGTTGGGTTGCACCACTCGCCCCCGATCCTCGTGGGAAGGTCCGGCCTGCACGGCAGCCGTATGTGAGGAAGGAGAGACCGGTGAAGCAGGTCCGTGAACCACCACTGTCTGGGCCATTCCGGGGGAATCAGGATCATCCGCGCCCCGGACTGGGACAGCTTGATGAGCACTGCCGGAATCAGGGGAATGGGTGGAAAAGCGCACAGAAAGCTGTTCGACCAGTCGATCCATAGTGCATTCCCCAGCGTCCCCCGCTGGTAGTACCTGAATGCGAAGTCTCGGCATTTGCTGTTTTCGGCAGTGGCAAACAGATCTACGTCTGGAGTCCCCCACCTTGCGAAGACGTCCCCTAGTACTTCGTCGTTTATGACCCATTCGTGGTTTTCCTGAATCAGTCTGCTCAGTGCGTCCGCCTGAACATTCTCCACACCTGGCAGATGCGTGGCCGTGATAGTCAGTCCTCGGGCCAGAAGCCAGTGCCAGATCGACTGCGCCTCCTGCGACAGAGTGCGTGATCTCGACCCCCCCTGCTTGTTGAGGTAATACATCGTGGTTGTACTGTCCGTCTGTACCAGCAGCGAGTTGGTCTGGAAGGACGGATGGAAGGCCTTCAATGCCAAGCAAATGGCTCTGAGTTCCAAGAAATTGATGTGTTACGTCGACTGCAACGGGGACTACTTTCCTTGTATCTGTAAGTCTCCGGAATGCGCTCCCCAGCCGTGGAGAGACGCATCCGTCACGATCCTCTGCGTGGGAATGTCCTTGTGGAAGGGAACCCCCTTGAGGAGATTTTCCGCCGAACACCACCACTTCAGCGACTGAAGAGCATGCAGACAGCGCCGTATCTTGTCGTCCCAAGAACCTATCCTCTGATCCTCCAAGCACTCCTGCAGTGGTCTCGTGTGCAGCCGTGCGTGAGGAAGATACATGAGGCCATCGATCCCAGCAGCGAAGACACCTTCCTCACTGTCGTCAATGGGGCGGCCACAAGATCCTGAGCCTTCCGAAGGAGTGATAACCGTCTCTCCTCCGAAGGAGACACGCTTGCTGACAGCGTATTGATGGAGGCCCCCCAAATACTGTATGCACTGGACCGGAGTCAGGACAGACTTGGACATATTGACGTGCAACCCCAGCTTGTTCAAGAGAACGCACGTCTTCTGGAAGTGCGCTTGTGCTTCCGAGAAGGAGGCGGCCTTGATCAACCAATCGTCCAGGTAGGGGTAGACAAACACCTTGTTCCTCCGCAGGTGTGCGGCTACCACCGCCATGCATTTCGAGAAGGTCCTGGGCGCAGACTTCAGCCCGAATGGCAGTACTGTGTATTGAAAATGATTGGCGCTGACTTGGAACCGCAGGAACTTCCTGTGCTTCCGTGCAATGGGCACATGAAGTATGCATCCTGTAGGTCTATGGCACAGAGCCAGTCTCCCCGTTGCAGCGGAGGGTAAATCTGATGCAACGATAGTATGCGGAATTTCTCTCTGCGAATCCATTTGTTTGCTTGCCGCAAATCCAGAATGGGCCTGAACTCGTTCTTGTCCTTCTTGCGAACCAGGAAGAACCGAGAGTACAGACCTCTTCCCCTTTGAGACAGAGGTACGTCTTCCACCGCCTTCTTCCTCAACAGGATGTCTGCCTCCGCCTGGAGCTCTCGCAGTTGATACTGTGAGCTTACCGGCGGAATCGCTGGAGGCGGGCTGATGAACCGAAGACTGTATCCATTGCAAACAATATTCAGCACCCATTTGTCCTGAGTAATTTTTCTCCACTCTGCCAGAAAAAATTGAACGCTTCCCCCCACTGGAGTGGGTAACGGTTGCAGGGGAAGTAACCGCTCAGGGCCGAGACCCAGCCGGGCCCTTACACGCTGTAGCGGACTGCTGGCCTCCTCTACCCTTCTGGCGCTTCTGGAAGGGTTTGCGGAACTGCTGCTGCTGCTGTTGCTGCTGCTGTCCCGAGGGCTGCCCACGCCCTCTTCCTGCCGCCCCGAACCGTCTCTGGAACGGGCGCTTTTTCCTTTCAGGCTTCTCCAACCCGACAGCCGTCAGGGTCTCTGCCTCTGTCTTCATGCGGGCCATTTCGTCGTCCGCATGCTTGCCAAACAGGGTCTCCCCCGAGAAAGGCAGGTTGGCCACTCTTTGCTGTGCCTCCGGTTTGAGTGAGGTAAGGCGAAGCCAAGTGTGACGCCGTTGGTGGATGCCATGACAGTAGCCATGTGCCGCTAACAGAGACACATCGGCCGCCGCGCTGATGGATCTGATTCGACACCAGCATCCCCTCACGCAAAGTCTCCAGAAAGTCCTCCTTGTCGCGAGGCAGCAGCTCCGCGTACTGCTGGAGAGACTCACACAGGGCACGGTCGTAGCGCCCCAACAGAGTCCCGGCACTTGCCGCCTTCATGGTGGTAGAAGCCGTCCCACAGACCTTTCTGCCCGCCGAATCTAGCCAACGGCTGTCCTTATCAGGCGGCACTGTCGAGGAAGGCGTGGTGGCATGCTGCTTCCTCGCCGCCGTCACAATGACAGAGTCCGGTTTCGTGTCCATCCTCAGAAAGGACGGGTCCGAATCCGGCGCCCGATACTTCTTCAGGAGCCTAGAGGGGGCAGATTTCGTTACCGCCGGAGTGAGGAACAACTCCGTAGCGGGCTCCACCAATCCAGGCACTAGTGGCAGCAGGGGGCGAGACAGGTGCTTCTGGTGCAGCGTCTCAAAGATCACGGACGTCGTAGGTGTTGATACCGTCACCGTGATCCCTAGTTTGGCAGCACCCCGCAGTAGCACCTCCTGGAAGGAGACGATATCGTCGACAGGCGATACTCCTGTCCTTGGTGAGTCCGACCGCGTCGGAGAGTAGTCCCTGACAGACGATTGGGTGCGGGATCTGGCGCGGCGCCTCCTGCGGCGTCGCCCAGATGTCAACGAAGCCCGTCCACGGCTCCGTGACC
The DNA here is from genome assembly GCF_964204655.1 of Triturus cristatus. Classification (NCBI taxonomy): domain Eukaryota; kingdom Metazoa; phylum Chordata; class Amphibia; order Caudata; family Salamandridae; genus Triturus; species Triturus cristatus. Next base: position 1,481,863,490 of record NC_140591.1, on the reverse strand, counting down.
TTCCTCTCCGTCCGGAGCGGGAGCGCGATCTGCTCGGCTGCGGCCGCTTCGGAGTCCTCTTCGGTGGCGTCGGACACCGAGGCAACGACACCAACCGTGGTGGGGCCACAGGTGGGCCCGACGGTGTGCGAGGCACAATGTTATGAGGAGGAGGAGGAGGCAGCGGCGGTTGTGGTGGCGGTGAGGGCTCCCTTGGCAAAGGTGGAAAGGGTGGCGACCTCGGCTTAGGAGGGGTATACACCACGGAGTACACCGAGCCCGGTGACTCCGTTCTCTCCCCTCGTGACCCCGAGGAACTCCCGGCGTCAGGACTCCTCCTGCGCTGCCTCAGTGTCGATGAACGCCTCCTCGACGGCAAACGCCTCCTCGACGGCGAACGCCTTCTCGACGGCGAACGCCCCCTCGACGGCGAACGCCCCCTCGACGGCGAACGCCCCCTCGACGTCGGGGATCCCCTCGACGGTGACCGTCTCCTCTTCGCCGACAGCGAACGGCGACCTCGCCTCGACGGCGAGCGCCGACGCCGGAGCTGTTCGACGCCGATGACTCGACGGAGAAGTCGACGGCGTCGACGAAGATGCTGATGTCGTCGACGGCGGGCTGCTCAGCTCCCTCGACGGCAAGCGTCGACGCCGTTTCTCCCCAGAGCCCTGGGGAGACGGTGAGCAGACTGCAGCCATCCCCCTCGACGCCGTAGTCGACGGGGAATGGGGGCGTTTGCTGGGCTTCCTACCCCTGGGGAGCCCCCCAGGGGCCTCAGCATGGGCAGAATCAGCCCCTTCTGACCCACCTTGTGCCCTCAGCCTTCTGTCCTCCAGGCCAAGGAGCATGATCTTCATCCTTTCCTTCAGGGTCCTGGCTGAGAAGGATCGGCAAATGTCACACTCCTCTGGGATATAGGACTGGGGAAGGCAGACGATGCACACCCTGTGTGGGTCCGACTTGGCCTTCTTCTTCTCGCACTCTGGGCACCTGTCAAACAAGCCAGGCATGTTGACCCACAAGAAGGAAGGCAACAAGGTACTAAATCTATCCCTTGAAAAGTGAACAAATCCAAAGAAACCCTTGAAAAGGGAGAGCTCAATGCTCCAGGGTCCTGCTAGCAGGAGCCGGAAAAAAGAACTGAAAGTAAAAGGGACCTGCTGGGCATTCTGGGATACTGGGAACGTTCTGGAAAGTTTTCTTAAAGGCCCAGTATCCTGTTCTGAGCCACATAATGGCAGCCTATGGGGCTTGTCTGTCCATTCCTCCCTCTCTATCATTCCAGAGGCTTTTGCTGGTAGAGGCAGGTTTTTCTCTGTGGGAAAAGCTGGGCAGGCAGTGCTGTTTGTGGATGTTGGTGGAATTTTCTAGTTGAAGTACTGGACAGTGTAGCCTGTGGATATAGGCTGCATTATCGGTCTTTGAATCCTCTCTTAAGTGTAGATGCAGGTCTGCATGGCTTGACAGCTTAAGAGATTATTTTTATTGCTCCGGGGTCCCCGCACATGGGCGGGACTATTCACTAGATTATGACTATACACAGAGATCCCCTACTACAGAACTGAAGCTGATCATTGGCCTCCTTAAAACAGGTAGCTAGAGCCACCTTTTATTCTCTGCTCTCTGTATCTTTCTGTCTCTCCTCCATCAATGCTCTGCCATCAGCATGGAGGACAGCACCTGCAGTCCTGTTGCCAACACTCCTGGTCATTTCGCTCTGTTCTTGCAGGGATTAGAGAGGCTTCTTCATCTATGCAATAGCAGTAGGTCTAGGACTAATACCAAAGTTCTATCCAGCACAAAACTCAGCTTTTAGAGATCAGCTCCTCTGAGCACCTTGTGTAGAAGGCATTGATTAGTTGCTTGGGGAAGGCCATCTTGATGCCGGTTTATTTTTGTTTGCTTTCTGCACCTACATTTTGCTCCGATCTCTCTGCCTTTTCCCCTACCTTTCTGTTCATAACACCTAGTGCACATAACATATCTGCCTGTTCCTGATCCCTTCCTTCGCCCATTACTTCTGCCCTCTAGAACGCCAACTCACTGAGAAATCAGCACTTACTTTGATCGTTTCCAAGCGTAAATTTCTAGTACTTTGCAGAAATGAAATCTGGACTCTACCCTATAACTCTGCAATTCTTGCTTTGATCACTACCTCTAGCTGCAGTTTCTGGCACACTCTTACGGAGGAAAGCTATTGTTCCTTCTTCCTTGATTCCAAGAAGTTCTCCTCGGTCACTACCAGTAATTTTTACATTGTGATGACATCCTGCATAATTTCTTCACCAATACCCCACTTTTTTCATTATTCGCTTTCTCCCACAGGCCCAATCTTTTCTTTGAACAAAGACTTCTTACTTGCTCTTTGTCCTTTTGTCTGTGTGCCGACTTCAGTTTTTTAGTACTCATGCAAATACCATTTAGAATCTCACCATCTATTCCAACCAAGCATTCTCATACATCTGGCTGTTTAGATGTTATCTGCTCAACCTTTTACTGTTTCTTTGCATCAGCATAATCCTCATCTATTTCTATTTCTTTCTGTCCTCATCCTCCCCGCCCACCTTACACTTTCCACAGCCCACAAGTTCTTCAATCCCATCTGCTCATTAGAACTTCCCTCAGTCACTAAAGTTCTGCTCTCCTGTATTTCTGCTTGCTCACCATAATCAAACATTGAATTACTTTTCCATCTCAAACATATTAATCAACCCAATTCCCCTTCTCCTCATTTTGTTCCCAGTTCTGCATTTTCGGCTTCCGACTTTGCTACTAAGTTTATTCCCAAAACAAATTTCTCACAGGCTTTTTTCAGTCCAGTTTAGCCAACTCCAATTCCTTCTTCGTGAGTTTCCGCTTTCAAATTTCCATTATGTCTTCGGTTCAGAACTCCAAAGTAACCCACTGTTTTCCTCTTTAACACAATGTGTACATATTTACGCACAGACTAGGAAGAGCTCTATTACCTTTCTCATCATTCACTCACTTCCAGCAGGTGAAGAGTATGAACTGCTTAACCAATGCCAACCCTTGGATGGCTTCTCACTTCATAAATCATAACCCATAAATCTTTAAAATTGTTATTCTCTAAACTCTTTCACTCCAGTCCTTTTTCATCTTGCTCTGTTCCCATTCACGTATAACCTTACCTGAGTCATGTCAGACTTTAATCTTTTTCCCCCAACATATCTGTAGGTGACTTGCACGCTTGACTGCCAATTTCAGTCATATTCACAAAAATCCTCTATTATCACTCTTAGGGCTACTTTGCTAATTTTCATTAGTCAGGCTTTTCTTACTTGGATTATTGTTCTTTTATTTATACTTCCTTCTTACTCGCTTAATTAATAAATACATTTTTAACTTTGCTATTCAATAACATTTTCAATTTTCCCCTAGCAACACCATATTTTGTCTCACTTTCTAGGCCTTCACTTGCTTGCACTTCCATCCAGTTTTTACTACTAATGTCTCAGTTTACTTTTCAAATGTATTTGCGGTTTTTAGCTCACATTTAACCAGTCTCATGTACCCAGCTCTAAGTCTATGGTGGCTCCTATCTGCTGCTTCAAGTACGTATGATCCAAAACCCCCACTTCGATGTGCCCTTTCTACCTTATTTTCCCTGCTTAACTGGGTATTACAATTATAGTGCAAATGCAGCTGGGAAAAAAATCATAGGAAAGGAGGCTAACATTAATGTGGGAAAATTTCTTCTAAATTCTGCATGTGTAATAACACCACGATCAGAGAGAAAGGAGCAATTTTCATAATGCATAAAATTAGAATACCATTGGAATCCTCCCACTGATTCAGCAAACCTATGGCGTATCAAGAAAGTTGCCACAGCTTCAGCAACCTGTAAAGAAACAAAAAACGATTATCAAGAAAGGTTTGTTTTTTGCCTTGCACTTTTAGACTTTATCTTCTCCACCTATCTTGCTACATATATATTAGGGCACACTTTGATCTACTGGAAAAAAAGAGCTTAGCCCTGGATGCGCAGCGGGGGTTGCTAAGAGATGAGAAAAACTCCCATGCAAAAGCAGGTGTGAGACTGTAGATATCCAAATAAATTACTGAGAATATGGATGTTATCTAGAAGTAACATCCAGAACCGACTGGACTGCAACAAAATCCACTGCAACCAGGTGGACTATGCAGTACACATACATAGTGCACTTTAGACATCAACTAAAAACCTATATAATCTAAGATGAAACAAAGACGTAAATATACAACAGCAAAGATTCAAAATACAAAAGACAATCTCCATATCCTCTGATGAGAGATAATGATGACTTGGTAGCGAACAGAGAAAAATATTCAAAATTGTTGTGCAAGTCTAGGAAAAACTACTAATCACAAAACTGAATCAGACAAAGGTATACTCAAATAAACGTGAGCAGTAATCGCTGTTTAGTCTACATAGCTCTCTGAAGCCAACGTTAAAAATCAATTTATTTGTGAGAAAAATAGAACGGTCATAATTTTCATAACTCCAAAGCAAACTCGGTGATGCAGAATTCTTCTTCATATGTTAAAAAAAACAGTTGCTATTATTCACAGCACTGTTATGTTCTTCTTTTCTGATTTTAAAGTTGCTCGGCACACCCAGTATTTTTTTTTTCACCTGAGCATGCAATTATTTGCTTTTTTTAATTTCTGGGTCCAGATTTAAGTTCCACACATCTTAGATTATAAGTGATCACAATTAGCACGATATTAACATTTCTCATACTTCTAAGGAACTATATAGATTTAGTTAATGGGGAGCCCACATTTAAAGCCTGTAGAAGGTATGAAAATTGATATTACTATTGCCTTTTAAGAAGTACTCAAGATTAAAGAAACAATTCCAAATCTGTCTAGGAGTTGATATTTGCTAATGCTTCTGATTATTTGTACCATTTTGTGACTTGTTTGGGATTTAGCTAGTAATCAAGTAAATCATGGATGAACGTCAGCACTTCTACCACACATGGCAAATTAACGACCGGAAAAGGCTCCACATAAATGAGCATGATGGTATTTTATATTTGCACTATTTATTATAACAAAGAGATAATTTCCGAACAAGTCAAGTTTCAAAGCACCCAGAAAACAAATAAAATTAATTTAAAAAGAATAAAACACGCAGACAAAGTATTAACAGTCCTCAGATAATCAAACTAGAGAGGTAGGTCTTGTGAATTTAAATGAATGACCTGATTCTGGTGCGACTTAAAAAAGTTCTTAAGAAATTGGACTAGAGGACAAGCGAGGCTTTGATCAACTGCGGGAGTTCACTACAATACAGTAAATCAATAGATATTACCACATACAATACTGAAAAATACAAAGTAAGGGATAGGAGATCGATCCTTTTAGCAAATACCTTCAAGAGCAGATCAGTACATTGCCCAATTACAAAGATCATTTAAATACCTGGCAAAGAGTACTTCAAAAGACTAAAAAGACCTTGCACTGGAGCGATCACATTCTACCCATGCTTTCTGCAACTTGCATTCTGTTCAAATTACCTCCAGGTCTTGTCGGTACAGGAAGATTTGGCTATAGAATAGGACTGCCAGACCACCTCCAGTATGACAATTTCTGTGTGTTCTATAAAACTGCAGATCCTGCTCGGTGTCCAGGTTTGCACGTGCACAAATTCTACCATGTAGTAATTTCATGCCTTTTGAACTCGGTTATGAGCATCACCTCCACCACTGATAACAGGCAGTCCCTTGCACGTCACATTCTCTTTTTGTGAAGAAATATTCTTTTTAAGTTATATCAAAGCAGCAACTTACAAGTATGTCTTAATCAATGGGCTTTAATTAAGTAAATTCATAGTCAACAAAATGCAGAACAAGCATTGAAACTGGTTAACTATTCAATGAGGACTCAGATTAACATGCCCATTTAGACCAGTGTGTGAATGGGAAGGGCAAAACCCTATGGAGGCAAATAAGATTTGAGACAGACAGCATGTTGTGGCAAACTAACATCTCAGTGATAAAAAAGGGGAGTTAAGTACACACCTGACATCAACACCCATTTTGCATTCACTGGAAGCCAGTCTTTATTTTTTGAACAAATGGTTACCAACAGCTAATAAATAAGGGCTAGTTCCTGGGCAAATATTAAATAGAGCACAATCTGCACTATGCTACCGTTACACCTGGAAAATACCAGGTGTAAATACTGTTTTTCAACCACATTTGATTGGGCGCCTGGTCCAAATGACCAATAATATGTTTTACACACTAGAAAAAAATAACCTCTTTCAAGCATTCAAATACCACACAAAGGCGGTGCTGGGGGTTGCAGTGGGGAAGGATGAAAAACCTACTTTGTCTGGCACGTCTTCGTGGACTGCATGCCCACACTGAGGAAGAACTTGCATCTGGAACTTTCCTGCAAAACCAAGTAAAACCCTTTAAGATTTCCACCTTTACTATGCATCAGACTGACAGTATCTCATACAGCAGAGACAAGAAGAAGTTACCTACCTGCAAACATGGATTCACCCAATCATTTTAGTACTGCATTTATGTAGCCTACCATTCAATTAAGCTCACCAGAAGAAAATTAGAAAATATTGGAGTTGAGCTAGCTATATCACTTTATTAGGGGAGTAAGAACACTGAATTTTCTATTGCTCCCAACATTCTACCTATCCGCCGAGGGGCCACTTGGGTGTGGTTTTTCGGTGTATGTCACTTACCTCCATGCAGGAACAACTATAGGACAGTCCCAAATAACTTGCATTTGTCAGTTGAGACTGAGGAGGTAGACTGAGAACATTCATATATCAAATGCACAGGGGTCTACACAGTAACTTCGCCACCCCTTTACCATGTAGCAACATAACCGTATATGGATACGGAGTTCCATATTTTATTCACACATTGAAGTCTCCAAGAAGGGAGGTGGACAAAAGCAGAGTTCTGCAAATCAAAGAAAAGTTGGAGGTGGCACCGCTGAAAGAGAAGTCAAACCAACAGATCATAATACTTCCAAAATAAGTTGTTGCATTAACAGTTATTAAAACTCACATCTGATCTGTTTTTGTCCTGAAAGGTGGAATTTAAATGAGCTGGAGAGCTGAAAAGGGGTCGTAATTTTGTACAGATCTGGCAGACAACTGTTAGCACTACGAAGATTTCAAATGGATTACTGTCCATTTGATAGCCTAGTTTCCCCATCGGTTGTAAAACATTATTAAAGTATAAAACATTACTACATGTAAACTGTAACTACACCAGGATTGTTGGTTTAGATGAAGAAATAGGCATAAGTAGTATTTTGCAGTACTTCTCAAACAAAAAAAATTGTGTGAAGTCATGCGGTCACTGAAAAAAAGACTCTTGACTGAGGTCATGCTGAGGTTCTGGGAACCAGGCAAATCTGGGCCAAGCAGGGGTCGTCGGAATACCTTTTACCCAACCATCTTACATTTTTAACCACTTTGTTTCGAGTGAACATCGAAGAAAGATAGGAAACCATGTATTTCCCATTCCTGGTGGCCCAGTCGGCCCATAGCTGCTGATTGTTTTGAAGGGCTCCAGAGGCAGGGCAACTTTGAAGCAGTCTTTGAAAGGCATCAATAAGGATATAGGCCTCCTACTTAAATAATTCAGGACTCCTTTCAGAGGTCCTCTTTTGGAGTTGCAGTAGCCTTTTCCTATAATCAGGTAAGCTGACAATTTAAGATGTCTACAAAAACGCTGAGATCCCTCCACTCAAATTGCGAAGCAAGATCAAACTTGAGCCTTCTCTAGACATCACATGGTCTGGCTTGTGTAGATACTGATTATGAACTCAATGAGTTCTAGGACACGGTGCAGAGTCGTGATTAACTCCAGATGATGGGTACAGTGCTGGAATCTCAGGTACGGGGACCAAGGAAGTGTAGATCAGTTCCCTCTCTTACACTCTCTCAACATCATTGCTCAATTTTGTCAACAAACATTTTAAACTAAATTATTTAAAGACAGTAGAGAACTGAGACCTCAAACCCAGAGGCTCTTGCCCTTTGTTCCAAAAACAGTCCCACTGATTTGGTAGTCACTGACTTAACTGCACTTGATGGGGGGCATTTCGAGTGGGGAATCTAGTCCTTGGTAGCCTCAGCTGTGATTTCTGGACACTCCCCTGTCAGTAGGCTGGACAGCCCCAACGGACCTAAAGAAGGGCCTAACTTAAATTTTTTTTTTAGATTTTTATTGTAATTTTAAATTGTCAACATGAACAGTAGTACAAAACCTTATTGTGCAACCACTAACACTTACTTGTCCTCTTCCCCATTTGCTCTATTTTCTTCCAGTCACTATGATCACCAAGATAGAGCACAGTTGGTTGTTGATCAGGCCACCTCAGAATTCTGCCACCGTACCCTGGTTTTAGAGTTATGCCTCTCCTCCCATGTGGTCGCCCTCCTAATGGCCGAGTCATGGTATAGCGTGAAGTTCTCTCCACTGCCCTCAATGTCTTTCATTTGTGTGGGCAGCCTCTGGACATATAGACCACTGCTTCGGCCAGTGATCAATAGTCCATCCCTCTTCCATCCATTTTGAAATCAGGGGGGCCTCGTTAGATCTCAATCTAATTAAGGATTGGATTTTTATTTTTTACTAACTCTCACTTAAACCTTTCTTTGGAGCTTCTGGAAAAAGAGAAGCCTCCTTTATCGACCTCGCCGTGTTTAACTTCAGTTGAAGGGCAGGGCAAATCAAGGTAAGTAAGTCTTCCTTCTCTGCAGCCCATCTGCCCCCTTTAGTTTACCAGACTGTCAGCTGTGACTGATGTACCCAATGATGAAGAGGCCCTATTTAGAAATCACTCGCAGACTGGATCTTCACGTTTTAGTTTTGCTGAACAGGGTGGAACAGAAATCTCACTGCTTAACATGCTTTTGCTAAAGTACAGTTCAGGGCATGTTAAAGGCTTTGGTTTTGTCCTCCTCGCAGCAAGCCAGGCTGTCGCCTTACTTAAAGCATAAAGTCTGGGATATTCTAAAGAGTCCACCAATGTATCATTGGACTTTGAATCTGTACCGCCAAAACTTTCAAATCGTCCAACGTGGCACTTGGCGCCCTGAATGTTTTTATTTCTTGTTTTCCTTCTCTAATATACAAAGTAGGAGAAAGATATGGAAGAAATAAGTCACTTGCTTGACTGTCAACTGAGAGGACTCAATACAAGGTGACATCAAAGTCAAAAAACAATTACCTCTGCCGGCGAGGCTATGTAAAAAGACAGCCATTCACAGGTCAAAGCCTATCCCCGCTCCATCAAAGCAGGTTTGAATCGACCTCTCAAGTCAAGCAATGGTCTTAATACAAAATTTGTATTTAATGGTAATAAGGGGGGAAACTGAAATCTTTATGTCTTCATCAGAGAACCAGCCCCTCCGGTTGCTTTTTAGACCCTCTTGATACATAAAACGTTGTGCCAAAACAGCCATTCAGCTCAGAAAGTGGAATCCAGCATTGCACCAGCTAATCAGGAAAGTTTTAACTATAAAGCGAACGTATCTGGGAAAGATATGAAAAAATACTGATGTTCTTTATTTAAAAAAAAAAATTGAAATGTGAAAAGAAAATGTAATATCTGCCCCTCAACTCTTCTTGGAGTGTGCAATGCAATTCAGAGTCTAAATAACTTATCCTCAATCGACCAGCTACTGGTGGGGTTTTCAATGCATGAGAGGTGATAAGTGACTTCAATTAAATTCCAATCTAAACTTGCATCATGCATCATTCAGGAAGTATAGTCAGTGCTCTGTGCTCACAGAATTGAAATTCTTCATGGTCCCATTGATTTCGACCTCTGCCTGTCACTTTCAAGCTTTATTTCTGACTCTGAGCAAGCACAGAGGTCTGTCAGTAAACCAAGTGTAATTTCCTCATTTCTCTCTCAAAATACAACAAGGGAAACAATTTCAGTTCCCAAAGATTTGTTCTAGGATTACTCTTACCACCCTTCTGTTTCCCCTGTGATACAAAAAACAGATTCAAAAGCAATCTAAGAGGCTTCCGTTGCATGAGCTTTTGCTCATAGGTTAATGGGAAACCCGTACCAATCAAGTATCTTATATGTAATATCCACAGCTATAAGAATTTCCTAAATTAATTCAGACCGAAACTGAAAAGATCAACATTATTTAATATTTATTTTTCAAGAATCTTGGCTACGGCAGAGCCCACAGAGCAACAGGTCTATAACTTGAGGAAAAAAACGCCTATCCTAACATCCATGGCCGCCCATCTGGAGGCCAGCTTATTCTGGTTTCTGCTCTTTATAGGAAGGATGTGGTAACTGTAAAAACTGCTAGTAATTTGTTACAAGTCGGTTATATTGATCTTTTGGCTCCTTCAGGTTTGCCCAGGTCAGTTGTCTGTATTAACATACATATCCTCCCAAAGTAACCACTGTTGATGAAAATCTAAGCAAGTTTGATAATGATTTGACCAATTTAGGTCTTCAGACTTCACGTTTTATTTTGGCAGCTGATTTCAACTCGAAAATGTCATTGCATTCTTTCAATAAATTCCACGGTGACTTGTTGAACATGTACGAAATTTCTATATTAGTGGCTGGTGAGTATAAAGTTACAAGAAGATCCTAACAAGTGATGTGCCTTTTAGTGCAGCATAATTTAACAAGTCTCAATGGAAGATTCCCTGGTGATAGCCACCTTTGGTCACTGTAGGACTGCGATCCCAACTGACTATATTTTTGTAACGATTGAGCAATTTAACCTAGTTGATTAGAAGACGGACTTGATTTTTAACAACCATTGCGCGATTGAAATCTCTCTCAGGGGCCAATGTCAAAGTAAAGGCGCTTCTCCTATTGAGCTGAGTTAAAACCATAAACTCAGGGTCACCGTCTCAGATATAAATCTGCAAGAACTATTCCCACTAAGGATTGACAAATTACTTGCAACTCAAAGCGAGTACTGTAACCGGGAAAGGTATAATGCAAACAAAGTGTTGCCCTTGTTGAAGGCCCAATTCAATCCTCTCCCTTGAAAACAAAAGTTTGTGCCAAAAACATTTCAAGATCCAAAAGATGCATGTCTAAAATTGAGTTCAGGTGGATCTGAAAAAAAATGGTATTCTTTCAGATAAAATTCCCGCTATTAATGGGCCTGTCAGAGGTGTTTTAGCTCCCCTCCTTTTTAGCCTCTTTATTTCTGATCTTTCAAGCAAACCTTTAGTAATACATTTTTTTCTCCCCCAAAATCAGAGGATGTGTCCCGTGTCGCCTGTACACCGAAGATCTTGTTTGTATGAATTATAATCCTGTTGGCATACATTGAAAACTTACTGCTTTGGATGCATGCTGGGAGACAAATAAACTTATGATTAAATGTAGAAAAAACAAAGACCTTAGTTTTAAAAAAAGATCCAAGTTTGGTTTCTCAATAATGCTCCTTTAGAATAGGTAAAGGTGTATAAGTACCTAGGCCTCAATTTTGCAAATAACCAGCAATGAAATAAACATCTGAGAATTTTAAAAACCTCCCTAAAGGTTACTACTAGTGTCTTATAAGGGTTTGATGTTTAGATATGGCAGATTAACAGCTGACCCTTTAAAAATAACTCGCCCAGCAGGCTCTATATGGTGCAAGGTAACCATGTATTGGTAATCGAGTACGTTGGGAAAGCTTGGAAAATATGGGCCAGAAAATGCTTTTTTGTGTCTCTCCAAATGCAATGAGTGAAGCCTTAAAGGCTTGAATTGAACTTGACTTCTTGGGATATATTAGCCAAAACTCGTGCCATGAAGTTCTTATTTCCTCTAGCAAAAACAAGGATAATTATGTAAATGCTACCTACCAGTATGCATCTGTTTTTGGCATGTAGAGCTGTAGATCTGCATACTTTTGCATAGATTGACATCTGGTGTTGGGCTCGGATGTTTGCACTTTGTTATTGTAGAAGTCTTTGTAGTCACGAGATAGGTGACTCCTCCTTTGGTTAGTAGTGCGCATGGGCATCGCCTCCATCTCCAGATTGTTTGCCATAATGGGTGATAGTGGAGTTAGTTAGAAATAGAAAAGATGTCCATGTGTGATGTATCTAAGTAAGATAGTACTGCAACAGATATAGGTGTCCGGGGAGGCGGGTGGGCGTATGCGGATCTACAGCTCTACATGCCAAGAACAGATGCATACTGGTAGCATTTTCTGTTCGAGGCATAGGAGCTGTAGATCACATACTTTTGCATAGACTATACAGCAGTTACCCCATTAGCGGTGGCTACCTGTATGTGTTGCAGTAGTTTGAAAAAGTGTTTTTAGTACAGCCTGGCCCACACTAGCTTGTTGTTTTGCCTGCACATCTACACAGTAGTGTTTTGTGAAAGTGTGCTGTGTAGACCATGTGGCGGCTTTGCAAATGTCATCCATGGGGATATTTCCTAAGAATGCCATAGATGCCCCTAGCTTGCGTGTGGAATGCGCCCTAGAGGGAATGGATAATGTACGCTTTGCTTTATGGTAGCATATTTGGATGCATTTAACATGCACCTGGCAATTCCTGCTTTTGATATAGGATTGCTCTTATGTGGTGGTGAGAAAGCTACAAAAAGTGGTTTAGTTTTCCTGAAAGTTTTTGTCCTTTCAATGTAGTAAAGAATAGCTCTTTTGAAGTCAAGCATATAAAGAGCCCATTCTGCTACTGAGTCTGGTTGAGGAAAAAAGACTGGGAGCTCAACAGACTGGTTAAGGTGAAAAGCCGAAACTACTTTAGGTAAGAATTTAGGGTTTGTCCTAAGAACCACGGTGTTGTGATGCATTTGCAAAAATGGTTCTTGTATGGTTATTGCCTGGAGTTCACTCAGTCTTCTGAGAGATGTGATGGCCACAAGGAAAGCTACTTTCCATGTGAGGAATTGTAACTCACATTTATGTAAAGGTTCAAATGGGGGACTTTCAAGGCCTTCCATAAATGCTTTGATGGGAGGTACCCTAAACAATGACAAGTGTTGTCTGTTTTGTAAGTAAGCTGCTATAGCAGCAAGATGTAATCGTATGGATGTGTATGCCAGATTACATCTTTGTAGATGCAGGAGATAACAGATAATGTTTTGAGTTGAAGCATCTAGTGGATTGATTGTGTTATTACAGTAAACTACTAATCTTTTCCATTTAGCTGCATCGCATGCTCTAGAGGTAGGACATCTTGCTTCTTTAATGACGTTCATGCAGTCCGGTGGGAGATTGTGGTAACCAAACTCTAAGACTTCAGGAGCCAGATCGCTAGGTTCAGTTGAGCTGCATCCGGATGTCTTATCTCTCTATGGCTCTGTGTGAGAAGCTTTGGGGAAAGATGCAACTTTTGGTGTGGAACTACTGAGTTCCAGCTGTGTTGTGAACCATGGTTGTCGTGCCCATGTTGGAGCAACCAGGATCATTGTGAGAGACTGTTTGAGCTTGCGCACCAGTAACGGAATGAGCGGGAGAGGCGGAAAAGCGTACGCAAATCTGCCTGAACAGTGCATCCATATCGCATTGCCTTTGGACAATGGGTGTGGATACCTGGAGGCGAAGCTTGGGCATTTTGTGTTTAAATGTGTGGCAAACAGATCTATGTCTGGGTGGCCCCACATTTGAAAAAACGGATGAAGAACTTGCGGATGAAGTTCCCATTCGTGAATCTGCTGTTGTTGACGACCGAGCAGATCCGCAATCCGATTGTGTATCCCAGGTAGATGCTCTGATGAGAGGCATATTTTTTGAGGCATCGCCCATCTCCATATGCTTTCTGCTATGCGTGAAAGCTGCAGAGTGTGCCCCCCCCACCCCCACCCCCCTGTTTTTGTATATAGTACATTGCTGTCATGTTGTTCGTCCGGACGAGGACAGCTTTGCCTACGAGAGGTTTCTGAAATGATTTTAGAACAAGAAATATGGACTGTAATTCCAGGTGATTGATGTGGAGGAGTTTTTGTTGAGGGGGTCCACATACCCTGAATGGTATGGTTTAAGAGATGAGCTCCCCAGCCGGTGAGCGATACGTTCGCTGTTAACACTATTTATGGAACCGGGTCTAAGACCGGCTGCCCTTTAGAAAGATTTTGTGCGTTTCACCATTGCAGAGAGCGATATGTGCGGCTGTCCACCAACACTAGATCTGTAAGTTGACCTTGAGCTTGGTTCCACTGTTGTGCTAGACATTCCTGTAATGGACGCATCTGGAGTCTTGCGTAAGGGACAAATAAGATGCAAGAGGCCATCATCCCTATTAGCTGCATGAACACTCGAGCTGGTAGTGAGTGTTGCAGTTGAAATTTTGTTAGGAGAGCTTGCATACTGGCTATTCTTGCTGGATTGGGGTATGCAAGGGCTTTGGTAGTATCTATTGTTGCACCTAGGTACGGTTGGGTGTGGGACGGTTGGAGATGTGATTTGGTGATGTTTATTGTGAATCCTAAATTGTGTTGCAGCTGGATTATGTTGTGTGTTTGTTGAACACAATCGCTGCGTGACTTGGCTTTTATGAGCCAGTCGTCTAGGTAAGGAAACACATGAATGCGTGGTCTTCAAAAGTGGGCTGCCACCACCGCGAGACATCTAATGAAGACCCTGGGTGCTGTTGTGACTCCGAATGGGAGTACTTTGAACTGGTAATATTTCCCGTCCACTACAAACCGTAGGTATGTCCTGTGAGCAGGGTGAATAGGAATGTGGAAGTAGGTGTCCTTGAGATCTAGAGTGGTAAGGAAGTCGCCTTGTTGGAGCAGTGGGAGGACCTGTTGTAGAGTGACCATGTGGAAGTGGTCAGATTGTATGTACAGGTTTAACGATCTGAGGTCCAAGATTGTCCTGAGAGTGCCGTCCTTTTCTGGAATGAGGAAATAAAGGGAGTAAACCCTGTACCTTGCTGATGTAGGTGAATTGCATGCTTTTGCAAGAGAGAGAACCTCGTGCTTGAGGAGCGCGAGATGTTCTGTGGACATATGATGTTGTCTGTGAGGTATGTGCGGGGGGGGGGGGGTAGAAGTGAGTTCCAGGCAGTAACCATACTGGATAATTTGTCCCACCCACCTGTCTGTGGTGATGGAATTCCAGACAGGTAGGAACCGTGAAGGTCTTCCCCTGCCCGGAGTGGAGCGGTCTGGGGGTAGTGGAGGGAAGTCACTGTTTTGCGGTGGGAGAGTTGCAGGTGTTAGAACCACGTCCTTTCCCTCTGTAAGTCCCTCTAAAATAATCTTTGTTAGGGGAAGTTTGAGTGGGGCTTTATAAGTTGTACTAGTTGTTGCTTGCCCCCATAGATTTGGCGGTGTGTGTCCTTTTTCATCTTTTCTAAAGAGGTGTCCACAGTAGGTCCAAACAAGTGTTCTTGATCTAAAGGTTGATTGAGGATGGTAGACTGCACCTCTTGCTTAAATCCAGATATGCGTAACCACGCATGTCTGCATTGTGCGAGATGCTGTATCTACTGCATCCATGGCACATTTAATGGAGGTATTTGTGATTAACTTTCCCTCTCGTACGAGATAATTTGCTTTGGTCTTATATTGATCTGGGAGATGTTGCATGAGCTTTTCAAGCTCATCATAGTGAGCCCTATCATACCTTGCTAGTAAAGCTTGTGAGTTAGCAATACGCCAAATATTTGCCGCCTGTGACGCAAATCTTTTACCGGATGAGTCCAATAGTTTCGATTCTTTGTCTGGAATAGGGGCATCACCTGTGGCTTGGGAATTTGCGCATTTATGGGCATTTGCCACTACTAGTGAATCCAGAGGGAGCAGACCCTTAATGTAAGCTGGATCACTTAGCACTGCTTTATATTTTTTGGCAGTTCTAGGATTGGGCACTCTAGCCCTGACAGGATCTTTAAAAACCTCAGGGGCATGTTTAATCATCCCTTTCAGCATAGGGAAAGTATTTGTTGATATTTGAGGCTGCGAGAAGGTCTCCAATAAAAAAATCTTCCTCCAAAGGGTCTGAGTGGAGTTGAACCCCATGGTATTGTGCAGCTCTATTTATTAGTTGCGCAAACCCTATGTTGTTGTCTGGAGGGAATGGCCTAGAGGGATATACATCTGGCTCAGGTACATCTGGGACATTATAATCATCCCAAGAGTCCTGGGGTGGGATACTGTGGGTGTCATCGTCAGTATCATCGATACCATGCGGTGTGTCTATGTCCTCATCCCCACCCCTATATCCTCATCATCATCTTGTGGTGCAGGTGAGAGAGTAGGCAGTGAAGAGTGTGCTGGAGAGAGTACTATGGTTGGAAGCTGTGGAGGTGGAGAAAAAGGCCTCATCGGTGAAGCGGCTGAGTCTTTTTTCTTTAAGGGTATCTCAGGTGTTTCTGAGGTGTCTAGTTTCCTCTTCTTGGGTGGTATAGAGGTGACCTGACCAGTAATAGGGTCGATATGGAGTGATTTTTTGCTTAGGATCCGGTGGATCTGGATGAAAAAGTTCTTTTGACCCACTATCTTTTTTCGGCGCCGAGGACTTCGGCTCAGAGTGGTGTTTTGGCTTGTCGTCTTTAGCTTTAGGAGGGTTTTTTGTCTCCTTTTGCTTAGGCGGAGTTTGACTCCGAAGATCTGTAATTTTTTTTTCGGATCGGAAGCCTTGGGTTGACTGTTTCAGTGCCGAAGAGTCTGGTATCGACAGTACCTTGGTTTTTTGTTTCGATGCCGAAGAGTCTGGTGTCGACGGTACTTTGGGTTTGTGTTCCGGTGCCAAAGATGATTTCTCGGTACCGTGATCTGGCTGGCTCGATCCCGTGCTGCCTGAGGGCTTTGTGGACTTCGGAGACGGGCCCGGAGTCGGGGCTTCTTAAGTACGGTCACGGTGTCGACCCAGACCCGAATGTGAAGGTGTTACCGGTGCCTTGTATTTTTTCGGGGCAGGGGCGTCGATGTCAGTACTCGCGCTCCGTTGACCTGGAGTAATCGTGTGGTCTTCTGAGTCCGAATCATCGGCTTCGGCAAAGCTGGCTTGTTCATCTCCTGTCTCTGGATCGTCAGGGCCTATATCGAAGATGTTGTCCGGCACTGAAACGGTTGATCTAGACATTTTGTGACGTCGAGCCCAGCGATCACGTATAGTTTTCTTGGACCTGAAAGAAGAGAAAGAGAAAGAGAAAGAGAAAGAGAAAGAGAAAGAGAAAGAGAAAGAGAAAGAGAAAGAGAAAGAGAAAGAGAAAGAGAAAGAGAAAGAGAAAGAGAAAGAGAGAGAGAGAGAGAGAGAGAGTGTGAGTGTGAGTGTGAGTGTGTATTTAGCCACACACTTGCATTTTTTAAGTTGAGTCCTTTCCATATGCTGGTTGATGGCGTCAATTGGCCCAACGGCCCGCGCCAATGACTGGACTCGAAGAGTTTGTTGGTTTTTGGATACACATCGAGGGAGATCGCAATCGAAACAGTGCCGTCGAACGGTGAGAGCTTTGCACGTTGAAGGGGAATCGAAAATGACACCGACCCGGAGCGCAGCAAATCATATCCGAACCCGATGGCGGAAAAAAACAATCTGGAGATGGAGTCGATGCCCATGCGCACTACTAACCAAAGGAGGAGTCACCTATCTTGTGACTACAAATACTTCTACAATAACAAAGTGCAAACATCCGAGCCCAACACCAGATGGCGATCTATGCAAAATGATGCGATCTACAGCTCATATGCCTCGAACAGCATTTTCTGCTAAAGTGTGAGGGATGATCAGAATCATCCAGACTAACTTTCATGTCACATAGTTAAATATGTTACCAATTCCTATTTAAGTTTGAAGTATTTTATGTAGCCAAAGCAAATCCTACTAGCAAAGGTTAAAACTCATCTTAGTGAAACAGCGAAAGTGGTTACTTTATTGGAAGATACAAATTATTTGCTGTCCCAAAAATCTGAAATGCACTCAATTGAGAATTTGGGAGAAATTCTGGAAAAGATTTTTAGAAACTAAATATTTCAGATTCATATGTTAATTTAACCCATTTGGAGAATCCCCGTGCTTTGGAAGAGAATTCATCAGAATAAAGGTTATTGTGCTATGGCCTTGGAGTGAAATCTAACAGATTTGTTTCTTGTATTTTAAAGAAAAAAAGAAAACAAACTACGCCATTTTTTTTTATTAGGTTTTCAATATTATCAACAGATTACCATAAATACAACACATCTCATGGGAAAAGCATTTGTTGTATAACATATAATCCAATGACTTCAGTACTGCGCGGATTAGTAGAGTAAGCGTTTCCTAAGTGTAACAGGCAATATATGCTTATGATGTGCTAATGTACCTATGCAAGCGTTCATGAATTTCCCTTAATTCCATTGTGCTTAATGTCTTTTAGCGCTATAGTGTATTGCTATTACTTGTCTCATGGCGTGTGATGACTGGCAGTGACTGTATGGGGACAACTAAAAACATAACTGGCTCTATAAAACAAACTCTGAGCACCCTATCAGCTCCCCTACTTGGATTCTTACGGGTTTTCTCAATGACAGCTGCTTGCGTGATCACCTACTGTTAGGTGTCATGTAGGCATGCGTGTATATGTGTCACCTACGGCAGCTGACCAGGCGCCTCAGTTTAGTACTGTAGTGCGTGTAAGTGCTTTCAGTCCAGCCACGCCCTATTTTTAACAAGCATTTGCAATGCACTAGGTCTTGCATTACTGAAAGTTTAAGCTATTGGCGTTGCTAATAATAATGCACCGCCCATAGCTCAAACTCTCAGTAATGCGAGGCCTATTGCATAGCAAATTAATCGCGGCACTCACGCTTTAGCTTTCAACATTTTAAGCTAAAGGACAGATGCTGCGACTGCTTCAAAAGTAAAGAAAAAGACCAAAGGTTTTTTTTTATTTTCTTTACTTTTGAAGCAATCGCTGCACTCACGCTTTAGCTAAAGATGTTTAAAGCTAAAGAGCGTGTGCCACTATTGCAAAAAAAAGTAAATAAACAGAAAAAAAGGCTTGCAACTGCGTTCGGCGATCCCAACCACAGCCGCCATTATTCAAGCTGAGGCGTGCCGCGCTGGTTTAATAAAAAAAAAAGCGTTGCAGGAGAACCATTTAAGAAATTAGTGCTACGAGGCTGTAATTAAAACATACCGAGTAACACCACATGTAACAGGGGTGTCCTCATGGGAGGTTGCAAGAAGAGAAAAGGCAGTACTAAGGAGGGACTACTAAGCCTATTGACCAATCAAAAGCCACCATTTACAAAGGACAGTGACAGCAGTCAAACATTTTTGAGCAATTGGCATTGTAAATGACAAACCTTTTATCTATGTGTTGGTTTTGAAAATTTACGCTACTTTGAGCATTGACATTGCAAATAAAAATGCCTTTTATTTTTCTTTTCGAATTTAAAACAAATAAAAGGCTTTGTCATTTACAATGGCAATAGCTTAAACTCGCATAAATGCAAGACCTATTGCATTGTAAAGGCTTGTTGATATCCTATCAGTACCAACTCTGCTACATTTGCAATGCATTTGCAATGCAATAGGTCTCGCATTTACATTATTTTGAGCTATTGACATTGTAATGACAATGCTTTTTTTGTTTTTCTTTTTTAAAACATAAATAAAAGGCATCGTCATTTACAATGCCAATAGCTTAAACTCTTGTAAATGCCAGACCTATTGCATTGCATTAAGACGAGTTTGAGCTATTGGCATTGTAAATGATAATGCCTTTTATTAATGTTATTTTTTTTTAAACATAAATATAATGCATTTACAATGCCAATAGCATAAACTCATGTAAATGTGATACTTATTTCATTTGCAAGATGTTGAGCGCTATTGTCATTGTAATGACAATGCTTTTAATTTATGTGTTTTGAAAACCTGCAAGGTGTGCATACATATGCATTTTGTAATTATAGTTGTTGCTTAAGAGATGCAAAGCTGGCAGTGACTGCCCCTTTTGTAGTGGCAGGCTTTCTTTTCTTTAGCAAGGACTCCAAGTAGTAACTGCGTGGTTACATAGCTTGCAGGTTTTTAAATTTTATAAATACAAGGCATTGTTATTTTGAATGCCAATAGCTCGAACTGTTGCAAATACCTGTTCTGTATGGGAGTGAAGCTTGCTTCATGGAGTACTCGTTTTTGGTATCAGGCAGCCCCTCCCACACCGAATCCCCATTCCCATGTCTGGTGATGCAATGTGTTGGGCGAACAAAAGGCACCCAAGCTCATCCATGAGCCATAATGTCACTATGTAAAAAAAAAAAAAAAAGAAAACGAAACCTTTGGGTTTCTGACTTTTAGGGTCAGAGAGACTCAGAAGAGCAGCTAAGCATTCCTTTTCACACACTCCCTTTTTTCAGACTCTAGCTAACCAACCAATGTTGGAATGGATCAGGTACATGTACATGTCTTCTGTAGATAAGACCAGCCTCGTGTTGCGAATCGAGGGATATTATGGTGAATTTAATTAAAGTGAGACCCCCTTGCTTTCACCACATGCGGTGTTTGGAGGCCGGCTCAGGCTGCAAGGTGGGAGGCTGGTGTCTGCTCAGCCGGGGAGCTGGCTCTCTGGCCACCAGCCTAGCCGCAAGGGCAGGGAGCTAAGCAGGGGTTGGGGCTCCCCCTCGCGCTTTGCGACCCCTCTTACTCCCCCATCACCGGCAGCGCAGAACTGGCCGGACAAGTAGAAGCAACGGCCGGTAATAAGTCCCTCCTACCAGCATCCAGGGATGTCAGTAGATATGGAGAAAGGACAGGCTTTGCTGCCTGAAAAGGAAAGCAAGTTATTTTTCTTTATAGAGCCTCGCATTGAAAATTGCAAAAGCTGCTTCAGCACGCCTCCTAACTAAAACTAGGTCCCGCTGAAGTGCACCGCCACCGCAGACATTTAATGACCCCAGCCCCCCCAAATACCTGAACCGTATGTGCTTCACGGAGTGGCCAGCTCAAAGTCCGATCCCGGAGGCATTATGGAGGA
The DNA here is from genome assembly GCF_964204655.1 of Triturus cristatus. Taxonomy (NCBI): domain Eukaryota; kingdom Metazoa; phylum Chordata; class Amphibia; order Caudata; family Salamandridae; genus Triturus; species Triturus cristatus. Next base: position 1,481,842,593 of record NC_140591.1, on the reverse strand, counting down.
GTATCTTGCCGCACAGGCAGTGCGGGGGAAGCCACTGGTCTCGCGCCGCCCAAGAGCTGCGGAACAGCCGCAGGGCAGCGGCAGGAGGTCTTCTCGGGTGTAGTGGCAGCAGCGTCAGCACAAGCGCTGCTCCCCAGGTCCAGGTGGTAAGGCATTATGGAGGAGTATCTCGCCGCACAGGCAGAGCGGGGAAAGCTGCTGGTCATGTGCCGCCCAGGAGCTGCGGAACAGCCGCAGGAGGTCTTCTCGGGTGTAGTGGGAGCAGCGTCAGCACAAGCGCTGCTCCCCGGGTGGAGATCTAGGTGAGACAGGATTCCCAGCAGAGACTGCATCATGGGACAAACAAGGAAGTAGTCCCTACACGAATAGATCACGTCGAGCAGCGGAACAAAACTGTAGTTGGTCGCTGCTGCTTAAGGCCGAACGGAAGCAAAAAGGAAGTGCCGCATTGGACCGCAAGCCAACCATAAGTCCACTAACAAAATAAATGCCACAGTCAACGAATGGCAAGCGGCAAGAGAAACTACCGGCAAGAGGTGGAGTTTCGCCCAAGTATACAGATTACTTAATGCCTCGTAGAGGCAGAGCATGCGCTGCCTATGCGAGACCTAAAAAGGTGTGAAGTTTTATCAAGAACTCAGGCACTGAGCACTTTATTTGCAATTAATAGTTTGGACATTACAATTGCAAGATCTCTTAGGAAAAGCTGTTTTTGTAAGCAAAGAAGCAATTTAGGGTTTTGAAAAAGCTGCACTTTTTGCATTGTCTAGTAATAAAGCACTATACACATTTGTTTGTAATGATTAGTATTAACACCGTGATCAAAGATGTAAGATTTAATACTGCTATATTGGAAAAGCCATCTTTTATCTGGAAAAAAGGCAATTAGGGCCAGATGCCAAATAGTGAAAATTATGTATTGATCTCAAAGATTTTACATTGCATTTTACATGTGAAAGTTTTTTTTTTTTTCTTTTTTTTTTTTTAATATGTGAAAATTCAATATTTCTATAAAATTATTTATTACTTGAAAATAAATAAATTGTGTGTGATTGACAGACAGTCTGGCATTAGACTTGTCAAGTTGAAGACCTAGCCTTCATCCTCTCGTGGAGATATTAAATGTGTACTATTTTGTCCACGGAGTATGGGTCGAAATTAAAAGTAGCCCTGGAGCACGATGTGCCTTAATTTCTGGTCAGGCTCCTATCTGTGCCTCTGCAGGAGCATTAATCCCTTACAGTTGCACACCAAGTGTATCAGCTGATCAGATAACACCCTAGGTTTAACCAGCCGTTGCAGAAAGGAGTGTCCATCTGGTAGGATTGGATGTCCCAAAATCGAATACTGGTAAAACGTCTTGGGTGGTTGTGAGAAGTTGGCCTCGTATATGCTGTCCACTAGTTATACTGGGCACCTTGAACCAGTCCAAACAACCCTTATTGATGATAGGTTTAAAGACAACCTTTATTGAAAGCTATCCTAGTGGTAGCTATGGAGAGCAGTCTTCCGGCTAAGTCTTGAAGGAGTGAAAAGTAGCTTGGTTTACCAGATTATAACCTCTTGAATGACTAAATGAAAGGCGATCCACACAAGTTATATATAAAATATATGTATTTATTTCTAAACACTCACTACTAATCTCTTTATGAGATTAGAGTCCAAGATACACAATAATACAGTTCTAATAGCACAATATAAAATGGGCCCCAGGGGCGGACCAAACCATATATTAAGAAAGTGGTATAACCACCACAATTTGACTAGACCCAATTCTAGAGCACGTAGAATACCTGGAGCCCCAAGGAACCACCCAAGGTAGTAACACAGGAGACCCACGGGAGACTCGTGCAGTGTGAGAACACAGGCGCGAGCCCCGTACTATTCTATGGGAAAGTCGCGGTTGGAATTTTAGAAGTTAAGGACACTTAGGAGAGGACTTTGAGCAGACCCCTTTGTACTTGGGGGGTTATAGGGCCAGCACCCACGGTAGCACCGGAGTACTGAGTAACCTCATCCAGGGAAGCTGGGTGCATAGGTGTCAAAAGGTGTCGGGAATAGTCGTTTATTTCAATGGGGATCTGCTGCAAAGTGCTGCTGCCGGGAAGAAGAAAAGTGTCCAGTGTGACCAAAGCCTGGATCGAAGATCAGAAGAACCTAAAAGCAGACGGGACAGAGTCTGGGTCACTTGCCAGTGACCAGGGGCACGACAGACAAATATGCCCACCGATGTCGGGTGTTTCAGGTGCAAAGAGGTGAAGCTTGACTCTGCAGCCACGAGGACCAAGAGGCGTCGACGACGACCAGGAGCTGGATTCGAGCTGTCCCGCGAAGGATGTCGAGTGCTGCAGTGTCGGTGCTCGGATTGAACCCAACAAGCCTTGGCAACAGCAACCCACGCAGGAAGCGAAAAGATGCTTTGGTGCGGACCAGCAAGAACCTGTGGACTCCCCAAGTGATGGAGAGTCAGGGCACGTCTGGAGCAACAAGGTAAGCCCAATTAAAGCTAGAGTGGCCTTCACAGGAACCCACCAGTCGACGGACCAGGGATCGCGAAGGGACCTCAAGAGGAATTACACAATTCCAGCCCACAGGACACTGAGTGTAGGCCAGTAATCTTCGGTGGAGACACTGCTCAGGTGTGGACTACAAGTAGCCCAAAGCACAGCCTCCAGGATCGACGAGAAGCATATGCACTTGCAAATGTGCACGGTATCCAGGGGTTCCACGGTCCCCACGAGGGCTACGGGTCTCAACTTTGTTGGGAGCTCGGGTCAGCGTCTGGGAAGTCTGGGAACCCACCTCCTGTGTTGCAAATTCTTCAGAGTCCGGCAGGAGCTTCGGAGATGCAAACCGGTCAGATGTGTCTTCGGTGCCTGCCTTGCAGGGGAGTAACTCCTTTAGTCCAAGGGAGATTCTTCAGTCATCTAGCACCTTGTAGATCGTCGAAGTTCCAGGATTCTGTATCAGAGTTTCGTCCAGGTGTAATCTAAAGCCCTGTAGCCAGGGGTTCCTATCTTATGCCCAAGGAAGGGGTGGGACAAACTCTCCTGACCCTTCCATAGGTGGGTCCTTAAAGAGGGGTGGCTACACCCATTTCCTTTGTCCAGTTTCGTGCCAGAGCAGGGGTTGGTAGCCCCTGCAACCGTTTTGAGCTGGACTATGCACAGGGACACCAAATGTGCCCCCAGTGCAGACTTCGAAGCACTCTTGGAGTGCACCCACCCAATACACTAAAGCCTGTCTGGGAGGTGGTGACTCCTCCCTGTGACAGGAAACCTATTGTCCAGGCCTCCCCTGCTGGAGTTTCGTCCTACAGCAGGAGGGCAGACTCGTGTCTGTGGCTGGCAGCATCCATTTTGTGATGCCAGGGTTCTGTTAGCTGGTACCGGGAATACCGGTGCTCTCATGTCTCTCCCTCTAGAAGGGTGGGATCATACTCCCACACCAGTTACTGGTGTGGGGGTATGATTCCAAGGTGTTTAAATTGGCTGCATGGAAACATGTCATGTTTGGTGTCAAAGTTAGCATTTACCGATTGGTTATAATGCACTTAAGAGTATATGGTTTGGCTGCATCACAAACAACCCAGGAATAAAGGTTCCGATAGCTGCAGAGGGACTCTGCTCATGCATGGGCACCCTCTCACATGAAACCCAGCACCCTGCCTTCAGGATTGTTAAGGCCTGCCATAGGGGTGACTGATAAGTTTACATGTGCAGTGATATAAAGAGGTATAGTAAACCTATATCTCAGTAAGGGGTGCATGCACCACCTTACCGAGGCTGCAGTAGCAGACCTGTGGTGTCACTTTGGAAGGCTTCCCAGGGGTGGCATAATACATGCTGCAGCCCCTGGCAGGCCTCTAGGGTACCTATGCCGTGGGTACATAGTATACTATGTACTAGGGACTTATAAGGGTACCCCAGAACCCAATCTGGAGTGTACCTAAAGTACTGTTAATCAATTTAAAGGGGAAAGCAGATAGGCTGGGGCCCTGAATAGAAGGATCCCAGCAAACCTAAGTCGAAAACCAGCAAAACACCAGGAAAAAAGTGGGGGCAACCATGCAGTCAGATTTCACCTTCCTACTGTGGTTAATGTGCCTGCTGCTGTGTACAGATAGTAATCTGCAAGTCCCAAGTTAGATTAGGACTAAGAAAGCTTACTGAGGTCATGCATTGGTTGCAAAGATGCAGTTGAAACCTGTAGGCAAAACTCCTAATATAATTCAGTCGGGTATAAACTGGCTCCAAAGAGCTACAATAGGTGGAACCGAAAACTACGATTCCAAGCAAGAACATCGAAAAGCGATAATGCAAGAAATGCACAGGGGGGGGGGGGGGGGGAGGGGAGGGGAATGCAAGAGTGGGGGTCAGTGATATAGGTGGAATGGTGGTACAGAGAGTAGGACATAAAAGCAGTATCAGCCAGTAGGAGGGTCTAACAAATAGCAGAATTGTATAGAATGGAATGGAATGTCCCACAAATTGTATAGTTGGTGAAACACAGAATGTGGGAGGTGGTGCAAACAAGAAGCAAGTAGCAGAAGGGTATAGGGCCAACAGGATGGTGGTATTGGGAGCAAGGCTGCATCGGGGGAAGAGGGCAGTACGGAAATAAGTGTAGTACAGAAAGCAGCATGGTATGGGAGATTTAAAGGAGTATTCTAAAAGAGAACTGAGGTGCAACGGGCATGAGGGAGGGCGGTACAAGTAAACTTTCATAAGAAGGGTTTGTACAGGCAAGAGTATGGTGTGAGGTGCCCATCTCCAGCTTGTGCACCCTTGTCTTCACTTTGTCATCTTCTCCAAGTTCTCAGGTGCACCATATCAGCCTTAGCTCCCCTCTCACCTTTCCTATTTGGGAAAGGACATTGGCAGTGGTGCACACAGAAACCATAAGAGGCTCTGTTAGTCAAGCACATCCTGCCTGTGTGCTCTCGTCCCCATCGCATTTTATTATTTTAAGTACCCTATGCCATGCAGACTGAGGCATCTCTCTGCAGAGTAACAACTACTAGATTACCCTGATCCTTATCCACAGCCCTATATATTCCATAGCGTTCTAAATGTTCAGGTACAGGTAGAAAGCAAAATTTAAAGGCAATGTTACCCTCCAGCCTAGGAGACAACACTTCAGTATAAATCCAGTTAAAGTCCTTTTTCAAAGGTTTTGAGTGTGATTTTATTTTGGTTTTTCATGTGGCTCAATTAAATTGTCAAATACGGTCAAAATAAACATTTAAATGAAACCAGGAGGGGATGGTCTGGAAAGCAAGCAGTGTAAATATACTGTGCAGCATTAGCTTAGATTGGTTTCAAAGCGATAGTCTGAACTTAAGGAAGAGCAGCAAAAAGGAAGAACGAAACAGCAAATAATCGAACAATGAAAGAGGCATACCTTGCATTTGGCCAATTGTCAGGTCTTTATCTAGTCGGTCGACACCTATAAGAAAATAAGAAGACCCAATCAAATGTTAGAACTGCCAGGACAATTACGTACGACATCTAAAAATGATGACCCAGTTTTTAACAACAGTGCAGGATCCTCCGAAGAACAGTTAACACTAACCTAACACGGAATCTCAAAACCGAATCAAGATGTCATCACGTGGATCATCCCACTCAGACTGGGCAGCTATGGAATCCATTTCACCTTTGACTGCTTTTTGAAAACACTAAGATACTTTTTGGGGGGAAACACAATGGAATTCATTATGCCTTCAATTGCCACTTCCTTCTACTTTTCAGGCCGAAAAAAGAGGTAGGCAAGAAGCGATAAGTTTAATGATACTGTGGGATCAGCATCTTCATGCATGGGATCACATGAGCCTTCCTATATGGTATCTGAAACCAAAAAGGCAGCTACGGATCACCCTGCCGCAGCTAGGAATTAGTAGATCAGGTCTTTAACACTGAAGTGACTAAGCCATTAATAATACAGCTGGCATTACCCAAGCATTAGTTTTCACACATGTCAAACCAGTTGGGCGAACTTTACAGCCAAGACTGAAGTTAATTTACCTTGGTTTCTGTCAAGTTGTGTTAACTATTTAGCGAATACAGACCCTGAATATGTGTGTTAAAAGAAAATGTTACAAATACGCTCACATTAAAGGTGCAACAAAGAGAAATTATTGGGTATGCAAGAAATGTACTAATGGAGAAGCCAAATTACATCATTGGAAATATTAATGCTGTTGAATCAATGACATTGAGAAATTGGCAATACAGACAGACTATATCAAAGAACAATATAACTTTTGGCGAGTTGTAGCACAGTTACCTTGAACTGCCTCTATAAAATACCCTGTACCGGTCAGTTAATCACAACAGTGGTCTGATTTTTCTACATATAATTTCAAGGATTCTAGAATTCTACTCTGCACTGAATAACTGTCTAATTTTCAAGAAACCATTTTTCTTGGAATGTACGAGTACATGAAATTAAAAATGCAATTTAGGTTTAACTATCTAAGGCTGAAGGATCTTATGGGATAACAATCATGGTCTACCAGTCTCCCTGCACTTAAGAGTACAGCTCTTCTACAAATTATTTTCAGACTATACTGTAAAGTGGACAATTCCTCCTTCCAGGCAAGGGGTCTAATTATCCGTATTTATAAAAAGGTCTTAGAACCCACCCACTTTAGTAGCTATTGACTAATTGCATGGCTTAATGCCTGTGGCAAATTATTTGATGAATGCTTGTTACAACACTTGAAAACTGGGGGTCAAGGAAAAGCAGTTGATACTAACACATCCTTGTGGCTTTTGTGCTAAATGTAGCACCATATACAATGCACAAGCATGAAGACTAATGAAGAAATGCAGTTATGAGGACAAAACTAAAAACATTATGGTAAGTAGTAGTAATATTATAGTTAAGCATTTTATCAGATTCTAGTAGGGAAAACCATAAAAGAAAACAGCCTTAAACAGGTAGTGTTTTGCCCCTTCTGCGCTCCCTCTGTATGGCTGACTTCCCTAAAGCAATACGTAAGTTAGACCAATATTTAAGTTTCTGCCCTCAAGACACACCAAATCTGAAAAACATGAGGAAAAGGTTATATATCATATGAACATGAGTGCAGACATTTGTTTTAAAATCCACCTGACTTTGTGCACCGTTGTTTAAGGAGTTTTTCATGCACTTCTGACATTGTACATTCTTTTATTTTTTCCTCTCCATGTCCTTGGAAAAGTACTGAGTGGCTGTTAGAATAATTACACTTTCTAATCATTTGTGTTTCTCTGAGATGGAAAGTCACGCTAGTCTTTTTCCATTCAATTTGCAATTAAGAAATGGCTTGTGATCACTTAACTTGAAAATGTAGTGTGGTAAGCAATTCTTTATGTATGTATAACTGGAAGGAATTTTCCAATTAACTAGGGGGACGGAAGTAAAGGGGTGTAGGCAGAATTGTTTAAAGTATAGTATAAATATGAAAGGAAAATTCTGTGTGGTCATTCATTACCTACACGGAATAGCTTTTTCCTTGTTGGTCTTGCATTCGTTCAAGCTTGAATAAACCAAATGTTTCATCTCAGACTCCCTGTACTCCTTTTGATTTAAAAGGGACAAGAGGTGTGTTTTCTCAATTGGTGCTCAGCGTGGGGCCTCTACGTGGGAAATCCAACAGCATTTATGTCTGTGGCTGAGGTGACACGACCCGAGGCGGATGGATCGCTGGGGCCCCTGCCAATGAGACTAGTTTCTCGCAGCTGCCATCTGAAGTCCCGAACTGCTGTCCTTCGGCAACAGGATCTCGCCGGCAGTGGTTCCAAACTGGTCAAGCGAAAAGTGGCTGAATTGCAGAGTACAGAGTCGGACGTCTTCAGAACAATCCTGGTGAGATTTTTCTGAGATATTTTTTAACAGCCGTTTTTAATTATTGATCAATTATTGGTATTGAGAATTTTATTGCATTATATTGGTTGGGTTTCAGGTTGGACCTGATAAATAGGCCTGTATTGATTGTATTGGTTAGTTCACATTAAGATGATATTGGACTTTAAGGCTCAATGAGCAAACTAAAATATATTTCACAGTGTTGTTGTTGCTATTTCATGAGTCCACGCCCGGATGAGTCCCAACCAGTCCCAGTTGATGGAAGATGATGACAAAATATGGACAGGTGTGAACTTGTGGAACAGACTATGGCATCGATATACTAAGGGATTTGAGATGGCCTCTGGACGGTTCATTTGAACTAGATAAAATTCAATATTTGCAGCAATGTTTGTTTGAGAAAAAAGTCAGACAAGCAATGTGGGACAGTTTTAATAAATGGGAAAATCATGCTACAATGTTAGTAACTAAAGAACAAAAAGAGAAGGAATGAGAACAGAAAATGGGAGTGTTGCAGAAAGCCAAAGCATATGATCAATTAAAACAAACAAAGTATTGAATGTATGGACAGAGTTTAGAATGACCACTAACAAGACATCTGTGATACAAGGGAAAGAACATGTGGACAAGGATGAGGTTTTAGAGAGACTGAGGTTTTAGAGAGACTATTGGAGAATCCCCCACCATATGTCACACAGGTTAACACAACTGCTGCACAGGCACAAAATGTACCACTACAGATGGGTTAGCAAGGACATACACCTCTAGTACCCATTTTAAATGTACCAATCCTTCCGGCTTCATTACCAGGTCAGCAACTGCCTGTCCGACCCAGACCAATACTTAATTGGTCTGCTGTTCAAAAGCAGTCACAAGCAGGACACACAATACCTGCACCAAATATGTTGACTACCCCTCAGGTACATTTTTACCAAGGCTAGTGACTGGACAAACTCCTTATGCATCCCAATCTGCTGGAAATACGCCTGCAGGTACCCCACATTTGGTTCACAAGCACAGTGGTAATTTGAGAGATAGGAGTTGGAATTGGAGGGCCAGACCTAATACTAGATATGGATCACGGAGAGCTGATCCAGAAGAGTTAAAAAGGATAGCCCATAGATGGATGGATGACACAAATAATGCCACCATGAATACCGTTATGCCAACTGTAAATAGCTTTGATGTATTTCAGCAAAACATGCTTATTCAATATATGACTGAAAGGATAGAGGACTGGTGGACATGATGTCATACAAATACCCCACAAGGTGTTACAATTGTGGCATGATGCGCAAGGTCACATGATCCCTTCCTCTGATGTCCCATGGGCTGTTGAAAACTTGTTTGCATTGGGGTGTTAAGGTTAGAAGAAAATATCAAAAAATGAATGGGAAATATCCAACGAGAGAAATACACCCCCTGCGCCCCCTACTGCTGTTGGTGTTACTGTTTAGACCCCCATTCCACAATTTGTTCATACTCTGTGGAGTAGGTATGAATTGATGGCAATAAAGAAAGATTTGCCAGACTTTAGGAAAAACCCAAAGGGGTTTTACGAAGCCTTAGAATCAGCCACTAAATTATGTGCAATGACATTCAAGGACTTGGATCTATTTTTTGATGCCTTACTCCCCAGAGAAATATGGAATGGAATATGAAGACATGATGATGTAGCACACTTTGGACATGCTTGGGTACATTTTGAAAATCTTGACACATACAGAAGACTAGGAGATAGACCAGATCTACTTATACTGGATTTACCTGATCTTATTATTGCGAAACTGCTACGAATGATACCAAGGGAAGATGTAAATTGGGAAAAAATAGCAGCTTGTAAACAAAAACCTACAGAAGAAGTCTCAGACTATTTCACTAGGATGGAGGGAATATTAAAGGTTCATAGTGGTCAGGATTTGGCAACTATCACGGGGAAAAGAATGTTTGCTGACTAATTTGTGAATAATTTGATGGAAGAATTAGGAGAGTATCTGAGAGCACCTGGCCAACTAAAGAACCTGCAGATCTTTTGGTAATGGCTACATATTATGTGAATTACCAGAAAATAAATAAAGTAAAGAATAATAAGAAACTGAAAGAATTAAAACAAAGGTTTTGCTACCGCAAGCATTCCCAGACAGGGGAAGACAAAGGGGTATGGGAAATGTGAGGGGAGGTGGACGTGTGGTTGGCAGGACCTCATCAGCTCTTGCGCAGCAACACACAGCAGGATTAGGCAAAGATCAGTGTGCCTATTGCTTTCGAGAGGGTCACTGGAAGGATGAATGCCCTAGCCTACAGGGCCAAGCAACTGTGGCAAGACGAAGAGGTAGTTCAGTTGCCAGTGGTACAGGTAGAAGTGGCACAAATAGGCGTCAGAATGACAACAGAGGTCAGAATTGCATTCACAATAGGACAGCAATGGAAAGGGTGGGAATAGGGTCATGATTCCAGTTATTCAAGTAGGTCCATATGTCACCATGGATATAGAAGAGGAAGTATGCGACTTCCTTGTTGATACAGGTGCCACTCGCACCTCTGTGGCGCATCACCAATTTCCAGGGGCTCACCTCTCCGGCAGAATGAATCCATCAGTGGGATTCTCAGGTATCCCCATAGGTCCCTTCACCACCTCCGTGTCATTTGTGCTTACTAAAAATTTTGCAGAGAACTTATTAGGTCTGGACCTATTGAAAAGGCTGAATGCTTACATTTATTGTGCGCCTGATGGTGTCTTTATATCAATACCTTCTGATAATTTTAGCAAATGTTTTACAATGACAGATGTAACTCACCTACCACCTGAATTACAGGCAATTGATAAAACTGTCTGGGTATCAGGAGATAATGATCTTGGTAAAATGGACATAGATTTCATAGTAATCACTGTTAAAAAAAGGTTTTCCCTTACCCGCATTCCTCAATACAAAACGTCCTGGGAGGGAGAGGAAGGTTTCAAAGAGGTTAACTCTGATTTAATACATAAGGGTATAATAAAAGAAACAGAAGGCAGCCCATGTAATAGTCCTATACTTCCTGTTCCTAAAACAAATATAGAGTGAATCCCTCATAAATATAGATTAGTGATTGATCTTCGAGCTATAAATAAAATTGTAGTACCCCAATATCCTGTTCATGACATGAATTCTATTTTTACCATGATTCCGTCTTCAGCCAAATATTTTACTGTGCTTGATTAAAAAGGAAAATGCCACTTACCAGTATGCATCTGTTCTTGGCATGTAGAGCTGCAGATCCACATGCTAGCATTAGATCGCCATCTGGTGTTGGGCTCGGATGCTTGCACCTTGTTGTTGTCTTGGAAGAAGTCTTTGTAGTCACGAGATGTGCGACTCCTCCCTTGGACGATAGTGCGCATGGACAGACTCCATCCTTAGATTGTTTTTCGCCATAATGGGAAATGGAGTTAGTAGAAAGAAAAAGATGTCCATGTGTGTATATCTAAGTAAGATAGAACTGGAACAGATACAAGTCCCGGGGAGGTGGGTGGGCGTGTGTGGATCTGCAGCTCTACATGCCAAGAACAGATGCATACTGGTAAGTAGCATTTTCCGTTCGAGGCATACGAGCTGCAGATCACACACTAGCATAGACTGTACAGCAGTATCTCCCCTAGCGGTGGTCACCTGTATCGGTTGCAGTAGTTTGAAAGAGTTTTAAGAACAGCTTGGCCCACAGTAGCTTGTTGCTTGGCTTGCACGTCAACACAATAGTGTTTTGTGAAGGTGTGTGTTGTAGACCATGTTGCTGCCTTACAGATGTCTTCTAGGGGACTGTTCCCTAAGAATGCCATGGAGGCCCCTAGTTTGCTTGTGGAATGCGCTCTAGGGGGAATTGTTAATGTGCGTTTAGCTTTTTGGTAGCATATTTGGATACATTTAACGATCCACCTTGCAATCCCAGCTTTGGAGATGGGGGTTACCTTTATGCGGTGGGGAGAAAGTTACGAACAATTGTTTTGTCTTGCGAAAGGATTTAGTTCTGTCAATGTAATAAAGTAGGGCTCTTTTTACATCTAGGGTGTATAGAGCTCTCTCTGCCAAGGAGTCTGGGTTTTGAAAAAACACTGGTAACTCCACCGATTGGTTAAGATGAAATGGAGAGATGACTGTAGGAAGGAATTTTGGATTTGTTCTGAGAACCACCTTGTTACGATGTATTTGTAAGAATGATTCTTGTATGGTTAAAGCCTGGATCTCACTTACTCTAAGAGGTGATTGCAATAAGGAAAGCGACTTTCCATGTGAGGAACTGCAATTCGCATTTATGTAGAGGTTCAAATGGGGTTCCCATTAGCCTAGTAAGTACAATATTTAGATTCCATATTGGAGAGGGGGGCAACCTGGGAGGAATGATTCTTTTCAGTCCCTCCATAAAGGCTTTAATTGCAGGGACTCTAAAAAGTGAAAAGTGTTCCGTTTTGAAAATAAGCAGCAAGTGCTGCTACATGTAAACGTATGGATGAATATGCTAGATTACATCTTTGCAAGTGTAGTAAGTAGCAAATGATATTCTGGATGGAGGCATCCAGTGGATCAATATGGTTGTTAGTGCAGTAAAATGGCAAATCTTTTCCATTTTGCAGCATAGCAAGCTCTAGTAGTAGGGCGTCTGGCTTCTTTAATGATGTTCATACAGTCTGGTGGTAGGTTAAGGTAACCGAACTCTAGGACTTCAGGAGCCAGATCGCCAGATTCAACTGACCTGGATCTGGTTGTCTGATCTCTCCATGGTTCTGTGTTAACAAGGATGGGGACGGGCGTTGTTTTTGGTGTGGAACTAGTGCGAGTTCCAATAGTGTTGTGAACCACGGTTGGCTTGCCCATATGGGAGCTACTAGGATTAGTTTGAGAGACTGTTGCTGGAGCTTGCGTACCACTAGTGGAATCAGTGGGAGAGGCGGAAAAGCGTATGCAAATCTGCCTGACCAGTTCATCCATATCGCATTGCCCTTGGACAATGGGTGTGGAAACATGGCGGCGAAGGTTGGGCATTTTGCGTTTGTGTGTGGCGAACAGATCTATGTCTGGTTGGCCCCACATTTGGAAAAATGGTAGAAGAACTTGGGGTTGTAGTTCCCATTCGTGAATCTGTTGTGTTTGTCGACTTAACAAATCCGCAATCCGATTGTGAACTCCTGGAAGGTGTTCCGCAAGTAGGTATATATTTTGTCGGATGGCCCGTCTCCAAATGTTCTGTGCGAGCTGGGACAGCTGCAGAGAATGTGTGCCTCCCTGTTTTTGTATGTAATACATGGCTGTCATGTTGTCCATCCGGATCAGGACAGCTTTGTTTTGTAGATGTTCCAGGTGATTGATGTGGAGCACTTTTTGTTGAGTAGTCCATTTGCCTTGAGTTGTATGCCCGAGGAGATGGGCTCTCCATCCTGTGAGTAATGCGTCTGTTGTGAGCACTATCTGTGGAACAGGTTCAAGGAATGGCCACCCTCTGGACAAGTTTGTTGTGTTCCACCACTGCAGAGAGCGATGTGTGCAGCTGTCTACCAACACCAGATCTGTAAGTTGTCCTTGAGCCAGATTCCACTGATGTGCTAGACATTCCTGTAAGGGACGCATTTGAAGTCTTGCATAAGGTACAATAAAGATGCAAGATGCCATCATGCCTATGAGTTGCATGAACCCTCTGGCTGGAAGAGTGTTGGGCCTGAAATTTTGGGATGAGGGTTTGTATACTGGCTATCCTGGCTGGACTGGGATATGCCAGAGGTGTGGAAGTGTTTATTGTGGCCCCTAGATATTGGTGTATATGAGAGGGCCGGAGATGAGACTTTGTTATAGTTGACTGTGAACTCCAAGTTGTGTAATGTTTGGATGGTTTGGCGAGTGTGTTGAACACATTGGTCGAATGACTTGGGTTTTATTAGCCAGTCGTCCAGATATGGGAACAGATGGATCTGTTGTCTTCTCAAATGTGCTGCTACCACCGCAATACATTTGGTGAATACAATGGGTGCGGTGGCGACTCTGAACGGAAGGACTTTGAACTGATAGTGTTGTCCGTCCACTACAAACCTTAGATACTTCCTGTGAGCAGGATGTATGGGAATGTGGAAGTAAGCGTCCTTGAGATCTAGTGTGGCAAGGAAGTCACCTTGTTGCAACAGTGAGAGCACTTGTTGGAGAGTGATCATGTGAAAATGATCCGAGTGTATATACAGATTGAGGGGTCTGAGGTTGAGTATTGGTCTTCGAGTCCTGTCCTTTTTGGGTATTAGGAAATACAGCAAGTAAACCCCTGTTCCTTGATATGGTAAAGGAACAGGCTCTATTGCCTGCTTTTGAAGCAGTGAGAGAATTTCTTGTTTTAAGAGCGTGAAATGATCTGTGGACATGGGACGCTGCTTGGGTGATATGTGTGGGGAGGTATCTAAGTTCCAGGCAGTAACCATACTGGATAATCTGTCTTACCCACTTGTCTGTTGTGATGGAATTCCAGACAGGTAGGAACTGTGATAATCTTCCCCCGACCAGAGTGGAATGGTCTGGGGGGAGCAGAGGGAAGTCACTGTTTTGTACTAGGGGAGGTGCGAGTGTTGTTGTTACCTTGGCCTCTCCCTTTGTTATTTCCTCTGTATCCACCTCTAAAATATCCTCTATTGGGGGATGTTTGTGTAGTAGTTTTAAAGGAAGATGAGGTGTCTGTGCCCATCTTCTTAGAGGCTCCTCTGTAAAAGGAGCGAGGTGTTTGCGGAGACTGTAACGCTCCCATGGACTTAGCAGTCTCTGTGTCCTTCTTCTTTTTTTTTTTCAAGAGTAGTGTCTACAGCTGGTCCAAATAGTTGTTCTTGGTTGAACGGCTGGTTCAGGATGGTTGTCTGGACCTCTTGCTTAAAGCCTGAAATGCGCAGCCAGGCTTGTTGTCTGAGCAGTACACTGGTATTGATGGATCTAGAGGCAGTGTCTGCTGCGTCAAGGGTGCATTTAATTGAAGTGTTTGATATTAGTTTGTCCTCTTGGATGAGATCATTTGCCTGAGTTTTCTATTGGTCAGGCAAATGCTGTAATAGGGTTTCCAGTTGGTCATAGTGGGCCCTATCATATCTAGCCAGCAGTGCTTGCATGTTAGCTATGCCCCAGTGATTGGCGGCCTGCGCAGCTACTCTTGCCAGATGCGTCCAGTAATTTGGATTCCTTATCTGGGGGTGGTGCATCCCCGGAGGTTTGTGAGTTGGCACGCTTTCTAGCGTTGGTAACTACTACAGAATCCAAAGGCAGTTGTCCCTTAATGTAAGCAGGGTCTTCAGTAGCAGGTCTATATTTTTTATCTATCCTAGGATTAAGAATCCTGGCACGTACGGGATCTTTGAACACGTCAGGGGCATGCTTAAAGACTCCTTTAATCATTGGTAATATTTGCACTGTTTTTTGGGACTGTTCAAATGTGTCTAAAAGGAAGTCCTCCTCTGCTGTGTCTGAGTGCATTTTCACACCGTGAAAAACTGCAGCCCTATTAAGCAATTGTCCAGAACCAATATTATCGTCTGGGGGAGAAGGTTTTGAGGGGTATGGTTGGAGGCTTGGGAGGTCTGGTAGATCTATTGGGACAGTGTAATCCCAATCATCTTGTGGTCGGTCGTCTGGATCTGTGAATGGCTCAGGGTCTTCCCCCGCCCCTAAGTCATTGTCATCATCATGATCCTGTGGTGGTGTATGTGTTGGAGAAGTTACAGGCAGAGGTGGTGTAACAGATTTAGGGAGAGGAAGGGGGTTAGAAGGAAGTATAGGAAAAGGAGGCATAGGTGATGTAGCAGAGTCCTTCTTCACAGGCACTGGAGGGGCATGTGAGGTGTCTAACTTTCTCTTCTTGCATGGTACAGCTGTGACATGTCCTGTTTTAGGATTAATATAGATCTTTTTCTGCTTAGGATCGATAGGATCCGGATGAAAAAGTTCCTCTTCCTCAATTACCGCTTTCGGTGTTGATTTTTTCGGTTCCGAGCGGGGCT
This sequence comes from Triturus cristatus, assembly GCF_964204655.1. Taxonomy (NCBI): domain Eukaryota; kingdom Metazoa; phylum Chordata; class Amphibia; order Caudata; family Salamandridae; genus Triturus; species Triturus cristatus. The sequence continues at coordinate 1,481,826,749 of NC_140591.1, read as the reverse complement.
GTTGTTGAGTTTTATGCTATTTGGCCTTAGGAGGCGTGGTAGAATCCTTAGGCTTGTCTTTCGGTTCCGAGGATTTCGGTTTCGGAGCCGAGGCAGGATCTTTAAGCTTAGAAGCGTTCGAAGCCGGTTTATCCACGGGTCTCGAGGTTTTCGGGGCCTGTTTGTCTTTTGACGTGGAAGGAGTCGGAACCGATTTCGGAGCAGTGTTCCTTTGGCTTCCGTGCCGAAGGCGCCCGTGGGACAATTATATGCGGTTTGCTCGGTCCCGAGCTACTGGAAGGCATGTCTTTTTTTCTTCGGAGCCAGGCACGGAGGCGGGGCCCTCTGAAGTGTGTTTTCGGTCACGACTGGTGCCAACAGGCGAAGTCTTGACCAGTGCCTTTTGTTTTGGTGGTGGGGTTGGGGTAGCGGCAGTAGTATGGGGTCGTCTGAGTCTTCTGCCTCAGACACGATTTCGAGATTCTCTGAATCTTCTTCTGGGACATTCGGGCCTTCGTCGAAGATGTCCTCTAGTTCCGGAGCTGATCTCTGCGCCATGATGTGTCGTCGAGCCCTTCGATCTCAAATGGTCTTCTTCGATCGAAAGGATGCGCAGGCTGGACAGCTGGACTCGTCGTGTTCTGGCGAGAGGCACAGGTTTCAGACCTTATGATGGTCACTGAGCGGGAACTTTGCACCACACTTGGGGCATTTCTTGAATGGCGTCCTTTCCATGAGCCGCAGGCCTTACGGCGTCGATAGGCCCAGCGCTTCGCGTCGACGACTAGAATCCTGCCGATGAAAGGCACGTCAAAGATATCTATGTTCGAAGTCAATCCGAAGTTTGAGAAAGTTTTGCGCGTCGAAATAGTTTGAAATGGAAGTTTCGAACCGGAGCGCAAAAGTTGCATCCGAACGCAATGGCGGAAAAAAACAATTTAAGGATGGAGTCGATGCCCATGTGCACTATCGTCCAAGGGAGGAGTCACCTATCTTGTGACTACAAAGACTTCTTCCAAGACAACAACAAGGTGCAAGCGTCCCAGCCCAACACCAGATGGCGATCTAATGCTAGTGTGTGATCTGCAGCTCATATGCCTCGAACATGCATTTCTAGTGTGCCCATTGCTAAAGGAAGTCAATACCTTTTTTCATTTTTATTCCAAGGGCGTTTCCTAAAATGTACACGTGCTCCTCAAGGGTATACAGAAAGCCCTAGTATATATAGTCAAGCTTTGAAAAAACAATAAGATCTTTTTACCCCCTCAAAAGGCTCTGTATTACTCCAATACATTGATGATCTATGAATTGTCTCAGATACAGAAGAAGGTTGTAAGGAAACAGTTAATTTGCTACATCATTGAGCACTCCTAAGACAAAGTGTCCTTATCTAAAATGCAATATTGTCAACAGGAGGTTGCCTATTTAGGTCACCTCCTGTCAAATGGGGGTAGAAGACTGCACCCACAAAGAATTGATTTGGTATAGAAAACGAACCGCCCCCGGACCCAATCTGATGTTTGTGCCTTTATAGGTATGACTTCCTTTTGCAGGCAGTGGATACCCAATTTCTCTTTAATTGCAAAACCTTTGATTGCTCTAACATCTAAGACTATTAGTAGCCCACTCCCTTGGACAGATGAGTGAGCATGCGCTCCAACATCTAAAAAATGCTTTATGCAATGCACCGGCTTTGGGTAACCCCGATTATTCTAAGGATTTCTTTTTGTTCGTCCATGAGAAAGATGGCTGTGGTCTATCGGTTTTAACACAATCCCGTGGGGGGAGGAATAGCAGCCGCCACTGTTGCAGTCAAACAATCTGAAATATACGTTCTAGGTCAAAATTTCACAGTTATGGTACCACACGCTGTGGATGTGCCATTAAACAAAACTCAGACCCAGCACCTGGCCAGTGCACGTTTAACAGGGTATGAGTTAACACTTTTTGCTCCAAATATCATTCTGAAACGTTGCAATGTTTTGAACCCAGCCACAATGCTACCTCTTCCCAGTGATTCAGGGGAAGAACACCATGATTGTATTTTCGCCACTGAAGAGACCAAGGGACGGGTAGACCTAACAGCTACTCCCATATCTGACCCACAGGGAGAGGTGTTTGTGGATGGTTCAGGTTTCAAATTACCAGATGGCACAAACACTACTGCATATGCCATCACCACTTCGAAAACAGTGGTAGAGTCATGTAAAATACCACAAATGTCAGCACAAGCAGCAGAAGTAATTGCCCTTACACGGACATGTGAATTAAGTAAAAGTCGGATTGTAAATATTTATACTAACAGTCAGTATGCCTTTGGTGTTGCCCACTCATTTGGGCGATTATGGAAAGAAAGAGGCTTTTTGACATCACATGGCAGAAAGATAAAATATGGGGAGTTAATAGTAAAATTATTGGATGCTCTGATGTTACCAAAAAAGTAGCCATTGTTAAATGCAGTGCGCATAAAAAAAGTTATTGATGAGGTAGGTCAGAGAAATGCTTTTGAAGATGAAACAGCCAAGCAAACAGCCAGATCTGAATATAGTTTAATGTACGTTACAGGACCAGCTAGAGGGTTCCCTGAAGTACCAATGTTAAACAATACCTTTGAATGTGTTCGAGAAATACAACAGGAAGCTAGCATGGAAAAGAAAGAGGCATTGCAGATGTATGGTCGATTAGATGATACCGGATGTTTGATAGATCTGTCAGAGAAACAAAGATGGATGCTTCCTAATTGTTATGTTAACACTATTGTTACTATGGCAAATAGCCCAGCTCACATTGGTGCCAAAGGAATAGTGGCAACATTAGCCCACGTATGGTTCAACAAACTTATTTCCAGGGGGGCAGAGTCCAATGTCAAAAGATGCATGATATGCGCTATTTATAATCCAGGAAAAGGTACCCCAGTCTCGACAGGCCATTTTACACCTTCAGATTTTCCCTTTGAAGTCCTGCAAATTGATTTCATTGAAATGCAACGAGGGGGCAAGCTTAATGTGTCTTAGTGGTGGTTTAAACCTTTAGTAGGTGGGTGGAAGCTTACCCTCTACGAGAGAACACAGCCTTAAGTACTGCAAAAATACTCCTGAAGGAGTACTTCTAAAGATTTAGTTTGCCCAAAGTGCTCTGGAGCGACAATGGGTCACACTTCATTGACCAAGTGATGGGCCTACAAGGGCTTGCAGATAAGGCAAAAGTTTCATGTTGCCCACCATCCACAGGCTGCAGGCCTAGTGGAAAGATACAATGGTATCTCGAAATGAAAACTGGGAAAGATATGTGCTGAAACAAGAGTAAAATCGCCTGATGCTTTGCCCATAGCTTTGTTTTCTATGCGCAATACTGAACACTCGAAAATGGGTTTATCCCCATTCCAGGTAGTAATGGGGAGGCCTGCAAACGTGTGGGGTGTACCTACACCTAGGACATTTTGTGAAATTGAATATCCTCTGCTTGTTGATTATTGTGACCAATTGACTAAAGAATTGCGTTTGATTCCTTCACAGGTGAAGGCCAGTCTCCCTCCTCGTCTTGAAGGTTCAGGTCATAATCTGGAGACTAAGTCTTCACCCTTCACTTTCAGAGGAAATGCAGTCTTGAGCCACGCTGGAAGGGACTGGTTCAAGTACTACTCGCCACTCAGACTACTGTAAGGTGCATGGGACACAAACATTGGCTGCATGCCCACCATGTTAAGAAAGCTCCATCGCCTTTGTTCTATGATCAATGTGTGAAGCGAGGAAATCCTTCTAATGATGGTGAGCTGATTGAAGAAGGAGCAGTAGCAAATCCACTGGTCAACTTCACTCCTGTTGAGCCCAAATTGATACCAATACCTCTATTTGAGCATCCGGATTGTGATTCACCAAGGTATAATTTGAAACCTAACTGTCAAAAACGATAGACTTTGAATGATAAAACTATCTCTGGAGAGATAGCAACCCATGCCGATGGTCAAGACCGCCAATGTCTGGACCTGTACATAAGCTTGCCAGTGAGGCTTTGAAGCAAAGGACACTGGGAATTCTTGATGTTCTTTGGTAGAATATATAAGGATTTAGCCATGTTACTTTGCTTTTGGCTTTTAGGTGTTTTTGATATGGTTCTCTTTTTGAAAAAGAAGAGAAAAAAAGGAGAATGGTCAGAGCATAAAGACAAAATATTAGAAGAAGCATCACTCATCAATAATAGGTATTTGTACATCACACACAAATAATACAATATGGGTAAGACCAGGAGTATTTAACTGAGACCGTTTGGGAAATCACCCTCTAATTCATAGCAGGAGGAAAAGACTCCAGTGTCTGGTATACAACAATTTTGGACCAAGAAAGGGAAAGGAATATGCTACTTACCAGTATGCATCTGTTCTTGGCATGTAGAGCTGCAGAGTCACACACTGAGGATAAGATCGCCATCTGGTGTTGGGCTCGGATGATTGCAGGTTGTTGTTGTCTTCGGAAGAAGCCTTTGGTCACGAGGTTGGTGACTCCTCCCCTGGACAACAGTGCGCATGGGCATCCACTCCATCGGCAGATTGTTTTTCGCCATGATGGGAAAAGATGGAGTATATAGAAAAGAAAGAAAGGATGTCCATGTGTAATGTCTAAGTAAGACGGATGCTGGAACAGATACAGGTCCCGGGGAGGCGGGCGGGCGTGTGTGACTCTGCAGCTCTACATGCCAAGAACAGATGCATACTGGTAAGTAGCATATTCCGTTCGAGGCATATGAGCTGCAGATCACACACTGAGGATAGATTATACAGCAGTGCTCCCCTTAGCGGTGGTCGCCTGTATCCGTTGCAGCAGCTTGAAATAAAGTTTTTAGGACAGCCTGGCCCACGGAGGCCTGTTGTTTGGCCTGCACGTCAACACAATAGTGTTTAGTGAAGGTATGCGTGGTAGACCATGTGGCTGCCTTGCAAATGTCTTCTAAGGGAATATTGCCTAAGAAGGCCATAGAAGCCCCTATTTTACGCGTGGAGTGCGCCCTAGGGGGAACTGTAAGTGTACGTTTAGCCTTGAGGTAGCATATTTGGATGCATTTAACTATCCACCGGGCTATTCCTGATTTGGAGATCGGGTTGCCTTTGTGTGGTGGCGCGAAAGCAACAAAGAGTTGTTTTGTCTTTCGAAAAGGTTTTGTCCTGTCGATGTAATAAAGCAAGGCTCTTTTAACATCTAAGGTATGTAGGGCCCTTTCAGCTACCGAGTCTGGATTTGGGAAGAAGACCGGTAGTTCTACTGATTGGTTAAGGTGGAAAGGGGAAATCACTTTTGGAAGAAATTTAGGGTTTGTCCTAAGAACCACTTTGTTACGGTGTAGTTGTAAGAAAGGTTCCTCAAGTGCAAGGGCTTGTATTTCACTTACTCTGCGCAGGGAAGTGATTGCGATAAGGAAGGCTACCTTCCATGTTAGGAATTGCAATTCACATTTGTGCATAGGTTCAAATGGGGGACCCATGAGTCTTGTTAGAACCACATTGAGATTCCACACTGGTGCAGGTGGCAATCTTGGGGGAAGAATTCTTTTGAGACCTTCCATAAATGCTTTGATGGCTGGTACCTTAAAAAGGGACAGGTGTTGCCTATTTTGCAAGTAGGCTGCCAAGGCTGCTAGGTGTAAACGTATAGAGGAATACGCTAGATTGCATCTTTGCAAGTGTAGTAGATAGCAAATGATGTTTTGGATGGAAGCATCCAATGGATGTATGTCATTATTAGCGCAGTAGATGGCAAATCGTTTCCATTTAGCGGCATAACACGCTCTAGTAGTAGGTCGTCTGGCTTCCTTTATGATATTCATACAGTCTGGAGGGAGATTGAGGTAACCGAACTCTAGGACCTCAGGAGCCAGATCGCTAGGTTCAGTGTTTGAGGATCTGGGTGTCTGATTTCTCCATGGTTCTGGGTTAATAGATCCGGGGAGAGGCGTAGCTTTTGATGTGGAACTAAAGATAGTTCCAGAAGTGTGGTGAACCACGGTTGACGTGCCCAAGTGGGAGCCACTAGTATTAGTGTTAGTGACTGTTGTTTCAGTTTGCGTACCACAAATGGAACTAGTGGGAGAGGCGGAAAGGCGTACGCAAATCTGCCTGACCAGTTCATCCATAGGGCATTGCCCTTCGACTGTGGGTGTGGAAACCTGGCGGCGAAGGTTGGGCATTTTGTGTTTTCGGGAGTGGCGAACAGGTCTATGTCTGGTTGTCCCCACTTTTGGAAGAAGGGGAGTAGAACCTTGGGGTGTAGTTCCCATTCGTGGATCTGTTGTGTGTGGCGACTTAGGAGGTCGGCCACTTGATTGTGGATCCCTGGGAGATGTTCTGCTAACAGGTAGATGTTCTGGGGAATTGCCCATCTCCAGATTTGCTGTGCCAGTTGGGACAGTTGGAGAGAGTGTGTCCCTCCCTGTTTCTGTATATAATACATTGTCGTCATGTTGTCTGTGCGTATGAGGACAGTTTTGTTCTTTAGGTGAATTTGAAAGGATTTTAGTGCTAGGAACACTGCTAAGAGTTCCAGGTGGTTGATGTGGAGCAGTTTTTGTTGGCTGGTCCATCTGCCCTGAGTGGTATGGTGAAGGAGGTGGGCTCCCCACCCCGTGAGAGATGCGTCTGTAGTTAGCACAACTTGTGGAAGAGGCTCTAAGAACGGTCTCCCTTTGGACAGGTTGATGGTGTTCCACCATTTCAGTGATCGAAGTGAGCGACTGTCCACCAACACCAGATCGGTAAGTTGTCCGTGAGCTTGGTTCCACTGTTGTGCTAAGCATTCCTGTAAGGGACACATTTGAAGTCGTGCGTGTGGGACTATGGAGATGCATGACGCCATCATGCCTAGGAGCTGCATGAACACTCTTGCTGGAAGAGATGGATGAGTTTGAAATTGAGAGATGAGATTTTGTATACTGGCTATCCTGGCTGTGCTGGGATAGGCAATGGCTTTGGATGTATCTATGGTTGCTCCTAGATACTGATGTAAGTGGGAAGGTTGTAGGTGGGATTTGGGGTAGTTGATAGTGAATCCCAAATCGTGGAGAGTTTGAATCGTGCGATGAGTGTGGAGAACGCATTTTTGGTATGTATTGGCTTTTATGAGCCAATCGTCCAGATAGGGGAAGACATGGATCTGTTGTCTTCTGAGATGCGCTGCCACGACTGCTAGGCACTTGGTGAACACTCTGGGTGCTGTTGTTACTCCGAATGGGAGAACTGTAAATTGATAGTGTTGCCCATCTACCACAAATCGTAGATATTTTCTGTGAGCGGGATGCATAGGGATGTGAAAGTATGCGTCCTTGAGGTCCAATGTGGCGAGGAAGTCTCCCTGTTGTAAAAGTGGGAGGACTTGTTGGAGAGTGGTCATGTGAAAATGATCCGAATGTATATACTGGTTTAGTAGTCTGAGATCCAGTATGGGCCTTAGTGTTTTGTCCTTTTTGGGAATGAGGAAGTATAGAGAATATACCCCTTTTCCCTGATGTTGAAGGGGGACTGGTTCTATCGCATGTTTTTGTAACAGGGATTGAACTTCTTGTTTGAGGAGAGAGAGATGATGCGAGGACATTGGACGTTGTTTGGGCGGTATGTTTGGGGGGGATTGTATGAGTTCGAGGCAGTAGCCAGACTGGATAATTTGTCTTACCCACCTGTCTGTGGTGATGGAAGTCCAGACAGGCAGGAATTGTTGGAGTCGCCCCCCGACCGGAGTGGAATGGTCTGGGGGGAGTGGTGGCAAGTCACTGTTTGGTGGCTGGTGAGGTGCGGGTGTTGTTGTTGTTGCCCCGCCCTCGACCTTTGTTATTGTTTCCCCTATAACCTCCCCGGAAATAACCTCTGTTAGGGGATGTTTGTCCAGAATTTTTAAAGGTGGACGTGGTCTCAGTTGATGTGTTTTTGGAGCCTCCTCTATAAAAGGAGCGACGAAAGGAACCCCGGTTTTGATGAGACTGCAGTGCTCCCATAGACTTGGCAGTTTCATTATCCTTTTTCATTTTTTCTAATGCAGTATCCACTGCAGGGCCAAATAGTTGCTCTTGGTTGAAAGGTTGAGCTAGAATTGCGGTTTGAACCTCCGGTTTAAAACCGGAAATACGGAGCCAGGCATGTCGTCTGAGTAAGACGCTAGTATTGACCGCTCTAGAAGCAGTGTCTGCTGCATCTAAGGCGCATTTAATGGAGGCATTAGATATTAATTTGCCTTCTTGGATGAGGTCAGAGGCCTGGGACTTAAAAGGTTCAGGCAGATGTTGCATAAGGTCCTCAAGTTGGTCATAATGCGCTCTATCATACCTGGCTAACAGGGCCTGGGTATTCGCAATACGCCAATGGTTAGCCGCCTGCGCGGCGACCCGTTTGCCCGAGGCTTCTAAAAGCTTAGACTCTTTGTCTGGGGGAGGCGTTTCTCCAGTTGTCTGTGAGTTAGCGCGCTTCCTGGCATTTGATACGACTAGGGAGTCTAAAGGGAGCTGGGCCTTAATGTATGCAGGGTCTTGCGGGGCTGGTCGGTACTTTTTTTCGATGCGTGGGTTGAGAACCCTAGCTCGAACAGGGTCCTTAAAGACTTCAGTAGCATGCTTTATAACCCCTTTGATCATGGGCAGTATGTGAACAGTCTTTTGTGACTGCTCAAAGGTATCAAGGAGAAAGTCCTCTTCAAGGGCGTCTGTGTGCATTGTAACGCCGTGGAATATTGCTGCCCTATTTATAAGTTGGCCGAACCCTAGGTGGTCATCAGGAGGGGAGGGCTTGGAGGGGTAGGTAGTGGGGTCAGGCATGTCAGGTATAGGATAAGACCAGTCATCCATGGGTGCTGGGTCTGGGAACGTAAAAGGGTCGTTTGGATCAACAGGATCATTAAATAAATCAGGGTCCGCCCCTCCCCCTAAGTCATCATTATCATCCTGTGGAGGAGGTGAATGATAGGGAGATGGTAAAGGTAAAGGTAAAGGAGAATCAGGAGGAGGAGGGGGGGACGGGTTAGGAGGTAAAACAGGAGAGGAAGGACGAAGTGGTGAAGTAGCACAGTCCTTTTTCCGTATGGGAGCTGGGGGAGGTGTAGTGTCCAGCTTCCGCTTTTTATATGGGATGGCAGTCACATGTCCCGTGTTAGGATTGATGTAGATCCGCTTCTGAGTAGGATCTGGTCGAAAAAGTTCATCTGGCTCCGAAGGTGGTGTCTGTGATGTCCGCTTCGGGTCTTTATGAACTTTTTTCGGCGGGGACGCAGTTTTTGGCGTCGACGATTTTTTCGGGTCCGATGGATTTTTCGGAGCCGACTGAGGTTTCGGTGTCGACTGAGTTTTCGGAGCCGACTGAGGTTTCGGTGTCGACTGAGTTTTCGGTGCCGACTGAGGTTTCGGTGCCGACTGAGGTTTCGGTGCCGACTGAGGTTTCGGTGCCGACTGAGGTTTCGGTGCCGACTGAGGTTTCGGTGCCGACTGAGGTTTCGGTGCCGACTGAGGTTTCGGTGCCGACTGAGGTTTCGGTGCCGACTGAGGTTTCGGTGCCGACTGAGGTTTCGGTGCCGACTGAGGTTTCGGTGCCGACTGAGGTTTCGGTGCCGACTGAGGTTTCGGTGCCGACTGAGGTTTCGGTGCCGATGGACTTTCAGGCAGCGATGTTGAAGAACGTCTCGGTGCCGGTGGAGACTTCGGTGCCGAGGAACGTTTCTGTGCCGAAGGAGATTTCGGTCTTGGAGCCTGTTTCGGTGCCGACAGTGGGTGTTTGGGTGCCGAGGGTGTTAAAGGCACAATCAGGTGAGGTTTGCTCGAGCCCGAGCCACCCACAGGCTTAGATGTCTTCGGAGCCGGGCCCGAGGGCGGGGCTTCTGAAGAGGATTTCCGGTCGCGACTGGGCCCAGCTGGCGGAGTCTTGACCAATGCTTTTTTGGATGGGGCAGGGGCAGGGGGGGTGGTACTCACACGCTGCCCTGGAGTGATGAGGTCATCGGAATCGTCGGCCTCGGACACGATCTCGAGATCTTCGGTGTCGTCTTCGGGAACGTCTTGAGCAAAGATGTCCTCCGGTTCTGGAGCTGGTTTGGCCATAATATGGCGTCGAGCTCTTCGGTCCCGGAGGGTCTTCTTCGAACGGAAAGCGGAACAAGCTGGACAGGTGGACTCGTTGTGTTCCGGCGACAGGCAGAGGTTGCAAACCTCGTGGTGGTCACTGTGGGGGAACTTCGCTCCACACTGGGGGCATTTTTTGAAGGGTGTCCTGTCCATCAGCCGCTTCCGGAACCGGTCCGAGTTGATGTCGACGTCGATGGAATGAAGATTAAAGAGTTAAATCGATTGCTGGAAGTTTTCTGCTGGAGCGGAAAAAAGTTCATCCGAACCCAATGGCGGAAAGAAACAATCTGCCGATGGAGTGGATGCCCATGCGCACTGTTGTCCAGGGGAGGAGTCACCAACCTCGTGACCAAAGGCTTCTTCCGAAGACAACAACAACCTGCAATCATCCGAGCCCAACACCAGATGGCGATCTTATCCTCAGTGTGTGATCTGCAGCTCATATGCCTCGAACATTATTGTTCTTTGTCTTTTGATAATATTAGGAATGCTAGCGTTGTTCTGCTGGTTAGACTAAAACCACCCAGTCTTTAAATCAGTGACATCAGTCACCACACCAATACCAGAGCATCAGTACATGACCCTTACCAAATATACAAGCCCACCGCTTGGAAGATGTGTATAATACATTAATTCAAGTCTTACATAATGCCCATCTTAGATATAATGCTACAGATTGTTGGATATGTGGTTTTCTGCCATCTTCAGTCAAAAGGAAGGCACTTCTTATACCTTTACCTTTATCCCATAATGGGTCTTGTAGTGCCTGGTGGGAATTTAATTTTGCTTCTTATATCAAAGTTACTAATAAAGCAGTACAGAGCCAGCTTAGGGATCACCTGTATTATCTATGCTGGCCAGATGCTGTTAGAATCTATGGCACTATGGAGGAGAAGGATGAATTTACAGGCCTCTGTTATTATCCTTTAAGGAGAAAAAACTGTCCAAGGTGGCTATGATACCCATACCTGTGCATGCCCATGACGCCCCCTTTTGTGTTCAAGGTGAAGGGCCCCTTGCTGTTGGGAATAGTATTTGCTCTCCATCTTTTGTGGGTTCACAAAACACCTATTTTGTTTGTGGTAATCAGGCTTATGTCTGGCTCCATAACGGATGGTCAGGCAGATGCTATATTGCATTTATTCTTCCTCCCACTTACCTTGCACCATCTGATTATCACAAGACATATTGACTTAATAAACAGGAAATACAGGTTGACCAAACCGATTCCATGCTGCAGCAATTTATTGATGCAATGAAGGGCATAGTGCTTTTTTGGGGTCCTATGGCCAATAATGTCAAGGTGCGCCAATTGATCAGAGTAGTGGAAGCTGTTATTAATGAGAATACTGGTGTACTCAGTAACATTACTGTAGAAATGCAAGCTACCGGTTTAGTATCCCCTCAAAACCGTATTGTATTAGACATTTTTAGCAGAGAACAGGGGGTATGTAAATTAATTGGCAGCTCCTGTTGTGTATATATCCTAGATAAAGCTCCTAATGTGAATTTGGTCATTCAAAAACTTCACAAAATTGCTCCTGAAATACATCAGGGTACTGGAGAATGGACTTGGTCAGGTTGGTTTAGAGAAGTACTGCTCACATGGGGTTGGGAACAATTAGTGATAGCCTTCCGGGTGCTGTCTATGTGTCCGTTGCCTTCCCATGTGTTGCAGTATGCTGCTTGCAGCCTGCAAGCCGCCTCCAGTTTCTGTTCCACAAAAGAATATGCTTATGATGCAAGAAGATGAAATTTGTGATTTAATGAACATTAGCGTTAGTGCCCTCACAGATTAGCCTTCTTACAAAAACCCATTGGTTTCTTATTTTCTCTTAACAATCCTATAATGGAGAATATCTGAAAATGAATGACTGTCATAATATGAGGGGCCAAATCAAATTACCTATTATTGATTCTATAGGTTAGTGTTAGCAGGCAATTGGTAAATGCTGAACTAATGTTCTAGGACCATTTGAGGAAAAGGTTATATAATAAGAACAGGAGTGCAGACTTTTTTTTTTTTTTTTAAATCCACCTGACTTAGTACAATGTTGTTTGAGGAACTTTCCATGCACTTCTGACATTGTACGCTCTTATTTTTTTCTCTACATGTCCTTAGAAAAGTACCGAGTGGCTGTTAGAATAATTACACTTTGTTAATCATTTGTGTTTCTCTGAGATGGAATGTCACACGGGTCTTTTTCCATTCAATTTGCAATTAAGCAATGGCTTGTGATTACTTATCTTGAAAATGTAGTGTGGTTAGCTATTCTTTTTGTACAGCTAACCGGAAGGAATTTTCCAATGGATTAGGGGGAGGTAAGTGAAGGGGTATAGGAAGACGTGTTTAAGGTATAGTATAAATATGAAAGGAGAATTCTGTGTGGTCATTCATTACATACACGGAATAGCTTTTTCTTTGTTGGTCTTGCATTCGTTCAAGCTTGAATAAACCAAATGTTTTACCTCTGACTCCTTGTACTCCTTTTGATATCAAGTGGACAAGATATGCGTTTTCTCAAACACACACAAGACCCTAAGAACCGGCCACCATCAATCTACTGATTGGGAATTCTGCAAAATAACCGAAAAAGCAGTTCATGCACAACTGCAGGTTCACCTCAATACTCACCATCTTCTCACAACTACCAATCTGTCATCAGATAATGCGGCAGCACGAAAACAGCCACCCTAAAATTTGCTCTCCTGACCACAGATAAAGATAAACCATGCCTCATGTCCCCCGACATCTAGTACTGGAAGCACTGCCTGCGCCTCAACCAGTACTGGATGTACAGCACTTACCTCAAACGGACCAAAAACAAATTCAACTTGTTATACAATAAAAATTAGTTCAAACCTAGCTCGACAAGATTAACTTGGATTTATTCAACCCACAACTATCAACCTATGCGCAATGTTTGACACTAACCTTTCCCACATGTTCATTATCTCTGGTAGCTCTTGACACATCCACAGCTAAAAGGCCACCAAAGTGGGGTAGAAGAATGCAAAAATGCTCAAACCAGGAAACTGGCCTTATCCATCAACGCAACCAGGATTTGGAACAATTATATATATATATATATATATATATATATATATATATATATATATATATATATATATATATATATATATATATATATATATATATATATTTATTTCCAAGAGTTTTCCCAGCTTTATATATAATCTACTGGCGGTCGCCAGTGGATAGTTATAGTTAGGACCGTGTTTCCATAGGAAATCCGCAACATTCTATTTGGAATATATATAAGTTCCATACCCGCCCTGGACTTATTACTGGGATTCACTCATCTGTATTTCTTTTTTGCTGTAACTTTGTTAGACACTCTTTATGCTACATAGATACCCCATACATGCAGCGATGTATAAAATAAAGTATATCCTCTTAAAAATCTATGGGTTCAGATATTAGGACAAATAAAATTCCTCTATCCATCGCCAAATCCTAAGGGTAATTAAATCTAATCTCATGAGACAAATAACACAAATGTAATCTTGTCAATGTTTACTGTACAAAAACAGCCAGCCTACATTCAGAGGCCTTATGTAAAAAATATAAGTGCAATTTTACTGCTTCCAGGGCAGTTAAGGAGGTAAGTAGAACCAGGTGTTGCTTAACAAGTGCCTATTTACTTTATTAACCTATACATAAATTTGCCAGTTCTCTCGACCATTCAGGTTTGTAATACATCACGCCTAGGTTGAAAGATATCGGACTCAAAGAAAATATTACAGCTGCTAATCTGTAAGTGGTAATGAAGCCATTACCAACCATAACCAAGTCCATCATTTCATAGTGAAAAGATAGCTTACATATTATGAAAATGCAAGATGATTACTAATCTGCCCAGGAGTAGGAATCCTAGCAAATTCACTCCAAGATCAAACTATTGGATGTCCCTAAAGATTATCAAGAAGCCCAAAAGCTACATGTAGGATTTTCATGCCTCCAACAATATATATAGTAGCTTTCGATCTGCAGATTCTACCACTCTGGGAAAATTCAACAAGTTCAGTTTGGTAAAAGGTTAAACGAGAGAAAGCGCCTACTCTTCATTAAAATACTTTGCAGCACAATCTAGGTTTTGCAAAACAGCACCTGAATGAGCCACAAAACGTCTGGCAGATGGTCCTTACCTTAGTCTAAACTCTTTTGGGTAGATACCATATCTAGTCGAAGATTCACCGTTTGAATTTCCCTAGGTACCAGGCTGGATTTAGTAAGTTTTTAATAACTGCTCCTGTGTACTGAATGGTGCACCATCATAGTCTGCAATGACCTCATTCCACCTCCAGAACGGACGTGGGGAGCCATACATAGGGGTTACTCCTCTATGCTGACATCAGTTTACAGCCAAGCATTCTGTGCCTTAGACTGAATAACTGAGAACCTAAACAATATGCAGAATCTAAAATGTAACCGTATTATCGCCTTGACAGCCACTCCACAGAACATGAAGCATCCACTAGAAAAATAATTACTGAAGGTAAGTAGCTTCTCCTTCTGATCAATACTTTTAATGACATATTCCTCACCTTATGAACAGAAACCATAGCAGTACCCTCCAAGATGTTGAGTCAAAGGCATGGACTTTACACCACGAAGTCTGTAAAAAATGGCCTTCACTGCAAACTTGGAGGTCCATACAGCAGTGTCTGGTGAAGGTGTGGGCAGATTTCCTGGCACCTGTTCAGCACTGGAACCCCTCTTGCCAAAACTGTAGCATTGGCTTGGACTCTGGTGGAATGAGCCCATAGGTCCACAGGAGGCTCCTTTTAAGCGAGATATAGTTATAGAGAACAATCTACCCCGAAAGAGTCCGTTTCTGAACGAACGTATCTTCCGTTGCACTGGCGAATCCAATGAAGAGTTGGTCATACACCCGGTGTTCCTTAGTCTGAGTGATATAAAAATAAGGGACCCGCTTGAGATCCACCCGTTGAAGCCTTTCTTTCTCAGAGGGGAGTTGCAAAGTGCATGATGGACTGTCCACTTTTTGTTGAATGGTAGCCTGGGTTCGCAGTTCCAACTTTGTAGTAGAATGTGGTACAAGGGGACTGAAATGTTCTCCCAAAGACATACACAGAACAAGGGACATACTTTCAGGTGCAGTGAGAGTACTATACAATTCAAGCCCGGTCCAGGGCAATGAGAATGATCTTAGCCAAGTCCATCCTGACCTTCAGATCTCAAGAAAACGGCAGCAGAGGCAGGAATGCATAAATAAGACCAGAGTCCTACAGAAGGTGAAACGACTCCCTGAGAACACATATTGAGGTATGGGCTCCAGAGCACAAAAGGCTGAACAATGAGCATTCTCATCATTAGTGAAAACATCTACCCAAGACATGCCCCACTGGGTACATTGAACTACCTGTGTGTGCAGATGCAACCTGTGGTCATTTCAATGGAGTCTCCAGAGTTCATCCGTCTGGCATTAGGGGATAGTGAAGAAAATCTCCTTAAGGGCCAGTCAGCACCACAGCCCTCTTGCCTCCTGGCACAGTACAATTCCAGCCCACATTGCTTACTGCAATAGTGGTTGCGCTGTCTGTCAGAATTTGCACAAGGCTGCCCCTGATAGAAGGCAAATCCGTGCAGAGAGCCATCTGGTTGGCACACAGCTTCAGATGATCGATATGCCCACGTGGCCTCACCAGCCTAGAGCCGAGGCATCTGTCACCACCATGAGCTCTGGATGGGGTAGAGAGCAATCAGTCTGCTTTGCTGCAAGTCAAGATGGCATCCTTCATCCACCACTGAATGTCCCAGGCTACCTCATTCGACACTCTGATGTTGTCCGTGATTTACCCCCAGTGCAGAGCACATTGAAGGCAGAAGCTACACTGCAGAGCCCGCATATGCCAAAGGGCATGAGGTACAAGCAGAATAAATGAGGGCAGGAGACAAAGAAGCCCCATAACCGCTTTGCCCAGCAATGCATGAACATAGTTTGCAAGAATGGAGGCATGTTCTGCAGAGGTCTGAGAGAAAGTAGGCAGACAGGTTAGGGGAATGGGGCATGAGGGGATCGTAAAGGAACAGTTTGTGGCCCGGTCCTCTGCCATCACCAGTGGGCCGTAGTGCAGCTAACCATGAAACACTTGAAAGTTTAAACTGCTTTATCTCCAACCAGCCTGAAGCCATCAAAGACCTATCAAAAAGGGATGCCTGCATGTCTCTAGAAAACCCAGTGGAGAGCATACGGACACGGTGGAGAATCACTACACTAGTGCCCAAAGCACACCAGGCAGTCTGTAGTGTCTAGACCAGCCCAAAATATGTACTTAGCCGTGTACTGTCCATCTTGGACCGCATGTAGAAAAGTATTTTGGTGCTCCTTGGAAATCTCACTTCCCATATCCCAAACGACATTGAGTGCATCTCCCCAATAAGCAAACCGCATTCAAAGATAGCAAAGCTACACGAGCAAGAGAGTACCCTCTTGCCAAGTATATCAATGCTCTTCGATTCACGGTCAGGCGGGGCCAGCAGGAAAGACATTTATTCTCTCATGTTTGTTAAAGTTTGAACAACCAGGTTTTCCACTGTGGAGTGCGATATCAAAAAATACAAACTACTCAGAGAAGGACTATGAAGCCAAGCAACGGGGCAACTTGCAAACAATACCGAACATGGTTTCAGCTCAGTATTCTTTGAAAGGTAACAAAGGCTCTGATGTTGAAGGGCCAGGTAGGAAGATTTAAATAAACTAAGTCAGTTTAGGATCCACAAGGTGCTGAAAATACTGACACTGATGCAAAGGCCCTCGTAGAGAATCCTACCACATCATCGGTTGTGCTCTCAGAACGAGATATTACCGGAGATCTAGCGGAGCTGTTTCGGATCAAAGCTCAGCATCAGGGTTGGATCTAGACCTGCGTCTAAGGCGTAGATGCTGTGGCAGGAACCAGTATGCCCTTCAGAAACTGAGTGGAGGAGCAGCCTGTTGCCAGACAGGGGGCTAATGAGGTCCGGAGGACATTGGTGCAGGGCTTACCGTGACTTATTGAGCACGATGTGGATCCAGGATCATAAAAAAAAAAAAAAAGTTGCAGCATTGCCTCCTTGAAAGCCTGCTATGGAGTCGAAGATGACCCAAGAAATTTGGAGTACATTGCCTCCAGCTGTGGAATGGGGTAGACGACTGGTGCAGAGCCAGGAGATTAGCATGCACAGTGCGCAATCTCTCCCCAGAGCAGGAGTGAAGGAGGAGAGGACTCGCATCTGGCCTTCTCGTCGTTTGACTTCATCTTTGACTTACTAGAGGACAGAGACCTCAATTGGGGGAATGGGTCCCAAGATGCTGAGCAAAGCCAGCTCTGTCTTCTACTCAGCAAAGTATAACTTTGCCTTCAGCTCCATGGTGGACATTGGGTAAATCAGGGAGCATTTGTCACATGAATTTGAATCATGTTTTGAACCGAGATGCCAACGCAAGCCCACATGCGGGTCTATAGAGGTCGGTGAAAACATAACAAAAGTTAAAGAGCAAAGCTCCAGACTGGCATCAAAGGATGCAAAAATAGAATAATAATAAATAAAGAAAGCCGCAGAGTCTGATGAAATCATCCATCAGTGTGTGGGAGCAACAGTAAAAATGTTTCTTGATCCAGTCTGGTGCTTAGGCGATTTGGGAGAGTCGGGTAAGTAATATACTGTTACAGGTATCCATCATATATATATTTTTTTTAAACAGATTTTATTGCTTTTTCAAATGACATGGTTAAACAAATCTCAAGTATCATTCGGATTGTTAGTGAATCCCAAGGGATCAGGTTAACACAATAACCCCATGTTTCCAACTGCAATGGTCAAGCACTATCTCTTATAAGATAGAAGGGTAATAGTCATTGCAGTCCCAGGTTCCGCTTTAGGCTGCTGCCTTCGGTCGACTTCCACCGCAGTACAGTGAGGCCTCCCCTCAAGGCTCATCTTCTAGCACAGTTTTCCCCTTACAACTACACCCCCCCAGCAACTCTCACCTCTCCCCAGCCCCCTCCCCCCCAGGCATGCCACTTGTACTCAGATCAATTATGCACAGACTTAGGGCTACCCCATCCATAGTGCGGACCATGTGTCATTTCATGTAGTATATAGCGTTGTTAGTGGAGTGATGGGTGAATAATATAATAGTCAGGCCCATAGCGGTATCAACAGTCAGGGACATTAAAAATGCCAGTCGATCAATCGCTCCTAATAGGGCCCTCTCCATCTAGGTCTTTCTCCTAGTCATCCGCAGGGCGTTTCAGGAGGTCCACTAATGACACCCACGCTCATGCTGCTTCCAGCGTATTCTCATTCCCCGTCCTTCGAACCATTTGTAGTCGGAATGCCCCCTCGCACTCCGCCCATTTCTCAAATTCCATTGTCCATCTAGGCACGCTAGGCCCGCGGCTTGCCTTCCAATGGCCGGTGATCTCTTTTAGCCAACACCAATCCCAAATCTATAAACTTGCTAGTGACCTTATTCCTGGCCGTGTGTGGGAATCAGTGTAGTAAACAACACCTTGGGGTCAGCACCACTTCTCTCTCTCCGTTATAGTCACCAACTTTTCAATGATCCCTCCCCAGAACTCTCCGAAAGTCGTGCAATCCCAAAACATATGTAAAAACCCTTCTCCCTCCGCAGTACAGAGCGGGCAGGTAGCCGAGCCACCAAAATACTCAATCTTACTCGGGGTGAGGTATGCTCTATGCAGCACATAAAAGTGCTCCCTCCCCCCCTTCCGCTCCGAAGCCACCGAGATCATCTGTGGCGTACCCCAAGGCTCATCCCAACTTTGTTCAACGTCTACATGGCACCACTCGCCCACATCGCCACAACCTCATAATCATCTCCTACGCCGACGACACCCAGCTGATCCTATCCCTCACCAAGGACCCCCATACCGCCAAAACCAACCTCCACGAAGAAATGAAGGCCGTCGCCGACTGGATGAGAATCAGCCGACTGAAGCCGAATTCGGACAAGACTGAGGTCCTCATCCTAGGATCCACCCCCTCGGCCTGGAAGACTCCTGGTGGCCGACTGCACTAGGAACACCCCCAACTCCCACCGACCACGCATGCAACCTAGGGGTCATCCTCTACTCTACCCTCTCCATGACGAAGCAGGTCAACGCCGTCTCCTCCTCCTGCTTCAACACCCTCCGCATGCTTCGCAAGATCTTCAAGTGGCTCCCCACCGAAACAAGGAGGACGGTCACCCAGGCCCTCGTCAGCAGTAGACTGGACAACGGAAATGCACTCTATGCAGGAGCCCCGGCCAAACTCCTTTAACAGCTTCAACGCATCCAGAACGCCTCCGCACGCCTGATCCTCGACATACCTCGCCGCAGCCACATCACACCCCACCTGAGAGACCTACACTGGCTCCCTGTCAACAAGAGGATAACCTTCAAACTCCTCACCCACGCACACAAGGCACTCCACAACACTGGACCAACGTACCTCAACAGCCGACTCAGCCTCTACACCCCCACCCGCCAGCTCCGCTCCACAGACCTCGCCCTCGCCACCGTCCCCCGCACCCGAAGAGAGACCGCCGGTGGCAGATCATTCTCCCACCTCACCGCCAAGACATGGAACACCCTCCCCATCCGTCTACGGCAGACCGAAGACCTTCTGCCCTACAGAAGACTTCAAGACCTGGCTCTTCAAACAGTAGCAGCTCCCACCACCCCCCAGGCGCCTTGAGACCCTCGCGGGTATGTAGTGCGCTTTACAAATGCCAAGATTGATTGATCAACTGAAATCGCGCATTCCTGGAGCTCTTCCAGGCCCTTTCCACAAGCTCCCCCCATGGTTTCTCAGCTATAACCTCCCCAAGGTCTCCCTCTCACTTGATACACAAGGCAGTCAGAGGCCGGCATATTTCCTGCGTCAGACACCCATACAGGCATGCAACCGCCTCATAGGTTCCAGCAGCCGTCACTACGTATAGACAGATGGTGGAAGTTTGAGGTTCTGCCATCCACTCCCGCCAGTGTCTTCGAATGGCTGCGTCAGAGCGGCATGCAAAAGAAAGTCTCCTCTCTGCAGCTCATGTCGCTCCAAGAGATCATTGAAGGGGAGTAATGTATTCTCCTCGTATAGGTCCCCTATTGTAGAGATTCCTACCTCCTCCCATGCCTGTAATCCGCGCCAATTCCCACCGTGGGGCAATTCCTCACATATGGTCAGCGGAATGTCTGTGGCATAGGGGCAACGTATCTGCACCCGTCGCAGGGAACTATTCCAGCACTTGCATACTGTATTTAGGTCAGAGCGATCTCTCAGGGGGAGCCGAAGCATCATCCGAGATAGGAGCCGCAGGCTCGGATCACTAACTGTGCTGCAAGATAATAGGCCTCAAAATCTGGCACTGCAAACCCCCCTTCCGCTCAAGGTCTCATCATGGTAGTGAGTGTCACCCTCCATCTCCCAGAGCCCCGCAAGAAACTAGAGACCATTGACTTGGGCTGAGTGAAGCATTTAGGGGGTATCCAGAGTGGAAGCGATCCGAAGAAACACAGGAAGTGAGGCAGTGCCACCTTCTGTATGGTTTAAATGTTTTTCTTGTATTTTCAACCAAAATATATGCATGTAACATTTCTCATACCAGGCTAGTATACAAGCCCCTGCCAGATGGGTCAACATGAAATCTCACATGAATAGCTTGTGCAGGTGCTGCCCGCTACTTCGCTATGACCCCGCTTCTTGCACATATAACGCAAAACAAAACCTCTCCTCCCTAAAATGAAAACCCCCACCCCGTCCCCCCCAACCCCCGTGCTCCGCGTCATTCCTAACCCCACGTTGAGCTGCTAGCGCCCCTCCCTCTTCCGAGGCTTCAGCAATACGCAGCAGTCTTAGATATCTGGGACAAGTGACTTCCCTGAATTCAGCAGCCAAGATCGACAGGAAGGGCCGCCATAACTCTCCAAATCTCTCCCCCTCCCCCGCCATGGTCAGTGCTAATTTTTCCATAACCAAGACGTGCCACAAACGATACAACCACCCCGCAAAGGTCGGCCCCTGAGAGGTACCCCAGTGACTGAGGATGTTTTGAATAGTGGACCCTAGTGCAATTGTCATTAGTCGACCCCTACGGGACCGCAGTGGGTAAGTCAAAGGGTTGGGCAGGCCGAGAAGCACATATGCCGGGAAACGTGGTATCTCCGTCTCAAAATGCCTATCAATTTCATCTGCTCTCAACACTTGCTGCCAGTAGGCCCTAAGATGTGTACATTCCCACAAGACATGGGTGAGGCTGCCCACCTCTCCAGCACTGTGCCTCCCGGGCCCGATCCATCTGTCGCAAACGCTCTGGGGTGTAGTACCAGTACGTCACAATCTTCATGAGGGTCTCCGTTAGTCCCATGTGATACGCAGAGTGCCTCGCCCTATAATATACGTCTTCCCATTCCATGTAGCTCAGTGAGCTTCCCAGCTCCCGTTCCCACCTATTCCTGCTAGAGTTATATGTGTGCTTATATGTGATCTGCAGTTGCTTATAAAGGTCAGAAATGAGGTGTTTATCTGACGTGCGCGTAATGAGCCATCGCTCGTAGGAGGAGAGGCTCCGCTCCGCCCCAGCGCGGACCTGTGGCTGAAGCGCCCAGTGTCTCACCTGCATATATATCGCAGTCTCTCCGGCTCCTGTAACCCGAATTCCTCCCGCAGCTGAGAGAACGAGCATACCCCCCCCGTCCCCCCATACACATGGCAAAGGGACCGGCAGCCCGCCGCCTTCCACCCCGCAAAGGCGGCCTCCGCCAGGCCTGGGGTGAAGTCGGGATTACCCGTCAGCGGGGTAAGCGGGGACGGAAAGGTGGTCAGTCCGTGCAAAAGGTTAGTGGCATCCCAGACTTCAAGAGGGACCTGCGTGATATAAGAAGCATATAAATTTGGGGGCCTATGAGGTTTGCGTAAGAAGGGAATCTCCTGCAGGGGACGCGCCGCAATAGCCTGGTCTTGAAACAGCCAGTGTTTCTCCGATTCCCATTTACTCCACTAGATATCTCAACTGGGCAGCTTGAAAGTAGAGTCTCAAGTCTGGGACCCCGAGGCCCCCCGCCTCCGGGCCCAACATCGTCAGTGCTCGCCGCATACGCGGCCTTTGCCCCTTCCAAACAAACCGGGACAGATCGGACTGCATCGCCTTGATCCAACCCACCGGCGGACGGAGAGGGATAGTGCGAAAGAGATACAGAATCTGCGGGAGGACAGTCATTTTTACTGCTGCGATCCTACCCAATCAGGAAAGGGGGCAGCGCTGCCACCGGACAAGCTGACGGCGGATCCTGTCTCGCAGTAGAGTATAGTTCAACTCAACCACAGCAGGCAGCGAAGGGACCACCTGAATCCCCAAGTATGGGATCGCGGTAACTGACCAGCTGTAGGGAAGTCGGGACTGCAGGCTCGCTCGAGTGGAGCTAGATAACGATAAGTCCAAAGCTAAGGACTACTCCGCATTTACTTTAAACCCGGCCGCCCGAGCAAACCCGTCCAGCTCCTCCCAGGAGGCCGGGAAAGCGGATAGCGGGTCAGACAACGACAACAAGACATCATCCGCGTATAGACTTATCGTGTGGACATAACCCCCGAACCGAATCCCCTTGACCTCCGGGTTCTGTCTCAGCCTCTGGGCCAGAGGTTCCATATAGAGAGCAATAAGGAGGGGGGGGGGGGGAAGAGTGGACATCCCTGCCTTGTGCCTCTCTCGATGCGGAACCGTGTGGAAGTGGAGCCGTTCACTCGAACAACCGCGGTGGGCGACCTATAACAATTAAGGATGTGTGTGCGAAACCGTGCACCCAATCCCGCTCTCTCCAACACCTGTTCCAGAAATGGCCAGTGGACGCGGTCAAACGCTTTTTCAGCGTCAATGGCCAGCATCATGAATTCCCCCGGAACCCGGGTAGCCTTTTCAATAAGGTGCAAAATCCGTTTTGTGTTATCAGCAGTTTGTCGTTCGGGGATAAAGCCCGCCTGGTCCGGGCCTATGAGGAGCGGCATCTGGGGGCCAAGGCGGGCAGCTAGGATCCCTGTGTATAGTTTAAGATCCACATTAAGGAGGGATATTGGACGATAAGATCTTTCCCAGGTTTAGGGATAACTGCAATCGAAGCCTCTAAGAGGTCGCCGGGAATAGCTCCCTGAGCGGCAAAAGAGTTGAACAGCCGAGTTAGGATCGGGGCCAACTGGGGGCAGAATTTGTTGTAGAATATGGCGGAAAAGCCGCCGGGGCCTGGGGCCTTACCGGACTGGAGACGAGAAATAGCGGATACAACCTCCTCCAATTGAATGCTTCTATCTAAGTGATCTGCTTGCGCCTTCGATAGAACCGGCAATGTGACCGAATCCAAGAAAGCTATTCCATCAGAGCGGGCTAAAGGAGCCTCTGCGTACAGTGTCTCGTAGAACTCTCGAAATGCTTCTGCGATATCCCTGTCCACCGTCGCCTCTGTAACGTTCGCCCGAGCGATCCTCTTTACTCCCTGTTTCTGACGGGTCTCCCGAAGCTTGTGGGCCAGGAGGCGTCCACATTTGTCCCCCCCCCGCACCCCGTCATAATAGGCGCGTCGCAATCGCAATGCCGCAAACTCTGCTCTATCCTGGTCGAGTGCCGTTAACTGTTGGCGAGCGGCCTTAAGCTGTCGCCAAACTCTGAGCACCCGTACGCTGATGTATCCGTTCCAGTTCCTTGACTTGCTGCGTGAGCTCCCCCTGTTTGCTCTCCCGCTCCCTATTGTCCGCCACCGAGATGAAGATGAACTCTCCCCGCAAGACTGCCTTCAACGCCGACCATTGCGTGGCAAGTGTGGTGTCCGTGTTATCGTTCTGTTTAAGGAAATCCCGAATCTGATGCTGAATTTTGGAGCACCGCCTCCTGGTGCAAAAGGGCATCCCGTAGGCGCCAAATCTTAGCTGGACACGACAGGGGTGGGAGGGTGAAAATCGCAGTCACCGGAGCGTGGTCCGACAAAGATGCTGTTCCTATTTCCGCTGCCGTAGCGATCGCCCGAGCCGACGAAGACACCAGAAAATGATCGAGTCTGGCGTAGGTCTTATGCGCGTTAGAATAGAAGGAATATTCCCTATCCCGCGGATGCATACTACGCCATAAGTCGCAGAACCCCAGCTCCCGCAAGTACAGAAGCCCCTCTTTAGAAATTGCCCCAGTCTGGTGAGAGCGCTGGCTAGATCGATCCTCCGCCCTCAGTGCCACCATCTTTAAAAGAGAAACCCTACCCGCTACCGACAGTGGGAGAGTTGCCCAGAAGTCAAAGTTACCCAATACTCGTCCTATGTTACCTTCCAGGATATCCCCATGGGTATGGTATATGTGGGTACCCAAATAAGGTAGGCATTTATCCTCCCATGCCACCCTGTCCGTTTCCGGTGGCCCAGCTCTATCCGGCTGCGTCGGGAAGAGGCACGGCTTGGTCCAATTCACTTGAAGCCCCGCAACTCTTCATAGGGCATTCAAAAAGCTCTTTGGCTCCCCTAAGGGCCTCCCCCGAATTAGCGAGATATATCAGTAAGTCTTCTGCATAAAAGGCTATGTATTGAAGTTGCCCCGCTACCTCCAATCCCTGATAGCAGCGACCCAATCTGGCATGTGCCGCCAGGGGCTCCATTGCCAGAGCAAACAACAATGGAGATAGCGGACAACCCTGCCTTGTCCCCCGGCCCACCATGCAGGCGTCTGAGATCATGCCCCCAGTTCAGACCCTAGCTGTGGAGTTCTTCTGCAAGTAAGCAGTCCATTTCACAAAGCTTTCCCCCAGCCCAAACGCTCTCATAACCCAGAAAAGATATGGCTGCTCGAAGCTATCAAAAGCTTTCTCAATGTCGACTACCAAAATACACGCCTCTTCTTATGGGATATGCGTCTGCCTCTAAAACTCGCAATAGTCTGCGTATATTGATCGCCGTATTTCTGGCTGGGATAAATCCCGTCTGATCTGTGCGTATTAGCGTCGACATGTGGCCAGTACCCGACCTAATATTTTATCATTTAAATTGAGCATAGCGAGCGGGCGATAGGCAGTGCGGTTCCATGGCGGCTTGCCTAGTTTTAGAAGTGGAATGATCACCGCCTCTCTCATGGAAGCAGGCAGACAGCCCTCCTGTTTTGCCCTATTATACGGTGTCACTAGTCGGGGAGTTAAAATATCCACATACAAGTCGAGTAAAATTCTATGGGCAACCCATCAGTCCCCGGTGTCTTGTTCCTGGCCATATGCTTTATGGCCCCAAGCACCTCCCCAATCTCGACATCTCTGCCCAGGACTTCTGCCACCTCTGCGTCTACATTCGGACGTTCCACAGCTCCCACGAACTCCACCACCTCCGCTGCGCCAGGATCTAGCCTACTATGGTACAAGGTGGCGTAGTATTCCAGAAACTGAGCATTAATATCCTGCTGGCGATATTAAACCTCATCTCCTCGACCTCGAAGTTAGAGTATCGTAGCCCCTCCTCCCCACCAAATGTGCTGGGTTAGCCTACCATGCCAGCAGCACCCAAGATTGGTCTCTCTCAGCATGGGCTCTGGCGGGGTGAGCCTTATATTCGAAGCAACGCAGTCATTCAACTTGCGTTGCCAGCGCCTCTCGAGCCGCGAGGAGGTCTGCCTGCATGTCCACTCGGTCTGTCTTTCTCCACCTCACGGAGCCGCTGCTCCGCACATTGCACATCCTGCAACAGGACCCTCCGTACTCCCACCACCTCCCCAATGCAGCGACCCCTAACAACGCTCTTAAAAGAATCCCATTCAATAAGCGGGCTTGTCGCCGTGTCAGCATTATGTAAAAAGTAGGCTTCAATGGCTGCACCCACTGTGGCCCGAAATACCGATCTTCCAATGCTTCCAGTCTTAAACGCCAAACTAGTATTTTAGGTCTGACACAGAGCAAGTCCAAGGTCACCATCAGCGGGTTATGATCAGGAATCGTTCTGGCTAGGTATTCACTCGCATTAACCCCCCCATGGACATCCGGAGAGCACAAAATCTCGTCCAGCCTAACATGTAGTTCGTGTAACGTGGAAAAGAAGGAATAATCCCTTTCCCCAGGGTGTTGTGCCCTCCAAGTGTTGGTCAGCCCCCACCTTTCCTGCCAATTCCGTCTGGTCTCTGCAATTTTGTGTATGGGAGCATCGGGAAGAGGCGTGTGACGTCAGCAACACAATTAAAGTCACATCCCAGCAGTATCGAGCCCGTCAGCACAGAGGCTAGCGTCCGCGAGAGCTGAGCAAAGAATGCAGGTTGGTTTATATTAGGGGCGTATAGACTCCCGAGCGCGATGTCCCTCCCGTCTAACCACCCTGAGACCACAACAAATCGTCAATTATTTGACTGGTACATTGGAAAGGGATTCCCGCGTGCAACCAGATCAGAGTCCCCCTGGCGAAGGCCTAATAAGTAGTATAAAACACCTGCCCCCTCTACCTACGCAGTAACGCAGCTCCTTCCTTCTTCGTTAAGTGAGTCTCCTGCAATAGGGCGACCTGCATTCCTCTTGTAAGTATGGATGGATTTTGTGGCGACGTAACATGGTGTGCATCCCTCGAACCTTCCAGGATAGGCATTTAATTCCTAAAGTGGATTTCATTGTAATGGCCGTGCAGCCGCGGTGCGTCCATTGGGGCGTAGGGGCGTAGCCCCACCAGCCCTGCTGCTTGGACCCGTCGCGGCTGCCCTACAGTTAAATAATTTAACTCTCACCAAAATTATTCCGGCGGCGCCTGCAGCACCCGACTTTATCGGAAGTGTGCAGGGGGGGGGGCGGGCTTGAATGAGGATTGACAGCCTGACAGGTCTTTAAAAAAACGTTTTTTTTTCCCCCGCATGTATGCTTCGGGCAGCAACTTGCCCGAGCATGCGCACCCAGGCCGGCCCCATTAGCTAGTGGGGGGGGGGGGGGGGGGGGGGGGGTGCAGGACCTGCTGGCGGCAGCGCTGGCAGCAAAAGGGCGACAGGGCGAGCAGTCACTGTGCCCTCCAAGCCCTCCAAGCCAATCCTGGCGCTGCATGCAGCGCCACTGCGCCAGGATTGGCCGGTCACCGCGCAGCACAGCAGGGGCAATCCATATTGGATGCCGAGCGTGACGTAAGGTAAGCGCGTGCGTCGGATGACTCGGATCCAGTAACGGTCGGGTTCACTTCACTCTCGTGCGCGTCGCCTGAGCCTCGTGGTCCGGTCGTGACTCGTGGACACGCTGCAGCACACACACAGGTAGGATCGGTAATTCTTCAACATGTCAGGATGAGTTTAGGCATTTCGTAATTTTTCTGTTTTGTGGTTTTATTATACATCCAGTGCCTTAATCTTTATGCTGCCGCCGTGCCATCCATTAGTTCAGTGATGATTTTAAGAATCACACGCTTTAGCAACAGCATCTGATCTACGGCCCAGCCCTGGGACATGTTTTGGCATCTGTGCAATGACATTTTTCGAGCGGGTTTCAGGCTGCAGGGCGCAGGGAGAAGCAAGGCCGTGTTTATCACTAGGGCTGACACGGAGTTACTAAGCCATAGCTTGTGCAAGGTTATTCCACCAGAAGGGGCTGGCAGGGATAATACATTGCCGTAAAAATGACATTTTAAAGTTCCACACCATGAGTCTGCTTGTCGGCCTCGCACTGAAACCGCGCTTTGACAAGGCCCATCCGAGGGCTGACAAATGATGCACGTTTATTCCGCCATGTACTGCAGAGGAACGCACCGGGAAGGAAGGGTTACCTCCGCTCTGCCTGGCCCTGTCCCTTGCCTTGCTTTTGCTTAATAAAAATTACGCGGCGGGTGAAATGCCCACCCTATGGAACCAGCAACAGTAAAACCCGCACAGCCGCTTAAAGCGAGAGACAGCCGAGACCAGCCAAAAGCGTAAATAATATATTTTTTTAACTTTCCGTAAAAACGAACCGATAACATTATCATTAGATTAATGCCACAGTCTGCGTGGGGGCTTCCGCAATATTCCCACTCCCAATTGCAAACAGGATTTAATTCAGCTTGCCCAGGTAAACTCTTTCCAATGCCTTTCCACAAAGCTGGGAGGTTCTCTACTATAAACAGGGCCCTCTAGAAACTTTAGACAATCGTTTTCAGAGTGGTTCAGCCCACTAACTTACTGACCTAATGACCTGCTCACACCCACCATGTACTCGCTGATCACACCAAATTCAGCGTATGCAGCGCCCAGAAGGCGATCTCTCCATCTCCTATCACCTGAACACGTTGCCTTCTGACACCAGGAATTACCTTTGTATGTGGCAGCAACCCACCCTTACTGTCCAATTACAAGCTGCAGCTGTCTCTGCATGCCTTCCCCATCACTGGACTGTTTGTGGACACACCCGCCTGCTCTTGGCAGATGGAACAGTACCTGGGTTTTACTGCACCTGTTTGCACCGGGTGCAGCACAATCACACCACATGTAATTC
The DNA here is from genome assembly GCF_964204655.1 of Triturus cristatus. NCBI lineage: Eukaryota > Metazoa > Chordata > Amphibia > Caudata > Salamandridae > Triturus > Triturus cristatus. Next base: position 1,481,798,216 of record NC_140591.1, on the reverse strand, counting down.
ATTTTAGGCCAAAAACAGGAGTTTCAGGTGGAACAGATAACTGTGCAAAATGAAATTTGGCCAAAGGAGATTAAAACCTGCTTGTTACACCTGCATCTTTTGGAATGGATTCCTCCTGTCCTTTTGCTTCTGCCCTCATGTTTTTGACTGTGTGCTGAAGTTTGTTTTGCTAGTTTTAGGACTCTGGGCACTTTACCACCGCTGGCCAGTGCCAAAGTGCATGATGTGCCCCGTGTCTAAAATGTAATGCTATTTGGTTTTTGGGAAGAGGTGTGCCATGGGCAAAGAGTACTAACTTGTTCCTGGCATCTTTATTTTCAAAGCCATGCAGTATGTGCTGCAGTAACGGCGAGGCTCCTCTATTGTCCCCACTTTTTGACTTACTACACAGTGCCACCTTAAAGCTTTTGGGACCTGGACAAGACATTTTGAGATCCCTGTTCAGAAAACTTTGCCTTTATTACCCATCCTGATAAGGACCATCAAATAATTCAGGGCTGAAACGCTAGGCAATTTGACCAGACAAATTCTTGGCCTAAATCAAGCATTCCGAATACATATTTGATTTTGTACCAAAATCATGCTATTCTGCCCCGCTTTACTTTGATTTCTCCCTGGCCTAGTTACGGTTCAGTGAACACAAAACTGAAAACGTCCTGAAATTCACCAGTTATGGTGTGCAACATACAATGCACACCATTACTCATCCCTCCACTATATTTTGCTCTTTGTTTGTAGGCAGCTTTTTAAAGAAAATATTCCTGGACAGTACTGAACATGGCAGTGGGTATGAGTTATTTTGTAAATTCTGCCATGCACACTGTAATTGGCACATTTCATGGCTTTTTCAGTTTTGTGTTCACTGGACCAAAACTGATTCTTAACTGTGGTATTTCTTCAGCGAAGTTAATGTGTTTTTATGACGTACTACATGCGCTCCTGAGAGTTTTGCTTAAGACTTGATATAATCGACAGAAAACTAACCTTTCTAAACATGTGACTTGAAGCTCGGGGCAGGGAGAGGCCGAAGCTGCAGGGTATAAGCGTTATGTTTTTTCCCCACAGTCTTTGTTTCATTACCCTACTGTTTCAAAAATAAATTGTTATCTTTTCATTTTCAGCACCTGACAACCTGAAACATTACCTATGTGAAGTGTGTGTACAAAGTTCAGCTCAACCAGAATCACGGTAACAGCGCATTGCGCTGCCTCTTTTATATTCAGTATATTGTAAGACTGTTTTTCTTCCCCCGCCTTTCCTTGTTTTGTTTCCCTGTTTTCCCCTTGCTTGCCATTCTTTACTCTAGAGTCTAATATTCAGTATGTTGTAAGACTGTTTTTCTTCCCCCGCCTTTCCTTGTTTTGTTTCCCTGTTTTCCCCTTGCGTGCCATTCGTTACTCTAGAGTCTAATAGAGTCGGAAGGCCGTAGGGGAAGACTGTGGACTTTTCTTCAAGTTCCTGACGCTCCTGCGGAACGAGCCTGGCAACCATTACACTGCTGTGCAACTTCTTCTACTCTTAGAGCTGAGATTTCCATGAGTCTTATAGTCTGAATTCAGCACCTGAGCATAATAGGACAGAATGTATGAAGCTCTGTGGCAATACTGAATAAGCAGCTACCTATGTTATGCCATCTATTAATGTAATAACTGCACTTTCACAATTGCTTTATTAACCTTCCTGCTTTCTCAAATTTGCTTGAAAATGCACGATTTTTCTTCATTTTTTTCAAAATTTTCTTGGGGGGGTAACCCCCCGAAACCCCCCTTTTGGGGTTCGGGCTCGCTCGCTGCGCTCGCTATGGTGCTGTATGCTAATTCGTTTGCGCCCCACCACTTTAAAATCGGACCCACCGCCCCTGTGGCCGTGTCGCAGCCCTAGTAACTTCCCCTATAGCGGCATGTCGGCCTCAAATAAAAAAACCCTTACAAAAAGAACCCCCCTAGTGAAGTCCAGGAATATCATCACCTTACTATTCCCAATCTGCAGGTCTTGTTTCTTTCGGGCTTGCTGCAGTATATGGTCACGATCCAGAAAATGAAGTAGTCGCACCACCAGTGGGTGAGGCTGGCCCCCAGGCTTGGGTGGTCCGGTCAGGACTCTGTGAGCACGTTAGAGTGCATAAAAGGGGGAAAGGCCCTCCGGGGACACCTCCGCCCGGCGCCAGTTCTCCAGGTACCGCACCGTCTCCTTCCTTTCGCTCTGGCACCACCATGATGCGCAAATTATTTCTGCGGGAGCGTCCTTCACTGTCCTCCGCTCTCGCTTCCAGCACTTTGACCTTGGCCTCCACTTTTCTTAGCGACTGTTGCAATGTGGAAACCGCATCCGGGACTCCCGCCAAAGTTTTGTCCCTTAGTTTCACTCTCTCCTTGAGCTTGTGGTGGTCATTCTTCAGGAGATTGACTCAATAGGGACAGAGCTCAATCTTAGCCTACAGGGCTGCCCTTGAGGAGGTGATGGCCTGCATGATGTCTGCCAGGGTGGGCCCCTCTGAAGCTGCATCTTTCCTTGCCTGTGTTGCCTCGTCATCAGTGTGATGACTTGCAGTCTCAACATCGAGGACTGCATATCCTTTCTTCCGGGACACTCTCCCCATTGCTAAAGGTCTGTGTGCGTCCAGTAGGCTACCCTGGAGTGGTACCACCAGGGAGCGCAGCCCGTTTGCGGCATGTTCAGTGCCGGAGTAGGACAGGTCATAGGGCCCAGTGGTAGCCTCCAACACTCCTCACTTAGAGTTCTCTCTAGTGCACTCAGTCCTCCAAAGCCCCTCGTAGCGACACGAGGCCCCAATGCCAGTACAGAGTTCCGACAACCGCCACCTGCACCACTCCGCAGCACTCACAGGATACAATAAGGATGTGTCTCAGGAGCACGTCATCCCGAGGTGATAGCTTTGTGTTGTCTCTCACTTCAGTCCGGTGATTCTGAGAGCGATAGGGTGTCCCTCTCAATCGCCGCAAATCAGGGCTGGACCGTGATAATAGGAGGACGTACGTCAGCCAGGCCGCCTCACTAGCCCCAGCAGCTCACCGGGTCATGAGCACGCAGAACAGCTGCAGCGCCCTTTGTAGATATGGCCTGCAGTATCACAGCGGACTCTTGTCTCTCCCAGGTCCCCTGGGTACTGGTTATGAAGCAAAGGGCCACCTTGCAGTCCTCGTAATTGCTGTCCAGTGCTCCCTAGATATTAAAGTCGATACGGCAGACCAAATGTCAGTGGCTCACCTCTTGGCACTGGGATATGGCCTGTGAGCCGTGTACGGAAGCTCTGCCATCAGTTCGCAGTCACCAACCTCCCCAAATTGCAGGATCTTCTTCCCACACCTCTCCGATCGTAGTACTCCACTCTTGCCATCAGGGCTCGTCCCTGCAGCCCATGGCAGCCATCTTGTGCCTGGAAGGCAGGTTTGCCATGTCCGGGATCTCGCGGAGATTCAGCTCGGCAACCGGGCTGTTGCACCAGCCTCCCAGCGTCACGCGGTTGCCCTCTATACTCTCGCCAGCTAGGTCCCTCCCGGCAGCCGGATAGCATCGGCAGCCCGCCTCCAGCAATGTCAGAGGCCGCCCCCACAGGTCACTTATGGCCGATATGGCGGTCTCAAATGCCTGGACGGAAGCGCTGTCCCCAGTCCGCAAGCACCAACCTCTAGTGGGTCAGATCTGCATCCGGCCCTTCTCCGATCCTCAGTGCACCGCTGCTGCCGTCGGGGCTCGTCTCTACAACTCATGGCCGTCATCTTGTGCATGGAAGGCGATCCGCCAGGTCCGGAATCACACACCGATTCAGCCCAGCTACAGGGCTGTAGCACCAGCTTCTCAAAGCCGCGTGGGGGCCCTATGCACTCTCGGCAGCCAGACAGTGTCTTGCAGTCTGCCTTCAGCACCATTAGAGGCCACCCTCACTGGTCACGACCGCCATCTTGTGAACTGCAATCATGGCCCATCCGCGGGCTCAATCAGCGATTGCAATGCCGCTCAGCCCCCAAAAATCGTCGCCTATAGCTCAGCTCGATCCCCAGCTGTTCCGCCACCTGAATCTAGTTACGGGGTGCCAGTGTGTAATCAGGATCTTTGTCGTTGGGGGAAGAGCCATGGACGGAGCTCTAGATTCCACCTCTCCTCACATCAGCGCTTAGCCATGCCCCATTTTACAAGTATCCATCATGATAACGTTGTTTGATTATAATGCACAATAACACGTGTGGCAAAAACCAAACACTGCATATCATCACAAGATTCTCATACAGCATATTAATGGAGGGGAGGTTGATTTAGAACTTTTTTGCAACCACAAAATCTGTACATCTCATATTTATGAGTCTAGAAGGAATTTCTCAAGGACATTCTAGAGGAAATTGTAAGACTATCTATCCAAGAGCTAAAGCACAGCTGAGAGATCATGGGTAATGACAATGATTCAACACACCAGCAAATCAACTGAAAGGCTAAGGAAGAAACAAATCAGGATTTTAGAATGGCCAAGTAAACCTCCAGAACTCAACCCTACTGACATGATTTGAAGGGACTTAAAGACTGAACAATCTATGCTGTTAAACATCACAATCATTAAGCAGTTTTGTAAAGAACAGTGGGCCAGAATTCGTCCAAGGCGAAGATAGAGGCAGAAACATTTTTAGAAAACATTTACATCTAGTTAGTGCCGATACAGGGCGTGCCAGGTGTTAATGAATCAACGGAGTGCTTATATTTCACACGTGGCTACTGAATATTGGTTGATTTCTTTGTTTAACAAGTGATGATAAAGCCAGATGTGTTAAGAGGTTAAATCTATATACGGTTCGTGCTTGGTGAAAACTCGCTGAAGGTCAGAAAAGTCTTAATATGTAAAATCATCATCTTCATTTGCCCACCACTGTACTAATGTTAAATAAATTCCCCTAGCTTAATGAATGTGATGCACAGCACACTCGTTCGCACCATATTTTTTAAAGTATGCATTCCTTCATCACAAAATCAGTTACATTTGTACATGAACCCAACTAAAGCAGTGCTTCATATATTTCTAGAGTTATGTCTGGTCTGTGTGAACTAACTTATTTATCCACATGTTTCACATTTCTTGGACAAAATTAGTTTTCATCTCCATTTCGGAAAGATTTACAGAGGTATTTTATCTTTTAGTACATAACTGTATTTAACAAATTCTGTAATTTGAGGTACTTTCCCAACAGTAACACAATAATACATCTTTTAAGAAAATAAAGCCTTGTCAACTGGATTATCAGTATTTAGAAACCGGCGGCTCGAGCACTGAGCCAAGCCACCACTTTAATGTCATTACTAGCTACATCTTCAAATCATCGAGCCCTCAGTACAGCTACTTTACGAACTCGCTGCCTTTCTACCTGGGGAGGTTGCATGTGACTACTGTACAACATGAACGAATCTATGCTCAACAGCCAAAGTTACAGGCAAGTAGCATTCAGCTGCAGCATGGACCTTTTATTATTTTGCATGCTTGTATCACATAACAAGCAGCCGGAATTTGAAGGCATAAAAGAAAAATATTTAAAAACCATCTAAAACGCAGTAGACCCACTCAGATTGCTTCTGCTTAGTGAAAGTTTGCCCAGATTTTCAAACTGCTGCTTTGCAATTTTTATCCACCGAAATACTTTGGGACATCTGTAAGCTTCAATTTCTTCAACTGAGCCTGGTGATTACTGGAGTCCACCTAGCAGTTTACCCAATTTAATATATGCTACAATCTACATGGATTTAGACTCTTTTCCCATTATTTATTACGCGTATACAGACCACAGAACATACAAATATTTGAAGCCGTTAAGGTCCCAGGCATCCACAATAAAGGGTAATTGCATTCATGGTCATTCCAGTACTACTTCAACTCGGTGAGAATGGCCTGCCCTATCTGCCTTAAGCTACTGTAGCCCCATAAAATTGTGCAAGATTCCCCACCTCTACTCATGCTTTTAGGGTGCAATACTAGGCACCAAAAGCAATGGGCACTACAAAAAGAGTGTGACTGTATCCATGCTGAGATGGTTTCACGACAGAATGCTCCATAGCTAAACGTACTTTGTCAAACTCAGCTAGAGAAAGTGTAGAAAATGGGCCTCTAGGAACAGGTCTTATAGGTGCCCAGCGCTTGCATGGTGGTCTGCTCTACTACATGAAACAGCGCTGTGGGCGAGTCTGATCTACATCTCTTCCGAATCCTCTTCGGAGTGGAGTTTCTCTTGGGAAGGTGGGCTGTCATTGGATGGTGTATGGATAACACAAGAATGTGGTGCCTCTAGCTTCGTTTTTCTCAGTTTGACGGGGACAACTATAAAATATTCAGATGCATTGAATTTCATTTCAGGATTTCCCGTTTCCTTTGCCAACATAGTTACAAGGGCCATTGGGCCTGGGACTATTCTCTCCTCCATTGCTGCCATTGGAGAGGCTGTTGAAAGCCTTACAATAACATGTGTAACTGGCAAGTGAGTCAGGGAAAGATCAGTGTTCAAGTTGTTTATTAAGATAACACTATACACCTGGGGTGCAAAAGGAGAGGAGTAGATATCACCACAGGCCTGGGGTCCAAAATGAGCTGTGTAGACAACACAGTAGGCCTGGGCTACAAAGGATTTCTTTTTGTAAGTTTTTGAAGGTGTTCTGTATTTAATCTTGTTGGTGTATTGCAATGGTTTTAGCGACTATGCCTGATTTTTCTTCCCAGTGCCACATGTATTACACATGGTCAAAGCACAACAGCACTTTAGGGACTAGTCCTCATGTATCTTTTTTGTACCTTATATATCGTATAATGTTGTTACTCCTGATTCTCAAACAATTTGCAGGTCCTGCTGTAATTCGTAATCTTAAATAGGCTTGTTTTTTATTTATTTTTAACGTACATTTTAATGGTGTTTTTGTATTTATTCTTGTTGGTAAATTGTTTTGGTTTTTATTAATTTAACAATAAATAAATAAATAAATATATTCATTTAGTTTTCAACTCACCTGCACCTCGTTGAACACCACAGAGAGCGCGAAGACCCAGGAACAGGCACTGATGAGAGCCATTGGAGGCTTGAAACGCGTCTGCCTTAGCGTTTGTTGGGACTGCTGCACTACGCGCATTTTATTTCAATAATATATATATATATATATATATATATATATATATATATATATATATATATATATATATATATATATATATATATATATTGAATATGCTACTTACCAGTATGCATCTGTTCTTGGCATGTAGGGCTGCTGACATTCATATCTGTGCATAGATCACCGCCTAGTGTTGGGTCCGGATGTTTGCACGTTGTTGTCCTGGAAGAGTCTTCGAAGTATCACGAGATAGGTGACTCCTCCCCTGCACCACAGTGCGCATGGGCATCCTCTCCATCCTTAGATTGTTTTTCGCCATTGTGGCAGTGATGGAGTAGATACAGTAAGTGATGACCATGCTATACAGTAATTCTGAGAGCTGCAGCTGCTACAGGCGCCGGGGAGGAGGGTGGGCGATATAAATGTCAGCAGCCCTACATGCCAAGAACAGATGCATACTGGTAAGTAGCATATTCAGTTCGAGGCATGTGGGCTGCTGAATTCATATCTGTGCATAGAATATATAGCAGTACCTCTTATTAGCGGCGGCTACCAGTGCCAGCGGTCTGAAAAAGAGTTTTGAGAACAGCCTGTCCTACAGCTGCCTGCTGTTTTGAGTGTACATCTACGCAGTAGTGTTTGGTAAATTTATGTATAGTGGACCATGTGGCTGCTCTACATATTTCCTGTAAAGGAATGTTTCCCAGGAAAGCCATGGAGGCCCCTAACTTTCGTGTTGAGTGGGCTCGTGGGGGAATCGTTAATGTGCGTTTAGCTTTTTGATAGCAAATTTGAATACATTTAACGATCCATCTGGCTATACCTGCTTTGGAAATGGCGTTGCCCTTGTTTTTGTGGAGAAAAGGCAACGAAAAGTTGTTTTGTCTTCCTAAAGTTTTTAGTTATGTCTATATAGTACATGAGGGCCCTCTTTACATCTAGTGTATGGAGCATTCTCTCAACGACATTTTGTGGATTTTGAAAGAAAACCGGCAGTTCAATAGTTTGATTCATGTGGAACTGCGATATTACTTTAGGCATGAATTTGGGGTTGGTACGTAGTACGACCCTGTTTGCGTGAACCTGTATGAATGGCTCTTGAATGGTTAGTGCCTGGAGTTCACTGACTCTTCTTAACGAAGTGATCGCTACTAGGAAAGCTACTTTCCAGGTGAGGAATTGAATCTCACATGAGTGGAGAGGCTCGAAGGGTGGACCCATCAGTCTGGTGAGGACCAAGTTGAGGTTCCACACTGGTGCTGGTGGGTGTCTTGGGAGAATTACTCGTTTAAGTCCCTCCAAGAAGGCTTTGATGGCAGGCACTCTGAATAAAGAGAGGTGCTGCCTGTTTTGGAGATAGGCTGCTATTGCGGTTAAATGGATACGTATTGAGGTGTATGCCAGATTGCATCGGTATAGGTGTAAGAGGTAACAGATTATGTTTTGAATGGATGCGTCCAGCGGGTTAATGTTATTGTTGTTGCAGTAAATGACAAACCTCTTCCATTTAGCTGCATAGCAAGCTCTGGTAGTGGGTCTCCTGGCCTCCTTGATGATCTCCATACAGTCAGGTGGCAGGTTTAGGTAGCCAAACTCTAAGACTTCAGGAGCCAGATTGCCAGGTTCAGCTGTTGCGGATCTGGGTGCTGAATTTCGCCATGGCTCTGCGTTAAGAGTGCAGGTTTGATCCGCAGCCTTTGATGCGGCACCACGGAAAGTTCCAGAAAGGTGGTGTACCATGGCTGGCGCGCCCACGTTGGAGCAACTAGGATGAGTGTCAGTGAGTGCTGTCGCAGTTTGCGTGCCACCAGCGGTATTAATGGCGCAGGGGGAAAAGCGTACGTAAATCTGCTGGACCAGTTCATCCATATCGCATTGCCCTGCGACTGTGGATGTGGGAACCTGGCGGCAAAGCTTTGGCATTTTGCGTTTTCGTTTGTGGCGAATAGGTCTATCTCTGGATGACCCCACTGCTGGAAGTACGGTTGGAGTACTGATGGGTGTAGCTCCCACTCGTGCATCTGGTGGCTGTGTCTGCTGAGCAGATCCGCCATCTGGTTGTCCTTGCCGGGGAGGTGTTCTGCCATGAGGAATATGTTCCTCTGAATGGCCCACTTCCACATGCTCTGAGCCAGATGAGACAACTGTGGAGAGTGTGTTCCTCCCTGCTTCTGTATGTAGTACATGGCAGTCATGTTGTCCGTCCGGATCAACACGACTTTGTTGCACAGGTGTACTTTGAATGCCTTCATGGCTAGGAAGATTGCCATCAGTTCCAGAAGGTTGATGTGCATCTTCTTTTGTTGTGTCGTCCATAGTCCCTGCACTGTGTAATTGAGTACATGAGCTCCCCATCCCTGGAGAGAGGAGTCCGCTGTTAGTATTATTTGTGGAACAGGCTCTTGGAACGGTCGGCCCTTGCAAAGGTTTTGTGGATTCCACCAATGCAGAGAGTTGTATGCCCAACCGCTCACCAACACTAGGTCTTTTAATTGCCCGTGAGCCTGATTCCATTGACGTGCCAAGCACTCCTGAAGCGGGCGCATATGTAGTCTCGCGTGCGGGACTATGAAAATGCAGGAGGCCATCATGCCTATCAACTGCATGAACACTCGCGCAGGAAGGGAGTGTTGAGGTTTGAACTTTGAGATCAGCAGTTGCATGCTGTTGATCCTCACTAAATTTGGCTGAGCTGTGGCTGCCAGAGTGTTTATGGTCGCGCCCAGGTACTGTCGTACGTGTGCGGGTTGGAGATGTGATTTTGGGTAATTTAGTGAGAATCCCAGACTGTGAAGAAGGTGGATGGTGAGGGACATGTGGCTGGCGCATTGCTGGGCTGACTTTGCTTGAACAAGCCAGTCGTCCAGGTAAGGGTAGACGTGAATGTGTTGTCTCCGTAGATGTGCAGCCACTGTAGCTAGGCACTTGGTGAAAACCCTGGGTGCTGTTGTCACGCCGAAGGGGAGGACTTTGAATTGATAGTGCTGTCCCTGAACAGTGAACCTGAGATATTTCCTGTGTGATGGGTGTATGGGTATGTGGAAGTACGCATCTTTGAGGTCTAGTGTGGCTAGGAAGTCTCCCTGGCTGAGCAGCGGGAGAACCTGCTGTAGGGTGAGTATATGGAAATGCTCTGACAGAATGTAGTGGTTGAGGGGTGTCAGGTCTAGTATAGGTCTGAGCGACCCGTCCTTTTTTGGGATTAGGAAGTACAGAGAGTACACCCCTGTCCCCTGCTGGTTGACGGGCACGACCTCTATTGCACCCTTTTGCAGCATACTTAGCACTTCCTGCTGCAATAATGCTAAGTGCTCTACGGACATCGGACTGTGCTTTGGCGGTATGTTGGGTGGAGTGGAGGTTAATTCGAGACAGTAACCGTGCTGGATAATGTCCCTGACCCACCTGTCTGTGGTGATGGTTTTCCACGTGGACAGGAACCGCTGGAGTCTCCCCCCGACAGGTGTTATGTGGTCGGGGGGAAGGGAGAGGGCGTCACTGTTTGTTTTTGGGTGAGGACCTGGTGTTGCCGTAACCACGTCCTCTGCCCTTGGTGCTGGAGCCACGATATCCACCTCTGTTGGTTTTATCGTAGGTACTCTGTGTGCCCCCTTTAGTGTATTGCTGCTGTGACCACTGGCCTCTAGCTGCTCCCATATTCCCGGGGCGACGAAAGGAGCCACTACGAAATTGCTGCGTTTGCAGAGCCCCCATTGACTTCGCAGTGTCAGTGTCTTTCTTTATTTTTTCTAAGGTGGTGTCAACTTCTGGGCCGAATAAGTAGTCGGGGTTGACTGGCTGATTCAGGATGTTGTTTTGAATCTCTGGTTTGAATCCGGAGATTCTTAACCAAGCGTGTCGGCGTAACATGACGCTGGTGTTAATTGCCCTTGCTGCTGTGTCGGCAGCATCCAGTGCGCACTTAATGGATGCGTTGGTAAGAAGTTGTCCCTCTCTGATGAGGAGCTCCACTGCCTCTTTGTATTCATCTGGCAGATGCTGGAGTAGTGATTCTAGCATGTCGTAGTGTGAACGATCATAGCGGGCCAGGAGGGCCTGTGTATTGGCAATGCGCCAGATGTTTGCTGCTTGAGCTGCAATTCTCTTGCCTGAGGTCTCCAGCACCTTGGACTCCTTGTCTGGGGGGGGGGGGTGGGGGGGGGAGCATCACCTGTTTGCGAGTGGGCTCGTTTGCGAGCATTAGCAACCACCATGGAGTCCAGAGGTAACTGACCTCTAATGTACATAGGGTCTCCGGGCGCAGGTTTGTATTTTTTTTCAATCCTGGGGTTAAGCACCCGTGCCCTGGTTGTTTCTTTGAAAATGTCCTTTGCAGGTTTGAGAACACCTTTCAACATGGGCAAAGTTTTGACAGTTCTTAGTGGACACTTTCGCCTCCTCCGAGAGAAGACTTCCTCAACCGTGTCAGAGTGGAGTTGTACTCCATGATTGACGGCAGCACGTTCTATGAGGGCATTGAAGGCAGCAGTGTCCTCTGTGGGAGATGTTTTGGCGCTGTAAAGCTGCGTGTCCTGGGTATCTGTCGCGGCACCCTGGTCTGTAGGGTCATCCCATGCTTGATCTGGGTCCTGCTGCTCTTCAGGATCGATATCCCCAGGGTAGGTGGTATCATCACCCATGTAGTCCTCCATTGCGTCTGTTTCGGAGGGCGTAGGAGAAAAGGACTGGGGATCCTGATAGGAGGTTTGCAAGCGTTCATACAGAACCGGTTCCAACTCTGCTGGCAATTTGTGCTTCAGAGGTATTCTGTAGGAGTCCAAGGCCTTCTCTGGCGTGATCTTCCATTTGCGGAGCATCAGTCTGCCAGTGTCGGCGTCGATGAATTGTGGCTGTGAAGGCTCAGAAGGTGAGTGTCCAGTAGATGGGGACTGTGTCTGGCGGACACGTGTTCGGATCTCGAACATCTTCGACGCCGTGGATTGCGGCAAACCAAAAGTGATGTTGGTTGGCGCCGAGGGTGCTTTTGGAGCCTTGTTCGTGTCGGGGCCCGACGTGGATCGGAGGGCTGCCCGTTCCATGATGCGTTGCAACGACACCGCAACTTGTCGCACCGAGAATGCCGAAGGTTCTTTGGTGCCGGTCGGTACCGTGGAGGTAGGCGTCGACTGCTTTGGAGCCACAGGGTCATCGATCCGAAAAGAGGTATCAGCGGCCGTCGGAGTCGATGACTTGGCGTGTACCGCCGTCTTCGAAATGGACTCAGATGGAGCGGCCATTTTGACTTTGGTGGTCGGGGCCGACTGCTTCGGTGCCACGGGCCGAGGAGCTTTTGTGGGACCGAGGGCCTTCCTTTTCGGGTCGGTACTGATATCCGCTGCAGCGAGTTCGGCGCCGAAATCCCTCTTAGTGCGTTCGGAGCCGACGGTCTGTGTTGGCGTCGAAGGAGTGGAGGTCTTCGAGGGCTTCGAGACGACCACGGCCAGTTTCACTTTTGGTTTCGGTGGAACTGGTGCGACGATTGGTTTCGGTTTCGTTGAAGGGAATCCAGTAGTCTTTGGTAATAATGGCTCGTGCTGGATGTTCGAGGCTGGGCCCGAAGAACTTTGGGATTGATCTCGGGTAAGGCCCGGAAGCGATTCCTTGACCTGAGCCGTAGAATGACACACTTTGACGGCCTCCGTATCGACGGGTAGGCCTGGCTCTTCGCTAGAGCTATCTTCTTCGGCCCCAAAGGCCTCATCGTAGTCTCCTACCTCGTCGACGGCTTCTTCCCTGTGAAAAAGCACTTCATCGGCGTCTTCTGATCGGGAATCGTGTTCGGAAGCGGGGCTGGAGTGTACTTCTTCCACGCTCTCAACATCCTCGTCCTCTGTGCTGAAGATGTTGGCCGGGGCAGGCGCCGATTGCTGCGCTTCTAATCTCGCTGCCCGTCGATTCCGGAGAGTCTTCTTCGATCGGAATCAGGCACAGGCCATACATTTCGATTCGTCGTGATCCGGTGAGAGACATTTGTTGCATACCGGGTGGACGTCGATGTGTGGGTATTTGGCGTGGCATACAAGACACCGTTTGAATGGGGTCCTCGATTCCATCGTCGATGTAAGGTCGATGTTCGGATCAAACGAGTCCGAAAGGCTGGAAGAAGTTTCTAAACTAATTAAGAAAGCAGTCGATACCGAACGGGAACAGTACCGATGAAAACTAAAGGCCTTTTGGCCTTAAACTAAATTTTCCAAACTTGAGCTAAGATAAGCACATCCGAACCCAATGGCGGAAAAAAACAATCTAAGGATGGAGAGGATGCCCATGCGCACTGTGGTCCAGGCGAGGAGTCACCTATCTCGTGATACTTCGAAGACTCTTCCAGGACAACAACGTGCAAACATCCGGACCCAACACTAGGCGGCGATCTATGCACAGATATGAATTCAGCAGTGTGTGTGTGTGTGTGTGTATCTATATATATATATATATATATATATATATATATATATATATATATATATATATATATATATCTCTATCTATCTATCTATCTATCTATATATATATATATATATAGGTTTCACACACGTTATAGTTAGGAATTAGCATTTAAAAAACCTTGCAAATTCACTGAAAAAACCATAGGTTTCACACATGTTATAGTTAGCGGAAATTTTACTGATAAAAAAACCAATGAAATTCCCCCGTTATAGTTAGTGCAGGCAACTATAACTCACGCGACTGCAATCCTCTGCTGATGCTAATACTGTATTTAGACACTTATTTGCCCATGTCTTCTTCCATACATTTTTAGCTATACATATATTACAAATATTTTTTTTTCATAAAGACACATATGTCATCAGCAGAAGATTGCGGTCGCGTGAGTTATAGTTGCCTGCACCAACTATAACGGGGGAATTTCATTGGTTTTTTATCAGTAAAATTTCCGCTAACTATAACATGTGTGAAACCTATGGTTTTTTCAGTGAATTTGCAAGGTTTTTTAAATGCTAATTACTAACTATAACGTGTGTGAAACCTATGGTTTTTTCAGTGAATTTGTACGGTTTTTTAAATGCTAAGTTACTTTACGCCATTCGTGGCGTGCGCGCCCACTTAACGCAGTTCGTTCCGTGCGCGCACGGTGCGCTTCGTGCACCGTGCGCGCACAGTGAGCACGCGGTGCGCTTTGCGCACCGCGCGCCCACTTTACGCAGTTAGTGCCGTGCACGCACGGTGGGCACGCTATGCGCACCACGTGCCCACGTTACGCTAGATGGGCCATGTACGCACGATGCGCTTCGCGCACCGTGCGCACATGGAGGACATATGATGCACTTTGTTTTGAAAGGTAATATTTTAATTTTTCGTATATGTTATAAGCCATGCACAAATGGTGCCCTTCGGGCACCATTTGCACACGGGGTGGAGAGAGTGTGGCTAATTTCTTTTTTTATTATTTTTTTAAAAAATATTTTAGTTTAAGTCATATTGAATAAGCCATGCACAATAGGTGCCCTTCGGGCACCAATTGCACACGGGGTGGGGAGAGTGTGGATAATTTTTTTTTTTTATATAATTTTTTACCGTACGCGTACGGTAAGCGTAATCGGCGAAATTAGCGAAAAAATAAAAATTCCGTTTTGGCCTTGGGGGATCTTTGGGGACTCCCTCAACATTGCTATGTGTGTGGGAGCTGTCTAAACAGCCCCTTTACATGTTTTTGTGCTTTATATTTTAAACATCACTCTCAGTGCGAGAGAGAAAATGGCGGCCGACGCTTCCTGGTTTCGGCCGATTCGAATGTTTACTAAGATCTAAGAGCCAATCAGAATCGCGCTCGCGCACGCCACCGTACGCGTACGGTAAGCGTACCGTAAGCTGGCTCAGATATATATATTGATTTAAAGGCTATTTTCTCAGAATCTACTGAACAGATTTACACCAAACCTACAAAAGGCACTTCCTTGACCTGAGGACTACCTCTCTGCCAAATTTCTAGTAATTCTGTTCAGCCGTTCGGGCTGTAGCCCTGTCTAAAGGTCCTATGGAAAAATGCATGGGAAAAACGCGTTTTGGGACCCCCCTTTTATCTCAGCCCCCGAGACTTTCAGGGTAGGAGCGTAGCGCCCCACCTATTTTGAAAAATTCGCGAGGATTCGTCGACCGGCGCCAAAGTTATTCAAAATAGAATGTTGCGGATTTCCTATGGAAACGTGGTCCTAACTATAACTACCTACTGGCGACCGCCAGTAGTGTATATGTATGTATGTATGTATGTGTATATATATATATATATATATATATATATATATATATATATATATACACACATATACTTGCCCTCCGGATAAGGAGGGCTCGAACACGAGTTTTAGCTTCAAGCTTTATTCCAGGTATGCGCACATTCAAAATGTCAATTGCAATTCAGCTCCGCCGTGATGAGTGCCTGACGCGTTTCAGAGTGAGTTCCACTCCTTCCTCAGAGGCTCCGGCAGTTCCCTGGATGTGAAGTGACACACCCCTATATTTGAATGCCTAATTAAACGTCCTGATTGGACTTCTCAGTTACATCCTGACGCTGAGAATTCTGGGCAATCTAGTGTCACCATCTCTTCATGATTGATCGAAAACAGGAAATATTGCTGGCAAAGTTTGAAGCCCTCAATGGGCCTTGACATGAGGATGTGCGCTCATCCTCACCTCGTGTTCCACAAACATAGCGCCGATGCATATCAGTTCTACGTGGCCCCCTGTTCACGGGGTGGTGCTCCTCGGCGGCTGGGCTGCCGCCTAAATACAGTCCTTTACGCTTGCCCTCTGGATAAGGAGCACTCGAACAAGAGTTTTAGCTTCAAGCTTTATTCCAGGTATGCACACATTCAAAATGTCAATTGCAATTCAGCTCCGCCGTGATGAGTGCCTGACGCGTTTCAGAGGGAGTTCCACCCCTTCCTTATTCAGAGTAAGGATTCTGCTGCTGACCTCGACTTTGCTGATACAGGTACAACTGATGATTTGCCATCTCAAGCTGCAACCTCAGTAGTTTCTGGCCAGCAGCAGACATCTCAGCAAGGAGCACTGCCCGGCCTAACCTCGTCTGCATTGTCTTCTAAAGCAACATACCCAATCTTTGCTCACCCTTTACATCCTCCTCCAATATGGCTACTATGGCCAACGATGCCCTAGCTCTCAACAACTCATCTCAAAATGAGGAACTGCTACAGATGGGCAAAGAGCATTCTTTAGCAGCTTCCTGTCCAGATCCCAATAACCATGAGACCAGTGATCCTTTTATTAAAGATCTCCATCTTTAGAAGTTTTGAATGCTGGGCAAAATCCAGTCAACCTGAGTCACAGATACCTCCACAACAAGATGGTCAGAAAAAACATTTTGCACCATTCGCCCCTATGCCTGCCTAATCACTCCATCAAGTTTTAACGGAAATCCTCCCACCTCGCTGACCAGTCTTGCTCTGACCTCCCCCTTCACCTCCGAACCCCATCCTCTCTGCTTGAATTCAGTAAAGGCCTCAAGATTTGCATGTTCAACTGAACCCCCCCTTCAGCCGCAGGGTTCATAGCACCTGGATAACCTCATGTGATTAGCCATGCTTTACAAGTCCTGTTTAATTGACTGAGACAAAGGCAGGTATCTTTATGCTTGATGCAGAAAAAGCATTTGATTTGGTGCAATGGTACTTGTTATTCGTAATTTTGTTCAAGTTTGTATTTCTGTCTGGATTGGTTAACCTGCTATGTAACCGTTCTAATAAAGCTGCAGCCAAAATCATCATCAATCTAAAAGCCGCGGGCCACATTAGGACTAGCTGTGGTACAAGGCAGGATTGTCCCATGTCACCTGTTCTCTTTTCGCTATTTATTGAGCCTTTGGCATGTACTTTGAGGAAAGATCCTAGGATTTTGCCTCCAATCGATGGTGTGGTTAACTTAAATTATTCACTGATGATAATATATCTGGCAGCAGATGAAGGTAATATTAAAAACGCGATTCCCCAAAATCAAGGAGTTTACAATGTATTGGTGGCTCTAAAAATCATCAGCCCAAATCAGAAACCTTACTATTTAATAGCGCACCCTAGATTTTACCTGTTGAAATGCAGGCACATTATTCGACAGGAAATCAAATTAGACATTTGGGGGAGTTCATGTAACTTCAAATCCCTCCAATTTCTTTTGATTTAATTTTACTTCAACTCCGAGTAAAGTGCATGGGCTACTAAACCAGTGGCAATCTTTAGCTCTTACTGTTATATTGTAGAAAAGACAGGTTGTGTCAAATATATATGATATGATTCTTGGAATAAATGTCCCGATATCCAAATGTCATATGTGTTATTCTATATTTATTTAAAGCCAAGTAACAAAAACAAAGGAACAGCAGACACGTGCTTTGCCCATATGCCTGGCACATCAAGGGCTTTTTCAAGACTGATTAGTACACCATGAACATATCATAATAGTAGTAAAATATATAAACATATGTATAATAGTCAGTTTAATGAAAATAAAAAGTGTTTTTTCTCAGCTGAATCAAGCAGACTTTGGCCGTTAAGATCTGATAAAAAACTATTGCGATTATCAAGTAAACTGGAAGAGGCTGGAGCTTAAGCTCCAAGATCGTAGCCGAAAACTGTGAACATAACAAATTAATTTTTGCTGCATTAACCAAAATGCCATTTTCAGTGACTGATGATGAGGAGAGGAGAGCTCATTTCGGAAATACCTAAAATAAGTGTTATTTAAACTATACTTTAAATTGAAATTCTAATTTTAAAAAATGTAAAGTTACTTGCCATTGTTTACATTCCTACTAAGGAGCATGATAATATTTAGAGCCAAAAGCCCAATTCGCTGCACATGTTAAAAAAAAAAAAAAGTTACCATGTTGTAACTGACCTTTCCATAGAAGATACTTACAATACATGGAACACTGTATGTCTCACTAATAAGTCAGTCACAACTACACCAACAGTAACCACATATGGAAGCTTGTTTTCTAAACCTACCTGCCAAGAGTAGTTGTTTTGGAACAGGACAACTAAGGAAGAGGTTTGATAATCCTCTAAACCATCCATCCCAGTACTTTTCGGTGTTCGACAGCTCGATTCTCCAGGTGTAAAGATGCTCTTTCTTTACCTGAAAAGGTAGCAAATATCAGCATCCATCGACACAAGACAACTACAATTATGTCATTCAAAGCATAACTTGGGAAAAATCAGTACAAATCAATCATGGATGAGGAAGTGTATTTGCCCTCAAAGCTTACCCTTTGCAGGAGTAAGCAGAAAGGACCATTTCAACACGCAGTGCTAGATTATCTTCAAAATATTCAATCTCGTCACAAATAAACGGTCAGCTATTAGAGAATCTCTAATGCGATGAGGAGGTAAAAGATACCGCCAAGACACTAAAGAAAATGTTATTTGTTAGAAAGAATCCACACTGGTAGGGATGTAAAACTTCAAAGTAATCTTCTGTTTATTGATGACACGTCTTTAAATGTTTGCTCAACATTCGGTTATGCCTTGGTAATATCAAAGAATGTGGCTGATGACATATGCAAGGCTGCCAAACATGCATCTAGTGGGCAACAAGGATCACAAGTATTCTGACTAAACCACTAGAGGGTCATCAGGATACTGCTACGCGAACCCAAAATAACAAAGATTGCATCTAAAGGCTGCAAGTCTAACTTCAACATTATAGCTTTTGAAGTGCGGTAATTTCCCAATTGGGGATCATTATTACCTCATTCGAATTTAAAACAATAATAGGGGATCAGAATGAACAAGAAATAGACAAACCAGAAAATGAAAAACTGCTAAAACTGAGTCACGGCATCAATCTAAAGATGCACTTAGAACACTGTATAAAATACTCCGGTGCGGGCCTTAGAATTTCAAAGAGAATTACGAGAATATTACGCCAACTGTATTAATTATGTAAACAAGCAATGTAAGTAATTTGCTAAATTATGTTTGAATAATCTCATAATACTGAAGACCAGCAGTTGTACTGAACAATCCTGATCACTTGTTCTACCCTTTTACTTCCTCCACCCGCCAATAGTCACAGAAGCCTGGTAAGCTACATTCAGGCTCATTGAAATTGAAGAAGTGATCAAATTGGCAAATACAAGCAATGCATTGACATGAATGGTTCAGCCCAACATCTTGCATCAAGGAACTCCCGTATCGGCACAGCCTCATGGAGATGTTGCATTATAAGAGAAGAGACTGAGGCACTGCTCCTGAAGAAATCAAGTGCAGAGTTTTAGTTAACAACTCGACAATCTCATTTTTAAAAACTCAATTTTCCTAAAAAAAAATAAAAAATACGATTGGAAAGTTACAAAGAACCAGCAACAATGCACAGAAAAGTGGCTCTAACAATGTAGCTTTCAGACTCTGAGAAATTAATACAGCAGGTAATGTCAATGAGGACCTTCACAAAACTTATCAGGGGCCAACAGGCGGTCCAGATCCTTCTACTCTTATTCAGAACACATGACAAGATAGATAACAAAAGTCTATTGAAAACCCAGAGAGGATAACTCTAAAATGGATGTGTGATTCCTCAGTAAATGAATCCAACTGGCAAAAAAGGTTCCTCAGAGATCTTTAAGCACAGGGTTCAACACACTATACCATGAGAGACTGCCCTTTCAACACGAGGCTATGCTGTCTAGGGGACCAAACATTAGCTATAGGTCCAGCTGCAAATGGCAACACCAAATTAGGTCTCTGTGTGACAAAATCAAGAAACAAACTGTCTGGACCAGATCTATCACTGGGTGATAGAAAAATCAACGACAGATTCTAGGACAGGTAGAGTTACAACAAGCCCATGTCAATGCTCTCATCCTCTGGACAGCCTCAACTTACATCAGAAGCATGGGTCTAATCTTTGAATCTTAACTATTCCTCAGGCCTGTTGAAAATAAAGAGGTCAAAGAACAACTTACAACTATTGTGGCATCACAAAACCATACCACAAATCTAAATAAACCACAGAGTGGAACTGAACACAACTATGGCCATGACTGGACTACTGAAATGTAGGCTACTAAAAAAGCTCCCCAGTACATTACTAGGCTGCTCCTCAAAGTCAACCAGATGTAAAGGCCTTCCACTGGCTCAAAGTCAAAAATGTAAACTGTGCAAGATGAACAAGGTTAGGTTTCAAGAAAACATGCTTCGTTCAGGCATTGGCTTCAGACTACACACCACAAATAATATGTGACCAGCCCTTCTGCCAGAATTAATCCAAACAAAGGCATAGGGCACATACTTAGCAATAGAGAGCCCCACACTCCAACTCCCTCAATCCATTTAAGAGCAAATCCGAGCCACCAACCTTTCAGGAAACTGTTGAAAGACAAAGGTTTGGAAAGCAGGGCAGCATGATTTATAAGCCACCAAAAAGTGTAAGCTGGTCTCCACGTGATTTACCCTCACTGCCACCTAGCTATGCTGGTCATACAGCACCGGCCTTATAGTATCAGAACAGACTATACTGAAGATGTGCCTTACCCAAATTAACACTACTTGATACTCTACTGCACCCCCAAATTGATCTACGTGAGAAAACATGCATGTCCAAGTATGGTCATGCTCCTAAATGAACACAAACAAGCATGACAGCATGGACTATATCAAATAAAGGATTTAAATTGCATCTTGATCTGAAATTTCAAATTCTTCAAATATAAGGACTTTATGAGCCATTCATAGGAGTGGAATGGGAATGCAATATGCAGCTCAGACCATGAAGTGTGTAAATGATAAACAATGTCCTTGAAGCAGATGAGACTGCTATTGGTTTAAAAAGCAAATCTATTGCACTCAAACAGGTTCTGTCAGGAATAAAAAGTGCAATGTACCACTTTTGCTACTTAAAACAGCAGACAACGTCAACATGTATTTTCCTTTACCTTGATTCCTGGATAAACCTCTTCCTTCTCTCACCTCATACCCAACATGGGCCAAATTATACATACTACCCTGGAGATACAACAGGCGTGCACGTTTTGTGCAGTTTTGCCACTATGGTATTATACAAAAGGTTGTAGACTCATAAGCGACCCCTTCCCTAAATGCACTAAGTATGTGCTGGCGCATCTTAGCTTGACGCAGTGCAACCGAGGGAATTCTTTGCATCTGTGCCATATTACAAAGCAAGTGCAAAGAGGAGGCATGGCATAGTCTGTGCGCGCCCCATGTGAGGTATCATAGAGGTCCCATACAACCCTCTCCCTGCCCCACCCCCTTTTTGAAATAGAGGCCGGGTTGCTAGCTAGAGTAAAAGGTGGACCGACTGCCTTTCACTGATGTGTTCACAGTGCAGGTGAAAGTTTACACCTGTTCTCAAAACAGCGCATTTATTGTGGCATGGCACACTGTCTAGGTCAGCGCATGACACACTTAATGGTACACCACGATGCAAAATGGTACAGTGCAGTCCATCTGTAATGTGGCCCAATTTGTTTACTACTCACAAAAAGGGCCTATGGGGAGAATTTAAACGACCAACTGTGCACCTCTCCCAGAAACATGATCAGTTGCACAAAAAAAGGTGCTTAAGGTCTATAGAACTGATCACGTTGGATCAATCTGAAAAGGGGTTGTCTCAGTAATTGTGACAAGTTTTTGTCCAGGACGGACAACCTCACACAGCCTTGGGTGGCATGCTTCATCACAAGGTCCCTCCTCACATCGGCTGCTAAGGTTGGCTGGTGTGGGCTACAACTCCCTCCTGGAAGGGAGGAGCTGGTGGGTTGTTTTGCCTTGATGTTGATGAACCTATGGCGGGTATAACTGTGGATGAGGTAAGCAGGGTGCAAGGTAAGTAACTAAGGAAAATAAAACTACCTCTTGGTGGACCGAACAGTGACTATATTCTGGTGTCCCCAAGAAATAGATTAAAATGAAGAGGGGAATGAAACAAACTAAATTGGTGAGGGGTAAACAGGTTCTTGCCATGGTTTTTGCAGATAGAAGATGTTGATGTGGTTTGGTTTCCCGGTCACGTATCCCGCTAGGCTATCTCCTTAACTTGGCCTATATCCAGAGTGATGCTCTTCACAGCAAAGCAGTCTCAGGTGAAGAACCCACCATGAAAGTACAAGAAAGGTGCAAGCATGCTGCCTCTCTGATAGAGATCAGGAATATTCTGCAAAAAGGGGGATGAAGAGGAGGTTTTACAGTGCGGTCCAGCACACTTTCTCCCTAGACGTTATATAGAATACAAAAGTAGGTGTACCGTTCTAATTGGAGTTTCTGTATTGGAAACTAAATTATAAACTCATCAGGGGTATCCTTTTTAGAATGCTAAAGCCCTAGCCCATCAAGGTGGCGTGCTTCACGATCTGGCTTTGCTCCTCCATGGGATTGTGCTGCAATACCCAGCAGTCCCCAGGGGAGGGAGGCTCTTTTTCAGAGATTTTTTTTCTCCTTTTGTCCCTACCTTGCATTTGCTTCAGCTTGGAAAAATGCCCTGCTTTTAAATTTGTAGTAAGGGGCGTAGTACATTAGAGAAATATGTGATTAGATTTGGCTACGGGTAACCTCGCGATATACTTTATTCTCAGCAGTTGTTGGGAGACAAGGTAAAAAATAATAATAATAGTTGGGCTCCATAATGGACTTGTGAGCCTTATCTGGCAAACGACATGTTTCTTGCCTTTTCAGCCCCTACTTAGGCTATAGCAATTCTACAGGCCTACACAAGTTAACTCTAATCTACAAGTCTTTTGAAAATGTTTGAGGCTCTGAGATCCCAAAAAGTGCCTAAAATACATACATTATCAATATTATACAAAAGCGTTCACAATGGAGTCCCGAGTGCCCATGTGCCCAAATCATCAAATATATATCATATTTTTAAAGGTTGAGAGGATTAAATCCTTGTGAAAGAAAAGAAATTGTTGATCACAAGCCACCAATCGATAGCATGCAGTCATCATGGTCACAGCACTCAAAGGTGAACAAATCATTCTATTTCTTGAAATGCATACATACTTACTAGGTTCTAAATGAGGGCCCCATGAAGTATCCCCGAGACCCTTCTCCTTTGTCAACCACTAAACAGCAATAGAAAAGTAGGTAGATATCTCCTTCATTGCGAATAGAACAAGTTACTTACCTTCGGTAACGATGTATCTGTAAGAAACATTAGTTAGTTAGATTCCTCACCTTAGAATATCCCCAGGCGTCAGACTAGATCCGGAAGAGTTTGTCAGCAATACCCCTTGCGCGTCGCTAGGCGTCGTCTGCGGCTCCGCGTCCGTCGTCGGCGTCGTGCGCCGGAATGACGTAGTCGGAGTACTTAGACGCCGCCCTCGCGCGCTGACGTCAGTTCTTGTACATAGCTTTACGCGCCAGGAGCGCAGAGCCATGCAAAGACCGACACTGGTGCCAAAAATAAAATCTAGGGGCCTGAAAAGGATAACCTTAACCCTAGATGTCAGTTCGCAGAACGGGGAGGATGGGTGGGTCGGTGAGGAATCTAACTAACTAATGTTTCTTACAGATACATCGTTACCGAAGGTAAGTAACTTGTTCATCTGAAAGAAACACGTTAGTTAGATTCCTCACCTTAGAATAGATACCCAAGCAATACCATCCCCGGTGGTGGGTCTGCGAACCAAGATCACACCAGAAAGTCCTGGAGGACAGAACGGCCAAAGAAGCCATCCCTCCGGACTTGGCTGTCAAGGCAATAATGCCTGGCAAACGTGTGTAGCGAAGCCCACGTTGCCGCCTGACAGATGTCCTGCAAAAGGACACCCCGTCCCAAAGCAGTGGTAGCCGCCGTGGCCCAAGTAGAATGGGCGCGCAGCCCAACAGGAGGGTCCTTTTTAGCCAAGGTATAACAAATTTTGATGCACAAAACGACCCACCAAGAGATGGTCCGTTTGTGCACAGCTTTCCCCTTCTTAGCACCCACGTATCCAATGAAAAGTTGGTCATCCAACCGGAACTGCTTTGTGCGGTCCAAATAAAAGGGGAGCGCACGTTTTGGGTCCAGACGGTGGAGCCTCTCTTCCTCTTTGGAAGGATGCGGAGGCGGAAAGAAGGTGGGCAAGGTGACAGACTGCCCAAGATGAAATGGAGTCACCACTTTCGGAAGAAAGGAGGGACAAGGCCGAAGGACAATCTTGTCCGGATGAACAGAGAGAAAAGGAGGCTTTGAAGATAAAGCCTGGAGCTCACTCACCGGTCTAGCCGAGGTGATGGCTACCAGAAAAGCAGTCTTAAGCGTCAGCAGACGAAGAGGACAATTATGAAGAGGCTCAAAGGGAGCACACATGAGAAATGTGAGAACAAGATTCAAGTCCCACTGAGGCATTACAAAAGGGACAGGAGGGAACGTGTGAGTAATGCCCTTTAGAAAGCGTGTAACTACAGGGGACTTGAAAAGAGAAGGCTGATCAGGAAGCCGCAAGAAGGCAGAGATGGCAGCAAGATAACCTTTCAGGGTGCCCAGGGCAGAGCCCTGCCGGGCCAGAGAAAGAAGAAACAGTAGAACCTCAGAAAGAGGGGCGGAAAGGGGATCCACAGCCTTTGCTGTGCACCATGCCACAAATTTGTTCCACCGGCAGGCGTATACCGTCTTTGTGGAGGGACGCCTGGCTGCCAGAATGATATCACAGACTTCAGGAGGCAAGTCAAATGGCATCAACTGCCGCCGCTCAATCTCCACGCATGGAGGTGGAGGCTGGACAGGTTCGGGTGGAGGACCGTCCCCTGCTGCTGCGACAGAAGATCCTCCCGAATGGGCAGACGTATCGGAGGATCGGTCAACATACTGAGTAGCTCGGGATACCAGTACCTTCCTGCCCAATCCGGCGCCACCAAGATGACTTGGGCCCGGTCGTGCCTGATCTTCTTCAGCACTCTGGGCAGAAGTGGTATAGGCGGAAAGGCGTACATCAGACCGCAACTCCACTCGCGACGAAAAGCGTCGCCGAGCGAGTGCCGCCTTGGAAATTCCAACGCGCAGAACTGCTGACATTGCGCGTTCTCTTCGGTGGCGAATAGATCTAACCAAGGCTCTCCCCACTGCTGAAAGAGACCTTGCGCCACTTCGGAGTTCAGACGCCATTCGTGATCCATCATGCACCGGCGGCTGAGTTTGTCTGCTCTGGCGTTCAGAGAGCCCGCCAGATGTTGAACCACTAGGGCGACGCCCTGGTGTTCCAGCCACGTCCAGAGGCGCAGAGCCTCCTGACAAAGGGTCCACGACCCCACCCCGCCCTGTTTGTTGCAATACCACATGGCGGTGGTGTTGTCCGTGAACACCTGCACGACACTTCCCCGGACAGAGGGAAGGAAGGCTTTCAGTGCAAGTCGGATCGCTCTCAACTCCAACAGGTTGATGTGGAGACGAGACTCCGCCGGAGACCAGAGGCCTCTGATCTCCGCCTCTCCCATATGGCCACCCCATCCGAGGAGGGACGCATCCGTCACTATGACATGCTCCGGTTGGGGAAGGGAGAGGCTCTTGCCCTTGACC
The DNA here is from genome assembly GCF_964204655.1 of Triturus cristatus. Classification (NCBI taxonomy): domain Eukaryota; kingdom Metazoa; phylum Chordata; class Amphibia; order Caudata; family Salamandridae; genus Triturus; species Triturus cristatus. The sequence goes on along the minus strand of NC_140591.1, from coordinate 1,481,772,632 downwards.
CAATCGCGGTCTGTGAGCCACCACTGCAACTGCTGTGCAGTGCCCTCCGAGATCAAGACATGGTCGGACAGGTTGCCGTGATGCTGGGCCCACTGAAACTTCAGGTCCCACTGCAGAGCCCGCATGCGCCGCCTGGCGTGATGCACTAGTAGGATGCAGGAGGCCATCAGCCCCAGAAGCCGCAACACTAGCCTGACCGAAACCCAGGATAGAGGCCGAAAGATGGGAATCAGGGCCTGAATATCCCGGACCCGCTGTTCCGGCGGATAGACCCGGAACTGCGCCGAATCGAGAACCGCTCCGATGAAGAGGAGCTTCTGAGAGGGACTCAGGTGTGACTTCGGCACGTTGATGGAAAATCCCAGCAAATGCAGGAGATCCGCCGTAGTCTGGAGGTGGGAGACGACTGTCTGGGGCGAGCCCGCCTTCAACAACCAGTCGTCGAGATAGGGGAAGACTGGAACCCCTGATCTGCGTAGATGAGCTGCGACCACCGCCATCACTTTCGTGAACACCCGAGGGGCACTGGTGAGGCCGAAGGGGAGCACGGTAAACTGAAAGTGCTCTTGGCCCACCGTGAACCGCAGGTAACGCCAGTGGCCGACAGGACGGGGATGTGGAAATATGCGTCCTGCAAGTCCAACGCTACCATCCAGTCTCCAGGGTCTAGGGCAGCTAGAACCTGAGCCAAAGTTAACATCTTGAACCTTTCCTTCCGGAGGAAGGCATTGACGTTCCGGAGGTCCAAGATAGGGCGGAGGCCCCCTTTGCCCTTCTTGGGAACCAGAAAGTAGTGGGAATAACAACCACAACCTACTTCTGGGCTCGGAACGCGCTCGACGGCCCCCTTGGCCAAGAGGGCCGAAACTTCCTCGTGGAGAAGATTCAAATGATCCCCCGAGATACGGTGGTGCTGCGGTGGCATGGCTGGAGGGGTCGTCTCGAAGGGGAGGGAGTAGCCCCATCGGACGATTTGCAGCACCCACCTGTCCGATGTGATGGGCCGCCAGTGGTGCAGGTGATGGCGAACTCTGCCGCCCACTGGCGTGGAATGGGCCTGAAAGCTCGGACTAGGAAGGCTTTGAGGCGGATGCTGCCGGGGTGGATGTGGGCTGACCGCGTCGTCCTCCAGAACCGCCTCGGCGCAAACCACGTCTGCGACCGCGCGCAGGTTGATTCTGCGGCTGGTGGCTAGGCGTACGTGAGGAGGCACCCCTTCCTTGGCCACGAAAGGGGCGAAAGGCGGAAGTTTGCGACCGCGGGGCCGAGAGGCCCAAGGACTTGGCCGTAGCCCGGGAGTCCTTAAAGCGATTCAGCGCACTGTCCGCTTTCTCGCCGAAAAGGCGAGTGCCATCAAAGGGCATGTCCATGAGGGTGCTCTGGACATCGCCCGAAAAGGACGTGGACCGCAGCCAGGCGTGACGTCTAAGCGCCACTGAGGTAGAAATCGCCCTACCCAGCGAGTCCGTAGTGTCAAGCCCACATCGGATAGCATGTCGCGCTGCATCCCACCCATCGGCCAGAGCCTGGGTAAGTCGTGTCTGGACCTCCTCCGGACACAGGGGCAGCACGTCCTCCACCGTATCCCACAGAGAGTGGGAATAACGGTCCAAGAGACAGGCGGTGTTCAAAGACCGCAGGCCCAAACTAAGGGAGGAGAACAGCTTTTTGCCGAACTGTTCCAGTCTCTTGGAATCCCGGTCCGGCGGAGCGGTCGGGAAGGAGGATTGGGAGGTAGAGGCCTGGATAACCAGGCTCTCGGGGGTAGGGTGTTGGGACAGAAAACTGGGGTCGCCCGGAGCAGGGCGGTGGCGCCTGGCGACGTTCCTGTCCACAGGAGGAACTGTGGAGGGCTTGGACCAGGTGCCCTGCAGAACGTCAGTGAGGGCCTCATTGAATGGCAGCAGAGGCTCAGTGGAGCTTGCTGCAGACTGAAGCACCTCAGTGAGGACGTTAGGCCTCACAGCCACGGCAGGTAGCTCGAGCCCAAGGGCTGCGGCCGCCTTGCGCAGCACCACAGAGAAAGCAGCACCCTCCTCCGAAGCCACAGTCGGAGGAGAGATGAATCCAGTGTCTGGAGAGGTATCCAGACCACTGGCCTCCCCCAGTTCATCTGCCCAGTCCTGGGACAGTTGAGCCTGAACGGCCATAGGATCCTTGGATCCCTCCCATTCGCCCCCATCATCCGATTCCTGGTATGCAGGAGGAAGGATCGGAGAGACATAATGTGTCTCCATCGATGCCGTAACGGCGCCGGGCCCGGAGCGGGGCTGAACTGGGGCTCGACGCCGAGCGGAGCCGGCGTCGGAGGTGGTACCGGTGTCGACGCCGGCGGAGGAGGCGTAACGAGGTCGACCGGCGTCGGTGGGGACTCGGGAACGGGTCCCTCGGGCACTTGCGGCGTCGAGGCCGGAGCCGCCGGCAGGCAAGGTTGCCCAGTCGGGTCCGCGGGGCCCGAAGGCGCGCCAGCGGGCGTCGACGGCGGAGCCAGGTTACTCATGGCCGAGATGAAGGCACTGACTTCCGCCGGCGTCGCGTCAGTCCCAGGGACCGGCGGGTATGGGGACTTGCGCGGCGCCTGCGGCTCCGCTGGAGCCGCGGGGTCGGAACCACCCTGACCCTCGGCCGAGTCGCGCGACCGGCGAGGGGAGTCCGAAGAGCGGTGTCGCCTCTTGGACTTCTTGGAGTACTTCGACTTACCCGAAGACTTGGAGCCAGACGATCGATGATGACGTCGGCTGCGGCTCCGCGACCGATCCTTGGACCTCCTCCTGGACCGGGATCGAGAGGGGAGCGGAGCAGAGTGGCGAAGCTCGAGAAGCTTACGGGACCGCTCCCGTCTAGCCTTCGAGGTCAGGGCCTTGCAGTCCGAACACGACTCCGCGTCGTGGTCGAGGCCCAAGCAGTAAAGGCACCGGCGGTGATGGTCCGTAACCGACATCAAGCGGTTGCAGTCAGCACAGGCTTTAAAACCAGGCATCCTACCGGCACCGGAGTCGAGACAAGATCAAAAAGGATCGAAAAAAGTTAGTCAAAAAGTGACTAAAGGGGTAGCTCTCCCGGATCTGCGCTTACTGGCGCGGAAAAAAGAAGAACTGACGTCAGCGCACGAGGGCGGCGTCTAAGTACTCCGACGACGTCATTCCGGCGCACGACGCAGACGACGGACGCGGAGCCGCAGACGACGCCTAGCGACGAGCAAGGGGTATTGCTGACGAAAAATCTTCCGGATCCAGTCTGACGCCTGGGGATATTCTAAGGTGAGGAATCTAACTAACGTGTTTCTTTCAGATATCACTAGAGCGAGTTAGCCAAAGTATCCTTTCAGATATAGACCCCCACTTATTTACTTTGGTGGTGATGAAGACTGGTATTAATCCTACCCTGCTCCTGTGCTCCTGAAAGTGAAATGGATAGCTGGTTTGGGTACCTTTGATTGTGCCTATGGCATGGAGGTCTGCCGGGCTGCGATATCTGACGTCACCGGAGTAAGCATTACAGCAGGAACCCGAGGGACCACAACTCCAATCGCTTCACGATTTCATTGAAAGAAATTTAAAGGAAGGACTTCTGAAGAACACTACTAAATGTTTTAGGGGGTTGGGCTTTGGAATCTAAAAACACTCACTTATGATAATAAAGAGACGTTTGTGGCACAGATCTAAGCTATGGCACTAAAAAAAAAAAAGACATGGGAGTGATTGGCAGAGTAGCTCCCCAATCCCAGATGGAAAGGTTTGTCCTAATGGAAGCGACCCACAGACTAATGACTCACCTCACAAGCAATAAATAAACCAAAAAAGAGGGCCCATTAGTAAAAAATGAATAGATCGACAAATCAGGGAAGCAAATGCATATACCAAAGAAACAAAACAGACTGCCTGTAAATTATTAGTTGGCGGAATATCTCGCCATACTAAATGGATGCTTACCAAGTCATCAACAGTCTTAGTGTATGTATCTATCACACGAAAAATATTTTTTTATGAAACAGATAAGGAATTATTAATACCATCAGCCACAATTTGTTTAAGTTATTTATCATAAACATCATATATAAATACATGTCTCTATATATAGATCACAGTGCAAAACATAAAAATGACCCAAATGGCAAAGAGAAGGTATACCATACATTTAAGCCCCATACAGCTACCCCACACTAATACCCAGATTCCCATACACCTCTCAAACCATTAATTCAACAGATACTCTCAACCATATCAACAACTTACAGATAAACAAGACATGTATAAAACAGAAAACAGAAAGCTCAACAAAATGTACTGATGGACAAACAAATATAGCAAAAAAGCAAGCAGAAAAATGTAAAATGCAATTACTTTGCTTGCATGTAGTTAATAAATAATTTATTCAAAAGCACAATTGCTTGACATTTCATACATTCTAATGGTCGAGTCTTGTTAACTGAAGATGCGCGTTTCGGTGGAGACCTACAGTATTGTCACACCTTCTTCAGGGCGCAAACAATCAAACCGAGCGAAAAAAGGGGTGCATCCAATGCAGAATCTGGCTCAGTGGACTTAGTGTGTTACTGAGTTCCCTCTTTACTCAAACTTGAGGGAAGCCTTGCCTTGTTAGCAGCACACCAGGAGCCAGATTCCGCATTGGATGCAACACTTTTTTCGCCCTACGTCTGATTGTGTTAGCACCCTAAAGAAGGTGTGACCATATCTGTGGGTCTCCACTGAAACGTGCGTCGGCGCATCTCCAGTTAACAAGATTACCATTGGAATGTATGAAATGTCAAGCAATTATGTTTTTGAAGAACTTTTTTGTTAGCTACATGCATGCAAAATAATCGAATTTTGAAATTGCTTGCTTTTGCTATATTGGTTTGTCCATCAGTACATTCTGTTGAGTTTTGTTTTCTGTTTTATACTGGTCTTGTTTATCTGTAAGTTGTTGATATGGTTGCGAGTATCTGTTAAATGAATGGTTTGAGAGGTGTATGGGCGTTTGAATCTGGGTATCAGTGGGGGTAGCTGTATTGGGCTTAAATATTTGGTATATGGCCTCTGCCATTTGGGTCATTTTTGTTATGTTTTGCACTGTGATATGTATTGATACATGTATTTATATATGATGATGTTTATAATAAATAACATTTCTGAAATAAAATTGTGGATGAAGGTATTCAGGATTCCCTATAGGTTTGATGAAAAAATATGGATTTTGTGTGATCGATATATACATACACATTAAGACTGTTGATGACTTGCTAAGCATCCTTTTAGTATGGAGAGATATTCCGCCAATTAATCCTTTTCAAGCAGTCTGTTTCTCTGGTATATGCATCACCTCCTAACAAGCAGTAGATCAGTGAGTGTAGCCTGGTACAAGAGATATTCGGGCAATGCAACTACAGAAAGGCGCAGAGCAGCACTCCTTCACTTGGCCCCAGGGGAGGTTTAACCTAACCGCCTCCAGAAGTACCAAAATCCCACACAATAACACTCGTCAACTGAAATAAATGGCTAAATCAGGAAGCCTGCCAGTAACCAGCTCGGACCTCTGTGTCATCTTCCTTCTTCTTCTTGCTACACGTATGACAACCTTCTCCCTCCTCTTCGTCTTCTTCTTCCTCCTCCTCATCCTCCTCCTCAATAATTCCTTCCACAATTGCTTTAGGAGTTGAAGGGCTGATAACATCTTCACACCTTGAAAAATATAATAAACTGGATGTTACAGTCGCAAAGATAGATGGAATTTCACAATCAGAGTACATCCTATTCAACTAAAGGCACTAACAAGTCTGTTTCCTTAAACATGGATCTTCCTATAATTAAAGTGTATGGGCATTAAAACTCAGCTTTCCATCTGGGAAGCTGAAAATGCCTCATTAGAACATATTGTGCCGAAATACCCATTTAGTATGTTAACAACCGTGTTGTAACCATTAAGTCCAGCACAGCAGAGCCCACCAAGTGCTCCACTGGTGCTTACACACTCGCATATCAAAAGCTGTGGGTAGGCAAGCTCATCATCCAACCTGCCTAATCTAGCAAAACTACAAAGAAATCATTAAAGGAACCGGTCCGCTGGTACGGGATCTTGAAATAGTCATCTGGCGACCAGAGGGTGCATTTATAAGTGAGGGACATACGTCCCTGTGGATGGCAGTGCCACTGACCACATAGGAATTCCTGTTTGAGAAGGATGTGAGAATCCATAGATGAAGCTAGTGATCAAGTAGCAACTGTAGAATGGCTGTGATAGGGCGGTGGCTGAGTTTATGGACAATAGTGCCTACACACTAAAACTGAAGATAGACTGTCCCTATATTTACAGACGAATGCTGGTCGCTACAATCTGTGTTCTTATTTGGCTATGGGCAGCATTTGCCTGAAGGCTCCTCATTATAGTAACCAAAATAAACAAATGGGCTCCGCATAATATCCTTAAAGAGATATCTATTTTTTTCTTCAATGGTTTGTCTTTAAAGCAGCGCTGCAGTAAATGTAACTGTTTCCCCTTGTCCAGCTGCCTTTCCATCCCTCAAGAAGACTCATTGTGTTCTATTTTTTTTTTGTATTATAACAATGCTTTATTGACAGATTATGGCAAAACAGATGGAGAAGCCAAAATATGATAACGTAACCAAATTGAGCAATTACAGTATGCTTCATGAATCCTATATCAAAACTTGAAGCGAAATATAGATTGACAAACAGTGGAAATTAAGGACTACATTATTATATATGACAGCCTTCTCTCTTTTCTAAATAACACTCATGAAGCAACTTTCAACAAGCATTTAAACTAAATTATACTCTAACTGCAGAACATTTTTAGGGGGAAATGGGTTGCAGGGTCTTAATCAATCGGGAACTAAGAAAAAACACAATAAGTAGGCCAGTTCTAGACGAAAATTAAGCATACATACTTGATTCAGGCGGGAGACTCCAGATTGTTTAAGCCAACAACTATTTGCAATGCAAAAGGTCTCACATTTGTGAAAGTTAGAGCTATTGGCATTGTAAATGACAAAGTTATTTAGTTATGTTTTTTGCTTTGCAAGCATTTTACACTGCCGTTGCGTAACGTGAAGCACTGTCAAAGCCAGAAACAAACAATGCACTTTGTGCTTGTAGTCTTAGTAGCTCAACTCCAGCGACAGAACAACAAGCCGGACAGCTGTCTGAAATATTATAATGCTGTGTTGCTGCATTCACATGCATTTCTGATGTTAGTTATTATGCAGGTTATAAAATGACAAAGTTAAAAAACAAAAAGCAAGCATAATGTCTATGTGATATTCTGGTCAAAATTACCAAATAGCATGCCTGATTTAGCTCGAAAGCACTGATTCCTGGATGTTATTCCATATCCCAGGTGCAAAACTCAGGATGAACTGAGCAGGGAAGAAATACTGCAAGGTAATAGTGCACTGAGAATTACTGCATCCATGTACTGGGCCACTTGTGATTGCCCCCTTAGATGTGTCAGATGGCTTGGAAGAAGTAAATACCTCGGTCTCAAACAATTTCTAGAAATTACCTGAAATGAACCTCACCCCAACAAAGTGATGAAAGTTGGACATACACACTTAAATGTTTTTTGTCTTCTTTTATCTCGTTCTACCTTCACTTAATCATTTCTCTGTATTCTTCCCGACTGTAAAGGAGCACTTCTGCAAATTATATTTCCCGTTCATATTCTGAACAATGTAATAAAAAATCAAATAAAAAAACTAACAAGTATGGGCATGGACTGATGTAAATGTGTTCTCTGAGTACAACCTGGGTAATCCACGTGAGAAGTGTCAAGATGACAGCACCGTGTTTAAGGAACCTCTTGGGCTGCAGGAGGCCAAGGTTTACCTGCTTCAGTCACATACCATAGAAACGCGGGCAGCGAGTTCTGCATTTGGGAAGTGCCCTGGGGCAGGACAGGCTGAAGAAAACTGACCTGTGAGGTAAGACGCTGGTTACCTGTGTCCCACTAGTGAGTGACATCACTTCTCTACTGGCTGTGCTGTGCACTGGGAAGGCTCTGTGCACTCCCGCCACCGCGCAGGGCCTGTGAAGTACTCACTTCATCAGAGCAGAGTCCCTGGGCACCCAACAAGGATTTTGCCCTCCTCTGCTGCAGAGACCCAGAACCCGTCGGATAGGGACATCGGACGCTAAAAGACAGGACATGCCCCCTGCCTATCAAAGATGTCGCGACCAACGCAACAGCACCAACAAATTACAAACAGCACAGTAAAAAGTTTCCAGTCTCAACAAAAATTAGTTAAAGAAAAGCAAAACAAAACCCTCAGTGTGGGTGGAAAATAACAATCAGAAGGAAATTGGCCAACAATTAGTGCTTAATTTGTGTTAAAAAATGTGTTTAAACCAAGCTTGTGCGGCCATGTCCAGTTAACGGACGAGTGTAATTGAGGTGGTAACTCTCTCTGCTCATCACACCATGCTAAACGCAACAAGTTGGATACAATTTCCAGCGCCTTCAACTTTAAAAAGGCGACCGCACTTCTGTTTTGTTCTGCACAGCTCGCCAAAAAAAAAACTTTTACTACACTCCACCTTAGAGTGTAGTAAAACTTGTAGTAGAAAACAAAAGCGTGGCCGCCATTTTAATGCTGAAGGAATTGTGCCCAAAACTAACCCGATTGTCTGCCGCATTTTGAAAAATTTAGTTTTGCAGCAATGACAGCACAGGTTTAACTTTAAATGTTTAGAGCTAAAGCGCGGCATGCCGTGACTGATACAAAAGTAAATAAATGGAATGAAATGTGGCATCTGCCTGCTTTTTTTGTTCTATTTACTTACTTTTGAAGCAATGGCGGCACGCCACATTTTAGCTTAAGATGTTTCACACTACAGCGCGGTGTGCCGCCATTGCTTCAATAGCAAATACATAGAAAAAACAAGCATTGGTAAATAATTAGGTTTTGCCTATTTGATTAATAAGAAGCTGTTTTTTATTGTAGCTTGCCGAGAAGTTGTAAAATATAAGTTACAGAAAGTCTTCTAAAGTGTTATGACTTCTTTATGTACAAAAAGGAAATATACTGTGCTGGTACAGTGCGGGTAAGTAATAGAAAAATTTTGAAAAATTAAATCAGAGGGAAATTTTAGAATTAATTGATGTAATAGCAATATTATCTGTTTAGCGTAGTTATGACAACTTTTGGGCCCAGTGCCAGGACACCTGCTGCACCATTTAAATTGTTCCCCTAGTGCCTGCAAGATAACTGCATTTGTGACTGCCTGTTCAAGTAAAATATAGCAATTATTTGTTTTTAGGTCTCGCCTACGCAGCGCATGCGCTGCATAGGAGAGACCTTATGGAATCGATTCAGGTTTTGCCCTAAAAACGTGCATGCGTTGCATTGCTTTCAATAGCAACGCGTGCACATTTGGTGATTCCCTTGCGGGAGCGAGCTTTGACTCCATATGTTTGTAATTAACTTGCAAACATATGGTGCCCCTGCTCGCTCCCGCAAAGGGAACAGGCGCAGGCCCCCTCCTCTCTCCCCTCCCCATGCTGCCTCTCAAACTTTATTTATTTATGTTTTTTTTTACTTTGAGCACAAGTCACGCGCGCGCTTGTTTCTAACTCCAAAAGTCTCAGTCGTGGCGATGTTTAAGCAGGGCCTTTCCGTTTTTTATAGGTATTTATTCCACTAGCACATACCTCAGCTGTAGAGACTTCTATTAGGATGCTTTGTGTTTACGGTTTATTATTTATTCTGAGGGGACAATTTTCCCTTAACCATAGTGTCTTCAAACCAGGGCATAATTGTTTATTTTAGGGGTAGAGATGGAAACATTAAAGTCAAGGTGAGTTTAAACCAGAGAATATTTGTTTGTTATTTATTCTCTGTACAAATATACAGTCTTGCTGATGGCGCACCAGAATTATGGACCATGAAATACCAGATTATGTGGTAGCTTTGCCTGAATTATGAAGCAAAAAAATAAAACGATCGTCTTTTGTGCAAGTTGTAAGTCTCTTGCTGGGTAAATCATATGCAACCATCGACTTTGAATGTCAATACGGACTGTCACCTCCTGTAGCTGTTTTTTTAGGTCTCGCCTTACTCAGCGCATGCGCTGGTCTGGCGAGACTTATTGAGAGGGCTCCAAAAAGTGCTACCAGGCCAGCCTAGAGCTACAGTGCATGTGCGCGGGCGCGCGCGCTGCGCTTTCCCGCGATTACTTTCACTTTCGCGGCCACACTGCCGCTTGACATAGCCAATAGGTGTCGCTTTTGGGACCTTATAAGTATTTAGTTATGCAACTGCTGCATGGCTAAACACTTATAAGGTCCCAAAGGCGAGACCTATTGGCTATGCCAATGCTTGTTTTAACTTGTCTTTGTGCCCGTAATTAAATATAAACTCGGCTGTGGGCACCTGTTTTGGGCGGTGTCTACAGAATCAGAGCGGCACCCAATGTAGAGTATCGAAGGTTGTTTATATTTATTCTCAATGTATGTTGCTCTCTGGTGCTCTGCCTTTCCCATGTTGAGAGCGGGTACTTCTGATTTCAGAACCGCATACCAGAGACATGAGCGCCATCTTGCGAATAGCTTCTATTACTACACTCTATGGCAAGATGTTTTGGGGCAGAATAAAATTTCTCGAAACTAGTCCAAATTACGTGGTATTTTGGAAGTTAAATGTTGTATCATTTGTCATCTACATGTTCAGTCAGGTGCCGTCTCCTGCCATCGAATACTAGATTTTGCTCTAAGTCTGCTCATCAGGTTTGCGTCAATATTGGTTTGGCGCTGCGTGGCATCTCATTACTTATATCAGTCTTTCTTATTCACTTTGACACTGTTAGAAAAACCCCACTCCCACACCGGAAAGGGTGGTGGTAACGGGGACTTTCCAGACATACACAGTGGTAGCTTGGCTCGAGTGGTCAGGGGTCAGGCACCGTGTTAAGCATACGCAATACCCATACAATAACCATGCGTGCATCCGTTCCAAAAACGACACTACACCTTAAAAATTATGAAAATATCTCTGTGTTTATCTTCTTTTCTCTTAGTTGCTGATTAAATAAATAATAATACAATCACAGAACACAAGGCTTCTCCTTAAAAAGTGCAGGTCAAATAAATAGTAACACTTTACAGGTGCAATAAATAGGTTCAGGTCAAATAAATACTGTGAGGGAATAAATACTGTACAGGAATAAGTTAGCTCAGGACAATAAATACATTACAGGAATAATTTAGATAAATACAATAAATACAGTACCCTCAATAAATAATACCAGCCAACAATGACATTTGTAAAATCAGATCACATTTAAAATACTATGGGCTGATTTGGCCCAGTCACAGCTTGTGGTTAGGTGGATGGCCTGTGGGTGTCTCACCTAGCTTGGGTAAGGCTGAGGCTAAAACTGAGGTAGATCAAGGGTAATCTAGGAATCTGGCTCTCCCAAACTACACCACCCCTCACACAGGTCACTGTATCAGTCTCAGTCCACCCCTGGCACTTCCAGGCTGGTTCTAACACCTCTTTATCCCTTAGGATGGTCTCTTAGAGCTCCACAGGGCCTTAGGCGCCCTCTATTCCACTTACTGCCCTTTTTATGAAGCTCCGACGCCGCTGGAGTCGTGTCGACGCCGTGAGGCGGTTCCGGTTCGATGTCGGCGGCCTCGGCACAATGTCAGTTCTTGACGACGCCGGTAGGCGGTTCCGGTTCGATGTCGGCGGCCTCGGCTCGATGTCTATCTCCGATTCGATGACGTCGGGCTGTCTTGGCTCGATGTCGACTTCGGGCAGCTCCGGTTCGATGTCGGCGGCCTCGGCTCGCTGTCAACCTCCGATTCGATGACGTCGGGCTGTCTTGGCTCGATGTCGACTTCCGCCGGCTCTGGAGTGCGACCTCCACTCCCGACCTCCGGCACGATTCTCTTCAGGTTCCGGCGACTCCGGAGTGCGACCTCCACTCCCGACCTCCGGCACGATTCTCTTCAGGTTCCGGCGACTCCGGAGTGCGATCTCCACTCCCGACCTCCGGCACGCTTCACCTCGGTCTCCGGCGACTCCGGAGGGCGGACTTCACTCCCCCGTCGACGCCGCTCACTCGACCTCTGGCGGCTCCGGGTACGACGTCTGCTTTCCAGTCAGCGCCGCTTCTCCACCTCGGGCTCCAGGTCTCAGGCTTCTCGACGTCGGACTCCAGGGAAACCAATAAACAGGTCAGATTCTTGCTTTTCTTTACTTCTAAGGCCTGTTCCTGCTGTCCAGGTCCTTAAGATGGTTTTTCTTGCTTTGTCCCACACAGGGCTCCAGGCTGGGCTCAGTCAGTAGGGACTAGTATCAAGGGTGGGTTTATGGACCCCACTCCAGGCACAAGTTTCCACCCCTGCTGCCTCACTCCTTCCTCCTTCAGGTTTCTGCTCCTCTCTCTTCACCAGTCAGGTGCCAACTGCCAGCTCCAACTGTCAACTCTGGCTTTAGCTTCTCAACATTCCAAACCGCCTCCAACTGTCACAGGGTTCTGGAATGTTCTGGAAGGTGCTGGTAGGTTCCAGTGGGTTCTGATGAGGTCACAGGTGGCCACCATTTTGTGCTCCAGGCCCTCAGACAGAAGTTCCAGGGGTAGGTAAAATGGCTCCCTGAATCTGCATCAATACAAAAAAGTCTGGTGGTTCCCAAAAAGGAAAAATACTAACAGGGTTTGAGGCAAAAGTGGGACAAAATAAATAATGATGAGGAGGGACCACCCAAAGGGCTGACAGGTCTAACACGCGTCCCCCCCAGCTGAGAGTGGGGAGAGCTACCCAACCCCTTGGGAGTTCTCATCACTAAGGCGGAAATACCTTGAGAGACCGTCTGCATTGGCGTGGTCCACTCCAGGCCGATGTTCCACCTGAAAGTCCATTCCCTGTAGGGAAATAGACCACCTCAACAACTTGGGATTCTCCCCCTTCATCTGCATCAGCCAACGAAGGGGTTTGTGGTCGGTCTGAACCAGGAAGTGCGAGCCAAACAGGTATGGCCGCAACTTCTTCAGAGCCCATACCACTGCAAAGGCTTCACGCTCTATTGCACTCCACTTCTGTTCCCTGGGAAGTAGTCTCCGGGATAGGAAGACCACGGGTTGATCCAGACCCTCTTCATTGAGTTGCGATAATACTGCCCCAATGCCATGTTCTGATGCATCTGTCTGGACAATATACTCCTTGGAAAAGTCTGGGTCCCTTAAGACCGGGGCCTCGCACATGGCTTGCTTCAGCTTCACAAAGGCCTGCTGACAAGCCTCCGTCCAGACTACCCGTCGAGGTTGTTTCTTGGACGTGAGCTCCGTGAGGGGGGCTACGATGGTACCGTACCCCTTCACGAAGCGGCGGTAGTATACCGTGAGGCCCAGAAAAGCTCGGACCTCAGTCTGTGTCTTGGGGGGTTCCCAGGCCATGATGGCCTCGATCTTCGCCTGGAGGGGTTGCACCGCTCCCCTACCCACCAAGTGTCGAAGGTACACTACCGACCCCTGCCCGATCTGGCACTTGCTGGCCTTGATCGTCAATCCAGCTTGTCTCAGGGCCTGGAGAACAGCTTGCAGGTGACGCAAGTGATCCTCCCAGCTGTTACTGAAGACGGCTATGTCATCCAGATAAGCAGCAGAGAAACTCTCCATTCCGGTGAGGATCTGGTTTACCAGGCGCTGAAACGTGGCAGGTGCGTTCTTGAGCCCAAAGGGCATCACACAGAACTGGTAGTGGCCATTGGGCGTGGAGAAGGCTGACCTTTCCCTTGCTCCATCAGTCAAAGAGATCTGCCAGTACCCAGAAGTAAGGTCAAAGGTACTTAGATATTGGGCAGCTCCCAGCCGGTCAATCAATTCATCCGCCCTAGGGATCGGATGAGCATCAGTTTTGGTTACTGAATTCAGTCCCCGGTAGTCCACACAGAACCTCAGTTCCGGTTGTGCACCCGGTGGTGCAGCTTTTGGTACTAACAACACTGGACTGGACCAGGGGCTGCTAGAAGGTTCGATCACTCCTAGCTCCAGAATCTTAGTGACTTCACTGTTAATGCTGGCCTTCACCTTGTCTGACATCCGGTAGATCTTGGACTTCACAGGTGGGCTGTCTCCTGTGTCCACGTCATGGACGCACAGGTGAGTCCTACCCGGAACAAGGGAGAACAACGAAGAGTACTGCCCCAGGACCTGGCGGCAGTCCTCCTGCTGTTCAGGAGTTAGAGATGGGGAGAGAATCACTCCCTCCACCGACCCATCCTTTTCTTGAGACGCAAACAAATCGGGGAGAGGCTCGCTTTCCGCGTCCTCTGCTCCGTCAGTCACCATCATCAAGATGACTTCGGGCCTCTCGTGGTGGGGTTTGAGGCGGTTGGCGTGCAGCACCCGTAGGGGCTGACGAGGGGTCTTAAGATCCACCAAGTAGGTAGCCTTACCCTTCTTCTCCAACACCTCAAAGGGTCCTGACCAGCGATCCTGGAGGGCGCTAAGCTCTCCTGGTTCGATCACCCACACCTTCTGGCCAGGCTCCAACTCCACCGGGTGAGCGTTGTGGTCATACCACGCCTTCATTACTGCTTGGCTGGCTTCCAATTTGTCAGAAGCTTGCTTCCACAACTTAGCCATTTGGCTACGGAAGGCCAGCATGTAGCTCACCACATCCTGGGGAAGCTTTCTGGGAGTTCTTTCCCATCCGTCTCTCACCAGGTTGAGAGGTCCACGTACAGGGTGCCCATACAAAAGCTCGAAGGGGCTGAGGCCCACTCCCTTCTGTGGCACTTCCCTGTAAGAAAAGAGTAGACAGGGTAGGTGCACGTCCCATTTCCTCCGCAGGCTTTCAGGCAGACTTCTGATCATGCCTTTCAGGGTTTTGTTAAACCTCTCCACCAGACCATTGGTCTGGGGGTGGTAAGGAGTTGTGAACCGGTAGGTCACTCCACACTCCTTCCACATGGCCCGCATGTACGCTGACATGAAGTTGGTCCCCCTGTCGGACACAACTTCCTTGGGAAAACCCACTCGGGTAAAGATTCCCATCAGGGCCCTAGCCACAACAGGTGCTGTTATGGTCCTCAGAGGTATTGCCTCTGGGTACCGTGTGGCATGATCCACCAGAACCAGGATAAACCTGTGACCAGCTGTAGTAGGTGGATCTAACGGACCCACAATGTCGATGCCCACCCTTTCAAAGGGGGTGCTAACGACAGGAAGTGGTTCCAGGGGAGCTTTTAGCTTCACCCCTGTTTTCCCACTGGCTTGGCAAGACACACATGTCCGGCAGTAGGTATCGGACGACACTTTCATTTGAGGCCAATAAAAGTGTGGGACAAGACGGGCGAAGGTCTTGTCTTGCCCCAGGTGTCCTGCCAAGGGGATCTCGTGAACCAACTCCAGAAGGAAGGCTCGATAACGTTGAGGGACTACCAAGGCTCGTGACGATCCATGTAGGGGTGCCTTGGGTTCACTGTAGAGGAGGCCATCCTCCCAGTAAACACTGTAGTTCCCTTCAACGTTCCCTGCTGCCTGGGCTTTGGCCTGACGCCTCAGCCCCTCAAGGGTAGGGCACTCCCTCTGGCCCTGGCAGAATTCCTCCCTGGACGGGCCTCCCTCCACGTGCCACTCGGCCGGGATGGGTAGGTCCTCCAGTTCGGTGACATCCCCCACCGCAGACTCCTGGTCCACCACCTCCGGTGGCCTATCCGTCCTACGGGGTGTGGACGCCGAGGCAGGCTCCTCCTGTCCTCGGTTCTTCCCTTGACTGGCAGCTGGCTGGGCCTTTGTTCCAGGCTCCAGCCGAAACGAACTCCCTCTCCGGGTAGTCGCGGACCTTGTGCTCACACAGGCCCAGTCAGGTGTACCCAGCATCTCAGTATGAGTCCGGTATTCCACCTCCTTCCAAGCATTGTGCTCCATGTCATTCCCCAGTAGACAATCGACTGGCACGGCAGGGCTTACGGCAACTCGAAGTGAACCTGCAACCCCCCCCCTTCAAAGGGAACCTCGGCCACCGGATAGTGGCCTGTTCTGCCGTCAGCCATCGCGGCTGGGTGGAGTACATCGGGAATTACCTGCTCTGGAGACACCAGTTGGCTACGTACCATAGTCATACTGGCTCCTGTGTCTCTCAGAGCCTCCCCTCTTTGGCCGTTGATGGTGACCCACTGCCCATACTTTACGGTATTTGCGGGCACCTGGATCTTAGGAACCATCTCCCGTTCTCCCAGGGACACTAAAGTGACACCCGCTTACTCCCTTCCCTTAATTAAAGGCATCTCCTCCCCGAGCACTACACTAGCTACTCCGGGGGTCTTTCCTCCAATGGGAGGGGGTGGTCGTTTCGGGCACTTCGCGTCTCCCTTGTAGTGTCCAACGCCACCGCACTCGTAGCAATGGACAACCCTTGGCTGCTGACTCTGGCCAGGATTAGGGTTTCTGGGTGGGTTAGCCCTAGGGGTGAATCCTGTTCCCTTCCCTTGGAAATTATTTTGGGGGCCTTTGGAGAACTCCTTTTTCTTTTCCCCTCCCTCTTTCTTCTGGGGGGCGCCCTGTCCGGCCTTTTGAGTATCCCCTCCAGTCCCCCTTGTGGACACCCGGGTACTAGCCCAAATGTCCGCCTCCTCAGCAAGCTTCCGGGGATTGGTCAGCTTGCTATCCACCAGGTGTTGACGCAGTTCAGGGAAACATTTTTCGAGCAGGTGTTCCTTCAGTACTAAATCAAACAACCCCTCGTAGTTCCTCACTTCACTGCCCTGAATCCAACCCTCTAGTGCCTTCTTTGCATAGTCCAGGAAGTCCACCCAATTCTGCGTGCCCAGTTTGTGACTACCCCGGAACTTCTGTCGGTACTTTTCGGGTGTTAGTCCAAACTTTCTTATGAGCGCCACCTTCATGGTGGGGTAGTGGGTCTGCTCATCCTCCTCTAGGGCCAATAAAGCATCCCTACCAGCTGGAGGCATGTACTTGTACAATCCCGCTCCCCAGTACTTCTCTGGAACCCTTAACGAGACCTCATAGGCCGCTAGCCACTTGGCAATATCGTCGCCCACTCCATAGCTAGCTACTATGTCCTTTGGCAGGTAGGGTTTGGGTTCCCTGGTGAACTCTCTTTCTTGGTCTTTACTGCCACCATTAGGAACAGTTTGTGCCCCGATTCTTAGGATCTGAAGATCTATCTCTTTCAGCCTTAGCTCATGAGCCATCCTCTGTTCCTCCTTCTCTTTCTCTAGCCTTGCTAAGTCCCATGTGAGCTGTCTTTTCTCCCTCCGGTCTGTTAACTCCACTTCCGACAAGCCACCGCTAGAGGCACTGCTGCCCTTCCTGGAAATGGTTCTGGGCCCCGCTAACAGGTTCCCCACCTCAGGTTGGTACAAACCAGCTCCCTCACTGTCGGGCTCTCTATCCCTGTCCTCCTCCTCAGCCTTGCTTTCTCGTCGTGCTTCCCCCCAAGCCCTTAAGCTGGTTTGGAGTGCACCCTTCTTTGCTCCTGGGGGACAATACACCCCCTCCCGCTGACAAAACTCCCTGAGTTGGGCCACAGTATAGGTTTCCAGGTCTTCTAGCACAAACTCCATTTTGCCCACTCAGAACAGAAGACAGGTTTTTACAGAAGCAATGCAGGGGGGGTACCTTTAATAATACCTCCTCCCACCACCAGAGTAAATTTGGAAAAAACAAAAACTCACAATTAGGAAGGCCGCTTTGAGAAAACTCCAGGTGTAGGCCTATGGACTACCCACAGTTATTGTCGAGTATGCGTAGGCACAGCTCGATCCCGCCGCTGAACACCAATTATGTTAGAAAAACCCCACTCCCACACTGGAAAGGGTGGTGGTAACGGGGACTTTCCAGACATACACAGTGGTAGCTTGGCTCGAGTGGTCAGGGGTCAGGCACCGTGTTAAGCATACGCAATACCCATACAATAACCATGCGTGCATCCGTTCCAAAAACGACACTACACCTTAAAAATTATGAAAATATCTCGGTGTTTATCTTCTTTTCTCTTAGTTGCTGATTAAATAAATAATAATACAATCACAGAACACAAGGCTTCTCCTTAAAAAGTGCAGGTCAAATAAATAGTAACACTTTACAGGTGCAATAAATAGGTTCAGGTCAAATAAATACTGTGAGGGAATAAATACTGTACAGGAATAAGTTAGCTCAGGACAATAAATACATTACAGGAATAATTTAGATAAATACAATAAATACAGTACCCTCAATAAATAAGACCAGCCAACAATGACATTTGTAAAATCAGATCACATTTAAAATACTATGGGCTGATTTGGCCCAGTCACAGCTTGTGGTTAGGTGGATGGCCTGTGGGTGTCTCACCTAGCTTGGGTAAGGCTGAGGCTAAAACTGAGGTAGATCAAGGGTAATCTAGGAATCTGGCTCTCCCAAACTACACCACCCCTCACACAGGTCACTGTATCAGTCTCAGTCCACCCCTGGCACTTCCAGGCTGGTTCTAACACCTCTTTATCCCTTAGGATGGTCTCTTAGAGCTCCACAGGGCCTTAGGCGCCCTCTATTCCACTTACTGCCCTTTTTATGAAGCTCCGACGCCGCTGGAGTCGTGTCGACGCCGTGAGGCGGTTCCGGTTCGATGTCGGCGGCCTCGGCACAATGTCAGTTCTTGACGACGCCGGTTGTCGGTTCCGGTTCGATGTCGGCGGCCTCGGCTCGATGTCTATCTCCGATTCGATAAAGTCGGGCTGTCTTGGCTCGATGTCGACTTCGGGCAGCTCCGGTTCGATGTCGGCGGCCTCGGCTCGCTGTCGACCTCCGATTCGATGACGTCGGGCTGTCTTTGCTCGATGTCGACTTCCGCCGGCTCCGGAGTGCGACCTCCACTCCCGACCTCCGGCACGATTCTCTTCAGGTTCCGGCGACTCCGGAGTGCGACCTCCACTCCCGACCTCCGGCACGATTCTCTTCAGGTTCCGGCGACTCCGGAGTGCGATCTCCACTCCCGACCTCCGGCACGCTTCACCTCGGTCTCCGGCGACTCCGGAGGGCGGACTTCACTCCCCCGTCGACGCCGCTCACTCGACCTCGGGTGACTGCCTCCTCGACCTCTGGTACTCCTCACGACCTCCGTCGGCGCCCTCTCTCGACCTCTGGCGGCTCCGGGTACGACGTCTGCTTTCCAGTCAGCGCCGCTTCTCCACCTCGGGCTCCAGGTCTCAGGCTTCTCGACGTCAGACTCCAGGGAAACCAATAAACAGGTCAGATTCTTGCTTTTCTTTACTTCTAAGGCCTGTTCCTGCTGTCCAGGTCCTTAAGATGGTTTTTCTTGCTTTGTCCCACACAGGGCTCCAGGCTGGGCTCAGTCAGTAGGGACTAGTATCAAGGGTGGGTTTATGGACCCCACTCCAGGCACAAGTTTCCACCCCTGCTGCCTCACTCCTTCCTCCTTCAGGTTTCTGCTCCTCTCTCTTCACCAGTCAGGTGCCAACTGCCAGCTCCAACTGTCAACTCTGGCTTTAGCTTCTCAACATTCCAAACCGCCTCCAACTGTCACAGGGTTCTGGAATGTTCTGGAAGGTGCTGGTAGGTTCCAGTGGGTTCTGATGAGGTCACAGGTGGCCACCATTTTGTGCTCCAGGCCCTCAGACAGAAGTTCCAGGGGTAGGTAAAATGGCTCCCTGAATCTGCATCAATACGAAAAAGTCTGGTGGTTCCCAAAAAGGAAAAATACTAACAGGGTTTGAGGCAAAAGTGGGACAAAATAAATAATGATGAGTAGGGACCACCCAAAGGGCTGACAGGTCTAACAGACACACTATGCTTCTTCAAGAAACCATAATAGGTCGTATTAATGCCTATTTTCAAAATGTTCACCCTGTCCAAAATATATATGCCATTCCAGCGTTTTTCGCGCGATGAAAGATATTTTTTATTTAAATGAAAGAACAGCTCTCATGCTTTATTGCGCGGTTTGCTCAAAAGAAAATCTCCATAAAAAAAAAAAAGAGAAACAAACCCACAGTTGCCTGATGCAAAACTGACAAATACATGTACTTTGCAAAGCCTTTTAAAACCCTAAACTGTTCTGGTCCCTCTAGCTCAGAGACAGAGCAGACCTGCCAGGATCCCCCATCAATACTCATTGACAGGTGCTTAACCAAACAGCACTATGTGGGAGGTAGCACGCTGCTCAATTCTCTTGGGCCTTGAGATCTGAACAGGCAACCTAAAGCCTTCTTGCAGAAAATGGTCTGCTACCATATAATTGAAATATTCACAAAAGCAAGATAAGCTTAGAGGCAAGCCCGTGCAATATTTTTATTGTGCCCGAAAAAATTGGAGAGGGAAAATGTCAAAGGAGAATGTTTCAAGCAGAAATTGTCCTGCGGGAAACATTTGCTCGAACCAGGACCCTTGTCACGATCTCGCATGACTTTTGAACTCAGGGTACGACCTCTCGTTCACCTTTTACATGAAATGCCCGAGGAGATTTTTTTCTTTCAATTTCAAGCAATTTTCCTTATTCTTTGCAAATAGCCAATAGGTCTCGCCTTTGGGACCTTATAAGTATTAAGTTATCCAGCACAATAGCCTTACTGCCACAACATTAACTGTTGCATGGCTAAACACTTATAAGGTCCCAAAAGGCGAGACCTATTGGCTACGCCAATGCTTGTTTAGAGGAGTTATGATGACTTTTTGGCCCAGTGCCACTGCAACTGCTTCACCATTCAAATCATTACCCTAGTGCCTGAAAGATAACTGCACTTGTGTTAGAAATTAGATTTTTGGTAGGCTAGGGCATGTGCCGAAGCCAGGCAGAAACCACCATTCTAGGCAGGATAAAGGAGTTACACTCCTAAAATAACCCCTGCTCACCCCCTTGGTAGCTTGGCAAGAGCAGTAAGGCTCATCTTAGAGGCAGTGTTTAAAGCATTTGCACATGACCAACAGTAATACAGTGTTAGCACTACAAATGGACACCACACCAGTTTAGAAAAATATCCAATATTTTGATATACTTAAGACAAGACCAAAAACTATAAAAATCCACAATACAGTACTTACAAATCTTCAGTTAACAAAATATGCTTGAAAAACAGTTCCTTGATGTCGATCGCT
Source organism: Triturus cristatus (assembly GCF_964204655.1). Lineage (NCBI taxonomy): Eukaryota > Metazoa > Chordata > Amphibia > Caudata > Salamandridae > Triturus > Triturus cristatus. The sequence continues at coordinate 1,481,751,552 of NC_140591.1, read as the reverse complement.
CCGTCCGAGGCTATCACGGCGTCGTCAGCAAACAAATCCAAACAGTTCAAGCTTACCGCGGCTTCGTGGGCCAGCTACGGTGCCGGGAAGATCCGCAAACAGTACCTTTTAGAAATGCAGGGCGCCGGCGACCTCTCGTTGAACATCAAAAAACACGGCGTCCGCAGGCGTCCGTTCCGGAGGTCGGTGCAGGAGTCGTCTGGGCCCTCAAATTCACACACGTTTCAGATCGAACTCCTCTCTGTTGAAGTCAGGAGCGCTGGCGTCAGCAGGCATCGGGTGCTGCAGCGCAAAGTACAGCGTGAAGTGCCCTCAGGCCGCGACACAAGTAGCGGCTCGGTGGTGACGTCAGATGGCATCGTTTAACCCAAGATCGCGCTGTGAAGTGAATGTGGTGCTCATCGCTGTGCAGGCAGTTCAGGGTGCAAGCAGCATCGTCGTCGTTGCTGAAGCGCTGTTGTCAGCTGACGAACTGGAGTCGAAGGCACCGGCAGGCCATGGTTGCGGTGCGGGATGAGTGGTGCGTCGTGTAACTTTAAGAGCGGTGCCCTCGAACCATGGTGCAAGCAGTGGCGTCGATTTCGGCGTGGAGCGGCGTCCTCTTGGATACCAAGGCGTGGTCGAGGAGCAAGGTGGTGCGGAGCTCACAGGTTGCGGTGCGAGCAGCAGCTCGGTGGCAGCATCAGCAGGCGTCGTCTGTGACACCAGGGTCGCGGTGCAGCGTTGCGGCGGTGCCCTCTGCGGTGCCTTCAGGACACTGAGTCGGCAATGGCGTGGTTGAGTTGCTTTTTCTTCTGTTGCAGCACAAAATACACAGTCCCCAGTGCTGAGGCAGTCTTTGCTGTTCCTGAGACTTCTTGAACAGGGGGCAATCTCCACCTCAAGCCCTTGGAGAAACTCACAAAAGTAGATTGCAGAAAGTTCAGTCCAGTCCTTTCACTAACCAAGACAGAAGCAGCCACTACAGGCCAACACAGGAAAGCACACAGCAAAGTGGTAGTTCCCCCTCACAGCTTCTCCAGCTCTTCTTCTTGGCAGTTTTCTTTGTCCAAAAGAGTTCTAAAGTCCAGTGGTCTAGGTCCCAATATTTATATCCCAAAATCCTTTGATCTCCTAGGCAGAGTGTCTGTGCCCAGCCAAAACCAGTTCTGCCTTCTCTGGTGTGGCTTCCTGGCAGAAGGTGGAGACTGCATTGTCAGAGGCAGACCAGGCCCATTCAGGTGCAAGGAAATCTCCTCCCCCTACTCTAAATGCAACCCAGGTCTATTCAGCCCTTTCCTGAGCCACCTAGACTATCCGGAGCGAGCGAGCGTGCGTGTGTGCGACAATCCAGTGCTGCAGCCCACCAACAGCATTTGATTTACAGGCCCTGGCACACGCAGTGCACTTTACTAGGGACTGACACACAAATCAACCAGGCCAATCATGGAAACACCAATCCCTAACACAATCTACACTGACAGCATATGCACTTTAGCACTGATCAGTAGTGGTAAAATACCCGGAGTCCTAAAACCGACACAGACCGGTCAGGAAAAAATAGGAGGAAGAAGCAAAAAGTGTGGGGATAACCCTGCAAAAAGGGCCATGTCCAACAACATGTGACTGCCTGTTTAGTTGTAAACTATAGCAATAATCGGTGTTTAGTGGGGTGCCTGAAGCTTTTGGTCCTTGTCCCACTACACCTGTTGCACTAATTAAATCGGGACCGTAGCACTTGCTATATAACTGCACTTGTGACTGCCTGCTTGGTAGAAAAACATAGCAATATTTGCTGTTTAGTGGAGTTATGACAACTTTTGGCCTGGTGCCACTGCTGCACCATTTAAAATCAAGCCCCTTTAAACTGCACAGTATATGCAGTCATGACTGCTTGTATAGTAGTAAAGTGTAGCAATATTAGGTGTTTAGAGGAGTTCTGACAACTTTTGGGCCAGGTGCCACTGCACCATTCAAATCATGACCTTGTTGTCTGAGAGATAACTGCACTTGCGACTGCTGGTTTAGAAGTAAAATACAGCAATTTTAGGTGTTTGGTGGGGCGCCTAGAGCTTTTGGCACTGGTGCCACTGCATCTGCTACACCATTCAAATCACGTCCCTTTTAACTGCAAGGTAAGTGCAATTGTGACTGCCTGTTTAGAAGTCAAATATGGGAATATTATGTGTTTAGAGGAGTTCTGATAACTTTTGGGCTCGGTGCTACTGCACCTTTCAAATCATGTCCCTGTTGTCTGCAAGGTAACTGCACTTGTGGCTGCCTGTTTAGTAATACAATATAGCATAGCTCTTGTATATAAGCTTTAATGTTACAGTGCAATGTTTAATAAAACATTTAGAGTTTGATTATAATGACCAAATAGAATAATCAATCTGATAATGCCTACAAAGTGCAAAGAAAGGTACGGAGGCATAAATAGGATATGCCACACACATTCTAAGGCTAAAGCATCTGCTTTACACAACTAAGTAATAAAAAGCAAGCATTCCAGGATACTGGCAGAAGCGGTCTTCCTTTTCCATGGGAAGAGATCTGATCTGGACAGTGAATGGGGCTTGAACAGTGTGAACAGCTAGAAGCGATCTTATCTTGACAGCGAATGCTGCTTCAACAGTGTGAGCAGGTTTAGTAGAAGTATCATAAATGCGTGCAGCAAGGGGAAGTTAACAAAAGTGAATGAGCACAGCAAGTCGGCGATGGGAACTAATAAGAGCCCCCTTTTAATATATATTAAATAGAAGAGATTTCACAAGTACCGCACAAGCACTGTGAAGGGGAAACCTAAAAAGGCATTCCACAGCAGCCTTTGTTGTTCTATTGATTGACTTGTCTGGTAATGACAGCACTTTGCGCTGTAGCTTGAAACGTTTAAAGATAAAGCACAGCGTACGGAGACTGCTACAAAAGTAAGTTAATGGAAAACAAACGCTGCCTTTATCTGTACAGGTGTGGAGCTAAAGCGGGGTGTGCCGCAAATGCTAATAACATTAATTATTAGTCAAATAAAAGCATTACTCTGTTAAAGTAATGTAAGCTCAATTTAAATTACCTCTTCTGCAGCATCACATATCAGAAGCAGGATACCAGGGCGGGTTGCAAAAGCCAGACAGCATGTCCTGCCGGTTTCAACAAGCCATTAATTATGTGAATAGTGCACAATAACTGTTAATGAATGCTAGTGAGTAAGGAAACATGTAAGAGGGTCTGTCCTCGTGGGAGGTAACAACAGACGAGAGGGAGGTACTAAGGAGGGACTACTAAGTCTATTTACAAATCAAACACTAACATTTACAAAGGACTGTAATAGGACCCAATTGAAAAGATGGGCGGAAAATGGGTGGAGCTTAAAGTCCATACTTGAATACAACAGGTCTCGAAGAGACGGCGCAAGCTGCCTAGGCCTTTAATTCGGCTGTCACCCACCTGAAACTGCCTCCGTTTCAATAGAAGCCAATGGGTAAAATGCATTCTCCCGATTATTTTTCGAAAATCTCCCACTTTCTTCTTCTAAAATGTCGGCATGCATGATTCAGTGAGTCGTAGTAAACATAACCGGTGCCAGGTTTCAAACACCAAGGATGAAAACCACTGTCTGGTCTGGAAAGTGTCGTCGCCCCGTGACAGTCCACTGGCATGAACTGGAGCCAAGCTGCTTAATGCAAGTAACCGCTAGATGGCAGTGCACAATAAGATTTCGATAGAAAGGAATTGTTTCCACAAACCAATGTAACGCGATGGAAGTCCGAAGCTTTCGAAAAGGCAGGGCAGGCACAGGACATACGGCTGTACTTAATTTGAGTGCTGGGGTCCAAACTCACTAACGTATGCAACAGATGCCGGGGTTGCGGCCGTCAAGCAGCGACGAGAGGGCGTCCCTCTCCTCAAGCCCCCTGCCCCCGCCCCCCTCCCCCGTATTGAAAGCACTTGGTCGACACCAGCTTTTCTCATTGTGAAATACATAAACTGCAGCACCTTAATGGACACCAAACAATGGGTTTAATTTAAATGAATGATGTTCAGGGGAGGGAGCCTGTAACTCAAACACAATTATCGGCATCACGCATCTGATTCGCACAGAAGCCCCCACCCAGGGCCGGCTTTAGCGCTGGTGGCGCCCTGTGCGACAATGTTTGTTGGCGCCCCCCAATGACCACCTCCACCACGCATTCTCTCACTAGCACCCTTTAACAGTGACCACATCTCCATAACAACACTCTCTCAGGTGCATTGAATTAGTTATATAGAGCCACTCATACCAGTGTAGGGTGTCCGAGCATTTTGCATCACACACACTACACACAGACCATCAATCATACGTGTGTAAATCAGTGTCTAGGAGATGTTACATAAGCCAAAGGAGTAAAAGTGTAGGAGTCACATGTCATCCATACTGGTAGGCAGTATATTTTAAGAGCGCTGGTGTGGAGAAGCACAAACTCAGAGTCGAAAAAGAAACAGCATAGTTAGGAGTTTTCTTTAATAATAAGAATCGATTTCTAGCCAAATTAACCCTTTTCGCAACATTAATCAATGCTCTAATAATGTATACTTTGCAGGGTGTATGCAGGTCTAGGATGAAAGTTAATAGCTCACTATTCTATATTAGGACTTTAAGTTATAAATTGCAAGTAACAAAAGGATGTCTCTTTTGAAAGCAGTAACCTGCTGACCTGTTTACATCATACGCTCTCTGTAATCTACTTGGTACACGTTCTTAGCAGCAGGCATATTAACCCTCTGCGCTAACTTCACACAAGTCAAAAACCTCAACAATACAAAATGCTGATCTCTCTCCAGGAAGATAATTAATCACACGAGTTATCTTGACATTTATGTGAGGCCTGGACATTGCGGGGGAAAGAAACGCTGCAGCAGGTGCTTCCAAAGCTTAATAAACTTTCAAACACAGCGCCCCCAGGAAGGCAGCACCCTGTGCGGTGGCACCGGTCGCACCGCCCTTAAGCCGGCCCTGCCCCCACCCTCACCCCCACAAATAGAGAGAGACAGGCAATTAATTCCCACATAGCCCATCTAAATTTCTTCCATTTCGCTTCCTTTTATTTGGCTACCCTGTGCCTTTTAAGTAGCTTCACAATCCTGGGCTCGGACTGAAAATCTCATTGGAAGGGCAGGGTCGAAATATCAAGAACTGCACAGGCCTCACAATTCCGGGCACCACATAATGGAGATAAACAACTTTACGGATTCAATATACCCGTGCCATCACTCAGTGTATGGAGACCTTGCACGTCAGGACAGGGGGCTGGCTACACCGATCTCAAGCACTAGGGTCTCAGGCGACAGTGGTGAATGTCACTCAAGGACCAGCCAGGCAAGACAAGTAAAGTGTTACATGGCGCCCTCCTGAAGCTCAGACCTTCCTCTGCCTCCGACATTTGGACGCCTGTACTGCAAAGCCACGCAGCCGCAGCAGGCGTCGAACAGTCCAGAGTCCAGAGCAGCAGATCCGAGGAGAGGGAGAACATGGGAGGGAAGGTTGGGGGTCTTAATAGATTTCTTTTAAAAATGGCAGACCAGAGAAAAGCTGAGAGCGACGGAGATATATACATTAGTGGGCCAAACTCCGGCATACAGAGTGCTGACGCAAGTCCTGCATTGAAAAGTCTGCAAACAGCAAAATTTGTCAATTTTCCAGTCACGCCAAAGGACCGCAGATGTGCAGCGGAATCAAAACTGCACACCTCCAGGCCCTCAGAGGGACAGAGTAAAAAGAGGTGAAGTGGTGTCCAAACGCCCCCACTGATAAACTACCCAGTGTTCCTCTGTTCAGGTTTCCACTTTCACACATGGTGTGTGCTTTCTCTACACAGCAACTGTAAGTGTAGGGAGCTAGCATGGGAGTCTCCCCCCCCTCCTCCCCCACCCTTCTCCCCCGCTCCCCCTTCAAGTCAGCCCCCACCGTCAACTATGAGGCAGCAGGCTCACACAAAATGATACAAGTAGTTACTTTAAGGCGCGAGGGGACCGGTCTTACGGTAACTACTTGTGTCATTATTGGCAGCCCTCACAGTGGTGTTTGTCTGCAGGGCCGTCAATATTAACCCCTTCGCTGCGGCGGGAATTCCGCCACAGCGCTGGGGGGTGTGGGGGGGCAGCGCGGTGGCGCTGTGCTCATAACGGAGCCACTCCGTCATGAGCCACGGTTGAGCTGTGCTCATGACGGAGTGGTTCCGTCATGACTCCGCCCAGTTGCATTGTCCCCCCGCACAGGCGGGGAAACAGCACCGCGTGGGCGGAGCGGCCGCCAACGGTCGCGGCATGACGGAACCGCTCCGTCATGAGCACACGGCAACCGTGGCTCATGACGGAGCGGTTCCGTCATGAGCGGGGAAGGGGTTAAGAGCGCGAGAAAGCGCTTGCAATGACGGCCCTGCTTGCATAACCTCTCCTGTTTTCGGTCTAGCTCCTCACTTGCTGAAAACCGTGACTCCAAGAACTGACTTCCCTCTCTTTCCTCCATTCGTTCACTTTTGAAATGGATCTAAAAAGGAAGTAATACTTTTGCTGAAAAGTTTTTTTCTGACATTTTGTCTATTCCAAAGTGCAACCTCGGGATGGAGAGGAAGAAAACATTTTTTTTTAAATACGATCGATCTCTCTCTCGTTTGCTTTATTTGTACTTCTTTCTCTTCCTCAATACTTCTCTCTTTTTTTCTTCCTTTCTCTCTTTATCTTGCCGATTGATTTATACAACTGATACAACTGATTCTCTCGTATTGTTTCTTTATTGCTTTTTCCACCATATTAATTGATATGTCTGCGATATATACAACATTGATTATATCTATACTGATGAATGGTTATTTATCTATTTATTTATTGTGTAACTCTTTTTGGTTGTATTGCTTATTATGGTATTTTAATTGTTCATATTTCTTCTCTCAAAACTAATAAAGATATTAGAACAACAACAAAAAATATACGAAAAATAAATAACTAAATAAAGCAAGACAGTGGTCACAAAGTGGCCAGCTTGGTTTTATTCACACCCAAACACATTAGCGCCACTTTACAGACTTTGCCAGTGAAGCACTGCTTTCATTTTTTTCTCGTGTTTGAATAGCATTGTTTTCCTCAGGTGAGCAAGTTCACCATTCCTGGAGGTAATGCGATATCTGGTTGATGCGTGGTGTAGAAAACGTTTAATGTGATCCTTATCAATTGTTTTCCTCATATTAGTTTATAAAATGTGTACTGCACCCCTATGTTCATGAATGTGGTCTTTTAAAACCATACTCCTTATGTATTGTATGGATTTAAGCAATAGACATTGAAACAGGTCCCTTCTGGGCCCTGTAGTCATGTCCTTTGCTTTTCAGGCAAAAACCTTTGTCGATTTCTGAATAGTGAGTGCACAAGGGCCATCACTGAAACTATATTGATGTTTTTGCTTTTGGAGTGGATTTAAACCTTTTAGATATGAAATGTTGCTTAAATTAGCAGTCAGATTATGGCATGTTTTGCTTATTTTTGGTGTTCTCAAAGTGTCGGCGTGATACATAGTTTATTTAATTGGGGACGATGTCGATTTTTGTTAAAGTACATCTCGGGCTGTGTGAAATATTGGTACATAGAGGAATGCTATGTAAGGTGCTTTATTAGGGGTAAGGGTTTCAGTTGGTTAGGCGAAACTTGAGAGGAGGCACATTGTGCGTTTGTGATGCAACTCTGCCTATAATTTGGTTTAGTTCCTGTGGCGAGTGTGAAGTGAGCTAGCCCCCATTGCATGAACAGAAATAGGATTGACGTTTTGCATTGTGGGGGGTGGGGGGGAGAGCGGGCAGTATAGAATTACTTCATTGACAGCTCGTTGTGGTGGCATATTTGTGAGGTTTCGCTCTTTTATGTGTGCTTTGGGGGTTATTTCTGAGGGGCTCTTCGGGGAGTTGCCGCTAAAGCCACTTGCGTCGGCTATGTCTCAGGGAGTACTGTGTTAGTATTAGGTACTGTGAGAAGTTGGCCTGATATGTAGTGCTCACTATTCTAGTGATCACTGTGTATCATTCCAAACGACCCTTATTGATGATTGGTTGTAAGTCAACCTTTTAGACCAGCTATCCTAGTAGCGTGGATACGAGCAGTCTTAGGCTAAACTCTAGAGGGCGTGTTAAGCCAGCTGTTTACCATCACATATACCCCTTGAACACCAAGTGAAAGGACACCACACAAGTTGTTATGAAAATAAAAGGATATTTATTTATAACAAGACTACCCTGGCTCTTTATGAGTCAGGGAGCTAAGCACACTACAAAACTCTTAGGAGAATACTTCAGTTGCACAATTTACACAAATGCCCGAGGGGCACGAGAAACCATCTACACCAACAGTGAAATGCGAATGGTTAGAGTCTGGAGGTACTGATTCCGGAGTATTCCGATCAGTGGGACTAAACGAAAAAGGAACTGGACACTTGTAGAGCGAACCTGCGATGGAGCACCGAAATGCTCGAGTTACCTAGCCCAGAGGCTGCGGCTGCGTGAAGTTCGGCAAGATGTCGGGAGTCCTCGTTGTAGTCTCAGGAGCCTGAAAGAAGAAGTTGCTGGCAGGCGACCAGTGACGATGTTCAGCAAGATCCAAGCCTGGATCGGTGATGAAGGAAACCTGAAAGCAGAGGGGACTCAGTTCTCAACCGCTAGCCAGCGATCGTGTGGGTACCAGGAGGGTACCGGCTGAAGTCACCTCGACCAGGTGAGTGGATGACGTCGGACTCGGCTGTTCCTCGGACCAGGAGGCGCGGCGGCGACCAGGATGGAGGGCGAGCTGTCCCACGAAGGTGCCTGCTGTCGATGATGCTGGGCCCAGGAATGGGGTAGCGGATCTTGGCAGTGGCAACCCAAGCGGGGGAGTCACGATGGCGTCTGGAGTGGACCAGGAGGGTCCGTGGTACTCCTCTGTTGAAGGGGAGCAAGAGCCAGTCTGGAGCAACCATACCGGTGATGAAAATCTTGGTGCGTCGTGAAGAGGGCCACAAGCCGGTCGGCAAGTGGTCGGGCAACGCGGTGAACAGCAAGGAGCGGAAGGGCCCCCACGCAGATCTCGTGGATGCTGGGGAGGCAGACTTCGATGCTGGAGCTGCTCAGGGTTAGGGCTTCTCAAACCCTAGGTGCACTCACTCGAGGGTCCCTCGGTGGGCGTGCTAGATAAGCGTCGTGCAGGTTCTGAAGATAGCCGGTCCCGCAGGTCTCGTCGCACCTACGACTCTCAGCTGGGCTGATGAGGTAGGTAAAAGGTCAGAGATGGCAGGGAACTCAGGTCTCGTCGAGCTGGGCAGTCTTGGTCCGTAGGAGAGACTTACAGCAAACCGCAAGCGCTTAGGTGGTGCCTGCTGGTGCAGGGTGGCTACTCCTTAGCCACAAGGGAGAGTCTTCAGAAATAGTCAAGAGTTCCTTTCGTGGAAAGTAGTTCAAGATTCAGAATTATCCAATTATCCAATTTGGGAAGGGGACTCGCTCCTACCTTTATTCTAAGAAAAGGGGCTGGCCCGTGACTAGGTTCTACCCATGGGTGGAGCCAGGAGGGGGGTGGTTACACCCCTCTCCTTTGTACGGCTTCGCCCCAGCTCAGGGGCTGGTGTGCCCCCGAAACTGGTTTGAGCCGGGCTATGCACAGTGAGCACCGGGGTGCCACTGGCAATCACCTTCCTTTCAGCCCTGCCTACCTGGGATACACAAACCCTGTCTGGGATGGTGCCAACACCGCCCTCGACAGGAAACCCTTTGTCCAAGCTCCCCTCGCTGGAAGGTCTCCCAGCAGCAGGAGGTCAGACTTGTGTCTGGTGGCAGCATCCATTTTGTGATGCTGAGGCTTGAGTCAACTCTAACCGGGGTTCAAGGTTACTTCCATGTCGTGCCCCTCTAAAAGGGGGGAATGCTAACCCCGTCGCCAGGACTGGCGAGGGGTTCGTATTCCCATTCGTATGACACCTTACTCGACATGTGTAGGTGATGAGATGCCAAAGTTAGCAAATAACCGCAAGGATTATAATGCATTAAAAGTAGTTGGCCCGCGTCACCATGGAACGGCTATTAGGACTTGGTTCCGCAAGCCGTCGACGGGCTCAGCTCGCGCCAGAGCACCGTCCCACATGATTCCCTGCACTCTGCCTTCAGGATTGATAAGGCCTGCCATAGGAGTGACTGATAGGAATCCATGTGTCCATCTTAGGGTTAGGCGTAGGAATACTACACCTATAGCAACGGGTGATTACACCACGCTGCCCCAGCTGTCGTGCAGCCAGTTGTGTCAGATTTGGGCGGCCATCCAGGGGTGGCATAATACATGCTGCAGCCCCTGGTAGGCCCTGGGTACACCGATGCCCTGGATACCTGTGGTATGCTGAGACAGGGACTGACAAGGCGGCCCAGTTCCAATTAGTTGATGCACCTAATGTACATGTGTGTTAATTTCGAGAGAGAACAGCTAGGCTGTGGGTCTGATTGGCAGGCCCACAGCCGGAGAAAGTCGTAAACCAATGAAGCAAAAGCAAAAAATCTGGGTGCTCATAGGATTGCAGACCCTACTCTCCTACAGGTACCGCATGCCACAGCATTGTTATTTTACCTTTTTGGCGGGGTCGATATTAATGTTTGGAAGAAATAAGTATTGGTATGAGGCTCACCCTTTATGTGGGTCTTTGTTTGGGTGAACTGCAGAGCTTTGGCGACATTGTGGTGCTTGGGCACTGTCTGCGAATATACATTTTTCGGGGCAGTATTAGCCATACGTATAGGGTGACCAGATGACTGACCAGGGCACAACTTTTCCAGTTTTGATTTGCCATACCAGTGCATTCTGAGAAATGTAGTCTAGGTTAATTTTATTTCAACCAATTGGTCGAACACACTAGCTAATATTGTAAAAGCAAAACAGAGGTCTGGAAAAGTAATTCTCCCCGTAACTTGCAGGCATCTTGCCGCTTTAATTATGTAGCATCAACGGGCAGTGTCTCAGAAAGGAAGAACTCTTCTTTGGTGTATTTGAGAGATGCAGTTCTTTTGAAGAAGTGTCTGCAAAGTGCTATGCTTTTGTTGGGATCTGTGTGAAGTGTCACTATTTGAACAAAATTTAACCTCAAGCTCCAGACGGGTATTGTCGGTGTGAAGTGCAGCTCTTTAGGCAGGAATGGGTGTGGAGACTGCATGTGTGTGTATGCAATGGTGTCAACATGGGGTGTGAATATTTGAAGCCACTTCTCTTGGGCTAGAAACTGGAGAAATATCTCTTTGGGATCAACCTAATTGGCTTGTCATTGAAGGAAGAAAAGGAGCAATGAAATCAGCACAGACAAACTTTAAAATTGAATAAAGTTCATGTTAATATTGAGACAAGAAAAAACTAAAAATAATTCCCCACTCCCTTAGTTTTTGAACGAATAGAATGGTTGATGAAAAACGAATACATCATACCATTACCATCTACTATGCAATAACCTAGCCTGTATTTGACTCTGGGCTATCTCTCTCCCCATTTTACCTAGTTCTTTGGGTTCTAGGCCCTGTCCACTTTGCATTGGCATATTGATCACCTATTAGGCCTACCAGACACCTTCTTCACACTGATCTTTTAGTCCTTTCTCAAACTTACTGGTATCAGGCCAGCACTGCCATATCTCAGTGATTCCAGGTTATATTATGTCTGACCCGGACCCTCTAGACAAATTAAGAGGTAGAATGTTCAATTGACTCGTTACCCCAACCCCTTTTTCTTAAAACTAGAATCAACTGTATTCGTCTATCTCCACCTTTTGGTCATCCCTCATCAATCCCCAGCAAGTCTTACTTGTTATGATTTGCTTCCGGCCCTGCCTCTTTAGCAGATTACTTTCTCCTAAATGTATCCGTTAGCCCTGGGCATCGGTGTCCTAGCTTTAGCAACACCAGAAAGAGCTGGGGCTACCTCATACCACCCCCCCCCCCCCCCATCTACAGTACTTTTTTACTCTCATCGCATCACTTTTTCTTTTTTTTTTTAAAGTGACCTCAAACACAGTTTCTTCTCTAGAATGGGCAAGGCCCCTGAATAACGTAAAATATGGCATCAAGCTCTTCCCCCATTTTCTTGCCCCCCTACTCCTAGCTGAATGCAACTCCCAAGTCTGTCAGAACTCCATCTCACCAAACCCATGAACTCCATTCTGTCCACCCTTATGGTTTGCCTTTTGGCCTCTGTTCTAAAGAGCTGTGCCTTAGAGGACATGTAGCCCTGCCACTTCCGTGTTCAATGACTTGCAGAGTACACCTAAAGCCTACCCATTTATCAGTCCCCTGCTTTCCTAGTTTGTTTTCCTGCACCTGGTCTTTACTTTTGCACGGAGATCACCCTCTCTTGCTTTTCCACAGACTCTAAAGAGGACATTCCTCTGCGAGTTTCTGTCCAAGTAGATAGATGGAATCAGTCATGACTTCGGTACTTAATGAGCTGCTTCATTAATATTGTTCTAGACAATGTGGCTTAGCAAGGCTGATCCTATCCTATCAGCTCTTGAATTTGACACAATCGTCCACCATCATCAATGAAAGGTTTGCTGGTGTGGATCTCTCTAGAACCACATCAATCTGATTTAGATGTTTTTTTTCCCGGCCATTTTTAGTTTTTTCCTCTGTTTCACTGTAGTTGCCAGGTCATCTGCTGTGGCGCTTTACTAGATTTTTCTCTCCCCTCTGCCCCCCGGGGTTCTTTGTTTATTTAAGCTCTTGGTCTTATTAAATTTTGTATTTATTTAATACTTGTGCTCAATCATGTTGGAGGATGGTGATGAAGTAAAAGAGTTGTCCCCACCCTGGAAAAATTTCTGCGGACACCCATGGCAGGTAGCCGTAGCTTCAGGCCGGCACCTGTGTGGGGCCTAACCCCAGTGGACTCCAACCCTAAGCCCCGTAAGCGAGGGCAACATTTGGATGGATATGGTCCTCAGTACTAGTGACAACAACATTTAGTTTACCCTACGCTCTCCTGACTTGCCACAAGTTGGGGGGCGGGGAGCAGGGAGTTTCACTCATCATGCCAGACTATGCAAGATGGAAAGGGTGGAGGCAAGTGATTTGGTATGGTGGCTGCTGTCGACGACTTGGGTGGGGATGTCAAGAAGGAGTGAAAACCCATTCTAGCCCTTTCACTGTTACTACAAATGTCATAAAGCTCCTTATGAGATCTTGGATCTTCACGGTCTTCAAAGTCAAACTCAAGCTTATTGTGCAGTAGTGGAAGGAAAAACCTTGTCCGAATATAAAAACAGAAGGCATGCTTACAACAAGCATTGGCATAGCCAATAGGTCTCGCCTTTGGAACCTTATAAGTATTTAGCCACGCAGCACATTATCCCGAGTGCTACAACATCTACTGTAACTTCATGTGAAAACCAAGGGGCATTGTACTATGTCTAGAGAGTTTGCATCCATGTGCCTACGCAAGCGGTTTATTAAAGTACCCGCTCAGGCGTCAGATTCACTGTCATGCATTTCCTGAGTCATGTGGCTATAAGAAAACATGGACTAGCAGTATTATAATGATAATAAAAGGGGAAAATAAGAATGCCAGCGCTTAGATCCGTACCAGCGAAGCACTGCTGCTCACTTACACTCAACATTCACTCCTGCGCTATCTAGGCCGAGTAGGTGGATGAGTTTTGTACATTGGGATTACCGTATTCGTTAATGAATTGGCCTATAATGAAATGAAAAAAAGAAAGCGCGCTTGGCTGTGGTAGCAGCAAGAACCGGATTGCGCAGGTAAGGACACATCTAAAGAAAGCAATATATATATATATAAATAATCTACTGGCGGTCGCCAGTAGATAGTTATAGTTAGGACCGTGTTTCCATAGGAAATCCGCAACATTCTATTTGGAATAACTTTGGCGCCAGTTGACGAATCCTCGCAAAAATTTCAAAATAGGTGGGGCGCTCCGCTCCTACCCTGAAAGTCTCGGGGTGATTCGTCAAGCGGGGGCAAAGAAAAAAGGGGGGTCCCAAAACACGTTTTCCCCATGCATTTTTCCATAGGACCTTTAGTCGAAGGTACAGCCCGAGCGGCTGAACAGAATTACTTGAAATTTGGCAGAGAGGTAGTCCTCAGGTCAGGGAAGTGCCTTTTGCAGGTCTGGTGTCAATCTGTTCAGTAGTTCCTGAGAAAATCAAAAGTAAAATCATATATATATGTGGGCGGAGCCTAACCACACATCTCATCCTGAGATCTGATTGGCTGTCAGCACTTCATCCAAGAAGTGTTGGCAGCCATCTTGGGACCAATATACATGGTAGCACCTCATTAAAAAGCATTGCAGTTAATAGAAGGTTTTAAGACTTTAGTTACATTATAAATCATTTGTTGATGGTACCATACTCATTTTAGGAATTGTGGTATGTTCTAAGGTGATTTCACCGTGTGAAAAAGCCTTCTGCTGGGATATCCTGATTGAGAGAAAAATATTTTCTCATGCTTTTCCCACAGAGGTTTGGAAGGTGATCTACAAGCTAAACTGAGAGCTTATTTTCTGTAAATTCACATTATCTTTCTCAGTCATGTGAGAATGAAGTCTGACATTCTCAGTAAAACATGTACATCCAAGAAGGGCAGAGACTGTCAGTTGATTCCTTTGTGTTCTACTGCAGCTTCCCAGAGTGTTCCAAAGAACTACTAGAGCGCTAACAGTCCTACTTATGATAAACGGATGGCACACCTGAAGCCATCTTGATTGGAATAAAGTGGTAACACTTACAACATTTAATTTAAAAAGGAACAAAATGAGGGGGTTCATTTTTCCATAAAAAGTATGATTAGTGCTGCAGAAAGAAAAATTAGGGCACATTTTGAGTGACTTCTCAAATCCTCTTCTATTTCATTAAAAAATTCTGACATGCAGACTGAAACATGCACTTTCAATACCAGCAGCAGTTTTCCCTGGTGAGCAGTAGCTTTACTACAGTGATCTAATGAGCAAAAATAGTGCTAACATTCTGAATTTATGGCAAATGTGTGACACATCTGAATGCCTTCTTGATGGAATCAAAGTAAAAAACTGAAAGTATTTCCTACTGAGGAGACTGCAGTACATGAGGAAATTAGGAAACTTCATAACAAATAAATCTCCCAAGATGGCCACCGGAGACAAAAGAGCCCAAATGTAGCCCAAAATCACCCAGATGTAGCCCAAATATAGCCCAATGACAGAAGTGTGCAAAACACTTATTATTTTGTGCTTTTGCAGTGTTATATAGTGCAGACTTGTCAGGTATTGGAGTGCTTTACATGAGCATTGGTTACATAACACAAGAACAAATTCATTTTGGTTGTAGACATGGGGAGACTAAGTGATTTGACCAGAATCACAGAATGTCGAGCTGAAGCAGAAACTCCAAGCTGGTTCCCCAGTTGCAAAGTCTGCAGTTCTGGAAGTAACACCACATCCTCTCCCCTAAGTGCAACATTTAATCAAGTGGTCAACTGGATAAAAAAACAAAGATAACAAATAATTTAAAAGTGCTTTGTCGCTATTTGAAAACTCAGAAAATATGTCCTTATTTTAGTCTTTTAGAGTACTAACCATAATTTTGATGCCAATAAGACCCTCTCATATATGTAATTTCTAAAGGAAATGCTCTAGGTATTACAGTTTTGATTACATCAAGATGACGTCAGGCGTTCCACACTTTTGTAATAAATATAGAATGTTAGCAATCTAGTTGTTCATTAGGATACTGTTGAGAGGCAGAGGCCAGGGGCACGGACTCTGAAAATTGAAGGCAGGTAGGAGGGTGCAAAGGCAACAATTTAACCACACTGAGCAGGCAGGAAGGGCCGTGGCAGCACAACAGACTATGGAGGGCAGTGGAAAGGGGGGCAGGGGCAACAAACCAACAATACAGGACTTGCAAGAGAGGCTGTGGCAATGTAATAGACCATTGTGGGCAGAAGGAAGAGGCAATGGTAGTACAGCCATACATGCCAACAGACCCGATTCAGCCAGGAAACGTCCAATGTTTTTAAGCTCAAATGGGCTTTATTTGACCTGTCTCCAATCTCCTCTTTTTCAATGTAACTCAAAGGGGAAAATCAATACCCCAGTTTTTTTCAAAATCTCCCTCTTACCAAGTTCAAAATGTTCACAAGTATGGTACATTGGATCATGGAAGGAAATGGGGTAGGGACATGGACTTGGATAACAGAGGACAGGAGGGACATGGAAAGGTGCACCAAACTGACCCTGCAGGGCAGGCATCAGGGATTGCAGCAGCACAATACACCACACAGGGCATGCGGGATGGGAGTGCAGCACAACAATCCATAGAAAGCAAGAGGGAGGGGACAGGACCATGCACATGGACAACAGAGAACAGAGGGGCAAGAGGCAATGGTAGCTAGCTGACCATAATGGACAGACAGGAGAGAAAGCTGCAGCATAACAGACCATAAAGGGCAGGAGGGACAGATCAGGGGAATTACAATGGAACAGACAAGCCAGGAGGGAGGGAGTAGGGGTCTGCACATGTAAACAGAGGGCTGGGGGCAAGGGGGCAGGGCAGGAGCAGCAGGATAGCCATGGAGGTCAGGCAGGATGGGCACTAGAAGCAAGACACCATGAAGAGCAACAGTGAGACTGTGATGGCATACACACAGACCATGGAGGGAAGGTGGGAGGGGGTCAGGGGCAGCTAACTGACCACACAGGGAAGGTGGGAGGGGCCATGGCAGCACAGAATACCATGCATGGCAAGTGGGAGGGTTAGTGGCAGCACAATGGCTATGATGGGCAAGAAGGAGGGTGCAGGGGCATGCACAAAGGACGATGGAGGATAGAAGGGAGGGTCAGGACCTGTGCACAGACAAGAAAGTTCAGGGGAAGGGGCCTCACAACAGACCGCACGGGGCAGGCAGGAGGAGCAGTTGCAGCACAACAGACCAGGGAGGGCAGAAGGGTGGGGCAGTACAATGGACCATGTAGGAAAGGAGGAAGAGGATAGGGGCATGGCATGTGGACAGGCAGGGTGGAGGTGGCAGGGACAGGTTACAGTCATCTGACAATGCTAGGCAGGTGGGAGGGGAGTGGCAGCTCAACAGAACACTCAGAGTAGATAGGAGTGGCAGGTCCATGGAACATGGTGGGCAAAAAGGATGGAGCAGGGGCATGCACAAAGACATCGGGGGGAAGGAGAATAGGGGCAGCAAGCTAAGCACAGAGTTTAAGCAGGAGGTCAATGATGGGGCATATAATTGGGCAATGGAGGGCAGGAGGAGGGGACTGGTACATCATACTAAATTGAGGGCAGTGGCAGCACATCAGACCATGCATAGCAGGAGGGAGGAGGCTAGCCCATGGATTCACACAACAGAGGATAGGGAGGAGGGGGATGGGGCAGCAAGCTAACTGTTCAGAGAAGGCGGGTATTAGGAACTTTATTGATTTTAAAATGTGTGTCTGTGCGAACTACTTAAAATATGAACAAGTATGCAGCATAATCTCACTTTTATTCAGGAAGAAGAGGACGTTTGTGACTAACTCCGGGCTCACTTGGCAGAAACACCCCCTGACCCTCCACCCCCTATCTCAAAATGTAATGCCCATGAAAAGGGTAGGTGAACACAGTGTTATATAGAACATAGTCCTGAGAGAACGATTGAAAATGAAAACTAGATATAGTGTATGGTATAAAATATGCACCAAAAAGTGTGATACAAGATGAACCGGGCGTGAAATATAGTATGCAATACATTGTGCGCAAAGACAGATTCATTGGAGAGCGCGAGATAGCACAGGCACTAGCGCGTGCTATGCAATATGCGCCTTGGAGTGTAATATGCACAGGGCAGTGTTGTGTAACCTAACTAGTCTCTAAAGATGTAATATAAAATATGTGCTGGGGAGTGTAACGTTGCATATGCACTGTGACAAAGATATTGATCCCAGATTGTAACATGTATGGCATAGCACTGTGCGTTCTAACATAGGCATCGAGGAAGGCACGTTAGATCGGGCAATATAACCCGTGCGAAGACAAGTGTGGCATGACATATTCACGGGGTGGTGTTACAGTGCACATGGGCTAGAGAGTGTCATAGCATATGCACTAGCTAGTGGAATACAACACAGAGGTGTGTGGCACTCAGCAGGCAATGGTGGGTGTAACACAGCATTGGGCTCTGCCAGGAGCGCGCTGTGACTCTCAAGTGATGTTCGTCCCCTTTCCAGAGAGTAAAATAAAAAGTATTACACATCCGGCAGTGGATGTGTGTTTTATTAACCGTGAGGGGGGGTTTCTTGCATAGTTTGTCGACATTTTGTCGAATCCCCTTTGAATGGCTTGGTGTGCATGTGTATTAAATGTGCCCGTCAATAGCTACCCATGTTTGTATAAATAAACGACAAGGGTGTCTACCGGGATTAGGCACGGTAGGGCATCAGACATGTCAGAGCTTCACTAGTGGTGTAAATACATTCCACGTGGATTCATTGTATGCATAGTCGCCTTTTAATGAATATCACGCAAATCGTCATGGTGATAGGTACGTACGGTTTGTCCAGCATGTCCTAGGTGTGTCTATAAATATATATTTTTTAAAAATAATAAAAAACAGTGGCCGGCCCTGGGGATTGGGGTCAAAAAAATATAATTAGGAGACAGGCCCTGGGGGATGGGGTCATCAGGGCCAATAAATTAGAATAAGAAGGGGAACCACACAGCCCCCCTTCTTAAAAAATTAAAATAAATAAAAGACTGGCATCGTGCCACGCCCCCTCCTTGTAGCACTCTGCAAACGCGCCCCCTGGCGAGTTGTAAGTTGGGGAATTAATTCCTCTTCAATACGGAGGGTCCCTGAGGCCCAACTAGCCCAACAGGCATCTCCAGTATGCGCCAGGAAGCTGCGCTGCAGACAGGTGTTCTGAGGCCAAGCCCCTTTTAACACCTCTCTGCAACGCAGCTCTGTGGCGCTTACTGGAGGTACCTAGTGGTCTAGTTTGACCCTAGGGACCCTTAGGATTCAAGGGGACTTAATCTCTCAACTTAGAACAGCCACAGGGCGCGTTTACACAGTGGTGAAGGGAGGGGACGGGGCCTGAGATGACGTGTGCAAACACGCACTATGGCACGTTTTAAATTGGGGATATAATTTCCCTTCAATACTGAGGGCCCCTGGGGGCTAACTAGCCCACCAAGTGCTTCCAGTAAGCGCCACTGAGCTGCATTGCAGAGAGGTGGTCCAGGCCGTGCCACTTTTTACACCTCTCTGCAACGCAGCTCTGTGGCACTTACTGGAGGTACCTAGTGGGCTAGTTGGACCCTAGGGACCCTCAGGATTCAAATGAACTTAATCTCCCAACTAAAAACGGACACAGGGCATGTTTACACAGTGGTGAAGGGAGGGGACGGGGCCTGAGTTAACGTGTGCAAAAACGCCCTGTGGCCTGTTTTAAGAGGTAGTTTTAATCCCCCTGCCCTATTATATACTAGGGGCTTACAGAGAAGGTAATGCTAATCACAGGGGGACCCCAACGCATAATGTTCCCTAGTGTATGTAGGTGTTTTCACTGTATTCTAAGTGTCTTTTAACATAGCACTGGCTCTAGGACTGGTTGGTCAGACTCAGTTACCACCAGTATCCGTCTGAAAAAGTTGAGGGTACAGGATGATTTTGCAACAAGGCTTCTTTCTGCTCTTCTTTTTGTTCTTTCTGCACGTTATCCTTCTTCCTGCACTTTTCTTCGTCTTTGAGGACTTCTGTTGCTTCTTTCTGCACTTCTTTTTTTTCTTTCTGTGCATTTTTTCTTCTTTCTTCACATGTCCTATCTCTGTAGGCATAGTTAGAAATTAGCATTTAAAAAACCTTTGAAATTCACAGAAAAAACCATAGGTTTCAGGGGTGTTATAGTTAGCTGGACTTTTCACTTGTACAAAACCATTGAAATTCCCCCGTTATAGTTAGTTCAGCTAACTATAAATCGCACGCCTGCAATGCACTGCTGATGACGTCACATATTACATCACTCATGACATGGTCAGTGACATCACTCATGACATCACTGATGACATCTCAAATGACATCACTGATGACATCACTGATGACATCACTGATGACATCACTGATGGCATCATCCTTGTGATAGAGTGGCAGACCTCCTCTCACCCTAATATAACCTTTGATACACATTCAAAAATAGAGACTAAAATTTTCAAAACAATGGACATACCAATACCAGTTACAACAACCTATTCAGTAATTCTAAGATCCACATACACATCCACTCATTCACCAACAGTCCTATACAGTCACTCATACATGTACTCACTCATCATATGTACTCATACACCTATACATCCTGTTACACAATGCCACTCATCCATAGAGTTACTCACACACATAGTCACTCATGCTAATAAAGAATCAAACATACATTTACTTGCATATACAGTTATACACACACCACCACACTTACTTCTACGGAAACTTACACATACTTAGTCTTTTAAACAATCACTTATAGAAACACATACTTATTCATACAGGAACTCTTTCAATCTCTCACTCTCACATATACTCCCTTATATACACCAATAGTCACACATACTAGTTTAAAACATATGTAGTTACTCATAAAGACACTATTGAGACAGTCATTCACTCACTAACACACCCACACACACTCATCCACCCATACAGTCCTGCACACATGCTGTCTTCAACACATACAAACAGTGAGTCACTCATTCATGCACCTATGCACTACGTAATACCCCCCACCGAACCATGCAGACACTCAGACTGATACTCAAAAAACCAACTAATAACCTATATAGACACCCATGTAGCTACTCACCAACCCATGCAGCCACTTATACACAAAGTGAGAGACTGATACAGATATTTACATATTTAAACATTACTCACTAAGCCATGTATTCACTATGATACACTTAATCAGTCAGTTACACAATCAATTTTTCAAAAACAAATCATCCATTTAGACACTTATGTACCCATTTATTCTTCCATCGACCTTGAGATATACATATATAAAACATATTTAATTTACAGAAAAACACACATTCACTGGATGATTTCATCAGTGATGTCATCAGTGATGTCATTTGAGATGTCATCAGTGATGTCATGAGTGATGTCACTGACCATGTCATGAGTGATGTAATATGTGACGTCATCAGCAGTGCATTGCGGGCGCGCGAGTTATAGTTAGCTGAACTAACTAGAACGGGGGAATTTCAATGGTTTTGTACAAGTGAAAAGTCCAGCTAACTATAACACCCCTGAAACCTATGGTTTTTTAAGTGAATTTCTGAGGTTTTTTAAATGCTAATTCCTAACTATAACGTGCCTGAAACCTATGGTTTTTTTTGTGAATATATATTATATATATATATATATATATATTCACTTAAAAAACCATAGGTTTCACACATGTTATAGTTAGCTGGGCATTACCCTCGTAAAAAACCAATGAAATTCCCCCGTTATAGTTAGTGCAGGCAACTATAACTCACGCGACCGCAATCCTCTGCTGATGACGTCAGATATTACATCACTGTATTTAGACACCTATTTACCCATGTCTTCTTCCATTAATCTTTAGCTATACATATATTACAAATATTTTTTTTTCAGAAAGACACATATGTCATCAGTGATGTAATATCTGACGTCATCAGCAGAGGATTGCGGTTGCGTGAGTTATAGTTGCCTGCACTAACTATAACGGGGGAATTTCAATGGTTTTTCATGAGTGAAATGTCCAGCTAACTATAACATGTGTGAAACCTATGGTTTTTTAAGTGAATTTGCAAGATTTTTTAAATGCTAATTCCTAACTATAACGTGTGTGAAACCTATGGTTTTTTCAGTGAATTTGTACGGTTTTTAAGTGCTAAGTTATGTATTTATTTATTTTTTTAAGGTTTTTCACCGTGCGCGTACCGCACCGTGCGTGCGCTGTGGGTGTGCGGTGCGCACCGCGCACCCACGTTACGCAGTTCGCGGAATTTTTCCGTTTCTACCGTACGCACACGCTACGCCCACTCCGTGATTTTTTGAAAAAAAATTAAAAGAAATTTTGGCCCTTGGGGGTCCTTCTGGGACCCCCTGACAAAGGCTAGGGGGTCAGAAACTGTCCACCCTGCCCCCTTTTCACGTTCTCCACCTTTGTTTTTCACCCCCTCAGACTGCGAGAGACAAAATGGTGGCCGACACTTCCTGGTTTCGACCGATTCGAATGTTTACTAAGATCTAACAACCAATCAGAATCGCGCACGGCAGCGTGCGGTACGTTTTACCGTACGCGTGCCTATAGATATATATATGCTTTTAATTGCTATTTTCTCAGGAAATACTGAACAGATTTACACCAGACCTGCAAAAGGCACATCCCTGACCTGAGGACTACCTCTCTGCCAAATTTCAAGTAATTCTGTTCAGCCGTTCGGGCTGTAGCTTGGACTAAAGGTCCTACGGAAAAATGCATGGGGAAAACGCGTTTTGGGACCCCCCCTTTTTCTCAGCCCCCACTTGACGAATTCACCCGAGACTTTCAGGGAAGGAGCGGAGCGGAGCGCCCCACCTATTTTGAAACTTTCACGAGGATTCGTCAATCGGCGCTAAAGTTATTCCAAATAGAATGTTTCGGATTTCCTATGGAAACACGATCCTAACTATACTATCTACTGGCGACCGCCAGTAGATAATATATATATATATATATATATATATATATATATATATCGAGCACGATCCAGCATAAATCCGTTAAACGAAAGAGCAGGAACGGACCACCACACAGCCAAGTATTCTTTTGAATTTCAGTGCTTTATTCCATATTTTCAGCCAGCATGACGCGTTTCGACCGGGAAACCCGGTCTTGATCACATGACATGCCCCGATCACCTACGTGTTTAAATACAGGTGTAATTGAACATTGGCCCCTCCCAGAAGTAAATAGGGACAACAGACTATACTCTCAAGTCATTTTAGTTACATAGTCATTGTTATATGTACATCTCTAATCCAATATCTATATTTTGCAATTTGCAGGAGTAGATGTGTGAATACAGACAATTATAAGTATAATTATACACACAATGATTTTTAAATATATTAAAAAACTTTAAAATGTTAAAATTTTCAAAATATTAAAAATTCAAAGTTCTGGTGGGCAAGTGCCCATAATCCAACATATATATATTTTTTGTTGAATCAGACAAATAGCATGAATATGCATATTAGAGCCAATGTAAACATAATAACAGTTAAGTTTAATGGGCGAGTGCCCAATATTTAACATATGTGTCCTTGTCTGTACTCAGGAAGGGGAACATGTGTATTTATATACCTGCATTTTCTTTCGTATTTACTTTTCTGATATAAAGTGCCCAGTGCAAAAACCAAAAAATCATCTAAATATAACACACTAAGAGTTTCTCAATAGGGGTTTAGCATTAATACTAAGTTAACTGTGATTAAATTTATACCTGATTATTACAGCGAAAATCATGTCTACTGTTCAGTTTCGCTAATTCTTTTAAGAGCTTCTTAACAGTACAATGCATGAAAATGGTAAATAAATAAGGATAAAAAATCGTGTGCAAATAGCAATTAACAAAGCCACCCACCTCATAAATACCAGATAAAAACCAGTAAAAACAGGTAAAACTAGTTAAGATCTAATAAAATGAAGATCGTAGCTTATATAAAAACCTTCTTACACGATTAAAACATCAATCCTAAAAACCATTATCACAAAATAAATATTAATAGACTTAAATTTCATTGATCAAATCATTTGCAGCAAGTTTAAGATACAACGTTAAAAGATGAAATTATCTGCCCTCTCATGAAGTTCATTAAATGAAATTGTACAAATAACCCTCCATAGTTTAACTATAAAAAGTTGTGCAAATCTTCCCCAGTGTTTAAACCGTTTGGCATTTTAGTATCTAATTGTACTATATACTGGCTTTCTAATCTGCGTAGTTGTTTTTCTCTGTCGCCACCCCTGATGGATTTAGGTACGGCATCTATGACAAAATATTTGAGGTCATTTAAATTGTTTTGATGCATTAGTTTAAAATGTCGAGCCACCGGGTAGTTGGAATCAGAGTTGACAATAGCCCGTAAATGCTGAAGAATGCGGTTAAAAACTTGAAGTTTTGTACTGCCCACATATTTTAGTTCACAAGTACATTCCAGAACGTAGACCGCATAGTCAGTTTTACATGTGAACTGCCCTTTAATTTTGCATGTGTTTGTAGAGAAAGCGTCTAAAAACTCTGTTTTATTAGTGCCAAATTTACAAGCCCTACATGAGCTACACTTGTAAAAACCTGTCTTATTCGTTAGCCAGTTCGTCTTTTCTTTTTGTATTTCTGGACTAGTTTTTACAAGTGCATCCCTCATAGAGGGTGCTCTTCTAAATGTGATAGATGGTGAGTCCTGTATCTCTGATGATAACGAAATGTCAGACTTTAAAATAGGCCAATTTCTTGTAATGATGCCTCTGAATCGTTTGTGATGACAACTATACATGGTTATTAGTCTGACTACTGATTTTTCTTTTTTATTTGGTTCATCATTGGTGCTCAGAGGAATCACATCTTTGTCAATATTTGTTGTTGTGTCTGGAGGGCTTTGTATTTTGGCTAAAGCAGTTTTAAGATCATGCATTTTGTAACCTCTTGCTAAGAATCTCTCTACTGATTCATTAAGGCAAATAGTTAAATCTTGTTCATTGCTGCAAATTCTTTTAATTCTAAGAAATTCCCCATAAGGAATACTTTTGATCAAATGTCCAGGGTGGGTGCTGCTAGCATGGAGGATCGAGTTCCCAGCAGTTGTTTTTCTATGGAGTGTTGTATTAATGATATTGTTAGTAATATATATCTCAACATCCAGAAACTCAACTCTCTCTTTGCTAATGTTTGCTGTAAATTCCAGGTTAAGATTGTTGATATTAATAATGTCAACAAATTCTTGTGCTGATTCAGTGGTGCCATGCCATATTATGCAGACATCATCTATGAATCGCCACCATCTTACTATGTTTGATATGTCTGAGTTTGTCAGGATGTGTTTTAAGACATGCTCCTCCCACCAGCCTACATGCAAACATGCATAGCTGGGGGAGAAGCATGCTCCCATCGCCACGCCCCGTAGTTGTTGATAAACTTCTTTGTTGAACAAAAAGTAATTGTTATTGAGGCATATATGTATCATAGTCAATAACATTTTGTTATGTTCATTGAATTTTACATCCCTGCTATCGAGATATTGTTTTGTGGCTTTAAGGCCATCTTCATGATTGATGCTGGTATAAAGGGAGCATATATCCATCACAATAAAACAATATTCGCTGTTCCATGTAATCTCCCTAAGTTTGGTTAAAAAATGACCAGTATCCTTTATATATGAAGGAAGCAATTCCACAAAATCTCTAAGAAAAAAATCAACATACTTGGACATAGTTTCTAGTAGTCCACGTTGGGCAGATATTATAGGTCGCCCAGGTACCGGGGTTATTTGTTTATGTACTTTAGGTATGAAGTACAGCGTCGGGGTACATGGGTGATCAGTTTTCAGAAAATTATATTCTTCTTTGCTAATAAGACCCATTCTTTTCCACTGTGCTAATTCCCTAAAGACCAGATCTTTTACTGCTCTTAATTCAGAAAAAGTTGCCTTCCTATAACATAATGGATCCCCAAGATGTCTATAGGCTTCTTTAATATAGGCATCACGTGGCCAGAGCACAATATTGCCCCCTTTATCCGCATTTTTCACAATTATGTTGTTTTGCTTGTTGATTTTCTTAATTAATCTCGAATATTGTTGTTCATTATAACTTCTGTGTTTATTTTCACATGATATATTTCTGTTCAACGTTTTTAATTCATCAACAACACAGTCACTGAAAATGTCTATAGCATCCCGTGGCATAATTGGAATGAAAGTTGATGGGGAACGGAAAGGGCTGGTGGCTGGGCTGGTACTGTTAATCCCCATTTCACGAAGCTCCTCCTGTGTGTTTCCCACTGTTTCATCTGCATGGCCTGCTAATGAATAGACATTTCTCAACATAGGCACATCTGATACCTGGAATTGATTACTCGGTTGAGTCTCAATATTGATCGCTGTAGCTGTGTTGGTTGCTCTTTTAAGTTTGTGAAATTTTACAAGTTTCAGTTTACGTATAAATTTAAAAACATCAATTCGCGATTGTACATACTTAAATCCTGATTTGGGGCAGAATGAAAGTCCTAAGGCCAGGAGTTGAATTTCTGCCTTGTCGAGGTTCAAGTCAGTCAGGTTAATTACAGTGTTTTTGTTTTCTTGATTTTCTTTATTTTCTTTATTTTCTTTGTTGCTTACTTCTGGAGAGGTCTCCCCCTTCCTCTTTTGCCTCTCCAATTGCCTCTTCCGCTTGCGCCTCTCATTGCGGCGCTTGTTTCGTTTAATCCTTTTTGTTTCTGTTGTATCCTGGGCCTTAGGGTATTTTTTCGGTCCTCTATGATAAACCCCAATTCTTCAGATGGGGTAAAACTGGCAGAGTTGGTTATTCCTTCATTTGAAAGACTGCCTTCATCTGATTCACCACTGCTTACCAGAGAACTTGCATCTGTATCAGTCAAAACTATAGCATTGTCGTCATTTTGTGTTTGGGTTATTGGTGCTTTTTGACCCAAAGCTTGTTTTTTCACAGTTTCAAACTTTCTGGAGAAAGTGAATATTTTTCCCATCTCATAATCCTTCTTGTCCCTCGCGAATTTGAAAATTTTTCGCTCCTTGATGACAGTCTCATGTTTATCTAAACGTTTCTTAATGTCCTCTTTTCCTTTTTTGATAACATCTTGTTGATCCATGGTTTCAAGTTCCTGATTAAGTTTATCTATTTGTTTGACTATTTCCGCTCTGTCAATTTCCGCGTACTTTATTAGTATGCATACCATGTTCATTGATGCATCAAGATTGTTTGTGGCCCATTCTTGTAGCATCAGGGGGTTGGGGTTTTCAAACGATGGTGCAATTAGGACCCGCAACCCCCTTGGAACTCTTCCTGCCTCTTTGTACTTCTGCATATATATATTCAAAACCACAGGTTGCCCAAGTTGGAAAAGCCGCACATGAGGGGGTTTACACACAGCTTGCTGCCGGTAGCAGAACGACAGCATGTCAAGCCCCATTCCATTCTCGTGCCAAACGCGTTTCGGGCGTCGTCCCGCCCTTGATCACTGGCTAAGCAAATGAAGGATCCGGCATATTCAGACACACCTGTTTTTATTTTAAATTTATGTCCCACCCACATAGGTAGTAGCTAGGCATTATGGTCAATGTAGTGCAAGCTACAGGAACTTCAGGGTGCCTCAGCCATGATCGGTGCCAAAATCCTTGCAAAAGTTCAAATGTCAAACCCAAGTGGGTGAAAGGAGGCCAAAACATCACCATCACGATGCCAATATATGCCAGCAGCTCAGGCCCCCCTCATTCTGATCGCCGCTCTCGTTGCTTGAGCAGCACAGATCCGCCAGAAGCAGCAGCGGGGCTTTTCCGCGACCCGGCGAGCCGCAAAATTTTCAAAACCACAGGTTGCCCAAGTTGGAAAAGCCGCACATGAGGGGGTTTACACACAGCTTGCTGCCGGTAGCAGAACGACAGCATGTCAAGCCCCATTGCAAGGATTTTGGCACCGATCATGGCTGAGGCACCCTGAAGTTCCTGTAGCTTGCACTACATTGACCATAATGCCTAGCTACTACCTATGTGGGTGGGACATAAATTTAAAATAAAAACAGGTGTGTCTGAATATGCCGGATCCTTCATTTGCTTAGCCAGTGATCAAGGGCGGGACGACGCCCGAAACGCGTTTGGCACGAGAATGGAATGGGGCTTGACATGCTGTCGTTCTGCTACCGGCAGCAAGCTGTGTGTAAACCCCCTCATGTGCGGCTTTTCCAACTTGGGCAACCTGTGGTTTTGAAGATATATATATATATATATATATATATATATATATATATATTCACTGAAAAAACCATAGGTTTCACACATGTTATAGTTAGCTGTACATTTCACTCGTAAAAAACCAATGAAATTCCCGCGTTATAGTTAGTGCAGGCAACTATAACTCACGCGACCGCAATCCTCTGCTGATGCTAATACTGTATTTCGACACTTATTTGCCCATGTCTTCTTCCATTAAATTTTAGCTATACATATATTACAAATATTTTTTTTTCATAAAGACACATGTCATCAGCAGAAGATTGCGGTCGCGTGAGTTATAGTTGCCTGCACTAACTATAACGCGGGAATTTCATTGGTTTTTTACGAGTGGAATGTACAGCTAACTATAACATGTGTGAAACTTATGGTTTTTTCAGTGAATTTGCAAGGTTTTTTAAATGCTAATTCCTAACTATAACGTGTGTGAAACCTATGGTTTTTTCAGTGAATTTGTACGGTTTTTTAAACGCTAAGTTACTTTACGCCATTCGTGGCGTGCGCGCCCAGTTAACGCAGTTCATTCCGTGCGCGCACAGTGAGCACGCACCGCGCGCCCACTTTACGCAGTTAGTGCCGTGCACGCACGGTGGTCACGCGGTGCGCTGCGCGCACCGCGTGCCCACGTTAAGCGGGATGGGCCATGTACGCACGATGCGCTTCGCGCACCGTGCGCACATGGGGGACATATTATGCGCATCTTTGTGAAATGTATTCTTTGTTAAATTCATAGCTGTAATATGCCATGCACAAATGGTGCCCTTCGGGCAACATTTGCACAAGGGGTGAGGAGAATGTGGATAATTTTTTTTTTTATAAATTTTTACCGTACGCGTACGGTAAGCGTAATCGGCGATTTTCCGAAAAAAAAAATTTTTTTTTTTGGGCTTGGGGGTGGTTTGGGGACCCCTGTATCAATGCTGGGTGGTTAGGATCTCATGAAACTGCCTCTTTACACATTTTTGGGGTTCGTTTTTGCTGCCCAACTCAGGGAGCGAGAGAGAAAATGGCGGCCACCGCTTCCTGGTTTCGACCGATTCGAATGTTTACTAAGAGCTAAGAGCCAAGAGCCAATCAAAATCGCGCTCGCGCACGCCACCGTACGCGTACGGTAAGCGCACCGTAAGCGCACCGTAAGCTGGCTCATATATATATTGATTTAAAGGCTATTTTCTCAGAATCTACTGAACAGATTTACACCAAACCTACAAAAGGCACTTCCTTGACCTGAGGACTACCTCTCTGCCAAATTTCAAGTAATTCTGTTCAGCCGTTCGGGCTGTAGCTGTGTCTAAAGGTCCTATGGAAAAATGCATGGGAAAAACGCGTTTTGGGACCCCCCTTTTATCTCAGCCCCCGCTTCACGAATCCCCCCGAGACTTTCAGGGTAGGAGCGGAGCGTAGCGCCCCACCTATTTTGAAAAATTCGCAAGGATTCGTCGACCGGCGCCAAAGTTATTCAAAATAGAATGTTGCGGATTTCCTATGGAAACGTGGTCCTAACTATAACTACCTACTGGCGACCGCCAGTAGGTAATATATATATATATATATATCTGCAATTTTGACAGCATTGACCTGCGTAGCAGATGGGAAGAAAGGCTTGCGATCGCAGTGTGTCCTACTGACTAAATCTATCTGGCTGGAAGACGGACACATGAGGGAGTCACTGCAGCCCTACCCATTGACCTCGAACTACGACCATAAGCATAAAGTCGTTCGTGAGGCACCAAAGCATCAGCTACATCACACAAGGGAATTTTTTTATTTTTTAAAAGTACAGGGTGATTAAGTGATTTGCCCAGAATCACAGGATGTTGAGACGACGCCGAGAATCAAACCTTGTTCCCAAGACCCAAAATTGGCAGCTCTGGCCATTATGCCACATCCTCTCCCAGCACAGGAAGCCTCCGTACCAAACATTCCTGTCTGCAAGGCAGCTTTTTGTGTCCCAAGGACACAAGTAACAGCCCTTTGATTGTAAAAATACTGCCCAGGTGGCTGGTGAGAAGCACGACGGAGATACTCTGAATGGGATTCCCTCATTTTGAACGAGTGGCATGCCAACGTGCAGCACCACAGAGAGGAGCAAAGACATATGTAACACTGAGAAGCAACGCCCTTCCTTGCATCACCGCCAGCATGGCAGATGCCAACATCTATGATAATCTCAGCTGGATTAATACAATTATTTAGAATATGCAAATGTAGAGTACAAAATTACACCAAAGTCGTCCATCTCATCTAACAAAAAACAAGCATTGGCATAGCCACTAGGTCTCGCTTTTAGGACTTTATAAGTATTTAGTTAAGCTGCACAATATCCTTGGTGCAACAACATCATCTGTTGCATGGCCAAAAATTTATAAGGTCCAAAAGGCGAGACCTATTGGCTATGCCAATGCTTGTTTTGGCAGCACAACTGTTTGCAAGAGATCTTGTTATCAATTCTTTAAAATATAGATAGTGGTGCTTTGGATCCTCCCTTAGGAATATTACTTTCTCATCTCACACTATTAGCTGCTTGGTGCATCGTTCTCCATCCTATAGATATCTTGCTTTGCCTTACACGAAGGACTATTATACCTCAGAAAATACTCTCGATCATCACTCAATCAATTCAATTCTTTCTTACATGTATTTGAAAGAAAAAGCAATAATTTTTTACTCCAATGATATTTTTATTGGGACTCAAATGTGAGGCAATAACACCACCACCTCTGCTACCACCATTATATAAGACCACACCAACACCATAATATAATGCAAATAGCAACATGGATAACGGCCCCTTGAAACAGTGGGTAGTATTAGGGTGACGGTCTGTCTCCTGTCTACATAGGGCTGGGGTCAGGTCCCTGCTTGGCACATGCCTGGTATGATGCTAGAGGAGTACGTGGGAGCTTTTTTCACTGTTGAATCTGCTCTGTTTCTTTTTCTCATAGCTAGCACAGCTTTAGGGCACCCAAAAAGTGCCTCTCAATGGTTTCAGTCGACCCTCTCTAAAAACTGGGACATGAGCCAAAATTCCCAAAATCTGCAGGGACAGCTAGTGAAAACCCGGGACTGTCCCCGTAAATCCGGGACACATGATCACCCAATTTCAAGAACCGATGTACTACCTATCATTACGTTTTTAGAACAGCACTGACTTTACGGGAAGTAATCCTTATTCTGCAAATGTATTCATGCTGGTCGGAGGTTTAGGCTCACAGTTTACCAGCATAGGCCTTGGGGCTGAAGCCCTGGTCTCACATTGTGCAGCCCCTTTCTTCAGCCTTGTGTTGGGGAGGTGATTCCTACGCGTTGGCGCTCAAGCCTGTCCAAAAGCTTTGCAGTACAGGCCCGGGCCCAGCATCTAGACCCCCCCCTCCCCTTCACCGGGACGGGAGTTATGTGGGCACGCAGCGGGAGTAGGGTAGGAGCTGCGCTTCGTCGGGGGCATGTTTTGCGGCTGGCATGCTAGAGAGTGGGGGCAGAGTTCGGGCCCTCAGGCTAACTCACCGCATGTCCTCTCGGTTTTCACCCGTGCAGGCCGGTTTTCTGCGGAGGCGGGAGAGAGGTCAGGGGGCGCGCCCGCAACTTCTTGCTGACCACGGGTTGTTCAGCGCAGCCATTGCTAGTGCGGAGGCAGGCTCCGCCCACATTCCAGGAGGCGGGCCCCCAGCCTGCATCGGACTCAGCGCGGAGTGCGTATGATGTGAGCAGATCGGCGGGTTGCTGCTTTCAAAAGAGACTTCCTTTTGCTACTTGCAATTTGTAACTTGGAGTCCCGATATGGAATAGTGAGCTATTGACTTTCATCCTGGACCTGCATACACACTGCAAAGTATACATTATTAGAGCATTGATTAATGTTGCAAAAAGGGTTAAGTTGGCTGTGGCGCTGTGGCGGTTAGGAGAAGTGGGTTGAGCTATCTCACAGGCCTCCTGGTGGCGGATTCCGGTCTAGTCCGGCAAGTCCAGTGCCTGGCAGCACTTCCCCGCCCCCTCTGCCCGCCACTAACTTGGGGCAAGCTTTGTCTGGGTCCCTGGTCCCGGAAACAATGGGGGAAAATTAATGTCCTGGGGGGGGGGGAAGCTTACCAGGCTCTTCCGCGGCCCACGTAGGTGTCAGGAGCTTGCACTTCCGTCCGGCAGCGGATTTGGCCCCATGGCCAGAGTCACTGTAGTGGGTCCACAGGAGCAGAGGGAACGGGTTCAGGTCTCAGGCATCAGCTTCTTTAGATTACTCGGGGCGAACCACAAGTTATATCCTTCATAGCACTACTCCGGTAAACCCCTGCTGCATGTGCGGCCTAGCGGGTGCCCGAGGCCCTTCTACCTCTGTGCTGGCTCTCCCCCTTTACTCCTGGGTAAGCGCGGCCTGGGATGCGGGCCTTCTCCTGAATATCTAGCGTTTTAGCTCCCTGCGATGCCCTGCGGCCCATGATGTCCAGACAGTAATTTTACTTTTGGGGCATATAGCGCTGCTGCACCCTCGTGAGCGGGGTACCTGGGAGGCTGCACACTGGTAAACTGTATTAGTGAATCCATGGTCAGTCGCGACCAGTGCAGCTGCAACGTCATGTGCTGGGTAATGAACTATCAATTGGTGAGTACTTGGCGTGGTTTGTTCGTTCTGCCGGTTAGAGCGGACCTCCGGGGGCGGTTGATGGTGAACAGCGCAGCTGCACCAGCAGTGTATTTCGCTATCCGTGCTTATCCAAAGGCTCCGGTGGCTTCCTTGGTGTGGGGATGTGACAGACAATCATAACTGGCCGATGTTAATGAGGCGAGGGGACAGCAGCTGATGGCGATTGGCGCAGCTGCACCGTCGTTTGGATGGTTAGTTTGTCCCATCGCTCGTGACTTGATTTGGTGTTGCTGCCGGTGCACAGTGCAGGTGCACGCCCCACTGGTCGATATTAGTGAACTGTGAGCAGCTGAGGGCAAGTAGTGTATGCCCACTAATTTCCCTCTGCACTGTGTCAGCGCCTTGAGACCCTCATGGGTCAATCCTGATTGATAGTCAGGAATGTTTTGACTGCGGGTCGTGTAGTGCGAGGATGGGGCGTAGGGCGCGTAACCTATCAGAGATCACAGTGGAATTCGGCAGTGGCCGTCCCTGTTGCAGACTCAGTCAATTGACCTTCCCTCTTAATCTACTTGGGTGGCATGGGCCTAGCAGTGGTCAGTGTCCCCCCTCTGGAATTCGCATTGTAGCAAGGATAGACGAAGATCCATTTTGCCTCGCCGGTTTTCGCAGCGCTTAAGCTGGGCCGATGGTTTCTAGCGCTTGGCAACGGGCACCTGCGCCTATGACTGTTGCCGCGGCGTGGCACTGTTTGTGTGGTTGTTTGTGTACTTGAAGTCACTCTGACTTTTCTGCCACCACATGTGGTAACCAAGTACTTGGGCCTAAGCTTGTAGCCTGTGACCGACGCTCACAATTTCTTCTATTTCCCCACAGTCCCACCCGATATTGGTGGGCTTATGGGATCGGCCCCTCAGATCCTGTGAGCAGCATGCATAAGGGATCCTATCCCTGAAAGCAGACCGCAACAAATAAAGCAAATCAAAGCCGACACGCTGTACACAAATTGGCAACAGGCAGTGGTCAGGGGCCTTGCACCGGGGTACGTCCATGGGGTTGGTTATCGGCAATTTTATAATGCGCAGATTTGACCCAAAGGCATCAGTGTTGCAGTATTTTATCAAAGCTGCGTGCGTGTTTGTTGAGTAAGTTTGATGTTAAGTTATCGTAACAAATGCGGAGGATCGGCTGGCGATGCAGAGGGGACTGGTCAATCAATCAATCGCATTTATAAAGCGCGCTACTCACCCATCAAGGGTCTCAAGGCGCTGGGAGGCGGGGGGGGGGGGGTCAGTGCTCGAAGAGCACTGGTGGTGCCTGGGCGCACATTGATTAATACTTCCTCCCTGTTGGCTATGCACAGCCATGTTCAGGATGCTTGGGGGGGCTCTGGTGCATTTTAACACTGCATTTTAGAAGGTTGAGGTCAGGAGAGCATTCTCGTGCACAACAGCACATGCAGTAGTATATTCAGTTGCCCTTGGCAGAAACTTATTTGTGGGCTCCTGTGGGAACAGCTTTGAATTTGATACAGTCCAGCTCTTTCATGCCCACTTCGGGAAGAGTTACTGATGGTGCACGGGCATACCCTTCCAATTTCTAAATGCGTTTCCATTCAATATTCGGGGATGGTGACGTGTTTGCAATACAGTAACACAGCAGCAGCTCACTGATAGTTATGAAATAATAGGTGTCTCTACCAACTAGCATATAGGAGGTTCTGTTTGGATCTAAAAGAACCTTTTAGCGATGTGTTAGGGTGGAACACATGGATCAAGCGGCGCATGGTGAAGCTTTGCAGGGAGGCATACTGGGCTCGGTAATCGGAGCACTGTGGGTCGGTAGTGCGACTGTTGGTGTTAGTTTTGCTCTCACAGGTTGAGAAGAATAAAAAGACTTGTACTTGGTGGGCGCCAATTTGATAAGGGACTGTGTTCTTCGCAAGCACAGGTGCCACCTGTCCAGAATCGTTGCATTTTCAGTTTACTACTACACCAAGCCATATTGGGTCTGTTCACCTGGTTGTTGTCCTGTGCTCAAGAGGGGCAGATTTCGGGACTCTCGTCCCCGGGTAGGGGAGGGCAGTGCTCTCTCTAGGTGCAGCTGCCGCTTTGGGGGGCCGTGTAGAGCAGCTTGATGATGGCACCATGGGTCAGTGAGTGGCGTGCTCGGTATGAGGCGAAGCCGGCACGAGCCGGTTCCCCCCTCAGCGCAAGGGTGTACATTGCGCAAGGCCTGTAGTTTGATTGCACCCATCTCCTGTACTTACGGTGCCAGGCTGTTCAAGCTGACTGTGTATAGTTGTGATACTCTGCCCCATCGGGGCTACGTCAGTCTTTACCATACCAGGCACTTTGACTCTACCTATTTAATCTCAATGGACACATGTTGGCACGTAATGGCCATGTAGGCGATGCATATGTACTAGTGGTTAATTACATGTATCAAGTGGCAAATTAACTCAAGTATATGATACTAGCAGACTATGTGTATGTATCCACTTTAATAAGGCTCGTGGGAGTGTATTACGTAACCAAGTGCAGCCAGCAGAGTTGTTTTCATTAGCTATTGTCGAATCCCGTTCACCTGCTGTGCGAAGATATACCTGGACACGCTAAACATTGCGACCCATAGGCAAAGCCTCCGAATTTTCCACAGCAGCAAACCTCGTGTTGCCAGGGGTTTCTAATTTTGATATTCATCGGTAGACTGCAGCACGGTTGGTATTCGCCGTGCTGCTCAGAACCCGTCAGTAACAGGTGCTTGAACTCAGAACCGACAGAGTTATCCTTGCCCACATTAACTTAGATGTCATATCAGCTACCCAGCGGATATGTATCTGTAGAGCGAGTACACAGGATTGTGGGCGTTATTGATGCTCAAGTTAAATTCTTAAGGAGGCTGTCGTTTACCAGCCAAGGGGGGGTGGGTACAAATTGTTCACTTCCCCCCGTATGTTTATCGGGTGGCCCCCGGCATGTTTATCAGGTGGCCCTTCAGGGCGAGGGTTTCCTTATTCCGTTTAGATGACGGTAGATTGTTGGAGGGGTCCCCAGGCCAAGAGGTATCATACCACACCTCTATCACAAACGGATGAAAGGCAACTAGTCCTTTA
This sequence comes from Triturus cristatus, assembly GCF_964204655.1. NCBI lineage: Eukaryota > Metazoa > Chordata > Amphibia > Caudata > Salamandridae > Triturus > Triturus cristatus. The sequence continues at coordinate 1,481,715,850 of NC_140591.1, read as the reverse complement.
GGATCCCTCTCTTATTTTGTACTCTGTCAAAATAGTGGACAAAGTTACACCCGATATGCCAGGCAACAAAGCCAATTGGGGGCTAGTAGTACTAGCTTACAGGTATATGAATTTTTGATACACCTGGACACTGGCCACCAGCTCAACTGTGCATCATTCTCCTTCAAGAGAGCAGGCATTCTTTGAGGCCCTCTTCCATCGAAGGCGTACATTTAATTTGATGACACTTCTTGATCTGATATATTAGTACGGATTAGGGGCAGAGTAGGCGGACAGCGGTTGTGGCTTGCCACACAAATCATAGCAGGGCACACATGGGAAGATGCATGATAGACATACAGTCACACATACCAGAGGGACACCATTCATTTGCTCGATACAATTCAACAGAATTGCCTGCACAAATGTCTGGTCGATGCAGCAGAGCAGGTGCACTCTACTCAAGGGCATACTACCAGTTGCTCATGTGAGACAAAAACACCTGCACTATAGCCAGTGAGCCAGGTATTTGCAGACGTTGCCATCTAACTAGTGGGTTGCGGTGCAATAAGCTGTGGGGAACATGGGGTCATAGCATAATTTGGATATAATGATTAAAGAATGATTGTTTTGGTGTACCCACTGCTCAATAAAGGGCAGGTATTCGTACATGTTGTTCCCCCTCCTATACGTCTGGTACTCTATGACACCAGTAATTAATGTCGCCTATCCCATAGCAGGATAGTCACCAAGGGGCGGACAGGCCATTGGCATGCCTTGCCAGGACAGGGATAGCCACTCACACTATCTGGAGCCGCTAGGGAGGATATATGTTGGAAACACAGACTGGGGTGCGCTGGGCCCATAAACCCCTCACCAAAGTTGCGAGGGGCATCATGCTGTCAGGTGTCTTTGAGGGATGGGCAAGGGCATTAGTTCGTGACAAGGCATTTGCAGGGATGCAGAAGGGTCCCAGCGGATCCACCAAAGGGACTGCAGCGAAGCACGTGACACAGAACCTGGTAGTCTGACACCACTACTGGTGTAAGTATCAAGGGTCACAGGTGGATAGCAGGGACTGGGCATCTGTGACCGGTTGAAGGTTTAGCAAGCAGGGTGGGCTGAGTAAGTTGTCAGTCCACGAAAGGGTGCAGTGTCTAATAACGGGTACCATTCACATATTCCCTCAAACCTGTTTTGACACCATTACTATGTTCACCAGGGAGCAAGCCAAAAGAACTGTAAAATTGTCTGGTCAGTGGGGCGAAGTAATGCACCCTAGAAGAAGACCACGAAGACCACAATGTGCAAATTAGCAACCATTTGGGGACAGGTGAACTTTTGTGGTCTGAAATCACCCCCAGCTCCCGTGGCAGGGAGCTCGGTTGGGGGAGGCGATGGAGCCTGCGCGCAGAAGGGACATCTGCACTATGCGTTTATTCACTGAGCAGAGAGGATAAGGCTTCCTTAGACATGGGTTGCTACATGCCAAATTCACAGGGTGCTTTGAGGACAATGAGGAACATCTGTCCAGTTTAGCATGGAGCTGTTCTTGCTGGATAGGGGGAGAGGCACCATAAATAGCTAAAGATAAGGCTGCTACTTAAGGCAAAAGGATACTGCTTCAAAACATTAAGGCCACATTTTGCAAATTAAGCAACCAGTTAGGGACATGTGAACTGTGGAGGTCAGAGATCACTCCCCGTCTCCTGTGGCAGGGAGCCCGATCTGGGAAGGCTATGGAGGCTGCGCGCAGGAGAGTCAGTTGTGCGATGCGTAATTTCAACAAACAAATGGGGTTTGGATTCCTAAGACATGGTTTGCTTCATGCTAAATCTAAATCCGCAGGGTGTTTCGAGGACGATGGGGTACATCTCTCCAGAATAGGCATGGACTTGTTCCTCCAGGACCTAGGGGAGGCCCTGGAAATAGCGGGATGTAAGTAGGAGCGCCGGCCTTGGTGGGGGGCCCTGGCTGCAACAGTCGCCACACCCAGGGCTGTGGCGGAGTTACATGGCGATCCAGAGGCGGAAAGGTACTCAGCGGTACCCTCTTCAGGAGCACAAAGGGTGCTGAGGCTGAATATCCCCAGGAAGTCTGTGCGGTGGACCCTGGGGCGCCCCATCTGTCCTACGGGCGGTTGGAAACCTGTACAACCGGGGGTCGCTTGAACGCTCCGCCCCTCGTGGTGGGGGGGGCGTGAGTTATATGGTGGACCAATGTTTCACCGGGAGGGGCTATCCCCTCACCACAACCGCTGAGCACCGATTGGCTAAGACTACGATGCAAGTTGGCCCATCAGGTGGTAGGCCGCGAGGGGCGGCTTGCCTTTGGATCGCCTGTAAGATAACCCACCATGTTGGCATTATTTGGTATGCTAATAAACCTGCAGCAATTTTCTCCACCAAAAAGTTGTCTTGTCTGCTTATTTATGCTATCTGTATGTTGCTGCGGGAGGGCTGGTGAGTGTGGCCGATATTGGCACTAAGGGAACAGCAAGAGAGGGGAGGAGTAGGGAGGACCGCGCAGCTACTTAGAAGGGAGAGACACGAGGAGGAGGAGAGGTGCAGGAAAGAAATGGAGGTAGGGCAAGAGAGGGAACTCAGGAGAGACACAGAGGGAACTCGATGGGACGAGACAGCCTGGAAGGACTGAGAAAAAAAAAAAGAAAGACCCTTTCTGAAGAGACAGAGAAACTGGAAAACCGAGGAGAGAGGTGAAGTGCGTAGAAGAGAAGGCAGGGTTTAGAGCATTCTGCTACTGAACACTTTGCCAAGGAGTTTAACCGTGTGCGCAGCAAACGCTGAAAGACCCTTTTCTACAGCAGCATCGGGAGGGAGTTTGGGTGACTGCAGAGTCCGAGTACAGGCCCTCTGTTGTTGATGAATTAAACAGCGGTGCATCTGCAGGGCTGCTTGCAGGGCTTTCCCAAGTCCTTGGCCAGCTTGTAAGGGGAAAAAGATGCCTGGATCGTTCTGTTCTGAAAGGCTCGAGTATTCACGCGGTGAGCACAGAGGAACAAGCCGGGTAGATGTGTGCGCGAGCTAAACAGAAATTAAAAAAAAAAAAAAACACGCAAGTGGTTGGCGAAAAAAGCACATGTTTGAAGCAGCCATATCCAAAGCCCACTGTAAGTAAATTACAAACAGTGTATCTGTTTTACGTTAATTTTGCAGGAACAAAAGCTTTACACGGTCATGACCAAAGAGTGACTGACAGAAAGAGTTTGCATTTGTGTTAGGAGAAGGAATATGCTACTTACCAGTATGCATCTGTTCTTGGCATGTAGAGCTGCAGAGTTGTACACTTAGCATAGGTCGCCATCTGGTGTTGGGCCCGGATGTTTGCAGTTTGTTTTTCTTCTTGGACCGTCTTTGGAAGTCACGAGTTTGGTGACTCCTCCTTCGGTCCGTACTGCGCATGGGCTTCGGCTCCATCCTCAGATTGTTTTTCGCCAACAGGGAAATGATGGAGCGTAGTAATAACAGTGAGAAACCCATGTGTGTTGTATCTAAATAAGATGGACTGGAACGGATACAGGTAGCCGGGGAGGCGGGTGGGCGTGTACAACTCTGCAGCTCTACATGCCAAGAACAGATGCATACTGGTAAGTAGCATATTCCGTTCGAGGCATATGAGCTGCAGATTGTACACTTAGCATAGATTATATAGCAGTACCCAACCTTAGCGGCGACCACCGGTATCCGTTGCAGCTGTTTGAAAGAGTGTTTTTAGTACAGCCTGGCCCACCCTAGCTTGCTGCTGGGAATGCACATCTACACAGTAGTGTTTTGTGAATGTGTGCGGTGTAGACCATGTGGCTGCCTTGCATATGTCATCTAAGGGTATATTCCCTAGAAAAGCCATAGAAGCCCCTAACTTTCTTGTAGAGTGGGCTTTAGGGGGAACAGATAATGTTCTCTTTGCCTTCTGATAGCAAATTTGTATGCATTTTACAATCCACCTAGCTATCCCTGATTTTGAGATGGGGTTGCCTTTATGTGGTGGAGAAAAGGAAACGAACAACTGTTTGGTCTTCCTGAAGGGTTGCGTTCTTTGTATGTAATATAGCAACGCTCTTTTCACATCTAGTGTGTGTAAGGCCCTTTCCGCAACAGATTGGGGTTGCGAAAAGAAGACAGGTAATTCCACTGATTGATTGAGGTGGAAGGGGGTAATGACTTTGGGCAGGAACTTCGGATTAGTTCGAAGTATGACCTTGCTGTGATGCATTTGTATGTAAGGTTCCTGTATGGTGAACGCTTGTATTTCACCAACCCTTCTAAGGGAAGTGATAGCTACAAGGAAAGCTGTTTTCCAGGTGAGAAATTGTAGCTCACATTTGTGCATTGGTTCGAAGGGCGGACCCATTAGTCGTGTAAGGACCAAATTTAGATTCCATACAGGGGAGGGTGGTGCCCTGGGAGGAATTACTCGTTTGAGGCCTTCCATGAAGGCTTTAATAGCGGGCACTCTGAAGAGTGACAAATGCTGTCTGTTTTGTAGATAGGCAGCGATCGCTGCTAGGTGTAGGCGTATGGATGAATACGCCAGGTTACACCTGTGAAGATGGAGCAGATAGCATATGATGTGTTGTATGGATGCATCTAGAGGGTTGATTGTATTGTTACGGCAGTACATTACAAATCTTTTCCACTTTGCGGCATAGCATGCTCTAGTGGTAGGACGTCTGGCTTCCATGATGATGTTCATGCAATCAGGGGGAAGGTTAAGGTACCCGAATTCTAAGATTTCAGGAGCCAGATCGCCAGGTTGAGCTGAGCTGGGTCCGGGTGCCTGATTTCTCCATGGTTCTGGGTGAGGAGGCATGGGGAAAGGTGCAGTTTTTGATGTGGTACCACTGATAGTTGTAGTAGCGTGGTGTACCACGGCTGTCTGGCCCACGTCGGAGCTACCAGAATGAGTGTGAGGGAGTGCTGTTGTAGTTTCCTGACCACTAATGGAATTAGTGGGAGAGGTGGAAAGGCGTATGCAAATCTGCCTGACCAGTTCATCCATATCGCATTGCCCTTGGACAATGGGTGTGGGTATCTGGCGGCGAAGCTTGGGCATTTTTTGTTTTCGTGGGTGGCGAAGAGGTCTATTTGAGGATGCCCCCACTGTCGGAAGAATGGGTGAAGAACTTGTGGATGCAGTTCCCATTCGTGTAGTTGTTGAGTCTGTCTGCTGAGCAGATCTGCTATGGTGTTTTGTACGCCTGGAACATGTTGTGCCAGGAGAAAAATGTTTTGGGGAATTGCCCATCTCCATATGCTCTGGGCTAAGCGGGAGAGCTGGGGAGAGTGTGTCCCCCCCTGTTTCTGTATATAATACATCGCAGTCATGTTGTCTGTGCGAATGAGGACTGCTTTGCCTGAAATCTGCTTTTGGAAAGATTTTAGGGCTAGAAAGATCGCCAAAAGCTCCAGATGGTTGATGTGGAGCGTTTTTTGCTGTGGCGTCCATAGACCTTGCATTGTGAGGTGTAAGAGGTGCGCTCCCCAGCCGGAGAGCGATGCGTCCGCTGTTAGAGTCACTTGGGGAACCGGGTCCAGGAACGGCCGTCCCTTGGAAAGGTTTGTGGTGTTCCACCACTGCAGAGAGTGATGTGTGCGGCCGTCCACCAACACCAGATCCGTCAGCTGACCCTGGGCCTGGTTCCACTGTTGTGCTAGGCACTCCTGAAGTGGACGCATGTGGAGTCTTGCATGGGGCACTATGAAGATGCAAGACGCCATCATCCCTATGAGCTTCATAAACACTCTTGCTGGTAGAGAGTGTTGAGGAAGGAATATTTTGCGTAAGGCTAGAATGCTTGTGATTCTGGCTGAGTTTGGATAGGCAATACCTTTTGAGGTGTCTATGGTGGCCCCGAGATATTGCTTTGTGTGAGATGGTATGAGGTGGGACTTTTGGTAGTTCACCGTGAAGCCTAGCTGATGAAGCAGTTGGATGGTGCTGTTTGTATGTTGCACGCATTGGTGGTAGGACGCGGCTTTTATGAGCCAGTCGTCTAAGTAAGGGAAGACGTGAACATGTTGACGTCTGAGGTGTGCTGCTACTACTGCTAGGCATTTGGTAAACACCCGTGGTGCAGTGGTGACCCCGAAGGGGAGAACCTTGAATTGGTAATGTTGCCCGTCCACCACGAACCTGAGGTATTTTCTGTGAGAGGGGTGTATTGGAATGTGAAAGTACGCGTCTTTCAGATCCAGTGTTGTGAGAAAGTCTCCCTGGCAGAGGAGTGGGAGGACTTGTTGTAAGGTGACCATGTGAAAGTGGTCTGAATGTATGTAGGCATTTAGAGGCCGGAGATCCAGAATGGGTCTGAGGGTCTCGTCTTTCTTTGGGATTAAGAAATATAGGGAGTAGACCCCTAGATTTCGTTGATTGTCGGGTACCTGCTCTATGGCGTGTTTCTGGAGGAGCGAGAGTACCTCTTGTTTGAGCAGTGTGGAATGCTCTTGGGACATTGGACGGTGCCTTGGTGGGATATTGGGTGGGGTAGATGTTAGCTCGAGGCAGTACCCTGACCGAATGATTTGGGTCACCCATTTGTCCGATGTTATGGACTCCCATACGTGGATAAAATCTTGTAGTCTGCCCCCGACCGGAGTGGAATGGTCTGGGGGGAGCGAAGGGGAGTCATTGTGCGGGTGGGGTGGCAGAACGGGTATTGTTGGTTTTCCCCCTGCCCTTATTGTTGTTGCCTCTGTAACCACCTCTTTGGTTGCCCTTTGAAAAGGTATTTTGAGGAGGGGATTTGTAGGAGGTAGAGGCATTATCGGTGGAGGAGCCTCTACCTGTGCCACGAAAGGACGAGCGTCGAAAGGAACGCTTAGAGGCTTGGGTCTGGAGCGCTCCCATAGACTTCGCTGTGTCTGTATCTTTCTTCATTTTTTCGAGCGCTTCGTCTACCTTTGGGCCAAAGAGTGTTTGCTGGTCAAAGGTGTGATTAAGTATTGATGTCTGGACCTCAGGCTTGAACCCTGATATCCTGAGCCAGGCATGGCGGCGAAGCAGGACACTGGTGTTTATGGCTCTAGAAGCAGTGTCTGCTGCATCGAGGGCACACTTAATGGAGGTGTTTGTGATTAGTTTGCCCTCCTGTATCAGGTCATGAGCTTGGCGTTTGTATTTCTCTGGAAGGTGCTGCATAAGAGCCTCTAATTCATCATAGTGTGCTCTATCATATCGCGCAAGCAGTGCTTGTGTATTTGCAATGCGCCACATGTTTGCAGCCTGGTAGGCGGTGCGTTTACCAGACGCGTCCAGAAGTTTAGATTCCTTGTCTGGTGGTGGGGCATCTCCTGAGGATTGGGAGTTAGCCCGCTTTCTAGCTGTGGAGACAACTAGGGAATCTAGAGGAGCAGGGCCCTTGATGTATGCAGGGTCTGTGGGTGCCGCCTTGTACTTCTTCTCTATTCTAGGGTTTAGTACTCTGGCTCTGACAGGGTCTTTGAATACCTCTGTAGCGTGCTTGGTGACACCCTTAAGCATGGGTAAAATAGCAGTGGAACGATCTTGTAAATCAAATGTATCCAGTAGGAAGTCTTCTTCCACTGGTTCCGTGTGCATGTCCACCCCATGGTAGTGTGTTGCTCTCTGCACTAAATGGTGAAACCCTAAAGAGTCCTCTGGAGGAGACGGCCTTGATGGGTATAGGTCGTCTTGAGGTACATTGGGTACATCAGAGTTATTATAATCCTCCCATGGATCTGGGGTCCCTGGTGGAGTGGGATCCATTGGGGCGTCCCCTGGGTCATTGTCCGGGTCCCCGTCATCCGGGTCTGGGGATGGGGCCGGATCGTAGTGAGGTAAAGGTGGAGGGGGTGGTGGTGGGAGGGGGGGTGGCAGTGGGGAGGGTACTCTAAGGGGAGAAGTAGCTGAGTCCCTCTTTTTGGGTGGAGGAGGAGGAGCCGGAGCCTCAAGGCGACGCTTCTTAGTAATCACAGTCAAAAGGCCAGTCTTTGGATCTCTGGACAAAGTCTTTTGTAAAGGGTCTGGTGTAAACAGAGCCAATGGCGCCGAGTCGTCTGTCGGCACCGGCGATTTCGGAACCGGAGGTTTCGATGTTCTGTGTACGCCCTGCTTTTTGGAGGTCTCCGTGTGTTTCGGCGTCGAATGCTGTTTCGGCGCCGGAGCGTCGGTGCCGACCGATTTCTGTTTGTGTTTGGTCGGCGCCGAGTGTCCAGGCTTCGGCACCGGTGGTTTCGGAGTCGAGCTGGATTTTGCAGGCTTCGGTGCCGAGTGGTGTTTATCGGCACCGGGCGTCGGCTGGCTCGATCCCGAGCTGCCGTGAGACTTTGAGTGCTTCGACACCGGGCCCGAAGGTGGGGTGATCGAGGCTTTGGTTTTGGTTTTGCCCAGGCCGGCAGGCGAGGGAGTAACCGGAGTCTCTTTGGTTTTCGGTGCGGGGCTGGGAGGGGGCATTGTACTCACGGCCCGCTGTCCTGGTGTTACGTCCTCCAGGTCGGAGTCGTCGGCCTCGGAAGCGCTGACGATGTCTTCTCCCAGTTCGGTGTGTGTCTGCTCCGAAGCTTCGGCGTCGTCTCCGAAGATGTCCGGTGGAGCTGTCGAGGATGAGTGCGCCATGGTGCGTCGAGCCCTTCGATCTCGGATCGTTTTCTTCGATCGAAAAGACTTGCAGGCGGGGCAGTCTCGAGCCTCGTGTTCCGGAGAGAGGCAAAGGTTACACACCTGATGGAGGTCGGTGTGGGGAAATTTAGACCCACATTTTGGGCACTTTTTAAACGGAGTCCTTTCCATCGGCCGGGACCGGAGTCGCGGAGGGCCCGAAGGCCGGTGTCGATGTACGGGATGGAAAAAGTGCCGCTTCGAGAGATGAAGATGATGAGGAACTCGAAGAATCGAGGATTTTCCGTCGAGGCTGGAACCGTAGAAGTTCGAAGCCGGAGTACGAAGTATCACATCCGAGCCCGATGGCGGAAAAAAACAATCTGAGGATGGAGCCGAAGCCCATGCGCAGTACGGACCGAAGGAGGAGTCACCAAACTCGTGACTTCCAAAGACGGTCCAAGAAGAAAAACAAACTGCAAACATCCGGGCCCAACACCAGATGGCGACCTATGCTAAGTGTACAATCTGCAGCTCATATGCCTCGAACAGGCTTTTTACCATGACTGTGGATAACATTCTCCGTTGGATAATAGGTGGCCTCCTTCGAAGCCTAATTAAATTTGTATCTCCCGTTCTCATCCAAATTGCCAGCTGACTTGAATACCAGGTGCTCTTGCTTATGTTACATCCATTTGTCTTGTGGCAGTGCACTTGTGCCTGAATTTTGTGGTGCTCCCCGAGACCACCACTGATGCCAGCACTGGTTGTGAACTGCAACTGGTAGAGCCTCGACTTCTCTTCTTCTGAGTATGGGCACTTTCAGTATCAGTGTGCTTGTTTTGTTGAAGACTATCTTTATTTCTTGTGTTTGCATTTTCCTAGTGTATTATTTTATTTGCCCCATTTTGCACCATTTGTAATAGGCTAGGCTTGTATGTGTCCAGGTGCTCCTCAAAACAAGACAGACTGGAACGTGTAGAAAGGTGTGAGGGTCGTAGGAAGGCGTGATTTAGAAGATCATTTGCTTTGGCATGGACCTGAAGCTCAGGGGTGGGGGGTTGGTGGGGGAGGGAGGTACACGTGTGGTCACACGTTCGTTATTTACCTTTTTAGTGTGGATAGAAACGCATTTTGTATTCTGGTGAGAGGTCTCAGCCCACTTGTCCTTATTATGAATTAAAGATCACAATAGAACCCTGTGCTGGAAATTGGCACTGCAGGAGTACATCAAGCCAGGCAGCGTGGTTTACTATCCATTGCAGAGGCAGCTCTTAAAATGTGATTTGAAGGAGAGGAGGGTGGAGGAGGGTAGCGGAGGACGAGTTTCCTCATGAGAACAACAGGGGCTGGAAACCGGCTGACGAGGAGAGTCCTATAACAGCAACCAGTTCCTTCTGAGCTCGCGCTGTGTCTGCCTCCCCGGTGTAGGCCTGCGCGTGATGGTTCAGATAATGAAAGCTCGTGGGGAGGGAGAGCCCAGAGGCTTCTGCCCCTCACAGGCCACCCCATTCAGGGGCAAATAGCTGAATGGGCCAGGCCTGCGCACTCAAAGGATGGCCAGGCCACTCGGACATGCTTAGAACTGCACCGAGGACCGGACGGTGTAAATGCACCCAGGCTGCCCAGAGCAGAGCGAGGGCGCGCAGAGAGTGTCTCACGAGATGCACGAGGCTGTCTGGGCATATTGGTGTGTGTAGGAGGTGCCGCCCGGGCAGCGGTGTGTGTGGGCGTTACACGACTCATACAGATTAAGAACGATGGGCCACTGCCCACAGATTTCAGAGTCATCCTGTTGCTTTTGAGGAGAGCGGAAGGTTCTTTTTTGCTGTGGTTTTACATTGGTATATAATACTTTAGGTATTCACGAGGTGAGCACAGAGGAACAAGCCCGGGAGTTGTGTGTGCGCGCACTAAACAGGAAAAAAAAAAAAACACAAAAAAAAAAAACACGCTACTGCAAAAGTGAAAGCAGCTCCAGTGCCACGTCTGGCGAGTGGTGTGCGATGTGCGCGCACCATGATGAGACAGGAAAGCCAGATGGCGCCTCTGCTCGTGCCTGTGCGCGTAACCCCACACTCTATGCCAGACAAAAAGCTTTGGTCGGCTTTTTAAAGCCCACTCACTGAATGTCTCGCCAGAGCAGCACATGCGCTGGCTCAAGCGAGACCTAAAAAAGCACTTCATCTCCCAGTGCGTATAAAATAAATATGTCCTCCTTGAGGTATGTCTGAAAGTTGGAAGAATAGGAACAGCTTACTGATTGCTAACTTGAGATCGAACAGGGTGGGACTGGTTGAAGATTGAGAAGTGGGTGGGCAGCCAGGTACTTGTTACTTGAGGCAGTGTTGTGGGGCATACAGGCTCAGGCAAAATATGGGACGGATCTGTCCTAGTGGAGGATGTCTTGGGGGGCCCACATGCATGCGTGGCGGGTACTCCATGAGGGTGGGAGCTCACCAGGGGCTTAGGTAGGGGTCTCCTGGTTGAGCGTTCCAGTTGGGGTTGGCAAAGCCGGGGGTGGTTGAGCCTCCTCGGTCTGTTGCCGGGAGCGTTGAAGTGTGGCCCAGTTTGTGGAAGTGAGATGCTGGCACACTCCTCGTAGTTGATCGCTTCCTCCTCTGCTGTACCCCACTTATTGATGGCTCCCGTCCGGGCCGCCAGCGGGGGCCCCAAGGCAGCTTGTCAGAGCACTGCGATTCCCTGTTTCGCCAGAAGGAGGGCCAGTGACGCAAACCGCGTCCGGACTTTGCACAGTTTCCAGCGCCAGAACACTCCCAGTACACAGGCCTCCCATGTGGTAATGTCAGTGAGCTCCGTGATCTCTGTAGTGTGCTGTGAATTGTGTGCCAATAGGGTTGTATGGTAGGGCAGTTCCAGAACATATGCTGAAATGTTGCACTCGAGGCCTGGCAACGGGGACAGGAGAACTGTGTTTTCAGTTAGAAGAGTTCGAGGTGTGCTAGTGTTAAGTATGCACGGTGCAGAATGTAAAATTCTATTTCACTAAACAGCGAGTTTTGGGATACCTTTTTTGGCTACTCTAGGGCGAGCTCCCATTTCTTGACGTACAGTGGCTGCTTGGCTTTAGAAGCAGTCATAGCACCAAAACAGCCCTGATAAAATTCATCAACGAGATCCATGCAATAGTGGATGGCAGGGGAAGCACGGCTCTGGTGCTCCTTGATTTAATCAGCAGCGTTTGACACAGTCGATCATAATATACTGATCGACTGTCTCCAGGCAGTCGGTATCAAGGGCTCTGCCCTGAAACTTCTAGGATCCTTCCTCTTTGGCAGGAAACAGACGGTGGCTCTGGACTCCTTAGTATTCGATCCTTTTTGCCTGCCTTGCGGTGTCCCACAGGAGTCCGCCCTGAGCCCCACCTTGTTTAAATTTTTTGGGTGAAACCCCAGGCAGCTTTGATTAGATCAGCTATACTCAAAGTGCGGCCCTCTTGACCTTTACATGGGACCCCCTTGTGAACAGTAGCACGAGCTGCTGTCTACTTGCTGAGATTCTTTTTTAAATAAATAAATGGGCAAGCATTTATTTGCAGGTTATTAAACTTATGAAGTGACTACGTGGTGTCCTGCACCACTTCACTTTAGTTAACCTGCAAATAAATGCTTGTGCGCTTATTTAACAATTTGCGCTAGCCATGTCCTCTGCTAAAAATCTTTCTGGCGTATATTTTAATCACTTTATGTCAGCCACTGGTCACTGGATGAGTCAAATTGTCCTAAACGTATCTAAGGGAAAACAGAAGTCATCCTGTTTGGGACTAATCCGTTCCTTTGGACCCCGACTTGGTGGCCTCAGGAATTGGGTGCCCTTCCCATCTCAGTAAATAAGGGATAGCCCTGCGGTCTCATTCCTTGACGGATATCACTGCTGTTTCCTTCCTCGCTGAGCACTGCGTGTGTATGTGGTATTTTGAGGGATAGTGCTGCGGTTTGTCCTTGCACATCACTGTGTGTGTATCTTGAGGGATAGCGCTGCTGTCTCTGTTCTCAAACATCACTGTGTGTATTTTGAGGGATAGCGCTGCTGTGTCCGTCCTCGCATAGCACTGCGTGTGTATAAACCTTTTGCACTTTATCAACATCACTTATTAATATGACGCACTTGGCTGAAAAACAACAGTACGATAAAATGTAATCTTGAAAAAGACGGAAACACAGTAAGCAGCTGATAATAAAAAAAAAATGTATTTCTGTCTAGAATGCACAGCGCCATCTCCACCCACCACTGAGAGGAGGGAGCAAGAAAGCTCGAGAAAAAAGGACGGGCAAGCAGCGGCTTAGACAAAAAAAAATTGCCCATTTGAGCACTGTGTGTATGTGGTATCACGAGGGATAGCGCTGTTGTCTCCGTCCTTGCACATCACTCTGTGTGTGTGTGTGTGTATGTTGAGGGATAGCGCTGCTGTCTCCGTTCTCGCACATCACTGTGCGTATCTTGAGTGATAGCGCTGCTGTCTCCGTCCTCGCAGAGGACTGTATGTGTATTTCGAGAGATGGCACTGCTGTCTTTTTTTTTTTTTTTTTTAAAAGAAGGTCCTCATTCTCCCATTTAACTTGTTGGCAATACTCTCTTTCCCTTCGTGAAAGCCAGACGGGAAAAGAGTCATTCCACACAAGAAATCTAGCTGCTTCCACTCCAACCCTTCTTAAGTATGACATACAGAAGAAGGGGACCAAGACCGACAGCTATTTATTGGCTTAATCATTGGACCCCATTCCTCGGACACCAGTCCACCAACATATCCCAGACTTTCCTCCGACTTCTTGGATCACATGCCATGTCCTGTTGACTGATATATATAATTTTGATTTCCAGGCTCTGCATATCTCTTCTTCCCAATAAGAAAACATAAAATATTAATCTTGCCACTCTCTTTTTTAAAGAAACAGAATTATCATGGATTCCAAAAAATATAAGTGACGGGGTTACTTTTATCTGAATTCCAGTTACTTCCGACAAGAATTCACATAAGTCTGACCAGTAATTAGCAATCTCTGGGCAAGTTAAAAACATATGATAATCATCTGCTAGGGGATCTTGGCACCTTGAACACATACTGATTTCCGGTAGTTTTTGTAAGTTTTACTGGGGACCAATATGCTCAATATAAGTTAAAAAGATGATTACGTTTTAAAAAGGCCGGGTTTAACTACCTCTCGCAGTAATGCAAATGAGGTCATCCAAGTCTCAGTTAGATTTAGATTAGCGACATCATGACTCCAAATCTTTTGAATATCCTGGTCAGTGTCATCTTCCGCTTCAATGAGAATTCAATACCAGAGAGCAATTTCTCTTTTAATACCGCCAGGTTTCATCGCTTGAATTAACCAGGAATCATCCATCTGTTCCACCCAATTTTGCCTGTCCTCCCAAGCAGAGAGTTGATAAAATTTAAATCTGGTTAATTGTCCCCGAGTACATGCTTTCAAAGTCTCCCAAGTAACTAGATCCATTCCCATTCTCAGATCACCCCATCTTGAGATACCCGCTTGCTTCGATGGTAAACTAAACCTATCATCCAAGCAAACAGGGGTGCCAACAGGGGTGCCGGGGGGAACCCCATATTGGAGCATGATCTGAATAATAAGATATTCCAAGATTTTTCCGGATAAACACCCAATTCTTCACTGACTGCAGTAAGATCTTCAATCGAAGTTTTAACATTTTTTTAGAGTCACCGAACTTAAACAGGAATTGCCCTTGTTCTTCACCTAGATCACTTAACATTGCCCCATATAACTGACCTAATGCAGAATCATCTGGTCTGTTTAACAACATCCTAAAGTTTTTAAAGTGGAAGACATGTAAATATAGCTAGAAATCCGGTAGAGCCAATCCCCCCCTTCTCCAACTTTCACCTTAACCTCTTCCAAGATATACGGGAGCCCTTCGAGGCCCAAATAAAACTACAGATCTTACCCTGTAATTTTTCAATTTCATCTTTATCAAATGGAAGGGGTATCGTGTTAAAGAGAAAGGTAACCTTTGGAAGTACGATCATTTTAATCAAGTTGACCCTACCATGTAAATTGAGAGGGAGTTTTGCCCATCTTATCAATAATTTACCTACTTCCTGGCTAATCCTCCTCCAATTAACCCCTGTGACATACAGTAACTTCTGAGTAATTGTGATACCTAGGTATCTAATTTGGTGTTTTGCCCCAGAGGTCGGAGAAGGTTGGTTCCAACTCCATGATTTCAGTTTTATCTCGGTTTACACTATAACCCGAGACCTTCCCGAATAATTCTGCCTTAGTCATCAGACTAGGTATAGCCTCCTTAGGATTAGTAGTATACAAGATAAGATCATCAGCATATAAAGCTAGTTTAACCTCCAAATCTTTATATCTAAAAGGAAAAATGGAAATTTCTTGTCTAATAAGGGCTGCAAGAGGTTCAAAATAGTTATTAAATAAAGGGGGACAACGGGCATCCCCGTCTGGTTCCTCGCTTTATATTAAACCATTCCGTTAACTCCCCATTTACTAAGACTCTGGCTCTAGGAGCACTATATAATGACTGAACAGCTTTTATTAAATTCTCGGGAAAGCAGAAAGTTCTCAAAGTCTCCCAAAGATAAGGCCAGTGGACCTGATCAAACGCCTTAGCGGCGTCGACTGCCACTGCTGTCACAGGGAGATTTAAAGATTCAGCCAGATCAATTACGCTGAGCATTGTAAAAGTCAATTCATTAAGTTACCTTCCGGGAACAAAGCCCCTCTGATCCTTATGAACTACACTCGTAATTATCTTTGCAACCCTAGCTGCCAATATCCCTGTGAACACTTTATAATCTACGTTCAACAAGGATATGGGCCTATAGGACTCCGCAAGTAACGGATCCTTATTTGGTTTTAAAATTAAAACAATCGTTGCCTCAGACCAAGATGTCGGAGGATCCTCCCCTTCCCTCAAGATAGCATTAAAAAGCTTTTTAATCATAGGTATTATACTAACCTCGAGGGAAGAGTACATTTCTATTGGGAGGCCGTCTGGCCCGGCGGCCTTCCCTCTTGCCATCCGTCTCATTTGTACCCTAATCTCCTCTTCACTAATCTCTAAAGCAAGGGAGTCTTTTTGACGTACACTCAATGGAGAGAGTTCAAGTTTTTCTAAAAATTGCTCTATTTTTACCAACCCTGGAGTAATATCATCTTTGTATAACTTGGCCATATAAGTAAGTATTTCAGCCCTGATTTGTATATTAGTGTCAACTATTTGACCAGTTGCACACTTGTTAGGCTGCTTATTTGATTTTGGACTTTATCCTTTTTAACTTTCCAGACAAGAAGCCTGCCACTCTTCTCACCATATGAAAAATTCTGGAGTTTACTAACCCTCCATCTATCTAGTAAGATTTTATCCAGGAGACCCCGGTATTCTTGTTGAAGGTATTCTAACTCCTTAGTAATAAGAGAAACTTTACTAGGAGATTCTAAGGAGGCCCTTTGGAGTTCCAACTCCTTCGTTTGAATGTTTTCCAGAAGATTATTCTCTCGCACCCTAGAACTACGATTTTTAACCAACATAATAGAAGTGCCTAGGGCTCTCAAAAAAGACTTAAAGGCATCCCAAATTACCTGAATTTTAGCTGAATCATTATTTTTAAAGACAATCAGAGCCTCCTCATGCATCTTAAATTGAACATCTTCATCTAATAAAATAGTCCGATCAAGGGTCCATCTTATTATAGCCTTCTTTTCCCAAATTTTCAAAGAAAGACGAACCGAAGAATGGTCTGAGAGAGTGGCAGGAAAATGTTTAACCTTTTCAACTCCCTCAAGTAAAGATCGATCTATTAAAAAGTAATCAATGCAGGAATGGTGTCCATATTTCTTACTAAAAAAAGTATATCCTTTCTTATCCCCCATCCTTAGTCTCCATATGTCTACTAAGTTTAATTCCTGGATCATGGTTTTGAGTATTGCCTTTGATTTTAAGGGAGTGACGTATTTTACTTTAGATGTTCTATCCAAATCAGGTCTTTGAATTAAGTTAAAATCCCCGCCGATTATCACTGGACTATTAATTGACACCAAGGCGGCCTCCAATTTACTTAGCGCATCTGGGTTATACTGGTTAGGACAATAGTAACTGACACACTAATGCCTTATTTTTTATCTTAATATTAACCAATATCCACCTCCCAGATGTATGCGTATGATGACTTTCAAATTTGATACCACACCCTGATCTTATAATGACGGCTACTCCTTTTGTGATCCCTCTCTGATTAGAGGAAACAACATCCTGGACCCAAGCCCATCTTTTAAACATAGTTAGACATTCGGTATTCTCTAAATGGGTCTCTAAAGAGGGGAGTTTTCTCCCAGAGAGGAAAAGATATTTGCTCGGATGGCACTGCTGTCTTATTCCTCGCAGAGCATTGCATGTGTATGTGGTATCTTAAGGGATAGTGCTGCTGTCTCCTTCAGTTGGAGCACTGCATGTGTATGTGGTTTCTCAAGGGATAGCGCTGCTGTCTTATTCCTCACAGAGCATGTTGTGTTGTTTACATGGTATCTCGAGGGATAACGCTGCTGTCTCATTCCTCGCTGAGCACTGCGTGTATTTGGTATCTCGAGGGATAGCGCTGTTGTCTCTGTCCTCGCACATCATTGTGTGTGCATTTTGAAGGATAGCGCTGCTGTCTCCGTCCTTGTACAGCAATGCGCGTGTATCAAGGCTGAAACATTTTGCACTTTATTTCAAAATATTTTTATTGAAATTCTCTGAGTGCAACAAAAAGCATTACATGTGCGACAATTCTCAGTGACATCACCCACCCAGAAATACAATTAGTTCATAAAAACTACAATTGACCCTCAAGGACAGGTGGATGAGCTTATAATGTATGATGCAGTTTCATTAGGACATGTCGCATTCCTTGAAGGTAAGCTAGCGACCCGCTACCCTCCCCAGAGATTAACATGAAAAGGAAACTTAACAAACCTTAACAAACATAAAAAAGAAAAGGATACTTCTACCCAAGATGTCATGGTGCAAAATAAAAGAAAGCGAAGAAAAATGGGCGTGAGGTGTGGGGTACGAAATCTACGCCCCGATGATCAGCGCAGTAATTATACCCCTCGATGCTGGTAGGCAGTTCGATTAGGAATAGGTGGAGAGCCCTAAATCGTGGATTGCAAGCTGTCAAAGGGAGCCCTCAGAGAGCTGACCAATGGTGACCAGATGTAATCAAAACCCTTCCTGGAATCCTCAACAATATCAGTCATTCGTTCTAGCGCCAGAGCCTGCCACAGTCGAGCGTGCCACTGGGTTAGGGACGGGACCTCTATTTTCTTCCAGGCCGCTGCTACTACCATTTTGGCGGCCCCCAAGCAGAGCCACAACACGGATTTATCGCTCTGCGTCTGTCTTTTCAGGAGTGGGTCCCGGACCCCCAGTAGGACCTGTTCCATAGAGTGGGAAATGGGGTAGCCTAAGATAAGTTTGATTTGGGACAGGATCTCCTTCCAAAAGGGCTTGATGACAGGGCAGTCCTACCAAATGTGTCTGAAGTCGCCTAAGAGCCCGCATCCCCTTCAGCACCTATCAGAGGTCCCCGGGAAGATCATGTGTAGTTTCTGAGGATACAAATACCAATCGTACATTATTTTTTAGTGTGCCTACCTGAGATACATGGAACGATTGAACTTCACTAGGTCTCTATGCAATTGTTTCCATTTCTTGTCCTCCATAGGGGCCTCCATCAAATTATTCCAAAAGTGTTTGACACGCGGCGTTACCCTCAACGCTTGAATAAGAGCATATAAGGAGGAAATACTCCCCTTGGAAGTGGACCCTGACTGAGCGAACCTTTCGAGAGGAAGCAGCTCCCTTGTAGCGGCCTGCCGCACCAGGGGCTGCCAAGCCTCAAAGGAACCCTCCTGTAAAGCAGGGGGGAACGCTGCGTTGAAGTGTATAGGCGTGTAGGGAGATGGAAAGGTCGTAAGCTGTAGTTTGGAGGTGAGAGAATCCCAGACCCAGAGTGTGGTGGAGGTGGGGGTGCTAATATAGGCATTGAGTGGTCTATCCCGTTTCGGTTTCCATAGGAGATCCCATATAGTACGCCCAGTTATCGGTCGGTCTATGTGGAGCCAGTGCTTCTCTGAGGCCCTCAGTGACCATTCCGTAATCACTCGCAATTGCGCTGCTCTAAAGTAAGATTGGAAGTCCGGTAGCGCTAGACCGCCTTCCTTGCGTGGTCTAATGAGCAAGTTATTTCCTTGCCAAATAAATTTGGTCAGCATGATTCGCAATTCTCTAAATATTCCCTTCTCCACTGGAATAGAAGCCCCTGGAAAAAAAGTAAACGAGGGAGAACATTCATCTTCACGGCATTAATCCTTCCTAACTAAGTGATGTAAGCCGCGCCCCAGTTGCCCAAATCACTCTTCAATTGACGTAGGAGGGAAGTTCGCCAAATATAAGTCTTGCACCCGTGGGGTAAGCTTGACTCCCAAATAGGTAATTTCCTTGGTGGGGCATCGGAAATGTGACATCCGTGCGATCCTCCGCCAATCGTCCTTGGGTATTGTTAGGTTGAGAAGGAAGAATTTGGTCAGGTTTACCCTAAAACCTGCCACCCCTTCAAACGTCTGCAGTTCCGACTGGATGGCCGGAAGAGAAACCGGGGGGTCCGTCACCGGGAGAAGAACATCATCTGCAAACAACGAAAGCTTATGATCATCCGTGCCAAAACGCATACCCTGAATCTCCCCGTTACCCCTAATCCTATGTGCCAGAGGTTCAATGCTCAAGGCAAAGAGGAGAGGGGATAGGAGACATCCCTGGCGCGTCCCTAGAGTCAAGAGAAAGAGGGAGGACGCCACTCCATTGACAAGAACCCGCGAGCTAGGAGAGTGATAGATAGCGCAAATCATTACAATAAAGGTGTCACTAAAGCCAAATCTCTGAAGAACTTTAAATTAGAAGGACCATTCCACGCGGTCAAAGGCTTTCTACGCATCTAGCGAGAGAAGCGCTGGGGGAATATTCTTCTTGTGGGCCTTATCAATAATATGGATGATTCGCCTTAGGTTATCGTGCGTTTGCCTCCCCTTGATGAACCCAGATTGGTCTGGGTTTATGAGAGCGGGCAAGATAGATTCGAGACACGTAGCCAGGATTTTGGAGTAAATCTTGGTATCAAGATTGAGCAGAGCGATCGGGCGGTAGGAAGAGCAGTGGGCCGGGTCCTTGCAAGGTTTGAGAAGTACTGCCACTATTGCTTCACCCATCGAAGGAGTGACCATACGTGAGGCAGTGATGGAATTAAATAAGGTAGTCAGGAAAGGGGACAAGCTCCGGTGCAAAAGTGCGATAGAAGTGGGCTGAGAATCCGTCTGGACCAGGAGCCTTCTGGAGTTAAGGAGTCAATCGCCTTCTGCACTTCTTCGGCGGAGATAGGTTGCGACAATTTTTCATTGGCATGTGCCCCTACCTGAGGGAGGTCTAGAGTGTCCAGGTAACCCGCAGGGTTGATCAACCCCGAGGATTCCGAGGTATAAAGGGCTCTATAAAAGTCCTCAAAGGCCCTAGCCTTACCCTCCTCCGATCTGTGAGAGGTGCCCTGTTCATCTACTATGTGTTTGATATATTCTCGCTCCTGCTTGGCTCGTATCTGGCGTGCCAAAAGGGTGCCCACCTTATTGCCACTCTCATAGTTCTTGGAGTTTAGCCGTAAAATAGATTTTTCAGCCCGATTAGTGTAAATGGCCTTCAACTTCCCTTTTAGAGCTGTAACTTTCCAAAGGGTCAGCGCAGAAGGATGAGATTTATGTGCCTGTTCCGAAGACTTCAGTTCATTTTCTATTTGAAGACGCTCCGCACATTGCTGAGAACGTAACGTTGAGGCCATTTCAATACATTTGCTACGTATTACAGGCTTAAGGGCGTCCCAAGTAGTGGAGAGCGAGGTGTCCTCAGGGTCGTTCAGCTCGAGATACCCTTTAATAGACCGCCTAAATTGGTCCCTGAGGAGTCTATCCCTATATAAAAAGTGTAGAAAGTACCACCGGGCATGTTTAGAGCGTGGGTTTGGCCAAGTAATCGTCATCTCTAAGGGGGCGTGGTCCTATAAACAGATTGGATGAAACTGTGTCTGTAAAACAGATGGCATCAGGGACTGGCTCTCCGTCCATACCTGGTACTGAAGATCACACTGTGTCCTGGAGTCTGTGGTCTCCTTCTGGAGCTTTCGTTGATTTCCTGCTCACTCTGCACCAATGTCCGCCTGTGCGTCGGTCCAAGCGGCCTTCCCCTTCGCGATCCGAAGAGGTTGTCGGGAATTCCAGGCCCAGCAGGGCTACTGCTTCCGACAGATCCACACAGTGCAGTCGTTTAGTTTACCACAGGAAGGCAATCCCAAAGGGATAAGTCGAGCGGTACCTGACATTTTTCTCTCGAAGGAATTCAGTGACGGGTCGGAACTGCTGACGTCACATGAGAGTAGCTGTACGTGGTGTTTTGGAAGGTAATTGTATCGGAGGCCCTAGCTTTTTGCAGGACTAGTTTTATTTTAAGGGAGCTGAACTTCGCCAGAACATCACGTGGACGACGATTCTCCCCTGGAAGATGCGGGCCAACCCTATGTACTCTCCAGCCGAACCTCCGGTTCGTCCTCTCCAAGGGTAGTGGAGAAGAGGCCCCACCATGAACGACTCCAAGTCGTGACCTTTGCAGTCCTGCTCCAGTCCGCGGACTCTTCTATTGTTGCGACGGGACGATTTTCCAAGTCTTCGCATTTAAGGAGTGAGTCGTGTAATTGCTTGTGTAGGTCAGCCATGCTGTCCTCCAGGACTTTAATTTTCCCCGTAATCTCCTGTTGCACTTCCAGGTCAAGAGTGTGTGCGCCTATGGAGTCCTCATCGGCTTGGATCGACACCAATTTCTCACGTATTTCCACTCGGAAAGCTTTGAAGGAGGAGTCCATGTCCGCCTTAATGTCTGCCCGTAGCTCAGTGCGGAATTCCTGCTTGAAATCGCGCAGGGAGGACAAGAGATCATCGCGGGTCAAAGCCATAGTCACACCCTCCTCCGTCGGTCCCCTTCCAACCAATGTGAATTATTGGAAACCCTGTTATTGGGGTTCTTCTTGGGTGGCATAGGGGGGCCCTCCGCTCGGTCAGCGCTTGGCTGCCCCTCGTAAGCGTGGAATCTGTACCCTCCCAATCTTCGCCAACAGAGGCCTCCGCACTTGCTCCTCAGTTCCAGATGGCGAGGCGAATCCGCTCACAGCGCAATGCCGATCACCCCACCCAAGACAGCAGGGTCACGGGACGCGTACTCCTGGTGCTTTTCTTTGCACTCTGGTATAGCCCTCCTCTCAGGAAATGCAGCTCTGCCTGCAGGCCCCTCGCAGCGATCACAATCCAATAAGGGGAGGCCTCCCGCCAGCCATGCTAGGGACAGGCAACTTCTGCTACGCAGTTTCAGCGTGGGTCGCGGAGTCCCCCTGCCTGGCTTCCTTGCTTAATGTCAGCCCCACATTGATCGCACCCACGAAGGGAGAGGGGCGCTCTCCCCCCTCCCCTGGCACATACCCAGAGTGTTGCCAAGAGCCCAGGGGGTGTCACAACTCACTTAGTCCATAGGGGGTCGGCCCCACCGGGTCCAGCGCCGTGTGGGAATCCAGAAGGCACGTTGCTGGCTGGGATATCTGCTTTTGCCTGGGGCGATCAGCACCAACCGAGGCTCTAAGGGCAGTCGCCCGCTACGCGGACATCGCATTCGCCCGCCATCTTGAGTCACTTCACAGCCGGCCCCGGGTGGACCCACCAGGCTCTCCG
Source organism: Triturus cristatus (assembly GCF_964204655.1). Classification (NCBI taxonomy): domain Eukaryota; kingdom Metazoa; phylum Chordata; class Amphibia; order Caudata; family Salamandridae; genus Triturus; species Triturus cristatus. The sequence continues at coordinate 1,481,693,474 of NC_140591.1, read as the reverse complement.
ATCGTCGCCGGGGGGTTTCAAAGGGCCAAGAAATGTGGGCATGCCACCCCCGCCGGCGGCAAATATTACGATGTGCCAATCACAGCCGGCCGCCGCAGGGGCCCATCAACTCCGTGTTCACAGTTTCAGTGCCCGGTGGCCCGCCATTTTCTTCGCAACCACCGTGCCTCCTGCACCCCTGGAGCTCCGTCAGACGACCTCCGGGACCCCCAACACCGCGATCCATCCCGCCGCGAGCTGGGCTCCGGCCGCATCAAAGAGCAGTGCTCGCCAGGTCGAGTAGATGCCTGTCTGCTCGTTGTTCAATAGGGCCTGAAACTGAGCCAATCGAGATTAGTTGGCTGCCCCCCCCCCCCCTCTCTAAATAAGAGTGCTCACAGAATACCATAAATAACTGTAAGAGTACATGTAACAGGGGCAGTCCTCATGGGTAGGTTACAAAAGACCAAAAGGAAGGACTCTAAAGCATCTTGACCAAACAAAAGCAGGCATTTAGGAAGAGCAGTAACAGGAACCAATGAAACAAGCATTTGCAATGCAATAGGTCTCGCATTTACGTGAGATTGAGCTATTAGCATTGTAAATAATATTGCCTTTTATTTGTCTTTTGATTTTTAAAACATAGATAAAAGGCGTTGTCATATACAATGTTAATAGCTTAAACTCACAATTGCGAGACCTATTGCATTGCAAATGCTTGTTGTACATTTAAGGCACCCCAAAGGTAGGCCCAACATACCCCAATGGGAAGGGCGCAGTGTGTTTGAAAGGTAGGACACGCACTGGTGTGTTTATAGGTCCTATTAATGAAATCCTGCCAATTTTGTTTTTCACCGTTGGAAAGCCTGTCTCTCCCATAGCATATCATTGGAGATGCTGAGCATTGTATTGGATTGTCAATGCATTTAAATGGCGTTTACTACCCTTAATGAGGAGTCTAAGCGCTTTTTTTGGCGAGTAGCACGCTACTGCGGAACCCATAAAGGAGTAGTGGTGAAGTAGTAAAGTGAAATATGAAAGTAATTAGAATGGTGGATATGTTAGTCAGTTATTTGGCTTGAGAAGGACAGCGGAGGGATAGAAGAGGGAAAAAGGTTTGCATTTATATAGCGCTTGCTACCCCTGATGGGATGTTAGAGCGTTTTTTCAGCGAGTAGCACGCTACTCCAGAAAGCATAAATGATTAGTGGTGAATTAGTATAGTGAAATATAAAAGTTATTAGAGTGGTGGATATGCTAGTCAGTTATTTGGATTGAAAGGATAGTGGAGGGATAGAAGAGAGAAGGATTTAGAATTGTTTTTCTGGATGTCATAGCAGTAGGAGGAGGCTTGAGATGAGTGAAAGGGATGTGGAGGGGGAAGAGTCAAACGGAAGGGTTTAGAGAAGCTTGTTTTGGGGGATCAGAATAGTAAAAGAAGTGTGAGATGATGCAAGGAGGGGTAGAGTAGGCAAGAGTCTAGAAATTGTTATTTTGGGGATCATAGTCATGGTATGGGGTTTAGAATGAATGAGAGAGTAAAGGTAGAGGATATATTGATAGAGGTATAGGGTGAGGAATAGGGTAGTACATTGGAAAGAGTAGTAGAAAGAGGCTTGAGATGAGTCAGAGTTGAGGTAGAGGATATATTGAGAGACGTATAGGGTGAGAAATAGGGTAGTGCATTGGCTATGCTGAATTAGAAGAGAACTAATAAATTTAAAGACCCATAAGTACATGGAAGGTATGGAGATGCATAAAGGTAGTAAGCATATGTAGATTAAAGATGCTTCAAATACACTCTGGCTTTAAAGTGTTGCAGTACTTAAAATTAATTGTATTTGTTTATATAAAGATACATCTTTTTTTGTAATTCAATAGTGAAGCAATTGTAGATAAACAGTTATAAAAGATTTCCTTATTATTCAGTCACTTATATAAATGTTAAAAACATAGGCTAGTATCAGTAATATGTACATTTGTTTTGCAGAACTAATTAATATCTATTTAAAACAATTATTCTACATGTTTATACAAAACAATACACATATATAGGTACATATCTATAGTACAAATAAATGCTCAAGTACGGAGGGATATGCTATCCATTTCTGTTAGGGTATGTTGCTTATGTGGGGAAGAGTAGTTTTCTGAAGACAAGGTGGTTATCCATGGATCTTTGATGGACGGAGCGCTGAAACTTTTCAGGCACTCACACCTAGTCACAGATCTGGGATGAATGCACTCACCCCTAGTCACAGATCTGGGTTGAATCCATCATTGTTCTTTAGCTCACTTACCCACCTTAGTTCAGACCCAGCTATATGCAAATCAGTCTTGCCCGAACTGCCAAGCCGGGTCTTCCCTGAACCAGAAGCAAGCATCCTGGGACCTGTTTCGGCAGCCCTCATCAGCCAGGCTAGCTTGAATCCAGTGGCGAAGTGAGCAAGGGACCCACGTCTGGGCATACCCTGCCAACTTAGGACGAACAAAGAAAACACAAGTAGTTGATGGACGGACCACTGAAACTTTTCAGACACTCGCCCATAGTCACAGATCGGAGTTGAATCCATCATCGTTCTTTAGCTCACTTCGCCACCTCAGTTCAGACCCAGCTATATGCAAATCAGTGTTGACCCTGTGCCTCATGGGAACAGTCCAGCCCGAACTGTCAAGCCAGGTCTTCCCTGAACGGGAAAACAAGCATTTGGGACCGGTTTCAGGGTAACACCCCTCATCAGCCACGTTAGCCGAAACGCGATTAGATCATATGCATAAGCAACATATTTGATTGGATGCTAATCATATGCTAAATCCAAATATTAGATTAGATGTAAAAGCCACAGATGTGATGTAAAATTATAATCAGGGAAGGAAATGTACCAAAAGGTTGGACATACAAATGTATAAAAAAAAGTTTAAGAGGATAATGTGGTGCCTTGTTACTCTTGTTTGATGCTCAACAACAAAGAGAAACAATTATATGGAAAATATTACTTTTGATATGAATACTGAAGACCCGTTTTGGAATTCCTCTATGTGTTTTAAGAAATGTGGATTTGAGGCATTTGTATGAATGATGGATTGAATGAGGAGAAAGTGGTAGATGAATGAAGATGGGAAGCGGTGGTTTTTAAGGAAGTCACATTTTTAGGTCTCCCCTGAGACAGCGCTTTAGCGCTGCTCTGGCGAGACTTGTAGTATAAGCGACTTTTGGAAGTGGAAACGAGTGCATTTCAGGCCGCCAACTACAGTGCATGTGCTCCGGGCGCGCGCACCATTTGGCAGCCTGAAAGCATTCGTTTGCCGCACGGCCGCCCGCGAAAAGTGCTCACCATTTGCCAGCCTGCATTGCCTCTCTCCCCTACCCCCTCCCTTATCCCACTTCCTGCTTGTTTTTTATTGCGATTCTTGCAGGCTGGGCTCCTGCAGCCAGTCAGATTAAGAAGGGACCCTTAGCTGCTAATCCACAACTGCCCTCGACCTCCTGCCCCCACACGCACCACCACCCTCTTTCTTGCCTTTCCCTCAGGCAGATCCATATTCTAAGAAATATCGCAGGCATACCCACACGAGTGCACTAATACTTAAAATACACGCCAAAAACCCAACCCAATTACACCCCCCTCTCCCCCCACCTTGCACTAACAAACACCAGAACTCGCGCTTCTCTCCCCCACCCACCCCCACCCCCACCCCCACCATCGCCATCGCCATCGCGTCTCGCGCGTCCAATGCCTGTTCCTATTTCTTTCTGCTACTTTTATCCACCCTCGAGAACGCCTCTATTCTGAGTGTTGTGCCCCGTTTTGTTACTGCCGCTCCCCCGCCCCCATTGGCGCCTGCCTGTCCCTTCCTATCCCTGGTCCCCTTCGCTGTTTGTACCCAGGCTGAGCACCGCTCTCTTCTGGCGCCCCTTCTCTCGCCCCCTTGTTTTTTACTACCCCATAATCTGTCCTGTTCGCCTGTCTCTCCCTTGTCCCTCCGTCATATGCACCCCTCGCTCCCCGTGGCCCCATCTCTGCTCCAGACAGCTCACCGTGACTGCTGAAGCCGTAGCACCCCCTCCTCACCCCGCAGCCGACTCTAGGCGCCATTCGCATGACGAGCGCATTCACCGCTATTCCCACAAAGTATTTCTGGGATCGCGTATCTCAGGATTCATTGTAATTAAAAATAAGCTGCAGGACAATGGCGCCGTGGCAAGGTGCGCGCCTTCCCCAGCGCTATTTGTTAAAGTCCTGCATTTAAAGTCTCAGGGAGGAATAAGGCTACAACTTAATTAGCGGCTTGCCGCTGCTGTGGCAACGGCGGGGCCCGTCAGTAGAGGCGCGTAATTAAAGTCGGGATATCAAATGATGCTTTGTGGAGGAGGATACATGGCCGTCCTACGTTAAGACATTTCATGAAGTCTGGCACGAGACATCTTGTACGGCAGGCGATCACCGAGCTACGTGATCCTTCATGCCAGGACAGCCACAGCTGACGTGCGGGAGTGAGGGGAACCCTCGCCAACATGTCCACTCACCACAGGCACAGTGACACTAGAAACATAAACCGGCTCATTTACCATCGTGTAACTAAACTGTCTTGGAGAAACGGTACTTGTTTTAAAAAGTCACAAACGTTACAGGAACAAAACGTTTTCAAAACGCATTTTAAGCATTTTTTTTTGTTTTCGGACAATGTTTGTCGGTGCTATGCATTTGGTGCTTAATTTTGTGTCATTTTATTTAACAAATCAACAAAAGTCACGTGGAGGTTGCGGCCTGGAAATGCTGTGGCGCGCACGCGCACGCGCCGCACTCTTCTTCTACTGGCACACACATTCAGCTCACCGTCCTGCACACCCCCTCACCCCCATATGCTCTGTCGACAAAGTCCCTCCCACCCTTCCTTTCATCTCCCCTTTTGCTTGTACTTTTAGCGTGAGTATTCACAGCCCTGAAGGCACTGGAGTGATTTACAGGAGCCCGTGCGTTTTTTTTTGCGTACAATTAAAAAGACAGTACTTTAAATAAATACGAATACAGTTTACTTCTAAGTCACTGCAGTGATTTACGTGACCCAGTGTCACACTGTGCGTTTTTTTCTCAAAAGAAAAAAGAGTTTACAATACAAATACACTTTACTTACAAGTCACAAACCTCACATGAAACGTGAATGAAAAATACTTTCAAAACACACAGACTGCACACTCACACCACGCGCACACACACACAGCTCCCACCCTTACACACTGCACTACACATATTAGGCCCCTCGCACACACACACCACACACTGCCCCCCTCGCACACAGCCCACACACTGCTCCCTCTCACAAACACTACACAAACACTACACACACAGACCACACACACTGCCCCCCTCTCACACAGACCACACACACTGCCCCCCCCTCTCACACAGACCACACACACTGCCCCCTCACACTCTGCACCCCCCCCACACACTCTGCCCCCTATTTTGTACGATGTCAGTAGGTGCATTTTCACTTTTTTTAAAAAGTCACTAACGTTACAGGAACAAAACGTTTTCAAAACGCATTTTAAGCATTTTTTTGTTTTCGGACAATGTTTGTCGGTGCTATGCATTTGGTGCTTAATTTTGTGTAATTTTATTTAACAAATCAACAAAATTCACGTGGAGGTTGCGGCCTGGAAATGCTGTGGCGCGCACGCGCCGCACTCTCCTTCTCTGGCACACACATTCAGCTCACCGTCCTGCACACCCCCTCACCCCCATATGCTCTGTCGACAAAGTCCCTCCCACCCTTCCTTTCATCTCCCCTTTTGTTTTTACTTTTAGCGTGAGTATTCACAGCCCTGAAGGCACTGGAGTGATTTACATGAGCCCGTGTGTTTTTTTTGCGTACAATTAAAAAGACAGTACTTTAAATAAATACGAATACAGTTAGTTTACTTCTAAGTCACTGCAGTGATTTACGTGACCCAGTGTCACACTGTGCGTTTTTTTCTCAAAAGAAAAAAGAGTTTACAATACAAATACACTTTACTTACAAGTCACAAACCTCACATGAAACGTGAATGAAAAATACTTTCAAAACACAGACTGCACACTCACACCACGCACACACACACACACAGCTCCCACCCTTACACACTGCACTACACATATTAGACCCCACAAAATGCCAACTCACACACTGCCCTAGCAAACATTAGCCCCCTCAAACTCTGCACCCCCTCAAATATATAAGAATAGAGTTTACTTCAAAGGCACTGCAGTCATTTACGTGAGCCAGTGTCAGTATTGGAAAAAAATACACAATCTAATACAGCCTTTACAGAAAATAGAAATACAGTTTACTGACAAGTCAATAAACAACCAACTGCCCCCTCTCACACAGACCACACACACTGCCCCCTCTCACACAGACCACACACTGCCCCCTCTCACACAGACCAAACACTGCCCCCCTCTCAAACAGACCAAACACTGCCACCTCACACATACCACTCACACTTACCCCTCCACAAAGACCACTCACACTTACCCCTCCACATACACCACTCACACTGACCCTACACACATTAGACCCCAGAAAATGCCACCTCACACACTGCCCTACACACATTAGCCACCACACTGCTATCTATCTTTCTATCGCCCTCACTCTATCGCCCTCACTCCATCTATCTATCTATTGCCATAACTATCTAACTATCTATCTTATCGCCCACACTCTATCTATTTATCGCCAACGCTCTATCGCCCTCTAGCTATCTATCTATCACCATCACTCTAAATAGTTATCTATCACACAAAATCTATCTATCACCCTCACACTATCTATCTATCGCACTCACGCGATCTATCTATCGCCATCACTCTATCACACTCACTCTATCTAGATATCAACCTCACTCTATCTATATAGATATCGATCTATCTATCGCCCTCACTCTATCGCCCTCTAGCTATCTATCGCCCTCCATCGCCCTCACTATCTATCTATCTATCGCCCTCCCTCACTCTATCGCCCTCCCTCACTCTATCGCCCTCCCTCACTCTATCGCCCTCCCTCTCTCTATCTATCAATCGCCCTTCCTCTATCTTTCGCCCTCACTCTATCGCCCTCCCTCTATCTATCGCCCTCCCTCTATCTATCTATCGCCCTCCCTCTATATATCTATCGCCCTCCCTCTATCTATCTATCGCCCTCCCTCTATCTATCTATCGCCCTCCCTCTATCTATCGCCCTCCCTCTATCTATCTATCGCCCTCCCTCTATATATCTATCGCCCTCCCTCTATCTATCTATCGCCCTCCCTCTATCTATCGCCCTCCCTCTATCTATCTATCGCACTCAATCTATCTATCACATCACCACAGCATCACTCAGCACCACCACAGCATCACTCAGGGGCACAACAACATCACTATGCGCTACCACAGCATCACTGAATGCCACAGCATCACTGAATGCCACAGCATCACTCGTCGCCACCACAGCATCACTCGTCGCCACCACAGCATCACTCGTCGCCGCCACAGCATCACTCGTCGCCGCCACAGCATCAATCTGTGCAACCATTCAACAACAACTGGTTCAAATATGTTCTCTCAATGTTTCAAGCTTTATTACAAATGTCACAAAAAGATGTTAATATTTCACTTCTGTTCTTGGATTTGTCACAATAAAATACACTAAACATAATCTTCACAAAAGTTATTTACAAAAGTTTAAGCTATTGCCATTATAAATTACAATAACTTTTATTTAAGTATTAATTATTTAAAAAAATTAAAAGCCATTGTTATTTGTAATATCAATACATCTAAGTCACGTAAATACAACACATATTGCCTTACAAATGTCACATTTGCGAAAGTTAAAACTATTGGAATTGTAAATGACAAAGCTATTAATTTAGCTATTTTCAAAACCAACACAAATACAAAATTTGGCATTTACAATACCAATAGCTCAAACTTTCCTAATGCGAGACCTATTGCATTGCAAATGCTTGTTTGTTGTTGTGAACGCTAACACACAAGAGTATGCTCAGTAAATAGAATAACAGACAAGAGTATGCTGGGCGTACATGGTAATACATAAGGTAAACAAACTAACAGGAGGTCACTGGAATTATGCAGTTCTGCAGCAGCATTTTCAGCATAATTACGGGGTTGCCGAATTTCCAAATACTCCATGATCTGCTAAACAATATGCAGATTTTAAGAAAAAAAAATGTGCTTCTGGTGCAAACAGATCAAAAGTTACTAAAAACTGCGTGACGTAGAAGGCCATTCACTAAGGTTGACTGGTTACCTTTCAGTAGCTTATTGGTGTATTTGATTGTTTAAGGTGGCACTAATGAGTTGAAAGATTTTACCACACAGTGTTAAAATGTGTAAAAATGGCCAAATAATGAAGTAATAGAATTACAAAATATGCGACATATGCCGTCATTGTGTGACTTTTCTTGCCACATAATTTAGTAATCTGTGCTTTATAATTGGTCCTTCCCTCCCACAGTATTCCAGTGGCCCTGGCTAACACTGGAGTATACTCGGGAGGGGGGGGGGGGGGAGGGGGGGGGAATAACATAGGTCCTTGCCCCTTTCCAAATATCTTTCTTGTTCCTATGTGAACAAATTCAAGGACCTTTTTTGGGCAACATCTTGGAGTGACGTTTATTTTTATATATTGAAGTTCCCTAATATGAGAACGCAGCCCTTCTCCTCCGCAAGGGTCAGCGCCCTAGCATGCCCACTTTGTGAAAACGTAATCATGTTCTCCTGTGCCGCATCATATGCACGAGGGAGCCGAGGTCGCCCTGTCTGCCTTCCCGCTCGTGACACACCGTTTCAAGAGGCTCGGGCGCTACATTGTATAATCGGATTTAGGCGGGGTCTTGAAGCCCCTGGAGTGAGTGATGATCGAGAGGCGCATAATGAATTCAACGTCACGGTGCCCAGATATGAATGCTAGTGACGTAAAATCAGACAGATGAGGAGGAGGAGTCTCTTCTATTACCTTATGGCTAACGATGTTTATAAGTGGTTGCAAAAATCTGTTTCATCTGGAGTGCGCCTGAAATAAAAATATGGTCTACAATTTTGTACAAGTAAAATGCACTATATTTATGCAGTGTACTTATAAGGAAAACACAGAGCAACTATATGTGCACTTCCTGGACTACTGATCTGCCGAACCAGGTGTCATTGAAGAGCGCACATTAATTTATGATGAGCTATCGTGGGACTATGGGCAGCTAAAGGAGGTTTTCTTTCCCCAAATTCAAGGTACTGGTTTTGTCGACATCGGAAGGATGAACGGCTGTTTGGACCCGCCGTGATAAGAAGCAGCGATGCGCTACATATCGCTTAATTAATAGGACACCCGGGAGCTACTGAAAAATCTTCACAATGCAGAGTTGTTGTTTTTCATTGAAGTTTCTGGTTGTGGCCAGTGGGTGGTTTAAACAGTTGACTGTACTACATCGGTTAATAGGTAGCTGTTATTGTACATATATTGAGCTTTCCGTTTGCCGGGTAGTCGTCTTTTGCGGCTTTAAATAAAACAGGCTTTTGCGCCAGAGGTCCGTTGGCCACAGTTTATAATTCCACATTTAAATGGTGTAGTTTTAAAATACAATTTGTCGATTAAGTTGTTCTTTCTTTGCCCTGCATTAACCCAGTCTTGTATGCTTCATAGGTCGATAAAAACATATTTAATAACTGCACCAATTGACTAAGCACCCAGAGACGGCAGTGTTCGTTCTGTGTGCTATAACATATTAGAGATTAAGAAAGACGATATTGGTAGGATAAAAATCAGTCGTATTAAAACAAAAAAGAAGAACCGAAGGCTGCGGAAGTAAAGTTTTAAGTTTAAATGTCTAATTCTTCAATAGAAAGAAGAGCACCTCCACCGCAGCGTGATCTTTCATACAGAACACATGGAAAGATGACCTCCTATAAATTCATGAATTTCTTTGAATTACAATTGTTTAATACATATTTAAGTTGTGGGAGCTCGCGTGTCCTTCGAGTGGGAATTAAAGGGGAAGTCGTTCGCTAGTTTTAAAGCAATGTCTGCAGAGAGTTTTGTAGGCGCGGTATAGGGTTGGAGTCTCCTATCCAAAATCACTCAGCCCTTCATCCGCTGCACGACTGATGAAATTAGTAACACGTAGATGAGGAATCTTACTAAGGCCTCAGATAAGATTCATATTAAATCTAGTGCTGTAACCGAGAGCCGGCTCAGTAAATGAACACACGTGTGTTGTGGGCAGACCTTGAGATGCCCACCACCGATGCCCCCTATACTTCGAAAGTTGTGTTAACCCACTCACCACTTGCTGTATCAGTCCATAAGCCCCCCGCCCCTCCCTAGAGAAGGTCTGTCAGTGATTACTGGCTACATTACTGTGACATCGCCCCACACCTGTGGCGGAGGCTGGGGTTCCTAGAGCCGCAATTCCCTCGTGTGTGGGTGCTATGGAGGTCCGCTCCCGTGGTCAGCTCCGCAGCACAGACCCCAGACTCTGCTTGGTGAACTCGGGGAGCGCTCAAAAATGAGAGGATGTCGCGGCACACCGCCATCTTCCTTTTAAGATTGTGAGTTCTGATCTTATCCAAATTGTCGAGGCTGTTCAACCAGTTAGATTTCAACAAGTTCCATGCATGCCAATGGGCAAGTATATCCGATGCCCCTCCATTGAAAATGTAAAAAGGCCCATGTAAAGTGCTCTGATACCTTCGGGTCGTGTTCGCGCTATATAAAACAGCAGCCCACCTCTCTTGCCTTCTTTCATTTAGTTGCTTCGCCGTAAAATGGATCCAAAAAAGCAGAAGCCCGCGAGTGATGTGCGCGCGCGCCACAGCGAGCCGTGGTATCAATTATCGCGCCCGTGTCTGGGCACAATAATTGAAACCACATGGCCTATTGGTGTCTATTATGCGCACCAAGCGCATAATAGACACCAATAGGCCATGGGCGGAGCAATGCGCCTGCCTTTGGCCAATTGCGTGCAGTCTTTTATAAAAAGACGCACGCAAGGGCCAATCGCGTAGCACAAAAGGAATCGCACACGCACGAGTGTGTGGAATTCCTAGGTAAGCTTAGATTCCCTGTTTTTCACCTACTAAATGTCTCACGCTGCGCGATCACTGCAGGGCAGTGCACCGCTAGGCGCGAGACCTAAAAAATGTGAGGATCCCAAACTTCACATTGCAGATACAACATGTCTCGAAAACAGCACATGGACTGCGTAGGCAAGACCTAAAATGAACTTAAGCAATTAATCAATGCAAAATACATCATTAATAATAATGAAATACTTATCTACCTCTTCTAAATGAACCACATACAAAATTGGATGTACAAACTATGCTACAGAAAACTACAAAATTGCCTTTCAAATAAAACTGAACAACATCAACTTTATGGACTGGAACCCAATAACAGTGGAATAAAAACATGAATTGAAAATCAGTAAGAAGTTCAGGCTGTCGGGGCAAATCATAACAAAAAGACCAAGAACAGAAAGGTTAGCTGGAGTGAACTGTTTAAAGTGTTTTGGTGCCTGGTGCTTAAAAGTGGATCACCTCTTTAATACCCCAGCTCTACCTAACAATGTGCTTAATTGACAGACATAACCCTAAATAAATGTTGTTCTTAGTTCCTTTTGTTCCTTTTTGCTAACACGTTAAATAGAACTTACTGTTTTACTTGTCCACCCATCGAAACTCTAGCAGATTCAAGATTTCTTATTTGGCCACTTTTTACACTAAAAAAAGAGAGAAAAGGGAACATTTCAGATGGCTTAGGGTGGTATATAGACACTAGTTTAACCTCCTAATGTAGTGAAATTTCCTTTCGCAATTCAAATAAAGAAAAGGCCAATGACTGGCACGCTTAACGTATCATATTCCTAGAATTAGACCAGATTCCATCCAGGTTTGTGAGATACCCTTACTCTATCTGACAGACGAATACATTTTGTTCGCTCAATTTTTCATGCTCACTACCACAGCAAAAGAACAAGGATATAAAATAAAAGGTGACCAGCAAAAAAGGAGGAAGGTTTTCAGATTGGTTCCTACATTGTGCCAGGTATGTATTGCCACCAAGAACCGCAATAGGCCAACCTCTTGGTTGCTGAAAATGCTCCCACAATCCTCTCAGGTCTCAGTACATCTCACAGGGGCATCTCCAAAAACTAGTTGGCGCACACTCAGCATTCTCAGCAACCTTGGATGCAATTCGTTTTTTTGATTTCTACTGTTGAAGGATAAAATCCAGAATCACGGGTCTAGAGATGAACACTATCTGAACAAACTCTGGTGAAAAACTACAGCTAATACTCAAGTAAGCGCAAACTATGTACAGCATTTATCATAATGCTAAGGGGCAAACTTTGCTGTGATGTGAGGCCGTTTGTTCCCATCCCCTTTCTATTCCCCAACACAGTCTAACCAAACTAAACCTTAGATTGAACCTTGTACCACAATCCAACAACTATGCTTTTAAAAATACATTTACCACTCTAGAATACAAAAGACGGACCAAAACCTATTGGTCCACTTGAATGCCAGTTTGGCTCACAGAGCACGTGCACCTTGCCTTTACGAACACTTTAATTTCTTAACACTTTCATACACTCCTGGTATGCCTTAAAAGTACTTTGAAGGTTCGAGTTATGATTAACTGTAGACAGTTAATATAAATACCTATAGACTGTAAGGGGAATATAAATAGCTTATTACGGATGCCTTTCACAAGAACATGAAAATCCATCTTTTCAATTGATTCGACCTTTGACCAAATCTTCCACTAACCCAAAGGAGGATGTTACTTTGTCCGGCCACCATCTTGAGGGTGTGCTATACCAGTTATAGGTAGCTCACATATACATGTTCATTGTGCATGGCATTGCCACCATTTAGTTGTGGCTTACACTGTGTAGGTAATTAAATAAGTAGCTTGAGGTAGTCAGCCTGGATTGCCATGCAGTGCCACTGCTGTTGAAATAGGGAGCAGGGAGAATGCAGTGGCAAGGCGTAGGATCCCATAATTTGGCAGTGAGAGGCAGACAAAAAACAATAAGGCAGCTCTGGGCTAACTTTATCTCCTGCTACGACCAGTGCCAGCGAGTAGGAGGCTGCTGAGACAGGGTAAGGGTCTTCATCACACTAAATAGTAACTGTGCTAAGAAGGCTTCAGTGAGGGGAGAGGCTCCTCCATCGCTGGTGGGAAGAAATACCAAAGCTGAAGTACGCTTGGCTTCCCAACTACCAGGATCACAGGACTCTCACTTTGACTCCTGACTAAGGAAAGCACAAAAAAGGGCCTGCAATACATTCAGGCTTGTGGTGAGGCAAAAGTTTGGAAATTTATAGTGCTGTTTGTTCTTTTCTAAAGAAGAATGTAGACCGCGCTTCAGCTTTGCATTTTTAAAGCTGCTACTCGCCAAAAAAGTGCTTTAACACCCCATCAGGGGTAACAAGTGCTATACAAAGTGCAAACCTTTTCCCCTCTTCTATACCTCCATGACCCTACTCACTAAAAATAACTAACATATCCACCACTCAAATTACTTTCATGTTTCACCATACTAATTCAACATTAATCCTTATGGGTTCCAGAGTAGCATGCTACTCGCCAAAAAAGTGCTTCAAAACCCCATCAGGGGTAGCAAGCGATTATATATATATATATATATATATATATATATATATAAATACAAACCTCTTTCCCTCTTCTATCCCACCACCTACCCTTCTCTACCAAATAATTGAATAACATATCCACCACTCAAATTACGTCATATTTCAATATACTAATTTTCAATACTAATACACCTATCAGGGGTAACAGGTGCCATATGAATGCAAAACTTTCTTCCCCTTCTATCCCTCCGCTATTCTTCTCACTTCAAATAACTGACAAATATCCACAACTCAAATTACTTTCATATTTCACCATACTAATTCACCACTAATCCTTTATGGGTTTCCCCGAGTAGCGTGCTTCAACACCCCATCAGGGGTAACACGCGCTATATAAATACAAATCTTTTTTTTCCCTCTATCCTTCTGCTATCCTTCCGAATCCAAATAACTGACTAACCTATCCACCATTTAAAATGTACTTGCATGTTTCACTATACTAATTCAACACTAATCCTCTATGGGTCCCGGAGTAGCATGCTACTCGCCGAAAAAGCGCTGACGCCTGGTCAGGGGTAGTAAGCGCTATATAAATGCACTTACAATACAATACGCTTCTGGTTCATCAACACAGTTCACAAAGAAGCACCAAGAAATGGAAAACAGCACAAAGTTGTTAGAAATATGAACGCCTAACTACTTGTAGGGTGGCCACATACCCTCTACCTTTGCTCAATCATGATCCAGACAACAAATATACCTCAAGCTAAGAAGAACAGAGCTGCAAATTAACTGTCATTGGAAAAAATTGGTTTCCTTCTTACCCCTCTCTCAAACAATGGGTGCATGAATTACCTCCATTCTATGGCATTCTCCAGGGATTTAAATGTTTTAGGTCGACTGCGTAAGAAATTTTGCATGCTATTCAGAGCATCCATCGCTGTACCTAAAAATATTGTAAAAAGAAAAATTATTAATCTCCTGCCAAATCCAGTACAAAAGCCAGGAAGAAGTAAAATATGGGGTTTTAATAAAACACAAATAGGTGTTAAATGGTGGGAAATGTAAGAGAAACCCCAGTTAAACCATTCATTAGAGTGATTTTACTTTGTTGAGGGTATTTGAGATTATGAATTCATGGTCCACAGTGGAGGTACAATAGACAACTTAGCATACAGGATGAATGACCAGCATCTGGGGTTGCCAAATGTCATCAGTTTATGTAGTACTGGGGTGAAGACAAAAGGACAAAGGGTGGATTTTTAGATGTTTACTGAAGGGAGAAGTTGAGAGCGGGTGCAGGCAATAAACCTACAGTTTAGGTGAACAGGGGGGAGAAGGCCTGGTTTTGTATCTGTTTTTTTCCTCATCACAGTAAAAGCTAAAAACTCAAAAATGTGTGCAATGTTTATAAGCTGTGCAACTGGCGGCCAAAAGACTTTTGGCCAAAAGACAAGTTAGTGAATTAATTTAGGTCTCTATATTAGGGTTTCGGCATTACAGGTTAGGTCTCATAGTATCTTGAGCAGACATGATCTCATACACCGATCACCTTGATGGGCCAGAGCCGGCAGATACAAATGCTGCAGTAAATGTTAGAGAGTTTGTCAGAATTAAATCGCAAATCCTGTTGTACCATGCACTGGAAAGAAACATTCAACGAGAGAAGGAGGATGTCCAAACAATTATTAAACGCTATCCAGTGACTAACTCCTAAAAAAAATTTTTTATATATATATATATATATATTTTTTTTTTAATTGGACGTATATTTGCTATTTTGTAATTTCATTGATTTTGATCTTCGTGGTGCTCTTGTTGCATCTCATCCTGTGAGTTATCTGAAGAAATTGGTAGGCGACCAACGGGTTTTGGTCATACTACTGGTAAACGACCACAAGAGGGCATAGTGTCAAGACAGAGTACTAGTTAGAAGATGCTATATTTGACACAGTATGGTAATTGTTTCAAGACTAGCAGAGAAGTGATGTGGTGCTGGATAGTTGATGATGTATGACCTTTTCACATTTGGCACGTATTTTAGGGAGGGTGAGTGCTTAGGTATAATGACAAACAATAGAAGAATGTGGTCAGTCTTTATCTGAAAGATGGTGGCAATGCATGGAAGCAGGCCTGTGACTTAGCTTCAAGTTAATTGTACTTGTGCGATTTATGTATTTGTTGTTCTCAGAATTATTAACTTCATTATTTTAATTAAGCTGTTAAGTATTAGTTACAGGTCTCTCACTATGGTAAGTTATACGTTTGTAAAAACCTGTAAAATATCCTTAATAACAGATTTAGGAGAAAAGACAACACACACACTGGGCTAAACAAGAAATGGCTTGTAGATAGGAGCTGAATAATCTCAAGAAGCAGTTATTTCACATCCCACTTCTCAATGACAAGTATATCATCTATCCTTCAAAGCAGTTTCTAATCATGTGTCAAGGAAGGTTACATCCCAAGGAGCAGATGCTGGTCTAGTAGCCAAGTTATCTGACCATTCTGGAGGACACGTTTTTTGTGCAGACATTCAGAATTGAACCAAACTGATTAGTCTCTCACAAGCTTTAACTATGCGTAATCTAAATGGGTTTTGTACAAATGCTTAAACTCCACTCAATATTGAACTGCCCGCCCCTTAACTCTCCTCAGGGTCAGTGCCACTTTGCCCCCGACTTAGATTCATGACATGGGCCTCTGTTGTCCTGTAACAGTTCTGGAGAGTGAACAATTGAAATCGGCTCAAATTGTAATCCGGATCAATGGTCAAATGACAATTAACTAGTTTAGATAAGGAAAACAATTAACATAACTAGAACAGATATAGAAGGGAAATAAGGAAAAACGTTCCGACAATTCCCAAGATATCTGGAATAGCAGGGATTATCCCTTTTTAAAATAAAGGAAAGAAAACTTCAAATTAATGGGATCATTCAGCAAAAAGGGAAAAACGGGTCCTCCTACCCAACCTTACATTATCAACAATCATTAGCAATTCACTAGATGCCCCCTTTAAAACAAAAAACAAAAATCAGTCTGGGACAATCTTCTTCCTTTTCTAGGAGGAGGTGAGGAGAACAGCAATAAAAACCAACACCAAGATTGGACAGAAAAGCAGCAGTGAAGTTCTGTAGGATACACACAAGGAGAAGTGATAAATAGGGAAAGGGTGGGACACTGGAGCGTTCCCACACCCACTGAAGTCAAAGAAAGAAAATTGCAGCGGGATGGGGAAAAGAAAGAGGGAAATGGGTATTGGGATATACCAGAGAGATGGCAAAGAGGGATACAAAGGACTGCATTTCCAGGAGATTGTGTGTTGCATTTTCAACTATGTTGTTGAGATTTCCCTTCCTTACAAATTAAGACAATCTGTAAAAAGACCCGTATTAAACACACATTTAAATTAAGGGGAAAAGGGCAAAAAAACAGTATGCATTATACAATACCCCCCTACACACAAACACACAGTCTTTAAAATCATTTACCCAATTTAGCATTTATAAAAAGGTACACTAGAATGATGAAAAGAACACAGGTTTTTCAAAGACAGATATCATACCATACCTTCTACTACATCAATCATGCAGAGTCCCAGCAAACTTGATAGTAGGTTAGCTGCCGCTGTGTGGACAGCAATTGCCCCACCCATGCTGTGACCAATTAGCATAATTGGGGGCGCAATATCGCCGTAAAGTGCTTCCACAACATTTTGAATATCCCTAGCAAAAGGAAAACAAATCTTCATTATTAGAGGAAAAATAGGCTCCATAAAACAAACAGGACTATTGCTAACTATTGTGCATACTGACATGATGTATGAGACTGTGGAAGGGTAAGTAGCTCTTTTTCTGAACGGTAGGCAGAATCAATCGCATAAACAGACATCTTTTACAGTTGTCACGCTCACCCAAGATGAAAAAACTGAAATAAGAATACATTTCCTCCACTAACTGGTTCATCAAAAATGCAGTCTATTAACCATCAAATATTCTTTCCAACTAGGAGTGGATTCTTTGATGAGAGCAAGAGGGGCAATCTCTAAAGCTGCTAAAATCCTGCCATCTTATTTGATGCTGAAAGAGGGTTGGTACTGGCAGGTAGGTGATACTGTAATTTCCCCTAGACTGTACCCATCTGGAATTCAAGGATTCTGTAATGCTAAAACCAAGAGTTCCAGCGCCTGAATACCTTCATAGGTGACAAGAAGCATCATACAAACCTACTAAATGCGAGCTCCAAGAAATCAGGCTGCCTCACTGCACAGCCACCAAAAGGAGTTTAATTTAAAATATGGTGCTGGTATTTACAAGGAGAACGCAATTAGGTTTGCTTCTTCAGTGCTCACTGAAACGGCGGCAAAATATTGTGGTTTAAAAGGACTATCCTGGCATATGCACAGAGGTTGAGGTATTTCAGACAGTTCTCAATGATGCTAATTTTCTAACCAGGAGTGATCACAAAGCTTTGAAAACTTTACTAACGACGGAATGTTAAGTGCATTTGGATGCAGAGCAAGGGTGTTAAATAAGTAGCAAGAGTTTAGCTACACAGGTGAATGTGTACACACAACCAAGGAGGCTGCAGTTATCTTAACCATGGTAACTGTTTGGATGAAAAACGGCCGGGACCACTTAGTTGCAATGATTTAGGGTAGAGTACCTAGAAAAGTTCCAGAGGACATTTAGAGAAGGATAGTGTTAGAAATGTGGGTCTCTAGTTGGCAGGTTGTTACCCTGTCCAAGTAGGGACCCCTACTTGTCAGGGTAAGGGGATTTACACTTCTAAAATAACCCCTGCCGCCCCCTTGGTAGCTTGGCATGAGCAGTCAGGCTTATCTCAAAGGCAGTGCGTAAAGCATTTCCACACAACACACAGTAATACAATGAAAACACTACAAAAGGACACCACTTTTAGAAAAAAAAAATCGATAATATTTATCGGTGTCAAACAAGACCAAAACAATTAAAATCCAACATACAGTTACCAAGATACGAATAATACAAAAATAGACTTTAAATACAGTTCCCTGAAGTTAATAGCTCCGTCCGGGGATGTCACGGCGTCATGAACATATAAATCTATGATTCAGGCCGGCTGCAGCATCGCAGACCAGTTAAGGTGCGGGGAGGCCCGCAAAAAGTACCTTTAGAATTGCAGGGCATCGGGGACATTGCGATGAGCTCCGAAGACCCGTAGGCAGGCATCGGTGCAGGAGTCATCAGACCCTTCAAGTCACACGTGTTGCAGGTCGAACTCTGTCAGGTTGAAGTCAGGAGCACCAGCAGGTGCCGAGGCTGCGGTGTGAAGTGGAGCGGTGCAGTGTGCGTTGCCCTCAGGTCGTGGTGCAGGCAGCAGCTCGGTGACTGTCATCCAGCGGCATCGGTGAGACCAGGGCTGTGGTTCGAAATGGGGCAGTGCTCGTCGCGGTGCTGGCAGGTCATGGTGCAAGAAGCATCGTCATCGTTGCTGAAACGCTGTCGTCGGTAGACCCAAGGCTGCGGTCTGAGACAGCAGCAATGCAGTGTGCGGGGCACACAGGTCGCGGTTGACGATCTGGAGTAGATAGTGCTGGTGTCGGTGGGCCAAGACTGCGGTGTGGGACGGGGCAGTGCGTTGTGCAACTTACGAGCGGTGCCCCCCAAACCACGGTGCAGGCAGCGGCATCAATGTCAACTTGCAGCAGTGAGACCAAGGCGGTGGTGTGGAGCGAGGTGGTGGGGATTGTGGCGCCTACAAGTCCTTGTGCAAGCAGAGGCTCGGTGGTGGAGTTGGCAAAGACCAGCGTTGCGGTGCAAAGTGCGGCAGTACTCTGCGGTGATTTCAGGTTACGGAGCTGGCAGTGGCGTTGGGTCGCTTTTTCCCCTCTTTGGCAGCTTAAACACACAGTTCCAGATGCAGGTACCCAGAGGAAGGCAAAGTCTTGCTGTTCATGAGACTTCTTGAACAGGGGGCAAGCTCTACCTCAAGCCCTTGGAGATACTCAGGAAAAGAAGTTGTATAAAGTCCAGTCCTTTGACTAGCCAAGACAGGAGCAGCCACTGCTGGCCAACACAGCAAAACACATAGAAAAGTGGAAGCCTCTCCTCACAGCGTTTTAAGCTCTTCTTCTTGGCAGGTTCCTTAATCCCAACGAGTTCTAAAGTTCTGGGGTCAGGGCCCCAATATTTATACCACTTTTCCCTTTGAAGTTTTAGGCAGAAAGTATCTGAGTTCCGGAGAAACCAGTTCTGTCCTTTCTAGTCCAGCTTCACAACAGGAGGTGGACACAGCATTGTGCAGAGCAGACACAGCCTATTCAGATGCTGGTGAAAACTCCCCCTGTCACTCTAAATGTAGAAAGTCTATTCAGCCTGGCTAGGAGTCACCCAGGAAATGCAGGAAACACCTCAACCCCCCCTTGCAACTGTCTAGTGTGAATGCACATCCCCAGCTGCTGTCACTCCAAAACCAGACGGTAAATACATTAACAGGCAGAGGCACACAAGATGGTTAAGAAAAGGCCAGCTTTCTAAAATTGGCCTTTTCAAACACATAATTTAAAAATAACCTTTACTAAAAAGGTGTGTTATTAAATTCTGAGTTGAGAGCGCCTTAACTCCATTTCTCTATATTGTCCCAATTGAAAGTCACACATGTAAAATGTTACAGTGCAGTTCCAATGATAGCCTATGAGACAGACAGCCTTTCAACAGTAATTTTAAAAAAAACGAAACACTCAGTATTTCACTATCAGGACATGTAAAACACACCAGTACATGTCCCATTTTTCACATACACTGCACCCCGTCCATGGGTGTACGTTAGGATTACCTGAGAGGTGCCTTACATGTAAGAAAAGGGAAGGTTAGGACCTAGAAAGTGGGTGCACTTGCCAGGTCGACATTGCAGTAAAAATGGTGCACAGACACTGCAGGGGCAGGTCTGAGACACCTTTGAAAGGCTGCTTGTGTGGGTGGCACAATCAGTGCTGCAGGCCCACGAGTAACATTTGATTTACAAGCACTGGGCACACACAGTGACATAGGGACTTACTAGTAACTCAAATATACCAGTCATGGAAACCCAATAATTACATAATTTACAATAGGAGCACTTGCACTTTAGCATTGAATAGCGGTAAAAAAAAAAAAAGTACAGCGAGATACTAAACCAGCAAAAACAAAGTCCAGAACAGAAAGTCAGAGGGCAAAAAGACTGTGGAAACACACCAAAAGATGCCAGGTCTAACAGATAGCATTTTGGAAAGAGTGAGAAGAAATATACATGGGTTCTGCCAGATAAAATAGTGCAGGAGTTATCACTGTATTAGGAAGTAAGAAATGCATTATCTGGAGATAATGAATCCTTTTGGAGACCTGCAGAGGTAGTGCCAATAAGGAAGTCAAGCCAGCAAGTAGCAAAGCTTTAACATGATGGTCACATGTGTAGGAGTACAACTAAAAGTGAAGTGAAAGATCTGTTAAAGAATTGCTGTGCTGGATAGCTTCTCCTTAGGCAAGGATTTTTCACACGTTGTCCTTGCAATAAATAAACACCCTTCCACCAGTTTATGTATAAATGGGTTATTCTCAAATAACTTCTTAATACAAGGTACAAGACCGAGGTGTTTCTTTCCGCTCCACTATGTTTACTCGCTATTGAACCCCTTCTAAGATCTAGGAGGGAAAACATTAATACACATGCATTCTAATCAAATTGGTCACATACAAAACAGTGGCATAAGCAGATTACCTCCTCATTTTCAGAGAGGAAGCAAGGGAAGCTATCCCTGCAATGCAATGGTTTCTGTGGATACTCTCTAAACAAGGACAACATCAAATTGGCCCTAATAAATTGTGTCACCCCAGTAATTAATTTGAAACAAATTCTGTGGTATTTGGGTAGGTAGTCTAGTTGTTTGTATAAGGTTGTAAAAGTTTTTATTAAAATGTTTATCTTGGATATTTTGTGGCGCATCTTCTATCTAATCAGGGAGCATTCTTAAAGTTTCTTTTTTCAGTACTGGATGCTACAATTTGGTGAGGACTAAAACACCCTGGTGTGGGTCTGTAATAGAAGCCCTAACATCAGCTGTGTTTAATTACACTCAAGGTATTTATTTCACTGCTCCCTTAAAACCTTCCAGGTTTGTTCTTCTGAGCTAACTGCTTATTGGTTAGAGACATGCCACCTCCAAGTGGTCTGCCTTATTTTAATTTTTTTGTCACAAGTTTAGGTGGGGTCAGGGAGTTTCACTCTGACCATGCCAGCCTAAGGCAAGATACGGAGTCAGAGGACAAGTGTTGTGATACAGTGGCCGCATGGGAGGGATTGACACTTCCCTTAACCAAGGGTTGTGAGCGTGAGTTTTAAAGGTATGCTTTTTGGTGGAAGGATTCCACAAATCGGACCAGACAATGCAAAATATGTTCATCCATTTGGAAATCTCAAGCCAGAAAGGACCTTCAAACAGGGGGGTTTAAAGAGCCATTAAATGTCTTTCTAACCACAAAGAGTGATTCTATCTTTAAATTTCTTGTTTCCCATAGAGGGCAATCAGTCAGCTTTGATGTACATGACTGAACCTCAATACCTGAACAGGCTATGTGTAAAAGAAAGGACAAAGCACTGGCTAACCTGTGCATGAGTGGCTTTAGTTTCCCTTTCAACTCCCAGTGACAATATGTTGACTATTTCCTACTGCAATGATGTATAGTGGAATGGTTCCAAAATGCCTGAATAATCTCCAGGTTCCATTGAGACAGACTAAGAGGACCAGGTACATAGCGTCAGGAAATAACCAGTGTAGCACAGCTAAATATGACAAGACTGAAGCAATAGTTCATTTTCTATGAAGCTGTAAAACATTGCTTTGATATTTTGGAAGTAGACAGACCTTATCAGTGGGAGACCATAAAAGCATCACTCAGTAGGTCAAGAGTTATTCCCCAAATATACACAAAGTGTTATGACGAAAGACACTAGAACTGTGAGAAAGAAAACTGGCTCCTAAAAACAGCAGAGGCTGGGAAAATCTCATCCAGGCTCGAGTAAAATAATGAACTTGTAGACTGAAAACTATCAGCTTCAGAGCACGGAGGAAGGAATGGAGGAGTCCTGAAGGTGAGCGTTCCTTCCTTCCGGGGAGGGAATCAACATTTCCCACCACTGCACTGCGTGTCTAACACAGCCAAGTTGATTATGTACTAGGGAACCAGTCCCAACATTTTCAGAGCTTTAAAATATCCACAAACTAACACCAGTTTAATGATACAGGTCTGTTGGGAGAAAGAGTTTAGGAGATCGGAAGAATGAATGCAGGAAAGAGGCAAGGTCAATCATGAGTAAAACATCAACTAACCTTTCAAACGTCCCCTCAAAACAAGGCAGTGTGGTGCAATACCAAACCTGTCATTGGTGTTACAGAGACCATAAATGTCATTGATTGGAAAAGCTTCTACCAAGCATGAGATCCAGAAGTGGTCCTCAGCAACGTAAACATGAGATGAGACTGCTCTGGAGAAACGAAGATCTCTAGCTACAGGTGAGTTAAAGGGAAAAGAGACCGGCGAGGACTAGACTATGCAGCAAAACTCTTGCACAACCAGTGCAGTTACACATGTGGAAATAAAGCCAGGGCCTTGATTTATGGCGCAACTGCTCTCCTGGTACAGAATAGATTCCACTTTTTTCCGGAAATGTTGGAATCATTTGGATGAGGAGCTTCACAAGTATCAGATGGTGCAGTAGCACTAGGCTTGTACTGTGTCGGTCTGGTAAAAGCAAAGAAAAGCTGACAATGCAGAGAAGTGGAAGATGCTGAACCACCCTGGACTGAGCTGAGCAGAATCTAGTACAGAGGGTTTAGAAGGTAGGTCCAGAACTGGAAGCTGAAGAAAAAGAAAGGAAAAGGCCTGTGACAATGAATGGTTGTAGCTAGGGTGGATGAATATGCGTACAAACTTCAAAGCTGTGAGACATCCATTCCCAGGGTTGACTTCTTTATAAAGGATTCAAACAGGGCCGGACATTGACATCACACAGAAAGGTGAAGATGATAAAGAGAATAAGAAAAGGTAATAGGACTTCCTTTCTTAGGCCTCCTGTCCAAAGAACCACAAACAAGGCTTCCCTGCCTCAAACCGTGGCACATATGGCTGAACATCAATACTGCCTCAGAGGTGGTAGGGAGTAAGCACAACTACTGTCCTCCCCTCCAGTGAGCAAGAAAAGCTCCTTTGAAACATTCAGAGCAAGGTACGGTCACAGCACTGGTCAAGGCATGGGAATCTAAACAACCGCCAGCCATAACAGGAGCCAAAATTTATAAGGAGAAAGGCTGAACTACAATTTCCAGAAAGGAAAGTGTCATTGGATACAAAATAAAAAAATAAAAATCAATCTTGGTTGAAGGTACCCCACAACACCTGGGTCGTCTCAGAAGGGCCAGCAGGATTGGTTCAGAGCCTATGGCATGTGAGCGTTACCACTGGTAGTATGACAGAATGACGAATAGTTGGTCACATGACAAGACCTAATGGAAAAGGCCACAGAGAGGTTAGTCACATGACAGATTTGCTTGAGAAAAGCTGGAACAGATTCGGTCATGTCACTGAAAGAATAGTAGTGCTGGGCATAGTCAGTCACATGTTAGTGCAGTCATAGTCAGTCACATGTCATGATATACTCTGAAAGGCTGACTGGGCTAGGGCTGAATCAGTCATTTATCCTTCTTGCATCTTAAAAGGGGCAAAAGAGTTGGTGTGCTGTCTGTCACGTCCCAAGAACCCCCATATCGCAGATTGATTCCACACCTCATACTGATTCACATGATGAACATAAAGTTATGGTCGCTCAATATAATGCTACTCGTTTTATCAACCTTGGAAGAATAGAACGTTGAGTGAACCACCTTGATATGAACTCCTGGTCATATGATCTCACCCACCTGCCTGCTGTAAATTGATCAGGTCCACTGAGCCCCCCGTTGCAAGTATAATGCAATCGTTTTGGCAAAATAAAAGGTCTGTAACCTAAACTATTTTACTCCTTCAGGGAAACAAGATTGAGCAGAGAACTGGTGGATCGAGAAACGTTATGTTACCCGACTTGTAAGTCATGTGGCAATTAGTTCATATATTCAGGACCTCCTGATGTTGACACATGCTGATAACACGTCTGATACAGTTAGCAGATCATGCAACATGTTCCACAGACGGTATGAAACCAGGATTAAAATGGCACTAACAAATCAAAAAGTGTCACAATGAGGTCAGTGAGAGACCTCTCAAGCTGTTTTTTGTAAACATAATTTAACAAAAAGTAAATTTCCATTTTTAGAAGTAGGAATTAATTTCCACCACCCTCACATGTACATCATTGAAAAGGATAGTGTTATGAAATCTGTTAGTCCACATGCACAGTCAAGATAAATGACAGTTAAGACAAATTAATGCACATTTTTTCTACTAAACTGGAACCAGAGCAGACAGGAGCATCAATGTTATATGTAAATGCAAAGAGGAGTAATCAAATCCGCAATATATAAAAAGGATAGCCATGATAAAAGTAAAACTTGAAAGTGCTACGGCGACAGAGAACCTGTCAAGGTCCCTTGGCTGCTTCTCACGGAGCTGCTCCGCCGGCTTGAGGTTTAGTGGCTAAAGTATCTCAGCTGCACTAAAAACACTTGGCTTTGCAGCTTTTCGACTAGTGTACCCTGGGCTAGTAAAGTGCTTCTCAGTACAAAGATCAACAATTTCAGGGCACGGCAGGAAGACGCATACTTGGACATGGTCTCCGCAGACAGGTCGCCGGGATCCCGCACTTTTGTTTCACCTGCGATAGAAAAAACAAACACTATTGAAAATAATCATAATACTCAGAGTATATATCCACTTGTCTATTAAGATCCAGCCCCAAAATGATTATGGTAAGGATTATGACAATTTTACAAACAATCCACTCAAGAAGAAAATACTGAGATGCAATATATTCCTGCTAACTTTTCTGCCTGGGTACCCTATCACTTGATACTCTGTCTGTGATAATCAAAGCATAAGCAGTACATTTCTATCCTCAGGGTGTTTCCAAGTCTAGGATCATACTTTTAATTAAACCATTCAAATACCGCCGGGCAACTGGTTGGCCTCAACAGCAAACAATTATCTCCAATTAAGCTGTGGGTAAGCGGTTCAAATAGCAGGTGTTACCATCACCCAGTCTAATATTTAATTTCTTAGAAATATGAATTGCTGAGTGGGCTATATGAGGATTCAAACCCATCACCTGCATTTCACATGGAGTTGCCAAAAATGAGTATTTAACACACTACAGCCAAGCGGTCTTGCTTCCTCTTCACTTGTCTGCTCTTCCCAACATGTTTACCAAATCTGCGTTCAGCATGAGTCACAATGGCAGATGCCTCTACAACCATATGGGATGCTTCAAGAAGATGCCTAAAATTTCAGCTGGAGTTTATAACACACTTACACTGATTTCTCAACCTAAAGCAAGTTACAGATTTATTGTGAATGCATCGTTAACACTCTCGATCTTGTTTAATCTCCTGAAATTTTTAACATGTCAAGAAAATAAGTCCCACACTAGACAATGCAACACATTCAAAATTAAGAGGAAAGAAGGGGAGGCTGGAGGTCCTTGCACTGAAAACAAGATAGAAGAAATATGAAGTTGCAGCTTTCAAACATATGCTTTAAACTGCAAAATGAATCTCAGGATTGACTGAGATCAGATGTACAGAGACTGTTTAATGGAACCCACACTTCTTCAGTTGCTGAGCAAAGTTCATATAACAGGATCCAACTTGGGAATTACCACAGGACTTAACAGCAATTGAAGTGTTATCTTTCTCAAGATTATGCTATTGGTGTTGTGTAATTTAGTAAGAGCAGTGCTCTAAATAAGACACTGGCCCAGCACGACTATTATGGTAGAATGGTCAAAACAGCAAAAGGTTCTCATAGAAATGGGACTAGTTCACAATTGTGATTATAGACCGAAAGAAACATAGAATTACCCCTAAACCACCTGTCATAGGCCAAAGGTGCTATGATCCTCCAAATTTGCTCCACTTGCCCCAGCTGGTCAGAGTGTCTTTAAACAAGGAAGTAATTTTACAGTACAACCTGCAAATTCCTTAATCGTAGGCCCTTGCTGCGAAACAGGCTTTATCTTAAAAACCAAACTCTATATTGGAAATCATTACCTTGTTCTATTGGAATCTTAACGGTCTCTCAGATGGGCTCAGCATTATGTTTCCTGAACAGGTTAGTTTATTCCTCTTCTTGAAACCATAACTTAAACCATGATCGAATTTCCCCGGCTAGGTCTGCACCAACTTCAATGTTCTATATTTCAGGACATCTGATCACAAGACTTGAACAGTTTTCCTGATTTAGCAGCCCTTGATTTATATACCCGTATATTTCTTAATCTACCCATGGCCTATTCACTTCTTTAGCTGATTGAGGACTGGAGATTTGGATTCCAAGAGCCAGGTTCACCATAGGTGAGCCCCACTAATGTGGCTTTGTATCACCCAGTATCAAAAAGCCATATGGTCATAGGATTGGCAGGCAAGTCCTTAAATGGGGCCAGTATACTGTAGTTGCAGAAGTGCTGATAATTTCAGCCATGTTTAATTACTTCAAAATTGTTGCCTTTGGTAATGAAAGGCAAGTACAGACCAATGAGTGTGTGGGGGATATGACAGCCTTAGGACTAATTTCTTCAGCACAGAGTATCGTGCTAAGTCAGTTACATTGATGTAATGCCCGGTTTGGCACTACATTTGTTATAATAAAGAACCTTGCCTTTATAAACCATAGGGCAAGATTACAAGAAGTTTAATAAAGCAGGTGGTGAATCTTGCAAAGTATATCTGAGAACAACCATTCTGACAACTGTCTGAACAATTAACCCAGCTGTAAGAGCAATACTTCCAATGTTGATAAGATAATGGGTTGCAGACCCCACTGTTTAAGACCCCCAGAAAGACCTCCCCACACAGTTGATGTAGTAATTAAAGTCAGGGAAAGATAGGTTTTTCGCCATTCAGAAACAAGTCTGTAGGGAAAGCAGCCTGATATGTGGATTCACGAGTCTTCGATGTGTGGGGAATATATACATGTGAATTTTCACTGGGTTCAGGCTCAATGCAGGTGAGTAATAACAAGCAGTCCACAATGCCTTTTGTGCTTCGTTCCCATGCCCACAAACATTGTTTTGGACACTTAGCCACAGGTGTGTGTGTGTGTGGGGGGGGGGGGGGGGGGGAGAGAGTGAATCGCCCATACCACCCAACATCACTCAATCTAATGAGGGGAGTCAGGTGGAAGAGACAGGTCTGTTAACCAAGAGAGGTGAAGAAGGCTCCTAGCAAGAGAAAGACTCTTACTTAGCTGTCACAATAGCAGAGGTTCATCATCATCCATCTACCTGCCCCCTGATTTGGACCAACCAGCAATGAAAAAGAAAATGGAGGATATGGGAATGAAAGATTGGTCACCCTGAGAGCTGGTTCTAAGAAGGACAACAATGCCAACCTGGAAGGTGTACAATCAGGTAATAATGACTTGATCATCAACTTAAATAGGTTACAGGGTGTCTCAGAAGTATATAGAAACCCTGACGATCAAACTATATCAGAAACAGGAATTGTTAATTAACAGTTGTGGAAGAATTATATGATAACCTATCTAAGACAATCATTTATACAACATTTGGACTTTCTGGAAGTTGAAAAACATGCCTAACGGTTAATAGGACAAGCCTTTCTTCACAACCATCTAGTGGGATTCTTGGGAAACATTACTCAGACACCAAACCTCCTGCCTCCAAATCATCCTTTAAACACCTGCAATTTAGAAATGTCTAGGAATGTGAGACAGGGGGGTTATTTGACTGTTTCATCCAGATGGCTATGAGAGAGAGGTGTGCTTGCTAAGTTAGATAAGGATCCTGATTCTACAATCTTTTCTCTCAGCAACTCCAACTTACACAGAACACCTGGAAAGGAAACAAGAATTCTCAATCGGTCTCTACCTCCACCCAGTTAGGTCAACCCACTATGAGATCCTGGAAAGCAAATAGGAACCCCCAAACTATCCCTCCCATTAGTAAGGACATCACCACAAATATTTTCTAACATCCACCAGTTTCTACACCTTTGGTAGCAATGCTTACTGGAGTTCTACCGCTGAGAGCAGGAGTAAAGAAAACTATGCTTCAACTTCAAAATAAAGTTGTCCATTGGTGTAACAGTCAAGTGGGAGGAGGACCTTACCTAGCCGCACATATTAACAGGGTCACAAGAACAGAATGGAGAGGGCACTAGGGAGAAAGAGTGGGAGTTATTATTTATTTTGATCAACCAGATGTTGCTGGTCGTCTTATGCAACAAATTTATGAGAATGACCCACGCAACTAGGGTTAATATACTTTTATTACTCGGGAATGGTAAGTGGCATTTGGGGAGATGCCTAAACCAGCAGGTCACATCCCTGCAGCTGTCAGATAGATTTGAGGCCCTTAGCTTACTTGATATTAATGACCGACTAATCATCCCCAACAACATTTTAGCACCTCTGCAAGATACAGAAATTCTTTTAACAACTCAACTATCTGACGGAGGGAATACAAACTCTCTCATTAAGCTTTTGTGCTGGAATATAGCTGGTCAGATCCAGCATGTTGCAACTTTATTAAAGATTATAACATCATTGGGTTTAAGGAAACGTGGTACACAGCCAAATGCTTCATATGGATGGTTATTTGTCTTTTTTGTCCTGCTACCCTCTCTGTGTCTGGCAGAGAGCGGGAAAGGATGGTAAGACTCATATCTTCATAAATCAAGTGTAAAATGTCCCAAATTGATATCAGAACCATTTATTTATCAGCGGTCAACTTAATTTAAAAAAAAGGTCCAAATATTTTATTGCTTAACTTTTACAACTCAAATTCCCAGGCAAAGGCCACGGGGCATTTACTGCCATTAAAGAACTTCATGGATGCCTATGCTGCTAAACATCACCAACCATGTATAGTAGTTTTAATGGGGGATTTTAACATACATCCCTGTTCGAACGCCTGTCATGTTAACACTATTGAGGATATGTGGTAGTATGATACTCTTCAACAGATGGAGCATCCTAGGCAAGGGGATTTTCTTAGCTCGATTTTGGCTGATCACAATTTGAGGTTTGCTAATTTGATTGTCAGGGGCATGGAAGATTTGGGAGTTACCCCCACATATATAGGTAGAGGCTCTGCAGCAGTTAGAGGATATTTTTATTTCTGCTTATCTAGCCAACTATGTGAAAAGCTTTAGAGTTACTGAGAATCGGCAAACTGACCCTAATTCTCTATATCCCAGCATGATGTGTGGGACAAGAAGAGGAAGTTCTGAACAAGGAGGGCCCAGGAAACCAGTTTTTTAAAAATCAACTGCACAAGGCCGCAGACTCAAGTGGATTATGTTGGTCATAGATACTTTTTTTATGATTTAGCTAGTGTTTGTGGACATGATATTGATATCTGTTTAGAGGCCACATCGCACCCAGAGATAACTGTTTATACCAAGGTCTGTAAATACATTACAGTATATCCGACTCGTCTAGTGGGCAAGCAAAGGGAAGTCAATAATAGATGGCTCGATCACAAACGTTAAGTGGCTCATCGAAAGTTGTTGAAAGCTCTAAAGAAAATCCCCAGACCCACATTTGAAGTCGTTAGTTGTCGGAAGTCAGCTATAAATCCAATTTAAAAAAAGAAGCCTAAGACCAACTTTTACATGCCAACACATTATCATGCAGCATGAGGTTTTGGGAAATAGTCAATCATTCCTATTTGCCGGAAATGTTAGAGGTGTAGTGAATTGTCATATTGCTCCAGATAGCTGGATAAACATGTTGAGAGAGTTTATGGCCGAGATTCCAACAAGTTAATTGTACTGTCTTTAAAAAGGGCAGAGGAAGGACATGTGATGCTGTATGCCCATCCCGCTTATTGACTCAGTTGTTAAGGTAATGGGATGGGTCATCCTTACTAGACGAACCACTTGGATGGAAGAGAATAACATACTGTCTGACTTTCAATAAGGCATTACAGCAGCCCAGGGTACCCTGGACCAGTGTCTAAATCTACAGGGGATAATTGGGAAATACACAGTTGCAAAGGGTGGGTCACTCAATATGGCAATTATGGATCTTACAAAGGATTTTGAGTGAGTTAACAGAAAGAAACTATGGTCGATCCTTCTTAACATGGGACTGGACAGAGACCGTTTATTTTTTACATGAATTATATAAAGATCTATTGCGATGCGATTTAGATGGAAGATGTACCACACGTTTAAAGTTCAGCAGGGTGTGAGACAAGGGTGTATTTTAGCTCCACTTCTCTTTACCCTGTATATCAACGACCTGGGTCCAACATTGCGTGCAGCATGCAAAGACATCCTACGGGTGGGAACCCATCTCATTCACTAATGGCCCTATTGTATGCCGACGATGCAGTGTCTTGCAGCAACTTCTCAAATACTTTGTTGCTTTTATGAATAGTTAGGATTTAAGCACCAACTATAACAAATCACATATACTGGTTATGGGACCTAGGGGCACTGGACAGAGAAGGTGCATTATTGATGGGACTGAGATCTCCAGGGTGAAGGCCTTTCCTTACCTTGGTATCTTTTTTGGCGAAAGAGTGCCATGGGCACCACCAGTGTCAGGTAAAAAAATCAATGGCTAGCGTGGTTACGTCTGTGTTTGACTTGGCCTCCAGACTAAAATCTATCAAGTCAAATAGATTTCATCGACAAGTTACGGCAGGGACATCGGCGGATACTAAATCGGGCCATACTGAAGGATTGCATGAATCTAGATAAGGGTGGTGGTATTCCACGGTTATGATACATTAAATCCTCATTCACAGAACTAGGACACCCAGAGCTATTTACGTCTCCTGATCAAATTATACACGCAGACTTTAAATGGGTTAAAACACACTACTTGGCCTTAGCTCAAGAAAAGAGAGCATTATGTAAGCAGTCTGTACATGACTGACTATGCTGCACTGAAATCATATGTACCAACTGAACTATACCTTACAGTGGTTACAAATCCCCGCCACCGTTTTTACTGACTAGATTTAGATTGCATTTATTGCATTGCCTGTTGGCAGAGCATCATGGTTGGAATAAAGTTGAAGATCTAACTGTAACGGTGATGAACCAAGACACCCTGCACTTTATAACATTCTGTAAGCACTTTAGAGTTCTGCGTCGAAGGTATACTTCACCCCTATTGAGAGATAAACAATTCACTAAAGGGAAACCTGCATTTTTTAAATTTCTTTTTAAACAAATGTTACCTAATAAATTGATATGCTTTATGGTAGCCTGTTTAACAGGGGATGTTAGACTTAGAGGAACTTTAGCTATTGAAATGTACTAACAACAGGGGCTGTGTGTGTGTTATTAGAAATGAAGTTAATTTCAGCTTATTTAATAACGAACGATGATCTTACAGCATTGTGTTTTAGCTACTGTGTTTAGATTTTATTTGGAGCTTATGATATTGTTTTATTTTAATTTATGATGAATGCAGTTTGATATCATTAATTTAGGATTGTTTACTTAGAAATATCTGTCTAAGCGTGGTTGTATTAAAACATTTCATTGGTGTCTTTTATGGTTTTAAGTAACCTGAATAAAGAAGAGTAAAGAAAGAACACTATGAAGTCAATGCGCTTCCATTTGGCTGCAAGTTGGTACCAGTGGGCACTTTACTATGCCATGAAGCAGTAAGAGTGTACCCATATCTCGATGACTGGTTAATCCAGATTCCATCATACATTTAGATCAGCCTCCTAAATCAGGAATCTTCTAAACTGTTTGAGCCTCATACTTGAAGCAAAAAAAGAAAGCATAGGAGAGGAGAGAATATCCATAGGAGTAGACATCTGTTATGTACCCATCACAAGACAAAGTTGAAAAATTAATTTAGTGGATGAGTGCGAAAATGTAGATCACAGTCCAGAAGTTCGTCTAGCTATTCAGTCTTCTAGCATTCCACATATACCACAGTGCAGGCTCAGAATTAAGATACCTCAAAGAAGGGCTGGACTTTTAGTGGAAACAAGGCCTGGCCAGGGTTTGGGTGGAAAGCCGATGAAACCATTTATGATGGATTGGGCCTTTACGTAACCAAACTGCGTCTTCATCTGACAACAGATACTTCAATGGAGGGCTGAGGAGCACATGTACAAGACCTGTCAGCAACCAGACTACGGTCTCCTTAGGAACAAAAATTGCATATAAACCTACAGTTCAGAGCGGTCAGGCTTACCTTAAAGCTGTTCCTGCCTCTAATAAAAAAAGGACATCAAGATTTGAACAGACAACATGGCAACTTTATATGCAATTCCGAAGCTGGACTGTATAGAGTACTTTCCTGTCAGTATAGCATTACCGATGCCAGCCCCCTATCACCACAATAGGATCACTCCCGTTTGTGATAGACAACAAGTGGAATTTAGATACCAACAAGCTACAACTTGTTTTTCGAAGGTGGGAAAAACCACTGTTAGATCTACTGGCAGTGTTGAAGAATGCCAAATGCCCAAGCAGATGGTGGTATTCAGGATTACAGACAGTAGCCTCTGAACACCTGGTTTGGGAAATTAACATATGTTTTACCTCCAATACAGCTCATCTCAAGGGCCCTTCAGGAAATGAAGGAGAGCCATGGACCAGATTAGTCGCCCCTGCTTGGGTCAGACAATTTTGAAATACACATTTTTAGGACTTCTCAATTTCGTCTCCAATATAATTCAAGACAGACCTCTTTGTTCTAGCGTGAAAAGAGGCAAATTCTCCATCACACCCATGCGTCCCTGCACCTGACTGCCCGGCTGCAGCAGACTTTGAATTTTGATTATTGAACATCCCCCCTAGCTACAGAAAGATCCTGCAAACAGCTGAGGCGCTTCCTCAGCGAAGTCTCTTTTTTTAAAGTGGAAGAGGTTTTGTATTTTGGTATCAAATTGCAATATTAATCCTCTCTCCAGAAGTCCTCATGGGATACTATCTTATCTGCTGAGCTTGGCAGTCAGGATTAAGATACTCCTATATTAGAGTGCACATGGCTGCCACTTTCAGGTATTTAAGACACTGTATGCACTGTCCTTGTTCTACAACAAGGTGGTGAAGGAATTAAAGCTAGTTCTGTTTTATACTTATGTCCTCTAGTGAAAAGCCTGCTGTGAGGCAGATAAACACATTACAAGGTCGACTAATCAGGGAAGCATTTGAACCAATACATAAAGCTTCCCAACAGGGGCTGTCATGGAAGACTGGTTTCTTTTAAGCCATAATTTCAGCATGGATATTTATAGAGATTGAAGCCATCTCAGTTAAACAACCTATATACACAACCTGATTAAAACAGAGTGGCACTGTCTACTAGTAAAGAATGTATTCCAGAGGTTTCAACTTTTTCATCTTAATGAGAACATCTACTTGCCAGCTTTCTTCCCTCAACCTTCAATAGCTGCTAAAAGAGCTCTACATTTACTAGACATCAAGAGATGTTTAAAGTTCTACATTGACAGGACAAAAGAATTCAAAAGACCGACCAATTATTTGTTTCATATGGCAACTCAAAAAAAGGCTGCCCTTTGTCAAACAGGGCATATTATGATGGATTACGTAAAGCATCTCATACTGACACGTCAAAGCTGGCCGACCTTTACGACTCAAGGTTGGAGCACATTCAACAAGAGACAGGTCTACAAAAGCTGCACTCTTTGCTGGGTTGCCCTTATTGGACATTCTCAAAGTGGCAACTTGGTCATGAACCCAGACCTTCGCCAAAGCACTACTCTCTAGTTGTTCAGCTGTCAGCTGAAATAGCAGAGGTGGGTAGGCTATGCAACCTTTTTCATGAAGCCTCATTTCTGCCTTTTCAAATAAGGTACTGTTTTGGTAATGCTAATTCAACCATGTGAATTAATGAAAGATCCAGTGCTTCATCCCCCTTGTCCCTCTTTATCCATCCCCCTGGTACCGCGCTCCACCATCCGCGACTTACCTCGCTCCCATTTCACACATCCAGCAATCACCCTCCACCCACCCCCAGTAATTTAAGCACAGCACACACCCCTGTCACTCATTCCCATCCTGGTTTTTCAGACCAGATGTCCATGTGGCTTGTATTAGTTCCTTATCCCGGTTGTACTCCAGTAGGTCTAGTGCCTAGGTCCTCCTTTCTCTTGGGTCTCACCTATCCAATTCTTACCAACCCAAAAACAAAATGACTAAGAATGCGGGGCATTTCTGTCCACCTTCATCCTGTACACTGACAATAGAGTGGGAGGGGGCACCGCTCAAGAAGGATGTGCTCTGCACCCTGCCATTCTGCAACTGATTTCAATGCGGAGTTTCAGTGGAAGCATTCCATCAGTGCTCTTCACATTTCCACTGAAACCCAAAAGTGAAACTAGCAACAGGAAAGTAGGGGCCAAGGCACATAAATTATAGGTTATGTCCCCCAACATCTATTCCTGCCAATTTGAAACCCCCCCTTCCCCCACCTCTAGTTTTAGGAACACACCTCTCTCTAATAGAATAATTCCAATTTCTATCGAAGCCCTGCTGCTTTTTCCCCGAAAATGTAATTTTCCCTAAATGAAACTACTTTTGTAAAATGTTTCAGAATGGAAGAACAGTTATCAGGCCAAGGAGAGAGCGTGCGGCCAAGATGGCTGTGCCTGCGTGAAGCTCCCGAGCAACGGAGCCGTTCTCCTCTGATTCTCCTGCCCGGGATGTGCCACGGGGCTGTCGAAGCTGCCTGCTCCTGCCCGTGAGGCCCCGGCGCTCCTGTGGGGCCCGAAGTGAAGGCGGGGGAGGCCTCTGCCTGCGTGCCGCCCCCTTGGGGACCTGCCTGGCAAGCGGTGCGGGGAGCGCTGGAGGCGGCGTCCGGCCGCGGGAATAACCCTGCGCCGCGGCTTGCCACGAGGCGGCTGGGCCGCGCGGCGAGGTGCAGACCGTCAGCGGGAGGACTGGGGACTCGCGAGGGACTCCCCTGCAGCGACGGTACACAGGGTGTCTGGTGATCGGCTGTGTCGTGCTGACGATAGTCTACGTCTTGACCCGGCCTGTCTCAGCACACCGAGCCTGCAGGAGCCTGCCGCGGTGGACGGCGGTGGCGGCCATGACGGCTGGAGGCGATGGAGGCGGACATGGAGCCTGCGGCACCCAGGAGACCGGTGAGTGACCTGGTGTGGCGGACCCCCCTCTGGCTGTGAGGCTGTGGACGGGCACCTGGTGAGCGCCTGGCTGCTGCCCCTTGGGGGTGAAGCGGATTGTTGTGGTGGCGGAGGCGACCCTGGCGGCCGTGCTGTAACCCTACAAACTGCACCGATCGGCCGGGATCAGAGTGAGGAGCCTGGGGAGCTGACCGCTTGCCTGCTGCTGGACGCGTTGGGGTGGCCGTTGCGGACTCGGCGGAGTGCGGCCTGGAGGACCTTGGTTACCGGCCGCCCACGGCTCGCGGCGCACCTCCCCCGCCGGCGGCGCTGCCCCGCGCCCTGACACCCCTGGCGTTGGCCCGACTCGTGGCAGTGGGACTGGGCCCCTTTGATATCGGCATCTGGAGGTGCCTGGAGCCCCGGTCGGCCTCGTGCACCACTGAGCCCTCTGAATGCCATTGGCGCAGCAACTGGCCATGGGGCGGCTTCGGAACAAGCAGGCCGAGACCAGGCTGAGGGCGGACGGCCCTGACGCGACGCCGGGGCGCTCTGCTGGGACTGTGGCACCGCCTGCGTCGACCCTGGATTGACAAAGTCACGGTTGACTTCACCTTGCTCCACGCCGACCATCGCAAGCTGGTGGACACCGTTGCCGGTCACAGTCAGGCGCTACAGGACGTGCAGCCGATAGAGCGCAATCACTCTGCCACCTTGCAGGACCTGATAGACCGCGTTAACACTCTCGAGGACCGTGCGGAGGATGCGGAGGCCCGCTCTCTGCGCCAGAACATACGAGTTGTGGGCCTGGTGGAGGGCGAGGAAGGGCGACGACCAGAGCAGTTTGTTGAAGATTGGTTGCGGGACATCCTGCCCCCAGGAGTGCTCTCCCCACAGTTCGTGGTGGAACGGGCACACACAGTACCGATGCGAAGACCTGTCCCTGGAGCCCGGCCGCGTCCTTTCCTGTTTCGCCTCCTCAACTACCGGGACCGGGACGTGATCCTCCGGGAAACAAGGAAAATGGGTGCCCTGACAATAGGGGGTGGCACAGTGATGCTGTTCCCGGACTACACTGCGACCGTTCAGAAGCGAAGGAGCAACTACCTGGAGGTGAAACGCCGGCTCCGTTAACTGCACATCCAATACTCGCTGCTGTTCCCCTCGCGCCTCAGGGTGGTCACGAAAGATGAGACACGTTTTTTCGACGCCCCGTCTGATGTCTGGGACTGGCTGGAGGAAACGGGCAAACATGGTGGCCCCCGGCCCGCAGACCCGGGGCCCGTGATGCGTAGGGAGAAAAGGCTGAGACGACGGAGGCAGAGGGGCCGACGTGGTGGGATGGGGCCGAGTCCCCCGGCGGCCCCGAGTCCGGAAAGGATGTGTGTGGAGCGGCTGGAGGCTCTTGAAGCGGTGGCCACTCTGGGGTCTGTGAGCAGCCAGGGGGACGTGGCAGCTCGCATACACAGTGACACTGAGACTGACCTGTCCTCCTCCCCGTCCATCATGATTCCGGAAGACCAGGTGTTGCCAGAGGTGACCCCCCAGACAGCCGACCTTCTGGGGTGAACTCTTGTTTGATTGCACTGTGTCCACTGCAGGTACCCTGAGGTGATGGGTGGGTTGCTGCGGACCACTCTTGGGGGAGGGGAGCTTTCTGCCTCTGTTGCCTCCTGGATTGTGGTTTTGTGGCTCTGTATGCTTCCATGACTGAGCAGGTTGGGGTGCTGCGGGGGTCACGGGGCTGGAGGGGCAGTGCGGGTCCCCTTACGCATGAGCCGGGGTTGAGGGTCCGGGCATGTTCTGGTCACAGGGGAGCGGGGTGGTGGCAATTTCCACACACACTCCTCTGGGGAGCGGTTGAGCGATTGGCAGCCCTACAGGCACACGAGGCTCTGACGGGGGTGACATGGGGCTCTTGCAGGCCAGGACCAACGGTATTGCTCTTTAGCCCCTCACTAACCCATCTTTGATCTGGTAGTTCACAGGCGATTGAGCCTTACATGTTTGGACGAATGCCCGTTCTGGGGTTCGCCCTTGCGGTTATGGAGTTCCTTTTGTTAATATTATCTTTACTTTTGCCTCTTTGCATTCTGCAGTGTTCTGCAGTTCTCTCACACATCATGTTCTTGCAGCAGGCGGTCTGGGTAACAGTACTCCTGGTCTCCCCTCCTTCCCCCGGCTGGCCCGCTTCGGCCTGTGGGCCTAGTGTTGTCCGCACTCTACACCGATGGCTGACACTGCAATAGTCACATGGAACATTAGAGGCATGCACACACCGGCCCGCCAATACTCTGTTTTTGCCTACCTACAGAGGCACAGGATAGGGGTGGCCCTTCTCCAAGAGACGCACATGACACGGCCAGAGTTGGACAGGCTGCGCGCCCGGTGGAGGGGGCAGCTTTTTTGGGACCACATATTCTGCGCATGCTCGGGGTACGTTGGTTTGGGTACGGGCGGGCACACCCTTCACATGCTCCGAAGTAGTGCTTGACCCTACTGGCCGATACACCTTGGTGCGGGGGAGGCTCAACGGACACTCTGTGCTCCTAGGATCCATCTACGCCCCGAACGTTGAACAGCAGTCGTTCCTTGACCCCGTATGTGGGTCTTCCCTGGTTGCTGGGTGGGGACTTTAACGCAGTGCTGGACACGAGCCTTGACAGATCCTACCCGCCACTCCGTAGCACACAGGCAGTCTCGAATGCGAGGAACCTTACTGATTGGCTGTCACGGTGGGCCCTTCATGACGTCTGGCGCACCTTACATCCCACTGACCGGCTCTATTCATATTATTCGGCGGTGCATGACCTTCACGTCCGCCTCGACAGGGTGGTGAGCTCTCCGTCGCTGGACCCTTTGATAATCCAGGCAGACTACCTGGGCCGGACTCACTCTGACCACAATCCTCTTAGGCTGCGTCTCTGCTGGGACCCGGGGAGACCCCCCATTCCCACATGGCGTTTGCAACCGGCTGCTCTTGAGGACGCGGAGTTTCGGGCTTCGCTCGGCACAGCGGTCGAACAGTTCTTTGACCTCAATGAGGGCACGGCGGGGAGCACGTTGACAGAGTGGGACGCGCACAAATCGACCATGCGGGGACACTGCCTGGGGGCGACGGGGAATATCCGTAAGCAGCTTACGTTACTACTCACCGCTCTGGAAACTCGGCTACTGGCATGCGAACGCCATGGCGAGGGTGGAGGGCGTGACTCGACCAGGCTGGCCCGGCTCCGGGCACGCCATGCTGAGCTGTTGGAGAGGCGTTGCCACAACTACGCTGCCCATTCGGCACGGGTCCACGCCACGTCGGATAGGGCGGGGCGGTTGCTGGCCTGGTTGATCAGGCAGGAATCGGGCTATGCGCCAATAGCCTCCATCCGTGGATCGGACGGGACGCTGGTGCACACGCAGCGGGAGATCCATCAGATACTCACGGCACACTACAAAGACCTGTACACTTCAGTGGGGCGTCGGCAGGCACAGGATCTCGACCTGTTTCTGGGGGCCGCAGGCCTCCCCACAATTCCGGATGCCCACCAGGAAACGTTAGAGGGTCCCCTCACTCTGGAGGAGATAGGGGAAGCGGTGGCCTCCCTGGCTTCTGGCAAGGCGCCTGGGCCGGATGGCCTCCCGGCAGAATACTACAAGGCATATCGGGAATCTCTGGTGCCCAGACTGCACGCGTTATATCTCACGGCCCTTGAGGAGGCTACCTTGCCCGCCTCCATGAGGGAGGCCTACCTGATCTCTTTACCCAAGCCGGGGCGTGATCCTACTAATCTAGGGTCCTATCGCCCCCTTGCCCTCCTCAACGCCGATTACAAAATCCTGGCCAAGGTTCTAGCGGAGCGGCTGGCCCCCACTGTGCCTGTACTAGTGCACAGGGACCAGAATGGGTTCGTGCCGAAGCGCAGCACTTCGCTTAATCTCCGCCGGTTCTTCCGTGTTGCCACACACGGTGCACAGCATTGGCCGCGGGCGGGCTGTCTAGTGTTAGACCTTGAAAAAGCCTTTGATTGCTTAGAGTGGGGCTACCTGGTGGCGGCATTATCGCACTATGGACTAGGCCACGGGTTCCTGCAAATGGCGGCGCTCCTCTACAAGAACCCCGTGGTCCGGGTGAGAACTGGCCCATACATTTCCGAGGCCATCTCGGTTGGCCGAGGTACCAGGCAGGGGTGCCCCCTCTCGCCCCTCCTTTTTGCGCTTGCCATAGAGCCCTTAGCGGCCACCCTGCGGAGGGTGTTGACAGACGGCATTCCAATGAGTGATACCACCCACCAGGTCTCCTTATACGCAGATGACCTTTTGATCTTCGTACGGGACGTGGCGAATATTTCAGGGGACCTTGAGCGGGTTCTCACGGAATTTGCAACGCTTTCCGGGTTAAGGGTGAACGCGGCCAAATCGTGCCTTTACCCGTTCGGTGCTGATGCTCTGGATCCCCGGTTTCAGCTAGGGGGTGTACCTGTCAGGTGGCAGCCGGACACCTTGCGTTACCTGGGCATCCAGGTGTATCTGTGGCCAGCTGACTTGGTGGAGGGTAACTTGGGCAGGGCGGTAACGGCGATCAGGGCCCAGATGCGCTTCTGGGGCACCCTCCCCCTCGCGGTCACGGGCAGCATTGCACTGGTCAAAATGGTGGCCCTGCCCAGACTCCTCTACTACTTTGATAATCTGCCGACCTACCTCCCGGCGTCCTTCTTCGCCGCCTTGGAGCGCTCCCTCCGGGATTTTGTATGGGGCAACGCACGCCACAGAGTGGCGCTCTCTAAGTTGTACCTCCCCACGGGTCAAGGGGGACTCGCGATGCCATGCTTTGCGCACTATTACCTAGCAGCGCAGCTGCAATGGGTGGCCAGGTGGTTGGCCGACAGGGAGAGAGAGGACACGGCGTCCACGGAGCCGCCACTCCCCCTGGCGGATATTATAGCGTCGTTCCACCCGACGGCCAGAATGGTCA
Organism: Triturus cristatus; assembly: GCF_964204655.1. Classification (NCBI taxonomy): domain Eukaryota; kingdom Metazoa; phylum Chordata; class Amphibia; order Caudata; family Salamandridae; genus Triturus; species Triturus cristatus. Next base: position 1,481,652,626 of record NC_140591.1, on the reverse strand, counting down.
AGCCGGGCCCCCTTCTTGTGGCAGTGGCCTACGAGTGCTATCGGCGTGCCCTCTACTTGACCCAGTCGCATACCCCATACGCTCCTGCCATGCCAATTGAGGGTTCGCCTAGTAGTCGAGGGATACTACGCTCGACGGAGCTTGCGGAATGGCACGCGGCAGACATCTGCACGCTAGGGGACCTCTACCGCGATGGTGCGCTTATACCGTTCGCCCAACTGGCGGAGGAGACTGGGTTACCAGCCGGTCAGTTCCTCCGTCACCGCTCGCTAATCGCGACGCTGACGAACCGGTGGGGTGCTCTTCAGGAGGAGCCGGCACAACACCTCATGATGCAGTACCTCCATGTCATGGGACGGGGCAGTCACATGATTCGTTGGTTCGCAGCCTCCCTGCGCACGCAGGTGGCGACGGACCTGTCTCTGTTGCGGGGTAAATGGGAAGTGGATCTGGATCGCCCCATGACCGACAAGGAGTGGAGGGATACGCTACGGGGACCCACACGGGTTCCCAGGAACTTGCGGTTTCGCCAAATTCAGTATTTTATACTGCACAGAGCATATCTCACTCCCGACTCCATCAACCGCTATTTCCACCGTGCGGACGCTGAATGCCCACGCTGCAAGGCTCTGGATGCTGGACTGGTGCACATGTTATGGAGCTGTCCAGCGCTCGACTCATATTGGCGGACGGTGCATGGAGCGTTAAGTACTTTTGCCGGCCCGCTGGCGCGACAGGAATGGCCGGCCTGTTTGTTACACTTGTTTCGTAGAACTCCCCCCACGAAGGTTGCCTGTCGCTTCCTCGACCTGGGTCTGATCGTGGCGAAGCGGTTAATCACTAAGCGCTGGAAGGCGGCTGAGCCCCACCGTGCGCATGCGTGGCGGAGTTCCCTGCTGGTGTGGGCGGGGGCGGAGGGTACGGCTCTCTTGCGGGAAGAAACGTTGGGCCTCAGACGCACACCCATAGCGAATCAATGGGACGTACACTTACAGGCCCTGATGCAGCTGGATGGGGATGCCCTGGGACTCTGTGGGGCACATACTGTGGAGACACTCCCTGAGGGGGAGGGAAACGGAGGCGAGACTGGGGGACCTACTTTGGGGACTGGCGGGGAGGTCCTAGCTGAGCCGGGCAGATGTGCGGACAATGACAATTGCCTTTAATGGAACTGTATGTAACGAGAGGTGGGGGCCGGGTGGGGAGGGGTGGATGGGGGGAGGTAACTTGGGGGTCACGTGGTCGAAGACCGAACCTGCTGCTGCTGTTATGCTGGGCTTCTGTTGTTTAGCCTGTTTTCTTTTGTTGTTCTATGAATCTGTTTAAATGTGGGCGGTGGTCCTGACACCTATCAGTTTAACCTGCTCCACACATGGTGGTGGCGATTGATCCTGTGGTTCACCGCATTCACAATTGGCGGGGACTCCTCCGAGTAACTGACTCATTGCCTGTGAGATGCTCCATTTATGATTTATGCTGTGTCTATATTAACGAAATGCCAATAAACAGATTTCATAATGGAAGAACAGTTATCAGCTTTAGAACAAAAAATGTAATGGGGCTGACAAAGTCTTTAGCAACCTATACCGGCTAAAATACTTTACCCCAGACATGATCACAGTTTACAATCACTTGGGGGCAAATACTTCTTAAAACAAGAGAAAGTGGCATCCTAGTGTGCATCTCATTGAGGAGTTGTTTTGTGGTCATGAGAGACCACAGAGCACCACTCAGATTCTTTACTTCACTCACACCAATCAAGAAAATAACAATAGACTGCTGGGGACTGCAGGGAAGGTAGAGGAGATATTTCTTCCACTCCTCTTCCTGGTACCATTGCCAGTTTTGCAATCAGTGTTGTTTAGGTAGGCTGGGATGGTGGAAGGGAGGATAAGATGTGTTGCCCAGCCTCTTTCACTAGCCCTCCCACGTCTCCACTCCACCAGACTGACAGGGAAGTGGGAAGGGGAATGAAGAAATAATTAAGATTTTCTTGCTCTCCAATTTTCACCTCCTGTATCATTTTTTGGATAGGTGGAGTGGAAATGCAGGTGGTAAATTGGATGGAAAGTGGTAGGCCACTCCTTCATCTACCCTCATGCCCGCTTCTCTTCCTCCCCACTCTGCCAACTAAATGCAAGGATACAGGTGCCCGGGCATGGCTAGGAGGGAAGCTGAAGACAGAGATGCTATTATAGTCCCGCGCAAAGCCCTTCCCAGTAAAATGATGCTAAGGGCGGGCCTGGGAGAACTTGAGAGCCGCTTTCTGATTCTTTCAATATTTAAGTGACATCACGGTGATGCCATCTACAACGAGGAGTCAAATGCTGCTTCATTCAGAAGTGCGTTGGTACACATAATGTCCTGGACACCAGTAAACTACATCCCACCACATAATCACCAAAGGAGGTTGTTTCCCCATCAGACGATGAATAAAGGGGTAGGGAGGAACAAAAGATGGGCATTACAAGCGTGGAGTAGACCATTAATGATGTCCATGTACATCATAGGGACACCCTTTCCTGGCATGTAAATATATCATAAGGGCAGTAAAGAGGTTAAACTGTAACTTTGTTTTTATATAGAAACTTAGAGCTAACTGCCTTACCTACTTAACTTTAAAAAAAGATCCCAAAGTGACAATGATATGGATGCGGCGGATGATTTTTATCAATATTTAAGGATTGAACATGCCAGAAACAAAGCTTAAAAATATATGGATTAAAATCAAACAGGTTTCCATATGCATTTGAAACAGTCATTTAAATCCCAAAATCAAAAACAATCAAAATGAATAACAAATAAGTATATTTCTTTTAATAAAGAATATGCTTCAATAAATTGAAATACTGGTACTTACCATGGCCTCGGAGGTCCAATGCCACAATCCTACAATGAATCCTACTGGAGATAGCAGTCTGCAGAAAGTGAGAGGCATTACTTGGCAAAGAAATTTCACATTATTATGCGAAAAAGAAACAGTGCATACATCAAATAGAGACATCTTATGGTAAACTTTGCTATGAAAATATGGTCAATAAAAGCAGTCATAAAAGCAGCAGCACAAGTAGCAGTAGCAGCTGCTAAGTGAGGTCATAATAATGTAGGACTTTACAATGTTTGCCCAGAATAGCATGGTCACCCAGACCCCTTCTACTTGTTACAATAATGATACGCTTGTGTTTGTACCAGAAGAAATGCGTCTGAGGGCGAAATGCGGAAAATGTGTACAGAGAAACACCCATGGCAATACAAAGTATAAATGAATCCCTTTAATCTACTTGCCCTTCTAGCAGCCATAAACTGTCCCCGCTGCTGAACTGTGCCAATTATTTAAAAAAAGTCCATCATAGGAGATGTGCCTGGGACACCACTGATGAAACCACACAACTGGATATACACGTTCATATACAAGTCAGGAAGCCTTACATGAAGATTCTGACAGGTGTTATAATCGGAGAAAAGAACTCCTGTACAGCATATTGAAACCATTAATTTGTTTGATGAAAATATCAACTATTGGACAATTAAGAAAATCACGTTCCAGCTAACAACATTCCTGGTAAGATGGACTACATCAGATTTTGTTGCTTAGAAATCAGTACTTGGGCTAGTCCTGAAGTAGACTCAGACTCATAGGAGAGTGGGGAACAAAGGTTCAAATCCGCATGGTTCTGAGCAAAAGGCAAATGAGAACCACCAATACTTCTTGCTCCTTTGCTCTATGTGCGACAATGTACATAAATTCAACCCCGTCTTTGAGAGCTGGGTCAGTAATATTACAGATTCTTTGTGCATCTGTCACATTGGAACCAACCTTAGTTTAGGTGAAAAAATATTTGAAGATGGCAGCAAAAGGTACGACATGTTTAAATTCTTGTCTATAAAAACAAGAATTGTTTCATATGATGAAATGTATCTATGTATTAGATTTTTCATAAGGTGAATTGGTCTAATAAACTAATAGAGACTATTTGATATTAGGCCGGAGAGACATCAAGGGTCATAATTATCAAGTCTCGTGTTTTCCTCTAATATACTTTCCTGCTGCAGCTCTGCTCCACTCAGTTACTATATTTCTTCACAGGCCTCGAAAAATCTACTCACCCACTTAAAATTGCAAGTAAAATTTTAGCAGGTCAAGCTATTTTTAGCACCTACTAGTCCCATCTGGTGAGGGAATTTAGGCTGGAAAGGAGCAGGTGTTCTGTTCATGCAGAAACTGGATGAGCAGTAAAGAGGCCATTAAATCTTGCTTTAATCTTGACACATTTGCTGCCTGTTCAAGGAAACAGGTCAAATGCCAGTTTGTCTTTTTACTAACTGCTGATTCTCTCTTACTAGAGTTACAGGTTGTCAAGTGAGCTGTCTAAAGAGGTTAGTTACTTTTCTCTAACACAACATTTAAATAGCCAGTTAATATTACACATATTTCAAAATAGATCAGGAATTATGAAAGCAAATTTTTTGTAATTAAGAAGTGCGATGCAAACAGAGTCAATTAGGAGCAAAACAAACCAGAAAACTTACCTGGCGATATGCAAATGACACATAATTGCAGAAACTCTATTGCCAATCATTATTGTTTGTACTCTATAGAGTTTTATCAGTAAAACCGCATGTCAGTGGGAATGTTTGCACCCATTTCAATGTAAAATCAGCAGATTACAAACGACAGTGTGCTACCACTTCATGCTTTAATTAAGTATTTATTAAAAGTGATAATTTTTAAACATGATTTGAGAAACATTCCTGCCCCTGCCCTGATGACTATGCGGTTAATGAACTAAGAGGCAAGACAGGGGTCGTGTGTATCCTGTGGCTGGATTTGTATTATATATAGAAAAAAGTTTAGTCTAATAAATCAAACAGAGTTTTTTTGTACAGCAGACATGCTGAACTCGCACATTTAAAGGTGCTCTCATATGTGATAAAGAAAATGGCGGCTCAATGAATTAAAATAGTCGCCCATGTTCACTTCATTTGAAACCAGTTTATGAGTCAAGAGCATTACAAATAAGTGGAGTAGATTATGCAAGTCACTAGACCTGCAGGTCTAGAAACATTTTAATGAATTTGAGGCCCGCTACACTCCTCTATCCCTTTCACAGCAAAACAGAATAAATTAGCACAGTTACATTGAGGGACTCACTTAATTGAATCTTTGTGTGGTTAACTTACATGAACAATTCAACCTATATCAGCTCTACCCAATAATTCCTGTGTTCTCTATGTCCACCCACCGTATCTCCCCATCTTCAATACAGATCAGGAATAAAAGTGCATATTTTTACTATGACCTATTTCTATCTAGTCACTGGTTATATAGAGGTGCATCTTATCTTCCAACAATAACGTTCATACGACTACCATCAACAACCTATTGATAAATAATAAAAGACTCTTTGAAAGAAACAAATGCCTTTTCTCTTCTTTTCTGGGCACCCACTACAATTAATAGGCCTCACCGTGGTATGGTAAAAAAAGCCCAGACATTTATTTATTGATTTCAGGTCTTTGAATAACAGGGTAATACGTTCCTTGACTGAATATTTTATCCTACACAATGGCAGGTTCTGGCAGGCTCCTTCTTCTGCACATTCAACTGAGAGACAGTCTTGAACGCAGATGCAGAGTTTAAATTAGGCATCTAACTGAGGAAATATCCATGCTGATTGGGCTTCTCTTGGGTTGAAGTAAATATAAATCATTTAAAAATGTAATAAAGGTAAAGAGCAAAAAACACAGTTAATATGTGCACTCACAGTAAACACTGCCCAGGAAAGGGCGGAATGGCCACCACCGTGTAATAAGAGTAAGACTGGTCCCTCCGAGCCACTTCTGTAAATTCGAAAGGTGTGTGGATGGTTAAGGATTTCAAAGTAACAGTATTTCTCTTCCGTTCTACCATCCCTAGTAAGTACTGCATTAAGGAGAGGAGAATGGTGGAAATATTTATTAAGTACTGCATTAAGGAGAGGAGAATGGTGGAAATATTTAGGACACAGACAACTTACAGTCACCTGAAAAGATGTAGTAAGGGGTTCACAGCAAGCATTCTCCGTCACTCTCCTACTGAAGTAGAAGGCATCTTCATAAGCAGCTGGGCTTTCTGAATAATGTCCAAAAAGCATATCGATGAGGATAATTAGACTTAGAAGGTTTCCGTCAGCCGAAAGAGAAGAGGATCCAAACAGAGACTGCACACAAACTCATTAATGAGCAAATGAGAAAGGGCATAACGAGCATCTTAGGATTGTTAGTGCAATCCCAGAGATGCACGCAAGGAGTAGAGGGACTGAGAAGGAAGACCAGTAAAAAGGACGCAAGGATAAGAGAGAGAGAGGTGAAGCGATAGAGGTTGTAACAGACAGATAGGTTTTAGGTGGAAGAAAATGCATTAGATGTTCATGACGCAATTTTGTTTGACTGCTTTTAAAATATTTGCTGTGCTAACTACATTGATTTAGTGACAGTTTGTATATCGCAAACATGGATCTCATAGGAAACTTTAAATTTTGTGGTTTCCATTTTCTACAATATAACCACAATTCAAGAGGGGGGGGGGCAGGGGGGGGGAACAAGGAGCTGTTAGAAATAGGTCCTGTACCAATGCTCCTAAAGACAAATCAAAACACTATAAATGGTACCAGTTCCTAGAGAGAAAAGAAGAGAGCGCTCTGCAGGCCAGGTCGGTGGCGAGTCAGGACAGGTGCCTCCAACATTAGGAATAAGTATGCAAGAATGGGGAGTGGTACTCCTGTGTGTGCTGTGCCCTCACACACCTTTGCGAGTGTAAAGCATCATCATTGGGCACTGCTACTCGTGGGGGTGGCGCTGCAGTCCCTCTGGGGCCCTACTGGAGGCCTCTCTGGTGGAGATCTTTTAGGAGTTGCGGCATTTGTGTATGTGGGTGTGTGGGCCAAGTGGTGGGTGTAAGTGAAGATAAAATAACCCGTTGGTACCCTGATAGGTTTATTAGTGGGTCCTCTGGGTTAAGCTAAAATCTGACGGGGATGGAGATGCACTTTATGTAGAACGACACCCTATATTCCTACCATACCGGAAATAGGCGGACTTGGCATGCTGATAGGTCTCAAGGATTCAGAATGAGGGTGATAACTTCCTCTCCCCAGCCGAGCGTTACCACCGAAGCAGCCCTACTCCACCCCGGGCAGGGTTTGAACTAGAGCACGCAAATAAGACGTGTCTCAAACGACTTTCGTTTACTTAACCTCATTGAGGGTATGGTAGGAATAAAGGGTGTCTTTCCCTGATTCCCACTCCTTTCTACTAGACTCACGGTCCTGATGAAGCGCATAGGGATCCATTAGGGACCCACAGACAGCGCGAAACAAGTCGACCTCTCTTCACTTTAAACAACTCAATAACACTGTCACACGGGTTGAGAGCAGCGGGAATATATCTGGTTTTTCCCCTCTCCTTCTGCATAAAGTGCATCTCCATCCCCGTCAGATTTTAGCTTAACCCAGAGGACCCCCTATTCGACCTATCAGGGTACCAACGGGTAATTTATCTTCACTTCCACCCACCACTTGGCCCACACACCCACATGCACAAATGCGGCAACTCCTAAAAGTTCTCCACCAGAGAGCCCTCCAGTAGGGCCTGTGAGGGACTGCAGCGCCAACCCCACGAGGAGCAGTGCCCAATGATGATGCTTTACACTTGCAAGGGTGTGTGAGGGCACAACACACACAAGAGTACCACTCCGCATTCTTGCATAATCATTCCTAATCTTGGAAACACCGGTCCTGACTCGCAACCGACCTGGCCTGCTGAGCGCTCTTTTCTCTCTAGAAACTGGTACCATTTATAGAGTTCTCCATTTTCTACACACGACCCTTCGAAGGCCTTCTTTAAAGATGGCCCTTAAATTGCCATGGACAAGGCAACACAAGTTAACAGGCTCACCAGAAACAAGAGATTTCGTTATTTACAAGGAGATTTCAGCTGATGAGTTATTTAAAAAAAAGAAAATTGTTTAGTAGTCATTCCCATTATTCCCCCAAAACGTGGTTCTTGGGCAAGGAAATTTCAAGGATTTTGTTGGGCATCTTGTAAAGAAGGGCTTACTCAGGCAGCTGTCAAAAACCACACAAACAATTACAACAAATGTCAGTCTCCTTAATGGTGGAAGACATTTGCTGGGCCTAATTTTGCTGAAGTTGTTTGCTTCTATATTCCTTTGTGTAGTCAATAGGAGCTCCTGGTATTAAGTGTCATTTTAGGTGGATGTTTTTTGCCACAACATCAAAGACCTTGATGGACTGGTCAATGATGAATGATTCACAAATGGCCCTCTCAATACTGTCCATCCTAAAGGTGACGGATCACCGCCAGACCAGTTGCAATGTCACACAGGAACTTGAATCAGGATTCCTCCTGTTCTTTCAAAAAAGACTTCTATAGAACATCTGTTTTCTATTGCTATTTTTCCAAACAAAAACAAACAACCATAGAAGGCAGCTTTCTGCAGGAATACCCTCCAGAAGACAGATGCGGTGTGTTACCAACTTTGCTGAACAAATCAAGCCCAAGGGTATCAGGCTTGCTTCTAAATAGCAGTATGGTTACACAAGAAAGAAGACCTAACGAGAAAAACGCAACAGATCGTGGGGGGGAGGGGGGGGGGACCTTTGAGGGTAAGCACACGAAGACTGATGCACAAAAATGTTGTCCAAATAGAAATTAAGACATTCAATTAGAACAGAGTAAAAACACTGTTCATTTTTCCCCTCCGTGGTGCATGGATAGAAGAACTGAAGTGCTCTGTGGCTCAGGAGGGCATTTGCTGTCATAAAACAGTTTTTTTCCCCCAGGTAGGAGTTGCCTTCTTTGCTATTTTCGTTGTTATTTCAAAACAGGAGGGTTGCAATTTAAACTGTAGTGTGTGCTTACAAATGCTTAAGAGAACGTTTTTAAAAATCTAGAGAAACATTATTTAGAGAAACTAACGAGATTAAAAATAACACTGTCAAATTGATAAGACAAAATGTAGGAGGTTGCAACATTTGGTGGATACTGTACTTTTACACATACTGGGGCTTTTTGATTGGATAACCAAGTCATTCAATTTTGTATCTTGAACTTTTTCGAGTGGTGGATTCAAGTAGTTCAAAACTGATACCAAGAGGTAACTTTGTGAGTTAGAAAGTGAGATCTAGCATGCTTAAGTAAATGACACAATAAATCAAAGTCCAGCCAGAGAGATCACTTCAATAAATGTGTGTTGATTTAAATCAGCTTAAACAGGGCAGCTCAAACTCAGATGCACACAAAAAACAGGAGGTGCTTGCACCTGGGCACGAGGTAAAACACAATTTTAATGGTTCCAATTTTTAGAACATGGGGTCCAGAAGCTAAGGTTATCCTGGGCACAAACTTGCTAAGAGTCATCAGGTTTACTATTATTTATTCCTAGTCAGTTAATGGCGTAGATCTGTTAGAAAAAAAGAAACTAAGTATCAAGTCAGATACAATATGTATGTACACAGTCCTTGTTGTTTTGGTATCCTTGGGTGCTGGAAGTTCAACTCAACCGTGTGAGCTACTTTGACCAAGTTTTCTTTCCAACAAATCCACAAAACTACTACCAAAGGACTCCCCACCTCCACATATGAACACGGTTCCAAAAATAGTTCAGTGTGTGAAAGGCAAGTGTCCAAGTGTAAAGGGGGTGTTGGAAATGGGCCTTTTGGCAGGGTTGTCCCCAAACCTTTTGCTTCTTCCTCCTATTTTTTCCTGAATTGTGTTTGTGGGCTATAGGACTCTGGGCACTTTATCACTGCTGATCAGTGCTAAAGTGCATATGCTCTCTGGGTAAATTGATATTGTGATTGGTTCTCCCTGATTGGCATATTTGTTGTACCAGTAGGTCCCTAGTAAAGTGCGCAGAGTGCGCCAGGGTTGGTAAAGCAAAATGCTACTAGTGGGCTTGCAGCACGGATTGTGCCACCAACATGAGTAGGCCTGAAAAGAGGATTCAGGCTTGCCATCGCAGTGCCTGTGCGCAGTTTTGTTAACTGCCATGTCGACTTGGCAAGTGCACCCACTTGACAGGCCCTACCCTTCCCTTTTCTTACACATGACACCCCTATGGTAGGCCCAAGGTAACCCCTGGACAGGGTGCAGTGTATGTGAAAGGTAGGACATGTACTGGTGTGTGTAACATGTCCTGATAGTGAAATACTACCAATTTCGTTTTTCACGATTGAAAGGCTATTTTGCCCAACAGGACAGAATGGGGAATGCTTTGTAACATTTTACAAGCATATCTTCCCATAGGGATAAGATAAAAGATGATAGTTGGAATCCCTGAATTCAGAATTTAATAACACATCTTTTAGTAAAGACAGTTTTTTTTAAATTGTGTGTTTGAAAATACCACATTTAGAAAGTGGTTATTAACTGGTTCAACCATCCTGGGTGCCTCTGCCTGTTTGTGGATTGTCTGGCTTTGGAGCGACAGTGACTGGGGATGTGCAGTGCCTCCAGGAGTCTAGATGAGTTAGCACTAAGCTGAATAGACCTGGTCTGCATTTGGAGTGGTGGAAGGAGTAGCACCTGTACCTGGATAGGGCTGTGCCTGCCTTCCACAATGCTGGCTCCGCTCCCATGTGGTGTGCCTGGAGCCAAGGCTCACACCGACAATTAATGTTGTTGTGCACATGCATAGTGCCCCCAAGAACAGGTTTGAACTGGGCTCAGAGACCCTTGCACAAAGAGAACAAAGACATTTTGGGGTATAAGTATCAGACCCAAAACCCAAGACTTTTAGATCATTTCTTTTTTATATTTTATTTATTCATTTTCCATCAATCATAGAACATAGAAACATGGAAAGTACACATCAGCATGGAGAACATATGCACTGTTGGGCAATAGGGTATTTTGAAAAGTGTAGGCATCAGATCAGATTTCCTTTACATATACAAGTTGAGGATCAAAGCATAGTAAACCATACAGTATGGCTGTATCCCATAAATAGTATGTGAAAGGTAAGCTTGTGTGGTTACAGAATAACATATTTCCTCCTATCCTGGTGTCAGCAGCATATGAGGCATTAGTCCACTTATATGTAAGAGTATAGTAGGGGAACTTTGCGAGTTATGCAGTTAACTAGTGAGGTCCGGCTGGGTCGTGGGCGAATGTGGTGTGGTCTTCTTAGGGTTTGTGGGGCCAGGCTTGGGAGTCGTAGGGGTCATTAGTTCGCTACGTGTCGCTACCCATGTGACAAACGGAGCCCAGATATCTTTGGGCCTGGGCACCATGTGCATTAATTCCCAGTACGCCGTCAGCATCTCCTGACAATAAGAGATATTCTGTATCCATGTGTTTACTTTGGGGGTACTTTGTGACCACCAGTGTATCGCGATGCTTGGCATCTTTTCTTTTTGCAACTGGCCAGGAGCAGCATCATGGCTGACAGGTGGCCTGTGCCCGGAGGCGCTTCCGCCACGTGACCCAGTAAAGCTGTGAGAGGGGTGTGGTCCGGTAGGAACCCTGTAACATCTTGGATAATATCAAATACCTTGTGCCAGAATTGAGAGATGGGCCGACATGTCAATGCTAAATGGAGGAAGGAGGCCGGTGCTGTAGTGCATCTCCAGCATGTGTCATCTGGTCTCAGTCCTATTCTGTGCAGTTGTATAGGCGTGTGATGCAGTCTGTGTAGGTACTTAAAGTGAATGAGCCTAAGCTTATAGTTAGGTGAGAGACATATGAGCTGGCTGCAGCAATAAGCCCACTGTTTCTCAGTAGAAGGTGGGGTAAGATACCTGCTACACCGCCGGGGGCGTCGTAACCAGCGAGGTGCATTCTGTTGTGTTGTATATGCGAGTAAGGAGTTTCTTGGGTGACGTTTGAGCTAGGATATTCTCCAGTGCAGCTAGTGGCGCCGGCGAAGAGGGGAAGGTGGAGTGAGTCGGCTACAATGGGCTCTAAGCTGGTAATATAAAAAAGGTTTCAGGGTTGGGGTCTGAGCACTCTCTGGGCTGTATGGTTTATCCAGGAATTTATTGTCTGGGTAAAGATCATTAAATGGGGTCAATCCCATCTGGAGTGCGCATTGGATAGAGTGTGTAAGTTACCTTTCAGTAAAACGAAGGGGCCGTCAGGGTCAATAATCGAGCTGGTTGTGTTCCAGCCGAGGTTGCACCTTATCAGAATTGCTGTCCTCCTCGCATAGTTGGAATACACAGCAGAGTGTACCTCTCCCCAATATCTGTTATTAAGTTTGGAATCATTGGCACTTTGGAGATGTGTTTCCTGCAGGAAACATAGGTCGATCTTATGCCTTATCAAGTAAGCGTGGACCAGCCTGGCTTTTGTATGGTCATTAAGGCCGCGTATGTTCAACGTGATGCATGTGGCTGCCATCATTGAGTGCGGGTAATAGCAAGGCAGGCCTGCCTCAAGCAACCCGATTTGCGCATAGCTGCTGACGAGCTTGGAGAGTCCGTGCGTGAGATGTAATCTAGCGTGTTAAGTGTTTGGCCCGCTAGTGCACATGGCTAAGCAGATGTGGCCAATGTCCAAGAGACGAGTTCCAACTTTCCTCTTAACTTGTAAAACCCTGAGTCCATCCCCCCTCCCACACCAACCCCCACCCCCCAAAAAAGGTTGTGAAAGCCCTACCCTCCCCCACCCTCAAACGAAACAAGCAGTTGTAACCATGGGATTCTCCCTGAGGGGGCATGATTCACCGGCTTACTGACTTGCCTGCATGGCAGGGTGGACGGGCTGCCCAAAAGGTTTAGGAAGCATGTGCAGGATAATTCGGTGAGCCATAAGTACAGGTGTGTTAAAGAGCAACGTCCCGGTCAGACACCAATTGATGGTGACTGGAGCAGTGTAGGCAAAGCGTTGCACCTCATTGCAACATGGTGGCTTCATTGCCGTCAGTCAGTGTCGCTGACTTCCGCTGTTTTTCCGTCGTGTTGTGAAGGACGAGGCGAGCGTTAACCAGGGAAAATGTTTGCCGTACTTGAGAGCAGATTTGGTGTCAGTGAAGAAGTGGGCCTGGCCGTCATAAGAGATCTTGAGCTTGGCCAGATAGAGCATTGCATATGGGATTTCAGCTCGCTGCAAGAGGCGTTTAGTGGGAAGAAATTCATTACGCGTGGCTTGGACCAAGGGAGTGAAATCAGGACAGATGGAGTTATTGTTGCCCTGGTGGCTCATGGGCACGTGGTCTCTTGCTGCTTTTAAGACAGTCTGTCATGATAATTTAAGAGCCGCGCTATTATGGGCCTAGGCGTGCCGCCAACTGGTGGTCTAGGACCCAAGGTTCGGTGTGCACGCTCCACCACGAACATAGCAAATAGTGCAGTTGGGAAAAGTTAATGTAATAGAGATTCAACGTAAGGCTCCATTTTGGGTATGGCTATAGTTTCCGGTATCCAGGAAATGCAGAAATTATTGCGCCTAGAGCGCACTTTCAAGTCTTCGTTCTCCGCTTGGATCACTGACTAGACTTTTTCCATATTGAGAAAGTGTTCCTTGGATTAGACTTGAAATTCGTGGGCTTCTGTCTCACGGTTCTCTAGGACATCTTTTCTGGTGTCGTGCAAATCCACTTGCCGCTTCACTGAGTCCACTGAGGTGAGCATGTCAAGCTTATTGTCAAAGGATTTTAGATTTGTGCGCACTGCCAGCACGATTGTATGCAAGTCATCTTCTTGTGGGTCTCCTCCATGCTGAGATTCGAGTTCAGGCTCACAGCTAGGGTCCATAGTGTAGGTGTGGAGTTCGTTCTCAAACGTACGTTTACCCCATGGTGTATGCCAGTAGTGTTTCACACTAGAGAGGGAACAGGTTTATCCTTGCGCCATGAGGTGCTGCTGGCAGACTGCACCTGGAGGCAGGGGGGGGGGGGGGGGGTACATCAGGGTTTAATCTACCTCACAGCCAGTCCTCTCACGCAGCAGGACTCCAAGTGGGACAGATACCAGCGCCCAGCAGCGAGGGATTCAGCAGCAAACGGGTCCCATCCTCAGCAGAGAGTGGGAGTACTCAGGACCCCGCCGCTCTGCTCCACCCGCTCCTAGGTCCAGCACCTGCCTCCATCCCTCCATATGGCCCGCAGCGACCCCGGGTCCAAAGGGCTCACTCACCAGGGAAGGCTACAGGGCGGAGTCCCAATGTCACTTAAGGACCCGCCCGCCCGCACCCGCACACACATACATGCTCACGCAGCCCCAAGGGACACAGTGGGTACTCACAGTTGGCTGAGAAGGACACCGGATGAGCGGCTAGGTGAGCTTCAATGGATTGCAACGTCTCTCCTTGATCCACCGTACAGCTTCGCAGGGTCACAGGCAAGGCCCAGCATCCAGTGTTCAAATAGCGATGGTTCTGCCCTGTGGTGCACACAGCTTCGGGGGGATTAGGGGGGCATGTGGACCAAGTCACGCCTCCTGCCGATGGTCACCAACCGACTGTTTGGATTACGTCGAGGTAGGCCGCGCCAGTGTCTCCGGGCCAACCACAAGCCACACAGGCCAGCAGCTTCAGCGTGGTGCGGCGCCTGCAGCCACAGTCTTCGATGCAGCACCGTCAGCCACGCCCTCTCCACCCCGGATTCTTCAGGGTGAATGTCTGCTATGGGGTGTCGGAGTAAAGGGCAGCAGCGTAGTGCGCCCGATGTCTCAGCCGGGTCTGTCTCGGATCGATCTGGCCTGCAATTTGAGCGATGCAGAGCTTTTCGGCTGCAGTCTTCAGTGCAGCTCGACCAGCCACATCCACTTCCCCCCAGACTGGTCATGGCATATGCCTAAACAGGGGTAGCGGTGGCCAAATGCAACCAGTGATACGGGCTACCAGTTACGGGACATTCGGTCACAAATCAAGGCCACAACGAGGTGTACGCCCATAGCCGCTCCAGAGAGTTTCAGGTCACAATTCACTCTCCAATCGGCTCTGCGCAGCAGGAGGGAGCTCGTTTTGACCACTGCGAAGCGCGGCATGTGGCTCTGGTTGTTTAAGGGCTTGATCGCTCAGTTTGGTAAAAGGATAATTGCAAGACATAAAGCCCGGCCAGCAGAGCCTGCTTAACAAGCGGCCATTTTGCTGCTTGTCCAAGCCACGCCGCCCAGTCTTTTAGCATTCCTGGAATTAAAGAGGAACCTTTGCCAAGGAGAAGAGATGGAGAGACTGAGGAGAAGTACTGCCCTTGCTGTGTGCCTGGGGTTGGCCTGCAGTTGCTGTTTCTGCCAAGGAAAGGAGAAGGACTTTGCTGTGTGCTGTGTCCCCTGCTTGAAGGAGATCTCCAAGGGCCTGAAGTGAGCTGGCCTCATGTTCTAAAGTCTCAGGGACACAAAGACATCAACCCCAGCTCCCTTGAACTCTGCAGCTGTGAATTCTAGCCTGCCAAGAGGTGCCAGTGCCAGTTTTGGGCCTCTGGAAGTTGTTGCTGTTTGGGAGCTGGAAGAGAGAGAAAACTCAAAAGAACTACAGAAATCGACGCATTGCTCTTCTTGCGGCTGTTTTCCGAACGCATCTTCACAGCGCTAGAAGAAGTTCTTTTTGCGAAAACCGTTGCAGCACGTGTCGTCACTGCAAGAATCGACACATTGAGGGTCCGCGGCTGAAGAGGACCGACGCAGCGCCGCGCAACGCCACCGCATCGATTGCCGAAGCATCCCGGATTTCCTCGCATCGTACCTGTGCGGCAAGTTCTTCCGACGCATCACCTGCGGAGCGGAACCGGCAGGAAAAATCGACGCATCACTCCCCATACAAACCAGAATTGACGCAACCCTTCCTCTGCGTGCAGCGAGACGGTCACATCACCTCCTCAGGGTCTCCGGAGTGTCGCATCTGTTTGTTTTCCGACGCTGCGGCTGTTTGGCTTGGTGAACTTTGACGCAACTACAGGTACTTTGTTGAAAAGTCACGCATCCATAGTTTTCTATGGTACAAGTTCTTAAAATCTTTTGAAAGTTATATTTTTAACTGTGTATGTTGGATGTGTGTCGTTTTGGTCTTGTTTAGTTTAGATAAAGATATTTTATTCTTCTAAACGGGTGTGGTGTCCTTTTGTGGTGTTTTCACTGTGTTCCTGTGAGTGCTGGTACAAATACTTTACATGTTGATTTTGGGATAAGCCTGTCTGTTCGTGCCAAGCTACCAAGGGGGTGAGCAAGGGTTATCTAAAGTGTGTATCCCCCTTACCCTGACTAGAAGCAAGGGTTCCTATTTGGACAAAGGTACCTACATCTGCAAACTAGAGACCCCCATTTCTAACAGGGGGTTTATCAGGGACCGATATATTGGAAAGATCCCTGAAGCCCGAAACTTCAGAGGCCTAATACTTCAAAACTGGCTAATCAAGAATTTTGGATGACAAGTGAACTCAAAGAGGATGAACGGAATCCACTAACTTACAGGCTCAACCAATCCCAAATGGAGTGTGGCTTTAGGGTCAGTGCCCAATGATACCTAGGTCTTATTTGAAAAATCCTGATATCTGAATGGCATCATGAAAGTTTCAAAAACAGTTCTTAGTGCAGAAAATAACATTGTTCCGGTTAGCACTTAAAAAGGTACCACACAATATTTATTGCGTTCTAGTTCTAACTCTCAGAGCAATGAGTGTCGTTTGGCAAATCTGCCAGAGTGGATAAACATGCGTCGGCTCCACATAATTTTCATCACAAATAAAAGAGCAACAGCCACACCTATTTGGATTGGGATTTTAAGGCTTTAGGGTTATATAAGATTTCAGATGGTGTGCTAGGATTCCTAAAATGACCTTGATATTTTTCAAGGTTTGTTCTTTATTGACTTTTCTTTTAACTCAAACAAATTAAACCGGATTACTGTAAGATTTTGCAGTGGCTCTTGGGACACAGAGGAAATAGTTTTAAAAGCATAGAAATGTATGAAGCTGTGTCAAAGAAAAGAAAGAACGCGAGACAGCACAAGAGAAAGACGGAGGGAAAGGAGAGAAAGAGCGAGAGAGCAAGAGTGCTTATTATTTCTCTATTCTCAACAGCAGGAACCAGTCACACATTTTTAGCTTGCTGTTAAAAAGTCTACAACATCCTCCTCTTGCTAGGAGACAAACTGCTGCTGACGACTCAGGACAGAAAGCAACTTCTAAACATTTCTTTGATTCGCAGCTAAGAACGACACAATAAATACATGGAAACAAGATACAAACCACCATGTAAATCATTTTGGAAACCTTTGCAATAATCAAATCTTACTATAGTATGCACATAAAAGTACTAAAAAGAAAAATGCCAAGTATATGTTTACAAAATAATATTTTGGTTGTTGTCTTTGTACAGTTGGCCAAGGGTTCCTTTTTAAGACTGGCTAGAGAGCTTCAGCGGTCTACGAAAGCTCATGTGATAGCCAACGAAAGAAGACGCGGCAGTACTTTCAGTGTTGAGTTGCGCAATTATACATTTTGCACTGATGTTTTTACATGGCGATTGTGTCAAAAAGTCCAGTTCTTCCATCTCGTTTCAACACCAATTAGTGTCTCATCATTCTCTCAAAGCACCAAAGGGCTCTGACCCCCTAAACCAGAGGCCTGCAGCACCCCCATAGGTCATTCTTTCCTGCGGAAGACAACGCTGTTGAAGACACTGTCATTTTCCATGATTTAAAGGAGAACCAGTGCAGAGACAACTGCTGAAGTGGCATCAGGCCTCCAGCTTCCACTTCGGGAGCGCAGCATGAGGAGCAGCTCTATGCATCTCTTTTTTTTTTTTTTAAACAGATTTTATTGATTCATTATACATCCTGCATTATTAACATGAGACAGGATAATTTCCCAAGCATCAATAAATGACTTCTCCTCTTTTACATGTAGTATCAAATATGCTTGGAAGAAGCTTCACTGTTATCTCCACTTCCCCTTAGTTAGCAGTTCTAAGATAGTCACGATCTATATCCCCATCTGGAGGATCCAGTTCATAAGCGTCTCTGCAAGGCCTCGCTCCAGCTCTATGCCTCTCATGAGACACTGTCCGGAAACACCCACCCATTAGAAGAGTTTGGCAGAAGTGGCAAAGGAAATTGTGGATTTAGGATACAGCAATACTGCACTGCTGATGCAATACTCGAAATAATGTTGGTGCTTGCAGTGTACTCTGCTGTCCCCTTTTCTGAGTGGCCTGAGGTGAGCAAGACTTGCTAAGCGGGCTGAGTGGAGAATTATAAGTTCAACACGCAGGGAATCTTCGCATTCTGCTTTCCTGCTCTCAGGTTTTACTCACTCATAGGACAGAGGCCCTCTGATAGCCCAGCATGTCTATGTTTACTTCGTCAGGCAGTTTCTGAGTCTGTGAGAGTGGAAAATATAGGTTATTAAGTCAGATTCAGAAAAGTGGCAGCTTCCGTGCAAGGAGGCTGCTGACTCTGGTCGGTGCTATTCCTTGAGACCATGGGCACAGCAAATGCATAAGTTGGTGTTTCTCCTAATATGTTCAATAGCCCAGGCAACTGATGTGGGCTAGCGGGACTTTGTTTATGCTTCGGTTGCTCTCTGGTTATGGTGGCATAATCTCGCCTCCTTGACACTTTCCTACTTTGAATCTCCACTCGTGTACAGTGACTGAAGTCTACCCTGAGCTGCTTGGGCATCACATCTCTGAACTGGTAGCAAAAAATCATAAATGTTATCAAGTTGCTGAGGCCTTATAGATACATTGATGCATCAGTCTTATTTGCCCTGTGCAGACTGGAAACTTGCTCACTTCATGATTTAAAGTTTTGTGATTTTTTCTTTAATGCCTTTTAAAGACAAACTTGTGACAATACAATGCAAGATGGTCAGATACAGTTTTTTGAATATTTAGGCAACATTCACGAGTTATTCTACGAAAGCCCTGTTAGCCTGCAGTACTCTCATGCATGTAAAGGCTGATTTGTTTTGTACAGGCTCTTGACTAAAGCCTGTTTTCCCACCACCGAGGAGCTTATGGGGAGGGCTGCCTATGGATCATGCTGGGTAGGTGTCTCCATTCTCCAGGTTGATGTAATCCTCTGGCATTGACCACCTAGCCTCTTGCCCCTGTTGCTGCCGGGACTTCTGCTAGCAATTGAGAGGTTCAGACATTCCATGTACTTGTGGCATGCTCACAGTTTTTGGGTGCCTCTAGTTGGTGTTTGGGAAAACAGAGTCTTGGTCTAGTACCCTGTTCTTTTCTGCAAGGATAGGATTGATTTTAAGCGGTGTTCCTTCCAGCATATACTTCAAGTATTTCTTGAATGCTAGTAGTTACAGCAGACTAGTGTAATTCTAGTTCCTTTCCCTGTACCACTGTAGTATCTCTCAGTCTCCCGTCAGCGAAAGAATTAACACCTAGAAATCACCGACATTAAAATGGCACACATTCAGCTCTGTCCTAAAAGGTCTCGGACCGCAGGGCTGTTTAAGCGGATGTTCATTCCTTCCGATTGGAGAGGTCCTCTGAACGTAATTTCATTTTCATCTAAAGGGGTGCTTCTACCACATACCAAACTGGCTTTCATCGCTCTAGTCCTGTCCTGTGCTAAGCAAAATCTTGCTGCCTATGTCCATAAGGACTGAGAAAGAGTTCACCAAATCATCTAGGAGTAAAAGTAAAAATATGGCTATTCAGATATTAATAGCTGAGAACAGAACGCGATAGAAGATGTGTGAAAACAAATGTGTTCCTTTGTGAAGCACTCTGAGCGTGTCACGTTACTCTGGTGCTGCAAACAGCATTACATCATAATTATCCTTTACATCCTTGATCTTTACACCCAAGAGAGAACAATGGTGGCCGTCTCAATATTTTTTCAGTTTAATCTTTTTACTAAACAAACGCGAATGAAAACAAAAAAATTTTACAAATAGCATTGCTCTTTTGTCTCCAATTATTCTAAAATTTGCTCTCAGCCTCTTTTTGCATTGAAGAAAAAAAATCTTTCAAACAACTTTACATATTGCCTGCAGCTCCCAGACAGACGATACAGACTGGATGGTACGAAGAAGGATGTAATGCTAGAATACCAGTGCCAGCAGGGAGCATCACCTCATCAAACGCTGTGGCCTAGGAAGAATTTTTCAAATTAAGCAAACATCCACCCCTCAGATTCATCCATTTTATGTATCTTCATCCTGCATACAAACCATTAGCAGCATAATCCGAGTGAAATTGTATGTTTTCTCTTCACAAGAAGCTCTCAATCTTTCAACTAACATTGCTGATGTTTATACCCTCCATTCCAGCAGCTCATTCCACAAGTCCATTAGTTCCCCCCATCTTGTAATGGTGCAACCAGCTGCACGTGCAAATTGGCGAAACAAATAAGAAAAAGGCAAAGTCAAAAAGATCTGTCTTTAATGTGCTAACACATGCAAAAACAGGCACACATGAATGATCATTGCATGCATTGGCACATTAAAGCCAACCTTATTGGCTTCTCCAGTAATTTGTGTCATGGTTGTTACATTTCCGGTGCTCACCTGTGTGCTCTCGAGGCATGGGCATAGATCTATCCTAACAAAATGAAATACAGGCACAAACTATCTTACAGTATGTATCTTGTACACACAAACACGCTTCTTTACATTTATAGAACGTGCAGACATAGTGCCAGTCATCACAGCGCCAAGACGAAGCCGTTTTCAAAGGATATATCTTTGCCAGTTTCATTTTCTACAACAATATCATCCATGGTTTCAAAGTACTGGCTCCAGGGCACAGGGGAAAAGTCACGCTTTCTTCCAGGGCTGCAGAAAGAAAAAATATATATATATTTTTTTTAAAGTAAACATATTAATCAAGTAATCCAGAAGAAAGGAACTAACCAAAAGCAACCATTTAGTGGTATTTCTAGACAAACGTCGACCATGAAATCAGAGAAACTTATTTGCACTGTGAGGTGATCTTGTGGTGGCACAAAGCACCACACGAATCAGCCAACATAATCTAGCAATGCACCTCGACATCCTAAACGGGGCAATGCACAGTGTTTCTCAAACTGTGGATTGTGAGACAATTTTTGGTGGACCGCAAAAGTTAAAGCAATAAATACACTTTTAAATTCTGTGTTTATCTTGTCGCAATTGCCTTGCTTCAAAGACAGAGGCCATATGTCAGGCTATGTCTCCTGACATACTGCTATTTATGTTTTTTTTTTTAACATGGACATTGGTGTTTACAAACTCCTCTCACTTTTCAGTCACAGAAAGAAAAGTGAAGTGAATTATGTGACAATGTTGCTGGGGTACTGGAAGTATGAAAGGAAAGGCTGTTGGGTGTCATTTTCTGTAACACGCAACAAAATGTAAATATCTGTAAATGAACTGTAAACATTCAGCAGTTAGAAAAGCAAAAATGAAGCACTTTTTTGTAATTCTGAAGTGTGATGGAAACAAAGTTTATTAGGATAAAAACAAATTATGGCACTTGACTTTTACTGAAACCCGATTTCCACACATTATCATTTGTGTGCAATGTAGTTTTACCAGTAAAAACTGCAGGTCTGTGCACATTTAGTGGCCAAAGGAAAATGTGCTTTCTGTAAATGACAGTGTGCTACCGTGTGATGCTTTAGTTACATAACAAATAATTTGCCCACCTCATGTCCATTCATATGTTAGTAGGGTCACATAAGCTTGTCGTTCTAAAAAGTGAGTCTTGGTTCTAAAATGTTTGGAAAGCACTGCTCTAACACATTGCAAAGAGAGCCTTTCTTTTCTTATTTCAATACCATCAATCTACTTTGAACCAAAATAGACATGTGCGCCTAAATAGCACTTATATGCATACCTTTTAAAAACTACATATGCATTAAAAAAAGGAGGCGGTGAGAAAGAATTGAAACCCTGGAACTCCTGCATCTCAAATTCGTGCTTGCTCATCTTATATGAGCTATATTTATTTTAACAAGCGCAATGTATTCCTCACAGACACCCAGGGCAGGTCCTCGGTTTAGGACTTCTGTAAAACAGAAGCAAAAAAAGTGAGGAATTAATAGTAGCAGAGAGCGGGCAGGGAACTCGTAACCTGAAGAATGAGCATTGTAGAACTCTGTGAGGATACTACATTCTCTGAAAAAACACTAACGTTAAAGGGGGGGGGGGGGGGGGGGTTACGGTTGTGACTAAGTGTTGGGGGCAAAGAAGGGAGCGAAGGGTAACGAGCGGCTAAAGTATCCAATAAAATATATATCTCGGACCTCAGCAGCATCCGGAGGCATTTGGGGTTGCCGTGAAAGTTCTCACCGAAGAAACCCCAAATCCCTGAATGCTTTATCATTTGCTAACATGTAAGACTTCACACTCAACGGACAGTGCTTCTGGTAATCGAGGGACGGGGCATTCCGTTTTCCTAACCTTGCTGGAGTGTGGCTGTTTCCTGC
The DNA here is from genome assembly GCF_964204655.1 of Triturus cristatus. Taxonomy (NCBI): domain Eukaryota; kingdom Metazoa; phylum Chordata; class Amphibia; order Caudata; family Salamandridae; genus Triturus; species Triturus cristatus. The sequence continues at coordinate 1,481,630,252 of NC_140591.1, read as the reverse complement.
ATACCACTTGATTGCGCTCTTATGGAAGTTTTCAAAAACGTTATTTTTATTTTCGTGGAAAGTCTTACTCTGCCCCATGTGCGCCTGGTTCAAATGGGTAGAAGTGTAGAAACTCCAGAGGAGCCTGAGAAAGAACTTGCCAATGTTTAAGAATACTGAGTGGGTGTTTACTTAATTTGCATAGACAACTCATCGTCTCCCGATTACACCCACTTATATCCCCAGCGTTAAGAAGTGCAATCAAGAATTTAACAGATTGAAGGCCACAACAGCGAAGTGTCCCCGTCTCCTCGCATCCCACGTCTAAGGCAGGCCCGACACAAAGTGTAGGAGGGTTGAGGGGGCTAGCTCGGACCAATTTACAAAGGCACTGTGCTTTAAACTGTGAAAGGGGGTGGGGTGCCTTACATTCGGATGTTTCAAATGCGTCAATTCCACTATTACTTTAACACCTGACTGTATGCGAGGGCAGCCGTTTTCTGAGTGGGTTGCAGAAATAAGAAATGGAGTAATAACAGCAAGCGACAAGTCAAACTGTGATAATTATCTAGGATAAACTGCTTTTACCGGAAAAGGGGGTTACGCCAAGATTCAAATCTGCGCTATGTTTAGTTGCACCCCTATAGGGTGATCAGAGTTCGGGGAAATCAGGGAATGCCTCGGTCACGAGTGCTCCAAGAAACAAGCATTTTCAATGCAATAGGTCTCGCATTTACGAGAGTTTGAGCTATTGGCATTGTAAATGACAATGCCTTTTATTTATGTGTTGTTTTTTAAACAGATAAATAAAAGGCATTGTCATTTACAATGCCAATAGCTTAAACTCTCGCAAATGTGAGGCTGATTGTATTGCAAATGCCAGCGCCCATGCTATAAAAAAAATTAAAAAGCATTAGGAGAGAGCATGTCCTGCCTGCTGTGCTGGGAGCCTGTAATTAAAGCAAAGCCTACCAAGTAACAACACTCCTAACAGGGGGTGTCACCATGGGAAGTTACAAATTGAGACAAGGTGGTACTAAGGAGGGACTACTAAGCCTATTGAGCAAAGAACAGCCACAGTCTACAGTGGACAATGACACAAGCCAATTAAAAATGTGGGCGGAGAGGGGAAATACGCCACACCCACCCAGGAGGGGAACACGCCACACCCACCCAAGAGGGGAAACACGCCACACCCACCCAAGAGGGGAAACACGCCACACCCACCCAAGAGGGGAAACACGCCACACCCACCCAAGAGGGGAAACACGCCACACCCACCCAAGAGGGGAAACACGCCACACCCACCCAAGGGGGCCTGGTCCAACATGGCTGCGGCTCGGTGGGGCTGTCAGAGAGAGTTGTGAGGTGACGAGCACTGCCAGAGCCCCACGCGCCCTGCACCTCTTTAAAAGCAGCTCCACATCCGGGCCGGGAGGAGACCTGGGAGGGCAAGAGCTGCCTGGGCATGCGCGGTACCTGGAACTTTTCGCCCGCATTCTAAGTTTCGAGTCAGCCTGGCTGAAGTGTCCGTCTGTGGTGATTGTGCCTGTGTGTGAGTGAGGTGTGCTGTCTGTTTGTGCTGTGAGAGCAGGAAGTGGGTAGGTTTTGTATCAATGTCCACCGGCCCCCTCCAGGCGCCTGGCGGGCTTTGTAGTCGGAGGTCCGTCTCGCTGTCTTTTCCGCGTAGGTCTTTGTGAGGCCGCTGGAACAGATGAGGCGGGCCCAGGCATCTGCTGAGAAGGCTACTTGTCTTTCTCTCACAAAGGAACGGGTTACCGGCCTTTAGTGTTCGCTCGAGGAAGTAGGGAGCATAGCGCTGCACACCCGCCGACCGACTGTATAAGCAGAACAGCTCGACGATCAACGGTGCTCCATTTTATGAGGGAAATGCGAGAATTGTGGCTCCACTGACTGTGGGGGCGTGCAGCTCAAACGCCTGATTGTTATATGGAAGTAAATAACATATGCCCGATGAGGCCCATTAGGATTACTCCACCCCCCCAGTTCCATGAATGCAGCCCAAATGTGTTAAACCCTGGCCGGGAAAGAACCCGAGCGCAGGCCTGGCGAGGACCTATGGTGTAGTGTTGTGTAGCATTGCATTCGTCGGGTTTCGATTGGGAGAACTTGCATAACAGCTTGGGAAACGTGACCCTCGGAGGCTCTAGAAGAGCGTTTTTCACCCCCAGTGGGGGAAGGGTGGTACGAACAACGCAACCCCCAGGCGTCTCCGTTGCACACTGGTGTTCTGATCTCCCTGGCTCGAATGGCTTACTCGTGTGCATGTCTTAGCCCACGAGCAGTTTTATGTTACTCACAAGGTTATGGTTTCCCAACTCCTTTCAAAACGTGTTCAAGATCCCCGTTATTGGTTTAGTTTGCCTGTAGCAAGTAACTCCTCAGTTTATGTTACGACTGGCTTCCGTGGTTGCTGCCTTGTAAACTATGTACCAAGTGTTCAGCATTCTTGTTGTGGTAGTGGATCAGCACCATCTACTCTGCCAAATCACCCCTTTTGGGTTACACGCCAGCGAACCCAGTGTTTAACCTCGCCTCAGGTGACTGAGAACACGTACTTGGGCTTACCACCTGTTATCTGTCAGTCACTGTTATTTTAGGACGAATGCCTCGATGCTAGGAAGGGGTTGTAGATTATCAGATTCGCTTTCAAATTGCCACTCTTGCTGGAGCATTCGTAGTGATGGAGAAATTGGCTGGATGCCTAAGCATATCAAATAATGGTGAGTGGTTGCTGTGTGGTACTGCAGACCGTTCGTGGAAAACTGGTTTTTTTCACGACAGATAATCACCCAGAGAAGACACGTCGCATAAAGTGCATGCGGAAACCACTACTCTGGGGCAGGTGCATGTACATTTATTTTGTAGTGCTGCAACACCCATAAGGACAGGAAACACGCCACACCTACCCAAGGGGCTCTGGTCCGACATGGCTGCGGCTCGGTTGGGCTCTCAGAGAGAGCTGTGAGGTGACGAGCACTGCCGGAGCCCCACGCGCCCTGCTTTGTGTTATGGCCCTATGCTCTGTTTGTGTACGGTTAGGTTGCATAGAGGGATTTTGTACCCTTAATGTTACGTGAAACGCGCAATAATGATGCAGTGCACCAGCTGTTAGTGTGCAAAGATGGTATCGAAGGACACATACAGGAGCAGCGGTTTAAACGAGTGCTAGACTAACGAAGTGAAAAAAAAACAAAGAGCACACAAGAAAGCGACAAACACAAGCAGTTTGGAAGGGAAACAAAACGGGAAATGGAAACAGCTGTTTAAAAATTAAAATCTGACAAATGCAAAAAAAACAAGTTAGGACTATTGGCTTTGTCAATCGTTGTTAGTTGCATAAGATAAATTAGCAGTAACTGTGGCTTGTATATAATATTGAAAAAGCATCCACTTGAAGCCCTAGTGACACCACGACAATGTTACTGCTCCTGAGTTTCAAAAAGAGGCACAAGAATCCAGAGCAGACATGGCGAGTAAGTTGGCTGAAGAGGTGGGGGTGGCAAATGGTGTTCACGGGCGCTTTGATGTCCTCAGTGGCCGCGCGGCTCACTGAAAACATCAAAGTGCCCGCGAAATGTAAGTGATCGCAATCGCGATCACACTTCAAAGCGCGGCTGTGTGACAGGCGAAAGTGAAAGACGAGTGCTTTCAGGCTGCCAAATGGTGCGCGCGCCCGGCACACATGCACAGTAGTTGGCGGCCTGAAAGCACTCGTTTGCACTTCCAAAAGTGCTTACTATAAGTCTCGCCAGAACAGCGCTAAAGCGCTGTCTCAGGCGAGACCTAAAAACTGCCCGGTATCAGTAACGGCACAGCAGAAGGGCTGCTGATCAGAAATGAGATGCCTGGAGTTACATTCGGACTCAAAGGCATAAACAGCCAAATGTTCGCCTCTAGTCCTTGCTTAACTCTTACAAACCATCTCTCTTCCAGGAGGGACGGATGAAGGGATCAACTGTACGACACCAATACTTCAGGTCTGAGAATGCATTGCTGGGATACTGAAAGCCTAGGACTGGAAACAAGTTGTCCGTGTGACATGGAGTTGTAATAAGGTACATGTTTAGAGCTGCATGCACCCAGCGCTTAAACAGCAATGGTATTGCCTGTGAGGACCGAAGTGCACCGTCAGAGCTGGGACAGTCACTGTGAAATTACAGGAGGGGCAGCAAGCAGAGCTCTCAAGTTTCTCAATCCTTGAGTAGTTTGCCCAGTCCAGTTTTTTCCTGGCATTCTGAAATGTATAGCCCTGTTTATCGTGTCATAGAATTAGGATCGGGAGCCCATAGACATCAATTAGGTGTGAGCTGAGGTAGCAGCTGCTACCCCCAAACTTGCTCTCTCAGTAATCAGGAAGGAAGAACCAGGCCAAAAAGAACCTTGTTAACTTTTCTTCATGTCCACTACTTGCCCTAAGTAGCAACCTAAACAGCAAGTAAAACGTTGATGTATCAAAATCCTCTAAAACTCAAAGAAATAACCTTTACTTGATGAGCTACTCTCACGCCACCGGGAAAACTTGAGAGTTTTTTATAAATATGTACTTCGGTGCAATGTCAAAGCTCTTGATGGGCCTACATGAAGCCATTACGAATCGCTCAGGATTGTCAGTGGTTGTTGGGCAGTTCTGCAATGAGCGAAATATAGAAGAGGAAGAAAGATGCAATCAAAAGGTATATGAAGCCATGTGAAACTGCATACTCAGAACTGACTATCACCTATGGCTTTTAGACTTTTTAAAGGATTATACACTTTCCTTTTTTACACCATTCTCGCTAACTCTTCTTTGGATGGGTAAAACCCAGTCACTGCTAGAGTGAGTCAGGCATGTTTTTAGCAAATGAATGGACATTCTGTTGTAAAATATGCTACTTCGCCACAGTATTTTAAATAAAATTTTGAGTAAGAACATCCCTTTAAGAAGGCAGACTCACTCGCCATACACAATCTGAGGCAAGTATTTACAACACTTTCAAAGACAGCCCCTGCAAGTACCCGGAGCTATGTCTGCCCTTTGTCCTATTTTCTTAGAGAGAAGGAAGAGGCAAAACACACAAATATTTTAAACATGCAGATAGATGCACACCACAGAAAACTAAACCAGAACACCTTCACCGAAAAATAGTGATTTTAGGGTCTCTTAAAGAAATAATGCAAAGTCACACTTCTTTGTCAGGCTAAAGTGGCTGCCACTGTGCCAGTATTCAGTGACAAAAGAACCATGGTCACAAATCTATGGCAGGCCACTTACAGCTGTTGCTTTACTCTAAGGTGTCACTTCAATTAGGGGATTACTGGAGCTCAAAATAGGATAACATGCACAATGATCCTGCTGGCAATACCTCACTTTAGATGACTAGATCTCTTAAACGACTGATCAAAGTCAAAGGTTTCAGTTGAAGTGTGTACCCACAGGACACATGTACCCACTGCCTACAATGGTGTCCATTTGCAACATGGGAGTCAGAATTTAGGGATAGTTTCCAATCGGGTCTTTAAAATCATGTTTGAGAAACCATAGGGGGCACAATGATGGCTTTAAACCAACAGAATCAGGGCAACCACCATCAGTTAACAGAACACTATCCCAAGATCTAAGAGGAAAAGGAAAACCACCGATCTTGTCAATCTGGAATGACGGGATATTAATGGCCACTATTGGCTGAAGAGGACCTTGTTGGAAGAGGCTCAATTAGCAGCTATTTGGCACTAAGGTAGAGGGAGCTCATGCTTACACATGTTTTGCCTAGCGTTTTGTTGGGACTTAAATTGGGATAAGTATCATGGGTGTACCGTCGGCCACGCACGTAGGCGACTGAAGAGGACAGGTGAAAGCTGCTAAAACTACAGGTACTAGAAAAATAGAAATTGTAGGCTAAATACAAAGAACTCATGGCCCTCTATTGGGCTACTTGTATGGTATGAAGAACAATGTGGATGGGAGATGTGCAAGAGTTAGGAAGTTATAGGCTAGAGAGAGGGGCACAGAGGAAAGGTGCAAGGAGATAAGAGAGGTCATGAAAAGTGTTGCAAGTGGAGCAATAAATGAATATCCAGTATAAAGAGCGACACATAACAGATACTCCAAGGAAAGTTAAGTCCCAACTGTCCTTGCAGAATGAACACTACGCATTTTAGCATACTATCGCACCGCACACCATCACACATCATCCATACTCATATTCTATAAATCAGTTAAACAGCTATACTCTCATGGGAACACCAACAATTTGAATCTGTGTAGATAAAAGATAAAGAAAGAAATAACTAGGTACAACGATGCCCTATCAAAAGTGTCGGAAGGCATCACCACATTTTATAGCCCCAGCCCACAAAAGCTTAACACAGTCTATTTGGAAGAAGGGACATAGAGCTGTAGGTTGGTTGCAGAAACATCATTGATTTGAGTGGGTGTAATTCTGTTGTGTGGTTAAGGAAGACCTGGCTCTTTGGCTAAACAGATCTGCTCCGCCCCCCCCCCCCAGCGCCCTGAGACCTTCACAGGTGAGTAGCGCGCTTACAATTCCCTGATTAATTGACTGATAAGGAGAGGGCTACTTCCTAGAGATGAAGAGTTACTATCAGTGTCTTAAAAGGGCAGGTACTGAGCAGCTGCACTTCTTTAATTTTAAGAGGAGAGTACCTGCAATTCTCAGCGGAGGCCAAACACTTGTAATAGGTGAGTACCAGCACTTCTAAGCAGTAAACAGATTTAATTGAGTACCTACATTTCCACATTTACGTTTCAAGCACAGGAATCACCATTACTCCCTCCAACGCATGCCTGGTCAGGACTCTACACTTTAAACACAATATATGAGAGTGGACAACTCCGTGCAGTAACCACCTACGAGAGCCATGATCATAAATATACAATGAAGGGGGGGCACAGCTGCTAAAAGCGGCCAGCTTTCCGAAATCCTTAAATTGCGCGCCCGACTCACACTTCTTCATCCATTACACTGGGAAACGCTGTCACGATAATCACAGCACACTAGTCACCGTGCACCACACGGAAACACTCCCCACACACGATCAAAATCAAAAGACAGCATACTTCAAACTACACACCCTGCTCGGCGTATCGTGCTAGTGCTACCCATGCAGGCAGCCTCACGTGGGGGAGTAAAAGCTATATAAATGCAGCAATACAATATACAGGTTATTTAGCCTGAACCCAATCTAGGTGGACTTTGCTGATGGACAGCTGAATCACACGTAATAACAACGCCTACTGCGTTAATCTGAACGTGACACAAATACGCTTTGACTCGGCGTTTACGGAATTAATCATCAGTGACACCCCGCATTAATTCACCCGTCCCTCCCCCTCCTACGGGCTGTGCCCAGGTGTAGTTGTAGGCTCGAAAGAGTTCACCTACCCCATGCGCATCTTCGCCCCGGGCTGGCCTCCTCCGGGTACCGGCGGTCTGGAGGGCAGCCGGCTCGTCTGTAGCTGCTTCTCCAGGGCGGACATGATAAGGCAGGTAAAAAGAGTTCAGCCTAGTTCCTGCAGCACTCTCCACCTGGGACAATTAGCAGGTGGGCAACTGTCCGCCCCACTACCCCTCTTCAGAGACCGCTTGAAAGGCTGAGAGAAGAGGCTGTGCAAGAGCCGTCACCAGACCAACCCACCCACACTCAGGCCACATAAACAGAAGACGGACAACTGCAGAGAACGAATTGACATGAAAGACGACGGACTAGAATTAAAATCTTGTTTTCAGGTGCAGCAAGCTTGTCGGACATTTATCGCGAGCGAGGGCCATTTTCAAGTCAGGCAATTTATTTTTCAAGTTCACGATTACAATGTAAGTATTAACGTGCACGTAATAAATATTAAAATTGTATTTTATGAAATACATTCAGAGAGTGAATTATCTCATGGCATTTTGTACACGGTCCTAATGCCGTAGATAGAGTACCGCCACGTCCTAGAAATACTGCAACAGACAAAGCCTCCGAAAATAATAGTGACGTCATTGCGATGTTTCCCACTTCAGCATGGATAGCCATTAGCCCTGCGTCTGTCACCAACTGTAGCTACCTCAACATTTTATGATTGGTCAACGAGGCGGCGCAATTCCCGGCAATCAGCGCGGTGGTTTGCGCCTGGGATGTTGGAACAGAAGTGGTGGTATAAGATGCGCAGGTACGTGGAAACGCTGGGTGACATCAACGGCGAGCTGCAGTAGCTGTGCTTCTAGCCTTCAAACAGTACAGCTCTTATAGCAAATAAAGCTCCCGCTTAACATCAATGTTTGCTAAAATCTTTGTTCAAATACACTAAATAATGGTGGCTGTTATATATATATATATAAAGGAAATTTTCATGTATGTTAAAATTTACAGTTGATAAAAAGATATAACGTGTAAAAGGATGTTATCAAATATAAAGCCGATTACGTTTATTTAGCATTATAAAAGAAAAAGAGCCTTGCTGTTTTCTCCATTTGAATGTACCTTGTCATAATAAATGAGATGGGTGTACATTTGAAAATGTCCGTCATATTTGCATCGGTACTCTTCACAGTTTAGTCTGTCTTTTGTGTCTTTGGCTCTGTGGCTGCCGGTTGCCGGGGAACGGAGGAGAAGCCTCTTGGTTGCAGAGGGAGGGAAGTTCAGGCTGAAATGTGGAGAATGAGTGGGGCCTGGAGCTGAGTGCAGTCGAAGTACCCGAGTTGTACCGCACCCGCTTTGGAAATGAAGAGCAGAAGGAACCGCAACACCACCAAGAAAAGGACAGGTAAGAAGGGAGAATTCACCACGGTCCTTCTGAACTTCTTTCTTAAAGTGGAATGCAAACTATGTTCTAGCAGATGCAGGAACACAACAGCTCTTACTATTCGAGAGTAGCACACCGTCTGCTGGCATAGTGGCAGGGAGCTATGTCCTGAGCTATAATAACATCCACAGAGACCAATGCAGTCCATTGAACTGGCATTCAGATCGCTGAAATTTCCCAGCAACATGCGTGGGGACAAACGCACAACTAGAACGGACTATATATCCCTTCCTGTCATTCAAAGTGAACAGCACACCCACTGCTCTAGATGCACAGACGTACTGCCCACAGTATGCCGTAGCAACCAGAGTATTGTATTCTAATTTAATTGCATTTACTTAGCTTTCACTTTCATTGGCGAAGCCTTAAAGCCAATTGCAGCGTATACCACGATAATTCAGAACCCAAAGCTAGAGTTTAGTCCTGTGGTATTGTGATGTCAACCATTGTACTGAATGCAATGAAACCAATAATAGAGAAGAAGGCAAAGCAGCATGTGATTTGGACCTTGCTGCACTCTTACAGTAAGGCGTGCAGACGATGGAGGGTAAGGAGAGAGTCAGTCCAGGTAAACAAAGAAGAGGAACAATCAGTATTAAAGGTCCGTTTTTGCATGCGGGGGTTTAAGAACATAGTGGGATGAGACTTTCAAGATAGTGTGCAATCTATGGTGTAAAATTGTTAAAAGAAACATTATTTGCATTTGACGTAACATTGTATTGTAACATGGGCACCGTGTTTACCACAGCATGAGGTGCTCAAACATGTCCCCATGTGAATAGCGCGTTCAGGGGTGTGGTATTTCATAAAATATCTAATTGTCCATGGGGCAGGTTGCTTCATAAATCTACTTCTTCTGTAACAAAATCCTCTTTCCCCTTTGGTGCCATGTGGCACAGTGACAAATTATGGCAGCAATCTCATTATATAAGAGCTCTGATATAGCCTCTCTGATTATGCCAGAGCTCTTAACATAGTAGTATTTGAATACTTGCAATCCCCTTATGTTGCCACGTTTTCGCAGATTTACATATTAGGGCTGAAGGTAATGGTAAGCAATAGTTCCAGGGTTAGAATGCCATTTTGAGTCTGTGCAAAACTACTAACATGCATGTTTTAAGTGTTTTCAACAACTCTTCTCTATTCTTTTCCCATACTGAGAAATGAGGCAAATTTACTCCTGACAATGGCAGACGTAAACCTTCTTCCAGAGTTGGGGAAAAAGTGGTTGGAGGAAAAGTGAACTTGCAAAAACTCAGATTTTCGCATGACCAAATCTACACATGCATATTTGCTCATGCTAAAATGCAGTTCACACATATTTTCTAGGAGTACTATTTCTTGTTCTACTTCCTTAAATTCTTGGGAATTCACGAAAGCCGTATAGCTGCACTTATTGCAAGGACATAGACCATGGGTGCATTTTTTAAACTTTCTTTAATAATTGGGCCCCAAATTTGGTCTGGAGTTGACCGTGACCTCTTATGTTTATTAAAATTCTGTCTCTCCCTCTGTATCGTCTGGCTTCACTGGGAGTGACCGCATTCTGCTCTTTCACAAGGAGCATATCGGCACACACAGTAGTTTTGTTCAGTGCTAGTAACTACTGTGGCAGTGTGCGCTTTTTGAGACCAAAAAACCATTTTTGCTTTTGCCAATGTTTGTTATAATGGCGAGGGCCCGGGAGCTCCCACACAATAAGGTTTTACAATAACCATGCCAAAACAAGTCACACATTGTCCAAAACTAAAAAGCAGACCTACTGGCTTTGCCAATGCTTGTCAATTTTTGTTTCCCATAATCTTATGGAAACTGGTTACTCTGATTTTCCATAATGAATATTTTGGGAAATACTAGCATACATCAATACGAGTTACTAAATGAAGCTGCAAAGAATTGGTACCTGAAATGTAATAGTAGTTTAGCAAAATGTTTTTTTTCCTGCTTTAATTTTTTATAAACATTTTATTTTGAAACCAAAGAATCATCAATCTTGCTTTCAAGCTTCTGCAAATATTTGCATCAAATCAGAGAGCGTTCTGGGAGCATTATAAATAGCCTCATGTTGCTAAACTTAGAATACGTGTGTACACATTTTTACTGGAACTACTGTCAGTAGTGCAGTCCGAGCTTGCATTTACTTCGAGCGCTCACCCTAATAATAAAGGCTTTGCATTAATGAACCATGAATAGAAGTTTGAACGGCGTTAACATATGGGCAAAAATATTACCTTAACTGCAGACAGTTCCCTTCCCTGATTCATAATGTGGTACTGTAAACTGGCAGCCAAAGGGTTTGTGTTGTAGGGGGTTGGGCCTACTTGTCCCAAGGTCAAAATACACTTGAAAACCTGTTGCCCTTGACTCCAAACAATATGTCCCAGGCGTCGGGCCACATCCCTGCACGTTACACCAAATTAAGCAAAATTATGTCTGTCAACAAAAACTTAAAATATAAACCTGCAAAAAGCAGCTACTTGGACATGTAAGGGTAAGGATCAAAACACAAAATATTACTCGATAAGTAAGATTTATGGTTGTATACCGCTTTCTCAAAATTATTAATTTAGTTGTTTATGACTTCATTAAAAGACATCTGGTTACAGCCAGTCTTAAATCGTTTCTTGGACTACTCCTATTTAAAAAAAATCAAAATAGAGCCTTGGAAACACTATATGCTAGATAGGCTTTAATAATTATTCATCCTCGGGAGACCAAAATCCATGTAGTAGTACTGTGACGTTATAAGCTGTGTGTGAAATTGAAAAAGTGACTCCGATATCCTACTAAATTGCACACTGACAACAAGATCGAACTGCACACTCCGAACTGGTGCTCACTAAGAGAATTTCTCCATTCGCGTTGATAGCCCCATGATATTCGCTTTACTTCTTTCACAGAGTGATCTCTGCTCCTCATGCTCTAAGAGCTCCAAAGGCAACTCTACAGTTCTTCCATAACTTCTAGGCCCATTCTCTATTCACAGACGTTTACAAAATGCTTATATTTTTCTCTTTTATCATGCAATATGTCCACAGCCCATGTGGATGATTTGAGTATTGAATTCTTGTGATACAGAACTGCCTGGGCGAGTTGTAAGAACTGACATATGAACATATCAGAAATGCTTTCTTTTAAGAACAAAACTCTATGTTACCTACTAATATTTGCCCCTTTTGTACTATAGTTACCCCGAGAATAAACATTTACTGCTTTATATCCCTCTTGACATATGTCCCTGGGTAATGCCAACTGAATCCTGACACTTGGGTAAGGGGGGTCAGAATAAACCTCTTAGTGGAAAAAATATTCAAGAAAGATACAAATCTTGGTATCCTTCAGGTGTCATGCAGTTAGAACAGGCTATAGTAGTACTAACCGCTTATAAAGGCTGTGGAGCACAAACAGATAGTGCCATTGGTGCATTGTATACTCTTTTGTTCTTATTTATAATTGTGGCCTAGGTTCAAGCAGCAGCCTGTGCCCTGAACATGGCTGAATATCAAATGCTTTGCACATGTCTACTCTGCTTTAACAATTTGATTATGATTTGTGATGACCCATTCTGTACCTTTTGGGGAAAGTTTAGGAATAAAGAGAAATTGCTCAGGATTATGTGAACTCTAGAGTCCCATGTATGATCTGAGTAGAAGATTTCAAGTATTACATTATTCTAGTAAAAGTTGTTGTCAAGTAATTTGATAAATGAAAGATAATCTTTAGTGTTCTAAATTAAAAAGATAGACAAGTCCAAGGAGATTAGGTTCATCAGTGTGCTCAGTATAACAACGTCAATTATGCAATAGTTTTATTTAAAATGGCACATTTTATAAATAAATGAATATCTTTGAGAAGTTTTTGGCAGTCCCCCCAAAGTGACGTTTAGTAGGGTACCAAATTTGAAGAATTGATTAAATGACCTAATACTTTGCCTTTGACAAGGTGGACCATAATCTTTTGGCGGACTGTGTCAGGGCCGCTGGATTGAGGGGCACAGCTCTTGACTGGAGTGTCTCCTTTTTTGGAGCTTGAACTCAGGCAGTCCACCTTACTCCATTCATGTCTTCCCAGGTTTATCTAGGCTGCAGAGTACCTCGGGGATCTGCACTATCCCCTCATCTCTTTAATGTTTACATTCGTCCTCTCATTTATGCACTCCCTAAATACAATAATAGGACAATATACAATTGCTCTTTAAACTAGATAATTCCGCTGAGCAGAAGGAGCATTTTCAAACTACTATGATGTTCATTCAGGAGTGGATGAATGGTAACCATTTGAAATTAAATACAGATAAAATGTTGGTTATCAAAACCAAAAATAGGGTTAGAATACTTGACTGAGTAATTTCTGGCTTGTCCAATTAGGAGTTGCCCCCTCACCAAAGAAAAGTGTAAAAAGCCTTGGAATCACCATTTACTCAGATTTAACTCTGAAACCTCCAATGTGATCAGTCATATCATTTTCTTTTCTAATGCTTCAGAGAATAATGAAAATTGTCGAATTTCTTACCTCTGTGGCTCTTGTTCAGGCTGTTATTGCCCTAGTGCTGTCAAGATTATACCATGCTAATTCTTCAAATGCCAGACTTTCGAAAGGCCTTATTAGAAAACTGCAAATAGTCCAGAATAAGCCGCTTCGCCTGGTCTATTAACAACCTAAATATTGTCATATCACCCCCCATGCTGAAGAATCTTCATTGGTTACCTATTGAACAAAGAATAACTTTCAAGGTTGGTTGCATCATTTTAAAATCTTTGTATTGTAATTTCCCATCCTTTACTCATTCTCTGATTCAGAAGTATACCCCTCTCTGTCCTCTATGTTCTGCCAATCTGAGCTTGCTGTTAGTTCCCAAATTTAAGCGCAAGCACTTGGGTGGGGTCAGATTCCCAGTAGTCGCTCCAAAATTACGGAATGCTTTTCCTTGTGAGATAAAATCTGGCAACAACTATCTATCTTTTGGGAAAACACTGAAAACCTGGCTCTTCAGGTAAGATTACAGTAATTAGGTTCTGGCTAGTTGATGTCTCCTTGGGTTCCTCTAAGCGCCATGAAACCCTTGGTGTACGAGCGCTATATAAATTACAGTACCATAACACCCTTGCCACTTCTGAAGTTGGGGCACTTATCAAAACTGGTTACTTCAAAAACTAAACGGTACATCCACTTGTGGGAGTTATAAAAGTATACTGTGAGCCATGAAAAAGTGATTTATGATTCCCAAGAAAATAAAACATCAGCAGTCACTCAGTGTACCAGTTTCGTTCCAAATTTTGTTATCTCTACACTTCTGAGTATCTGCTATAAAATTTCTAAAGGCAGGGCAAGAGGCAAATGAAAAGTACAATACAGGAACAGTTAAATGCAGTAAATGTGTTTAACATATATCTTGTAGCTATTAATTTTGAAAGATTTTAGAGTAGTTATCCAAGGAATGAAAGTTGTATCGGGTAAAGCAAATATGCCCACCATAACTAGGAGGTAATAGCGAACTGCAGCTTTGACAGTGTGAGTCAGAAATTACTCCAAAACGTTTCATGACTATTGAATGGTTTAAAAAGAGACTAAAGTTTACATTTGGTGAAAAGGAAAGAGGGGGTGTATAGTAAACCAGGCGCATCTACACTTTTACACAGTCTTTAAAATTCTGCTAAATTGTATTGTGGTGCATCAGACAATGGAAACACCCATTTCCCCAGAAAAAAAGCAGATATACAGTTATGCTGACGCACACACTCAATAATAAAGAACAGTGTCAATTATTAGATTCAACAAAAAAAGCATTGGAGCTCCTTCTCTTTTTTTGTCTTCTTTATTTTCTTTGTCTTCCAATCCCAACGCGTTTCGTCGCTATGGTAGTCAACCGTGCGACTTCCTCAGGGCTGGAAGCAACAAATAACTCCCATTGTAATATAGATAACGTACAAATTAATATAAGTCAACAAAACATGATTTTTTAATTTTTTAAAGGCGGAGCCCCTAAAGAAACTCATGCCTAAGGACTTAATGTCATGTTCACATATTAATACTATGTTGAGACAAAATAGATTTTGATAGTGTTTCAAGTACACAGATATACAGGTTATGTCATTATATGATTTCTAATCTCAAGTAGATGTCCAAATTTAGAAAAGACAAAAAATGTCTTGTTATAGAGTACATTTCACACCTTCAGCGTGTAGTGACTGTAATTATTCTAAACACCATCATGCCACCATAGTGTACCATTATATATCACCACATAATAATAACTGGTGGGTACCTCAGATTTCAATTGCCGTTTATGAACCTGAAAATCACCAATGAATAATATCAAGATAAGTTGCGAAACAGATAAGGCATGATATCATAATACGCTGCATCCATTTTCCTTTTAAAGGAAAGCCAATTATCCTACCTTCCGATATCTTCAGATATACATCGTATTAAGTAACAAAGATCTCCACATCTGTAGTGATTTTATCATTAGTATTCGTGTATACGTGCCAGCTCAAATAGTACGTCGCATTTCTCTATTTTTCCTGCAGAGTAAACAAATATACTCACTATGAACTACCCAATAAGATATTTATCGTCTGATGGCGCTTGTTCAGAACACGAACTGGGAGTCGGAGTCACTGATCTTTACATACGAGATACACACACTAGCAAGAATATGTGACATTGCTGCTATTATTGCTGATAAGAAGGGTTGAGATCTGACAGTTATGTACTAACTTTTATATTGTTCTGTATTTGTTATATATTGGTTATTGAGTAGTAGTGGATTGTTTTCACACAAGATAGTGTGTAACTATTGAAAGTATCATCACTCGTGAAACTATTCCTGTTCTAAGATTGCGCCTATTCAGAACGTTAACATGGTGAGGCGTCTTTGACTTCTACAATCGACATATGATGCTAGCGTAGATAATATTTACCGCTATTGCATCAGAGATAAGAAGTGCCGAGATTTGAAAGGTATGTACTACCTGAGACTCATATAGTACTACTAAAGCTTGAAAACTTTACCTTCTGGGATTGAGATTCATTATTATTATTACTCGTGAAACATTTCCCGTTCTAAGATGGCGCCTATTGAGAACGCTAACTTTGGGTAGGCGTCTTTGATTTCTACAATTGGCATATAATGCTAGTGTGGACAATGTCATACCGCCGCTGCATTACTGATAAGAAGTGCCGAGACTTGATAGGTATGTACCCCTTGAAGACCATACGGTACTATTAAAGCTCGAAGATTTTATCTTTTGGGATTGAGATTCAATATTATTTTTATTATTTACTCGTAGGCCCCCGTACTCCAGTGACACGAACCTTAAACTTGTTTCTTTAATTGGCATAATCGAATGGAATTATGAATACGTTTTGCGGCCCTTTATACTGAAATGCTAATAACGGACGAGGTAAGAGCATTGATTAATGTCTAGTGTCCAGCACAATAGGGTTACAAGTGAGTGGATATCAGACGATAAATATCTTATTGGGTAGTTCATAATGAGTATATTTGTTTACTCTGCAGGAAAAATAGAGAAATGCGACGTACTATTTGAGCTGGCACGTATACACGAATACTAATAATAAAATCACTACAGATGTGGAGATCTTTGTTACTCAATACGATGTATATCTGAAGATATCGGAAGGTAGGATAATTGGCTTTCCTTTAAAAGGAAAATGGATGCAGCGTATTATGATATCTTGCCTTATGTGTTTGGCAACTTATCTTGATATTATTCATTGGTGATTTTCAGGTTCATAAACGGCAATTGAAATCTGAGGTACCCACCAGTTATTACTATGTGGTGATATATAATGGTACACTATGGTGGCATGATGGTGTTGAGAATAATTACAGTCACTACACGCTGAAGGTGTGAAATGTACTCTATAACAAGAAATGTTTTGTCTTTTCGAAATTTGGACATCTACTTGAGATTAGAAGTCTTATAATGACATAACCTGTATATCTGTGTACTTGAAACACTATCAAAATCTATTTTGTCTCAACATGGTATTAATATGTGAACATGACATTAAGTCCTTAGGCATGAGTTTCTTTAGGGGCTCCCCCTTTAAAAAATTAAAAAATCATATGTTTTGTTGACTTGTATTAATTTGTATGTTATCTATATTACAATGGAAGTTATTGTTGCTACCAGCCCTGACAAAGTCGCACGGTTGACTACCATAGCGACGAAACGCGTTGGGATTGGAAGACAAAGAAAATAAAGAAGACAGAAAAAGAGAAGGAGCTCCAATTTTTTGTTGAATCTAATAATTGACTCTGTTCTTTATTATTGAGTGTGTGCATCAGCATAACTGTATAAAGTTTACATTTGATTCTTTGATGATGTGTATTTTTCTAATGTGCAAAAGGAGTTGAGTTTCAAAATTAAATGTTGGTCAAGATGTTGTTTGAAGAAAGAATGCATTTATTCAACATGCATCTCTGAGACGGGGATTGTCTGGTTTCATATTACATTATTTACTGACAAGGTAATCAATTGTAAGGTGTGTCATTTGAGTCAATAGATGCATACTAATTGAGTGCCATTGGAAACTATAACTGGAACACACATTAACGTTCAGCTAAATATGATTTAGAACCATTTCACATTATTGGTATTGTATTCTTTGGTTAAGTTAGCTAAAATGGAATCACAAACAGTGAACCACGGTTTTACGAAATATTTTAAAAAATAAATATCAAAAATAGATTAACAAAATGTACATTGTCATTTTATATGAACGGCATATGTGTTTGTTCAATGCATCGGTTTGTTGGTCAACTGCAGAGATGGTTTAATTAGTCCACATACAAAATGCCGTCACAGTAATTAAAAAAAATATTTCCAATAAATTGCTCCAGCAAGAATTCCGCAGCAGTCTTATTGACCCTTAGGTCAACTGCCAAAATCCACTGCAATATTTAGCCATGTCATTTTTTGGTTATGGAGGAATGAACGCTTCCTATTTTATTTGTCCACTTTCTGCATATATGTAACTGTTTACATAATCTTTTAAATTCATGAAGCCATCCATGGCCACCAGTATCTGCTTTTCCATTACTTTTTTGTGATTTCACGCCCAAGAGCCCCTGAGGTGGCATTTTACCATCTTGTCGTCTAAACAGATGCATAGCAATTGTGCAACCAAAGAATAGAGAGAGATCAATCCAAAGATACAAAATGAGCCATCAGTTTTGTTTGAATTAAAATTAAAAAAAGGCATGCAACCAAAAGGAAACAGATTTTCATTTACCAGAAACCTCATGTTTACACTCACTTTCATTGCCTGGTTTGCGATCAAATATTTCTCAGGACCACAGGGGTTTTATTTATTAATGTGCAGTTTCCTGGTTTGTGCCATAAAGCCATTAAAAATGGAATGAGTGTGTGTCGTTTGACGTGATCGATGCCACTCACTTCAGTCACACAAGGAGGTAAAGACCTGTAGGGATAGGCTGTGGTTAGGTCGTTTATTTTGGTTGTACAGGAAAACAAACAAGGTCCAATGTGACGCTGTTCCTCCTGGTTGGGCTTCTCCCGTCTTCACCAAGAGTTCCATCAAAAAGAGGGAGGGGAGTTGCTGTTGTCTTGCTTTTGCCGTCGTCCCAAGACTCGCAACCGAAAGGGGAAACCAAACAAAACAATACGGGTTCAGTCCTACGGAAGGGTGATGCTTCCTGGCAGTGGGAAAGGGTGTGAGGGAAGATTCACCTACAACCCGGCACCGTGTGAGTTCTAGCGTGTCCTCCCTTTATATAGATTCCCTCCCCTGCCCGTGCCCTGAAAACCCCTTGAGTTTTGCCCGTACTTTGTGGAGCCATCCTCCTCCAGGAGAGTGGCGGGGCGAGGAGCAGTCTTGTTGGCCTTGACGTCCGAATCAGGGGCAGCGTCTTCGGTCTGCTCTCTCTCCGGCTCCTCCGATTCCTTCGGCTTCCGCGTCTATATAATGTGCAATCCTTTCCCTGTCTGCTATGAAGATGAAGCTTCTATTGGAGTTAGAGCTGTGAGCCTTAGGATGATCTCCTCCCACACGTCATACTTTCACTCTTCCCCTTTTTGCGGATCTCGTTTTGCTGGCCTTATGACTCTGCAAACTTTACCACTGCTAGTCCGTGCTAAAGTGCTGGTGCTCTCTTCTTAAAACATGATCGAATTGGCTTATACCCGAATGTCACATTTAATTTACTTGTAAGTCCCTAGTAGAGTGGTACCACTTATACCCAGGGTCAGTAAATTAAATACTACTAGTGGGACTACAGCACTAATTGTGCACCTGCTTAAGTAGCCCTTCTAAACATGTCTTGGTCCTGCTATTGCAGCCTGTCTGTGCCGTTTTAAACTGCCTTTTCAACCTGGCAAAATAAACCTTCTGCCAGGCCCAAACCTTTCTTTTTAATACATATGTCACTGTAGAGTAGTCCCTGAACAGCCCAGAGTGCAATGTGCAGTGTATTTAAAAAGTAGGACATGTACTTTTAATTTTTGCATGTCCAGGTAGTGAAAACCTCCTAAACTTGTTTTTCACTACTGCAAGGCCTACCTTTCCCATAGGATAACATTGGTGTTACCTTTTTATATTTAATAAGCTGTAACTTCCAATTGGGAGCAGGTGGACAGGTAGAGTTTGGTGTTTGAAGAATTGTAATTAAAAGCCCTCTTTAATGGTGAAGTCGAATTTTTTTATCACAATTCTGAAAATGACACTTTTAGAAAGATGGCATTTTCTTGTCCCAGTCATTTGGTGTCTGCTGCCTGAATCCGTGGTCACGTTACTAGGTGTAGTCGGCAGTTGGTCTTTGGTTATTGTTCCAAGACAGCGAGACAAAGGAAAGCTAGGTGTAGGCAAGAAAGGCAACTTTGAGTTAACGGGGATAGGGACTGTCACCTACAACACTTGCACATCACAAAGGCTCCGCCTGAGCACTCTCACAAAGGGGTTTGACACTAGTCTATTGTGACCCGAGACAATCTGGGGCCCGGGTAGGGATACAGGAAATTCAAGCACCTCTGGAGGTGGAATCCTCTGGAAACTTCTCCCATTTCAAAGTGAGCACCAGGTATAAATATTGGACCTCAGAGTCTTCAGTACACTTCTGTACCTGTAGACTCTGCCAGGAAGAAGGACTGCTGTGCTGCTGAAAGAACTGACACGCTGCTAGACTGCTGCTCTGAAGGACTATTGCCCTGCTGTGCTGACCTGCCCTCCATTCCTTATCTCTTGCCTGGGTGAAAAGGACTGAACCTGCAACTTTTAACCCAGTACCCTAGAGAGACTCCAAGGGCTAGTTGGGTGGTCTCCTGATAAGAAGCCTCAGGGACATAACCGGCTTCCAACAACCATGAACCCAGTACTTGGACTCTGCCATCTGTGAGTCCTACCCTGCCAAGTGGTGCTAACCCATCTGGACCCTTGGAAGTGGGCCTGAAGGTGCTCTGCCACCCTATCTGCGAACCCAGCTGAACCAACGGCTCTCCTCTGCTGTGCGGGACAATCATGAGAAAAACTAACACATTGCCTCCGCTTCGTTGACTTTCTCTCGCAAGGACTTCACATTGCCCTTGTAGCCCCAAGCCTTATCAGAACCACCACTGTGTAACGCATCCCCACCCGACGCAGGCTCTCGCATTGCAAGCCTCTCATCGATGGCAGCCTTGACGACGACGCTGGGCTTCACATCGTGGGCCCCGCAGCTTTTTCGGAACCTTCCAGAGCGCAATGCATCCTCGACACAGGACTTCGTACTGCAAGCCCCCTTGTCGACTGCCTCCTCGATGTCAATGTAGGACCTCGCCTCGCAGCTCCTCTGAACCAAAGCTGTGCGACTCATCTCCGATCCAGACCTTCGATCTCCTCGGCTGCACTACGCCTGGTCTCCACAACTCTTTGCAACCAGGATTCAAGGTACTCTTGTTCAGCGGGCCTAACCGGGTCCCTGTAGCGGGCCTGTGCTCCATCACGAATGGCGTAAACTTGTGACTTTATGCACCGGGTTGTATGCAATTTCATAGAGAAACAGTTTCATGGGATACCGTTTCTGAGAAATCCTTTCATCTAAAATGTTTAATGGAAAATTTCAGAATGCATGGAATTTACCTTTTCATAGAAACCAATTCATAGAATGTCTTTTTGCTCGAAATTTCCCTTGAATACTTTTTTAATTTGCAGGTCTTGCTTTCAGAAACAGTTTTGTCGGAGATATTTATTTCAGTCCTTTACTTCAGGAGCCATTATATCATAATTATATCTTTTACATTGTCAAACAATAATTTGGATGCTTTTAATTCGCTGACCCATCACCACCTGTTAACACCGTCCATCGCTAACCCCTCACAACTCCTAAACACCATAATTTCCTTCCCCCAAAAAACACTCACCACCCCTAAACTACACTCCTCCCTGAAGCCTAAAGCCCTTTCTACCCTAAAAATCCACCATCCCTGAACGATAAAATCACTCACTACCTCTAACTCCACCCATTCAGAAACCCTAGAAAACCCTATCTACTTCTAAACCCCACCATCTCATACCCCTTAAAACACCTCAGCACACCCAATCTCCACCCATCCCTGAACCCTAAAAAAAACCCTCACCGTCCTTAAACAACAGCCATCCACGGCCCATAAGGACTCTTCATCGCCCTAAACTAGTCATCCCTGAGTCCTAATAAACCCTTTCTACATCTGAACTCCACCATCCCTGAATTCTTAAAACCTTTCGCCATCCTAAACTCCATCCGAACCTGAACCCTAAAATCTCTTCGCCACCTCAGCCGCTACCCATAATGGAACCATAAAAACCATCACCAGCCCTAAACTCCGTCCATCCATGAACTCTAATACCCTCAACACCCTTACACTCCACCCATCCCTGAAAATTAAAAACACCTACACACCACTCATCCATGAACCTTAAAAAACCCTCACCATCCCTACACTCCACCCATCCCTAAACCCTATGAACCCATTTCTGTGCCCAAACTCCAATTATTCCTGACCCGTAAAAACCCTCATCAACCTAAACATTACCAATCCCTGAGCCCCAAAACCCCACAGTAGGCCTAAACTCCACCCAAGTTTAATGTAATGTTGAATTCTTCCTTAAAATTATGTTTTCTTTAATTTTTGATCTTGTTATCTTACATTAAATTTGTCTTTCCTTAAAATTGTCTTTCCATGGTTTCCTCCAATGTAGTTTATCAGTTTTTGTTAATTAATTCACACACATCATATCCACATTGGTGCTTTGTGGCGAGATTTTAACTTGCATCTCTGGTTTTACTGATGGAATTTTTGTCATTTTGGTCTTAAATCACTTATTACGTTTTCCTCTATTTTTTCTAAATGGGAGTGGGATTTTTCCTCCGCTGTTTCACTTTATTACTGTTTGAAGTGCTGCATTAATACTTTACACATTGACTCTAAATTAACCTATACTGCTCTGTGTCTAGCTACCGGAGGGTTAAACACAGGTTATTTTAGGGTTTGCTTGTGAAGGATTTTGGTTTCTGCTTGACTAGGGTTTTAATCCCCTCAACCAGTCACCCAATTACTTTCAATCTGAAATTAACGGCCATTTTTGTCCCTTCCTTCTCTTTTTTTTTTTTTTTATTTTTTTTTATTATTGAATCATCATCAATCTTTACAACTGTAATCATACATATTTCGAGACTTAAATTGATCATATAGCACAAAGAAAGGTAAATGAAGGAGAGTAGAAATAGATACGCAGAAGAGAGTAAGAGATACCGAAGCGTGGCACATACAAAGAGACAAATAAGAATTCAGCCCAGTCTTAATGATGAGATCAGTATACCAATCTTTCAATCCGTCTAATATCGTTTATCATTCCATCCTTGATTGCCATTCAGCTATTGGTGCCCAGATTTGATTTCCCAATTTTTTAACTTCCTTCCCCTTTTGTCATAGAGTGCTTTTTCTAAAGTATATATAGCCAGGATGCGCGATAACCACTGATGAAACGTAGGTGGATTTGGATCTTTCCATAGAGATGCTATACACAGTCGACTTACAGTCATAGCCAAAAATAAAAATTCATAACATGCTACGTCAGTGCCGTCTTTAACCACCCCTAATACCATAACTTCATCTGTTAATCTGATAGAGATCCCAAGTGCCCTATCCATAAATTGTTCTATCAGTTGTTTATACAGATCTAGCTTAGGGCACGCAGCAAACATATGGATAGTGTCTGCCTGCGTACTCTGACATCTAGGACAGGTTATACCACTTGTTCCGCCCCAGCAAGCTATTCTATAAGGGGTATGATATAGTTCAAAAAAAGTCTTGTAATATTGAGTTTGCAAGTTTGCGACTCTTAGAATTGTGTTAGCAAGTTTTAACGACTTTTCAGGTTCGGTCTTTTCTAAATTTAACTTTCTTCTCCATTTCTCATAAGTATTTACTTGATCATCCTTTTTATGCAGACAGATTACTTTATATAACTGAGTTATTGTGCAGCTCCCTTCGCTTCTGATCAGCTCCATTATTTCTTCTTTCTTAAAATGCATATTGCCTGCTTGTTTTTTTGATAATACTGATCTGATCTGCAAGTATTTGAAGAAGTCTTTACTCTCTATTTTATATTCTCGTTGTATTTTTTCAAAAACCATAATACCCGTACTATCAATGAGATCTCCGATTACTTTGACCCCTAGATTATCCCAGCGTTTCATTACTGGGTCGTGGAACACTCCTGGCATAGCCGGATTCTTATAAAGAGGGGTAT
Source organism: Triturus cristatus (assembly GCF_964204655.1). Taxonomy (NCBI): domain Eukaryota; kingdom Metazoa; phylum Chordata; class Amphibia; order Caudata; family Salamandridae; genus Triturus; species Triturus cristatus. The sequence goes on along the minus strand of NC_140591.1, from coordinate 1,481,606,707 downwards.
AAAAATTCATTCTTCCCATAGCTATCTTTTTCCGGACCATCGACCATACTGACCAAGCTCCCCCCAAAGTCTTAAACCTGGTTTTTTTATAATAGTTTGGGTCATAGCACAATAACGATCCTTTAGATCCCTCCAGTATCAATTCGTAGATATCTGGGATATCACCATTATCTCTCCACCTGTCTTTTATACTCCCTCCCAATAATCCCTTTATGTACTGCAGAGCTGCAGCAAGATAATAAGCCTTGAAGTCCGGGGTTGCTAACCCTCCCCTTTCTCTTGATAGGGAAAGAAATGCGATAGCCCTGCGTGTTTTGCCTTTTGCCCATATAAATCGATTAGCAATCCCATCGAGTTCTTTAAACCATGCATTGCCAAATCTTAACGGGATAGTGCGAAATAGATACAATACTTTAGGCAGAAAATTCATTTTTATTACGTTGGATCGGCCTATCGTTGTTAAATGTAAATTATTTATTTTGTCTAAACTTTCCTTAGCTTTCTTTATCACAGGGCCTAGATTTTCTTCCACTATCTTAGTTATTTCTGCTGTTATGGTAATTCCAAGGTAGGTTGCACCCTTTGTTACTCTACTGTCGGTTGACACAGCATATTCGTTTACCACTATCTGGGTCTTCCCTGCGTTTAATTTATACCCCGATAAGGACCCGAAAGACCTTGCTTCCCTCTCTATTTCTCCTAATGCTGTTGTAGGATCAGATGTAGTGATAGCAAGATCATCCGCATACCCCAATATTTTAGTGACATATCCATTTAAGATTATCGGAGGAATACTTCCATTTAGCTCTATTCTTCTTATAAATGGATCGATATATAAGGCAAAAAGTAGTGGAGAGCAGGGGCAGCCTTGTCTCGTCCCTCGTTTGATCTTTATTAAATCGCTCTCTACCCCCATTACCCTCAGCCTGATAGTGGGTTTTTTATATAGAACTTTCAATGCCTCAATACAGCCATTTCCCAATTTTGCTTTATGAAGTACTGTCCAGAGGAAATCCCACGAGACCCTATCAAACGCTTTCTCAGCATCTAGTAGTATCCAGGCCATAGGGTCCCGTGAGACTGCCGTACCATCAAACAGAGTGCAGACTCTCCTTATATGATCTGCCGTTCCTCTTCCGGGTATAAATCCGTGTTGTCGAGGGGAGACAATCTTGCCGACAATCATACTCAGCCTATTAGCTAAGATCTTAGAGTATATTTTAGAGTCACTATTCAAGAGGCTGATTGGCCTATACGACCCAGGATCTTCAGAGGGTTTATTCTTCTTAAGAAAAACTACCATAGTTGCCTCCCCCCAAGTACTAGGTGGTGTTGCCCCCCCTTGTACAGCGGCCATTAGCTTGAGGATATCTGACTGTAAAATATGAAGACATTTTTTATAAAACTCCATTGGAATTGAATCCGGTCCGACTGCTTTTCCGGCAGGGAGTTCTTTGACCGCTGTCTGTATTTCTTCTACAGTAAACCCTAATTCTAGATCATTTTTATCCTCTATTGATAGTCCCTCGACTAGTGCTGAATCTAAGTAACGCACTATCTCTGCGTCGTCAGGTTTGAGATCATTGGAGTATATTGCTTGATAAAAATCGTGCATGACTGTGCAAATCTCTTTAGGCGTTGTAGCGATAGCACCTGTACTAGATATCAATTTTTTTATATCTCCTTTGGTGATTGCTTGACGAGTTCTGATTGCTAAGAGTTTCCCAATTTGCTCGCTAAACTCATATTGAACTTGTCTCCAGGCCAGATATTTCCCAGTGGCTCTTGTTGCAAATATTTCCCCAACTGCAGATTTAGCTATCGATAATCTCTGTTCTATCTCTGACAGATCTGATTTTTTTTCGCTAATTGCCTTTGTTAGTTCTTCTTCTAGGGCGGCAACGGCTCTGATCTTTCCATGGATCTCTTCCCTATTCACTTTGTTCCGTCTGACAGAGTAGCTAGTGGTCTCTCCCCTGATGCCCGCTTTCATAGTGTCCCATACCACCGCTAATGAAGCGGAGCCTCTGTTTATCTCTAGAAACTCCCTGAGCCAATCTTCCATATGTTTAATATAATTATTATCTAATAGCAATGCTCTCTCGAAAGTCCAGCTTCTTCTTTCCTTTTGGACATTAGGCCATGCTATGTCTAGAATTAAAGGATTATGATCTGACATCACCCTCGGCAGTCTAGATATTGTAGTGATAGTAATTAGCGAGGGTGATATTAGAAAATAATCCAGTCGTGCCGCCCTCTTATGTGGTATTGAATAATAGGTGATGCCACCCCCCGGAGGATTATCCTGCTCCCACCTGTCGATCAATCCGTTGTCTCGCATTAATTGAATCAGAGCTCTGTGGCTTTTTTTTTTCCTTCCAGTGAATTTATCAGGTTCGTTTGGCCACAGGCCGCCTAGCCCATTTAGATTCAGATCCCCGCACAGAATGATTGGCAAGGGCCAGCTGGTTAATTGGGCATTAATATTATTTATCATCTCTGGATCATCTTCTGTTGATGCGTATACGGAGCATAGCGTAAAGTTATGCCCCTGTGTTTGACACTCAGCTAGAACCCACCGTCCATATTTATCTGCCTGCTGCCTAGTTGATGTGATCGTATTTGCCCGAATTAATATAGCCACACCCCGAGTTCTGACTCCTTGTTTTGTACATGTTAATAATTGAAATCCCAATTGTCCCAATAGATGCTTCTGGGACCACTCTATGTGTGTTTCTTGCAGGCATAAAATATCTGTGTGTACATATTTTAAATACTCTTTCAAATCTCTGCGTTTTTTTGCATTATTTAACCCACATATATTTATGGTAACTATCCGCATAATTTTTGATTTATTCTCCTATTTCTCCCCCTCTTGGAAATGCAGTATTGTGTAAACTTGAAAGTTGATGATGATTCTTTTTTTTCCCTTCCTTCTCACTCAAAGGATTCACTTGGCAAATATACATTCGGGCCCAAGCCTATTCCGGGCAGATGCTTTGGTTCATCCCCAGCTAGGAAGCCACTGTAACCTTCAAAATCTTAAGAATTAAGACAATGATCTTTACCCCATTTTCCCAAAAACATTTCATGCTTCCCAACTCATTTTAAAATCAAGATACTGCTGTTAAAGGCAAATAGATGATTAAGAAAGTCTTCTCAAAAGAGCTTCTTTTGTTTTGACCAAATAACACATGCAATCCATTTAATCTCAAAGATGATATTATAGTGAAGTTCTTTGTGCACAGCCTATGAAAATACCAAGCCTCTCCTACGTGGAATCAATAATTTTGAAAGTAACAGAATGCACTTGTTTTCATTCACACCTCCAATGTGCTGTGTTAAATATTTTCTGTTGAAATTAATTCTTAAGTCTTGCAGGAGTTCTTTGCAGCCATTGTATTTCACAGTGGTACAATAGTCAAGTTGCAAAACCACTTTCTGTTTTAAATTTACTTATTTGTTTCTATAGTTGAATACCACACTTACGTCCTTCTCAACTCTAAAGCCACAAAAGGGGTTGTTTATTTTTTTACCAGTATGCTTATTTTTGTGAGATCAATTTACAGATTATGATATTAGATTTACCAAACTTGAGGCGCCACACACAATCGTGTCTAACCCTTCTTTAATGGCAGGTTGCAGGGAAATCACCATCTCTTCCAATAGTCAAGTGTTCACCAAACATGTTTCGGGCTTTCAAGCCCTTTTTCACTGGAATCCATTGGGGGCACAGCTGCATCTTGGGCGCTCCGTGTGCGAAGCGCACCGAGCGCACTTAGCATTTAAAAAACCGTACAAATTCACTGAAAAAACCATAGGTTTCACACACGTTATAGTTACGAATTAGCATTTAAAAAACCTTGCAAATTCACTTAAAAAACCATAGGTTTCACACATGTTATAGTTAGCTGGACATTTCACTCGTAAAAAACCAATGAAATTCCCCCGTTATAGTTAGTGCAGGCAACTATAACTCACGCGACCGCAATCCTCTGCTGATGACGTCAGATATTACATCACTGATGACATATGTGTCTTTATGAAAAATAAATATTTGTAATATATGTATAGCTAAAGATTAATGGAAGAAGACATGGGTAAATAAGTGTCTAAATACAGTGATGGAATATCTGACGTCATCAGCAGAGGATTGCGGTCGCGTGAGTTATAGTTGCCTGCACTAACTATAACGGGGGAATTTCATTTGTTTTTTACGAGTGAAATGTCCAGCTAACTATAACATGTGTGAAACGTATGGTTTTTTAAGTGAATTTGCTAGGTTTTTTAAATGCTAATTCGTAACTATAACGTGTATATATATATATATATATATATATATATAGACAAAGTCCTGAACTCCCCAATGAAACAAAGGGAGTTGAAAGCAGGTATGGACCTCTCCACCATGCACAACGCTGACGTCCAAAAGTAAAGACAACAAACGGTTCCAAAGTTTCAATTCCGACGTTTTAATTCATTTTGTCAGACAAGTGTCCGCCTCAGACGCGTTTCGATCGCCTCCGCGATCTTGATCACCTGACGCGCTGGTGCCGGACCTTCCATTTTAAAATCAAATTCACCCAATCATGATGCTCAATGGTAATAGACATAAATAAAATACTACAAACCAAGAGTGTGTTCTCTTAGAGAAGTACCGAGAATCAATCAGAAACATTAATGACCGGGTTAGTATATCAAATTAATACATAAAATGCAGCAAAGCAGATCATAGCAAACAAACGTGTTCTTCTGACTGCACTGAGAGATTTGAGCTAATGGGGCATGGCCATGGCGCCGCTTTTCTTTTTCTTATGTCACGCAGATCCAGCTACGCCGGCCGGGCATTGCGGTGGTCTCATGGGCTTGCTTACATTTGTGCACCGGAAATACCGGGTACGAAGCAGTCGTCATTTCGTTAGGGCAGTTGTCATTTGCTGGTTTCTGCACACCGTTGCAGCTTCTGCCGCGCTCTGAGCCCTCTATCTTTGACGAAGTTTAAATCCTGTTTCCCCCGTTTGTGTCTCTTTTCTTTGCCGCGTGCTGTGTGCAGAATTACGCTGCCAGCTGATGCCCTAAAGAAATGCGGATAGAAAACTGCGGCGCATCGCTGCTCTCAAGGTGATAAACGTATATTATATAGAACACCCAGGAGTTGCTGTTTCTCTTTATTTTATGCATGTGCTTGATTTACGGTGGAAGAAAGTAGATAATCATGTAATCATTTTGATTTCATAATCAAACTCCAGGGCTTTTCACACGCTATGCCTCTGGAATTGCATTATTTCGATTTATTTTTTATGTAGGAAATGTTATTGGACCATTCTACATGTGGAAATCTATAGAGCTGGCATTTGAAGGTGAGTGGGGAGATGGGAAGTATTTGCGCCAGCCAGCATCTGGACACTTACTGGATTGTTCACTGTTGTTCACTGCTCAACAAGCACTTTTCACACTGCCTCCATAAACAAGCATTTACAATGCAATAGGTCTCGCATTTGCAAGAGTTTAAGCTGTTGGCATTGTAAATGGCAGTGCCTTTTATTTATCAGTACAACCGTACCTTCTCAGGAATGGCACCAAGAATCTGGAATGCTTTACCATCCGAAACTAGACTTAACCCCTCTATTGTCTCATTCAAAAAGGAAGTAAAATCAATTCTCATGGCCAAATTCACCTGATTAAGGCCCATTGTTTTGTGACGAACTAATACAGCGCGGCCATTACCCTGACTAGGACAAGGGACCTACTAAGCAATCTGGACATCCCATCTTCCTGTTTGTCACATGAGAATAGCGTCCTATTGTACCTGATCACCTTGCTTTTGTCACATGTTTTGTATATAGATGCTTCAATTCGTCTTTGGTTTATGTATAATATTTTATTTACTGTTAAGCGCTCTGATACCCGCAAGGGTCTTGTCCGCGTTCTATAAAACTTTCAAATAAATAAATAAATAAAATACAAGGCAAGTGCCCCTAAATACTAAAATGCTAATTTACAAATCATAACCACGGCTTGCATGTTTCTGAAAAAAACAACAATTCATTTCTGGAATCTAAACGCAACACACTCTTGATCATTAATTGTCAAAATAAGACCAACACAAGAGAAGAGCCGTGAAGAAAGATAAAAGAAAAATTAGAAAGCACATATAGGGATGAAGAAAAATAAATACAAAAAGGGAAGTGAGTAAGAGGTAGAGCAAGAAGCATTGGAGTGAATACTCAAACTATACAAGGCTGCCAGTGGCAAGAAACCGCTAGTAGATGTTACAAATACTGTTAGATCAACTACATTTAGGGAAAAGTATAAAGACCACAATGAAACAGATATTTACAGAAAGTTGTGCAAATCCTCACTCGTGTTCATCCCATTGGGCATCTTGGTATCGAGTAATAGGATGAAGGAGGATTCTAACTGGCGTAGTTGTTTTTCTCTGTTGCCCCCCCGAATTGAAGGTGGTACTGCCCCAATCACAAAATATGTTAAGTCACTGATCTTATTAGCATGAATAGCTTTGAAGTGTCGGGCAACAGGATATGTGGGGTCCGAGTTAACAATCGCACGAAGGTGTTGCAAAATGCGGTTGAAAACCGGTAGTTTGGTGCTCCCCACATATCTCAAATGGCAGGTACACTCTAACACATAGACCGCAAAGTCAGTGCGGCACGTGAAATGTTGTTTGATTTGTACCGGAACATTGCTAAATGCAGTGCAGTATTCGGAAACATTAATTCCGAATTTGCACGCACGGCATGAAGCACATTTGAAAAAACCAAAACGTGATAACCACGTAATCTTCTCCGTGACTTCAGGATTGGATTTGACCAACGCATCCCTCATTGAGGGTGCTCTCCTGAAAGTAATGTTAGGTAGATTGGGCAGCAAAAACTTGAGAGTCATATCAGTTAAAACAATGGGCCAGTGTTTGTAAATAATATGTCGCAAGCTTCTGTGTTGTTTGCAAAAAGTGGTAATGAGTCTAATAGGTTGAATGACCTCTGTGTCCACCTCCCAACTGAGATTCGTAGTTTGAGGTTGTCTGGTAGTGAGGCAGATTTCCCGAGAACAAAGATTAGCTTTGTCAAGGGCTTTTTTCAGATTGTCCGGTTTATACCCACGGGCAAGGAACCGATTGGTAGCTTCCTGTTGGCACTGTTCTAAATCACATTGACGGCTGCATATACGACGTAGACGAAGATCTTCCCCGTAGGGTATGCTACGTGTAAGGTGTGGTGGGTGTGCACTACTGGCATGTAAGATAGAATTGCCAGCAGTGATTTTCCTATGTAATTTAGTTTCTATGTGTTGGTCCATAATGAACACTTCCACATCAAGGAACTCCACCCTCTCAGTGCTGATAGTAGCCGTAAAATGTAAGTTCATCGTGTTGTTATTAATGGATGCTACAAATAAAGAGGCCTCCTCTGTGGGACCTTCCCAGACGATAAAAATATCGTCTATGTATCTGCCATAGTACCGGATATGTGCATCCCACATATCTTTGTGGTTGGCTCTGAGGACATGTTCCTCCCACCAACCAACCAAAAGGCAGGCATAGGTTGGAGAAAAACATGCCCCCATAGCCACACCCCTCAACTGTTTGTATAGGACTTTATTGAACAAAAACAGATTGTTATTGAGACAAAGATCAATCATTTGAAGCATGGTGTTATGGTCCTTGAAATTAATGGAACGGGAATCTAAAAAATGTTTGACAGCAGTTAACCCTTGAGAATGTAAAATACTGGTGTAAAGGGAAGCTATGTCAAGTGTGATTAGAACAAAGGTGGATTGCCAATCAATTGCCTTGATTTTATTTAAAAAATCACCAGTATCCTTAATAAAGGATGGCAAAGCGGTCATATGAGGTTGGAGAAAGTAATCCACATATTTCGACATAGCTTCCAAAAGGTTATTCCGAGCAGAGATGATGGGTCTGCCTGGTACCGGGTGAATACCCTTGTGAACCTTAGGGATGAAGTACAGGGTGGCTGTAGTTGGAAAATCATTTTTGAGGAACAAATATTCATTCTTTGACAAGAGTCCCATTCTTTTCCATTGTGCCAATAGGGAGGATACAGATTTCTTGATTTCACCCAAATGGTCTCGACCTACTTTGCTGTAACAATTAGTATCAGACAAGTGGCGTTGAGCCTCTTGCAGATAATCATTTTTGGGCCAAAGAACTATGTTACCGCCCTTATCAGCACCCATCACCACAATTTGACCATTCCCACGAATTTTCTTGATCAACGCCCAATAATTTCTCAATTTTGCATTTATTTGTCTACATTTGGAATAAGTGGACAAGTTGAGACTTTTGAGGTCATTAATTACCATGTCACTGAACACATCAACAGAGTCCTTGGGCATGATCGGATAGAAACTCGAAGGAGGACGAAATGGACTGGCAGCCGCCAATCCTGTGTTGATTCCTTCCAGACGTTCAGGCACAGTACCAGATATAGTAAAGTCCGAACTTTCCTTAGCCAAGGATTGCATAATTTGAAGTGTATCAGAGTCCCGAACTTGTAGTGGATCCAACAACAAGTCGGATGTGGTGGCCATACTCATAGATTTGTTCAATTGGAAGAATTTTTTGAGTTTAATTTTTCGAATGAACTTATAGATATCTATGCGAGACTGTTTGTATGAGAAGTTGGACTCGGGACAAAATGAAAGGCCCAATTTTAACAGTTGTTGCTCAGCTTTGGATAACACAGTATCCGTCAGATTGATGATTGTGTTATCCTGAGAGTCTAGCGTTTCCATCTCCGTCCTCCTCTGCCCCTGTTTGATGGTCTTGAGGCGATATATATATATATATCATGAACATCGTTGGCTGACGCAAACTTCTTGGAGCAACGAAGCACAGACTGCGGGATAATGCAGCAAAGTAAACTCTTTATTCCCAAAAGACCTCTACAGCCATGACGTGTTTCAGCCCTGAAGGGCCTTGATCACATGACACGCTCTGTCAGGTGGGTAGTTTTTTTTATACACTTTTTTTCTCTCTCTTTTTAAAAAAAAACTTTTTTTCATTAATTCTTTAACCAGTGTTTAAAGTGACAGTGCAAGAATAAATAGACAATAAATACAGGTAAAACTAACATTTTTAAATAAATAATATAAAAACATCCAAAGTTGATTATTCGGTTAAAAAATGGCATAAATATAAACAAGATATTGATTATAGCCTGTTTATAAAACATTATATTAGACATAATTGCATTTCAAAGCGACATTTAAAACATTGGTTATTTTAGGTTAATACCAATTGAGTCGTATTCGTTTAGTTGGTATATGATGTGTGTGTATGAAAGAAAAATTGACATTCATACACTACATAGGGTGGGTATGGGTGTTTGGTTATAAAGGGTATTTTTAGGGTTTATGGTGGGTGTGGGTTTTTGGGTGACAAGGGTAATTTTAGGGTTTTTTGTGGGTTTTGGGTGGCAAGGGTAATTTGTGGGTGGGCATGGGTTTTTGGGTGGAAAGGGTAATTTTAGGGTTTAGGGTAGGTATGGGTTTTGGGGCTTGTAATGGTGGGTTTAGGGTGGGTATAGGTCTCTGGGTGGAAAGGGAATGTTTAAGGTTTGGGGTGGGTGTAGGTTTTTGGGTGGAAAAGGAATTTATAACATTAAAAGTGAATATAGGTATATATATATATGAGACTGCTCGGCAATTGAGGCTCCACACGCGGTCATGTTTGCCCCTTTTATTCGGACAGGACAGCGGGACAGCTTCGTCATCTCTTCAGCTTGGGTGCATTATCCAAACGCGTTTCGGGCTTCTTGAGCCCTTTGCCAATGGTGGTCTTGAGAGGGGAATCGCAGTATGATTCCGACGCCGTACTCGCGGCGTTCGATTTAAGTCCCGCCCTGGTGGGCGTGCATCACCACTGCATGCTGGTCTTGGAAGTCTTGACAGGGTTTTAAAATTCATAGTGAATTGCCGTGATGACCCTCAATTTTCTAAAATCCTCTAGTGGGGAGCTGAGAAGGTAAGTCAGGGGCCCACTCATTTTGACCCTGTCCAAATGGTCATGCCGTTCCTTTGGCGCTCATGATCAACGGCGTGAAGGAGCTGCTCGTCCGTAGCGGGGCTGCCTCACGGTCAGAGCGGACCGCTGTATATCCAAATGAGACTGCTCTCCAATTGAGGCGCCACACACGGTCATGTTTGCACCTTTTATTCGGACAGGACAGCGGGACAACTTCATCATCTCTTCAGCTTCACTATGAATTTTAAAACCCTGCCAAGATAGTGCACCCAAGCTGAAGAGATGACGAAGTGTATATATATATATATATATATATATATATTACTTACTTACCTGTAAAATAAGTAAATTAATGGGGTAAAGGCAATCGTGGTAAAGACATAGTAGTTGTAAAAAATAGTTGTTGTTATAACTTTAGTGGTTTAGACTAAGTAGTGGTTAAGGAGTCGTTGTTTAGACTGTAGTTGTTCATGTGGTAGTTATTCCATCATACAACCGGCAGAGACACATGGATGGTTGAACAAGGAAATACCCACTTTCTAAAATTGGTATTTCCAAACACACGATATAAAAATCATCTTTACTAAAAGATGTATTTTTAAATCCCCTTGGCCAGCTACTTTGTAAGAGTGTTACAAAGCAGACCCCATGTGAACCTATAGGAGAGATTGCCTTTCAACAGTGAAAACTAAAGGCACCCTATTTCACTATTAGTACATGTACAACACACCAGTACATGTCCCAATTTTCACATATACTGTACTCTGCCCACCTGAGAGGTGCCTTACATGTAAGAAAAGGGAATGTTAGGGCCTGGAAAGTGGGTGCACTTGGCAGGTCAACATGGCAGTAAAAACTGTGCGCAGACACTGCAGCGGCAGGTCTGAGACCCCTTTGAAAGGCTGCTTGTGTGGGCGGCACAATCAGTGCTGCAGGCCCACTAGCTGCATATGATTTACAGGCCCTGGGCACACACAATGCCCTGTACTCTGGACTTAGTAGTAAATCAAATAAATCAATCATGGAAACACCAATCCATAAACACAATTTATTGTAGGAGCACTTGCACCTCAACACTGAACTGCAGCGAGCAGGTGCGCAGAGACACTAAACCAGCAAAACAAACTCCAGCATATCACCAAAACCAGGAGGTCAGAAAGCAAAAAGACTGGGGGCGTGGCCGAGCCGGCGACCAAGATAGCCCGTCCCTGACCCTGAAGCTCTGGAGCCGCCCGCAATGCAGCTAGACGCCTACCGCACATGCTGCCCCATTCCCGCAAAAAGAAGCATCAGGTGGCAGGCTGCTTGCTTGTGGCTGTGCGGAGAGCTCTTGATGACCGGGATCGATCCGGTAGCAGCAGCTCTTAGGCCTTACGCGGCCCTCGGAGGCCCTGGGACGATAGGGTTCCTGTTGAGCCTGAGGGCGGGACCCGAGGGACGTGAGGCGGTGGCGGATGTGGGTCCTGAGGCCCAGCCGGGTATGAAGAGTACACCGGCCACGGGCGAAAAGACGTTGGCATGCCGCTCGTGACTGCGGTTGGTGACTACAGCAAAGCCACAACTGTGAGTACGCCGGGCGGTGAGACTGCCAGATGTGGGCGTGCTGCATTGCGACTCGGGACCCTAGTGTGGCCATAACCTCATAGAGCAGGGCTGCAGAACTACCAAAACTCACCCCCCCCCCCTTGCTCCATAGGGTGACTGAGGACAACCACGTTCGATACCACGATCTATTATGCCACACACCGGTACATATATGAGGTAGTGCTCGCCATGGTACCGAGGGGCCATATTAAGGGATCTGTATCGGAATGGTATACTGAACAGTTGCCGAGGACACTAGCACAGTTGGGAATCCCTGTGTCACACATGGAGAACTGTCGCGTCTCCCCCCCACCCCCATGCCAGCGAGATCCGTTGTGAATGGAGGACAGGGGCAGACATGTGAGACTCTGCTTTCCCATGCCTTAAACCACAGATGGGGCGCTTCTGAGATCACTCACACAGACGTACCTGCAATTCTATAGTGATTGATTGGGCTGTCATATTTTTGGGTTGGAACCGCGCAGCCGGCATCATTTGTGTGCTATAGATAGGACTTTTCGTGCCAAGTGTGCTGTGGGTGGCCATATCTCACAATTGGGCGGACCGACCCCAAGCAGCGCCAGCTGTCCTTTGATGGGACAAAGACCCCCAGGCGGTACGAAATAGAAGGGCCATCGGGCACTGAAGCCCCTGCGCTAGATGGTGCAGCCCCCATCATGACGGAGCTCCGCGCTGGTGTCAGAGCAATCGATAATCGCCTGGACAGCCTCACAAGACGCCTTGATGACATACATGGAAGACTCGAGCAACATAATACCCGCATTGGTGACTCTAAACAGCGGATCTCTAGCATGGAAGACGCACAGCCTATCACCAATAAGAGGCTTGAAAGGATGGAGCACTTGCTGAAGACATTGGCCTCCAAGGCCGAAGATTTGGAGGCCTGCTCGTGCCGCAAAAACATACAGTTTGCTGTGGTGGCTGAGTCCACAAATACTGGCCGGATGGCCAAGTTTGTTGAGACAGTATTGCTGGACATCTTTGGCAAAGACTCCTTTTCCGGGACTTTTGCAGTGGAGAGGGCACATTGGCATTGGGACCGCGACCAGCGCCAAGGACACCTCCCAGGTTAATAATAGCGCTGCTCCTTAATTACCGCGATCGTGATGTGGCTCTTCGACTGACCCGGTAAAGGGGAACCATTACATACCAAGGTGTGGAACTGGCATTTTTCCCAGATTTCACTCCAATGGTACAGGAGGCACGTTGTAAATACGCAGACCTTAAGCGAACACTGCAGAAGGCCAGTGTACGGTATGCTATGGTACACCCAGCACACCTCCGTGCTCGGATCGCTGGAAAGGTACAGATTTTTGAGACCCCTGATGAAGCTACAAAGTTCTGGAAGCAACATCAACATATACATAACACCCAGAATCAAGGAGAGATGAAACAGCTGGATCGGGATAAAGACTGGCATCTGTATGCTCGCTACCTAACTGTGCTCCCCTGCATTTGGTTGCCTCCCACACTGGTGCTACAAATGGCCTGCAAGTCTATGACGAGGCAGCATGAACAGCCCTTCAGGAGTCATGGTTTTATGAGGCATGCTGGATATTAACGAGCATAACTGCCTAAGACATCAATGCACGCATGCGGCACAAATCACATACATTTATTGTACTTTGAGTCGCGGCTCCACAGAGTGTTGCCTACCCCCCTTGGAAGTCGCTTCCTGTTGCTCAATTTGGGTTGTGTTTTTTTGTAGATTTAAAGATGGGATTCACCTGGTACTGTTTTATAGATATCTGATGTGGTAGGGGGGATATGGGTGCTGTTTTTCTACATTTGATATGGGTGGTGTTTTTCTACATTTAGTTGTTATTTCACTGTTACGATGCAGAGCACCATGTCACTGTCTATATAATTATATGAGTATCACACATACACAATACGCTCCACAATATAGTACACTGTTTGTATGTCCCCGCCAAGAGTAAAGCTTAATAGTTTACGCCTAAACTGTTTATCGTGGAACGTGAGAGACCTCTTCAACCCCAGCAAGGTCCAGGTGTTGGCATATATGAACAGGCATGCTGCTAAAATAGTATTCATACAGGAGACACACCACGCACCGCTCCCAACACATCGATTTGCTGCATCATGGGGTAACAATCGCTTCTTCGCCAATTATAGTACATATTCATGCGGTGTCTGTATACTGGTGCATGGGACACTCCCCTTTCAGGCGCAGGAAGTAGCGATGGATGTGGAGGGTAGATACATATTAGTTGCGGGCGTCCTGGGTAATGAACCGCTATTGCTGATCAATTTCTATGCACTGAATGTGGATTCCACGGAATTCTTCCCCAAGATAGCTGCACACATTATGCGATTACACGTTGCTAACATATTAATGGGGGGTGACTTCAACCTGACTCTGGATCCCGCGATAGACACTACTGGAACGAGACATATCACTAAACTACATTCAATACAGACACTCACCTCCGTACTAGACACCACGCTCCTTAAAGAACCCTGGAGGGTCAGACACCCCACAGGTCGCAACTATTCATTTTAGTAAACACAACACAGCACATGGTCAAGAATTGACCACTGGTATCTCAAGCCTCGGCTTTTACTGGCTGTCCACATACACTATCGGATCACTCACCCATTCTCCTCGCGCTGGAGATGCCCAGTGTATGACATCCGCAATCCGCCTGGAGATTTGCAGCTGATGCAGTGCTGGACTCGGTCTTTCATAGTGAGGTGGAAGAGGCTATTCATGTGTACTTTCAACTAAATGAGGGCACAGTGGAGCGACAGTCTACGCTATGGGGCACTTTTAAGGCTTACATTAGAGGGGTATGTATAAATAAGCAAGCGGATGTGCTACGGTCCATCTGTAGGGACCTAGAGCACGTGGAGAGGAAATTCCGAGATATGGATATAGCCGCACAGACACCTGCATCCCCCCCCCCCCCCCCGCTTCATGCCCGAGCAACACTATTAACATAATTCAATGAGCTGGCGGCACGTGAGGTAAATTAGTTGGGAAATCAAGCTAGAGCACAAACATATGGCAAAGGCGAGTGGCCAAGCAGGACACTTGCCAGGATGCTGCTTCCCCAATATCAATCAATGTATATCACACAACTTGACTTGGAAGATTGGGTAACACTAAGGAAGGGAAGTGACACTACGGAGGCATTTATAGCGTACTATACCAAACTGTACTCCTCCCTCGATCCCCTGATTGGACAAGCTCTTACAGATTACTTGGAAGAGATAGCTATGGTCTGGATAGACGATGGCCAGCGCAAATTTCTTGCTGCCCCCATTGACACCAACGAACAGAAGTCAGCAATTAAAGGTCTTGCTGGCTGCCGAGCCCCTGGCTTGGATGGCCTAACGGGTGAGCTTTACAAAACTTACAAGACGGGGCACATTTGGTGTTCCGACTTCATCACATAGCCCTGGCCCTGTGCCTAGCGGTCGGAGGTAAAGTACGTCTAGCCTGGGAACACGATCTGGGATTCCCACTGACAGATCAAATATGGTTATATTGTTGTGAACAAACAAGACACATATCCAATAACCACAGACATAAATTACTACACTTTAAGTACCTGCATAGGGCATACAACGCACCAAGATAGATCCCAGCATACCACACTTATGTGCCAGATGTGCTGTCGATCAGGCGGGGTTTGCTCACCTGGCTTGGAACTGCGGCCCCATATTAATATACTGGGGTGAGGTTTTTAGACTTTTGTCCCTGATGATGGGCGGCACCATACAGGCTACACCACTGATGGCCTTACTGGGCTATGTTGAACCTTCAAAGAAAGGAGCGTGCCGTTTTGCTGGCATAGTCCTGCTAGTGGTGAAGCGTCGGATCTCATTGCACAGGGGTAGTGCCCGAGTCCCGACAGCAAAGGCCTTGTTATATTGCGATACCACTAGTGACATATATGCCACACTGCAACTGCCGACCGCCTGCCCGAAGAACATCTGGCACCCATAAAGGACTTATCTACAGACATATCCATTGGCGATGACTTAATTATACTGAATGTGCCATGGCCCTTTGGGCCCTCTTTTGCGGGGCGGGGGGATAAATTGCCTGCTACTACCGAATAACATTGGAGTAACATACTCACTAGAAAAGAGGGGGATGGTTGAAGAGTGGGTTATGAACCGCATTGCTTATCTCACTGAACTGTAAATGCTCTAAAGAATATATATAAGATGTATGATTGTTCAAGACTGAAACTCATGGACATTATGTATAGCATGGCGAATGGCCGGGATAATAGCCTCTTAGAGTGAAGATGAACTCTGTATCATGTTTGATGTTTCTTTTACGTAGAATTTTTGTTATAATATTCTGAGATGTTCTAGATTACATAGTGACGAGCATTATAGGATACATGTATGCAATACGAAAATCTCAATTAAAAAAGAAAAAAGACTGGGTAAACACGCTTAAAGATGCCAGGTCAGACAGTGCTGCATTTCGTTTTTGCTGGCTTTGAGCCTCTGGGCAATTTACTACTGCTGACCAGTGCTAAAGTACCATTGCTTCCTGTCTAAAATGTAATGGTATTTGGTTTCTCCATGATTAGCCTATTTGATTTACTAATAAGTCCCTAGTACAGTGCATCAGGTGTGCCCATGGCCTGTAAGTCAAATGCTACTAGTGGGCCAGAAGCGCTGATTGTGCCACCTACATGAGTAGCTGTTAGACCTGGCATAATTGGTGTAGGTTTCCCCTGTATTTTTGCCTTTGCCTCAAGTGTTTTTGCTGTGTGTTGGACTTCGTTTTTGCTGGTCTAGATGCTTTCGGCACTTAGCCACTGCTGTTTGGTGCCAAAGTGCAAGTGCTCCCTGTAAATTGTTGCTATAGATTAATGATTCCATGATTGCAGTATTTGATTTACTAGTCAGTCCTAGTACAGTGCACTGTGTGTGCCCAGGGCCTGTAAATCAAATGCTGCTAGTGGTCCTGCATCACTGATTGCGCCACCCACACAAACAGCCTGTAAATGTAACTCCGATCTGCCACTGCATCGTCTGTGCACAGTTTAGTACTGCCATGTCGACCTGGCAAGGGCACCCACTTGCCAGGCTCTAAACTTCCCTTTTGTTACATTTGAGTCACCCCTAAGGTAGGCACCAGATTCCCCTGTGGGCAGGGTGCAGTGTATGTGAAAGGTAGGACATGCGTGTGTGGCATGTTCAGATAGTGAAAGGCTGCCAAATTCACTATTTTTCACTATCACAAGGCTATTCATCTGTCCCATAGGATAGAATGGGGAGTTTGCTCATAACATCTTATGAGCATTACTGCCCATGAGACCAAGATCGGAAAATAAAGTTTGATATGCCTGAACTCTTTTAGTGAGGGTGATTTTTACATTCTGGGTTTGAAAATACCACTTTTAGAAAGTAGGTGTTTTCTTGCCTAACCATCCAGTGTGCCTCTGCTAGGTGGTGTATTGACTCAACTGGCTTTAGAGTGACAGGGGCGGGGATGTGCATTCTGTTGAGACAGCTACTTGGGGGGTTGAGGTGTGTCCTGCCTTTCCAGGGTGAGTCAGGGTTGTGCTGAATAGACCTGGGCTGCATTCAGAGTAGGGGGAGGAGATTTCTTTCACACCTGAATGGGCCTGGTCTGCCTAGGAGAATGCTGTCTCCACCTCCTGCCAGGAAGCTGCACCTGAGAGGACAGGACTGGTTTTGGCTGGCCAAAGGGCTTCTCTGCCACAGAGAACAAAGGATTTTGTATTATAAAAAGAGGGGCCCAGACCCCAGACGTTTAGATCACTTCTGGGAATCAAGAGGAACCTTTGCCAAGGAGAAGAGCTGGAGTAACTCAGGAGAAGTTCTGCCCCTTTGCTGTGTGCTGTCTGGGGTTGGCCTGCAGTGGCTGTTTCTACCAAGGAAATGGCAAGGACTTGCTGTGTGCTGTGTCCCCTGCTGGAGGAAGATCTCCAAGGGCTTGAAGTAGAGCTTGCCTCCTGTTCTGAAGTCTCAGGGACACAAAGACTTCACCCCCAGCTCCCCTGAACTTCCTTGCTAGGAGTTCTGACCTGCCAAGAGGTGCCTGTAGCTGTTCTGGGCCTCTGGAGGTTCTGGCTGTTGGGAACTGGATAAGTAACGCAACGTCTAGAAGCGCAACGCCTACGTACCTATTTCTAACGTATCCCCGAAGAAACCAATGCAGCGCTTGCCTGCAGCTCGAGAAATCACCACATGCCGCATGGAGTGCACTGAAGTCAGGGATCACCGCACAGATTCTGACGCAAGCCCTGCTGTGCAGTTACACTAACCCACGCATCGTCTCGGATCATCACGCATCGCATCGAGGCGCCAGGCCTGTCGTATCTTTGGGTGGAGCAGTAAGAAACCAACGCATCCCCTCCCCTCGCAGTAAGAAACTGGCGCATCACCTCCTCCCCGGTAAGGAACCGACGCATCACCTCCCCTGCGCAGCAGTAAGGAAAGGATGCATCACCTCCCCTGGAGCAAGGAACCCACGCATCACCTTCCCTGCGGACCTTTTGTGCTTATGTTTTGACGCATCCAAGATACTTTGTGTGGAAAGTGTCACATCGGCAAATTTGCTTTGAACAGAACTGTTTCTACCATTTGAAAGTCATATTTTGATTACTGTATTGTGGATTTTTTTTCGTTTTGGTCTTGTTTGGTTTAGATAAAGATTACTTATTTTTCTAAACTGGTGTGGTGTCCATTTGTAGTGTTTTCACTGCATTACTATGTGGGCACAAATGCTTTACACACTGCCTCTGAGATAAGCCTGTCTGCTTGTGCCAAACTACCAAGGGGGTGAGTAGGGGTTATTTTAGAAGTGTTATATCCCTTACCCTGATTAGGAAGAAGGGTCCCTACTGATTACGGTGCAAGCTATTGCTAACTAGAGACCCCCATTTCTAACATTGGTGGTCAGCGGTGAGGATCTGGACTTGCATTTGTGCCTTACATACAGTGATTGGTGTACACTACTAATATAGTGCAGATCATTACACGACCACATAGAATTGGTGGAACTTTTTCTATCTTGGACATTTTCTGTTTCTAACTTGAGAACTGCCAAATTTCACCATGACAAAACCAGCATCATTTGCATCTATGGATATTGAATTTGAAGAGGATAGGCTTGAAACCTACGCTGTGCTACAATTGAAAGCTGTCTGGAAGAAATGTAAAATCTCAGTAAGAGGCCTCACCAGAAAAGAGGAATACCAAAAGGCGCTGAGGGCCTGGGTGGAATCAAGGAATGCCAGTTAACATACCGAGGAGCCTATGTTTGAGGATGAGGATTTAGATGGGCATCAGGACGGGCTATTGGGTCTGTCTGGAGGGAAGTTACCGTCAAGGGGGGGCAGCTGTGTGTCTTTAAAGGGGCTGTCTCCAGAGGAGTTGGAGGACATGGAGAGAAGCAGAGTGTGACATGGGGATTAAGAAATTGGAGTTAGAAAAGCAGAAACTGACCATGGAGGAAAAGAGGATGCTTTTAGAGCATGAGAGAGGTTTGAAGGAACTGGACATAAAGACCAAAAGTGTGGCACTCCGTTCCAATGGTGGCAGCTTGTTGCCAGTCACTGGAGACGGGAAGGTATACATCCTCAAGGAAGTAATTAAGGATTTTGTAAGGAATAAGGATATTGTTCAGTGGTTTAAGCATATAATGTAGCAATGAGGTCCCGCAGAATCCCTGAGAGAGACTATTGAGCGGGATTGTGGAGTCGCTTTATGACAGAAGGGAGGGACGCTTTGTTAGCCTTACCAATGGAGGAGAAAATGTCTTATGACCACATGAAGGAAGCCTTGATCAGAATATATGGTTTGACACCAGAACTGTACAGGCAGAAGTTGAGGGCCTGTAAGAAGCTGAGTCAAGCCCTTGGGTGGAGTATGTGTCCTATTTTTGCAGAGAACTGGATGGTTGGGTGAAGGGTAGCCGGTAAATGATTTTCAGGGACTCTAGGATTTGGTTGCATGGGAGCACTTGTCTGGTAGTTGTTTTCTAGAGCTACGCCAGCATCTGATTGACAGTAAGCTGACTGACCCCAGGAAGCTTTCTGTGGAGTTGGACCGCTGGGTCAGTACCAGGGTCCACAAAGGTCATGTGGCAGACTCCGCCAAAGGTGGGCAGGGTCCCCAGCAGAAGAGTGGGGGGGACAAGGGTAAACAGAAGGAGTTCCGAAAAGGGCCCCAAAGTAATTCCCAAGGGAACTAAGGTAAGGGTTCCCAGACCCCCAGTGAGAAGAACCATGTGTCCCTGCAGGCAAGCCTGCCCAAAAGGGCCCCCGAGCCTGTTCTGCTTGTGCTCAGGTGGGCCACTTCATGGGGAATCCTAGGTGTCCCAAAAAAGCCACCACTACACCCACAGGTGCACCGCCCCGTGAATTGACTAGTGTAGCCTTAGGGGCGGAGCCGGGTTCCTAGGAAGGGGGACAACCAGCAGAGTTCTCCCTGGTCTCACTAGGAGACAGTGAGATGGTCCCAAGAACCCACCTGCCTGCTAACACTAAGAAATACCGGCAGTGGGTGACCATAAATGGCCATAGGGTGCAAGCTCTGAGAGACACTGGAGCCAGTGTGACAGCTGTCAGTTGTCGGCTAGTGTCTGAAAAGCAGGTGGTCCCAATGTAGTTTACCCAGTAGTTTCAGCTGACAGCTCAGAGTGCCTCTGCAAAGTGGCACAGGTTCCCTTTGAGTGGGTCTCGGGTACCTTGAAAAGTTTTTTTGTGGCCTGCCATGCCTGTTGACTGTCTGCTAGGCAACGATTTGGAGAGTTCCCCTTGGGAGAAGTTGGAGTGAAGTCTCATTTGGAGATGTTGGGTCTGCCTGAGTGGGTGTGTGTGACCACTCGGTCTAAGGCAGCCAGTAAGGACAATCAAGATGACCTGGAGCCTGAAAGAGTGGCCCAGGTGCCTGCCAGAAAGAGAAGAGGCAGGGGGCGTGGGAAACCGGCTTGAAGTTCCTACGGTCCAGGAGGAGGCAAACATTGAGGGGTTGCCCTGGAGCCTACAGGGGAGCAAGTGGCCGAACTGGGGGACCTGCCTGAGCTGACCCATTGGCAGCAGGAAGGGGGCCCCTCCAGGGAGGAATTCTGAAAGGAGCAGAGGAATACCCTTCTCTTGTTGGTTTGCGGGAGCAGGCTGCAAACCAGGCAACAGGTGATCAGTCTGGGTTCACACTGGACCTACTGGGAGAATGATCTCCTGTATAGTGAGCCTAAGGTTGCTGAGCCTGGGACAGCCCGTGTGCTGGTGGTACCTCAGCACTTCAGAGCCTTCCTACTGGGTCTAGGTGATGATGTGCCATTAGCAGGGCATTTGGGGCAAGACAAGACCTTTTGAAAGGCTTGTCACCCACCTTTTCTGGCCCCAAATGTGCAGAACTCCGACACACATTGTAGTTCTTGCCAGACTTGCCTGGCAAGTGGTAAGAGTGGGAGGATGTGCAAAGCTCCTTTCCAACCTATTCTTGTAGTCAGCACCCCCTTTGAGAGGGTGGGAAGTGACAATGTGGGGCCTCTGGATCCCAAGACAGCCATGGGCAACAGGTTCAGCCTAGTCTTGGTGAACCATGCCACCCGGTACACCAAGGCCATCCCTCTCCTGTCTGTGACGCCACCCATGGCGGGTCGGGCGTTGATGGGGATCTTCTTGTCAGGTGCCCCGCAAACGCGCACACAGAAACACCGGGAGACTCACTTCCGGTTGGAGGGTGAGTCCCGGTCTAGTGGTTGCGGCGCACGAGAGGTCGGAGAAACACTTCCGGGGGAAACGCTTAAACTGCGCGTTTCCCGCCGGCTCCGTGCTTCGGATTCAACCGAATCCCCCTGAGACGTGAACGCCGAGTTCCGAGTCGAGACGCGACTCCAGTAACCTGGTTCCAGTGCAGTTGGAGGCGTGTAAGTGCATCCTTCTCACCGCGCTGGAGCACCCCCGCCTTAGAGGCTGCCTGAATCCCAGAGCGCAGGTGTGCTCATGGGATATTTGTTTCACGTTGTTGGATACCTTTTGTTCGTTTAGCGCAGGAGCGCTTAGGGAGCATTTAAGTCTACATAGCGCAGGAGCGCTTGAGGGATACTTTCGTTTGTTAGCGCAGGAGCGCTTGAGGGATACTTTCGTTTGTTAGCGCAGGAGCGCTTGGGGGTTTTGCTTCAATCCTACAACGCAGAAGCGTTGGTGGGATACTCTTGGTTTTTGCTTCATTCAGCGTGGGTGCGCTTAAGTGGTACTGAAGAGTCCATAGCGCAGGAGCGCTACTGTGACAAAGTACCCATTTCATTCTGGAACTGTGTTCTAGCACCTACGTTGCCATTGTTATAGCTTGCCCCCTTAGTTTGCCACTTTCTTGCGCAAGAACACCTTTGCGCATGGTTTGACTTTTCTTTTGACACACAGGCGCAGGAGCGCTTTACTTTGATTTACGGAAGGAGTAGTGTCCAGGAGCTCATCGCCAGGAGCAGCGCTGATTCTGGGTGCCCTGGTCCGAAGAAGCATCGGTGAGTCCCCGGAACGACCTTCTTTCTGTGTGTGGGTTAGCGTGGGTGCTGTAGAACAGGGGTTGGGATTCCTTATTGATCAAGTCCTTCCTGTCTTCCATAGGGCCCCAGGATACTCCTACACCAAGCCGCTACGTCCTTTCTGGCTCCCTTCCCTGCGTCCATCTCATCCCCGTTGGTTCCTACTATTCACGAGGGTCAGGTGGGTACAGGGACGGGTGCTCTTGTCGTCTCTGCGGAATCACCTCGCAAGCAAAAGGTGAGTCTTGTGAGGTACACGACAGAATCCGAAGCCCACGATTTCTATTCCACCCAGACGACATGGGCGACCCAGAGGTTACATTAAGCGACATAGCGGCCATGTTGGCTGCTATGCAAGCCGAGAACCTCACCTTACGCCATGACATCACTGCCCTACAGGGCCAAATGGCATCAGGGGTTACCAATCCATGGGGAACCACCCCTAGTTCCAGAGTGTTACAAGAAGGTCTGTTGAGGCAGCCTACATTTACCTTTGGGGGGTCCTCCACCACCACCTCTCCGAACCCCGCCATACAAGTGATCACGCCACATCCTGTACAGCTGGCACCACCTGAACGCTTCTACGGGGACAGCACTAAGTACGGCATCTTCATCCATCAATGTCATCTGCATTTCATGGCCAGAACCACGGCTTTTCCTGACGACTCATCCAAAGTAGCCTTCATCCTGTCCTACATGGGCGGAGACGCCGCCCAATGGTCCATTGCCTTAGTGGACAACGATGAACCCATGTTACACCACCTGCCGACATTCCAAGAAGCCATGCGACGCATGTTCGCCCGGCACACCTTTGTGCAAGCTGCTGATAACGAGTTGCTCAATCACAAACAAGGTAACCAGGATCTCCTTCATTACATCACCACGTTCAACAGGTTGGTTATCGAATCCCATTGGCCAGAGGATAAGAAGGTGTCCGTATTTTATCGGGGATTACGCGATGATCTCAAGGACCTCATATCACAGTATCCCGATCCGCCCGAAGAAATAGGCCCGTTCATCAATATGGTGGTAAAGATGAACTTTCGACTACTAGAAAGGAGAACAGAGAAAGGAAAAGGTAGTGACAACCGTTTCTTATCCATGGGAGATAAGGGTGGTGAAAAAGCCAAAGATGAATCCACACCCCCGAGCGAGGCCCCGGAACCCATGCAGATCGGGGGCATCAAAGGACCACTGACTAGCCAAGAAAGAGAGAAAAGAAGGAGACAGAACCAATGCTTATACTGCGGTAAAAGTGGACACTTTGTCAGGGAATGTCCGGTGAAACCAACGAAACCACGTGGTAGAAGGCCGTTCGTGTTGCCCATCACCAAGGGTGACAAGTCGGGAAACGAGACAACCCAGTAGACATGGGGATCCGTCCTCTGGGTTCTTCATCTTTTTCCTCAGCGATCCCTGCGGTGTTTGATGGCAGCCACCACATAGGGGTAGAAGTAACCTTACGAAACCAGGCAGACGAATCCTGGTTGGTGACCGCTATGGTGGATTCTGGTGCAACCGGTTGCTTTATCGACACCGTTTATTCACGTACGTTGGGCATCAACACCGTGTCGAAAGCACAACCCGAAACCGTTAAGGCTGTGGATGGCACAGACCTGACGTCCGGCCCGATCCGGCAGCAAACCGAGAACATGTCCATGGTCTTTGAGAACCACCATACAGAGGCCATCTGCTTTGACGTCATAGACGCCCCTCAATTCAAGGTTATTCTCGGATTACCGTGGTTGGTGAAGCACAATCCACGCATTGATTGGGTGTCCAGAATCATACATCTGGATTCGGAGCATTGCTGTGGAACCTGTTATGCGAAGGATGACCTTGGGGGAGCTCGCTCCATACAAGCAAGAACGTTGCCGTTACAAGGTATGGGGATGGTTTCCCAAGCAGCCATACCGGAGGAATATCAAGACCTGGCAGAGGTATTCGACAAAAAAGGAGCCAACACCCTGCCACCACATCGGCCGTTTGACTGCCGAATAGATTTGATCCCCGGCTCTAAGTTGCCATGCAGCAGGATATATTCCCTCACGGAAAAAGAGAACATCCACCTACGATCGTATTTGGACGAGTTTTTGGACAACGGATTCATTCGTCATTCCAGGTCTCCGGTGTCCTCTTCTCTCTTCTTCGTATCGAAGAAGGAGGGTGATCTGAGGACCTGCATAGACTTTCGGGCGATAAACGCCATCACAGTAAAAAACCGTTACCCGCTACCGTTGATTTCCAACCTCCTGGATCAGGTCAAAGACGCCTCAGTGTATACCAAGCTTGACCTACGGGGTGCTTACCATCTTGTCAGAGTCCGAAAGGGTGACGAATGGAAGACCGCCTTCCGGACGAAGTTTGGTCTATTTGAATATCAGGTCATGCCTTTCGGTCTCTGTAATGCCCCCGCAGCGTTCCAGTTCTTCATCGATGAGGTATTACGGGACTACATAGACGTGTTCTGCATCGTCTATATAGACGACATCCTGATTTACTCCCAGTCTAAAGCAGAACACATACAACATGTGCGTTCCGTCCTCCAACGGTTGGAACAACACCGGTTATATGTGAAGATGGAGAAAAGCGTGTTTCACGTCACTACGGTGGAGTTCCTGGGGCACATCATCACTCCGGCAGGCATCCACATGGACAACAAGAAAGTGGAAGCCATATTGTCATGGCCTCCTCCGGAGTCGGTAAAAGGGGTTCAACGGTTCTTAGGATTTGCCAACTACTACCGTAGATTCATCACAGGGTTCTCTGGGATGGTAGCTCCTATTACACGCTTGCTACGCAAAGGGGTGCGTTTCAGTTGGGATCAGACGGCAGACAGCGCTTTCCAAGATCTGAAGAGGCGTTTCACCATAGCCCCAGTTCTGGGACACCCGGACACCAAGCAACCTTTCATAGTAGAGGCAGACGCCTCTAAGGACGCCATAGGGGGCGTATTGTCCCAACGAAACACCGATACCGGACAGCTGCATCCAGTGGCCTTTTACTCCAAAAAACTCCAACCGGCAGAACGTAATTACACTGTGTCCGACAGGGAGCTTTTAGCAATCAAGACCGCTTTTGAGGAATGGCGCCACTTCCTAAAAGACGCCAAACACACGGTAACAATCTACACTGACCACAGGAACCTCCAGTTTTTACGATCAGCACGTGCCCTCACCGCCCGCCAGCTCCGATGGACCTTATTCTTCAATGAATACGACTTTGTAATCACTTTCCGCCCTGGGAAAGAAAACGCCAAAGCAGACGCCCTTTCACGGTTGGACGAAACCGAGGAGGAGGCCGACAACACCGAGCCGGTTCCCATCATTTCGGAACAGCACTTCCAGGGCGTAGTGGCTTCCTCGGACTTCATGACACAGGTGAAAGACGACCTGAAGCAAGCGGATCCGGATGTCCTGGCAGAGGGCCACAAGGGAGTGACGTGTGTGGACGGGTTGTTGTTTCGGGGGGACCAGTTGTACCTACCAGGGGTTCCCAGTCAGCAAAAAGCAGTCCGCATGTGCCATGATCACGTTCTCTCTGGCCACCCTGGTTATCATAAGACACTTGAGCTAGTGCAAAGACAGTTCTGGTGGCCCACAATGGCGAGTGACACCAAAACCCATGTAACGAACTGTGCCGTTTGTCTGTTGGGAAAAAACAGGTCAACACCCCCTGTTGGTCTACTGCGTGCCATCCCGGTGCCACCGTGTCCGTGGCACACCATCTCTATGGACTTCGTGGTAGAACTCCCTCTCACCAAGACTGGACACACCACTGTCCTTACCATAGTGGATCACCTTTCCAAACTGGCGCATTTCATACCCTTGGCAAAGGTGCCCACCGCTGCGGAGTTGGCCGTGAGCTTTGTGCAAGAAGTGGTTCGTCTCCATGGCATTCCGTCAGTGGTTATCACGGACAGGGGCTCGCAGTTCGTGTCCCGCTTCTGGAAGGAGGTCTGCAGGATCCTCGAGATGGACGTCCGCCTGTCATCCGCGTACCACCCCCAGACGGACGGCCAGGCCGAACGAACGAACCATACCATGGAGCAGTACCTCCGTTGTTTGCTGCTTACGGTGGAGAAGGACTGGTCCGAGGTGCTGTGGATGGCGGAATACGCGTACAACAACAGCAAGCATTCTGCCATCGGTATGTCTCCTTTCTTTTGCCTCCACGGCCGTCATCCTCGCACCACCGCCTGGGAGGTACCCCGGGACAGCCACTTACCCACAGTGCGTTCCTACCATGAGTCCTTGTGCCGCCTCTGGCAACAAGCACGTTTTGAGTTGGCTAAAGCTAAGGACACCTACAAAGCGTATGCTGACGCCCATAGACAGGAGGAGCCCGAGTACCGTCTGGGTGACAGGGTATGGCTTTCCATTCGGCACCTGAATGTGCATGGCCCCAAGAAACTGTTGCCTCGTTTTGTGGGTCCTTTTGTCATCGAAAAGGTGGTCAACCCCGTAGCTATGAAACTCTTGCTTCCTGCACACATGAAGATCCACCCTGTCTTCCATGTCTCACTGCTGAGGGCGGTTTCTTCTGGTAGCGCTGTTCCCTCTCCCCCTTCTCCGGTGGTGGTGGAGGACCATGTTGAGTATGAGGTCAGGGCCATTCTGGGCTCTCGTCGGACCAGAGGTAAGCTATACTACCTGGTTGACTGGAAAGGGTACGGCCCGGATGAACGGTCTTGGGAACCTTTGTCCCATGTGCGCCATGCTCCCGTTCTAGTCCGTGCTTTCCATCTTAGTCACCCGTTGAGCCCTCGCCCTGTCTCCCCTGTTTGAGTCCTTGGGGTGTTGGGGAGGGGGTCTTGTTTTGGGGGGGTGTACTGTCAGGTGCCCCGCAAACGCGCACACAGAAACACCGGGAGACTCACTTCCGGTTGGAGGGTGAGTCCCGGTCTAGTGGTTGCGGCGCACGAGAGGTCGGAGAAACACTTCCGGGGGAAACGCTTAAACTGCGCGTTTCCCGCCGGCTCCGTGCTTCGGATTCAACCGAATCCCCCTGAGACGTGAACGCCGAGTTCCGAGTCGAGACGCGACTCCAGTAACCTGGTTCCAGTGCAGTTGGAGGCGTGTAAGTGCATCCTTCTCACCGCGCTGGAGCACCCCCGCCTTAGAGGCTGCCTGAATCCCAGAGCGCAGGTGTGCTCATGGGATATTTGTTTCACGTTGTTGGATACCTTTTGTTCGTTTAGCGCAGGAGCGCTTAGGGAGCATTTAAGTCTACATAGCGCAGGAGCGCTTGAGGGATACTTTCGTTTGTTAGCGCAGGAGCGCTTGAGGGATACTTTCGTTTGTTAGCGCAGGAGCGCTTGGGGGTTTTGCTTCAATCCTACAACGCAGAAGCGTTGGTGGGATACTCTTGGTTTTTGCTTCATTCAGCGTGGGTGCGCTTAAGTGGTACTGAAGAGTCCATAGCGCAGGAGCGCTACTGTGACAAAGTACCCATTTCATTCTGGAACTGTGTTCTAGCACCTACGTTGCCATTGTTATAGCTTGCCCCCTTAGTTTGCCACTTTCTTGCGCAAGAACACCTTTGCGCATGGTTTGACTTTTCTTTTGACACACAGGCGCAGGAGCGCTTTACTTTGATTTACGGAAGGAGTAGTGTCCAGGAGCTCATCGCCAGGAGCAGCGCTGATTCTGGGTGCCCTGGTCCGAAGAAGCATCGGTGAGTCCCCGGAACGACCTTCTTTCTGTGTGTGGGTTAGCGTGGGTGCTGTAGAACAGGGGTTGGGATTCCTTATTGATCTAGTCCTTCCTGTCTTCCATAGGGCCCCAGGATACTCCTACACCAAGCCTCTACGTCCTTTCTGGCTCCCTTCCCTGCGTCCATCTCATCCCCGTTGGTTCCTACTATTCACGAGGGTCAGGTGGGTACAGGGACGGGTGCTCTTGTCGTCTCTGCGGAATCACCTCGCAAGCAAAAGGTGAGTCTTGTGAGGTACACGACACTTCTCCCATGTGGGATTCCCCAGAGAGGTGGTGTCTGACCGGGGCATCAACTTCATATCCAAGTATATGAAGTCCCTGTTGCAGGAGTGCGGTGTTACTTATAAGTTCACCACTCCTTACCACACCCAAGGTAATGACCGGGGCATCAACTTCATATCCAAGTATATGAAGTCCCTGTTGCAGGAGTGCGGTGTTACTTATAAGTTCACCACTCCTTACCACACCCAAGGTAATGAATGGGCTGGTTGCAAGATTCAACCGTACCCTGAAGGGCATGATTATGGGTCCTGGTGAGCCCATGAGGCGTAAGTGGGACGTCCTCTTGCCATGCCTGTTGTTTGCTTACAGGGAGGTACCGCAGAAGTCCCTAGGGTTCAGTCCCTTTGAACTCCTGTATGAGCATCCTGTAAGAGGACCTCTGAGTCTGGTCAAAGAAGGTTCAGAGAAAGCTCAGAGTAAACCTCCCCAGGATGTATATAGTTACATACTGGCCTTCAGGAACCAGACTAAGCGCTTTAGACAACTCGCTCAGGCGAATCTGAAAACCAGTCAGGAAGAGATGAAACAGTGGTATGATCAGAATGCCACTCTAATCTAGTTTCAGCCTGGCCAGAAAGTGTGGGTCATGGCCCCAGTGGAGCCTTGTGCGCGTCAGGATAAGTGGACTTGGCCATTTTTGGTGGTGGAGTGTAAAAGTAAAGTCACCTATCTGGTGGACTTGCAGTCTCCAAGGAACCCTTTGGGGGTCCTGCATGTGACCCGCCTTAAGCCCCACTTGGAGAGGTCCGAAGTGGACATGCTCCTAGAGACTGATGCTGGAATGGAGGAGGTGACTGAGTCTCTTCCTGACCGCCTGTCAGCTAAGGAACATGATGGGTCAGTGGGAGGTGTAACCCTCTCCCTGACTCCTGAACAACAGAGTGACTGCTGCCAACTGTTGGGACAGTTTGCTGCTCTGTTCTCCCTGACCCCTGCTGTCACTCAGTGGTGTGTGCATGATGTGGACACTGGGTATAGTCCTCCTGTGAAGCACAACTTTTACAGGGTAACTGACTGGATCAAAGCTTGCATTAAGTAGGAGGTCTCCAAGATGTTAGTGCTACGGATTGAGCCCTCCAACAGCCCTTGGGCCAGCCCAGTGGTCCTGGTCCCGGAGGCTGCCGCATCCGGAGCCACGCCAGAACTTTGGTTCTGTGTGGTCTACCGAGGGCTCAATTCAGTGACCAGGACTGATGCACACCCCATCCCCAGAACTGATGAGCTCATAGATCGGTTGGGAGCTGGCCAGTACCTTAGTATGTTTGACTTAACGACTTGGTACTGGTAGATTGTCTTAACTGATGGGGCCAAGGAAAGGTCCGCATTTTCAACCCCAGAGGGGCACTGTCAATTTCGGATGATGCCCTTTGGATTGAAGAATGCCCCTGCCACCTTTCAGAGGTTAGTCAACCAGGTGTTGGCTGGACTGGAGGATTTCAGTACCGCCTACCTGGATGACATCGCAGTGTTGAGTGCCACTTGGGAGGAACATCTGCACCACCTCTGGGAAGTGTTGAAGGCCTTGCAGAGGGCAGGCCTCGCGATCAAGGGCAGCAAGTGCCAGATCGGGCAGGGTTCAATGGTGTACTTAGCACACTTAAAACACCACGTAAGAAGCGGTCAGGAGGTTACTTCCACGGAAACAGAGGTGGAGTGCGATTGAGCGTGAGGCTTTTGTTGTGGTCTGGGCACTGAAGAAGCTGAGGCCCTACTTGTTTGGCACTCAGTTCCGGGTTCAGACTGACCACAGGCCCCTCAAATGTTTCATGCAGATGAGGTGTGAGTATGCAAAGTTGTTGAGGTGGTCCATTTCCTGAATAATCAAAGAGGGGACGAGAGAGCTGGTTATATCAAGAGGTCCTGTTCTTGTGCTCCTAGGAGTATATACGGTCATCAAAAGGGAACAGTTCCTCGCTAGAGGCCAAGGTAATAAGTATCATTGGCTTCCTGCAAAATTGATGGTCTCTAGGGAGATCTTAATTTCAGATCTTAATGCCCTCACACACCTGTTAGGGTGTCATGCTCCATCATTGGGCGCTCCTCGTCGGACCGGCG
Organism: Triturus cristatus; assembly: GCF_964204655.1. NCBI lineage: Eukaryota > Metazoa > Chordata > Amphibia > Caudata > Salamandridae > Triturus > Triturus cristatus. The sequence continues at coordinate 1,481,576,526 of NC_140591.1, read as the reverse complement.
CTGCAATGTCCAACGGGCCTGGTGGCATCTTTATCGGAGATCTTCTGATCTGAGAACGCTGTTAGTGAGTGAGGTGTGTGGGTTTTTTGGAAAACAATGTCACCTGATGTATGTGAAAAGGTGATTTAAAATAGGCCCTGGCCCTGTTGATTCTTTTAATAAGGTGTCGGGGCTGGGACTAGGTAAAACCAGTGAGGCTACTGTAATGAGTCAAGGTATTGAGGTAGCCTTTAGTTGACTGGGGTCAACATGTTTTGTGTCTTGTATGCTCCAAGATAGAGTGACTCCTCTTCAGGACCGGGGGTAGATATCTATATGTAGTGACCTCTGATGGTCAGTCAAGGGATGTGATCTACCCCTTTTGAATTCAAGACCCTGATTCAGGGTTCTTGTAAGGACGCTCCACCTAGAAAGATAGAGCCAAAAGAGAAAAGGGCATGAGAAAGGGAGTTACCATCAGCGACTGGTGGAGGTGAGACTATCCAGCATGATCAGAATGGGTATATTGCCTATGTTAGAACCAGAAGATAGCTTGTCTTCTCTAACAACAATTCGTGAAGGATAAAATAAGAGTTAAAAGTGTACATGAACTAACGCATGGAGGGAAAAATGGTTATAAGACATTTAAATAAAACAGTCCTATGTGGTGAGTCCAAAACCATGCCAACATGACGGTGGGTCAGTGAAGAATCACAGTCAGTTCTTACCTCACAGGAGTAGGGCGGGAGGCCTCATAGGTGGGGAAAGATGACCCGACCACTTGAACGTGTTCACTAAATGAGAATGGGTAAGCTGAGATTAAAGCAGACATAAAACCACAACAACATATAGGAATGTAATTCCAGGAGCAGTGAAGGGGTACCATGCATGATAGTGCATAACTGTCTTAGTAGACGATAACGGGAGGGATCGTCCGGGTGATCCAAGAAACCCATGGGAAGTGACGACCCGCAATGGTAACGGGTGTGGGGCTAGCAGTAACTCTTCGAAAAAATGCTTCCGGAAGGCAGCCTGGTAATCCGTATCGTCCAGAGTATCCGGGAAGGAACCTAGGGGCTATGTGACAAGCAAACTACTCACAAGGAGTGGTGGTGCAAGTGTACACCACGAATACGTGCGTATACCTATGGTGACAATTATATACAGGTGGCATAGTAAAGGTTTTATAGCCTCGCCCATTAGGAATAGGCGTCTGTTACGGCACCCCAGGGAGGAGATCGTGGAGTGTGGCCGAGAGCTCTGAGCGATGCTAACGGAGCATGCGTTAGAATCTGCATATCGGAAAGTCGCGTGTTAAAAGTAGAAAGCGCGCTTATGTCGTGTACAGAGTTGTAATGAGCGAAAAGGCGTGCTTTACTTAAGTACGGATGGGAGTGGAGTCAGCCGGCATGCGGCGGCCGAGTGAAACGGAGCCTTTCCCAGGGAATGGTGGGAGGCGTAGAGGGGAGTGTTGGACTTACCCTGATGTGGGTGCGGGCTCTCATTGAATCCGGCGTGTCTGTTCCTCATCTGAATATTACCGCAACTGCGGTTCGTCTTGGAACTTAAACCGTAGGGGTGCGCTGTGATCGCGCGAAAATTCCCGCGGGGGTGCCATATTGTTCTGAAGTGTAGAGCCTGACTAAATGAAGACAGACTCAGTGACGGGTGTGGATGGAGGAGCACCCGACAGGGAGATAGTGGCATGTAACATCACTAATGGTGATGTAGTCATCATAATACTGGGAGATAATAAATTACTGTGAAAAAAGGAAGTCGTCCCTAATATCATAGGGAGAGTACTAGACTTAATAAGAGAGGCGGGAGACAATTGAGGCGTCTAATCGGAACCTCGGCAGAGGCTGTCTGTCACAAGTATTGATGGGATCAATTTCGGTGGCAGATAAATAGATGATTACGGGAGAGGTAATGGGTGGTCCATTTCCCTACAGGGGATGGATTTCACGGTGGAGCACCGCCCAAGTACAGAACACGCCAGTGGTGATGGTCTGTCCAGATTTTTCCGCCTTAGTGAAGAGAACTCACAAGAGGGTGGATAGTTCTCTCCAAATCTCATCAGGAAGGGACACGTGTTAGACCTGGCATCATTGGTTTGGGTTTCCCCTGTATTTTTGTCTTTGCCTCCTGTGTTTTTGCTGTGTGTTGGAATTCGTTTTTGCTGGTCTAGATGCTTTGGGCACTTTGTCACTGCTGTTCAGGACCAAAGTGCAAGTGCTCCCTGTAAATTGTTGTTATGGATTGGTGATTCCATGATTGGCGTATTTGATTTACCAATCAGTCCCTAGTACAGTGCACTGTGTGTGCCCAGGGCCTGTAAGTCAAATGCTGTTAGGGGGTCTGCAGCACTGATTGTGCCACCCACATAAGCAGCCTGTAAATGTAATTTGGACCTGCCACTGCAGTGTCTGTGCGCAATTTGGTACTGCCATGTCTATCTGGCAAGTGCACCCACTTGCCAGGCCCTAACCTTCCCTTTTCTTACATGTGAGTCACCCCTAAGGTAGGCCCAAGGTAAACCTGTGGGCAGGGTGAAGTGCATGTAAAAGGTAGGGCATGCCCTGACGTGTGTGGCATGTCCTGATAGTGAAAGGCTGCCAATTTTGTTTTCCAAGACTATCTGTCCTATAAGATAGAATGGGGAGTTTGCTCATTACATCTTATGCGCATTACTGCCCATGAGAACAAGATAGGAAAATAAAGTTTGATATGCCTGAACTCAGCATGTTAAGATGCATCTTTTAGTGAGGGTGATTTTTACATTCTGGGTTTGAAAATACCACTTGCCTAACCATCCAGTGTGCCTCTGTTGGGTGGTGTATGACTGTCTGGCTTTGAAGTGACAGGGGCTGGGGATGTGCATTCTGTTCAGACAGCCACTTGGGGGATTGAGGTGTGTCCTGCCTATCCAGGGTGATTCAGGGCTGGGCTTAATAGACCTTGGCTGCATTCAGAGTAGGGAGAGAAGATTTCTTTCACACCTGAATGGGTCTGGTCTGCCAAGGACCATGCTGTCTCCATCTCCTGCCAGGAAGCTGCACCAGAGAGGACAGAACTGGTGTTGGCTGACCAAATGGCTTCTCTGCCTCAGAGAACAAAGGATTCTTTATTATAAAAAGAGGGGCCCAGACCCCAGACTTTTAGATTACTTCTGGGAATCAAGAGGCACCTTTGCCAAGGAGAAGAGATGGAGAAACTGAGGAGAGGTACTGCCCCTTTGCTGTGTGCTGTCTGGGGTTGGCCTTCAGTGGCTGCTTCTGCCATGAAATGGACAAGGACTTTGCTGTGTGCTGTGTCCACTGCTTGAGGAAGATCTCCAAGAGCTTGAAGTAGAGCTTGCCTCCTGTTCTGAAGTCTCAGGGACACAAAGACGTCACCCCCAGCTCCCCTGAACTTCCTTTCTGGGAGTTCTGACCTGCCAAGAGGTGTCTGTAGCTGTGCTGGGCCTCTGGAGGTTGCTCTGGCTGTTGGGAGCTGGAAAAGTAACGCAACGACGTGAAGCATGAGACATCTGTACCTGTTTCCGACACATCGCCGAAGAAAACAGCGCTGCGCCTGCCCGCTTCTCGAGAAATCGCTGCACAGCGCATCACGTGCACCGAAGTTGGAGATCACCGCACCGATTCCAACGCAAGCTCTGCTGTGCGGCTGCAAGAACCCACGCATTCTCCCAGATCATCACACATTGCATCGAGGCACCAGGTCTGTTGCATCGTTGGACACAGTAAGAAATCGATGCATCACCTCCACACGCAGTAAGAAACCGACACATCCCCTCCTCTCAGGTAAGGAATCTATGCATCACCTCCCCTGCGCAGCAGTAACCGACGCATCACCTCCCCGGAGCAAGTAACTGACGCATCACCTTCCCTGCGTGTAAGGAACCTACTAATCACCTTCCCTGCTACCCTTTTGTGCTTATGTTTTGACGCATCCAAGCTGCTTGGTGTGAAAAGTGTCGCATCTGCAAATATGCTTTGAACTGAACTGTTTCTACCTTTGGAAAGTCATATTTTGATTACTGTATTGTGGATTTTTGTTGTTTTGGTCTTCTTTGGTTTAGATAAAGATTACTTATTTTTCTAAACTGGTGTGGTGTCCATTTCTAGTGTTATCACTGTATTACTGTATGTGTGCACAAATGCTTTACACACTGTCTCTGAGATATGAGTGTCTGCTTGTACCAAGCTACCAAGGGGGTGAGCAAGGGTTATTTTAGGAGTTTATACCCCTTACCCTGACTAGGAAGAAGGGTCCCTACTTGGACAATGATGCAAGCCATTTCTAACAGTAGCCTAACAGTGCAATTTTAAACTGCCCATTTGACCTGGCAAGTCCAAACCTTTTCTTTTATAAATGTAAGGCACCCCAAAGGTAGGCCCAAGGTAGCCATGAGCAAAGTGCAGTGTTCTTTAAAAGGTAGGATATGTGTTTTACATGCCTGGGTGGTGAAATACTGCTAATTTCTTTTTTCACTACAGCAAAACCAATCTGTCCCGTAGGTTAGCACTGGAGCTGCCTTGTAACATCTTACAAGTGTATCTTCCAATTGGGAACTGATAGAAAATGAGAGTTTTGTGTCCCTGGACTCACAATTCAAAAATACACCTTTTAGTGGAATTGGTTTTTAAATTGCTGGTCTGAAATTGCCACTTTTAGAAAGTTGCAAAAAGAACAACTGATGGACAGAATGCAGAACAATGTCATACATTTACCCCCATTACAGAGATCTGGGCCTAAATCCATCGTTTTTTTGCTACCCATGCCATTCCAGTTTGGACCTAGCCATATGCAAATCAGTCTTGACCCTGCGTCCCAATGGGAACAGTCCAGCCCGAACTGCCAGGCCAGGTCCTCCCTGGACTGTAAACCAGCATCCTAGGACCGGTTTCGGGCTTTCAGCCCTCATCAGCCAGGATAGCTTGACTCCAGTGGCATGGAGAGCACGGAACCCACGTCTGGGCATACCCTTCCCACTCGGGGGTGACTGTAGCCATTCTTTGCCTCTGCCTATCTCTGACTAAACGTCTGGGTCAGAGTGACTGGTATTCACTCTAGGCAGTCACTCAAAGGGAACTGATGTGTGCCCTGCATATCCTAATGGTCCATCACCAGGCTGATGAGCCTTCCTGAGCTATAGCTGGTGGAAGGAGTTGACACTGACATCTGAATAGGGCTGCGCTTGTCCTCACACAAAGAAGTCTCCACCGCCTGCAGTATGTCTAGTCGGGGCAGGGAGGAGCACTACAAAGACTTTTCTTTGAAATTTGCAACCTCAAAGAATGAAATGGGCATAAGTACTGGACCTCTGACACCATATACTCAGAACACTTCTGGATTGAGGACATTCTGTCAAGGAAGAAGAGCTGTGTTGCTGTCAGGAGGGACTGACTAACACTTTGCTGTTTGCTTTGCTGTGTTGGCCTTCTGCTTGCTGCTTCTGTCCTGGTAGTGAAAGGACTGGGCTTTGCTTTCTACATCCGGCTGTTTAAGTTTCTCCAAGGGCGTGAGTTGAGCTTGCCTCCTGTTGGAAGTGTCAAGGCCGTCAAAGACTTCATCTGCCAGCACCTGGGCACCTCTGATGAGAGCCCTACTCTGCCAAGTGGTGCCAAATCCAGTTCCTGGATGGAAGTGAGTCCCGGTATAACAAGAAGAAAAATCAAGGCATTGAGTCCAAGCTTCATTCGGAACGGGCACATCATGGCCAAAACTCGACGTATCACCACTGCCTGCACGAAGCATGGTCCCCGCTTGCCGCAAAATCCAGGGCTTATAACGCAGGCCCCAGCTTTTCACAGCAGCCCTCAAAGAATCGCCACTGCGTGAGTCTCAAGCACCGCATCACCGAAGTCTGTGACGCACCACTCCAACTCCAGGCCTGCTACTACACTGTGGAATCGAAGCAGCTCAACTTGACTTTCAACGTAGCATCGACCCTGGGTGCCAATTTTAACTTTGACACCCCACCGTAGTATGGAACCTATGTATTGTGCCCACAAACGGCCCATCACCTCCCCTGTGCCACACATTCTCCCTGAATGTGGACTGCTCAATGACTCGGCACCACCTTAAGGAACTGATTCACCCCTTGCTGCAAGCAACACACCACCTCCTCTGCACAAAGCACTGTCCCAGAGTGTCACTTCGCCAACAACCTGCATCGCAGTAAGGAACCAATGCATCAACTGCCTTTTGAAAGCCTCAATTCCCCTGCGCCACGCATCATCTTTTGATTTTGAACTCATCTAGGGTACTTAGTCCTGGTCAAGCGCAATCATTGATTTCTAAGAGCTATAACTTTATTTAATCTTTGAAAATTATTATCTTGACTTGTGTATGTTGGATTTTGTTGTTTTGGGTCTTGGTTTAATCAGATAATATTGGTTATATTTCTAAACTGGTGTGGAGCCCTTTTGTAGTGTTTTACTGTGTGTATGAATATTTCACACTTTGCCTCTGAGGTAAGCCTGGCTGCTCTTGCCAAGCTACCAAGGGGCTGAGCACAGGTTATTCTGAGGGTGTAACTTACTTACCCTGGCTAGAGTGAGGGTCCCTACTTGGACAGGGTGCAAACCACTGCCAACTAGATACTCCATTTCTAACATTGGCACGATCTATATAGGAAAAGGATAGTTCACAAACAATACATTTAACCATTGTACACAATCGGGCTCTCTCTAACAGTAATTGCAAGGCTTCTCATGAGTCAACCTCATACAGAGAGCTATATTGCCAAAGCATGCACCTGGTTTACTGGTGATCGGGCAGAATTTAAACCTTTTTCAATAACTCCATGTTCTTTCCCAATCCGCTTCACATCGTAGCATGCAGACTGCCCAACGGCCGGCTAGAAAATGTTGCTGGTTAATACAAATGTGTGTTTGCTACAGCTTATATACGTTTCCTCTTCATCTACTCAAACATATAGCCCCTGCAAACCACAACATATTTATTCCTTAAATAAAATTGCAATTAAAATGTGTTCAATGCGAACTGCCAACTTTTAAACTACACATCATGTTAAAACAAGGTTAACATAGAAAATATTTTCTATGTGTTTGGCTTTACATATTTTCAAAAGTAAATGAAGTACCATACCCAAAATGAGGTATATTTAATCTTGGCATACTGTTAGTCCCGGTAATAGACTCCATGTCAAAATTTCTCCTTTGGCATTCCCCCCAAACAACTGTAACATATTAAATGTTCACTAATTAAATTCTCATTGTCTTACCCGTATACAATAGGTGCATTATTTTCACAGAAATTATCACAAGCTTCAGCCTCCCTCTCCCATCCTCTGCCTTCCTCGCAACTCCTGTTCCTTCACTCCTCTTCTGTTTTTCTACCTGTTTTTCTACCTGTGCCCATCCTCCTTCTGACTTCCCCAACCTCCTTCTTGTATGTTCATTCTCACTGTCACTTCCCCAGCTTCCCTCATACCTCTTCATCATCGCTTTCACCCCTCAACCTCATTTTCCTTTCCCTATCCTCCTCTTCCTTTTCTCCTCAATGCCCATTTTGCATATTCATTTTCCTTCTCACTTCCCTTTTCTCTTTCACTTCCCCTTCCTCTCTCTCATTTTCATCCTCCTCACCTCTCTATAGCCTTTCTGACCTCCTCTTTCTTTTGTGATCCCCACATACTCTTTTTCACCTCCCTTTTAGCTCATCTCCCATCTCAAACTATTTGCCACCTCACTATTTATGACATCAAAAGAAACATTTGGAGGTGACATTTTTATTAATTTTAAACAAACATGTTGAACAATAAGAAGTTTGTTTTTCTTGTTTTCTTCTTAAATGTCCCTTCAGCCTTATTTAGTCAATAGGACGATACAACCTACCCCATCTTCTTCTCCATGTTTTAGGCTAGATTGTGTCGTAAGATGAAAAATAGAGTAATAGCTCCAAAGTTCCCTGGATGTTCTCTTTGTCTCTGCACTCAGAGCATTTATGATTTACAAATAATATTTGTTTCAGAACAATGCTACTTACTAGAATATTTGCTCATTATTTGCAGGGTAGCTCCAGTACCAGGGAGCAATCAGCTTTGAGAATTTGGTGAAACCAATATAATACATCTGACGATACGATGGGATAGAGCGGTGGCAGTAGGGTCTAAAAGAGATAGTGCATCATGTCTGACAGGAAGGCCGTCTCAGATTTAGACATCTTATTACTATACCGAAATAGCATAGAAAGAACATATGTATCCAGCATATGTCAAAACAAATAACCGTCTAAATGGTGCGGTGGAAGTTGCCTCGTGGTAAATCTGAGCCTTTGGATTTAGTGTGATGATTCAGGAGCTTTGGATTGGGTCACTATTAATTAATACTCTCTAATATAGCACATACTGCAAACCCAGTCTCCTATATATCGAATGTTGTGGCCAAGATCACACACATTCATAAATTTTAGAAGCAATCATAAAATGTGCAGAATATCTAGAAAGGGGGCTGCTATTTTTTGTTTCCAAGTACTCACATTCTAATCTGGTTTGTCCCTGTACCCTTACATTGGTCTGATCATTTTGCTGTACCCATGACACTCCAGATCAAAGTTGTTGATCCACCTACTTCTGATTCTACCACGATCTGTAGGTCATGGGCCAAATTGAATAATTAAGTCTATTGTTCCTAGTTACAGGAGGAGGGCCCTGACAGGAGGATACGAATCACAATCATTTTGCAGTTCGCAAAAGACCAGTAGAGTTATTTGTGGAGGCAGAAAATGCACATGACAGAAAATGTGGGGGAAACGAAGGGCAGATTCCATGACTTTGGGTGGGGGGGGGAGATTTTGGGTGTTCACGTCTTTCACTTAACACCTCCTATGATTGGCCTATGTGCAATGTGCATTATTGCATCTCTGTGTGTTAAACCCCCTTTCTTAATTTAATACATGTGAATGTTTTTAGTAAAAAGCATCATTTTTTTTAATAATAATGTTTTCAAAACGTTTTTTACAACTGTGGAGGTGATACAGCGCAGTCAAATAGCTTACAACAGTTGGAGTATCAAAGAGGTACAAAAGCATCATTTAGCCTAAAAACGTAATGAGTGACTGAGAGGTGCTAGGCCACATCTCTATCTTGCACAGCATTGACCATCTGTTTGTCGAAATTGGTATCAAGTAAGAAAATCGAGAACGTGAACAGGAGACGTGGCTTATAGGTGACTTTTGTGTGTGGGTTGATCATGTGGTGAGTTGCATGCAGGCGTGAGGGGCTCAGAGGAAGGTAGCGCTTTAAGGGTAGGCGTAAGTGTGCCTGGTAAGCTGGGCACAGGGGCCTGGGATTCTGGTCTTTTTTCTTCAGTTGTCCTGTGCAATTCATCAGGTGCGCTTCGCACTTTATGCACCGCGATTTCGCCTATGTGTACGCACAGTCTATTTCTCCCAGACAGTATAAGTGTCTGCCATTTTTAGGTCTAGCCTAGTGCAGCGCGCATGCGCTGCTGTATGGGGAGGCCTCTTGGAATCACTCCAGACTTTCTCAAAACTTTTCAGTGTGATTTTTCAACTTCCACACATTCTATTGGCCTTTGCGTGTGGCTTTCAAAAATGAAAGCACCCAATTGGCCAAAGGCGGGTTCATGTCCCACATTTTCTCTAAATGTTCACTCCCACGTCATCCAGCTGTCGGGAGCGAGCAGCAGCGCGCAGGGTGCCAGCTGCATTCCTTATCTTATCTAGAAGATGGCAAGTCAACAATCGACATTAACATCAGTTGGCTGCCCCCTCCCCTACTCCCCACTCCCAACCTCTGCTAAACAGACACAATAACAACTTTTATGCGTGTTTATACAATGCAGCTGCTTAAACCAGTTTGCTGCAAGGCTGTTGTGCCTAAATAATAATAATACAAAAAAATCTCTTCTAAGTCAAGTCTGAAGCGGCATAATGTTAAGCAAAGCTAAAGCCAGCCCGCGCACAGCTGCAAACGGGCAGACACCCTGTGCTCCCCCTTGCAGGGCCTTTGAAGTGAGGGGGCTCCGGCCCAGCCTCGTGTAGTAATTAGCACTGAAAAGCCAGGCCGCTGGCTCCCTTTGTGCTGTTGAAGGAGAAGGCCACCAATTCACAGGGCTGTGGCTGCCGAGCACAGAAATCACATCAGTTTATTTCCGTTAATTATTTTTGTATGTTTTAAAAGACAGCAGTCAGAAGGTGTGAACATGGCTTAATTGAAGAAGTTAGAAACAGACATGCTAAATGAACCACGTTTACTTTAGGTATTTAGCACACAGTTGGTCGATTTATTTGCGCAGCAGATTTTCCACAGTACTATTTTATTTACTACTCCAAAGCAAAGGTAAGCCATACACATTTAGACATGAATATGCATACGTACAATGCTTATATCAGCTTTGTGATAATATAGCCTCATCTCCTCATCATAAAAACCAGAAACGAAACTGTCTGTTATATTTACTTACAGTACATGATTTTTTTCCTACGTTACAAAGACACTGGTGGTCCCGTGTATCTTCGGATAATGCGATGTTAAAAGTGCAGAGTATCACCGACATTAAAGCAGGGGCTGCTCTCTGCACACACGATGTGCAGAAGCGCTCTCTCTCGGTGCCTGCCGCCTCTAGCCGCTGTGCCTGTCGGTGTGACCGTCAGCACCCTCTGTCAAGGCTCCTCACTCCTGTGGCCTCTGCTTGTCCCTGTGTCTTTCTGTGTCCTCCCCTCGGTCTCATGGTTTCCATGACTTTGTCTGTTTATCTGTCTCGTGCTATGTTCCTCCTCCGCATCTGTCTGTCTTTCACCGTGTCTCTGTTTCTTTGTCTCAGTCTATATGTCTGCCTTTCACTGTCTCTGTTCACTTATCTCGCTCTGTCTCTGTCTATCCCTATCTATGCTTGCTTATCTATCTATGCCTGTCCCTGTCTCACTGTCCGTGTCTCGCTCTCTCTGTCTCTATACACAATTTTCTATGTTGCTTATAACGGAACTGTCTGTTATATTTACTTACAGTACATGATTTTTTGACTACGTTACAAAGACACTGGTTTTTATTAGGGTACTTCAGTTGTATATAATGTTTTCTAGCTTATATAAAAGGTGACAAAAATGGTTATAACACTTTTTTTCATTATAACGTATTACTTTTCAACATGCTGCACAACATTCACAATGCTCTACAACACATATTAAAAACGTTAACAAAACCAATAGATCTATCTAAACACTTATAAGGCCCCAAAGGCGAGACTTATTGGCTATGCCAATGCTTGTTGTAGCTGGCAGTTTAGAACCTAATTGGCAACCACCTATTTCTCTGCACTTAATGATACTTTGGATGGTAGGCAAACTAGTTATCGTTTTTTTTCTCTATGAACTGTCTGTTGGTCACTGATAAAAACTTTCTTTGAAGTTTTTAATTTTTATTGTGGACCAGAAGCTGACAGTCACTTTCTTACAGAAACTTGGCTGAATAAATTTTCAATGCCTGATCAATTTTGTATAGTACGGCGTGACAACCTGGACAGTCGGAATTGCAATTAAGTTTAAATCTGTGTGCTCTTGCCATATGGAACCTTTAAATGTTCCTGATTGTAAGGGTATTACTTGTTTCTCAGCATCATAAAATGTTTAACCTGGTCTGGCGCTTTGATGTATCCCCCGATCCCCGGGCCCCACAAGTCAATGGAGTTCGGTAAAGGTTGAGGCCATTGTCCATTTTATACTGAAGAGTGTTAATTTCACTGTTTTGGATGATCTTAACATTAAATTTGATGGGGTCGACAGTTGTTTGCCCTCGTCTATCACTGAGCATTTTCCGGTGTTAGGCTTGCAGCTTTTAACATAAGACCGCTGGTGAGGGACTTGGCCCGGATGGACTGCCAGGTGTTTAATTACACCGATGATATGCAAATTATTTTACAAATTGACAACACCCCACAGGCCCACACACGTGTGCAAGATGCACTCGGATACGTGGTCAATTGGATGACGGCCAACTCACGTAAGGTTAACCCAAATAAAAACAGAGGTACTGGCCATCACTACGGGCAGCAACCCGTGGACTGACCACCTCTGGCCACAGGAGCTCTGAGACAAACCGTCTCCAGCCCCAGTGGTAAAAAGTCTGGGTATTAAAATCGATGCCAAACTCACACTGACCATTCAAGTGTCCACCGTGATCGGGACCTGAGTGTGCTTGCTGAGGCAGTTAAGGAAACTATCATCCCTCCTTCAATGTCCACCAAGCGGACGGTGGTGACCGCATTGATCATGTCGCGACTAGATTATGGCAATGCGCTATACATTGGGCTACCGGAAAAGCTGCCAGGCAAACTACAAGTTGTGATGAATGATGCAGCCAGACTGATGTTCAAGCTCCCCAGACGCGCACAGGCCGCTCCCCTGCTGCAAAAACTTCACTGGCTCCCCGTCAAACAGCGCCTCTGTATCGCCCACAAGGCCCTGTATGGACAGGCCCCAAGATGCATCAAAGAGCGACTGGGGAAATACGTCCCCGGCCGCACCCTCCAGTCATCCGTGGGAGGCCAACTAGCCTGCCCACTGTTTAAACACACGACTAAAGAAGAGCGAGCCTTCTCTGTCCTCATCCTGCAGCTTTGGAATAAGTTACCGGGCCACCTCTTGTTAGAAAAAAGCCCTTCTCCCTTTGAGGAAAAAACCTAAGACCCTCCTCTTCACTGAGGCCTGGGCATAATGCAGACTGATCAGGGGCTTATATTCACTCTCGGGGCAGGCTGTGGCTACTCTCTCTCAGCGCTTAGAGTCCTGCCCATATTAAGCACTCTACAAATCGCAATTAACATAACATTTGGTGTAGTCCTCTAGCCACGTGGCGGTACATATTATTGATCTCATTTTTTTCTAGTTTGCCTTTTAGTAGGTGTCCCTGTACCCTTACATTGGTCTGATCATTTTGCCGTACCCATGACACTCCAGATCAAAGTTGTCGATCCACCTACTTCTGATTCTACCACGATCTGCAGGTCCTGGGCCAAATTCAATACTGAAGTCTATTGTTCCTAGTTACAGGAGGAGGCCCCTGACCACAGGATACGAAGGCAGTTGATTTGTGTATTCATCTTACTCCAGACAGAGCTCTGCCTCTTAAGTCTGGCTCCAAATAATTCAGCCGTACGCCAGCTCCTTGGTTTAATGATCCATTGCTGGTGCTTAAGAAAAAATGTAAGCAATTAGAGCAGGCTTGGCAAAAGTTCTATTGTCAGGATGCTAAAGCTAAATTTTAAAGGGGCTCTAAGAAGTAAATGTTGTGTAGCGCGGGCAGCTTATTTTGCAGAAAAAATTGCGAGCACACATTATTCATCTAAAGAGCTCTCTGTGATTAAGTCTCTTTTCCATTCGTGCAAGCGACTCTATCTCTCTCGCATCAAAACTGTAATGATTTAGCTAATACGATCGCCTATATTTACTTTAGATTCCTCTACTTTAGTGACTCTGCTTCAATCCCTCAAGTCTGGTTCTCCATGTGACACTTACAGCCAGGTATTATAAGTAAGATACAGCCTGTGCTGTTTCCATACCTGCTCTGCCTTTTAAACTCTTCTCTGACGCAAGGAGGGACTCCTGCACCTGGATGCATGTTATTGTGGTACCTTTTCTCAAGGAATCCACTATTGACACTACTGTATGGGACAACTACCATCCTATATCTCTTCTGACGATCTGTGATAAGATCTTGGAAAACATGTTAATTGTTAACTCGCATATTTAATAGACCATGACTCATGAAACATTTCTCAGTCAGGCTTCCATTCTGGTTTAAGCACAGAAACAGCTTTACTTGGGTGTGTGGAGCAACTTAGAAGGCAGCTGGATAGTGGCGGTACTGTTGCTCTTATTTTATTAGACCTTAGCGCAGTGTTTGAATACTGTGTCCCATTGAGGTTTGCGACAGAGCTGAAACTGGCATTTAGGATTTGGCTTTGTCCTGCTTTTCGAGATCATTAGTTTCAGGTGTTCGAAAAGCCCACTACGTCTTTACTATTAGATCTTCCTTGTGGAGCTCCACAGGGTTCCTCCCCCAACCCTACATTGTTCAATATCGATGTTCGACCTTTGGTCAACATAGAAGAGGCTCATGGATTGACCCTTTTTATGTATGCTGATGACACTCAAATTGTTGTGTCGCTAAGTGCGCAGGATGATACAAGGCAATCAAATTTCATCCTTTGCCTCTTTGAGGTAGCGGGGTGGAAGAGGAATAATTACCTCAAATTGAATGGTGACAAGACGAAGATGCCAGTGGTGAGCAATCAGCCGCAACTCCGGGGCCTTCAATGGTGGCCAGACGATCTTGGGCCTCTACCTCTTCCCAGTAAGTTGGTTAAAAACCTGGGCGTTTGCCTCACTTCCAGGCTCTCTATTGATTATCCAATAAATAGGATTATGGCTTGTTGTTTTGGGTTCCTTAAATGCCTTAGGAAAATTCTTCAGTTTCTGATCATCTGTAGGTTAGACTATTGAAATGTGCTATACTTCGGCACTTCTAAACATTTGATGAATAGGCTTCAGATTGTCCACAACGTTACAGCTCCTCAAATTTGTCATGTACAAGGTTTGTATAGTTTTTCTCACACTTCCGCACTCTTCGCTGGCTACCAGTTGATAAGCACATTCAATTTAAACCTTATGCTTTATGCACAAAGCCTTAAGTGGATGTGGCCTGATCTACCTTGGCACTGGTGTATTCTTGTTCTCCAAAGTCCAACCTTCATTCCAGGAGTCTGCATCTTGTTACAGTACCTCGATTCAAATTTTCTAGGCAAGGTGGCATGTCATTTGGTTTTCTTGGCTCTACTCTAAGGAATTCTCTATGAAACTACATGATTACACATCTCGTTTGGAGTTTCGTAAGATGCTAAAAACTTGACTGTTTTAAAGGAGACTGATCACCAGCTACATTACAGTAGCGCTGGAAAAACCCCATTGGGGTAGCCATGCACTCTATAAATCCTCCTATAGGTAAATAGTGAGACAGTCCCATAGGACGTGGCATGGGAAACAACCTTTACAATGTGATTGGAACCGCACATGCCTTGACCATGCAGACTTTACAATGCATTCGTCCTTATCACGCATGCTTTTACCACGCTAACCTTTCCAACTAATATGCCTTTACTACGCATGCCTTTAGAACGAAAATGTAAGTATTTCGCAGGTAGGTGTATTATAATATATGTGTGTGAGGGTATATATGTATATATATATATATATAATATGTATGTGTGTGTATATATATATATATACGTGTGGGTTTTTGGGTGGCAAGGGTATTTTTAAGGTTTAGGCTGGGGGTGGGTTTTTGGGTGGCAAGGGTCATTTTAGGGTTTAGGGTTGGTGTGGGATTTTGTGTGGCAAGGTATTTTTAGGGTGGGTATGGGTTTTTTTAGGGTTTAGGGCGAGTATGGGTTTAAGGGTTGTGGGTAAATAAGGTAATATATTTATATATAGTGTGTGTTTGTGTTCATACAAGACTGTGTTTTTATTTTGAATGGCGGTGGGGCTTGTCACCTTGATAAAGGCTCGTTGGAGCCAAAACGTGTTTGAACGCCTAATAGAAGAACTGAGATATAATGCCATTCTGGAATGCCTGTCTCCTTTGGTCCCTTGTGCAAAACTAGCTATTTTTATAGTGGGGATTCGTGCCCACAACGGGGCACACACACACACCAGGTGGATGTGACGGCGGAACATTTGAAGCAAAAAAATATACATATATAATATAATATGGTTTATACTTACCTGTAAATGTTTTACCACGCATATGCAATTCCCACACATGCCTTTACAACGAAAATGTAAGTATTTTATAGGTAAGTATAAACCCTTTACAAAGGGTTTTCTACTTACCTGTAAAATACTTACATTTTTGTTGTGAAACCATGCGTGGTAAAGGCTTATGGGTGGTAACATTTATTTTGTGGTAAAGACCCATATGTTGTAAGGACTGCATTGTAAAGGAATGTGTGGTAATGGCATGTGTGTTTCTATCATACAACCATGTGGCATAGTTCAGCATCTTCCAGGTGGCAACGAGGACAGTCAAATATATATACGATTCAAGGGAACCTTTTACCACACTGTCTGGGAGTGTCCCATCCTTCAGGTGTTCTGGAAGCGGGTGCTGCGCACAATGTCACAGGTGTGTAGGATATCGCTGGTGCCGGAGCCCCGGCGCTGTTTGCTGAATGTGTGGGAACCCAATGATCTTGATCGTCAGGTGCAGGGCTGGGTGTCGCTGGGGATCATGACGGCCAAACGGAATATAGCCCAGAGGTGGGGAGCGGTGGAGGCGCCGTTGCTGTCTGTGTGGAAGAGGGAGATGGACGCAGCCATGTTTGCTGAGCGGTCAGTGTTTGTCAGGCGGGGATGCCCTCGCAAGTGGGCCAAGGTTTGGGGGGCATGGAACAGGTTCAGGGGAGGAATATGTGATCCGCCGCCTGTGTCTGATGAAGAATTCTCTGATTCCGATGGTTGAGTTGGTCTGTGGGGTGCTGGGGAGCGGGGGAGACGTGGTCCTTATCTCTGCATTAGCGGTGGGATTGATTGTGATATTATGCAGTTGGGTGGGAATTTGTCATAAGATTTCTGAGCACGGTCTGTCTCGATGTCCTCATGTTCTAACTGTTGTGAAAACAATAAAATTTTACACAAAAAAAAATATATACGATTCAATCTAGCTGTGGTGAGATAAACCCTGTGAAGGAATAAAATGTGTATATTTTTTAATCTGGCGTTTTTAGACACTTAAAGGGGATATTCCAGAGCTAAACACCATTCTCCTCCCAGATGTCTCGCAATCATGTGAGGGATGGGAGGCATTCTCGCTCAGGGCTTTGTATAACTGTGTGATCAGGTGAGGACCCAAGCCCATCACGAGTAGTTTCTGCACACAGGTATGCATGGGAAGTTCCCCTCGGGTGATGCATACAGCTTTGCATGTCCGCTGAATCTGCGTGTATAATAAGAATTGCCTCGGCGGAACACCATGCTCTGTAAGGAGTTGATCAAAAGTGAAGAATTGTCCATCCATAAATAGATCCATGGGTGTTCAAAACTCATTGCCACAGGGTAGGCCACATAGAAATATTTCCAGAGCATAGGGGCGTATGGTATGCATGAGTTGAAACACTCGGTTTACACATCTCTTGGCTAATTTACCCACCCGCAGAGAATCATGGCTCAATCTAGTGCGGGATAGGAGGAGTTGCATGATTTCTCCGAGGTGATCCTGTGTCACTGAGGAAGCCGGCCAGCAAGCCAACGGGCAAGTCACTGGAGTCGAGCTGCCAAGTAAAAGTGATGAAAGGATGGGCCTCCAGTTTGTGGAGCGTGACTCTGCGGCAGCCTGTACTCCAAATCAGGTCGCCAAGCATGCATTCTAAATTGTGAAAAAACGTACATGGGGGGGATATTAGCAAAGTAATAGAGTAAGCCTGGAACCATTACCTGTTTGGACAGGGCTTCTTTCCAGTGGTTGTGAGCGGGAGTGTTTTCCAAAAATGAATCTGGGTGTGTAGAGCTGTTCGGGCTCACACCAGGTTTCCTTCATATAGATCAATGTTGTTAGAAAAAATCTGAAGCCTAGATATCGAAATGCATGCTCCTCCCAAGGAACTTGGCCATTCCCAAGGTACAGTGGTTGCAGGGGAATGTTGTTTACAAAAGGGATAGCCGGATGACTTTCCCCAGTTGATGTGTAGCCCTGTCCTAACCCCAAATTCTTAGAGCGCTAATCCCATAGAAAGGTGTCCAGAGTGGGTGTCCCTGAGATATAGTAGGATATAATTAAATGGATGTCATCCATATATAGGAAGGCGCATGGATAATGCCTGCCAAAGGCATACCCCTCATCTTAGCTTCTGACCATCATGATTATTGCTGATATTGTTTTTTCCTCTAAATGCTTTACTTTCCTCGTTTAAAGGTTCATCTTGTGCATTCACAGTAATTGTAAAGATGGGCAAAGATAAGCATCACCCGATTTGCGTTGTAATGGAAGCATGGTTTCTGCGTGTTGGTCTTCAACAATCTCATCTGGTTTATACTCTCTAAGTAATTTTGTCATCTCAAACGAAGGTGTTTTAAAACCACCATGTTGTTTTTTGTTTTTGCTACAGGCATTAGTGACATCTCTCCTTCGACAAGTTTACCTCCTCTAGTAGAGGGTCAATTACGCTGCTTTTTGCGGATAACAGTCAGTAAACTTCTATGGACAATCACCAAACCACCACCTTCTGTCATTATCAGACTTCGATGGTGGGGGGAGACCTCAGACGGGACCCTATTTCGACCACGTGTCACATCACAGACCGAGCAGAAAACAGTGAAAACAACAGCCCGGTTTGCGATCCGCTGTGGACCTAAGCAGTTCAGCTCATACCTCACAGGTACTTTTAGGTTTGCAATTATATTTATTCTGTTTATGATTTATTAAAATAATGTCACCATTTAGTTTCCTTGTATTTCCTACTATGTCTCATTTGAATACAGGATATGCCAGTGTCTGTCCCAAAACGTTTCTCTAAAAAATATGCCCCAATATTTTTACTACAACATCTCATAGGACCTGCCTTAGGTGAAAGGTCTTCTACATTGATATTTCTAGACCGATCTTGAAATTTAACTTATAGTGTTCCTTTATGTATTAGCTGATTAATACAGCAATATAAAAGGTGTGGACATGGAATCAATACACCTCTCCATACAATCCATACTATCACTGTCTTTAGTTATCGTAGAGAACGGACCTACAAATTGCAGGCCAATGATGTTGCCTGGGCAAGTAATTCCCAGGTAATGGGCAACTTCAGGTTTAAACACTCTAAATTGTCTTTGCGTGTGAAATGTTTGGATGACACTGAAGGTTCCTCAGTACTGTCCAAGAGACATCATACCGTAAAAGAAAATTTGGTACAATTCCAATAACAGCCTCTCACAAACGGTGATAAAATTAATAGGTCTTAAGGTGGGTACATAATTGCAGACAGCCATCAATTTATATATATATATATATATATATATCGCCACACTTTTTCAACAAAAGCAATCAATGCCGTGTCTGTGCGCAGAATTCTTTTAATGTCAGCTGAAAATGCTAATACTTCGACGCGCCCTTTGGTTTGGAGGCAGCGGGCGTTCCCAATTGCTTGTGGACTGTATAGATATATATATATATTATCTACTGGCGGTCGCCAGTAGATAGTTATAGTTAGGACCGTGTTTCCATAGGAAATCTCAAAATTCTATTTTGAATAACTTTGGCGCCGGTTGACGAATCCTCGCGAAATTTTCATAACTAATGGGGCGCTCCGCTCAGTTCCTACCCTGAAAGTCTCGGGATGATTCGTCAAGCGGGGGCCGAGAAAAAAGGGGGGTCCCAAAACGCGTTTTCCCCATGCATTTTTCCATAGCACCTTTAGTCGAACGTACAGCCCGAACGGCTGAACAGAATTACTTGAAATTTGGCAGAGAGGTAGTCCTCAGGTCAGGGAAGTGCCTTTTGCATGTGTGGAGTCAATCTGTTCAGTAGTTCCTGAGAAAATTGCAGTTAAAGCACATAAATATCTATAGCCGCGCACCATGCGCGCACGGTGCACGCACCCTAACGTGCGCGAGCGTAATTCTGATTGCTGGTTACATGTCAGTCAACGTTCGAATCGGTCGAAATCAGGAAGTGTCGGCCGCCATTTTGTTTGTTGTGGGTGCGAGAGTGAAAAAGAGAGGTGGCGAACGTGAAAAGGGGGCAGGGTAGAGAGTTCCTGCCCCCCTAGCCTTTGTCAGGGGGTCCCTAAAGGAATCGCGGGGTGCGCGCACGGTGAAAAACCTTAAAAAGAAAAAAAAAAAACATACATAGCTTAGCATTTAAAAAACCGTACAAATTCACTTAAAAAACCATAGGTTTCACACACGTTATAGTTAGGAATCAGCATTTAAAAAAGCTTGCAAATTCACTTAAAAAACCATAGGTTTCACACAGGTTATAGTTAAGTGGACATTTCGTAAAAACCCAATGAAATTCCCCCGTTATAGTTAGTTCAGATAACTATAACTCGCGCGGCCGCCACTCTATCACAAGGATGATGTCATCAGTGATGTCATGAGTGATGCCACTGACCACGTCATGAGTGATGTAATATGTGACGTCATGAGCAGTGGATTGCGGGTGCGCGAGTTATAGTTATCTGAACTAACTATAACGGGGGAATTTCATTGGTTTCTTACGAGTGAAATGTCCACCTAACTATAACCTGTGTGAAACCTATGGTTTTTTAAGTGAAAAAAAAAAAATATATATATATATATATATATATATATATATATATATACATATATATTTATATATATTTATTTATTTAAAACTTTATTTTTTCGTTTTGTCATAAAAAGTGTAACCAACATTACAGCATAAAATATTTCATAGGCGCATTGGGCTCAATTCTCCTTATGTGAAGCCTGCCTGTGATGTCTTGCAGTCTGCAAGTAGAGTAATGAAGAGTTGCACATCATACAGCACACCATTAAATCCATCAATTAATATTTAGAACAACAGCCTTTAAGGACCCATTTATAGGTTAGTCTGAACTGGACTGGATTTACCACACTGCAAATTTCCTGTTACTGTGTGGCACATTTGCCCAGTTCTGTACAATTACGAGTTAAACTCCATGGAATGGGGAATTATCACCGTGGCCGTAAAACCACGCTAAGTTTCCATTCCACTGGGGTTTTCCGCATACATTTACCACCTGCTGGAAGCTAGTGGTAAATGTATGTGTAGATCAGTGCGTGTAGTGGGAGGGTCAGTGAGCAGGGTGTGGGAAGTAAGGGAGGGAAGGAGAGTATTGTATACTTCCTCCTGTTATCAGAAAAACACGTCAGGCAGTCATAGATGTTGCTGCAGCCAAGGTCTCAGGCTTTTATTGCTTTTTGTGTTTTATTCTAATCTAGACTGTTTTACCAGATGAAAAAATCTAGTCCGGTCTTTCCACACCCTTAAAAATCTGACCTTGAATAATCAGACAAAACAAAATTATGACATTAAAGCTTGCATTAATTTCTTTACACCTGATTAGTCATGGTGCCCAAAGAGTTAGCAGGGCTACAGAAGAAATATTATAAATTTAGCAGATTTAGAAAATTATAAATTTAGCAGCCATTAGTTGAAATACTGTAAAAGAGTTTTGTGCAGTGGTGATTTCCTTTATTGCTATACATATTCTTCTTGCCAAATTTCTTAGCCATTTTTATGCACCATTGAGAATTTGATCAAAAGATTGTCTTCTGAGAGATTAGTAGATCAGTTCATATTAGTGCTTGGTAAAATCTTGTCCAATAAAATGTTTAATGTAACTTACTGTCTGCCGTAGATATGGGTGTGCTTGTGCTGGAAGTCATGACCAAAGCTGACCATCTTCCTATTGGCCGAGTTCAAATCAATGGGCTGTCCCAGCTGTCTCCAACACATCACATCAGTGGATTTTTCACAATAGTTTCCCCAACATCTGAAAAACTGGGAGAACTTCAGGTAACAGCAAAATGTTTGTTTTCACTCCTTTTTTTGTAACTTATCCTGGACCACAAGTATAGGTAATCATTTGTTTTCCTTTTTTTCATTTTTAATGTGACACCATAGGAAATTGGAGTTTGAGAGTCACCTTCTCTAATCTCTGTAATGAGAATTTGGTCTCGTCATTGTCCCTGCTCCAACTTGTGTAGAATATGTTCTGTGACGCCTAAGACCTGCCTGCCCTATACACTTTGGTTCTGGACTCCTTCATGCCTAAGGCTTTGACATTTGGAAACTCATCAATGGGGCTATTGAATTATATTGCCCATCACAGCAAAAGCACTAATTGGATCACACTGCCAGCTCTTGCACCTACTTATCATGGCCATCGTGCTCACTTGGCAATTAATAAAAAGACAAAGTAAAATTTCTAGGTCTCCATTTCTGGGCCTTGATTCATTTAGCCCTCTTTACAAATATGAGAGCACCGTTCATAGTAGCTAGACGTTACAAATACATTATAATAATTTTGTGCAAAGTCTCCTCCATGAAAACGTTTGGGAACTATACATTTTTCTATAGAGTAGAATTGGATGGAGGAATAGACCGTTCTCATTTTACTGAAGAACAAAAGTGTGGGGACCCTTAATTTAGAGATCAATTGAGGTAATTGCAATGATGGCCAGCTCAAAGTATAAATATGTGTTATGGTATTATGAGAATATAAACTAAACATACAAATATTTAAGCTACACTACAATAAAATATTCACTAACTGGATGATGTACTGCTTCTCATGGTGTTCTTGCATCACATTGCAAATGGACTAGAGAGTGACGTATGTCTGGTGGTTGGTCCGAAGAGGTCCTTTACAATTGATAGCCAAATGTAGATTGTTAATAAGGGGTTAATAAAACCCTGGAATTATCACCTGCGATTTTGACTCTCCTACGTCGCCTGTCTAAGGTACAGGCCTTTGAACCCTGTGTTACTCCATCCATTCAGGTCTGAGGCCATTCAGTTTATATGTTTCCAAGGTCAATAATTGAGCACCATTTCCATTCGGTTGTTGTAAAGCTATAAAATGTGAATAATCTAAAAAAAAAATTGTTTTTATACTCAATTTTATTAGATTTTGAAGAGAACAAGGAATTCATTGACATTGAATCAGACACATTATACACGCACAATGCAAGCAACAGAAGGGACAAGAATTCATAAAAGCCTTCCGGGAGAGGGCATACCCTCCACTGAGAAAAGGACCGTGTACAAAAACACTGGAAAACCTCAGATCCCCAATAAGTTGAACCATTTGCCCCAGATTTTACCAAACAGTTCAGGACATCCCGGGCTGCAAAAAGAGGCTCCTCCTGAGTGTCACACCAGTCCACTCCCTTCCTCCATCTCCGAACTGAGGGGGGTTTGGCCTGAGACCAGAATGCCGCAATGTCTCGCTTTGCCACCGCCAACGGCGTGCCCAACAAGTGCTTATCAGCCCGGAATCCATCAAGGCCGTCAAACACCCCCAGGAGCAGACGCCGCGGTTCATGGGGCACCTCCCACCCAAGGGCCTGCGTGAGCTCCCGCTCCACCCCGGTCCAGAATGTCGCTAGGGCGGTACATTGCCACACCATGTGGTAGAAGTCAGCTGGAGCCCGTTGGCAGCGCGTGCAGGACGGAGAGGGACGTAAGTGGGCGGTGTATAGGCGCGCAATAATCTAAAATATTAATTAATATGCAGATATACTAGGTAGGACCTTACTGCAGGAAGTAAGGCTTTAAAAACTACCAAATAATATTGTGATTTTGGGGTTAAGATATCTAATGACGACTGTCCCCATAGAATCTCCTTGAATCCAGACGCCACGGTTTGGATCGGACTGCAGCATCCGCAGAGCAGAGTAGGAGGACGTGAGCGGGAGGACACCGAAACTGTCTAAGGCTCCGGTCCCGGCTCCCCCGCTGATTTCCCCGTCGGCGTTTTCAGCGTTGTCCTGCGGATGGACCAGGAACCTAACAGCTGCCCCAACCGAGGGCCGCGGACCGCCACCGTCACCAAGTGCAGCTGCGACCGAGCGCTGTTGTTTGCCACCTCTGCCTGATTACCCTAATCACTCAGATTAGCCGCTTCATCACACCTCATTCTGCCTCTCCACACAGGAGCTGCTGCAACGGGCCCCGAAGCTCCAACTCTGTCTGACTCTGTGATTCAGACTGCACCCGCCCCCACACAGGGGCTGCAGTTTACAGCAGGTGGCGCACAGAGGTGTACAGAGGACGGCACACGGAGGAAGACGCCGCAGGAAGCCACAACCCAAGAGCTCAGCACCACTCTTGCCCTGCAGGGAACTTTTGGGAGCACCGCAGAGAATCGCGGAGCACAGTCACTGAGGAGAGCGCGGGAGAAGACGCTGACCGCAGCTGCACTGCTGAAGCACCCGGTTGTCCCCCGGCTGATGCTCACACCGCGGGGGGCGTGGTTCCTGGCTCCCGACGTCATCTCGATCCTGCTCAACATGTCGGGAGCGGAGTAGGAGTGACGTGAAGTGTGGTGTGCGGTGAGCAGACAGCAGGGAGCCAAGTGCCGTCCCGCCGAGCCCCAACGAATTCCATCGAGCCGTCTCGTAGAGCCACCTTGAGCCGCTTGACAACGTGTGGCGGTGAGTCCTACGGGAGTGCTGTGAGAGCAGTGGTAGCGGGAGCGGGAGTGAGGCCTGTACCAGGACCACGACCAAAACCAAGTTCAAAGGAGTGTTACAGCAGGGGGGGGGGGGGGGGGTGTAGTGGCACAGTGACACCGGGAAACTGGGAGCCGAACAGCGGCAGCATTAAGGCGTGTTAAGGTGCAGTTAGACGCGGTCAGAAGCGACAGGAGCCAAGGAGCCTTAAGAGCCACAGAAAGCAGGACCAACCAAGCGCAAGCATAAGCCACACATCATATTGTACATCGCGACCCGTCTTGCCTCATGTACCCAAACTGTTGGCCCGCTTCTAGCTTCTGGCACGGGCGTTAACAAAGCTGGGACAAAGCCAAGACTAAGACAGGGCCAGCTGGGACTAACTTGCACCACAACAGGCAGTTGCTGACCGATCGGCGACAGTTAAAAAAAAAAAAAAAAAAAAGAGTTAAATTAACTTGAAAAACCAAAAGTCAAAAAGCTAAACCCAGTCACTCATCCACGGAGGATGGGATTGAGTCAGGCGGACACCGAATCAGCCTAAAAAGAAAACAAAAGACGAAGAAAATCCCTAGCGCCGTTCAAGGTAACGCAGAACAAAACTACAAATCACAACTCGATGCAGACAAATAAAGGAACACCAACAACCGCACAGAGCCCACTAATCTCTACAATTGCAACCATGTACAAGATCTAGGAAGGGAGAGGGACAACAGGAATAAACAAGGCCTTCTTCTTCCTGAAAAACCCAGGGGCCACACTCTTCTCGCCTCCACGAGCCCTGCCAGGTCTGCCTGCTCCTCTAACCCCTCAGAAGGCAGACCACAACAAAGGAACAGATATTGCTCCAACTGCTTTAACTGCTCAGTCATCCTTGGGTCTAACAGCCCCTTCTGTGGACCAAACGACCCCAAGTGGTCAAAAACAATATCAGGACGACAGAAAAGTAAAAAACTGCCATACAAGGAAACTGAAGAGAACAACCAGTTGAGAGAAACTACCCCGGCACGGGCTGGCACAGGGGAAACACTTGCATCAGCAATGGAGCTGGAGACATTAGCAGAGGGCCGAGGCAAACTGAAGGCAACAGCCACGACTCTTCTCGTCACAGACAGCAATTGGAGGAAGGAAGTAGAGAAGCAAGGAGAAAGGTCAACAACATCAGAACCACACGCAACCCCTAAATCTGCACTAACTACCACCACAAAATTCACATTCCCCCCACACCCTAATAAAGTCACCAGCAACAAAACCGGCCTCCAAACAGGCATGGAGAACCAAAGCCCAGATACACAAGGCATACAGGACAAGTATAGCTGAATTGAACGACTCCGAAAACTCATGGTTGAAATTCCTAAGCTCTACATCAAGCCCAACAGTTAATAAGGAGACTTCACAAGATTCAAGCAAAGCCAAATCCAAAACAGTAGCGGCCAACAAACCCCCCAAGCTTAACGAAGGTGAAAATACTGGATAAAATTGGAACAGTAACGACATCAACCCTAAACTCCAGCAATAGCCTACTATACCAAGAGCAGAATCAGAGCGCTGGTCATTCACCATACCAAGAGATTTCACACAGTGCCGCCATAACCCACCCGAAGCGTCTCACGTCTGTAATAGAAACACTCCAGTCATCCGCAAATGCACTTAACTGGCAATCGGACAAACTGGATGTTCAAGTAGACCTAATGAACACCATAGCCCTCTATATAGCAGGGATAGACACTAAACTGGAAAAACTGAACAAACTGATAACAACAGCACAATCAAAATACACACTAGAACAAAGTCCCTGTACCTGCCGCCCAATTATAGACAAACCGCGCCTCCTTCCTAACCTCTTAGAACAAATTCTAGCCCTCAGTCAATCAAGCCTGCCATGTTCCAAGCACAAAGAAGCTGACAACAACAAACAACCAACCTTCCTCAAACAGACGGACAAAGAAAAACAAAAAGCGACAAACATGGAAAAGGCAAGCCCCATGTCAAACTTGCCTGTATCACCTAAACCAATTAAACTAGCAAGACGACAAAAATGTGAAAGGAAAGCAAGGAACAAACTACCGGCAGGGAACTCGGAGCATGGGCCGAAAATGTTCCCTATATTCACCACATCCAGAAAAAAAGATTACACATTAAACACTACAAGGTCGTCTGAGGACCTAATGGACTCATCAACAGAGGCACCAAAAAAGCAGTCCCTACCTACATCGGGAAGGGACAAACAAATCTCCAAGGAAAAACGAGACCACATTGTGAACAGTACAGTAGAGTCCATAAAAGACAGAAAGGAAAAAGCAGCAAAGTCCAAGAAGAGCACAGGCCCTGCCACACAGAAAAAACTAACACCAAGCCCACAGAGCAGTGCTCGCACAGAGGGTGATGTGAAATTAAGTGCATGCAAAGGCAATACAGGTAACCATAAAAAAAAGTGAATACACGGACTGCCTACACACTACTGAGAAAAGGCAAAAAAAAAAAAGAAGGGCAAAATAAAAAACTCCCGCTGCATGGGCGTAAACCCTGTGCCAAACAGGAGAAGCAGATGGAAGGGACAATAAGTACTTCACCCAAAAAAGAGATATTAAACTTTCAACAGAGCAAGACACAAAGTAAGGCAATAGGGAACAAGGACCGGTGCCAGTCCGAACGCACAGATAACAACCTAGAGGAAATTTCTAATACTACAAAAGCCCCGCAAGGCAATGACATAAAGAAATCCCCAGGCAGGACTATTAAGACCTCCATTTCAGCTATAAAGACTGTCCTACATCACGGAGGCCGAAGTGTGAATACAAACAACAAGGGAGAAGTTGCCCACGGGGAAGGTGCACAGGCGAGACACATGAGGGAATCCACACCGTAAAGTAACATCAACGGTGCAATTGGGAAAGAGAACAACCAGGCCAGTAGACCACCGCTAATAATTACACTACCAAATGCCGAAGCAAGCACCAAACCTAATAGCGGAAAGTGTACAATACAAACACCCATCGTGACGGGACCAGGCCATGAAGCCAGCTCCTGCTGCAGGACAGACCATGAAGCCAGCGCCTGCAGCAGGACAAGGAAGGAAGGTCAACACCTCCAACAACTGCTACTGACACCAGAATATGAAACCCAGGGGTTGCACGACACACTAAATAGGGGCAACATACTCAAACTGTTTGGAAACTTCCAAGGGCTACAACACCTAAATTCAGCCCACCTACTCTCAGTGGAATTTTGTAAGCTAGAACACAACAAGACCTTGGAACAAACTCTCATGCAAGCGGAAGAGAGATGACCTTACTCAGAATGTGAGGGAACTAGAACAAATGCACCAATGCACAGGGGCTCCTCAAACCTGGTGCCAACTGACGGTAATCCGGGCTCAGCTGGCAGCCATTGACCGTGACAGGGCAGAATATGTCGCACTGCGCTTGCGTCCCTCATTTTACGTTGGAGGGGACAAATGCGGGCGCCTGCTTGCACACAAATTATGTGAGGTACAGCTCCAGGGGGTCCAAGAGATCCGGGATCAAAAAGGGAGATTGGATTAAAGACGACGCAGCCTTTGCTGAGACGTTCCGCAATTTCTACGCCCACCTTTATGATGAGCAGCAGTTGGCAGAGGAGGACATTAATGCTTACCTGACGCAGGCGCGTCTTCCCACACTGACCCCAGACCAGGCGGAGCACCTAGAAAGGAACATACGAATTGAAGAAGTAATAGCGGCCATTTCAAGACTTAAGACCGCTAAATCCCCTGGCCCAGACGGCTACACAGCGGCCTTTTACAAATAATTCTGTCCCACCCTAGCACCCCTACTGACTAGACTTTATAACTCCTTTGCGGCCCCAGGAGCGTTCCCCAAATCCATGCTTGCGGCCGCAATTGTGGTCATTCCTAAGCTAGGGAAAGATAAGACTTGCTGCGGGGCCTGCAGGCCTATCTCCCTCTTGAACATTGATTTGAAACTCTACACTGGGATCCTAGCGGCTCAACTGACTCCCTATATGCCCGGTTTGATAGACCTCGACCAGGCGGGTTTTATCCCTCAAAGACAGACCAGTGACAACACAAAGAGAGTCCTACATCTCATAGAGAAGGCGTCGCGAATCCCCGGGGACTATATGCTCCTCACCATCGACGCGGAAAAGGCCTTCGATCAGGTCCACTGGCCCTATTTAGAACAGGCCCTGACCCGCATTGGCCCAGGGAAGAGAATGAAGACGCAAATCTTCAACTGCTATTACTCCCCTACGGCCTCAGTGGGAGTTAACGGACACACCTCAGCTCCGTTCCCTATGATTAGAGGCACACGACAGGGATGTCCTCTGTCACCCCTGCTCTTTGCATTATACATTATACATACAAGCACAGAGAGTCAGGGAGCACCCACAAATCACGGGCATTCAGTTTGAGGGCGACGTGCACACCATAAGCCTATATGCGGATGACGTCCTTGTCACCCTAGCGGTCCCAGAGGTAGCTCTAGGAACCTTTCTGACGGAGCTGGACTCCTTCGCGAAGGCTTCCGGGTTCAAGGTAAACATTGCAAAATCCACCGCCCTCGATCTCTCGTTGTCACCACCTACGCAAGTACTCCTCGAAAGTCAGCATCCCATACAGTGGTCCGATGAGACGGTCCCATACTTGGGAATTCATCTAGCTCCCACTCTACAGGCCACTGCGTCTGCTAACTATACTAAACTACACACTCCAATCCGCTCTGATCTGCAGCGATGGAAACATTACCCCATTTCCTGGCTAGGGAGGATAGCGGCTGTTAAAATCCTATACCTCTTCCAGACACTCCCCTTACGGCCCCCCACTGGTTGGCTGAGTCGAGTGCAGTCGGAGCTCTCCCTCTTCATTTGGCAGGGTCACAAGCCAAGAATGAAGAGGATTGTCAGCACCCTCCCGCCTAGCGAAGGCGGCCTTGGGATCCCCGATATCACGCTCTATTACAAAGCTGCGCAGTTACGGCATTTGGTTGAATGGAGCTGCTCTGAATTAGAGAAGCACTGGCTATTCCAGGACCGAGCGGTGGCGGGCACTTTCCTTAGGAAGATCCCCTTCCTTAAGAAGTCGCATAGACCCCCCCCCAATCTCCATGCTTCACACATTACACGCACCATAATAACAACATGGGACCAGACCATTAGGAGACACTGGCTGACGACTTAGCCCTCCCCCTCACACCACTCTTAGATAACCCTGACTTTAGCCCAGGGATAGGCGAGATTTCCTTCATACATTGGAAAACCACGGAATGTCGAGTTTTGGGTCACTTATTTGATGTAGAGGGCGTTATCCACTTCCCTCAGCTTAGATCCGACTACAGCCTTCCGGAATCCGAAAGGATGCACTACCTGCAACTACGACACTGGGCACTACACCCTGACGACAACAGGCCACAGGCGCAAAGGCATCTTACCCCTTACGAACAATGGCTCATCACTCGGTCATCAGATAAGAAATTGATTTCAGATGTCATTAAAATGCTACTCACTCGATACAAGCACGTATACAACGCAGGCCGCAAGCGCTGGGAGAGGGACCTTGGTCGCAAACTCAGCAGTAAAGAGTGGGAAGGGGTATACCACCAGGCATGACACACAGCCACACAGCAAGTAACATGGGCCTCACAGAAACCCTAACCAAATTAGCTACCTACTGGTACTATACTCCGGAGCGTATGCACAGTGCGGCCTGTTGGAGAGGGTGTGGGAAAACGGGAACGCTAGTTCATCTCCTGTGGGAATGTGAGCATCTACAACAGTACTGCTCTCAAATTTTGGATGAAATTGACAAACATCTAGACACGGAACTCCCCGGATTTCCGGCCTACGTCTTCTTGGGAGTCCTGAACCCCCTTACATATCCCCTCAAGTCTAGAAGAGGGCGACAGATAGCGATAGCACTAGGTACTGCCACTCAAAATATATTACTCCACTGGAAGACTCCTCGGATTCCATCCCACGTGGGTTGGCTTCAGCGATTGTGGCACGTACTAGGGATGGAGAAGATCACACTCACGCTGGCAGGGAAAGGCTCAACTTTTGGTGAGCTCTGGTAGCCATTCTTAGCTCTCCTGGTCCAAGAATTCCGGGAACTAACGTGCCCCAGATAGCTCCGCCTCCTACGACTTACCTCACCAGACGCTATTACTCAGCAGGATCCGCTGCAGCAGTGACCCTTTACACTTAGACACGATTCCAAACACGCAGTGGACGGGGGGAGGGAGGGGGTGACATTGGGAGGGGGAGCAGGATTGTCATTGTTAATTTTTCTGTTTGAATCTTTTCCGTTAATGACTGTGCTAAATGTTCACTTCTGGGTTCTGCGTAACCCATTTATTGAAATCTTTCGCATATTATATAGCTGCACTGGCTGCTGATTCCATAAAAAGATTTAAACCATAAAAGGATAAATAACACCTCAAGACAGAAAGACCATTATGTCTCCCAGGGACTTACCACCGATGCTGTGGCACAGCACATCCCCCCTGCAGGAAAAATGCTACAGCTTCACACCAGTTGCAACACCACAGGCATTTAGACCCCGGTCAGGTGCTTTATGAAGTGCCAATTACCCAGAATGTGACACGGCTACAGCAAGGTCTGATGTAAATTCCCTAAAGCACCATGCTATTTGGAGGCGGGTTATAATGAAAATGACCTAAAATTGACATGATTAAACACCTGCTAGGGTAGAAGATATCCGTGCAGTGTATAACCATAAAGAGCTCAATCAAAAAGAAGAAGGGGGGGACCAGAGAGCCATTAATGGTGCAGTGTCCGTGCTCCCTAAAATCATATCAAAACAAATAGAGGACACTGTTCCAAAGGTCGGATGTAAGTGTTCATCCATATACCTTCAAGAATAGAGGAAGACACTGAAGTTCTAGGTGGGGTGGTCCCATCAACCAAGGGAAAGAACATATCTTGCCTCTTGTTGCCCTCACACACCCCTAGGGGTGTCATGCTTCATCATCGGGCGATTGCTCCTCGTTGGGACCGGCGCTGCAATACCCAACGGGTCCCCGAAGGGTCGCTTTATCGGAGATCTTTTGAGGCATGCCGGATGGTGCATGAGGGTGTGTGGGGTGTGTGGGTCCTATATAGGGGTAATATGAATTGTGCGTGCATAGTGATCTAAAACTGGCAAGGGGTGACCTAAAAAAGGTCAGAACAGGTAATTTCCCCCTTTGACAGAGTAAAAGACTCTGAAGTAGAGTATAATCCCAAAAGGGCATAATTATGCCTTGTTGTCACAAAACGGTCAACATGTTTCGCGCCTCTGTTGCCGCAAAAGGTCAATGACGCTTCTTCAGGACCAGGATTATGGAATAGTTGTGAAGTGCACGGGACAGTGATTAAAAAGTAATAAATACCCAAATTGCATGTCAGGGCGGGCCAATGTGCTGCTCCTGATCATAACCTCCCGACTAACCGAGAGTTGTTCCAATTGCTGAGAGCGTGAGACGCCCGCACCTTGCTGGGCTACCAAATTGCATGTCTGGGCGGGCCAATGTGCTGCTCCTGATCATAACCTCCCGACTAACCGAGAGTTGTTCCAATTGCTGAGAGCGTGAGACGCCCGCACCTTGCTGGGCTCCCGACTAACCGAGAGTTGTTCCAATTGCTGAGAGCGTGAGACGCCCGCACCTTGCTGGGCTACCAAATTGCATGTCAGGGCGGGCCAATGTGCTGCTCCTGATCATAACCTCCCGACTAACCGAGAGTTGTTCCAATTGCTGAGAGCGTGAGACGCCCACACCTTGCTGGGCCAAATTGCATGTTGGGGCGGGCCAATGTGCTGCTCCTGATCATACCCAGCAGCTCTTTTCTCTTTCACCACATTGTAACTCTTTCTTTGGAAGTAGAAGTAGATGTCACTTAATGCTGATAACACTCAGCCAGCTGAAAAAAGTGAGCCGTGCTGTTACTTTGCATATACAGCGCCTCGTCTCTTATTGCTTCATTATTTCGGCATTAGTCACCAGCGCCGCTACCCTTCGTCATTTGCAGTTTCGCTTCTAATGAAATGGCCGTGGCGTGAAAACGTCGTCGCTTCGAAGGCTTTGCCTAGCGCTCCCTTTTTTTCATCAACCCTTCGGCAGCCATATGGCAAGCTACCATAAAGAGCACCTTTGGATAGACAAATTGAACTCAGTCTAAAGTGACCTAAATAGGGTAGATAAATGGAACAGTGTCATTATAATTTGAGCTGACTAAGAAGCTCCTCTGTTCAACTTCCCTTTATATGTTACACCTGTGAATTCAGGCTACCTTTAATAACCCACGTGATGTATGCTATTTTTGAATCATGATGCTACACCCATATAAATGCTCTCCATTCATGTAGCTTGTTTATTATACTTGAGAATATATGAACCACATTTTTGCCTGGATGTTGTATTCAATGCATGAATCGTAGGACTGACTTACCACATACATTTAATGACCCCCAACGTAGACACCCAAATTCAGGCAGAATATTTATGAATTATTTAGCATTCTATCCCCTTTTTGGTGTGCTACCCAAATTGCACCTCGACTACCAAAATGACATAGCGGTACCACCATAATACTTGTCTAGCTTGATTTTTAGGTCTCACCTGATCCAGCGCATGCGCTGGTCTGGCCGAGACATTTTGTATGCGGGTTTTCTAAGTGCTGCCTGTGGCCTAAAGCTTGCGTGCATGTGAGCGTGCACGCACGCAGCCGCCATGTGTCTTACTCCGCCGTGCTTGATCGCATCCGCGATCACTTTCACTTTCGCGGGCAGCGCGGTCGTGTCATTTTCGCGGCCAATGCTTGTTTTCTTTTTTTGTTAAGCAAATTATACGTGCCTCTTTTATTTAATACTCACTTTCGTGTGCCTCTTACCCGCCTTGGAATATCTGCCCACCTTTATTGCTTTCCTTTCACCCGGCCCTCAGTTTCTTCCGTACCCCTCGTGGCCCTTCTACTACATTAATGTAACTTTTTTTTCTGTCTTGGCAGCTTCCATTTGCTGCTGGGCTCTAACAAGTGTTTTTGTGTGACTCAAATGCTCCCTTGTCCCTGCCCACACTAATTTGCTTTACCCACCGCCCGTACCTCTGCTCCATCAGTCCCACAAACGCATTTCTTTTTTCCCCATCTTTCAGGAGATTCAGGCAACTGCCATTTACTGACGGGCCCTCTGCTAAACGAAAAGCTCTACCACATACATTTTTTGAAAATTAATATTATTTGCCTTAATAAGTTGTGTAAGTCATCTTATTTATGTTGGTAAATTAAAAAATGGCCCTATCCTGAGTTCCATGTATGGCGATGCTTGCTCCCGCCTACAAAATGATGCACAGGCAACAGCAGCTGTGTCCTCTTGCCTTTTTTTCTTTTTTTGCCGATGCTCACTAGCATCAGAAACAAGCATTGGCATAGCCAATAGGTCTCGCCTTTGGGACCTTATAAGTGTTTAGCCATGCAACAGTTGCATAACTAAATACTTATAAGGTCCCAAAAGCGAGACCTATTGGCTATGCCAAGCGGCCGCAAAAGTGAAAGTGTTCGCGATCACGATCAAACATCAAAGCGGCCGTGCGGCCGCGAAAGTGAAAGTAATCGCGGTAAAGCGCGTGCGCCCGCGCACATGCCCTGTAGCTCTAGGCTGGCCTGGTAGCACTTTTTGGAGCCCTCTCAATAAGTCTCGCCAGACCAGCACATGCGCTGGGTCAGGCGAGACTTTTTGAGAGGGCTCCAAAAAGTGCTGCCAGCCTAGACCTACAGTGCATGTGTGCGGCCGCGCCCGCCGCACTTGACGCAAGTACTTTCACTTTCGCAGCCGCTTTAATGTTTGATCGCGATCACTTTCGTGGCCGCACGGCCTCTTGGCATAGCCAATAGGTCTCGCTTTTGGGACCTTATAAGTATTTAGTTCTGCAACTGTTGCATGGCTAAACACTTATAAGGTCCCAAAGGCGAGACCTATTGGCTATGCCAATGCTTGTTTTGTTTCTCGTGCTACATGTTTAAAATAGAAGCACATCCATACATGCCAGCATTTTGAAGAGAGACTCTGGGGGGGGGGGGGGAACGGACAGATAAATTAATTACACCCATTGCCTTCCATTGAAGCAGAGGCAAGTTTAGGCAGGAGACAGCTGAAACAAAGAATTGTTGCTTCAAAAGTCTGGAGTATCCCGCCTAAATCCGGGAAGTTAGCATGCATGTACACCCTCCACAGAAATCGTTTACATTTTTGGATACAAGGTGGGAAGTTTGATTACGTTTTTATTTTGCTATAGTACTACTATGCTAAAAGAGCATCCACGCGTACTTTTTTTTAGCCTATTTATATAGCCTGAACTCGACCCGAAGGTATTCGAGCGCCTTACATGACCACCGGTTACATTACACAAGGACACATTTATTTTTGTGCGAACAGGAGATTAAGTGATTTGCCCAGAATCACAGGATGTTGAGCCGACGCCGAGACTTGAAGAAGGTTACTTGTCGGTAGATTTGGTTGATAGGCCACATACTCCACCCTTATTGGCCCCTTGTGGCTTCCAACAGTAGTTAATGTAAATCGATCCGTGGTCAAACATAGGGCCTCACAGACTACAAGGCAGATGAGAGTTTTTCCAGACAAATGTCTCGCCTCAGTGTACCCATGTGTGATATCCTGTCTGTCTCAGCAAATCCAAAAGTGACTGATCCCTCCTCTTTTGCATTCAAAGAGCCCAGGCTTGTGCTTTATTAAGAAAGGGGTCGATTCCACATTGTTGCAAAGTACCCGCTCTTTCCACTTAGTTAATATGCACGGCGTCCCTTTGTAGTGCAAATCTTTGAGTGTCTGCGTGTACATATCTGACTGCATCATGGCGGTTGCATCTGTGAAAGGAATTTGCCAGGATGTTCTTCAATCTCTTCCACCTTATGCGCTATGAACTGTCTCTGAAGTGCTTCTGCGTTACGCACTGTTTTATGGGTGCCTGGAAAATATGACTCCTCCTTCGAATGTGTGTTACAGATGCTTGTCTGTCTTGTCCTGTTTCAAGAGACAAAGCAGGGCCTCGCGTGATTGATGGCGACGAGCTGCAGAAGGAAATGATTCACCACAAACCTGTAACTGAAGAATTTTCAACAGCTGATTAGAAGCCACTTGCAAAGGAGATTCCGTTTCACCTGCTTATATTTCGAATAACACTCTATGCGGGGTGGGAATGTGTATATAGAGCACGGAAAAAGTACACTTGTGTAGAGCTTTAAAAGTTTTAATTTAAGACCGCGCGTTTATGGTACGCCCCAGGTCTGATAATGCACGCGCATCTCACTGTAAAACAAAGCATCGACAAAAGACAAGCGAAAACCGCAAGAAGCAAGTTACAAGTTAACTGGAAGGTAAGGGAAAACAGACTTCGGTCTCGGGGGTGACCTGAGGTTAGTGAATCTCCCGACAGCGCCTGCAAGAGCTTATATGTTACATGCATGAAAATAAAAGACTGGGGGGCTTATTTATGACAGCCCTGTGTCACTTTTGCACCACCTAAAGTGCTCTCAATTTGATTTATGAGGCCATGTAAAGCCACCCTGTGTGGCTTTGAGTGGCAACATAATCATTAGCTGGCTACCTAAAACTACTTTGGCTCTGCTCAGAGCCACTCTAAACTCCTCGGCCAGGCTCATCACAGGCTCCAGAAAGCATGACCACATCACACCAGACCTAATTCATCTAAACTGACTGTCTATCAAAGCCCCACTTCCTGCCTTTGAAGTGTCGAATAACAGTAATCCATGCACTAATTACATCACACTTGGACTACGTTAACAGTCTATATCTGGGTCTCCCCGCTTATCTAACTCATAGACAGCAAATAATCCAGAACGCCGCTGCCAGATTGATTTGCAAGATACCCTTCCGCCACTCTATCACTCCCCGCCTGAGAAACCTTCATTGGCTACCTGGGATCCTGCGCATAGAATTCAAGGTACTTACCTGGTCGTTCAGAGCCACCAGGGGACTGGGTCCGGCGTATCTGAGAGACAGACTCCAGCATTTCCATCACGACCGGGCCCTGAGATCCAACCAACTGCGTCTCCTCATCATTCCACGCTTTCGTAAGGCGAGGACAGGCGGCAGAGCCTTTACGGTTAGGAACGCCAAGCTCTGGAATGCCCTTCCACTATCCATCCGCATATCGAAGACTGAATTAACTTTCCGTCATGCCCTTAAAACCTGGTTTTTCACCAACACCTAGTCCCCCCCGCACCTGTTAGTCGACTGCTTCAGCGCCGGGACACCCTGGTTGGGGGTAGCTGTGACCTCTACAAACTCATAAATAAATACAACACCCCAGTTTACCTGGCAAAAAAACTTGAACTATCTGACTCAAGTCGGAACTTAAGAAGCTCTACCACCCTACTTTTGAAACCTCCCAAAATTCAAAAAGAAAATAACTTACAATCATGCTTTCTCTGGCCTTGCTCCAAGAATATAGAACGCTCTTCCTCCCGAGATCCGATCCAATCCATCTACTGCATCTTTCAAAAAACATGTCAAAGAGCTAGTTTTGAATGACCATCAACAGCATTAACCTTGTTACCTTCACAAACCTCCTCTTTCTCTAGTTTTGACACTCTTTTGTAACGTTTGTTCAAATTGTAATATGCTGTTCACTTGTTATCTTGTTCTATTGACCTGCTGAAACTGTACTGGTCCCTCCAGACTGACTGACTCCACGTGCCCCTTTGACCCTTAGTGTTCCCCCCTTTTTAGGTCTCGCTGAGTCAGCGCTCATGCGCTGCTTGAAGAGACATTAGTAAGGGCTTTAAAAAATGCTACCGCCGGCTACTGCTTGCAGTGCATGTGCGCGGGCACACGCTTCAGCAGAGGCGCCATATGGCGTGATTACTGCTGCACGCGCACCACTCGCACACATGCACTGCAAGCTGTGGGCGGCGGTAGCATTTTTAGCTTGCTAATCGCGGCACCGGTGCTTTACTTTTAACATTAAAAGTAAAGCGCCGGTGCCGCGATTATAGCAAAAGTAAAGAAATAGAAACAAACATCTATTTCTTTACTTTTGCTATAATCGCGACACCCGCGCTTTACTTATAATATTAAAAGTAAAGCACCGGTGCAAGTGTTTAGCCATACAACAGTTGCATAACTAAATACTTATAAGGTCCCAAAAGCGAGACCTATTGGCTATGCCAATGCTTTTTTTTTTTTTTTTTTGGAAGGTATCATTCTTGTACATAAGTTGAGTCGTTTTTGTAGAGTTTTCCATTATTGTAGTTTTAAGCGCTTACATTGTAGAGCATGTTTTTGATTATTGAATAATTCCTTGCTGCTCTTTCCGTTAAATGCAAAAACACTTTTCGCCCTAAGTGGGATGGGTATTCCCAGATGTGGGACCCGTGCTCACTACGCTACTGGAGTCAAGCTATCCTGGCTGATGACGGCTGATAGCCAGAAACCGGTCCTAGGATGCTTGATTCCGGTCCAGGGAAGACATGGCTTGGCAGTTCGGGCTTGACTGTTCCCATGAGGCACAGGGTCAAGACTGATTTGCATATGGCCATGTCTGAACTGGGGTGGCGTAGTGGGCAAAAGAACGATGGATTTAACCCAGATCTCTTGACTGGGGGAGAATGTCTGCATTGTCAGCATTCCGTCCATCATTTGGTTGTTGTAACGCTTTTCGCCCTAAGTGGGATGGGTATTCCCAGACGTGGGACCCGTGCTCACTACGCTACTGGAGTCAAGCTATCCTGGCTGATGACGGCTGATAGCCAGAAACCGGTCCTAGGATGCTTGATTCCGGTCCAGGGAAGACATGGCTTGGCAGTTCAGGCTGGACTGTTCCCATGAGGCACAGGGTCAAGACTGATTTGCATATGGCCATGTCTGAACTGGGGTGGCGTAGTGGGCAAAAGAACGATGGATTTAACCCAGATCTCTTGACTGGGGGAGAATGTCTGCATTGTCAGCATTCCGTCCATCATTTGTTTGTTGTAACGCTTTTCGCCCTAAGTGGGATGGGTATTCCCAGACGTGGGACCCGTGCTCACTACGCTACTGGAGTCAAGCTATCCTGGCTGATGACGGCTGATAGCCAGAAACCGGTCCTAGGATGCTTGATTCCGGTCCAGGGAAGACATGGCTTGGCAGTTCGGGCTGGACTGTTCCCATGAGGCACAGGGTCAAGACTGATTTGCATATGGCCATGTCTGAACTGGGGTGGCGTAGTGGGCAAAAGAACGATGGATTTAACCCAGATCTCTTGACTGGGGGAGAATGTCTGCATTGTCAGCATTCCGTCCATCATTTGTTTGTTGTAACGCTCTTTCCGTTAAAGTCCTGCCAAACCTGTTATTCTTGCATATCGAACCAGGGCTACCTTTCTTCATCATGCTGCTGCATACCATGTACTGCCAGCTCATGAAGTTCAAATGTTGAATCATCCCTGATTCTGAGATTTCTGAATCAAGATTTTCGGCCTGCACCTCGCTGACATGCAGGTCACACATAGTGGCCATATTACACTATCCATACAACTGGATTCCGCTCCAGACGGGGACTTCTGCTGCCAGACTGCATATCCTTTTACTCATGGTCTTAAGCATCTCCACAATGGGCTTCCTGACCTACAATTCCATAGATAGATTTCTTCTTCATTACAGATTATCCAATTGTGGGATCACTCTACTAGGAATTAAGATGGACGATTTTTTTTTTTTATCAGAAGCTTTGCACACTACCACCAGTAGTAAATAAACTGACCTTTCCCAAGGGTCCTATAAAAGTAGTTTGTGGCCTCTCCTGTCTTTAATATGATATTTATTAGATACTTGAAACTACTATCACCTGTGGAGGCCTTGGTTGGGCCCGCAACTAATGGAGTACTTTTTTTCTTATTTCTCTCGATACAGCATATCCCTATCTGCCTTTATTACGAATGATTTCATAGTCCAAGTGATTACCCCTGGAGTTATGTCTGTGGCAGAAGGTCAACTTTTCTCATGTTACTCAACAAGTTATTTAGGATTAATATACAGATCCCCTAAATGCAGCATAAGGACTTCTGGACTCCGCCATTAACAATATTTTTTTGCCACTTGTTCTAATTGGGACTGACTGCCTTCTAATCTCTCCCTGCACATTTCATGGGCGTGTTCTTCACCACTTCACCAGCATCACCCACATCGTTGGTCACTTTATGCCGCGACATGCAAAGTTGGTTTGAATACATTGACATATTAGAATATTGTCTTGAATTTAGCTACTTTAATTGCGCATCCTTAAGAAATGACTGTCAAATCTTTTAAGTTTGTCAAATGGAATGACTAATCCAGTCTTGTACAACTTAGTCCTACAGTTGTTCTTCGCTGCATCATTTAAACGCTGCAATCAACAGGTATTGTGCTTCACTTTGTTTTGTTTTTCAGGTGTCATTAGCCTTAGAACCTTTATCAGAAACATATGACAGCTGCACTTCCATCCCTACTACAGATTTAAGTTCAGAGACAGCTCTCACTACTCAAGGAC
Source organism: Triturus cristatus (assembly GCF_964204655.1). Taxonomy (NCBI): domain Eukaryota; kingdom Metazoa; phylum Chordata; class Amphibia; order Caudata; family Salamandridae; genus Triturus; species Triturus cristatus. The sequence continues at coordinate 1,481,536,796 of NC_140591.1, read as the reverse complement.
CCCATCTTATCATTGTTCCCTCACTATCCCAAAAACTCTCCGGAACTAGTGCGAATGGAAAAGAATCTGCAAGCAGCAGTAGAGCCACTACTCCTAGGTAACTATACATTTCCTCATTTATCAACTGAAATTCAACACTTGGTTTCTTTTTTGATTTTTAAAGTGCATGTACGTTGTTTATATAAAATATTCTGATACCTGAAAAATGAAATGATGCTTATGTAAGAAAATAGACTTCTTACTAAGGTTATGTGACATGCCAGCTCTATAGAGGCCAAATAAATAGAACAAGCTTAGAAGATTTTGATCGACTTCATAAAAGCTTGATCAATCAATGGATTTGTATAGCGCAACTAATCACCTTGGAGGGTATCTAGGTGCTTGAGGGTCAAGAGGGTTCAGGTGACTCAGTTGAACAGACAAATCACACTTTACCTCTCACTCGTAAGGCATCAGCTCTCACTCATAAGGCATCCCTAATCTCAATGGATTTCTGTTAACGGAGGGTCATGTTCCAGTGCCTATATGGAGACAACCCCTGTGCCTGTTTGTGATACTTAGGTCAGGTGACCAAGGATCTTCCTATCAATCCTGTTCTGATGTATGTGAAAAAATATGTAAATGTGTAGGAAGCACCTCAGTTAAGCAACCACCATGAGCTTATTAATCACCAATTTGCTTGCTTTCTCATCATTGGTAGCGTTCCAGTAAACCAGAGGAACCAACACTTAGACTAAATCAAAAAAGGTTCCTTGTGTGTATCCCTATCAAATGTGTCACACATATCTTAGCCTCCCTAGGTCCTTATAATGGAAGAAAGGTTTTCCTCCTCACAAAAAAGCTAAAAATGAATTGTGTGGCATCTAGCATGTGTCTATATTTTATGCCCACACTCATGATTAATAACCATAGACCATTTTAATGTGAATGGCCGACATGTTTCATTGCCACCCCCGAACTTACTGGTAATTTCATCAGGGCATGAGGACCAGTGATCACCCACTTACTAACCGGACCTGTATTTTAAAAGAAGAAAAACGGTGGACAGACAACAGAGAGTGAGCTATGTGCAAATCAAATCTGACAGGAAAATAAAAAAAATTACCATGTCCAAACCACGTTTCCTCTATAATGCAGCAATGTAATATTTACCATATGACCACAGGGTGAATGCCTACCATAGGAAGGGAGTGTGCGGAAACAAAGTTGTGGATATCTGGAGGGGGAACAATATGCATTTCAAAGTACACATATAGTCCATGTTAGCAATCGTTATAGCAAGTCTCTATGGTATATCGGTACCTTTTTTACAAATGTCAGGGCGTGAACCTTGTACATGCAGCCACATATTCCAACCTAATTGATCTCCAAAAGTGTCCTCATAAGGCAACTAGTCGCTCTAGTCTGTTGTGACCCTCTTACGTTCAGGCTATATATCAGGAATCTCCCACTGCATACTGGCTCATTGTGGGGTCATTTATATGTAAAATCCTGCAATGGCCCATGCACCACTACACCCGTGCTACAGCCGTTTACAAATCAGCATGTCCCCATCAGTTCCCACACAACACTAATGCTCAGTCACTCACCCCCATGCGCGGTAATGTACATGTAGAATCTCACTTTGGCCATGAACCAATAACTCCGCGCTACAGCCTTTTGCATTGCAACTCAGCCTGACCCTATCAGGCTCCACATACTACTAGCTCTCAGTCCGAAATCTCCTGGCTTGCCACTCATCGTCCATATCTCAGATGCATCGCGTAAACTCATTGGGAGAGACATATTGCTACTGACTGCATAAACACAGTGGGAAGGGAAAGCACACTGTAAAAAACTCATCACCACCAGACCGAAGACCCCCTAACCTTCAGGAGACTCCTCAAGACCTGGCTCTTCGAACAGTAGCAGCATTCCCCCCCCCCCCCCCCAACGCCTTGAGACCCTCACGGGTATGTAGTGTGCTTTATAAATGCTATGATTGATTGATTGATTAATCTCATCACTTCCGTGTACTTGCGGCGGCTCAATTTCAAAGCAAAGGGGGCATGTCCCTCATTGATGTCTGTGCGCTAGAGCGTTGCTCGTCAAGAAGTAATATTCGCTTTCAACACTACTATGGATTTAAAACCATGCAGGCAGCTCACCACTATTGCTTTGTAAAGGCGCCATATTGGATGGAAGCGCGGGGCTCTATCCAGCTGTCCGCCATTGCTTTATGAAGTACTATGCACTTTCAACACTGCTAGGTATATAAAGCCGACGCACAACTCATTCCCATTGCTTTTAGGGGCTCCCCCATATTTAAAGCCATCTGCTCTGTTAAGTAGCGACAACTGGCAACAGGTAGGAGACCCCCTGTGTCTCGTAATCCTCAATTATCCACCTCAGTTGTCATGCCATATTTTTAATATGTGTCAATTCTGTCCTAGGCCACACTTTAATTGTCATTTCCAGTTTACTGCAGCTGGAATACATCCATATCTTGCAGATAGCTCCACCCAACCGGCAAGGGTCATTACTGATACCACATGTGCCTCCACAAGCGGGAAGAAGGATGATAATAAAGATGGGAACAATGGTGGTGCTCCGCCTACATAAACTTAGGGGCATCTCTCTTTGCCATCGGTTTTTAGTAGCATCAGTATCAATACCATACTATCAGACATCCAAAACACGGGACTTATCTCTTTGCCCTGGGATTTTGTGACATCTTTGCCCATACCCTACTATGAAATGAAGGAAGGCCTTGCCCTCCTACAGAGTGTGGTTAATCCCGGAGTTTGTGCCACTCCACCGAATCATGCAGGCCACTCTTATCTGTCTGCTCTGAGAAAATCCAACTAGCCTCTTCTGCTCTCGCACATCTCTGATCCATTTTTTCAAGGATCGTCCACTTAAAGTCCAAGGGGCAATGCCTGTGGTCCTGGAAGGGCTTCACCAAACGGGTCGTGAGTTTCCCAGCCCTAAGGGTACTGATGTGTTCTTTTATTCTGATTTTAACCTTGCAAGTTGTGAGACCAATGTACTGCAAGCCACAATGACAAGTAAGTCTGTACGCAACAAAACTTGAATTACAATTGCTGAAATTGTTCTGGAACCACGTGCGGCAATTGTTCAGAAAAACGCTCTGTGATGCTGCCGTAAGTTTACATACACTGCAGCCACCGCAAGGAAAATGTCCAGATGGTAAGTTCGAGGAGTTCATCTTCTGATCACTAGGCCGGGAATGGTCCAGTCTGTCCCTCAAATTAGAGGCCCAGTGAAACGTGAACTGTGGTTGCACCATCTTATTAGAGCCAACATTAAGCACATGCCAGTACTTCCATATGATTTGATGGATTCTGGTGGATAAGGGATAAAACGGGGATACCACAGATATGCATGCATTGTTTGTTTTCTTCCAATAGGGCTGTCTGGGGCGTGTTTAATGCTCTTTTGCATGCCTGGTTCACCACTCTGGTCGGATAGGCCCCCTGTAAATGTTCGGCCAGTGTCATATATTGGTTGGCAAACGTTTCTACTTCAGTGCAGCTCCTTCTGTTCCTAAAAAGAACAGGCCCACGGGCAGGGTGTCCCATAGTGTCCTGAGGTTAAAGGATGAGTAATGCAGGAGTGAATTTCTGTCGGTGGCTTTTTGGTGGACTGCTGTGCGAACTTTTTTTTTTTTTTTTACATTTATATAGCGCAGATTCACCAACTGGTCTCTTCGCGCTTTGGAGATGAAGATAGCGTCCTAGTACCGTGCAATAACATAAGAAAAAGTGAGGTGTTATTCTAATGACTCTCTAAACAGGATAGTTTTAAGAAGTTTCCTGAATTTCAAAAGAACGGGCTCCTTGCGCAGGTGTTCCGGCAGGTTATTCCAGAGATGTGGAAGAAGAGTCGAACAAGCCCTGCCCCCCTTGGAGGTGAGTTTAAACCGAGGGGGGACTAAAAGACCCGCCTCCGAGGACCGCAGAATACGTCTCGGGGTATATATTTGAAAGCGCTCCTTAATGTATGCAGGGGCCTGGCCGTAGAGATTATGTCCCAATATAGGTAGACTGCTGAGTCCCTGCTAATAGACCAAGTAAAATAAAGACATAGATTCACTCTGTTTATCCATTGCAAGTATGACATCAGTTCTTTCTCTGTGCCAAAACCAACAAAGAAAACGTCATCAATACACCGTTTCCATACACACAGGTTAGAAGGTTATAGGTTAGTGTCATGAAAGATGTAATTCTTCTCAAACATGCTCACATAAATGCAGGCCAAACTAGGAGCAAACGTGGCTCCCATCGAAGTGCCCAGCCAGGCCTAGAAAAATCATAAAAATGTTACTAGACCTCCAGGTCTAGTGACTTAAATAATCTACTAGATTTAATTGTAATGCTCTTGACCCAAAAACTGATTTCAGATGATGTGATTGTGGGCAAATAATTTAATTCATTGAGCTGCCATATTTTTTTATCACATATGAGAGCACCTTCAAATATGTGAGTTCAGCATGTCTGCTGTACAGAAAACCGTTTTGTCTGATTAAATAGACTAAACCTTTGCTATATATATAATGTAAATCTAGCCACATATAAGATACACATGACACCTGACTTGCCACTTAGTTCATTAACAGCATTGGGCTCGATTCACAAAGTAAGCTGAGACAAAATCCTAATTTTACGACTTTCGGTATTCACAAAGGGCATTTAGGAGTAGTAAAATTAGGAATTTGTCTCAGTTAAACTTAAGTTTGTCTTAAGTTAAATTTATGACCAAAATTTACGATTTTGTCTCAGATTACTTTTGTGAATCGGGCCCATTGTCCTCAGGGCAGGAATGTTTCTCATATCACTTTTAATAAATTCATCACTGAAGCATGAAGTGGTAGCACGCTGTCATTTGCAATCAGCAGATTTTACATTGAAATGTCCACAACATTTTCCACTGACATGCAGATAACTTATAAAACTATATAGTGTACATACAGTAATGTTTGCTAATGGAGTTTCTGTAAATATGTGTCATTTGCACATCACCAAGTAAAGTGTTCTGATTTATTTTGCTTCCATTTAACTCTTTGTTTGCATAACACTTCTTAATTTAAAAAAATGTGTTTAAGCAATTTCTGATATATTTTGAAATATTTGTAATATTTTTTTACAGCTATTATTTAAATGTTGGGTTTTAGAGAAAAAAAACTGACATCTTCAGACAGCTCCCAAGACAAAAACCTCTGACTGTAGTAAGAGAAAGAAAAATCAACTCCATTTTCCAAGCACCAATAAGTAAAAAGACAAACTGACATTTGACTTCTTTCCTTGAACAGACAGAAAATGTGTCAAGATAAAAACAGATTTAATGGCATCTTTATTGCTCATTCAGTTTCTGAATAAACAGAACAGCTGTTCCTTTCCAGCTTAAGTTCACTCACCAGATGGGGCTAGTAGGTGCTAAAAATAGCTTGACCTGCTAAAATTTGATCCGCAATTGCGAGTGGGCGAGTAGATTTTTCGAGGCCTGCCAGCTCTTGTAGAAATAGCTATTCCTTGTAGGTACAAATATTTTTTGTAAGTGCTAATTATATGCACTTCAGTATATAAGATGGTGGGGTGTTGCAAAACCATCCTGAACCCTTAGGGCTCACGAAGCTGAGGTAAGGGTCTCATTTTGAGGAATGCTTGTATACAGCGATTCGATGTCAAGGGTGACCAGAAATTGGGTGGTAGGTTCATATTTGATATTCTGCAGGAGATTCAGGGTGTCTCTGGTATCTCGTACATATGTGGACTGGTTAATCACAGACTCTCTGAGAAAAAAAACCTGAGAACTGAGAGAGAGGTTCCAACAAAGATCTTGGACAGTATATTGAAAGCCGGTATCCGTGACGATGGATTAACAAAGAAGTCAGCCTCCTTACTGGTTATCCATTTGTTTTCTTTCGCTTCCTCAACCATAGATTTGATAATCGTCTACAATGCCACAGTGGGGCCCTTCATAAGAGGTATGTAGTTAGTTCTCACCTCTAAGAATCGTTGCACCTCTTTTAGGGTAGTTCGTATCTGGTGCTTCGTACAATGAGAATTTTCCCATTCATCCCTCGCCAGGGAACCTGCCAACAATGGTTTATCTGGCAAAAGCAGGGGACCTGCCAAAATGTGCGCAATTTCATTGTGTGCGAAAGACCAACAATTTCTCTCCATATCTGTACTAAAACTCCCAGCAAAACAGACAAGTGGCAGTCGGGTGCACTAAAGTACCAGATAATCTGTGACCAACCCACAGCTTATTAACAGAGTGCTTATACCTCAGGGCCTGGACTGGCACCATCGATGCCACTGTACGATTACCGCTTCTTGTGGTAATCACTCCTCTACTGATTCACAAACTCTTGCTGTTCACCATTTCACTTGCAATTTTCAAACACTTAAAAAGCTCTCATGGCTGAGCCACCGTACACGGATTCCGATATATTAGGAGCTGAAGAGTGAATCTACGTCATGGGTGCCCTCAACTCAAATGGACTCTAATTACAGCAGTGACCTTGACAGACAGATCACACTTTACCTCCGACTCGTAAGGCATCCCTAATCTGGATGGGTCATGTCCCAGTGCATATATGTAGACAACCCCTGTGTGTGATACTTTGCTCAGGTCAGGTCACCAAGGACGTTCACATCAATCATGTTCTGATTGTGTGAAAACACATAAATGTATAGGAAGTGCCTCGCCTAAGCAACCACCATGACTTATTGGCTGTTACTCACCAATTTGGCAGCTTTCCTATAAACTAGAGGAACCAACACTTAGACTAAATCAAAAAATGTTGCTTGGGTGTCTTTCTATCAAATGTGTCACACATATCTTAGCCTACTTAGGTCCTCGTAAAGGAAGAAAGGTTTTCTTCCTCACAAAAAAAGTTAAAAATGAGTTATCTGTGGCATCTAGCATGTGCCTTTATTTCATGCCACACATGATTAAAAACCAAATCCCATGTTTAGACCATTTCAGTGTGAACAGCCAACATGTTTCATTGTCAGCCCCCAATGTACAGGCAATTTCATTAGTGCATGAGGACCAGTGATCACCAACTATCACTGGACCAGCATTTAAAAAGAAGAAAAAAGGTGATCAGGCAACAGAGTGGGCTATGTGCAAATCAAATCCCACAGGGAAATTTAAAGAAATTACCCTGCTAAACCACGTTTCCTCTACGATACTGCAATGTAATATTTACCATATGGCCACCGGGCTAACATCTACCAATAGGCCATAGGTAGGATGTCAGGAAACAAACTTATGCTTACCTGGCGGGGGAACCATACATGTTTCAGAGGACCCATATTGTCCATGTTAGCAATCGTTCTATCCAGTCTCAATAGTATAGCAGCACCTTTTTGCTAATGTCAGGGTGTGAACCCTGTTCATGCAGGCACATATTCCAAACTGACGGTCCTCCACGGGTGTCTTCAAAAGGCGACTAGTCGCTCTAGTTCGTTGCGACTCTCTAACATGCAGGCTATATATCAGGAACCTCCCACTGCGTACTCGTTCATTGCAAAATAAAAAGTATATGTGAAATCCCACAATGGCCTGTGAACCACCACATCCATGCTACCGCGTTTTACCAATCCGCATGTCCCCATCAAGCCCCACACAACACTAATGCTCAATCACTAAGCCCCACTCCCCCCCGACCCCCCATGAGGGGTAATGTATATGTAGAATCTCACAATGGCCCGTGAACCAACACGTCCATTCCACAGCCATTTGCATTGCAACTTAGCCAGACCCCTCCACATACCATGAAAGCTCAGTCATTTCCTAGCCCGCCGCTCATCGTCCATATCTCGGATGCACCGCCTAACCACATTGGGAGAAACATAGTGCCACTGACTGCAAAACCACATTGGGAAGGAGAATCAAGCAGCAAAAAAACTCACCGCTGGTGTTTGCTACTCGGCTTTCAGGTCACACTGTCCACGTGCTCGCGGCGGCTCAATTTCAAAGCCAATGGGGCGTGACCCCTATTGGCGCCTCAATTCTAGGGCATTGCTCGTCAAAAGGCACCATACTAGATTGAGGCAAGGGACTTGTTCCAGCTCGCCCCCATTGTTTTCAGAAGTAGTGGGCGCTTTCAACACTACTATGTATTTAAAGCAGTACACATGGCTCACCATTCTTGCTTTCAAAAGGCGCTAAATTGGATGGATCTGCGGGGGCTAAATCCAGCTTTCTGCCATTATTTTATGAAGTACTGTGCGCTTTCAACCCTGCTATGTATATAAACCCAATACGTAGCTCACCCTATTGCTTTTTAGGGCTGCTCCATATTTAAGGCCATCCTTGCTGCTAAGTAGTGACAACTTGCAACAGACTGTGGCCCCCGGGTCTCCTCACCATCAGTTATCCACCTCCGTTGTCATGCCATACTTTCAATCTGTGTCCATTCTTAGGCCACACTTTATTTGTCAATTCCAGTGTATTTCAGCTGGAATACATCTATCTCCTGCAGATATCTCCACCCAACCTCAGGGGTTCATTACTCATACCACGTGTCTCCACAAGAGGGAAGAAGGATGATAATAGAGAAGGGAAAACCTACATAAACTAGGGGGCATCTCTCTTTGCCATAGGTTTTTAGTTGCCTCAATACCCATACCATCAGACCTCCTAAACATGGGACTTATCTCTTTGCCCTGGGTGTTTGTGACATCTTTGCCTATTCCCTACCATGAACCGCATGAAGGCCTAGCCCTCCTACAGAGTGTGGTTAACCCCAGAGTTTGTGCCACTCAACCGAATAATTCAGGCCCCTCTTATCCGTCTGCTCAGAGAAAATCCAACAAGCCTCCTTTCTGAATGGTGCCTTTTTTGCTCCCGCTCATCTCTGATCCATTTTTTTCAAGAATCATCCACTTAAAGTCCAGGGCGTCATGCCCCTTTTCCTGAAAGTGCTTCACCATACGAATCTTGAGTTGGGTAAGTTCGGGGTTGGCAATGAAACATGTCGCCGTTCACATTAAAGTGGCCTAAACATGGTATTTGGTTTTTAATCATGAGGGTGGGCATGAAATAAAAACACATGCTAGATGCCGTACATAACTCATTTTTAGCTTTTTGTTAGTAAGACCTTTCTTCCTTTATGAGGACTTAGGGAGGCTAAGATATGTGCAACGCATTTGATACACACAAGCAAAAGTTTTTGATTTAATCTAAGTGTTGGTTCCTCCGGTTTATAGTAAAGCTGCCAATGATGAGAAAACAAGCAAATTGGTGAGTAACGGCCAATAAACCCATTGCGGTTGCTTATGTGAGGCGCTTCCTATACATTTATAGATTTGTTCACGCAATCAGAGCAGGATTGATGTGAATGTCCTTGGTCATCTCACCTGACCTTACCTGTCCAAACAATCCCACACAGGGACAGGGGCTCAGACATGCCAACCCTCCCGATTCGGGGGGGAGACTACCGAATTGAAGGCTAGTCTCCCGCCTCCTGATTCAAGCATCCAGAAACCCGATTCCACATGATGCAGCAGGAATTACAGAATGACCTGCTTTGGGTGCTTAAAATAACTTAAAGTTGAGCTAAACTGAGAGCTCAAAATTACGCTGGCTCTCCAGCCTTTGTTTTCCTCCTTACATCCCATAGTTGTAAATATATTATTGCCTGAGCCAACCAAAAATCTATTGGTTTAGAAGTGAACTGGGGCAGGCCCAGGGTTCAGGACTCTGGAAACAAATGTATTTTCCTGCCTCCGAGTCCTATGCCCTGCCTAATATTTCCGGGCGGACTTCAGCACTGCGGGCATCTCTCCTGAGGCCGAGAGTGAGGCTCGAAGTACTGCACTGTCGGTAACCTGTTCCTGCAGGTCAGTGCACAATATTATCAAGTTCCCTCTGCCTGCTATAGCGTGCTCCTGACGCAGGTTAAAGAAAGTTAAGGAAAAAACCATTTAGTGAAAGAGAGAAATAGTCCTGGGAGAAAAAACATGTTCTAAACTCTGTTTTTGCTTGAACACTTTGTAAAGCTACCAACATTAAAATGTTGATGCCAGTCTTCCCTCACACACACTTTAATCTCCCTCTCCAAGAATTACCTCAGACACCAAAGCTTAATGCTTTGGCCTTAATTCTTGGAGAGGGCGATAGGAGCATGTGACAGGAATGGACATTTTTGGCAGTTTTACATATTATTAGTGCACCTAAAAACAGAGTCTAAAACTGTTTTTGTTAGTTCCAAAAGTGAAATACTATTTTTTCCTATACTCATGATGTGGTTTTAGGGCCAGAGTTGCAGACTTAAAACTGGGAAACCAGTTTCAAGTCCTGGAGTTGGCTCATCATCCTGTGAATAACTTAATCTCCCTATAAACAGTGAGTGTGACATTGTGTAATGTAATTGGGGCTCATCGAAAGCACTCCAGTACCTTCAGGTCGGTTCTGCTATATGAAAAATTAACAACAAGGTAAAAACAAAGCATTAATACAAGTAAAGACTGTTCAGTGCCTGATGGGTAAATGGCTTGTCCATTTAAATTGTGATCTTGGACAAATACTTTATTTCACCCGAATTTCTTGTGAGAGGCTGGCCTGGTATTTGATGTCCACTTATGTAAGTGGGCACCTTGCACCAGTCCAGACAACCCCATACAGTGGTTTTAGATGTCTTAGACAACCTTAGAAAGCTCTCTAAGTGGTAGCTGTGGAGAGCAGGCTTAAGGCTTAGTCCAGAAGGAGTGTAAAGCAGCTTGTTTTACCAGTATGCAATCTTATAGGTACAGATTGGATAAAAAGAACCACTGTACTTACAAAAATATGTATGTTCAAGGCATATGAGCTGCAGACACACACTATGCATAGATCGCCATCTGGTGTTGGGCCCGGATGTTTGCACTTGTTTTTGTCTTGAAAAGTCTTTGGAAGTAACGAGATAGGTGACTCCTTTGCACGATAGTGCGCATGGACATCGGCTCCATCTTCAGATTGTTTTTTTCCGCCATCGGGCTCGGATGTGTTTGTCGTGGTCCAGTCCGGTGCCGTTACCGATCCAACTTTCGACATGCAATCCTCACCCTTTCTCCGGTATTGTCTCGATTGCGTTCCCTAGTCGTCGCGCATCTCTTCATTTTCGAAGTCCTCGATTCCGGTCGTCTACGAGGGCCTTCGGGCCTACTTAGGCCATTCCATCTGGCTCATGGAAAGGACTCTTTTTAAGAAGTGTCCTCAGTGTGGGTCGAAGTTCCCACACACACATCTTCATGAGGTGTGTAACCTCTGCATCTCACCAGAGCACGAGGCCAAAGACTATCCAGCTTGTGCCTCTTTCTGCTCCAAGAAGACCATTCGGGATCGTCTTGAGCTCAAAGAATAATGGCTCGCTCGTCGGACCCATTCACGATGACATCTTCCAGGAGGGCGTTGATGTACCAGAACAGGAGCAAATCGAAGAATGCCCTGTCAGCGCCTCCGAAGCCGATAACTCCGACCTCGAGGACATCACTCCTAGGCAGCGGGTCGTAAGTAGTGACATCGACCCCAATCCCCTTCCCCTGCAACCAAAAAGGCTTCGGTGACACCTTCACCTTCGGGCCCAGGTGCACACCGTGACAATACTTCTCACGCCCTGCCTTCAGGCCCGGCAAAGAAGTCCACAACAAAGCCTTCAGGCCACTCGGGCTCGAGTCAGCCTGCCGTCGCTGCTCAAACTCAAGCCCCGGCCCAGAAAAAGAGACCTTCCTCCATATCAGTGCCGACCGCTGCCGCCACTTCCACGCTCTCGGCACCCAAAACTATCGGCACGACCCCTCGACTCCGAAGAAGCAGTCGGAACCGAGCAAAAAGACGCTACCGAAGACTTCACATTCACAAGCTTCGGAACCGAAAACACCATCGGAACCTAGGAAATCATCGGAACCGAAAAAAGCATCGGAACCGAAAAAACAACTGGTTCCGCAACCTCCTTCAGAGACTAAAAAAGCTCACGCTTCAAAGACTAAGGAGCACAAATCCACTCCAGAATCGGTGCCACGCAAGCCTTCGGAACCGAAAAAATTGGCGCCGAAACATCAGCCTCCAACCGAAGAGCTTTTTAAACCAGATCCCACCCGAAAAACTCTTCTAAAAGACCCAAAGAGTGGCCAACTGACTCTCAGTTCTAAAAAGAGACCACTGGACACGCCTCCACCGGCTCCACCACCTAAGAAAAGAAACATTGAGACATCGCCTCTCAGAGTACCTTCTCCACCTCCACCACCACACCACTCTCCTACACCATCTCCTCCACCAGTGAACGATGATGACACCTCTAATGACACAGGGGAGGGGGCGGACGACGAACCACTAGGGGGCACTAGTCCACCTTATACCCCAGACCCCTGTGACGATTGCAACACACCAGATGTCCCTAACGTACCACAGTACGACATCTACCCCTCTAGACCTTCCACTCCAGAGGATACCATAGGTTTCACCCAGCTCGTTCACAGAGCTGCACAATACCACGGAGCTGCATTACACACAGACCTTGTGGAAGAGGATTTCTTAATGGACACTTTTGACACTTCACAAAAGTCCACCTCTGCCCTCCCTATGTTAAAAGGGGTCCTCAAACATGCACCTGAGGTGTTCAAAGATCCTGTTAGGGCTAGGGTTCTAACCCCCAGGATAGAGAAAAAATATAAAGCTGCCCCAGCAGACCATTAAAGGCCAGATACCCTTGGACTCCTTAGTGGTCTCCAATGCCAGGAAAAGGGCTAACTCTCAAACCTCAGGCGACGCTCCACCTCCCGACAAGGAGTCCAAACTCTTGGACGCCTCTGGTAAACATACGGTGTCGCAAGCGGCTAATATATGGCGCATCGCCAATACTCAAGCTCTGTTAGCCAGATACAATAGAGCACACTATGATGAGTTAGAGTCCCTATTGCAACACCTCCCAGATCAACACAAAAAGAAGGCCAACGACCTCATACAGGAGGGTAAAATCATCACAAACACCTCCATTTGTTGCACTCTAGACGTGGCAGACACCGCCTCCAGGGCCATCAACACAAGTGTCTTCCTATGTAGGCATGCATGGCTACGCATTTCAGGGTTTAAACCGGAGGTACAGACTTCCATTCTCAACCAACCATTTGACCAGGAGCATCTATTTGGGCCTGCCGTGGATTCATCTCTCGAAAAGATGAAAAAAGATACAGACACGGCTAAATCAATGGGAGCTTTGCAAATACAGGCTCCCAGACGTTCCTTTCGTCACTCCTCTTACCAAGTCAAGAGATCATGGTTTTAATCCATCACCGTTTTTTAGCTCACTGCACCATCCCAGCTCAGAACCTGGCTACATGCAAATTAGTCTGTACCTGTCCCAGTGCATGATGGGAACAGGGCAAACCAACCTACCAAGCCAATTCTTATACTGGGAAGGAAACAAGCTTCCGGGGACCGGGTATGCTCAGACGTGAGTCCCTTGCTCATTGCACCATCAGGATTCAGGCAAGCCGGGCCGACGAAGGCTGTGATGCCAGAAACCGGTCCCCGGAAGCTTGTTTCCTTCCCAGTATAAGAATTGGCTTCGTAGTTTGGTTTGCCCTGTTCCCATCATGCACTGGGACAGGTTCAGACTAATTTGCATGTAGCCAGGTTCTGAGCTGGTTTGGTGCAGTGAGCTAAAAAACGGTGATGGATTAAAACCATGATCTCTTGACTTGGTAAGAGTATTCTGCATCATTCAGAAACTCTGTCCATCACCACCCCCCTTTTTCCCAAATCAATTTTATCCACACTCAGTGTGGGAGGGTATGCTCAGACGTGAGTCCCTTGCTCATTGCACCATCAGGATTCAGGCAAGCCGGGCCGACGAAGGCTGTGATGCCAGAAACCGGTCCCCGGAAGCTTGTTTCCTTCCCAGTATAAGAATTGGCTTGGTAGTTTGGTTTGCCCTGTTCCCATCATGCACTGGGACAGGTTCAGACTAATTTGCATGTAGCCAGGTTCTGAGCTGGTTTGGTGCAGTGAGCTAAAAAACGGTGATGGATTAAAACCATGATCTCTTGACTTGGTAAGAGTATTCTGCATCATTCAGAAACTCTGTCCATCACCACCCCCCTTTTTCCCAAATCTCTTGCATATTCATAGTACCTTACACAAGACTCCAGATGCGTCCCCTACAGGAATGCCTCGCACGTCAGTGGAACCAGGCTCAAGGTCAGCTCACAGATCTGGTGTTGGTGGATGGTCGCACACACCGCTCTCTGCAGTGGTGGAACACCAAAAACCTTTCCAAAGGGCGACCGTTCATCGAGCCGGTTCCACACATTGTGCTAACAGCAGATGCATCGCTCTCCGGCTGGGGAGCTCATCTGTTACATCACACCATGCAGGGCAGGTGGACGCTTCAACAAAAGTTACTCCACATCAATAACCTGGAGTTACTAGCCATCTTCCTAGCCCTGAAGGCATTCCAGAAACAAATATCAGGCAGAGCTGTCCTAGTCCGCACCGACAACATGACAGCCATGTACTACATACAAAAACAAGGCTGGACACACTCCCTACAGCTCTCTCAACTAGCGCAAAGCATATGGAGATGGGCTATTCCTCAGAACATTTTTCTCCTAGCCCAACATGTCCCGGGAGTCCAGAACAGCATAGCCGATCTGTTAAGTCGTCAGACGCAACAGATTCACGAGTGGGAACTTCATCCGCAAGTTCTTCAACCATTTTTCCACATGTGGGGGCAACCAGAGATAGATCTCTTCGCCACACACGAAAACACCAAATGCCCAAGCTTCGCCGCCAGATATTCACACCCATTGTCCAAAGGAAATGCGATATGGATGAATTGGTCAGGCAGATTTGCGTACGCTTTTCCGCCTCTCCCACTCATTCCACTGGTGGTGCGCAAACTACAGCAACACTTACTCACTCTCATCCTAGTTGCTCCAACATGGGCCAGACAACCGTGGCACACCACATTACTGGAACTATCCGTAGTCCCGCACCAAAAACTACACCTCTCCCCTCGCCTCTTAACCCATGACCGTGGAGAGATCAGATACCCGGACCCAGCACAGCTCAACCTAGCGACCTGGCTCCTGAGGTCTTAGAATTTGGGTGCCTTAACCTTCCCCCTGACTGTATGAACATTATCAAGGAAGCTAGATGCCCCACCACTAGAGCCTGCTATGTAGCTAAGTGGAAACGGTTTGTCATATATTGTCACAATAACACCATCAATACTCTAGATGTATCTATTCAACACATCATAGGTTATCTACTGCATCTCCAAAGGTGTAACTTAGCATACACATCTATTATGTTACACCTCGCTGCCATAGCAGCCTACTTACAAAATAGAAAACACTTGTCGCTATTCAGAGTACCTGCCATCAAAGCATTTATGGAAGGCCTCAAAAGAATAATTCCCTCCAGGGTACCACCCTCACCTGTGTGGAATTTAAACATAGTTCTCACAAGACTAATGGGCCCTCCCTTTGAACCTCTGCACAAATGCGAGCTACAATTTCTAACATGGAAAGTCACTTTTCTAGTGGCCATTACTTCACTTAGAAGAGTCGGTGAGTTACAGGCACTCACTATTCAAGAACCTTTTTTACAACTCCATCATAACAAAGTGGTTCTCAGAACCAATCCGAAATTCCTCCCTAAGGTTATTTCTCCCTTCCACCTCAACCAGTCTGTGGAGTTGCCAGTATTCTTCTCGCAACCACAAACAGTCGCAGAAAGAGCTCTTCACACTTTAGATGTAAAAAGAGCACTGCGTTATTACGTTGAAAGAACAAAACCTTTTCGCAACACAAAACAACTTTTCGTGTCCTTCTCACCGCCACATAAAGGCAACCCCATATCAAAATCTGGGATAGCAGGGTGGATTGTCAAATGCATACAGATTTGCTATCACAAAGCAAAACATACATTATCAGTTCCCCCTAAAGGCCACTCTACCCGAAAGATAGGAGCTTCAATGGCATTTTTAGGAAACATTCCCTTAGATGACATCTGCAAAGCAGCTACATGGTCTACACCGCACACATTCACAAAGCACTATTGTGTAGATGTGCAAACAAAACAGCAAGCTAGTGTGGGCCAGGCTGTACTCAAAACATTATTTCAAACTACTGCAGCAGATACTGGTGGTCGCCGCTAGGAATGGGTACTGCTATACAATCTATGCATAGTGTTTGATCTGCAGCTCATATGCCTCGAACTGAAAATGCTACTTACCAGTATGCATCTGTTCTTGGCATGTAGAGTTGCAGATCCACACACGCCTACCCGCCTCCCCGGCTACCTTTAGCTGTTCCATTACTATCTTATTTAGATACAGCATACATGGGCATCTTATCTGTTTCTCACAAAACTCCATAATTTCCCTGCTGGCGAAAAACAATCTGAAGATGGAGCCGATGCCCATGCGCACTATCGTCCAAAGGAGGAGTCACCTATCTCTTGACTTCCAAAGACTTTTCCAAGACAAAAACAAGTGCAAACATCCAGGCCCAACACCAGATGGCAATCTATGCATAGTGTGTGGATCTGCAGCTCTACATGCCAAGAACAGATGCATACTGGTAAGTAGCATTTTCCTTATTATACAGTACTCTCTAATACACACATATATCTCCTACCCTGAGATAAATACAATGCACACAACACACAGCGGAGAAATGATGTAAGTAGCACAGAATACACAGTGGGCCCCAGGGCGGGACCAAACCATATATTAAGAAAGTGGTATAAGAATCACGACTCGAGTTGACACACAGTCAAGAGGACATAGAATTGCTGGGGACCCAAGGAACCACCCAAGGTAAGTAGATAGGGATCCCACTGAGAGCGTGTGCAGTGCTTGAACACAACCACGGTCTCCGTACAATTCAATATGTATATTAGTGCACTGTGCAAACAGTGCTCTAACGTGCTCTCTCCACCTCATCTTCATCACCAGCTCATCTTCCAGGTATACAGATTTGTACTTCAGTGCTCCAGACTGTCACAGGTATTGACTCAGATTACAAGAACACAACTAGTGTACTGTGGGCAAAAGCACCTCATTGTAATTTGATGCCTTCTTCATTACCCCCTTGTATTTATCACAGTCTTTTCTTCCAGGTGTATTGGCTTATACAGTTTCTCCCATTATGTTGACTTGTCATGCATTGTTGACATTAATACATATGACTCTCTTACTGGAAGTGAGCATGCTAAATTCTACTTACAGGTGTATGTATAACCTATTTCTATAAAGCAGAAGTTATTTCTTGAAGATGGTAAAAAGAAATCTCTCCCAGGTACTCCTGCGATCCATTTCGTGTTACGCCTGACCTGTTTCGTGTTACGCTTTATTCAGGTCTTTGCACCCACGCCTATTTCTCCCTCTTATCAAAGTTGAAATGTTGGCATGTATGGGGGCTGTCTCCATATAGTCACTGGGACATGATCCTCCTTTAACAGAAATCTGTTGATATTAGAGATGCCTTGCGAGCGAGAAGTAAAGTGTGACTTTTCTTTCAAGGACACTGCTGTTATTAGAGTTGTTTTGAGTGGAAGGTGCCTTTGATCTAGATGCCCTCTTAAGCTCCTATTATATTGAACTTAGTTGAACAGCCAGGTCTTGAATGCCCTCCGAAATTCCTGTAGAAAGGTGGAGGTCCGTAGCTGCAGAGGGAGGTCATTCCAGGTTTTGACCGTGAGTTATAAGAAGTCGTGCCCTCTGCTGTTGCTTTGGTGGATGCGAGGGGGTGTGGGTTGGTGAGTGAGTGGAAGGCGGAGCGTAGTTGTCTGGTAGGTTGGTGGAAGTTCAGGAGATGGTTGATAAAGGCTGGTCCTTGGTTTTGCAGTGCTTTATAGGGTGAATCATCAGCTTGAATTAGCATCTCTTCTGTATAACTAGCTAGTGGAGTTTTCTGACTTGGGGGTGATGTAGGTCTGTCTGGGGAGGACGAGGGTTAGTCTGACAGTGGAGTTCTGTATGGTCTGGAGCCTCTGCAGGAGATGAGTAGTGATCCCAGCGTAGCGTGCGTTGCCACAGTCTAGTCAACTGGTGATTAGTGCCTGAGTGATGGTACGTTTGGTGTTCGGGGGGAGCCATTTGAAGACTTCTCATAACATGCAAAGTGTTAGAAAGCAGGCAGAGGAGACTGTGTTGATCTGGAACTTCATGGTCAGTTTGTTGTCCAGGATTATGTTGATTTTCCTGGTGTGGTCAGTCAGTTTGGGTGATGGTCCTAGTTCTGAGAGCCACCGGTAGTCGTCCAAGGAGTGTGGTATTGGTTTTTTTTTTTTTTTGAAAAACCTTTATTATTTGCAATTGCATCATCTTACAATGTACAGTCGCCGTCCAGGTGGCGAATCAGTTAAACAAAGCGCACGTTTCCAGATGGTAGGACACAGCCATTCAGCCGGCAACCCGGGGGTCCGGCGGCGTTGTGTAGGTTAACATGTGTACAGGAATGAGGTGCGTACATTGTTAAGAGAGTAGATTCATGGGGTTGTTTTTTTGTTTTCCGGTGTGTTTTGTGGTGTTCCTGATGCGTGGTGTCAGCGACAGAGGATGGCGCTGTGGTCCAGCCCACTCCGCGGCTATTTCGGTTGCCACCCAGGTCCTGGTCTAGAGTCGTACAGGACACCGCTGTTACCCCAAAGTGTAAAGGCCTCCGGGCAGTCTAGCGCCAGCGTCGTGCTCATAGTGTAGGCTGTAGCGCAACAAGGATGCTGCAGTATAGCTCACTGCGACATATATGGCAACGCGTAGATCCGGCGAGTCCAGTGTGCAGCGTCGCAGTCCATATCTATGCATGTGCTACGCGGCGCGCATCCTTCCCCCCAGCGCCGCGCCCCCCAAGCCGCCAAGTGTCAGCGCTCTCCCGGCATGCCACACAGTGCGCTCAGACCAAGGAGTGTGGTATTGTTGCCGAAGATCAGCACTTCAATTTTGCCCATGTTGCGCTTCAGGCAGTTGTCCTTTATCCAGTCAGCGACACTCGTCATGCACCTGTGGAAGTTCGTTCTCGTGTTGGCGGGGTCTTCTGAAAGTGAGTGGATGAGCTGGGTGCCATCTGTGTAGGATATGATGTTTAGTCTTTGGGATCTGATGATATTTGCCAATGTGGGTGAGGAGGGGGTTATGTAGGTGTTGAAAAGGGTGGGGCTGAGGGAGGAGCCTTGAGGAACACTGCAGATAATGTTCTTGGGTTCGAAGGTGAGCGGTAGTAGGTGTCGCCTAGTAGACCCACCTGCGTGAAGTCGTAGTCCCAATCCACAGGAATGACGAGAATACCCCCCACACTCTTGAGGCCAGTCCACGGAAGCGTGAACCTGTTTACACTCTAGCAGCAAACTGACCCTGAGAGATGTGGGGACAAGGTTTGGAAGAGCTCACTTGAATCCCCCAGCGGGCGTTTCCTAATAAGCACAGCAGAAACAACCTGCAGCAAAGACAATAAAGACAATAAGAGTAATTACTCTCTGCTCTCTCATAGGGTTGTAAAACTATCAAACTGTCTAAGTTAAGGTGAACTAAACTCTACCCCGTTTCCCTCTTACCCGCTGGACATCTCGTTAAGCTGCAAACAGCGACTCAGCTGGGACTTGGAGGAAGCAGCAAGGCAGGGGAGGAAAATCCGCCAGGCAATGAACAGGAGATCGGGGCCACTGTTGGAAACTAAAAAGGAGGAATACTACACGGGGTAAATTCAGACTTGGAGGCTCAAATAAGACTCTACAAAAGAGTATAAATGAAAAGAAGAGGAGGATTTCTTTAGGCTTCAGAAACCCTGCGAGTCAAAATCGAAAGAAACAAAAAGTGACCAACAGGCCTATGTACAAGCACCAAACAAGTGCCAAGAAATTACTTGAGGATCCTCAAAGGAATTTCCTAAACGCGCACCAAGCGCGTGTAAAAATAAATACAATCCCCTTCAGCAGATTAGAAGGCGCGGTGAGCTCGAATACAGGAAACAATGTATCCGACTGACTCTGCTGACGCCTAAGGCTCTGGGAATGCAACCGCTCTAACCGAGCGTAAAGGAATGAGGAATGCAACAATGTTGCAAGTTCACCGCGGTCGCGTTGCTCAGTACAACACACACAACTGCATCCAATTGGAGACGGGGAGAATCAGGGATTAGATACACATATCAGGTTCTGAGAGGGGCATGGACAAAGGAAAGGTTGCAGGAGAACAGCAAAGGGGCCTGGACAAAGGAAAGGTTGCAGGAGAACAGCAAAGGGGCCTGGACAAAGTAAAGGTTGCAGGAGAACAGCAAAGCGGGCTCCTTAGGACAACAGGAACACAGCGAGGAGGGGCGTGGACTGAGGACTCTACGAATCCGAAAGCCAAGCACTGGTTTGCTGCTGAGGAGAGCTATTTAAGGGAGAAACTCAGTGGACACTCCCTCCACCACTTGTACTAAGGGAGCGTCTAAAAAGTACAGGTTGTTATAGCTTGCACTAAGGGAGCTTCTAAAAAGTACAGGTTGTTATAGCTTGCACTAAGGGATCTTCTAAAAAGTACAGGTTGCTATTCGCTTCTTTCCCTGAATCCCCGCAAGGACACAAGAGGCTTGTCGTGTAACAGTAGGCAAACATTGTGTGTTCTTTCATTGAAGAAGAAGGCGTTCCACTTGAGGGCGTTTTCTTGGATATCAATGTGATGCAGTCTTTTGATCAGGGAGTGATGAGATAAGGTGTTGAAGGCTGCTGTAAGGTCAAAGAGTATTGGAGACGCCGTTTCCAGACAAGGAGGGCTCTGTTGTCATTAGTGGCGGCAATCATTGCAGGTTTGGTGCTGTGGTTGGTGTAGAATCCAGATTGGGAGGTATCTAGGAGAGCGTTCTACTCCAGATGTTTTGTGAGCTGTAATTTGATGGCTTTTTCTTGGACTTCGATAGGGAAAGGGAGCCAGGAGATGGGGTGTCGTTTTTTAGGTCTTTCGGGTCGGTAGATGATTTGTTGAGTTGTGGTTTAACTTCTGCATGTTTCCTGTGTTCTGGAAAGATGACTGTGTCAAGGGAGAAGTTGAAGAGGGCAGTGAGCTCGCTGCTGATCCCATGGCTTCCGAGGTTGAAAATGTGGTGTGGGTGCTCCTGAGTGAACGGAGTTCATTATGGTAGTGGTGTCCTGGGGTGAGCTGGCCCTGTGAGGTAAGTCGGTGGTCATTGTTGGTGTCAGTAAATGCATGTAGGAAGGCTGAAAGCTTGGGCTGGGGTTTTAAGTTCTTGTAGATGGTGGTTATCTTGTCGTGGAAAAAGTCAGCGTGTCTATCACATAGTTCTTGGGACGGGGTGATGCTGTTTTCCGTGGTGGCGTGGTTGGAGAACTCTCTGACAATGTTGAGGAGCTCTTTGATGTGGTTAGAGCTGGACTTGATGCGATTGGCTAGGTGAATTCTTCTTTGTCTCTGTCTGTTGCAGGTGGTAGAGGTTGAGGGAGATTTTGAAGGTGGTCCTGTCTAAGGTGTCCTTTTATGTATGCCATCTTCTTTCCAGTTGCTTACAGTGGTGTTTTGCTGTTCTCAGTTCCTTGGTGTACCATCTTGCCTGGCTGGTGGATTTGCTGTGTGTGCTGGTCTTAATAGGGGCAATGTTGTCGGTGCTGTTGGTGATCCTGGAGTTTAAGTTTTTGGCAGCCTGGTCCAAGTGTGAAGCAGACTTCGGGTAGGATGTGCTGAGGCCATCGGTCCATTGGCTCTCTGATACTTTGCTCCAGCTGCAGTGGGGGATGCCGGGCGGCTCTGTGGTGGAGGTGCGGAGCTGGAGATGTTGAAGTGAACAATGGTGTTGTCAGTCCAGGTGAGTTTGGTGAGATGGCTGTACTTGTCCCTGTTGCTGGAGGTGAAGATGAGTGTCCTGTGTTGTGGGTGGGGTCACTGACGAGTTTGGTGAGTCTGATGTCATTCAAGCTGTTGAGTAGGCTGGCGGTGTTGTTGTTGTTGAGGTGGAAGTTTAGACCTTCAAGGAAGATGCTGTCTTTTGTATCTATGGCGATCGGGGAAATGGTGTCGGGGATGACATTGCAGAAGCTGGGCACGGTCCAGGTTGTTTGTAGGCGATGGTACCTGTGATGGTGGATTTTCAATCTGTTTAGAGTTTGAAGTTGAGGTGCTGTTGTCTGTCTTGGTGGTGCAGTGGATGTTGACGATCCCTTGTTGATGTGGTCTTGGTGTATGATCTTGTATAGGTTTGGTGTTTCTGTAGCAATGTCGGGAGCAGGCGTGGGGGTGAAGCAGGTCTCAGTGAGGAAGATGACTTTAGGGGGTGAGGGTGGTGATGAGGCCCCAGATTTCGGTGGCAGTGTTTACAGAGCATATGTTGAGGAGGAGGTAGGCAAGTTGTTGCGAAGTAGGAGTTGTGTTGGTTTGCATGGTGGTGGATAGCACGTGTTGGGGGTGATTCGATGATGCAGGAGAATGAGCAGTACATTCAGAAGAGCATGGATCGTGGAGAGTTGAAGCAATGGTTGTGGGGTCTGTTGTCCAGGGCTTAGAGTTCAGCTGCGGTGTAGCTGCGGAGGTTGGAGAATCGGGGTTCCTAGCGCTGGGCGCAGACCAGGCAAGGATAGGTGCAGATGGGCTTCCCTTTGGCACAGCCGAGCTGCAGCCTCCATTAAGCAGGTCCTGGGGGGGGCTGGGTGGCTGTGGGTGGGGCTAGCGGGAGGCAGGAAACGGGCAGGAGTGTTGGCAAAACAAGCGGGAGAGAAGGAGGGAAAAATGAGGCACAGGCAATAACGAAGAAAAGGCACAAACATAGACAAAGTCAAAAAAGGTAAAACGAGGCACAGAAATGAGGAAGGAAAGGCACAAAAAGGCAAAGTCTAAAAGAAGGAAAAAACGAGGCACAATGGGGGCAGGAATCTGGCTGTTTGGGAGACAGGCAGCAAGAGTAAGAGACTTCAGATCCACGTTTTGATTTTGTCATCAGTCTTAACTGATTTATTACTATGATTTACTGTTTTAGCTTGTGATGCAAAAGTCCTGTCGGTGGACATTTTGGCTATCCGAATTTTGAGGGGCACACCTGGAACCCTTTAATTTGTGGGTGCAGCCACTTCAGAAGATGCTAGGACTAAATGTTGATCTTGTACCACGAGGGGTTGAAAATGATAGTAATATCACATTTAGATTTATTTTGGACTGTTTGATATGACCCTGTTGGGAATGATTATTTAATTTATGGATAGAGTCTGCTGTGATTTGTATAGCAGGCCACAATTTTTATTTGGGCTCTTGCCATGTGTCACCCTTTGGCGGTAATGAATACAAAAGAGAGTAGGGGGTCCTGGGAAAGTTTAACCCCTTCGCTGCTGCGGACATTCCGCTGCAGCGCTGGGGGGGGCAGGGGGGCAGCGCGGTGGGCCTGTGCTCATGACGGAGCCGCTCCGTCATGAGCCACAGTTGAGCTGTGCTCATGACGGAACGGTTCCGTCATGACTCCGCCCATTTGCGTTGTCGCCCCGCACAGGCGGGGAAACAGCGCCGCGCAGGCGGAGCGGCCGCCGACAGGATTGTCATGACGGAAACGTTCCGTCATGAGCACACGGCAACCGTGGCTCATGACGGAACGGTTCCGTCATGAGCAGGGAAGGGGTTAAGAGACCAACGAGGATAAGCTCCCCAACCATTTAATGAAAAAACTCAAGAAATCCTTGGGTCTGAGTGCAAGACTATACAAGAAAATGAGACCGCAAAGAAAAACTGTAGACGCTTCTGGGGGAGTCCCTTAATTCAGACGAAATCCTATCACCCACCGAAGTGGTATGCTTCATAATCTGGGATTCTCCTCTTGGCGGGGATGCCTAGCCCCGCCAAGGGCTACAACCTCCTCACTGTGAGGAGGGAGCTCAGGGATGTTTTTATTCCTACTCTGTAAAGGATGTACTAAATCCAGCAGATGAGAAGGCACTTAACTAGTTGGGTAACAGGCGCAGTGCAAAAAAAGTTTGAAAAAGTGAGGAAAGTGATGCTAAAACTAGCTACCAGGAGCGACAGGAACTTTATTGACTCGTTCCTGGTGCTAGGATTAAAAACAGAGCACCTGCAGTGTGAATTAATAACTGCATGTGACAAATTAAACCCAGTCTTCATGTTTCAGCCTTACCGACCCGCACAAGTGTCACGGCTTTCGTCAGGACCCTAAGGGAAGTGCTACTGCGAAAAATTCAAAGTGAGTAGTGAAAAAATAAATAAAGAAGAATAAATACAGCACGAGTAATCCCACTTTTGGTGTGCACAATTTACTGGTCGTACCCGTTGTGTATGTATAAGAAGCCTCACCTCAACCTGGCCACAGCTCAGGGAAGAGGCACCGCTCTGTCCGTCGGTACCCCGAGCGGTTTCAGAGCTGGAACCGGTGCCTCTCCCCTGAGCTCTGAGGAGGTGGGTGAGTCAGGCACAACAATTTCGTTTAATTCAGCTGCCTCATTTTTGTTTAAACTCCTTTATGGTCTTTGCCACACAGTGGTTGTGTTCAAAAACAAAAACGTGTTCCTCTCAATTAACTATGTCTGACACAGTTACAAATATGTAAGCAATCCTAAATTGTTTAAGACTTAGGTTGGTTTCTTAGTAATCTCCTGTGACTCTGGCATTCTGACATTCAATTGAATGTTCTGATGGAAATGAGGATTGAATACCAATATAATATACTGTGTCTCCTTACTATACCACGATCCTTTAGTAATTAAGTATAGCTACACATGTTTATGAAATTTCATTTGATCTTAGTGGATGGTTGATCCACTAAGATCGAATGAATAAACCATATGGTATGAAGGGGAACACACTGATACAACGTGCAACGCTCAGATTATCATGTAAGGAAAGAGAAACATTAATGTATAATAGACATGTGTCAGTCTATATTATGTTATGTGAAATTGGGACAGTAATAAAGATTGGGCTCTAGGGATATGGCTAGTCACTTAATACTATTTCAGATCAAAGTGGATAGGAAGGTCTTACGGTGGAACTCACTACTAAACACAATTTCATTTTGGACAGGGGAAAAGATCACTTGTATTTCCAGGAGAACACCGACACCTCCAAAGACAGTTTCTTTGAGTCACATCACCATTTGAATCTGGAGCCTCTTACACAGGATGAGCCTTTAAAGGACACCAAGGAATCCAGGCTGTTGAAGTATCTGGAACACGAACAACTCACAAAAACAATTGCCGATGATCACCATGATATACAAAGACTTTCTCTCCGCAACCCGCCAACAAAAGACCTGCTTTCAGGTTTGTAGTTGTCTTTGTAGTTGTCTTGCAACTTTAAAGCAGTGATTGTAAGGTTTCCTCAATGCTTCTTAACTTTCCCTACTGGAATATGTCTTCTATATTATTTGTATACATTTAACTAATATATTATTATTATTATTATTAGGTATTTGTAGGGCGCAACAAATCATCCCCATGGGGATCTCTCGGCGCCTGAGTAGCAAACAACAATGAAAAAGCCTATCACCTTGATCTCAATTGTAATTTGGCCCAGAGGTCAAAATAATTTTAAGTGTCCGTAGTTCTCATTCGCTGGAGGTTTTACTTTCCAAAATATTTTATTAGTAATTCATAATAAAAGTGAAGTGGCACTGCAGGTCATGTTCACAGAAAGAATGAGAAACCAAGACTATGTTTGTTCAGTAGTCTCCTGTGTCAGACTTGACCGAGAAGAAGCAGTGGTGTCTTGTTCCACCACATCGTCCAACTGAATGAGGAGACTGGGAGGAACAGCAAAATGAGATGGATTCAGGGTTAATTCATTGTAGTCTGACTCAGAAATGTATCCAAATGAACTGAAAGTCGAATGCTGAGCATCCAGGTTTGCCATTGTGAATTGCACTCTTATGGCACCCATCCTGAAACAATTAAAGACTGATTGAGTGGCGCAAAGAAAGGGCTGCACATAAAATTGAGGAGTGCTGTTACTAACAGGGTGGCCATTGCAGAATGGAGGCATCCGAACAATAGCCAATCAGTTTGTTTTATTGAATCACCGACCAAGAAGGAAAATGATGGAGGTTTTGTAGTAGTGGAATCACAGTATCATTGAAAAGAAATGAAGTAGTTAAAGAGGAGAAATAAAATAGAAACAATGAGGAACTCTTGTAAGTAAACACTAGAATACAAATATTCAGCCAGTATGCTTAGGGAAATAAGAGAAAATATCAAACCTTTTAAGTTGTGATTCACATGTTCCTATAAGCAGAATAATAGTGTTTGCAAAGTAACCTTAAGACCCCAAATGTGAAATATGAAGGCTCTGAGCAAACAAAAAACACACCGAAAAAGTAGTGAAATCAGCCTAACGGGCAAGTCAGCACGACAACACCTGCCTGAAATTAAAAGCAACCGGCCACAGATACAGCAATATAACTGTCTTAGAGTATGTGGAAGAAATAATTCAATCATCTCCATTGCAGGTTACACACCTTGCCCCCAACCAAAGAGGAGCGCGCCAGATAGTATGTAAAGTGACCCTTGGTATAACATACTCTGTTACAACTCTATCCAAATGCCAAGAACGATTAATAAAATGCTTAAATCATACATACCAGTGGCTAAGTAAAAAGGTATTAACATCATTTTATTTACATCAGGCAGTAAAACCTGTCACGAAACAATGGTGAAACAGTGGTAGACCGAACTTGCCAGAATCAACATGCCGGTGTAAAAAATAAACTTTTCCAACAATGTAATCATGGTTCAAGGATGTGGAAATATGGATTTTTCTGATCAGTTATGTCCCCTATCTTGGACCCCAACGGTTTCATGTATGAATCACAAGTACATGTATGTTCCCTCCAGTTCCAGTTATGAAGACGCAAACACATGTGCGTCCACCGTCAACATGTCCTCTTTCAGATCCGCCATGAATAGGCCGGATATTCCATTCCTAAGTATGAAAGGCCACCGGTTTTATATGGTTCACTTATGCCATTTTACAGTCCAGGCAAGTAGGCCCTGATTCTGTCATCAAGCTTTTCTTGCCTTCTGCCTCTGAAAGCTCCAGTCTGAGCCTGCATCTGTGACCATGAACTTTGTCTCATTCCCTGCGCGGCCCACGAAGCCTGACATCAGCCTGTTGCCTGCCAAAAACTGTATTTCACCTTCGAAATTATCTGCTCCGCTCTCTGCCCAATGCATTCCTGTCTAGTAGTTTAAGTAAACATTCTTCCAGCTACCGAGCAAAGGCCCGGCTTCTCTGTCTTTATGCAAGTAATTCATAGCCCCATTATTATGGAAGATTTCTGCCCTCGCATCTAGTGTAGACACTTAGACGCTTGCACACGCACTAACAGTCAGTATAGTCAGTATAGAATAAGATTCTACTCTAAGAGACCTCTCTTTTGGATAACATAGTTCTTTAAACATAGGATGTTAGATATGATTTGGGATTAGGTTGACTTGACCCTCCAGACTTCTGTCGCCACATGTAGAGCTAAATGTCAAGTCCCCTTCACCCCCTAGTTGCACGTCAATCACACGTCATGCTGCTGCACGCGCATTTCTGCCAAGTATTTCTGCTGACATTGCGAAATTCTTTCATGGAACCACCCTATTATGACATCACACCTGATGACGTTCTTTAGTCACACCCAGTTACGCCTACTTTTGCTACGCACGTATATTTTATCTACACTATCAATTGTTACGCCTCTTGCATTTGCTTCACTGTAATGCCTATTGTATAAAAGTGATTAATTATCAATAAAGTATGTACTTCACTTCCTGAACCTTCGTGGTGATGGAACTTGGAGCAACCGATTCGAATCGTCCATTGGAATAAAGCCCATTCCGAACCTCTAATACCACGGATTCTGCCTCTTATTTACTGAGCTATTTTTATTATGTTTCTGTATCAAATTAAGTCCCGGTAATTAAATTATTTACCACATGAATGGCGCCCGAATAGGGACACTTTCTCATCTCACGCGCCGGCGGTGCGTTGCAGGCCCGGTCTCCTGCCACAGCTGGACGGACAACAACGCGTACCAGCAGGATTTCCTGTATCTCCCTCCGGTCAAGCGGGGGCGACTGAGGCTGCGATCAACACCCAGACGAGGCGGTGAGAAGTGCGAAGTATCCCGACCAGAGCCTAGCTGAGAGAGCAAGATCCGAGGTATACAGAGGCCCACCAAGTTTCCGAAGCTCCGAAGTGTCCGAAGTTTTCGAGTCGAGTCCAGTCCGGTCCAGTTCAGTTCAGTTCCGAGGCCTTCCGTTCCGAGCTACCCGGTGAGTACCATTACTGGGGAGGCGTTCTGACGTGCACATAGGTTGTGCCGGTCAAGACGGGTTTGGGTACACAAATCCGGTCTGCACTGTTTTAGCAGTGTATCTGTACTGTTTAGCAGTATATCTAGTATATCAAGTATATAAATTCAGAATAATTCAGTTAATGCCGAGTATTATGTTTAGTGATTAAGTTTTCTTAGATCGTCATCATCATTGTTGCTCATTTAAATGTTAAATGTTAAATGTTTTAATACGTCCTGCATATTGTGGTGTGAATGACTGTTCATTATTGTGTTTATTGTATTAAGTTTGTTCAAGATCAAGTATCAGATCAGTTCTCAATATGCCGCTCTTTTCGAAATTAAGACAGATCACAACTAGAAAAGGGGTACTCGAAGAAGCTGTTCCCATTCCTCCTAGGGACACTCCAGGGTACTTCATGTATCATAAACACGGCTTAGACGCTATATTATTTCTTGATTTATGGGTAGACTACACCAAGGAATTACCAGAAAGTCAGAGGTGGCCCGCAGCTGGGACCTGGGATGCAGAGTGCATCATGAAAGTAGAGGAAGAGTTATGGAAAAGGAAAGTCAGACAGTCACAGAAAGACGCCGTTGAGTTGTGGCGTAAAGAATCTCATAGACGTACAGAAAAAGCACTCCGACAGGAGGAGAAAAATAAGGAGAGTTCAAATAAAGTCCGAGAAAATCTATTAATTGAAGAAGGTACACGAGTGAAATCAGAACAAATAGACAGACAAAGAAATGCCCTTATGAATGGTATGTATCCCCTCCTGGCCGAGGGATTACCTAAGGCTACTCCGGAGATACCAAAAGACTTGCCACCCCCATTGTTTCCAATAAAAATGCATCCTAAGGGGCATCCTAGAACAGCAGAAGATGTTTTTCTTTCCTCATACTTAGATGACGCAGCTCCCGAGTATGCTAACCTCGCTCCACATAGACCGCCTGCCAGGGAGGTTCAACGCCAAGATCCTGTATCTGTATCTCTGCAGCAACAAATCCTGACACAAGTTCCGGGAAGCACATCTGTTTCCACATCTGTTCCTACAGCTACTTCTATAGCTGTGTCCACACCTATAGTTGCTGTATCGCGTTCAACAAACCCTTTCACGCCCGATACCCCAGACGGGGCTACCGGAGGTGCTATCAACATTTTTTCTACGCCACCCAGAGTAAATAAACTTACCTTTCAAGAATCAGCACATCCACGTACCCCCAAACTCATAAATGCCCGCACGCTTAAGGAACTTCTTATAGATTGTAGATATGACCCTGTGCCCGGCAAAGAGGACGAAATGATCATGGCATCATTACGTATCAGACGAGCCGCGGTGTATCTAGGGAAGATACCAGGAATGACTGTGCATCTAGATAAAATATACCATTTTGTCCAAACAGGGCGAGATTCTGAATGTATTAACAGAGCTATGGAATACCAGAAAGTGGAGATACAGGGGGAACTGTTACGTTTCCTCATAAATTGTGTGATCAGAAATCAAGACCGACCGGGGGTAGACCCGGAAGCAATGCAAACTCTTACCAGATGGAGCCAGAATATATCAGAAGGGAGACATGATAAGCAAAATTGTATAATAGCCATGTGCCGAAAAATCCGTAAAGAAATAGAACGCCTACACGAAGAGAGATTAGCGGTAGACCAGTTCGAACAAAACGAGGAGGAGGAAGGATCAGGACTGCCCACAGGACAGTCAGAAACCATAGCCTATGTAGGTAGAGGAAGATCTTGTAATAGTACTAGATGTTTTTCCGACCCGATACGTCCGATATGTCCAGATAATAACAGGAATTTCCAAACACCTATAATAAATATAAGGTCCCACGAGCATTCGTTCCAAGCCGCTGACAAATTACTCCGAGAACGAAGGGGTTATCATTTCCTCGATTCTATGGATGAACAAGAATTAGCCAGGTCAGCCGTTCATTGGGTTGACAGTCCCGGAAAGTATGGTGATGATACAGTAGCACACACATTTTTGAACCTCACCCCAGATGAACAGCGTTTAGCTGGGATTTATATGATCCAACAACTCCTTATACTATATAAAAGTCAACATTCAGATCCTGGTCCCTTACCTGATATATTGACTGAACTACTCACGAATAGTTGGAGAGGTTCAGGTACTAAGTTAATTAGAGAAATACTAGAATCAAGAAAGCAGTACATTCTTTTTGTATGCCCAGAACATGTCTCACTGCCCATCAAGGAAAGAACCACGTATTACATGGACAGACAGAATCCCTTACGAGAAGTACACCCAATAAAAGGCGAGGACAATGAGTTTAAACGTGTATTTGTATATACGCCCATATCGAAAATAGAATTGTTACAAATGAAGAAAGTGGTACCCAGTCATGACAAAGACCCAGCGGGTTTCCACCGAGAAATTAAAGACATGTTACTCATGGGAGAGTATACCTATCCCGACATTATGACAATATTAAAGGTATTAATGCCTGCTGGCATTTATGAAAAACTCAAGGAAAAAGAGTGGGAGGTGGGAGATCAAAAGATAGATTGGACAGCATTAGAAACAGAAGAAAAGGCCCGAACTGCAGGAGCAGGGCTTGGGGATAAAACTAAAGCACTGCCAGGTTTACTAGTACAGGTACTGCCACGTTTATTAACTACGAAAAAGGAAGACTGGGGTACAATTTCAGCCTGTAAACAAAAGCAAGATGAAGACACTAGTGATTTCTATGCCCGATTTGAAAAATGTTTTGGTATAAATAGTGGCATAAAAGCAAGTAGCGAATCATACCCACATCTGTTTGTGACAAAATTAGTTGAAAACTCCTTACCCCAAGTGAAGAATAGAGTATTAAAATTCGAGAGTACCTGGCAAGGTAACACCCCATCACAAATGTTACAAATGTTACAGTATCATCACAATAGAATTAGAGAGGAACAAGAACATGAACAAAGACGCATGAAAGACACAAAAATGAAAATGCTAGTCTCCCAGACAGTTCCAGCTGAAGGACATAAAAAGGGTAGGACACATTCCGGTGATTCAGCAGGACCTGTAAAAGGGACATGCAACTATTGTAAACAGCCAGGACATTACATACACGATTGCCCAGTCCTGAAGCGTAATATCGCCACAGGTATTACAAAAGAAAGACCACGGCCACCTAGACAGGATCAGAATGAACAAGGAGCCCCGCAGCATGCGCAGTCCATGCCAGCTCCACCACAGTCTATACAGTTTGTGCCAGCTGCACCAGCACTGCCTGTTGCTGCCACACAAACCACGACACGACAGCTGTACCAGACCGCACAGTACGACTATCCTGATTATCAACGATACGCATGAACCAGCCTAGAGAGGGAAGTTGACTTACCCCTTATCGAGGTCCCTGTAGATCAAGAAGGACCTTATGTACATAGTGAATTATTAGGTCAAGATAGAAATTTTTTACTTGATACAGGGGCAAGTCGAACAACCATAAAACGTAGTGAAGTTCCAGGGGCACCCCTCTCAGGCTCACAGAATATTTCCCTTGGTTTTTCAGGAAAACCTATTGTTAATGAAGTATCACAGCCTCTTCCACTTACGATAGGACCTTTGACCCGAACTACAGATTTATTGCTTACTAAATCATGTCCAGAAAACTTGTTAGGTATAAAAACACTGAAAGCTCTAGGAGCTATAATATGTTGTTCTCCGGAAGGAGTAAGATTGTTTTTACGTGATTTCAAAGGTCACTATGTGTCTAGAGACATGGATTCCCGACTGCAGACTTTACCTACACATTTATGGGCACAAGGCCCTACTGATGTCGGTTGCATGAATATTACACCATATCGAGTTACACTAAAGGCAGGAGTGGTACTACCACGAATGCGACAATACAAGTTACCACCAGATGCTGTAGTGGCTTTACTGCAAATCATTGACGAGCTCATTACCCAAGGAGTGGTTATGGAAACAGACTCCAATGTATGTAATTCCCCGATAATTCCGATTCTTAAACGAACAGATCCAAAGGCCCCGCCAGTATATCGATTGGTTATTGATCTGCGCGAATTGAACAAATGCATTGTGCCACAATTCCCTGTGGTCCCAGATATCTCGTCATTACTGACAGCTATTGATTCCGAAGCAACATTCTTTACTGTAATTGATCTCAAGAATGCCTTTTTCAGCGTCCCAATAGATCCGGAAAGCCAATACTTGTTCGGATTTAGTTTAAATGGACGTAGCTTTAAATTCACACGCGCACCTCAAGGATTTACAGAAAGCCCCAGCATCTATAGCCAAGCACTGAAACGAGAACTCGACAGTATCCACATGCCAGTCAACACTGCCTTGCTTCAATATGTCGATGATCTGCTGATCACCGCGAGAAGCGAACCAGAATGTGAGAAAGCATCACTGACAGTTTTACAATTTCTAGCCGAAAAGGGGCACAAGGTGTCCCCTTCTAAGCTGCAATTCTGTGTCCAGCGAGTTGTTTATCTTGGACACTCGCTGTCCAAGGAGGGAAGGCAGCTTACACCAGATCGCATTCAGTTAATAGCTAACATGCCAATACCCAAGACACAAAAGGAGGTGCGGGCTTTCATAGGCCTCACTTCATATTGTAGGCAGTGGATCCCTCAGTATGCATTTCTAGCAAAACCACTCATTCAATTGACAACACAGGAGGCAGCCATATCGACTGTTCTCCCTTGGACTCAGGAACATACACAAGCTTTTGAAAGCCTAAAGAAAGCTTTATGCCAAGCACCTGTTTTAGCAACACCATGTTACAATAAACAGTTTACACTCTTTGTTACAGAGCGCGAAGGTACTGCCTTGTCAGTACTCACACAGGAACAAGCAGGATCACACAAACCATGTGCTTATTTTTCTAGTACATTAGATCCCGTAGCTCAGGCTTTGCCTGCATGCCTAAAATCAGTGGCAGCAACAGCTTTAGCAATCAGACAAAGCGATGCCATAGTGTTAGGACATCCATTGACAGTTCAAGT
Organism: Triturus cristatus; assembly: GCF_964204655.1. NCBI lineage: Eukaryota > Metazoa > Chordata > Amphibia > Caudata > Salamandridae > Triturus > Triturus cristatus. The sequence goes on along the minus strand of NC_140591.1, from coordinate 1,481,503,535 downwards.
ACCACATGCAGTAGAGGTTCTTGTGAATCGAACGCAAACACAACACTTGACTATAGCGCGACTTACAGGGTATGAATTAACATTGTTTCAGCCACATATAGAAATCAGACGTTGTAACACATTGAATCCTGCCACACTTTTACCTGTAATCGGAACAGACCCACTAGCTCATGATTGTATTGAAGTTATAACAATCACGACGAAACCCAGACAAGACTTGACAGATTTCCCATTGTCAGACCCAGACCTGACGTTGTATGTAGATGGTTCATGTATGAGAACAAGTACAGGAGAATTAGTGGCCGCTTACGCAGTCACAACAGATACTGAAATCATTGAAACAAATTGCATAAATACCTTGTCAGCTCAAGCCGCAGAGCTCATCGCTCTGACACAAGCCTGTATTCAAGCCACAAATAAAAAAGTCAACATATATACTGATTCACGTTATGCATTCGGAGTTGTACATGACTTCGGCGTGCTGTGGCGAGAGAGAGGTTATTTAACTTCTCACGGTGCCCACATTCAGCACGGACCCCTCATTCATGCCTTATTAGATGCAATACATCTACCCACTGCAATATCAATTATGAAATGTAAAGCTCATACGAAAGTTACTGATATCATTTCTCAAGGCAATGATCTAGCTGACAGAACAGCTAAACAGACTGCTCAAACTCAAACATCCGACATGACAAAGACAATAGTCCCGACGCCAACACATTGTATGACGGTTAAAGATCCCACTCTTGATATAATTGACATACAGACACATGCTACACCAGACGAAATAAAGAAATGGACTGAATTAGGAGGGATCCAAACGGATCAAGGATGGATGATGAAGGAAAAATCTGTGTGGTTCCTTCCTGATTCAATGGTCCAAGTCATTATTAACACTATACATAGTCCAGCGCATCTAGGAGAAAAAGCTATGCTAGACAGCATTCAACACATTTGGTTCAATAAACATTTACGAGCAGCAGCTAAACAAAAGGTTCGTACCTGTATGATCTGTTGTCAGTTCAACCCAGGAAAAAGCGTTCCCGTAGAACAGGGTGGATTTCAGCCTCCTGATCACCCTTTTGAAGTCCTCCAGATGGATTATATCCAGATGGAACGATGTCGAGGATTCAAATATGTTCTCGTAGTTGTCTGTGCTCTTTCCCGTTGGACAGAGGCATACCCGGTTTCAGATTACACTGCCCCGACTACTGCCAAACAGTTGGTTCGAGAATTCTTCCCACGATACGGTTTACCACGTGTTGTCTACTCAGATAACGGCCAGCCGTTCTCATCCGAATTAATGAAACACGTTTCACTTTTGTTAGGCTATCAGTGGAAATTCCACTGTGTCCGACACCCCGAGGCAGCAGGTCTCGTAGAAAGACATAATCAGATCCTGAAAATCAGATTGTCCAAAATATGCAGAGAGAAAGGCGTCGACTGGGTAGTAGCATTACCAGTTGCACTCTTTTACATGAGAATGGTAGCACACTCTCGAACAGGGCTATCCCCGTATGAGGTGATCTTTGGCAGACCACCAAATATGTGGGGGACGCCTATACCACGCAAAATAACTGATATTGACTGTAATATGCTGACAGATTACTTGGCTTCCTTGATGTCTGCACTACAATCTTGTCGTTCACAGGTAGCTGCAGCCTTTCCTGACAACACTGAGGTGAAACCCCATGACGTAGTCCCGGGGGACCTGGTCTTGGTGAGGAACTTTGATCGGAAGACTCAGCTGGATCCTAGGTGGAAGTCGCCGCAACTGGTCTTGCTCACCACAAGGACAGCCGTGAAGATTGAAGGCAGAAAAGGCTGGGTTCATTCAAGTCATATCAAGAAATTTCATGGACTACCATCGGATGTAAATACCACACCTCGTGTGTCTTCCCCCATTGACTCAAAACTTCCTTTGGTTGAAACGAGCAATCACGAACAATATAAACTAAAACTCAGATCTAACCAGTCAGGCAATTTGATTGTTTAAGTCCTCTCCAAGGTGAAGCGGTTGAATTTGTCTCTGACATGTATCCCTTAGACCTGAATAGAGAAAAAACCCGAAAAATGTTGAAACGACATGCGTACTGTAAATCACTGCGTAGTCATTGTATAGTGACGTTATTAATTTTGTTTTTCTTAAGTCTTTTAATAATTACTGCAAGTATATTGTTGCACATATATTATCCTATTTCTAGACATGTTTATAATGTTACTGCTGAACATTCTTTTAGTGAATTACCTCCGCATGAGTTGTCTTATAGATTTGCGCTGCGCAATAACACGTTTATTAGTATGTTACATCATTCCCATCAGGTTAGCAATGCTACAAATTGTTGGATATGTGGCCGACTCCCTCCCTATCAGAATTATAAAGGAATTCTACCTCTCTTTCCATACCCGTTCACACACAACGGCTCCTGTGGAGCATGGTTTAGTTTAATTAATTCCCTAGATTTGAATTCTGCAGTTTATCAAGACAACTGGGTATGGGGAAATTTGAACTTAGTTTTACTTAAAGTCTGCTACCCTAACAAGGAGGGACTTCCCAAAAGAACAGGAACTGATCTAGAAAATGAAGTGTATGGATTAGGAAATTTTACGCTTAATCTTATGATCCTAAATGTCGAATCCGAAGCTACTCCAATTTTGCCCGCTATGTCAATATTTCCAGTAAAAGGTGAATTATGTGTAAGAAAGAATGGTTCCATACATATGGGCCATAGTAGATGCACCACTGTAATAGAATTTAGTGATCAAGGCAAGTCTACATTTAGAGCTTCCCGCCATTCCTATTTTATATGTGGTCAGACGGCATATGTACGTTTGCCTCAAGATTGGGATGGTACTTGCTACATTGGATTCCTTTTGCCACCTGTTTTCCTAGCTCCTCCGGATTATCACAGAAATACTCATTTAGTACACAATAGAGAAAGGAGAGATCTCCCAATAGTCGATTACACTGAAACAGCATGGGAAAAATACACAGATTTCAATAAAGGTCTCTTTCCCTATATAGGTACCGTTACTAATAGTAAGCTGATACGTAGATTAACTAGAACCCTTGAAGCAGTAGTGAACGAAACTATTTCCGCTTTAGGCAATTTGACAGAAGAGCAGTCTGCTATGCGGATTGTTGTGCTTCAAAATCGTCTTGTCCTTGACGTCATCCTGGCCGATAGGGGCGGAGCTTGTAGGGTCATCGGATCAAGTTGTTGCATTTTCATACCAGAAAATTCGCCATCTGTATATAAAGCCATAACTCGCCTTCATAAGATTGTAAGCCAGATACACCAGAACCCAGGCACCTGGACTTGGTCCGGTTGGTTTTGGAGTGTATTATCTACCTTTGGATGGAAGGTCCTATCCTTCCTAGGTATTGGCCTTCTCATACTATTCAGTTGCTGTCTATGTCTACAATGTGGACCAGCAATCTGTGGTCTGTGTGCCACATCGTGTATTCCACCATCCAGATTTCATTCATCCCAGAAGAAAAAAAGAAGAACAAATGATGCTATATGAACAGATCAACGGATTGATGAAGATTGATATCTCTTAACGGGCAAGTAGGGGACAAGGAGGGAATGTGGAAATATGGATTTTTCTGATCAGTTATGTCCCCTATCTTGGACCCCAACGGTTTCATGTATGAATCACAAGTACATGTATGTTCCCTCCAGTTCCAGTTATGAATACGCAAACACATGTGCGTCCACCGTCAACATGTCCTCTTTCAGATCCGCCATGAATAGGCCGGATATTCCATTCCTAAGTATGAAAGGCCACCGGTTTTATATGGTTCACTTATGCCATTTTACAGTCCAGGCAAGTAGGCCCTGATTCTGTCATCAAGCTTTTCTTGCCTTCTGCCTCTGAAAGCTCCAGTCTGAGCCTGCATCTGTGACCATGAACTTTGTCTCATTCCCTGCGCGGCCCACGAAGCCTGACATCAGCCTGTTGCCTGCCAAAAACTGTATTTCACCTTCGAAATTATCTGCTCCGCTCTCTGCCCAATGCATTCCTGTCTAGTAGTTTAAGTAAACATTCTTCCAGCTACCGAGCAAAGGCCCGGCTTCTCTGTCTTTATGCAAGTAATTCATAGCCCCATTATTATGGAAGATTTCTGCCCTCGCATCTAGTGTAGACACTTAGACGCTTGCACACGCACTAACAGTCAGTATAGTCAGTATAGAATAAGATTCTACTCTAAGAGACCTCTCTTTTGGATAACATAGTTCTTTAAACATAGGATGTTAGATATGATTTGGGATTAGGTTGACTTGACCCTCCAGACTTCTGTCGCCACATGTAGAGCTAAATGTCAAGTCCCCTTCACCCCCTAGTTGCACGTCAATCACACGTCATGCTGCTGCGCGCGCATTTCTGCCAAGTATTTCTGCTGACATTGCGAAATTCTTTCATGGAACCACCCTATTATGACATCACACCTGATGACGTTCTTTAGTCACACCCAGTTACGCCTACTTTTGCTACGCACGTATATTTTATCTACACTATCAATTGTTACGCCTCTTGCATTTGCTTCACTGTAATGCCTATTGTATAAAAGTGATTAATTATCAATAAAGTATGTACTTCACTTCCTGAACCTTCGTGGTGATGGAACTTGGAGCAACCGATTCGAATCGTCCATTGGAATAAAGCCCATTCCGAACCTCTAATACCACGGATTCTGCCTCTTATTTACTGAGCTATTTTTATTATGTTTCTGTATCAAATTAAGTCCCGGTAATTAAATTATTTACCACAAGGACACAACCAAAACCTGAAGGACCTTGTTGGAAAAAAACTAAAAAAGAAACCGATTATAAAAGTTGGCTGTCCGAGCTCACCATTGTTAACTGAAACAGCCAAGATAGTAGCTGCAGTCTGAGAAAGGAATGCAGTACTCCACACATAATGGTGAGTATATCATCAGTCACCCACCAGAACCAACAGAACTCAGCCATTAAGCCGGTCTCTTACAATTACCCACCCATTATTCAAGACATTGAACTACTTCATGGTATTTTTGTAGCAGATAAATCAAAGATCATAAGAATTTATTTGTGGTCTCCATCGAGCCACGAAAGATGTTTTTTGATGCCAGTTGTGTTCGTTTCTGTGTAAGTTTCCTTGATGTTTCTAAGTTGTATATTCCCTGCTGTGGCATCTTGCTGGATAGCGAGGGGTTGAATGTAGTTCGGTACTTGGGCAGTTCTTTCCGATTAATGGAGGGATTTTCCTTAGAAGGGGTATACTTGCATGCCTTAAGGGCACTAATTTGCGACTACAGTGAGATATTTTATAAATAGCATAGGCCCTAGTCAGTAGGTAAGTTGATTGTTTTATACTTTTGGGTGCTTGAGGACTTTTTGCTGGCTTAGTAAATGAATAATTACTAAATAGCGAGAGTCTGTGTTGGACTGGTAGAGTAGAACATTATCGCTGTTTATCTAATCAGTAAAGGAAATGTTAGCCCATTTTACTCTATCCTAACTAAACTAAGAGAGAACTTACATTAATATTTGTGATCATGATAGAAAAAGGACATGCACAAATGCTCCAACAAGCACCACTCTATTTTTAAATACAATAGAATTTTAATTATACATTGGATTATGAAAATCCCACGGTTTGTATTCAGGGGTAGTGAATGGTCAGAATCTACATCTTCAGCACTTTTTTCATATGTTTGTGGGTATTTTGCTAACTTCCTGGCAGACAAGAGCACATTTGATAATAATCCTTTGTAAAGCTTATTAAACTATCTAGGGTTGGTTAACTTGGGTTCACCAGTATAAGCGTAATAACCTGGTGCCCTCAGGGAAAACTTTCAGGGGAGTCCAAGCAAGGAAAATGGCATGTTAAATGAACATGTTTTGTTAGTTATAGATTGGAATGTATGGTGTACCCTATGACTACTAGCATTAGGTGGCAGTCATTGATACTGTATATCACATGACCTCAAGCCTAAACTGATTTTGGGTGTACTATTTCTCATTTCCACCCTCAAGCTGCTGTTTCTATGAAGTAATTGCACAACCACTATTTTGTCTCTAGTCAGTGGGCTTCTGTTGAAATGTATCATGGATCCATGTATTGATTCGTGTTTAGGACAGCAAGTGCATTAATCTAACTGAGGGGCTATTCATAATTATGTTTCTTTAGAGGCCCCACATGTATAATGTGTGAATCCATTTCTACTTTTCCATTTTCTGTACATACATATATTTTCAGATTCGTATAGCAACTTTTAAAAATCCATATTTTATTGCCACCATTTTGATGTATTTCTTTTTGTTTTTATGTTCATAGTGCAATGTTGGGCTCCGTGTGGGGGTGGGGGATTTGAAATAAGTCTTACACTAGTTTGGCTTTTAAGTTATATGGCCACTTGTCTTTTGGTTTCAGACCTAGTTCTATATGTTACCATAATACATCAAAGAATGTAAGTAATTTTATCAACTATTGCCAGCTGAGCAGCAGGGGTCAATGGTCTCAGGTTAAACAATTGTCTCTTATTCGTTTTTCTGTTTATTTATAGGTCACAAGTTGGCTTTACCTACCCAAAAGGGTGTCAAAGCACTTTAAAGTACAGTTTGGTTGACAAGACAGTATAGCCATAACCACTGTTTTGAAGACAGATCAAAAAAGTACTCTTGTGTACAAAGGTAATTGTATAAAACAGATCAGAAATAACTATTTGATTTAAAGTACTAAGCAAGGTGTGAATAGGGGTAATCTAGGTATGCAAGTATTTAGACTAAGACTAGAATAAAGTACTGCTTCGCCTTCTGGGAAAGGTAATCAACTTTCCAAGTAGTAAATATCTTATTAATTTAATCACATTTATACTGAGTACTGGATGCATTCAAGAGTAGACTTTAAAGGGTTATTTTGGGGAGAACCTGTTTCAAATGATGTACACTCAGTTACAGTGTACTTCTGTGGCTCATCGTTTTGAATGGAAGAGAAGTATCTTTCATTATTTTGGCATTTTCTTTTTCAAAGCAAACATTTAGCCCATGATGGATGTATCTTGACAAACTGTGCCATGTGGAGTCCCATTCAAAACTATATGAGACTGAAAGTATACAGTTGAAAGCTAGTGTTGGCAGCCTTATTTTCAGAAAGTAATTCAACAGCATCTGTCCACCAGGTATGGAGCTATGCAGTGTTTCTTTGCTTGGTTGACCTGGAGCAGCGCGGAACAGGATGTGGGCAAAAATGCAATTGAAAGTCTTGGTGGCTTTCCACAGAATATATTTTCCAAAGAGGGGAATTACATGGACTCCATGCAAGGGCACAAAAAGGTAAATAAATATGCCTGGAACCATTGAATCAGAAAAGCAAAAGATATCACATCAGCTGAAGAACGAAGAAGCACGCTGTGCATTCATTTTTCTTTTTTAAGATAGGAAGACATTGGGATTTTTGATGATAACAAATAGGCACTCTCATACGGTATAAAACCACATGCATGACTGAATAATAATGTCAAGTGCAGGTCTGCTTTGCAACGGCTTGACTGTCTTCGCATTCCGAAGATAAGGCCTTCTGCTCTGTGTAGCAGCTGCTAGCTCCAGAATGGACAGAAAGCCAGGACATAACCAAGAAGGCAATTAGATCCAGACAGGAACTTGAGCGGATGAGAAAATCCCTCCTGGAATACAGCCGAACAAGCATGGAGAAGGTGGGGGTTTCCGATGAGAGTATCCAACTGGAGTAGCTGTAGGACTGAAAGATTATACAACAGTAGTAACACCAGGACTGCGAGTAGGCAACAAGTGAGCAATGCAAAGTTGTGATGCATTGAATCCTAACCGTCTCGGCTATAAACCATGAAGAAGTCAAGCTAGGACCCGAAAGGAGAATTTGATCACATTGTTTGTGGGAGAAACTGATAGGAAAAAAGGTATAAGGGTACTGTTAGACCTGTCAGCCCTTTGGGTGGTCCCTCCTCATCATTATTTATTTTGTCCCACTTTTGCCTCAAACCCTGTTAGTATTTTTTCCTTTTTGGGAACCACCAGACTTTTTAGTATTGATGCAGATTCAGGGAGCCATTTTATCTACCCCTGGAACTTCTGTCTGAGGGCCTGGAGCACAACATGGTGGCCACCTGTGACATCATCAGAACCCACTGGAACCTACCAGCACCTTCCAGAACATTCCAGAACCCTGTGACCGTTGGAGGCGGTTTGGAATGTTGGGAAGCTAAGCCAGAGTTGACAGTTGGAGCTGGCAGTTGGCACCTGACTGGTGAAGAGGGAGCAGCAAAAACCTGAAGGAGGAAGGAGTGAGGCAGCAGGGGTGGAAACTTGTGCCTGGAGTGGGGTCCATAAACCCACCCTTGATACTAGTCCCTACTGACTGAGCCCAGCCTGGAGCCCTGTGTGGGAGAAAGCAAGAAAAACCATCTTGAGGACCTGGACAGCAGGAACAGGCCTTAAAAATAAAGAACAGCAAGTACCTGACCTGGTTACTGGTAACTACCTGAAGTCCGACGTCGAGAAGCCTAGAGACCTGGAGCCCGAGGTGGGGAAGCGGCGCTGACTGGAAAGCAGACGTCGTACCCGGAGCCGCCAGAGGTCGAGAGAGGGCGCCGACGGAGGTCGTGGAGAGTACCAGAGGTCGAGGAGGAAGTCACCCGAGGTCGAGTGAGCGGCGTCGACGGGGGAGTGAAGTCCGCCCTCCGGAGTCGCCGGAGACCGAGGTGAAGCGTGCCGGAGATCGGGAGTGGAGATCGCACTCCGGAGTCGCCGGAACCTGAAGGGAATCGTGCCGGAGGTCGGGAGTGGAGGTCGCACTCCGGAGTCGCCGGAACCTGAGGAAAGGAGCACCGGAGGTCGGGAGTGGAGATCGCACTCCGGAGCCGTCGGAAGTCGACATCGAGCCAAGACTGCCCGACGTCATCGAACCGGAGGTCGTCATCGAGCCGAGGCCGCCGACATCGAACCGGAGCCGGCGGAAGTCGACATCGAGCCAAGACTGCCCGACGTCATCGAACCGGAGGTCGACATCGAGCCGAGGCCGCCGACATCGAACCGGAACCGCCTACCGGCGTCGTCAAGAACTGACATTGCGCCGAGGCCGCCGACATCGAACCGGAACCGCCTCACGGCGTCGACACGACTCCAGCGGCGTCGGAGCTTCATAAAAAGGGCAGTAAGTGGAATAGAGGGCGCCTAAGGCCCTGTGGAGCCCTGAGAGACTATCCTAGGGGCTAGAGAGGTGCTGGAACCAGCTTGATTGTGCCAGGGGTGAGCTGAGACTAATACAGAGGGGTTGTGTAGTGTGGGAGAGCCAGATCTCTAGATTCCCCCTTGATCTACCTCAGTTTAGGCCTCAGCCTTGTCCAAGCCAGGGAGTATACCCCTCAGGCCATCCATCTAACCACAGGCTGTGACTGGGCCAAATTAGCCCATAGTATTTTCAATGTGATCTGATTTGACAAATGTCATTGTTGGCTGATATTATTTATTGAGGGTACTGTATTTATTGTATTTATCTAAGTTATTCCTGTGATGTATTTATTGTCCTGAGCTAACTTATTCCTGCACAGTATTTATTGCCTCACAGTATTTATTTGACCTGATCCTATTTATTGCACCTGTAAAGTGTTATTATTTATTTGACCTGCACTTTTTAAGAAAAAGCTTTGTGTACTGTGATTGTATTATTATTTATTTAATCAGCAACTAAGAGAAAAGAAGATAAAGAGATATATTTTCCGTATAATTTTTAAGGTGTAGTGTCGTTTTTGGAACGGATGCACGCATGGTTATTGTGTGGGTATGACTTATGCTTAACACGGTGCCTGACCCCTGACCACTCGAGCCAAGCTACCACAGTGTATGTCTGGAAAGACCCCATTACCACCACCCTTCCGGTGTGGGAGTGGGGTTTTTCGAACAGGTACTCTATCAAAAAATATATATATAATACCTTAAGGATTACAGAATGTCAAATCCAGTTGTATATGGTGTTACTGAGACGCCATATGCACAAAACGGAAAAACACTGATGCACACCTTTAATGCCTTATGACCAAATGTAATTCCGAGGAAAGACTGACTCGGCTTCTGCGTGTCCAGAAAAATGGAAACACTACTGGAGGCACACTGGTCGAGAACTCAAGTGGTCATTATCGTACAATGCATTTGACAAATACGTCATGCTATAGGAATCAATGCAAATAACTGTAGTTGTGAAGATAGGTTGGATAAGTAATCTCTACTTCTATTGCCCAGTAAATCTAATGGACAGGAAACTGGGATAAACCTCTTCGCAAAAGTGATCTTACAATAAATAACCTAATATAATTGGACTAAAAAAATTAAATCACATGTTTTCAAGAAATTTTGAGAACAGTAATTGATTACAGATCAAGTGTTTTTGCACTTTTGCTTTGTGAATAAATGTGCAAATGTAAAGTAGCCTGGCTTTTGTATAGCACTATTTCAGACTTTCGGCTGCCTTTTAACAGCAAAAACATATTTTGAGACATGCACCAACTGGATGTATCCCGTTTAAAACCTTTTGTAGAATAATAAGAGAATTGCATTGACTCTCGGGTATGCTGGATATATTCCTGGTAAACAAACCGGTTTAAGAAGGATCTTTAAAGGCTCCTGATCTTTCAGTTTACGTTAGTGAACTGGATAAGACTGGCATACCATTGCTCTTGGGTGCTATATTAAACCATTGAAGAGATTTGGCATTAGTCTGCCAAAATATATATTACTGCCTGGTGGAATATTAGCAGTAAAAGAAAATCTGGCATGCTTCCTCAAGGCTAATTCTGTAGATATGGAATGTCCTTTGGAAGTCACAAAGGGACTGATCCATGCCAGATATGCAAAATAACCACTGACTATGTAAAAGAGTTCAATTTAGAACATCTATATGTAAATTTATCTTATCTGGATACACTGAAAACCTAGCATGGATTAGGCCCTCTTAGACTTATGCTAAATACCTCTGCTGTAGGTAGTACACCGTTTCTGTCACTGAGGAATAACCTCTCAAATTCTGGCAAGTTGATCCCCAAACTGGACAGGCAAGGAAAAGTGGAACCAATGTGCATGGAGCTAAACTATTTATGCAACCTTTTCAGAAATTGATCATTCAAATGGCAAGTAAAATTATTCTAAGAAAAAATGTGTGTTCTCTCATATACAGATCTGGATTTTGGGGCCAGAGCAAAAATATAGATCATCTTTTTATAGGAACCAATACATTTTTTCTTGAATCAGCTTTAGAGTAATTCCATTTAAGAACTAATTTAAAAATGGCACATAAAAATAAACATCTCTAAAAGATAACCTGTTCAATGCCCTCCCTACTCTGCCCCCTCCTCTCCTACTTTATTTTGCAGGGTAGTAGTCAGGCCCTGTTTCTGTGCAAGTAGTTGTACCCATATTGATGAATGTCTTAACTATATTTTTTGTTGAGAGAAGTATGTTGGTTTCAATAGTGCGCTTGTAAAAATAGAAAATGTGAAGTAAGTCATTGAGAATTCATTAAGGAAGATGGGGCAGGAATTTGGGAAAGTGAGGAGCACTGAAATTGAGGATACCAATAAAGATAAGTAGCTGCTACTATAAAGTATTTAGATGGGTTTGTGGCACGAACGGTACACAAGGCAATGCTGTTGAGGATATGAGGTCATACAGAGGGGATAGTAATGGGCTAGTGTTAAGGGGCATTGGGCCTCTTTTTAGTGGACATCTGCATGCCATGGCTGATGCTAAGGGGTATTGGTGGGCCTCTCCTAGGTGGACATCTGCACGCCATGACCATGCTGTCTCAAAAAACACTGCAGAAGATGACAGGTGAAAAGAGGGACCCCTCTTATCAGTTACACGCGCTGAACCACAAAGCTCAATTGATGCATTATGTTACCTGGTCCACTTTCCAGCAGAACAGTGTTATTAACAATTGGTAATTGTCCTCTTCCTTTATAAAAACAGTCACCACTAGTATTCCCTCCTCCATCTGTTTTTTGATGTCTATCTTTTTCTCCTCTAATTGATCATCCCCCTCCCATTGTTTTTCAGCATTACTCTTCCTCCTTTACATCTATTGACTATTTTCAGATTGGTTCTACTTGTGTATTTTGTGCTCCCTTGCTCAGGACTACTACCCTTCTATAATAGTAACTTTAAAAAAAACATCGATGTTAAATGCACTGAGCAAACTGGCTATTCAAAGAAAAAAACATTTTGCTTTATATTTGTTCAGCTCTTTTGGATCAGGGTAATAAGCTGAGAAATGCAATGGTGGTTTCTGCAATGAAATCCAATCCCGAGACGAGCGTTGGGATAGGTGATATATATCCACCTATAAACAAGGACACTGGAAAAGTAACAAGGTGAGAGTTGGCTTGTCAGCACACACTGCCCTTTCGTGTTAATCATGAGACTTTTGAATGCATAAAAAAAACAGTGGTTCTGTAGTTCAGTATGTTGCACAAGAATTGGCATTAGAAGTTAACTATCTGTAGTCTTGTTCTAAAACATATGTGGTCTTTAAAATATATTTTCTGCAGCTATCTGCTTAAGTAAATAAAGTAGAATCTTGATCATATAGTTGATTTAATTTTCTGTCACCTTTGCACAGGATACTCAGAGATTCTCATCAGAACATGCCTTCGACAGTATCAATTTGCAAAATCCATAGGCTCAACCCACCGTCTGCTGTATCCTAATTTCTCCCTTGTGATCAGTCCGCCTATGTTGCCAGCTGCCATAAGCAGCAGCCTCACTGCCACATTCTATGAATATGTTGTTGTACATAATATCTCCAGTACCACATGCACAATCCCTCGGCATATAGGATCCTGGAACCCTGCTGCCACAAGTAGGCTTCCGACTACAGAGTAAAACTCAGTGCCATGCGCTATACCCTCACAGATAAATACTGCATCCTCAATAATGTACCCTTTTTCAAGGCTATAGTGCCCTGATTCTTATCTGCCATTAACTGGATATCCTCTGGCGTGCATGCTACAGTTGGCCTGGTTAGGTGGGTAGGATAGCTGTGCTGGATAGTTACTTAAATATATATATCTTCCCTGCTGCTATACGTCACATGTCCTCTTTAGTACTGAAGCCAAAGTTTTCAGTTTGGCTGATCCAATCAAATTAATCCAGAGTTAGCGCCAGAACTATTGGGTATGTAGGTTCTAACAACAAACCCGGAACAACAGGCTTTGGTAAAAATGAAGCATCTTCGGGTAAAATGATATATGCAAGTGCTGTTACTGACCTCTGCTAGTTTGAATACTGTGGGTTCTTTTAAACCTAACGAGTGATTTGTACAATAACGGTGATTGAAAAATATTCTGAAATGCTGATTGTATGTGATATACGCAGTTCGTCTTTACCTACATCTAGAAGACTTCTCAGATCTCTGGAGGACATCAGCACAAGTTCACCTTTTAAGGATCCACTTAGCTTATCAGTTGAGCAACCTGGCCAGAAGTATGACTCTGAAGCTGAAACAAGAGCCATACAGCTACTTTTGGGCAGGTAAATACTTTCACTTACACCAATATTCCATTCTTTGAACTCGCACATTAAAACCTGCAGTAACTGGAAAACTATCCTTCTCCGCTAATTTTTCATGAGTAGTGCAGTTATTTAGTGTCTATTTCGCTAGCAACCTTGCCATGTCTGAAACTCAAACTAGTGACTTTCTCCCATTATAACATATCGGCTGATAGTTTACTTGTTTATGCGGTTGGACCTATAAGATTCTTGGTGGCTTTCTGTACAGAACAGAGCTGTTTTCAACCGAGGGGTCTCTGGTGATTTGCTATACACAATAAGTTAAGCTAAAGAGGTCTTCTTGCAGCAGGAACTATAGCTGGAAATCCAGCCCACTAATTGTGAATTGTTCCAGAAACTAGATAAACAGAACCATGCCTCTCGTCAATTTCCATCCCCATATTTGATTAAATCACCCCAGTTAATCCATCCAAATCATTATTTTTTTATAACAATGTACCTTACATTTTATTGTGATACATGGGTAGCTTCCTTGGTGTAGGCATGTGCTTTCAAATTGTTATAAAAGCAAAATATTTGTTTTGTATCTATTAACAGAGCTTACATGGCTTAAATATAACTATGTTTCTTGACTTGAGGAAGTCTGCAAATATATTTGACAATATCATATTGATATCTGATAATTTCTTCCTCCCTTCACTCCCAGATGCTGAATTTTTCACGTTTAACTCTCTGGAAAGCATTTTCTATGATGTTCCATAAGTCAGTTCCTTTTCTATTCTCAACAGTGTGGAGTTCTCACCTATGCGATACTGGGAAGGGATGGGCACTCCCCCAGAATCCCTTTCAGCCGAAAGTGACATTTATGACAACAGTGAACTGAATGATCCCCACTATGACCAGAGTCTGCTCGAGCACCTCTTTTATTCAGCTCCTGTAAGTGATGGGGATGTTTAAGCGTTTCGTATGGGAGATCGGCAAGAAACAGATGTTCCACAAAATCGCTTTCAGTGAACATTAAGTGCATCAAAATTGTTATTGCAAACAATTTTTTGATCAAAAGAAACCGTATCAAGTGCTATCTTGTATCGTGATTTATGAGTCATAATCAACCCCCTATTAAATTAACCTTACCACCATCATTGCCCTCAGTGCTCCTTGCCTCATTGCCCTAGAATCACATCTTGGCTTTGCAAATATAATGCTTGTAGACTCTAGTTTTGTTACTAATTGCACGTCCGAAAACTGCATGCTTTATCGGCATAAATGTTATGAAGTATGTTGTAGAATGTAGCAGTTCAACATATCTTTGTCTCAAATATTAAATTATACTCCTAAGATGGATCAGCACCGCACTCGACCCCTCCGGTTGTATGACCAAAACCCCAAACAACCCCTTAGCAAACTCACCTTATAATTCTGATCCCTTTACAAACTGGGAGTAGAATTATAAATTAAGTGGAGTATACAGAACGTAGTAGTCACTGGGTGTTATAAAGTCCATACACCTGTACTTTTCTCCAGATACGTCACTGCAGTTGAAACCCTCCCTTCATTTTGTTAGGGAACATGACCAGTAAATACTGAAATTATGTGATTTTTGGTGTAGAAAACCCCAAAATCTGCATGAAATGTCCCATTTAAAATTAATAACCGGCTATAATAATTGCACCTGATAACTATCAATCCCCAGGAAATGGTATTTTATTAATGCAGTAATAACCCCATCCCTATGAGGCATTAATAATTAGGACCTAAGTCTGTTTTATGGTTGTCATTTTATGTTGTCTGTTTTTGTAAAGCGCACTATAACTATACCCCCTCTTCCCCGAGGTATCCTTGTGCTGAGCAGGTGTGTGTGAGCCTAGCCCTGCCTATGGTAGGTTTGTTGATTGAAAAGCCAGCTCTTCAGCTTCTCGCTGAATTCTGAAGATAGGAAGAGGCTCCAATGTGGATGTGGGGCCTGTTCTACAGCTTAGGAGAGATGTAAGAGAACGTCCGTCCTCCTGATCTGGTTCTGCGTATGCATGTCATGTGTCCGAGTAGGAGTCTTGTGGAGGTGTCTGGGTGGTTGATGGAAGAAGATGCAACTGTTCAGTTAGGTAGGGCCTTGAATGAGCGTGTGGAATTTGAACTGTGTGTTTGTGTATCAGGAGCTAGTGAAGCTCCCCGAGGTGTGGTGTGATGTGAGTTCTGTGTCGGAGGTTGTGGGTGAGCCTGGCTGCTAGGTTCTGTATGGTTTCTAGTCTTCTAGTGAGTTGCTTGGTGATCCCCCGCGTAGAGAGTATTCCCGTTGTCTAAGTTGCTGGTGACTAGGGCATGAGTGACAGTTTTTCCAGTGTTGATTGGGAGCCATTTGAAGATCTCCCTCAGCAGAGTGGTGTGAAAACACAATGCAGTCACAGTGCTGACTTGTGCAGTCATGTCCATGTCCAGTTTGCTGTTGATGACTTTTTCTGAGGTTCCTTGGTGTGAGTCTGAGTTCAGCCGGCCACCAGTTGAAGTCCAATAGGGAGGTGTTCGTGGTGAAGATAACTACTTCTGTCTTGTTGGTGTTGAGCTTGAGACAGTTGGCTTTCATACCATTAGCAACTTTAGTCATGCAGGCGATGAACTTGTTTCTTGTATTCAGGGTCTTATCCAAGAGAGACAGTATGAGTTGCATGTCATCTGTATAGGAGAGGATGTTGATGTCCTGTACAAGGAGGACTTTGGCAAGAGGGATTGTGTATGCATTGAACAAGGTGGGACTGAGCGATAAAACTTGAATCACTTCACAGCATCTTACTCCTTGCTTCCGAAGAGTAAGGTGTATATCCAGCAGAGAGCGAGTCCTTGGATGATGATCTCATGCAGGCTCCTGAAGAGAGTTGGGTATGAGACTGTCAAATGCTGCAGAGAGATTCAGAAGAATGAGGGCTGCCATGTCTCCTCTGTTAAGGATCATGTGGATGTCTTCTGAGACTGCGATAAGTGCTGTTTCTGTACTGTGTTTGAGCATGAATCTGGACTGCATAGTCTTGAGGAGCTTGTGGTAATTGAGGCGTCAGTTGATTAGATTCTCTAAGACCTTTGCCGGGTATGGTAGGAGGGAGATGGGTTTGTAGTTGTAAAGCATGGCTGGATCAGTAAATGGTTTCTTGAGCAGGAGCATGACGGTGGCATGGTTACAGGTGTTCGATAATGTGTCTGAATCGGTGGATGAGTTTTAGTGCTTCACTGATCATTAGTAGTCCTTTGGAGAAGGCAAGGGTCAGATGGAGCCCCCTTAGTGGTTGGTCTTCATGGCAGCAGCGGTTTTGATGATGGCGGATCATGAGGCCAGGGTTCATTCTCAGCTGTAATGGGAAGTTGAGTTGCGATAGTAACTGGGTTTGGTTTATGGTCGAAGATGCTGTATATGGAGGTGATTTTGTTACAGAAGAATTCTGAGAGCTTGTTGCAAGGGTATGGTGAATGGGTGATGTTGATGGATGCGGCAGGAGGTGTAGTGAAATCTTAGTTGATGGTGAAGATTTCGTTGCTGCTGTTAGTGCCAGCCTCAATTCAATCTGCAAGAACTGTGCGCTTGGTGTTCCTTATCTGCTGATAGTAGCGTCTTGGAGATAATTTGAGGATTCGCATTTTGGAGTCCGGCGTTAGGAGAAGAGTCCGCATATCGGCGGCTCGTCTGTGTACATTCTCAAGTTTTGAAACTACGTTTTGAAACTACGATTGCAAAGTAATGGATTATTTTCATGAAACCAGTTTACCAGTCCATATTAGGATTTCCCCTCACGCCACAGAAATAGTGTGGCTTGGAATTATCGCCTCACTTTAAACCTCAATATAGTGAATCTGTTCAGCCGTGAACAAGTGATTCATAATAAGTTCGCAAATCCACCTACCTCATGAATATTAATGAGGTAGGTCACAATGTGTGATCCATTTGGAATGGCAGCGATTACAGGGATGGTGGCAGTATACCTCCATGTCTCTGATTGCTTTTTAATAAAGCAAACTTTTTTTTTTTTAAATGTAGACAATTTGCCTTAAAGTAATACCATATGCTTTTCAAAAGAAAAAGAAACTTTGAGGTTTCATTATTTAAGAGTAGGCAGTGGTCCATTAGAGCACTGCATGCTCCTAAAAATATGTATTTTATAAATTCTCAAAAGGTCGCTTGGGAATCCCTTCCCATTTGCGAATAGGTTACCTCCTCCTTCATCTCACTGTGATTCAGTATTTGAAAGGGGCACCCTAAACACGGTCCTTCCAAATACCATATCTCTAACCAAATTATGATTCGGTAAAATCTTACCGAATTGCAATTTGTGTTTTCGTACATTTAAAGATGTGTTTTTGCAGTTGAAAAGGCCTGATTCTGCAAATCGGGCCATTTCTGAACTCAAAAATGCTTTGTACATATGGCCCTTCGTCACTTGATACACAGGCATGTAGAGTCTTAGCAACTGTTTCCATTCTCATTACAAAATGTATTCATTTATCTTAATCTGGAATATCAATTGGATATTGGTGTAATATGGAGTGATTATATAATCTGGACAGTGTTGTTTTATATCTAGGGTATTTTAAAATGTAAATTGAATAAGAACTTGATTTTGGGGGTTGTTATAAAGGTTTAAATAATAAGGTATAATAAATTACATATTCCTTTTCCCTCAAAGTTTTTTATCAATTTTCTGAACTATCCAAATGATTGGGCAAGAGAGGGACTCATAGTTCAAACTTATAAATAAGTTTATACCTTTTACAAGCTCTCATCTACATGTCAGTTACTGTGTTAATTCAATCAAGAAATGCTATACTGTCTGTCCATTCATGTAGAACGGTAACAGCAACTTCAGCAATTCAAGCTGTGCATCTCACACAAGCTGATATATTTGAACTGAGAACACTTTAGGACATCTGTAACTAAGTTAAAACAAAAAACAAAGCACAAGGGAGACACCCTATAATCCCTATATGTGTGTGGGCAAAAACCCGCAGAATTCAAGAAAAAACAAAGCCCCAGGCACACGTATAACGGTAAGTATGCTAGTTAGAAAAAGTGTGTTGGCTGGTTGTGCCCATCAATGATAAAGATGAAATAAATTCATGAACTTCTATAAATCTTGAATGGACCTTCAAAGTAATACTCGTGACATTTGCTAACAGACTTTGCTAACTAGCATACTTACCGTTATACGTATGCCCGGAACTTTGTTTTTTTCTTGAATTGTGCGGGTTTTTGCCCACACCTTTTAGGGGTTATAGGGTGTCTCCCCGATCCTGGTTGCACCGTGCCATACACATATTAATACGTACAAAACGCTAACAGAGCAAGGCGCCACACTTCCTGACACATCACAACCCCTACCTCCTAGACAAAATCTGTAGCTAAGTTATTGATGAATGTTGCATTAGTGAAAGCAGAATGGATTATACTTTGTTTACTGCTCCCCTAGAAATCAGACAGCAGTTTAAGTGGGATTAGTGAAGATGATGACGCTAAATCAAGCAGAAAAATCATGAAGAAAAGTATCGCAAGAAGCAGTGCCATGAGACTTCACAGGTCTAAGGGAGCAACTGGCTCTAGCACGCGTGAACCGAACGAAACCACACCAGATGGAAAGCACAGGTAAATCAAACAATCTCGCCTCAATACAATGGAACGTAATGTTTTGTTGCTCAAACGGGTGAATATTAACAGTTTCTAGGGTACAGTTTACATTATGATTCATGAGTAAAGTGAACATGCAAATCCTCATGCTACCTTGAGCATGACCATTCTTTCAGTGCATTTGGTTGTGACTGTAATGTGAGAACCTTCACGCTCAATGTCATATGACGAATCATTGCCATTAAGAGATTTAAGGGTTTATAATCTCACTGCTTTATGATGTTTATTATGTCTGTAGGAGGCACTTGCCATCGCCTGAAGACCCTCCAGAGCGCGAGCAGAAAGCAGAACCTATTAAACTCACTGTGGATCGGCTGACATTGCTGGGTCGAATACGCTTAGCTAGAGTAATCGTCGAATCTTTAAAAGTCCCTCCTGAGAGCAACCACACTACGCCAAGCAAAAAAACTCAGCAAGGCAAACCACCACGCCCTGCAGCACCTGTAAAACGGTAACATTATTAAATCATATAAAGATAAGAGTGCGTCTTTGTACAAACAAGAAAATAATGTAGGTACTAGCTACCTTGCAACCACAACACTATGGGCAACATGTTTAAAACAATTTTGCATTTGTAAACGGTGGGAATTGCATAATTCGGTCGTTTGCGAATGGAAATTGGCCTTTCATGATGTATGGCTTTGTAGTCGCAATTTTAGGTAATCACAAAAATTGCGATTACCTAAAATTACGTCTACAAATAAAGAATCGCAAATTGCCCAAATCTCTTAGCACATGTACCAATCATTTTCTAAATGTAAACTGTACATTTAGGAAAATGCTATTGCCATCGACTTTGTCGATGGTAACC
This sequence comes from Triturus cristatus, assembly GCF_964204655.1. Taxonomy (NCBI): domain Eukaryota; kingdom Metazoa; phylum Chordata; class Amphibia; order Caudata; family Salamandridae; genus Triturus; species Triturus cristatus. The sequence goes on along the minus strand of NC_140591.1, from coordinate 1,481,483,536 downwards.
ATGTTCAAATTAGGAAAAATGCACAAAAATGCATTTTTCAAAGTGCCATACAGCGCACACATGCCTCCAGGGCATATGTGCGCTTTACATATGCTCATGTTTTTGAGGAGGTGCTTCAGGGGGGCCTTAGGCCCCCGGGCACCCTTGGCTTTGCATTACCTAATTTGCGAAAACCATTTGCACCTATGGAACTTTAGGCCCATAGGAATGAATGAATTAGTATTACCTAATAGCGATGACCTATTTAGCGAATCGCTATGGGTAATATTAAGGAATCGCAAAATCTTTGGAGATTCCTTACATACATAGCATTTTGCGATTACCAAATAGTGATTCGGTAAAAATCTCCATTTGGTAATCGCAAAATTCTTTTTTGATACATGTGGACCTATGAATATAAGAAAAGAATGTAAGCATCAAAGTAATGTATGTTGATCAGTTGCCTTTGCACCTTTTTAAATAAATATTTATGTATGTGAGAAGTTGGCCTGGTATATGATGTTCACTAGTTAAAGTGACCACCTTGTACCATGCCAAGCAACCCTTATGGTGTGGTTGTAAGTCAACCTTTTCGGACTAGCTGCCCTAGTGGTAGCGTAGGCTAAGCAGTCTTTGAGGCTAAACTCGTGAAGCGTGTTAAGCCAGCTGTTTTACCAAATGCAACCCCCTTTTATACCAATGAAAGGACACCACACAGATATATATTGAAAATATATATGTATTTATTTCTCAAAGTATCCCCTAGACTCTTTATGAGCACAGGAGCACAAATCGTCAAACAAGATTACAGTAGAATACACAGAAGTTGCACTTTATATGGATAGGCCCTGGTGGCCGCTCAAACCATATACTAAAATAGTGGTATAAGTACCACGAACAGAAAAGGGAAAAGGCCTAGGGCCTCTAGAATCGCTGGGCCTACAAGGAGCTAACTTTAGTTAGTGACCAGGAGGTCCACGGGTGGCGTGAGCAGAGCAAATAGTCACACGCGTGCTCCCATAGGTTTTCAATGGGTGCGTAAAAAGTACAAAGTTACTGCAAAAAGGATCTTCCGGATGGACTATGAACTCAAGATTGGAAACACAGACACTAGAGATGATACTCTACACTTGGGCACCGGAGTGCCAGCTTTACCTCACCCACAGGAAGCGGGTGCATAGGTCTCGAAGTGCGTCGGGTTCCTTCTATCTGTTCAGTGGAGCCTGTGAACAAAGATGCTGCAGGCGGTCGGTCCGGAAGAGATGTGGTGGATCCAAGGGTGGATCGGAGTTGTAGAAGACCTGTAAGCAGAGGGGACAGTGTTCACAGTCACTAGCCAGTGACCAGCGTGGCACCAGGTGGGTACCAGGCGATGTCGGGTGCAAACAGGAAGAAAGGTGCAGCTTGTCTCTGCAGCCACGTGGTCCCTGAAGGTCGACGACGTCCAGGAGTCGGTTCACGAGCTGTCCCACGCAGGCTCTCGCTGTCGGCGGTGTCGGCGACTTGATCGAAGCAAACAAGCCTTGGCAAAAGCAATTGTTGTGGAAAACGAAATAAGCTGATGGTTCTGACCAGCAAGGTCAGAGGGATTGCTCCTTTGGAGGGGAGCAAGGGCCAGTCTGGAGCAACCAGACCAGCGGTGTAGTTCTTGAAGTTCGTCGCCAAGATGGCCACTAGCCAGCGGGCCAGCAACCGGTTAGGCGCGTCGAGTGGCAAAATGCAGAAGGGCCCCACGCAGATCGTGGAGATGCTGGAGGGCTCACCTTTGGTGCAGATGCTGCTCGAGGGTTGGGCTTCTCAGATCCCAAAGCACAACTTGGAGGGAGCCTCGGTTGTTGCGCTTGCAGCTTGTCGTGGTCGTTTCAAGATGGCTGGCTCCACGTGTCTCGGTGCCTCCACGGGTCTCCTCTTTTCAGGGACTGTGGAACGGGCGGTGAGAGGTCTGGAGGTCCAGGTCTTGTCAGTCTCTGGGCTCGGGCTCCGGCGGGAGGCGGCGGCAAAGCAGACGTTGATTCGCTGGATGGTGCTTGCGTTAGCAAGGTGGTCACTCCCTGACCACAGGGGAGATTTCCTTCAGTCTTCTGTGCAGCAGAATGTCGAAGTTCCCGTCTTCTTCTTAGTTTCAAGTTGATTCCAGGATGTCTGAAGTCTTAGGACACAGCTCCTACCTTTAAGTGGATTCTAGGGGCCGGACTACCTGCTAGGTCCCTCCCTAAGGGTGGGACCAGGAAGGGGGGTGGTTAGTCCCCCCCCAATCCTTTGTCCAGCTCGCCCCAGGTCCAGGGCTGGTGTGCCCCAGGACCGGTTTGAACTGGCATATGCACCGAGGCTCCTTGTGAGCCTCAGGCATGTCTGGTTTCTTTCAAGCCCTACCTGACCAATGCACAAAACCCTGTCTGGGGTGGTGCATGCACCTCCCCTGGCAGGAAACCCTTTGTCCACACCTCCCAAGCTGGAAGGACTCCCAGCAGCAGGAGGGCAGACTTGTGTCTGTGGTGGCAGCATCCATTTTGTGGAGCTGAGGCTATGTCTGATTTTACCCGGGTTTCAGGTACTGTACATGTCGTGTCCCTCTAGAAGGGTGGAATGCTAACCCCGTCGCCAGAATTGGCGAGGGGTTAGTATTCCAATTCGTATGACACCTTACTCGACATGTTTTGATAAAGCCAAACCAAAGATAGCATTTAACCACGAGGTTCATAATGCACTTAAGAGTATATGGTATGACGATATCTGGAAACAGTAGAAGGAAGTTGTTCCGACCACTGCAGACAGGCTCAGCTCATGCCAGAGCACCATCTCACATGGAACCAAGCACTCTGCTTTCAGGATTGTTAAGGCCTGCCATAGGAGTGACTTATAGGTTAACATGTGTCCCATTTAAGGTTAGGTATAGGTATACTACACCTAAGTAAGAGGTGGTTACACCAACTTACCCCAGCTGAGTGATCAGCCAGTTGTGTCAAATTTGTTAGGCCAAGCCTGGGGTGGCATAATACATGCTTCAGCCCCTGGCAGGCCTTGGATACACCAATGCCCTGGGTACCTAGTGTACACTGGTACAGGGGCTCACAGGGTGATCCACTTCCAATTGGTTATGCACCTAGGGTGCATAGTGTAAATTTAGTAGAGAGAACAGCAGGCTGGGGGTCTGATTGGCAGGCCCACAGCCTCAATATGTCAAAAACCAGTGAAGCAAAAAGCAAAAATTTGGGGTGACCATAGGATAGCAGACCCTACTCTCCTACACAACCCCCCCCCCCAAACGCAGGGACATTAAACTAGCCTTGACCAGTCTCGTCTTCATGTCCTAAGTGGAAGTACCTGGAGAGACCATCTGCATTCCCATGGTCAGTACCTGGCCGGTGCTCCACTGTAAAGTCCATCCCCTGTAGGGAAATGGACCACCTAAGCAGTTTGGGGTTTTCACCCTTCATCTGATTTAGCCACAAGAGGGGCTTATTGTCGGTCTGAATCTTGAAGTGAGTGCCAAAGAAGTATGGCCTCAGCTTCTTCAGGGCCCACACCACAGCAAAGGCCTCCCTCTCAATAGCTGACCAATTCTTCTCTCTGGGGGTCAACCTTCTGCTAATAAAAGCAATGGGTTGGTCTTGACCATCTACATTAAGTTGTGACAGCACAGCTCCCACACCCAACTCAGAAGCATCTGTTTGGACAATAAACTCTTTGGAGTAGTCAGGACTTTTCAGGATAGGTGCAGAGCACATGGCCTCCTTCAGGTCATCAACTGCCTTTTGACAGCTTACTGTCCACTGAACCTTTTTGGGCATCTTCTTGGATGTCAGATCATTAAGAGGAGTCACAATGGACCCATAGTTCTTAACAAACTTCCTGTAGTACCCAGTCAAGCCCAAGAAAGCTCGAACTTGAGTCTGGGTGGTTGGAGGAGACCAGTCCTTGATGGATTGTATCTTACTCTCCAGTGGTTGAACTTGGCCTCCACCTACAAGGTGGCCCAAATACACAACCTTACTCTGCCCTATCTGGCACTTAGTGGCCTTGATAGTGAGGCCTGCCCTTTGCAGAGCCTCAAGAGCCTTCTTCAGGTGGATCAGGTGATCCTCCCAGGTGGAGCTAAAGACAGCAATGTCATCAAGATATGCTGCGCAAAAGTCATCCAACCCAGTAAGGACTTGATTCACCAACCTTTGGAAGGTGGCAGGTGCATTCTTCAGACCAAAGGGCATCACCACAAATTGGTAGTGCCCACCTGGGGTTGAGAATGCTGTTTTGGCCTTAGACTCCTCAGCTAATCTGATTTGCCAATAGCCAGCTGTCAAGTCAAATGTGCTCAAAACTTAGCAGAAGCTAGTTTGTCTATGAGCTCATCTGCCCTTGGAATAGGGTGTGCATCTGTCCTGGTGACAGCATTGAGTCCTCTGTAATCCACACAGAACCTCATCTCTCTCTTGCCATCTTTGGTGTGAGGTTTGGGGACCAGAACCACTGGGCTAGCCCAGGGGCTCTCTGAGGGTTCAATGACACCTAATTCCAGCATTTTATGTACCTCAGCCTTTATACAGGCCCGGACGTGGTCAGGTTGTCTGTAAAGCTTGTTCTTTACAGGCAGACAGTCACCAGTGTCCACCACATGGGTACACCAGTCAGTTTGGCTAGGTATTAGGGAAAACAGATGTTGAAATAATTGTAGAACCTGTCTACATTCAGTCTGCTGATGGGCAGTGAGGTTGCCTCCAAGGGTCACTCCTTCAACTGAGCCATCTTCAGGGTTCTGAGACAACAGGTCTGGGAGAGGGTCACTCTCTCCCTCCTGTCCCTCATCTGTAGCCATGAGCAAGCCCATGTCTGCCCTGTCAACATATGCTTTTAACCTGTTAACATGGAGTACCCTATGGGGACTCCTGGGAGTTCCTAGGTCCACCAAGTAGGTAACCTCTCCCTTCTTTTCCAGGATTGTATGGGGTCCAGACTATTTGTCTTGGAGTGCTGCTGGGGCCACTGGCTCCAACACCCATACCTTCTGTCCTGGCTGAAACTCAACCAAGACAGCCTTTTGGTCATGCCAAGCTTTCTGTAAGGCCTGGCTTGCCTCAAGGTTTTTGGATGCCTTCTCCATATACTCAGCCATCCTGGAGCGGAGACCAAGTACATAGTCCACTATGTCTTGCTTAGGCTTTTTGAGAGGTAACTCCCATCCTTCCTTCACTAAACACAGTGGGCCTCTCACAGGGTGTCCAAACAACAATTCAAAGGGGCTGTAACCAACTCCTTTTTGTGGGACCTCTCTGTAAGCAAACAGAAGGCAGGGTAGAAGGATGTCCCATCTCCGCCTGAGCTTTTCAGGTAATCCTTTGATCATACCCTTTAGGGTCTTGGTGAATCTCTCAACAAGCCCATTGCATTGTGGGTGATAAGGGGTGGTGAACTTGTAGTTGACACCACATTCCTTCCACATAGCTGTCAAGTATCCTGACATGAAGTTGGTACCTCTGTCAGAAACTACCTCCTTAGGAAACCCCACTCTGGAGAATACTCCCAGCAGGGCCCTGGCCACAACAGGTGCTGTAGTGGTCCTAAGGGGAATTGCCTCTGGATACCTGGTGGCATGATCCACTACCACCAGTATAAATCTGCCCAGATGCAGTGGGGGGATCCATGGGACCCACTATATCTATTCCCACTCTTTCAAAGGGGACCCCCACCACAGGTAGTGGTATTAGGGGGGCCTTTGTTGTGCCACCTGATTTGCCACTGGCTTGGCAGGTCACACAGGAGCGACAAAACTCCTTGGTATCTTCATTCATGTGAGGCCAGTGAAAGTGAGGGACAAGCCTGTCCCAAGTCTTGTTCTGGCCTAAGTGTCCTGCTAAAGGAATATCATGGGCCAAGGTAAGAAGGAAGCCCCTAAATTGCACAGGTATAACCAACCTCCTGGTTGCACCAGGCTTGGGGTCTCTAGCCTCTGAATAAAGGAGCCCTTCATCCCAATACACTTTATGGGTACCTTGAGCATTCCCAGCAGCCTCAGCAGCCAGCTGTCTGAGGGGTTCAAGAGAGGGACAGGATAACTGAGCCTGCCTCAAGTCAGCCCTTGAAGGTCCCCCTGTCCCCAGAAACTCAACCTGATCAGGTTCAAGCTCTTCAGGGACAGTTCCTTCAGGGTCCTCTAGATCAGCTTCCTGGGAAGGTTGATCATCACTCTGAGGCAGGGGGGAAGGCACAGCCTTGACCCTCCTGTTCTTCTTCTTGGTAGGTGCTTGGTCCATTGTTCCAGGATCCAAGACCTGAGGTTCAGTAAGGCACTTTTTGGCCTGTGACCTGGTCACAGCAAGGACATGTGGTGATATACCTAACATCTCTGCATGTGTCCTGTACTCCACTTCAGACCATAGAGAACTCTCTAGGTCATTGCCCAACAAACATTCTACTGGGAGGTCTGCACTAACCACAACCCTTTTGAGGCCAGTTACCCCTCCCCATGAGAAGTTAACAACTGCCACACTGTGTGAAGTAGTGGCATTGCTGGCATTGGTCACCAGGTAATTCTCACCTGGTATGTACTGTCCAGGGTCCACAAAGCCTGGTGTCACCATAGTGACACTGGCACATGTGTCCCTGTAGGCTTGAGCCACTTTTTCATTAATTAAAGGAGTCTGTCTGTACTTGCCCAGGTTACTGGGGCTCACAGTCAGGGACAAATCAATGTCCCCATCACAGATCAAGACTTCCTGTGTCAGGGTTCTGTCTAAGTCAGAATCTCCTTCAGTTCCCATAGTGATTCCCACTACACCCTTTGTCTGGGGACCAACACTGCTAACAGTAGTACTGGGAGCAGGTGCCTTAGTGGCAACAGTGTTGGGGGCTCCACCCTTCTTACAATCACTAGTCCAGTGAGTTGTATTCTTGCAATGATTGCACCAGGGTTTCTTTTGACCTTCTTTCTTCTTTCCCTTGGATTGTTGTTGGGACCCACCCTCCTTAGCAGTAGTTTGGGGCCCTGTTGAAGACTTCTGGTCTTTAGATTTCTGATCTCCACCCTTTTGGTCTGTTTTCTTCTGATCACCCCCTTGGCCCTGGTTCTGGTTCTTTTGCTTAACCCTGGTTCTGACCCATTTGTCTGCCTTCTTTCCCAGTTGTTGGGGAGAGGTCAGATCAGAGTCAACCAAGTGTTGATGCAGTTGCTGGTTTTGACAGTTATTTAAAATATGTTCTCTCATCATCAAATTGTACAATCCTGTATAATCAGATACCTTACTTCCCAGCAACCAACCCTCCAAAGCCTTAGTGGCACATTCATTGTATTCAGACCAGTCCTGAGTCTGTGTCTTCTGGGTGTCTCTGAACATTAACCTGTACTGTTCAGTGGTTAAGCCTAACCCATCAACTAGGACACTCTTCAGGACTCTGTAGTTTCTGACATCCTCCTCCCTAACAGTGAGGAGTCTGTCTCTGCCTCTTCCTTCAAAGGAGAGCCAGAGGATTGCTGCCCACTGGTCTTCAGGAACCTGCTGCACTTTGCAGGCTCTCTCAAGAGCAGTCATCCATTTGTGGATGTCATCCCCACTTTTGTAGGGGGGCACAACCTTAGACAGGTTCCTATTATCAAAGACCCTATCTTTGTCCTTAGGGACAATGCTGCCACCAGTGGGTATAGACCCACTCTCTTTAGGTCGCCTAGCCTTACTCAGTTTCTCTTCCATCAGAGCTACTTCTAGCTCCTGTTTCCTGATTCTCAGCTGAGCTTCCTGCATTCTGGCCTCATGTTCCCTCCTCTGAGGGGTGGTCATCCTTCTCCTGGAGTGACCTTGAGAGCCTCTAGAGGCATGAGAAGCATTAGAGTCACCTGAGTGATTCCTTTGCCTCCCAAGCCCCTGATTAAGTCCACTAGGGAGATCCAATGGGGTGACCCCATTGTCAGTCCCCAGTAGCCTTAAGTTAGCTGGGCCACGTATAACACTTGGCACTGGGCTAGTTCTCCCTTCATCCTCACTACCTTCTGTATCCCCATCACTTTCCTCCTCTGTAGTATGATTCTCATCTAAGGGATGGCTATTGGAAAGGGGTACTTCAGTAGCATCTTCAGAAGGGGGGCCTCCTGTTCCTGTCCCTAAGGGGCCTAACTGGGAGGCTTTCCTGAGAGCTTTCTGATCTTCATCAGCCTGTAAAAGCTCTCTGAGTTCAGCAGAAGTAGGATTCTTGGGCTGTTTAAGGCCCCTGATATTTGCCAACTGCCTGAGCTCATTTTGATTAAGGGTAGCAAAGATGGATGGTGCCCTCTGGGGGTCACTCTCAACAGAGATGGGTACAGTGGACCCCTCTGCCCCAGCCATTGCTCTTAAGTGTGGGTGGATGTGTTGCAATCTACCTACACTTGGGTTTACCTACTAAACCTATCTAGTAGTTGTAGTCAGGGTGTGCTACTCCCTTTGCTCTACAACACCAAGTTCAGTAGAATTTAAGTATATCTAATCTTGTTTTATATGTACCTACAGGTACCTATGTGATCTTTCAATTGGTAACCAAGAGATTACAATGGTAAAACACAGCAAGCTCAAATCCAACCGCTGCTCACCAATGTGAGAAGTTGGCCTGGTATATGATGTTCACTAGTTAAAGTGACCACCTTGTACCATGCCAAGCAACCCTTATGGTGTGGTTGTAAGTCAACCTTTTCGGACTAGCTGCCCTAGTGGTAGCGTAGGCTAAGCAGTCTTTGAGGCTAAACTCGTGAAGCGTGTTAAGCCAGCTGTTTTACCAAATGCAACCCCCTTTTATACCAATGAAAGGACACCACACAGATATATATTGAAAATATATATGTATTTATTTCTCAAAGTATCCCCTAGACTCTTTATGAGCACAGGAGCACAAATCGTCAAACAAGATTACAGTAGAATACACAGAAGTTGCACTTTATATGGATAGGCCCTGGTGGCCGCTCAAACCATATACTAAAATAGTGGTATAAGTACCATGAACAGAAAAGGGAAAAGGCCTAGGGCCTCTAGAATCGCTGGGCCTACAAGGAGCTAACTTTAGTTAGTGACCAGGAGGTCCACGGGTGGCGTGTGCAGAGCAAATAGTCACACGCGTGCTCCCATAGGTTTTCAATGGGTGCGTAAAAAGTACAAAGTTACTGCAAAAAGGATCTTCCGGATGGACTATGAACTCAAGATTGGAAACACAGACACTAGAGATGATACTCTACACTTGGGCACCGGAGTGCCAGCTTCACCTCACCCACAGGAAGCGGGTGCATAGGTCTCGAAGTGCGTCAGGTTCCTTCTATCTGTTCAGTGGAGCCTGTGAACAAAGATGCTGCAGGCGGTCGGTCCGGAAGAGATGCGGTGGATCCAAGGGTGGATCGGAGTTGTAGAAGACCTGTAAGCAGAGGGGACAGTGTTCACAGTCACTAGCCAGTGACCAGCGTGGCACCAGGTGGGTACCAGGCGATGTCGGGTGCAAACAGGAAGAAAGGTGCAGCTTGTCTCTGCAGCCACGTGGTCCCTGAAGGTCGACGACGTCCAGGAGTCGGTTCACGAGCTGTCCCACGCAGGCTCTCGCTGTCGGCGGTGTCGGCGACTTGATCGAAACAAACAAGCCTTGGCAAAAGCAATTGTTGTGGAAAACGAAATAAGCTGATGGTTCTGACCAGCAAGGTCAGAGGGATTGCTCCTTTGGAGGGGAGCAAGGGGCAGTCTGGAGCAACCAGACCAGCGGTGTAGTTCTTGAAGTTCGTCGCCAAGATGGCCACTAGCCAGCGGGCCAGCAACCGGTTAGGCGCGTCGAGTGGCAAAATGCAGAAGGGCCCCACGCAGATCGTGGAGATGCTGGAGGGCTCACCTTTGGTGCAGATGCTGCTCGAGGGTTGGGCTTCTCAGATCCCAAAGCACAACTTTGAGGGAGCCTCGGTTGTTGCGCTTGCAGCTTGTCGTGGTCGTTTCAAGATGGCTGGCTCCACGTGTCTCGGTGCCTCCACGGGTCTCCTCTTTTCAGGGACTGTGGATCGGGCGGTGAGAGGTCTGGAGGTCCAGGTCTTGTCAGTCTCTGGGCTCGGGCTCCGGCGGGAGGCGGCGGCAAAGCAGACGTTGATTCGCTGGATGGTGCTTGCGTTAGCAAGGTGGTCACTCCCTGACCACAGGGGAGATTTCCTTCAGTCTTCTGTGCAGCAGAATGTCGAAGTTCCCGTCTTCTTCTTAGTTTCAAGTTGATTCCAGGATGTCTGAAGTCTTAGGACACAGCTCCTACCTTTAAGCGGATTCTAGGGGCCGGACTACCTGCTAGGTCCCTCCCTAAGGGTGGGACCAGGAAGGGGGGTGGTTACACCCCCAATCCTTTGTCCAGCTCGCCCCAGGTCCAGGGCTGGTGTGCCCCAGGACCGGTTTGAACTGGCATATGCACCGAGGCTCCTTGTGAGCCTCAGGCATGTCTGGTTTCTTTCAAGCCCTACCTGACCAATACACAAAACCCTGTCTGGGGTGGTGCATGCACCTCCCCTGGCAGGAAACACTTTGTCCACACCTCCCAAGCTGGAAGGACTCCCAGCAGCAGGAGGGCAGACTTGTGTCTGTGGTGGCAGCATCCATTTTGTGGAGCTGAGGCTATGTCTGATTTTACCCGGGTTTCAGGCACTGTACATGTCGTGTCCCTCTAGAAGGGTGGAATGCTAACCCCGTCGCCAGAATTGGCGAGGGGTTAGTATTCCAATTCGTATGACACCTTACTCGACATGTTTTGATAAAGCCAAACCAAAGATAGCATTTAACCGCGAGGTTCATAATGCACTTAAGAGTATATGGTATGACGATATCTGGAAACAGTAGAAGGAAGTTGTTCCGACCACTGCAGACAGGCTCAGCTCATGCCAGAGGACCATCTCACATGGAACCAAGCACTCTGCCTTCAGGATTGTTAAGGCCTGCCATAGGAGTGACTTATAGGTTAACATGTGTCCCATTTAAGGTTAGGTTTAGGTATACTACACCTAAGTAAGAGGTGGTTACACCAACTTACCCCAGCTGAGTGATCAGCCAGTTGTGTCAAATTTGTTAGGCCAAGCCTGGGGTGGCATAATACATGCTTCAGCCCCTGGCAGGCCTTGGATACACCAATGCCCTGGGTACCTAGTGTACACTGGTACAGGGGCTCACAGGGTGATCCACTTCCAATTGTTATGCACCTAGGGTGCATAGTGTAAATTTAGTAGAGAGAACGGCAGGCTGGGGGTCTGATTGGCAGGCCCACAGCCTCAATATGTCAAAAACCAGTGAATCAAAAAGCAAAAATTTGGGGTGACCATAGGATAGCAGACCCTACTCTCCTACAATGTATTTGGAGAGTACAAAACTGGGTGCTTTGTGTTTACATGTGCTTGAGAAAGAAATGCATTTCACAAGTGTAATTGACAGGGAACTCCCGAAAGTCCCAATTATGTAATCAGACAACATATCCAGCTCAAAAATCATATAGCAGGCAATATTTCTTTATTACGGAGTTGTTTTCTTTGCATCTGCTTTCTTTACTCACAACTTGATGTAGTTTAAAATTATATAAATGTGCTTTCACCCCTAACAATCCTATTGCTTCTATTGTTTGCTGAGATATATTCACAGAGGCTCGGTCTTTTAATCATGCATACTATTACATCTCCGTATTCAAATACACATTTTTGTTTCACAAGATATTCTCTCATTTGAAGTACACTACTCTCACCTTGACTCATGTAATTTATCTACCCTGTGACAAAATTAACTTGGTTAAACACAGTATATTGTTTTTCATTGCTTAACAAAATAGTAACATTTCCCCAAAAATAATATAATTTTGAATATTGTTCCTTGGCCGTTACTTTTTATGTGTGTCTGACTTTTATTGATTTAGATAGATAAGAAGGCGCATGTGCAAAAGATAATAAAATCTAGACTGTTCTTGTGGTTGATAGAGACTTCGGCATATTGTTATTTTTTTAAAGTACTCCTATTGCCTTCCTGCCTCAAATACTCCTGTCTGAATCTGAAATAACTACAAGTAAACAAAGGTCCAGTGGCCAATGGTCACCAATGTAGTAAGATTATAGGCTAATTAGTTAGAGAGATTGATACTGTAGAGAGAAATATCTTCACTTTTTGCTACCTTCTGTGGCATTCAACCTGTCAGTGGACTTTCTAGCTTAATCTTAGCCCCCACTCCCGCCTCCTACCCACTACGACCACCCCCCAAAGAAACCTCATTGGACACATTTTAGCCCTTTCAAGGTGATCCGTATGTGTCTGAATTGCCCAATAGTGGAGCACAAAGCAGAGCAGATGGTGGCTACTTTTCCATTTATTGCCAGTGAGGCTGCTGATAGTTTGAGTCAGCTGAGATTCTTTAGGAGCACAGACTATTTAGCTATGATCCCTCCAGATGGGAAGTTCATTCCAACTTCACTGTTCTTGGAGCATCGTCATGCTCAGAGATCTTAATGCAACTTCACTCCTGTCTCATTTCTGGCTGCAATATACAGTCATACCAATGCCCTGCAAAAACACAGTGACCGGCTCCAGTTCTTAACTTTAAAAGTTGTGGATGTATAGCTAACCAGACACAAATGTAACTGCACTCAAGGTGTATGACTTGTTGGGGCCTAGTCCACATCCAGATGCTATTTGTAGCGATCCTGCTTCGCTATGTTCCTTGCAAACGTCTTTCTGGAAATCACTCCGGCCCCCTGCTCAGATAATCTGTCCTGCTCTCATGAGAATCACATTCTCTTGATGATTTGGCACCCACCCTGCTCCTCCTACTTGGATAGCCAAGATTTCTGATACTTACGTTGACTGGGGCTGAGATTTCAGTACCTGGTTTCCCTACTTCATTGGCCCTGGCTTTGTGCCACTGCTTTCAATTTTACACACAAGAGCCATCTGGTTCAACGCCGACCTTCAGAACTCCAAGCACACCTGCAGAAGATTCGAGAGGCAATGACCAGACACCAGACAACCATGCAGCTCTCATGAACACCAGACGCAAACACCACCAACTCATCCGATCCGCCAAAAGATCCTCCTTCAAGGAACGCATCGACAACAATGCACACAACAGCAAAGAGCTTTTCAACATCGTGAAAGAACTCGCCACCCCCAGCTCCAGCTCCAATGACGTACCGCCGTCACAAGAACTCTGCGACTCCCTGGCTACCTTCTTCCTCCGCAAGATCGCAGACATCCACAACAGCTTCGACACCCAGACGCCTACGATAGACCTCGACCCAACACCAACCAAACACACCGACTTTCTGCTCTCCTGTAACAACATCACCGACAAAGACACCATCAAAATCATGAACACCATCCACTCTGGCGCACCATCCAACCCCTGCCCCCAAGGCCAGTCCATTCTCAGAAAGGCAAGAAAATGTAAGAAAACTAGATTCCCTAATGACTTCTCAGCTTAATTCCCTTTATCAAGATGTTGACACATTACAACAGCCTAAACCAGTACTACGCTAATACCATCCAGGAATGCCATCCATGAAGCAGGCAACTGGACCAAAACAATTTTTGAGACAGTCAAGCACTTCATCAGCCCCCCAAAAAAATTAACCTATACCTTATACAATGAAATTCCATCAACCTCACCTTCGGTGAAAAAATACAGAAGGCCTAACAGCACAACCGCACCATGACTGCTAAGCCCAGCTACCCAAATCTGCCCTTCCATGCTATAGTCATAATGGTCATTCTTTAACCTAATCTCTCTCGCAGATCTCACCAACACTCCTGAAGAAACCCACCCTAAACTCTGACAACCTCACAAGCTCCCGACCCATCATCACCCATCTACCCTTTATTGGTAAATTCATTAAAAGCAGTCAATGCACAACTCCAATATCACATTAACACCAGCCATCAATTTAATACAGTAAGTTGTATTAATTTATCTTTCACCACAACTGAAAGCTCACTTAGGAACCTCATGGAAGCACTCCTTCTATGCTGTAATGCCCATTGCATTTAGAACCAATGCAGTTTGGAAAGGAGAAGGTACAGAGCCCAGCTGATTGAGTCCTGCATTGAGGTCATCGTGTTACAAGTGAGCCACCCAGGAGCCACAAGGAACTTGCATCTCAGCTGACTGAAAATAACTGAAGACATTGCATAGCAGTGGGTTCAGGACCTATAGGAGACATGCCAGGAAGGAAAGTGTGTTCAACTTTCATCACCTTGACTTACCCATAGCATTCCCTGACTTTGTAGGAGCCCATATCATTCCTTTTAAACATGTGGGTATACAAATGTTTTCATTTCATTGTAGGTATTAAGGGTGTAGTACATTGTTTAAGACTATTGGTCCTTATTCCTGAAGAGTAGGATACCTCTTGTTATCAATTATGGTTTCTGGGACAATGTGGTATAAGCCATAACTGGACATCACAGTGCCCCAGTAGAGGTGTACGAGCCAAAACATTAAGAAGAATAAATTGAGACGGAGCAAAGGCAAACGTTTTGCTAAGTTGTAAGAGTCCATGCACTGCCCGAGCCATGGCAGTGTTAGGAATGTAAATTGTGGGATAAACGTATAAAGTATGATAACGTTTCTTCAGAATTCTCAAAATTGCATTTCTTAAACAAGCGGAAGTGTTTCACCTTAGAACATCAGATCATATCACTGCATTGAGAGGTATTTATTAAAAGTGACAGATTTTAAACAGAAACATTTATACATGCCCCTGCCCTAACAACAATGCCGTTAGTGAATGAATAGGCAATTCAGTTGTCTTGTGCGACCCCTGTGTGACCTAGATTCTTATTGTACATGTAGCAGCATTACAGTAAATTACAGGTTTTTGAACAGTGAGCGTCCTGAACTCACATATTTCAAGGTTCTCCAATATGCAATAATGAAGAAAAGAGGGGCACAATAAAATAAATTATTTGCCTGGGATCACACTGCATGGTCAAGTGGGGAAGCCAGGGATGATCCAAGGTTTTCTGTGTTCACATTGTGCAATTCAGTCACTAAATGGGTATCTCTTTGTCTCGCTCCCATTTTACATTAAAGGTCTCGGCTTTCTCTTTAATTCTTGGCGCATGAGGTTAGAACATAGGTGACAGGCAGACGCCACATGAAAGCTTGGCTTGCTTGGGTGCGATGGTCCAAGTGGACCCCAAACTGAGCCAACCCATCTGTAGCTTGTAACTTTCTGGACCCTAATAGCTTCCAGGAACCACTAAGCACATTGGGTTACTCAGGCAAGACTTGTCATTTGCGAGTTACTGCGCCTAGTGTTTGATATCCAGGGGGTACTTACTATGGGTGTTGGCCCATTTACAGCCCCAGCAGTCCCTACATTTGTGACAGCCCCCCACAACAGGTACATTTAGTATCTGTGTGCCTGTCGGTCATATATCCATGATCTGAACCTCTTCCAACAAATGCACCTGCAGACATTTTGAGTGCTAAAGTCCAACTGTGTGGTCTGTTTCTAAGTTCATAGGTAGGCAGGAGAAGGTTTCTTCCTGACATTTTTCTAGTAAGAGGAAAGATCATAGATTCTTATGTAGATCATCTTCATGTACATCTTCGCTCGGTCTGATGAATTTTTGTACTGTCCTATTTCCTCAGACTTGCTTGAAGGTGGTCTCTTGTCCATAAAGCACGAGGTAACATTGAATTCATATGTGGAGTTAGTTACAGGACATGGTAGCAGTTGCATACATACTATGTGCGGATATTGAAAAGAGGAACATGAAGACCAATTTGTTTGTGGGGAAACCTTTCAAGCAACGTATAACTCCATTTGTCTGCAGTTTGTAGATCCCAGTGACAAGCTGATACCACATCAATTTCCTAGAGTGTAACATTGATTCACCTGGCTTTGTTCTCATTTCTCTCCACACTTCAGGGGCACACTGTGCAATTCCTGCACACAACAAAAAGCTTTATAGTAACTGAATAAAAAGCAGTCTGGGAACATGTTGCTATTAGAACTTAACATTAACCTAGACTGTGAATTCCTCTGTCATTCTTCCAGTGCCAAGGAGCCACATATGCTTGTAGCTAGTTCTGCGAGACAGTAACATTTAACCCCTGTTCTTGCTCTGATTCGGAGGATGCTAAAATTTCTCCCTTGCTGATGTGATTAGTGCATCTACAGACATGGGAAGGAAGATGTGGTACTTGAACCTACAGGTACTAAGCCTATACCCTTCGATTCGGCCTACCTTGAGGCCTGATCTTTTAAAAAAAAACAGAAATTCAATTAAATCTGGCCATTTTTAGCCTTCCTTTAGGTTTCAAACATATATGTAAGTCACTGTTGTATAAAGTTTGTCATACGTATGTATATATTTTTTTTAAGTGTTCCGAGTTCCCCATGTGTAGGCGAGGCTATTCAGTGCTTATGGCTTTGGTGAGGATTCCCCTGGAAGAGAACTAGGATTACAGGTGAGTAACTTTTTCTTTTTTTTCCTTCCCTTTTGAATGTGGGGAATTTGCGAACTGCGTTTTACACTGTAGTGACTTCATATTCAAGCTTTTACAAATACTAAAACACTCATCTCTAATTGCTTGTAAACTGACTTGTTAATTATCTTTGTATCTTTGTATTTTCAGCACTTTCTTTGTTGAGTTTCACTTTCCAGTGGCATCGTCAAAAAATGGATCAGGACAAGCTACCATGATGACCGAAATTACCCGGATAGCTTCAAGCAAAATAGCGCGTGGTGGTAAAGTCTTCATTAAGTGTTCCATAATTGTTTAAACCATTTGAAAAAAAGTGTAATAACCTTTATTCAAGGTTTCCACTCTAATGAATACTACGAGGAGGAAAATACTGGCTAAATTTGCTTGGGGAGCCATAGAGCCAGTCTCCTTTACACAAAAGATGCTTTGGACTTTCATGCAGTTTGCAGTTGATAAATTATTCCCCGTTCACATCTTTGAAAACAAATTGGGATTAGTGTAGGGAGGAGCCCCTCATTAAGTCCGCTTTAGGAGAATGAATGAGTAGGAGTGTTTACTCGCAAACTCTATACCATGCCATTTGATTCTTTTGCAAGCTTCTTTACCTTGGTTGTTACACTATACTCAGAAATAAAAGGTGGATTTTAAGTTATTCTGGAAATGGGTGTGGATGTTTGTTGTTGTCTGGGGTACAGAGAGACCTTTTCAAATCCATGGTTCCATGTTAATATGCAATTTTGCATTTGTGCATGCCTTGAAAGGGTCAACAGATAAAATGGGAATTTTAGTGTTATCACGGATGCACTATACCTTGAAAAGCTTTGCCTGATATTTTGGACTGCTCCATAAGTCTGTTATGGCCATGTGGCAAGTTTTATATATGCAGCTATTCCAACAGAAATTTCTGTATAGATTTTACTAGTCTATAGTCCATGTGGCAGCTGGCAATGTAAGGTCTAGATTAAGCGGTCTTCATAAACTTTCGATCCCTACATGGTGTTTGCACAGGGATCGCAACTACAAGTGGTCCTATGTTTTTTTCACGCAGTGCGATAAAAAGTGCACCTTTGTATTGTTTTTCCCGATCAAATATGGCATGTTAGACCTGTTGAAATAAAGCAGGGGGAAAAGGCCCATTTAAGACCGCACATGCATATTTTAGTGCAGAAAGTGCTAAGTACTGCATGTTATACTCCATTTTTGAGGTCATAACATGTAATATCGTTCATACTCATCTGGAGCGCTTCTAATTGAGGCCTAGAATTCACATTTGGGATGGGCTTCTGCAAAACAGAGGGGTTTGTGATTGTATTGAACTAGTTCTAGCTATACAATTGGATAGAACTCCCTTTTAGTACTTCTTCAAAGTACTAAAAAATGTTTTGGTCATAATGGTCCTCAAAAATGGCTTTCAAGAGCTTTAATACTGGTTAAAAAACAGATTTGAGAGTGTGGACTCCTACTTGAGTCCTTTGGTTGAAGAATGGATTTTGGATCTACTGAACGTTGTCAACGATAAATACAGTGGGATGGATTGTTTGGGTAGGTACACAGTTAGTTAGCATTTAATTATGTTTATTGTTAAATACACATTTGTGCAAGAAAGAGTCTTGGAAGTTGTAATGGGAATTTAAGTAGTCTAATAGGTGTACACCTTGAAGCGTTTTGCCTGGTATTTTGGACCATAGCCATAATCCTGCTTTACCCATGTGGCAGATTCCTGAATGAGATCCTGTTTAAGAATACAAAGGAAACCTCTTAAATGTAGGCTGCCACTTTGTCCTGCAGCAGGAAAGATAGGTGCCAGCATTCTAAGGGCCTGCACACACTGTATGGATCCTTTAATGTTCTTGGAAGTCTTGTAAATAAATAAAAAATAATTGATCAAACTCCAACCCCAACTTAACAAAAGAGTTAATTTGTTTGAGGAACACTGCATTAAACAGGACTCTTTGATGTTTGGTCAGGTGGTGGTGTGAGTTAAGTCGTAAAGAAGGTACGGCTGGGCTGAAAGATCTGGTGCCAGAGCAGGTTCTCATGAAGCGGACTATACATAGAAGCATAGTGCTAATTTTACTTGTAGGTAGTATTGTGGTTACCAGCTATGTGTGTATTTGTTCCACCTCTTTGTTTTTCCAAGTGAGTTGCACTAACTGTGACAGGTAAGTAAAGAACTGAATCCTGTGCTCAGTGCACCATTGGGCTCAAGCTTTAACTCACTGACTTGGCCCAAATAGACTAACACCAGTGTAGGATTACTTGTGCTTCCTTGTGGTGGGGACCTAGACTAGTGTTTAAGCAGGACTGTTTCTGTTGTTGCAGGGCAAGACAATATTGCATATCACTGGACGCTCAGTCTGTTTAGAGCTTGGCGGGTGGTTTACTCCGTCACAACGGTGACGGATATCACGTCCGCCGAAATATAAATTCCATAGGATATAAAGGGATGTATATTTCGACATACGGAATATCCGTCACTGCTGTGACAGAATAACCCGTCTGCCAAGATATAAACTAGGCCCTCTGTTTAGAATAGTCTAGTGGACAAAAAACTATTTACTGGAACTCGGCTCGAGTAATTGTCAGAGCTATAGTGATCTTTAATAAGATTTTGGTAGTGTTGGTTTACTGCAAGTGCACCGGAGTTGATAACGTTTTGCAGCAGTTTTACACTACTTGCATGACTGTCACAAAGAACAAGTGAAATAGTAGAGCTTTTGTCTCATTCAGTCGCCTCATTGATCGATAACAAGGCCAGTTAAATTTTAAATGATTTAAAAGCCAAGTTCACAGGTTGAGATTTCTCTTCCATCTTTTTCCTGCTCCAAAAATGTATCAGAGGTCACATCTGGGAGACCGTTTTTATAACTAATGTAATGATGAGTTAATGAAGGTTTTGGTTCTGATTATAATCATGGTTTGCAAAGTTGCTAGAAAGGGTTGAGCTGGAAATAACATTGTTGGAACCAGTTCTTTCATATTACAAACCCACACTGCTAAAATGGTGAATAACCAATGGTATCACGGTTGCCGTCCATGTTTTATGACGCTTTAGTTACAAGGAAGTGTGTTGTATTTCAGGGTCCTTTAGGTGTTACCACTATATCTCCGATTAATTACTCAACATAGTTGTATTTGTGCAGATAGGGAAAACAGCTAATAACCAGTTACACCCATTTTTGCCACTCCGTACAATATCCACCTGCATCACAATTCGGAGCGTTAGTTGTTAACAATGCTGAGCGGCTACTAAAGAAAGAGATTTGGGATCCTCACCCAATGATTGAGGAATATATCTATTAACATGGTGGAGAACTGTTAGAATTACACACTCCAATTTTTTATTTTTTATTTTACAGATACGTCCTGCATAAGAGGAATAAATCTAATTTTCCACACAAAAAACTGTGTTTCTGTTGTTTTGGATAGCTGGCCTTCCCTCATCGTAATCCTTCCCTTACGGCAAATATATATATATATATATATATATTTTTAATAGTTTTATTGTATGGGTATCCTATATGTATGACCTAGAAGCATCATTTTATCAACCTAATTGCATTCAAGATGATGCAATTAGGTGCTGTGTCAGTGATTTTGTTGAGCATTGTTCCTGTAATTGCATTGCCTGGTATGAAAATCGTTATTCTCTCTACCTAAAGAATTGAATTGCCTCTGGAAAGCAGACTCTGAATGTTCTGAAGTATAGATGTATGTTCTTCTTTAGATACTGTGCATAGGTTCTTATCAGATTATGATACCATTTTATGATATAATATCTGTGCTGCCCAAATGATCATAAGCAGCTAGATCATTTTTGACACTCAGTTTGGCTTGCAATGAGATCTGGTGTTTTGCCGGGATTCTTACGCTTCAGACTGGCTAATTTGTTTTCTGTCGAGGGTGATGTTAGTTTTTTACATGTCCTGCTTGACAGCATTATAACGATTCAGAATTATGCCTGCAAATAAATGTGCCCACTAGACAGACAAATGTGAAAAAATTTTGATATCTGTCAGTCAGGCTGGAAGAGACTAGGCTCCTCAGGTTGGGAACACAACCCGTCAGCATAAGATGTAAGATTTCTTTTTAAATAGGGATGTCCATTAAAGTAAAATTGTAGCTTTTGTATCAAAGTACAAACCAGCTCTGAGAAAAAAAACTTTCATTTCAGCTTAATATCATTGACAGCTCTTGATTTTCTTTATAGTGGTGGCGTTTCGGCAAAGGTTCGTGTTTCCAGTACATTTCAGCGGTATGATGATCGAACATTGGTGGACTGCTAGTCTTCCTTTTAAAGTGTTTTTAAGGAAGAGTACACAGAAGAAGGTTTGTACAGACTTCGTTCATCATTCTAAGTGCAACTATTCCTTTAGGGGATGGGAGTTTACATGTATTTGGAACAGCTAACACGAAGGGCCTCTTAAAAAATTATCATGTTAAATTGAAGATGAATAACATAACACATCCAATTCATTTATCATTCTGGTTTGTGCTCACTGTTCATTTAAAATGTGCTGTTTACATTTTTCAATAAATGTTTTTGATAGTACAGCACGCACATCAGTAGAGTATGATTTGAAGTAAGCGATTTGATTACTTGCCAGTAATTTTGGTACTCAATCTGTGTCATTTTAGTGTTTGTGTAATCTGAGTTGTATGCACTGATCATGCCTGTCACCCTGATGCATAACTTAATGGAAGCCTTTCAGTCTGTGTCTTATCTTTTACTGTAGGTCCCTTCACATGGGCCACTTCTCACACCACCATACCTGATGTAATCACCAATGCTCTTCTTCAATGAAGTAAATGTACTTCATAAGTACTGGAATGAATATGGAATCTGAGTAATGAACTTATCTGACACATTATCTTCTCATTAGCTTCCTTCTCTCAGAGCGTACACAATTCGAGAAAATACTCAAGATAGACTTTTAAGCTTTGCAGCAATGATCAGAGCCATAGCTGAGGCAATCCAGATACAAAGCTTTTAGTGCAATCTCAGCATCCCCACTTCTAACCTCTAATGGTTGACAAATATGGTAGGGAATGTTCAAGTATTTGCTTGAGTGATCACCCTTGCTCCTTGGCTTAGGATATTGATAAACCCACCGCAGAGCTGTCCTGAATCATCCTTGGCAAAGGTGATTTTGCCTGGTCACAAGTCACTGAACTGCCTAATTTGAGGCACCCACTCAGAAGTTTTGATTCATCATTCAGGTTGAAACATTCAGATCGTCTGCGTGGTATTGGAAGTAATTAATTCGGACTCCCTCAAATCAGATGCACTTGTAACGTAGTTAGGAAGAGCTCTAATTCATTCAGCATATGGTGAAGGCTATCTTTTAATGCAGTCGCAAACTGTTTAAATAATGCTGACTCCTCCAAGGATGTGGTAACAGATGTGCTAGTGGAATGCTGGCCCTGTTTGACTGTTTCACCATGGGATTCATATCAGGTGACCATGGGTGTCCAGAAGCAGTGGTCTAAAGGGCCACTACTCTCTCCTCGATGTCTCCCCAAATGTGAAACATTTCTTTTGAGCAGCACTAGTTAATTTAAGGAGCATGGGGTGCTTAAAAAATAGTATTTTGGAATGCTTACATGGTCTGCTGTACTTGCAGGCCACAATCCCAATGTTTGTAACCAATCATAGGGGATTGCAAATAGCTACCTGTCTAATTAATATTTGTTAGTTAGGTCTTTCTACAACTGAACAGTTTGGAATGCCACCTAATAGTACATAGATGACACCATAAAATTGGAGACTGGTTGCAAATAGTTGATGTGCAATTTGCGATCACTATTTGCAATCTGTCTCTTTGTACATCTGGCCCATAATTCTGTGGATAATTCTCAAGATACTTAAAACATAGAGAGCAAACCACATGTAGTGAGATGTTGAGTCCTAAGGGACAGAAACGATTTTTTCTATTTACCTTGGTTTAAATGTTTTAGAGTAACTTCTAATTATTTAATCAGTAGGTCACAAATCTTACTGGAGTGATAGAGATGATGGAATTGTTATGCATCCTTTACTATACTTGTGCCTTGTAAAACTAAAATTATAGTCAAATTTTCACAGGAGTTGATTCGCACTTCGGTTGTCACATTGCTCCTGACACTATTGCACTTTCTTTTTCATTCATTCACAAAAGTGGCTGTGGAGTTCTTTCAACCTTTCATGCAGTCATGACTGGGCTACCTTCTGCAAACCAGGCCACCATTAATTCTTCTGCTCTACCCTCCTTGACAGTGTACCCCTGATCATCGTCAGCCCATCCCTACAACCATGCTTCATTAATAGAAAATAAAACATCTGTAGGTGCTTTCTCACAAGCTACTTGATTGGTGGAGGAGGTTACCTATTATGCAAACTGCCCGACACACCAAGAGCTTCCCGTACAAGCCTAATGCATGTATTGGAAGGTTTCTGTTAAGCGGGACAGTTCAGTACCAACCTCAAAAGGTGGACTCGCCTGACTTCACATAGCTACTTAATGAAGAGAATAATGAAAGGTTTATACCATGTCTCACCGTGTATACTATCAGGATAATTTCCGCTATAAACATACATTGATCATGAATGCGTGTTATATAAAGGCCAAGACTAAGTCTGGCTAACCCTAAGAGATCCATTTCTGATGCACCACATTCTTATTTGGCTTTCTATTTGTTTATCATGTTGCCTATGCCTGATTTATTATTTTTTTCTCACATGCCTCCATTTTGTTGCACAGCCTGTGATGATTGGTTCAGCGACACTATCACTGCGAGACATCATCCAGTCAGAGACCCTTTATATGAAATGGGATCTGCCAGTGCACCCCATAGCTGAAGACAGTGGAAAAACGCAATTTGGTCCCTTAAAGGTAAAACAACCCCCAGTCTCCTTTTATACTGTTACAAAGTGATATCACTTAAATAGTGATCCTCTCGGGCCCTATCTTTAACTTCGCCATCTTGGGAGGCGTGGAGTATTAGGGAAAATAGATTATGAACCACAACCTGTCTGCTGATATTTAATGACTTGGGAGATCCAGTAATGTCTGTGAGCTTCAAGTGACTCGTGGGTTCGCTTAAAAGTTTTGGGAGGGTTAGTGATTTTTGTGGTGAGTCTGTTCATGTGTGATGTATATTCCATGGGCTTGATTCACTAAGGGCTTTCGCACTCGTGGTAGAGGCCCCGCAGTTGTGGGGGAGTCTCTACATTCGGGACGGAATCTCCGCATTGAGAATTCTCATTGTGGAGATACCGTCCTGAGTGCGGACACTACCCTACGACTGCGAAGCCTCTACCACAAGTGCTGAGGCCATTGTGAATCAGACCCATGTCTTTTGACATTGTCTGAGTGACACAATGCACGATGAGAATGGGAAACCTGTAGTGACTTGTGCCTGGTACCTACGGTAAAGCATGCTTCTATCCCAAATTTCATTAGTAAAGATAGTTCACTTAATACGATTTTCTTTTTTACAATATAGATAAGCATGGAGCTTGCAGGAGATAGCAAAGACTTTACTAGTGCAAACAGCAAGATTTCTGTAGCTGCACAATCTAACCCAACATATGCTGTAACAAGTCCAGGCGTACAAGTTTTGGAACCTGAAAGTAATGTGGACTATTCAGAACAAGATTCGCCATATGTAAAGCAGATAGCCTTGGAATCTCCCAAGCCAACTCGTGAATCCAGGCAGGTGATTATAGAAATACCCCGGGCAGATGTCACACATCACCAGCAACCCATGCAGTTGCCTACATCAAGGAACCTAATGAGACAATTCAGTGGACCCACGCAAGAAGAAGAGGATGGCGTATTGATATATGTCATACTGATGGTACCAAATGGCAAGGACTTTATGATGACTGAGCATGAGAAGCACTGTCCGTGCAATGTGTATTTAAATATCAAGCTTTTTAATACACCAGAGGCAAGCAGGTCTTCTGTAGTATGGGGCACAAGAGAGCCAGCCTTTCATTTCTCACAGGCAAGTCCTGAAACTATTCATACATAGTTCTTCATGTGCATGCTCTAATTACAAAATTATGTGTGTAAATGTGATTCTACATTGATGGGTTCCTAACACCTAAAAGGGAGCTGTATCCATTTCAATTTCCGAAGTGGAAGCTGTTCAGGAGAGACTTCCTCGGATTTATGAATGTGGGTTGTGTGCATTGAAGGCATTCCAGAGGGCGATACATGCTTCTGCCAATGCCTTTCACATCATACCAATTGTTATTTAAATTGGTGCATAAGCAGCATTTTTTAAATATCTATATAGGAATTTGAAGACTGATGTCCTTTTCAGGCCTTGACCCTTGCATTTTTGTTCATTCGGTAGAATTCTCAAAGGGAATCATGCCTCGTCAATATGCATGAAGCAAGACTTTTGTGAATCTTACTTAATGTCCAATTTTTGCACTGTAGTAGATGAGTACAGTGGTTATAGCTCAAAAATATTCTTGGGTCACCAACCAGTAAATGTCTTTGCGATCCAAGAAGAGTACTTTTTAGGGGACGGTGGGGAGCATTGTAGTTAAGACTGGTCCTGTTTAGAGCTGATTTCTGTTATCGGGCGTGACGTCAGCGAGGTCACATAAGCCCCACCCCGGTGCGCTGACATCAGTTTTCTTCTTTTCCACGTGTCACGCGGATCCAGATCGTGTCCCTGGCCTGTTTTCAGGACCTCTTTTACGCTTTGCGTTTCTTTTCTGAGAGCAGGGTCTGAATGCCTTCGGGTTTTAAGACGTGCTCGTCTTGCGCACGCCAGATGTCGGCGACGGACCCTCACCCCATTTGCATGTGGTGTTTGGGGGAGCACCATAACTCCACGGACTACGAGGCTTGTCAGCAGATGAAGCCGAAGTCCTGGCGGGAGCGCCGGATGAAGCTCCTTTCCACCCACATGTCCAGGTCGGCGGCGTCGCCATGCCCGTCCCCCGCGGAAGTGTCTAGGACCTGCCGCTTCCGTGTCCGACATCGTCCTCCTCAGAGGCCACAGGGGTGTCACTCGCCAGTTGGTAAGTGTCGCAGCTTGTCCCCGAGGCCCGGTCTCCACCCTGTGGGGGGCGCCGGTGCTTCGCGGGTCGGGCGGCCTCAAGCGTCGCCACCCTACCCGACGTTTCCCACGTGGGGGCGTACAGAGTCCAAATGGAGACCTATGCTGCGGCCCTGCAGGCCTCCTTGGCTCCTCCTCCCCTTCCTGGGACGTCCACAGATCCCTCGCCATGCGCAGGGTCTTCTGCGGAGTCGCCGGCGGCACCGGCGCGGACAGGTTCGGCTCCAGGATTCGTGGGTGTGGTGTCGTCAGGGTGCGGCGCTACGAGGTTCCCTCCTACGGCCCACGGCGCCTCTGCCTCGCCGCCAACCCCCGTGGGGGTTCCTGTGGTGTTGCATGAGGTTGCCGGGTCTCGTGGCTCGTCCTCCTCGGTCCTCTGGGCAGGCGGCGGCCTTGTCCGAGTTGACGCCGCTCAGGCGCCAGCGGCTGTCGGCCCTGGCGGCGCCGCAGGGGCTGACTGGGGGCCGGGGCGCATCCCTGGGCCCCCCTCGTCTCTCCACGCACGCGGCTGCCTCGTCGGAGGTCGAGTCGGCGCCTTTTTGACGTCATTCCTTAGCCGCCTGGGCCCCGACCCCGTCCCATTCCCCCGCTGCGCCGGTGGTGGTGGAGGTTGTCTCGGCGTCCCCTTCGGCGCCAGTCGACGTCAAGCTGGTGCCTGTGGTGGACTCCACGGCGCCGTGCCGGCGTCGGGTCATTGATTCGTCTTCAGAGGCCCCCTCTTCTCCAGAGGTTCGGCAACTTTTTGTTTCTTCTTCTTCTTCTCCGGAGACAGGATGCCGCGTCGTGGCTTTTTCCCCTTCGTCTTCCAAGGAGGGCTCGTCGCCGTCCCCGCGCCCATGGTCTTCCCCTGACTCGCCGCAGGCTCCCCACTCGTCGGTCCAGCCTTCTCCTGTCCGCGCTTGGCCGTTTCTTCCTCTGGTTGGGCTGGGGGATGGCCGGCTTACTTTACAGCCGTCTCCCACGGAGGAATTGCTCTCCCCTCCACGTTGCCCTACGGAGACGAGTGCTGCCTTCGCGCGGGTTGTCTCCACGGCCGCTGGGATTTTGCGCATGGGTGACCCGGCTGCCCATTTCCCCGCGGACCATTTGCTGGAGGTTCTCCATCAGGGCTCTGGTGGACAGGAGCTGCTTCTTCCTTTCGAAGCTTTGCTTCATAATTCTATCTTGGGAGCCTGGGGGCGTCCTGCCATGGGGGACCTGGTGCCCCAGTCGCTTCTGCACCGCCACCGTCCTGCTCCGCATGATCCTGTCTACCTTTCCTTCCACCCTTCTACCAGGGGCCCTCTTCTGCAGACTGCCTTTCCTTCTTTGCCCTCGGTGTTATCTCTTCCGTCACGGGAGGCCCGGTGGTTGGATTCGTGGGGGCGTAACATCTTCACCTCCTCCAGTGCTGCCTTGCGGGCGCTTAACACACTTTGCGTGTTGGCCAGAGCCACTTCCTGCTTATGGGATTCCGCGGAGTCCTTTCTATCTTGTGATTCTCAGGAGGGTGCCTGCGCAGATCTGCGGCAGCATGTGTTGGATGGCCGGGAGCTGGCCGCATTTATTCTTTGCTCTGCACTGGATGTCTCTGAGGCTCTTGGTCGCCCTATGGCTTCTTCGGGGGCCCTCCGTCGCCATGCTTAGTTGAGGGACAGTGTTTTTCTTGAGAATGTTAGGGAGCGTCTGGTTGACCTCCCTTTTGATGGCACTCTTTTGTTTCCTGCCCCGGCGGATTCTGCTATTCAGCGGTTCTTTGTGAGGCTTCGTCCTCCTCCTCCTTCCCCTCAGTAAACCTGGAAGTCACTTCTCTGCTGTGCGCTGGGAGGTGTTCTCCCCTTGTTCTTCTGGGGTCTAGTGTTTGGTAGCCCTGGTTGCGTGTTCTGTCTGGTTGGTGTGCCTTCAGGGTCCTTCAGTTGGCCCTTTGGTGCTGTTGGCTGCTGGTCCGGCCCTTTTTCGATGTGTGGTTTTGGCTGTTGGTAAAGCCGTGTAGGTCCTGTGGTTAGGCCTTCTGTGTCTTCTTTATTGGCTGATTGACAAGCCGTCTGCGGTTTTCCCGCAGGTCTTTTTGTTTGTACTCTGCTGCGGAGATTTTTCCTAAGAGGTGTTCCCATGTTTTCTTGGGACGTACATGCCCTATGTGGGGCACTTGTAGCTATTAAAAAGCTCTATCATGTGCTGGGGAGGTGTGGTTGTCTTTTTCAGGCTCCTTGCGCTCCGTGGCGTCACGGTATGTCGCAGGTGCGATCTTCTTGCCACTTGTCTTGAGGTGGCTTGCGTTGCGCCCAGGTCCATCCTTCTCCTGTTCGCTACGTCACTTGACCAGTCTGGCCTGCTGTCCGCGGCATCGTGTTGTGGCGGTTCCGCACTTCTGTTGTTTCGGCTTGGTCCTCTGTCTGGTGTTCCAGAGGGACTGGCTTTTCTTGGCTGTGTTGTGGTGGACGGCTCGATCCATCCTCCGTCTCTCTTTTTCTTTCTGCCTGGTTCCACTTCTTCGTGGGTCAGTATGTGTGTGTGTGTGTGTTTCTGGACCGGCCCCTCCTTTAGGGTGTGTCCTGGCCCTCCCTGACTTCTGCCTTCGGCTGGTGTCTGGCTTGTCCTGGGTGCGCTATTCCGTGGTGTTGCCTGCTGCTGGCTGCGCATGCCCGTGCAGGCCTGCTTGTTCTAATCCGCCGTTGTGGTCTTGCTGTGTTCCCTTGTGCCCCTGCCTCTGGTTCCGCTGGGGCTTTGCGCAGATGTCCCTTTCTTCTTCCGTCTGCGCTATTGGTGGTGGAGCCGTTCCTGCCTTGTCCGCTGCTTGCGGCCAAGGTGTGTTCAGCTATTTTCTGTCACTGTCTATGTGTATCTTACGGTGGGCCCTGCCTCCGGTTCTACCTCTTCTCCTTGGGGTTTGAGGCAGTCCTTGTGTTCCTTGAGGTTTTTCGGTCGCCGTCTGCCTCAGCGGGATGTTGGGCGGTTCTCCCTTGGTTGGGCTTCGGATATCCTGGCTCTTCCCCTCTTGTTCTTGTGACATGTCCCCTGCTGGGGCTCTGTGTCTCTCCTGCTGGGGAGGCTCTCTCGCAGGCCCTCCTCCCTTCTGGGTATGGCTAGGGTATATATTCTACGTTAAGGAATCTGCGGCTAGCAGTCTCTATCAGATGTACAAGTTACTTACCTTTGGTAACGATGTATCTGGTAGAGACGATTCTAGCCGCAGATTCCTTCACGACCCGCCCTTCCTCCCCGTTCTGCGAGGATCCTCAGCTTGGTTTTCTGCGCTCGTCTCCCTCTGGGTGGCTTGTTTTCTGTGGGTGTCTAATTTGTTTTCTTCCGGTCAGGCATCCCTCCAGCTGGTTTCTCTCCCATGTAGGGGCCTACTTTGCTCTTTTCCCTATGTGGCTGGAGTTTCTGATCCCCTTGCGGTCTTGTACGTTGGGGATTCTTTTGCCTGTCCTTTGGCCTACTGCTCCTTTCAGGGAATGTGGGCCTCCTTGACAGTGTAGTCTGGGGGTGGATTGCTGTTACTTCTCTGTTCCGGGCTTGTGGCCCTTCCCTGTGCGGTTTGTGGTTGCAGTCTCTTTCTCTCTCTCTTTCTGCTACGGCGTTTTCACATGCTTGTGCCCTCAGGATGGCTATTGCCTTGGCTTGCACGGTGGTTCCACGGGGTGGTGCTTTGCGCTTTCCCTGCTATGGCTTCGCTGCTATGGCCTTCTGGTACTTGGTGCCCACTTGTGCTATCGCCTTGGCTTGCACAGTTGTTCCTCGGAGTGGTGCTCTGCTCTGGCTTTGCTGTTGTAGCCTCCTGGTGCCTTGGTGCCAACGGGTGCTGTTCCTCGCCTTTTGTTTCTCTCCGTTTTGTTTTCTCTAGTTTTTTCGCACACTGTTCCCATGCTCTCCTCAGTTTTGTTGTGATGGCTCCGCGTTGTGGTGTGGAAAAGTTCTCCGAAGCAAACTGACGTCAGCGCGCCGGGATGGCCATTTATTCTATGTTCATTCAAGCGTTCGTTAAGCGTTTGCTCCGTAGCCGATTTTATTTCTGGTTACTGACCTTTCTGCTTCCAAAACCAGTTATCTGCTGTTAGCCTTTACAGCGAGAGTTCCTGTAGGAAGCTTTGTGTCTCTGATCCCTTTCCTAATAAATATAATCACCCCATAATCCTGTTAATAGAACACCACCATTATATTTGCCATTTTTACTTCCCCTTGCAGTCCCTTATTTGGGTAACGTTTCAAATCATACTATTTGTGTGATATGCAAGAATGTGTTTCCTCCTGCATCGTCCTATCTTTGTTCTCTATTCCAAGCAGTTACCTTATGTTTGTCAGTGTGCTGGTACTTTTTAAAATCTCATGATCCTGTCACCCTTTCTATGCAGCATTGAAATCTATTTGTCATCACCCATGCTGTCCTTATAATGAAATATTAGGCGGTAATTGTTCAGGTTGGTGTGCCCGATCGAGGTTCCCTAAGTGCTACTCTTTACATTCCTTCAACTGTGAAGAATGGAAAGAGGTAGTTATTACTGACCACAATTGTGACCCACATCCTCTTGAAGATTTACATGTTGTACCCCTCCTTTCCTTCCAGTATTTAAATCTCTGTCCAAAGGTTGCGTCTTGTGGATTTCCTTCTGATGCCTACCTCTTTAGGTGCTAGGACTTTGGATTCCATTGTGAAATTAGAAAGGGATCATTTCTAGGTGGCATCTCTCATCCATCCTCCAAATCTTTGCCCTCCACCCTACTCACTGTTTCTGCGATATTGTACAGGTCTTGATGAGTAATCATTGAGGCAGATGCAATTGCTCCAATCTTCACTTCCTAGGATTTTCAACTCCTAATTCTTTCAGGATATAAGACATGGAGACGTTCCCATTACTTTCCTGTATTGCTTTTTCTTGCTTCTTTCCTTATCAATGTCTGGTTTTGTTATTTCTTGCCATCTCTTTCCATCCTAGTCTGCTGGGGCTTTATTTCTGTCTCTTGTATCATAAGAGGAATATTCGGTTTGGATGCAGGTGCCTAGCGGTACTTTTAGTCCTCTACTTCTTTGCTTACTTTACTCACCCATTCACATTTTCCCTTTAAAGGTCTATATACAGAGTTTTACTTCTTCATGTTTACCAGGTCTGATGTCTTAGTAGACTAATGCGTCCACTGTACGGGCCTGTGTTCGTCCTCATGGTAACAGATTCAAATCCTGGCAGGTCCACTTAGCCTTTCATCCTTCTGAGGTAGATAAAATGAGTACCATTAACTTGGGTAACAATAAATATCTGTTATTCAGCGCCAAGATACCTTTGTGTGAAGGTGCACTTTACAAATACACGTTATGTTATGTTAGTGTTTAATCATAGATCAGTTTCTCCTTTTTTTATCTGTTTTTCTTACATATGCCTTCTGCTCCTTTCCCAGTTTGAGTGCTTGAGGACTCAATTTCTCAGGTGGAGAGCTAGAGCAGTAAGTAAGCTTTCTTTCTCTTCTGGTGGTTAAGCATCTTCATATAGTGAATATCCCATACAGTTTATCAATTACAATTGGAGAGCTCTCTTTCAGCGCTCTCCGAGAGGAGGCTTCTGTTGTTCCCACATTGCTTATATACCACCCACTTGTGAGATAAGAGTCTAGTGGCCCTGTGCTTGTATGTGATTTATCTGCTAGGCCATTAATTATGGGGACTAAAATGGATTAGAATTCTTGGGGGGTTGCTGGAAGACTGTCAATAATAAAGTCACTAACCTACAGTTCATATGACCCGCTAGCTTGTTGTGCCTAAAGGGACTGCTTTCTGTCCTCTGCAGCCTGCAGGCACTTACCCATCCGCACTCAACCTCCACCCCCATCTGCAACCAATTAGAAACAGGTGTGCACAATTGAAAGTGTATTTCTCACAGTTAATGTCTCAGGGACTTTATACACACTGACTAACCTTTGTTAGATTTCTCTGACTGCCTGTGGCTCCGCTCTGCTGCAAAATGTAAACTGTGGATGCCTCTGGCATCTGCAGCCTCTCCGCCTATATCTCTTGCCCAGTGTTACAATGAGCTGTTCTAGAGAGCTCTAGCTCACCATGTGATTCTCACCCACAGATGCATGCCTACTCTTCACACTTGCTGCTCATGTGCTCATCGTTCACAGAGGCGTGGCTGCTCTGCGCTCCAGCTGTCCATGTGCTCCTCCCCAACAGAAGCATGTCTACTGTTTGTTCCTGCTGCCCATGTGCTCCATTTCCACAGAGCTGTGGCTGCTCTTTCTTATGGCTGCCCAGGTGCTCCTCATCCACAGAGGCATGGCTGCTCTTCGTTCTAGCTACCTATGGGTTTCTTACCCCCAGAGGCCTGCCTAGTCTGTGTTCCTGCTGCCATGTGCACCTCGACCACAAAAGCCCGGATAGTCTTTAGTGCGGCTGTACATGTGCACCTCGCCTACAGAGTCTAGTCTACTCCACTCTTCGCTTCGGTTGTGCATGTGCTTCTTGCTGACGGAAGCATGTCTCCTCTTCGATTCAGCTGCCCATGTGCTTCTTGCCCACAGAAGAATGGCTGCTCTTTGCTACGGCTGTCCCTGTGCTCCACACTCGCAGAGGTATAGCTGATCTTCACTTCAGCTGCCCATGTGCTCCTTGCCTATCCAAGCATGGCTAGTCTTCTCTGCAGTGTCCCTTGTGTTTCCTGCCCACAGAATCATCCCTACTCTTCACTCCACCTGTCCATGTGCTCCTCACCAACAGAAGCATAGCTAGGCTTGGCTTCTGCTACTCGTGCTCCTCACCTACAGAAGTGTGTCTACTCTTCACTCAGCTGTCCATGTTGTTCTCCCTTACAAACGTATAGCTAGTCTTAGCTTGAGCAGCCTATGTGCTCTACACCTTCATAGGCATAGCTAGGCTTCCCTCCTGCTGCCCAATTTCCATCTTGTAGTCTACCTTGTTCTCCAGCAGAGAAGTGATGAATCACTGTTCAAGTGCTGGGTCCTCCTAGGTAGATTCCTTGGTCTCTTGTTTTAAATCAAAATCAGTTCTAAGGTTTAGTCACCTACTTTGCTTACAAAGATTCTTTGCACAGTAGTTAACCTAATTCACCTAATGCTGTTGTTTTAGGAATTTAATAGGATTACTAGAAGTTGGTGCAGAAACCCCCACACACACATCCTCCTTCATTGTAGTACAAGTGCATGCCCTCCATAACTCCTCTACCAATTCTCTTTGAAAGCAATATGTTCGAGGCATATGAGCTGCAGATTACACACTGTGCATAGATCGCCATCTGGTGTTGGGCATGGATGTTTGCAGTTGTTTTTCCTCTTGGAAAGTCTTTGGAAGTCACGAAGTATGTGACTCCTCCCTTGGATCGTATTGCGCATGGGCTTCGGCTCCATCCCCAGATTTTTTTTTTCCGCCATAGGGCTCGGATGTGATCTTCGCGCTCCGGTTCCGAACAGTTTCCAGTTCTTCTATCAGCGCAAAATCCTTCCCCCCCCCCCCCCCCCCCCTTCGCTGTATTGTTTTCGATCGCGATCTCCACACTCGGCATCGTTCCAAGTCTTCGATTCCGGTCGTCGACGAGGGCCTTCGGGCCTACCCAAGCTCCGGTCCTGGCTGATGGAAAGGACTCAATTCAAAAAGTGTCCTCGATGTGGGTCCAAATTTCCCCACACCGATCTCCATGAGGTATGCAACCTCTGCCTCTCCCCTGAACACGAGGCTCGAGACTGTCCGGCGTGCAAATCCTTCCGGTCCAAGAAAACCATTCGAGACCGAAGGGCGAGAAGAACCATGGCACACTCGTCGACAGTAATCCCAGACAACATCTTCGGAGAAGGCGTCGACGCTCCAGAAGGACAGCACACCGAAGAGGGCCTCGTCAGCGCCTCCGAGGCCGACGACTCAGATATCGAGGACATCACTCCGGTACAGAGGGTCGTGAGTATCAACATCCACCCACACCCTCGACGGCATCCAAAAAGGCTTGGGTCACGGCAACACCCCGGAGCAGAGCAAAAAACACAAAGCCATCGACACCCACACCTCGAAGCCGAAAGTCATCTCGGAGCCGAGTAAACAACCAGCCATTCTGAAGCCGCACAGTTCAAAACAACGAACTGATGCAGACTCCAAGACTAAAAAACCTACGGCCCCGACGCTTTCGGCGCCAACGGATCGGCCACTCACTGAAGAACTATTTAGGCCTGATCCATTACAAAAAACACTGGTCAAGGACCCTAAGACTGGACATTTGATGCTAAGCATCAAAAAGAGACCGCTGGACAAGCCTGCCCCAGCTCCACCTCCAAAGAAGAAAGACTTTGCTACCTCCCCTTTGAGAATACCTTCACCTCCTGATCCACCTCCTCCTTCTCCTCCCCCACCTCATCATTCCCCCACACCCTCTCCGGATGATGAGGATGATGTCTATGATGACACAGGGGACGAGCATCATGACCAACCCACAGGGGACCCCACTCCTACAGGCTCCCCAGACCCATGGGACGACTATAACATTCCAGACATCCTTAATGTCCAGCAGGATGATCTCTACCCTTCGAGACCATCCCCCCCGGAAGACACAATGGGGTTTAACCAACTACTCCAGAGGGCTGCACACTACCACGGTGTGGATCTCCATACTGACTCCGTGGGGGAGGACTTCCTCCTAGATACCTTCGACACAACACACAGGGCCACTTCCATCCTGCCCATGCCCAAAGGTGTTATCAAGCACGCGCCGGAGGTCTTTAAAGACCCGGTCAGGGCCAGGGTCATCAACCCTCGCATCGACAAGAAATATAAGGCCGCCCCTACAGACCCCACCTACATCAGAGGGCCAGCACTACTAGACTCCCTAGTAGTGTCCACTGCAAGAAAGAGTGCAAACTCCCAGGCATCAGGCGAGGCACCACCACCTGATAAGGAGTCCAAACTCTTGGACGCATCGGGCAAGCGTACTGCATCCCAGGCTGCCAACGTATGGCGCTTCGCAAACACACAAGCGCTTTTGGCAAGATATGACAGGGCACATTATGATAAACTAGAAGCCATAATGCAACACCTCCCTGACAAGTACAAAAATAGAGCCAATGAGCTAATCCATGAGGGTAAAACCATCACCAACACCTCCATTCGCTGTGCCCTAGATGCAGCTGACACCGCCTCTAGGGAAATTAACACCAGCGTCCTCCTCCGTCGGCACGCCCGGCTACAAATTTCAGGTTTCAAAGCAGAGGTGCAAGCTTCCATCCTCAACCACCCCTTTGACCAGGAACATCTGTTCGGCCCAAAAGTTGATGAGTCCCTAGAAAAAATTAAGTAAGACACAGATACGGCGAAGTCTATGGGAGCCTTACAATCGCACCCTCCCAGGCGCTCCTTTTGCCGCTCTTCCTTTCGAAGCACCTCCAGAGGCTACTCCTCTGACACCGCTTCGACTTCCTATAAAGCCCCTACCCAATCCACCTTCACAAGGGGTTACCAAAGAGGGGGCTACAGGGGCAACAATAATAAAAGCAGAAGCAAGACAAACACCTCCCGCTCTGCCTCCACCCCTACCCAATGACTTCTCTCCACTCCCCCTAGACCATCCCACTCTGGTCGGGGCAGACTCCACAATTTCATTCCTGTCTGGACTACCATCACCTCAGACAAATGGGTAACGCAAATAATTCGGTCAGGCTACTCAGGGCCGGACTCGGAACCACAACCGGCCCTGGCAAAGTGCCCCGCCGGCCCCCCTCCCCCAAGGGGGTGACGGGGTGCCACCAAGCTTTTTGCCAGGGCCGGTTTTCGGCCGATTTTGCAAAAAAACGGCCCTGTAACGAAAATGGCCCCCAGGGGCCCAAAAACGGCCCCCACCCGTGCGGCGCACCGGGGGATTGCCCGGTGCCCGCTACGGCCAGTCCGGCCCTGAGGCTACTGCCTCGAACTAACATCTACCCCGCCCCAAACATTCCACCCAAACAACGCCCAATGTCACAGGAACATTTAGCACTACTACAACAAGGAGGTAATCTCCATCCTACAAAAGAGTGCTTTAGAACTAGTTTCTACCCACCAATAAAATATGGGAGTTTACTCCCTATATTTGTTCATACCAAAAAGGGACAACACTCTAAGGCCCATCCTAGACCTCAGACCCCTAAATCACTATATACACTCAGACCATTTTCACAAGGTCACACTCCAGCAGGTATTTCCCTTGCTCTTCCAAAATGACTTCCTTGCCACCGTAAAGCTCAAGGACGCCTATTTCCACATTCCTGTTTACAACGCTCACAGGAAGTTTCGCAGATTTGTAGAGGACGGTCAACACTATCAATTCAAGGTGCTCCCCTTCGTAGTCACCACAGCACCACGGGTGTTTACCAAGTGCCTAGCGGTAGTGGCAACCCACCTGCGAAGACAGCACATCCATGTCTTCCCATACCTAGACGACTGGCTCATAAAAGCCAACTCATACAACCAGTGTGTACAACACACTCACGCCACTATCCGACTACTTCACGACCTCAGCTTCACAGTAAATCACATGAAGTCCCATCTGCAACCATCCCACGTAAAACAATACCTCGGTTCCACCATAGACACCGCAAAAGCGCTAGCCTATCCCAGTACTGCCAGGATAGCAAGCATTCAGGCTCTCCGCGCCAAATTTTAGCCAGAACACTCTCTTCCAGCTCGAGTGTTCATACAACTTATAGGAATGATGGCCTCTTGCATATTCATAGTACCTCACGCAAGACTCCAGATGCGTCCTCTCCAAGAGTGCTTAGCGCGCCAATGGAACCAGGCCCAGGGTCAATTGACAGATCTGGTGTTGGTAGACGGTCGTGCCCATCGCTCTCTGCAGTGGTGGACCACCACAAACCTTTCCAAAGGACGACCGTTCCTGGAACCGGTTCCTCAAATAGTACTGACAATGGACGCATCGCTCTCCGGCTGGGGAGCTCACATACTACATCACACCATGCAGGGCAGGTGGACGCCTCAACAAAAGTTACTCCACATCAACCATCTGGAGTTACTAGCCATATTCTTAGCCCTAAAGGCTTTTCAAACGCATGTCTCAGGCAAGGCCGTCTTAGTGCGCACCGACAACATGACAGCCATGCACTATATACAAAAACAAGGCGGCACGCACTCTCCGCAGCTCTCTCACCTAGCACAGAGCATATGGAGATGGGCCATACCCCCAAAAATCTTTCTCCTAGCCCAACATGTCCCAGAAGTCCAAAACCCTATGGCAGATCTGCTGAGCAGACAAACACAACAGATCCACGAGTGGGAACTCCATCCACAAGTTCTTCACCCGTACTTTCAAATGTGGGGTCATCCACAAATAGACCTCTTCACCACCCACGAAAACGCCAAATGCCCAAGCTTCGCCGCCAGATATCCATACCCATTGTCCAAAGGCAATGCGATATGGATGAACTGGTCAGGCAGATTTGCGTACGCTTTTCCGCCTCTCCCACTCATTCCATTAGTGGTGCGCAAACTACAACAACACTCCCTCACTCTCATCCTAGTAGCTCCAACTTGGGCCAGACAACCGTGGTATTTTGTAATGGGGAAGAGATCACCAGGGTAAAGGTTTTCTGCTACTTGGGTGTTCTTTTTGATGAGAATGGCTCCTGGGGCCCGCAAATCAAGCTTAAACGTAACTCTGTAACCAGGTCTACCTCAGCACTGATGAATTTTGCTAAGAAGCTGGGGGCAAGGCCAATGGAGGCTCTGTTGAAAGTCTATACCTCAAAAAGCCTGGCCATCGCCACTTATGGCGTGGCTCTGTGGGGTTACGTTACGCAGGATATGATCCAAGTAGTAGAAAATAGATTCCTGCGTCATTTGCTTTCAGTTCCCCAATCAACCCCTGTTTTTTCTATTCATGCGGAGGTTGGTTTGGGCTATGTTTCCGATAAACTGAAGTTGGCCCCATTGTTATTCTGGGTGAAAACCTGGTTAAACCAGGAAATTTCGCTTAACCATCGGATCTTGAACGACGTCCTAGCCTTAGACCATGTCAAAAGCATTCCCTGGCTGGAGTACGTCAGAGCGGCGTTCTCTCGTATTGGGCGCCTTGAGCTTTTTTCATCCCCATCACTTATAGTCAAGGCAGATATTGCTTGGATTAGGCAGTCTTTTTTAGACAGGGTCACAATGGATCGCGAGGAGAGTGAACTCTCAAAACCTAGTGTGAGAGCGCATTTTTTGCTTCTTTTGTCTCCCTCGTTGGAACCCTATTTAAGTATTGTTTCCAATCCATTTCATAGATTTTTATTGCTGAGATTTAGATTTAATTTGATCCACTATTCACTTGGTTTTTATCCATCGTGGGTTAGGCCCGATGTAGCACGCCATGCCATTGCAATGATTTTTCATCCCAAGATACTTTGCATTTTATTATGTTTTGCAAGTTCTACACTGTAAGCCGTAAAAAATATCTGCTCCCAATTTTGAAGGAAGCTGGCTTCTTACAAGTTAGACCTGCTCTGTTATTTCTCCAACAGCTGAGTAGTACACGTATTATATTTAGTGTGGCAAATTTCTTGGTGGCAGCTATGCGCTGCAAAGCGAAAAAATCCTTCCAACCTGTGCAATCAATGAGCAATTTTTTATGTTTGCCTTTTTTGTATGCTTGTATGTTGTTTTTATTCTGTGGACTTATTGTAATTACATTTGTACAGTATATGTCCTGGATTGCTCTTCTTTTATGAATTTTGTACTTTTATGATTTTAATTAATCGACTAAAGTGTTTTGACTGACTGACTGACCATGGTACACCACACTGCTGGAACTATCTGTAGTACCGCACCAAAAATTACACCTCTCTCCACGCCTCTTAACCCAGAACCATGGAGAGATCAGGCACCCGGACCCAGCTCAGCTCAACCTTGCGATCTGGCTCCTGAAATCTTAGAATTCGGTTACCTAAATCTTCCCCCTGACTGTATGAACGTCATTAAAGAAGCTAGACGACCTACCACTCTAGAGCTTGCTACGCAGCCAAGTGGAAACGTTTTGTGATCTATTGTCACAACAATAACTTCAATCCCCTTGATGTGTCCATTCAACATATCATAGGCTATTTACCACACCTACAAAGATGCAATCTAGCCTACACGTCTATTAGACTGCACCTTGCAACCATAGCAGCTTATCTACAAAACAGGCAACATCTATCTCTCTTTAGAGTACCTGCCATAAAAGCCTTCATGGAAGGCCTCAAAAGAATAATTCCCCCAAGAGTGCCACCCTCACTGGTGTGGAACCTAAACATCGTTCTCACCAGACTAATGGGGCTTCCCTTTGAACCTCTACACAAATGTGAACTTCAATTCCTAACATGGAAAACTGCTTTTCTTGTAGCAATCACTTATCTCAGATGGGTCAGCGAGATACAAGCACTCACCATTCAAGAACCTTTTCTGCAAATACACCATAACAAGGTGGTTCTCCGTACTAATCCAAAATTCCTCCCTAAAGTCATTTCTCCCTTTCACCTAAACCAATCTATGGAACTACCCGTATTCTTCTCGCAACCACAAACCATTGCAGAAAGAGCTCTCCACACATTAGATGTCAAACGAGCCTTACTCTACTACATCGGGAAAACACAACCCTTTCGTAAGACAAAACAACTGTTTGTTTCCTTCTCACCACCACATAAAGGCAACCCCATTTCCAAATCTGGGATAGCTAGGTGGATTGTCAAATGCATTCAGATTTGCTACCACAAGGCAAAACAAACGCTATCTGTTCCCCCTAAAGCCCACTCTACACGTAAGATAGTGGCTTCCATGGCATTCTTAGGGAACATCCCCTTAGATGATATCTACAAAGCAGCTACATGGTCAACACCGCACACTTTCACTAAACACTATTGTGTAGATGTGCAAACTAAGCAACAAGCTAGTGTGGGCCAGGCTGTACTCAAAACATTGTTTCAAACCACTGCAACAGATACTGGTGGTCACCGCTAAGGATGGGTACTGCTATATAATCTATGCACAGTGTGTAATCTGCAGCTCATATGCCTCGAACAGCAAATGCTACTTACCAGTATGCATCTGTTCTTGGCATGTAGAGCTGCAGATCTACACATGCCCACCCGCCTCCCCGGCTACCTTTATCTGTTCCAGTGTATCTTATTTAGATACAACACACATGGGCATCTTCACTGTTTATTACTATGCTCCATCATTTCCCTGCTGGCGAAAAACAATCTGAGGATGGAGCCGAAGCCCATGCGCAATACGATCCAAGGGAGGAGTCACATACCTCGTGACTTCCAAAGACTTTTCAAGAGGAAAAACAACTGCAAACATCCGGGCCCAACACCAGATGGCGATCTATGCACAGTGTGTAGATCTGCAGCTCTACATGCCAAGAACAGATGCATACTGGTAAGTAGCATTTGCCTTATGTAAGCTAGTCTGTCAGTGTGCCTTGTACATCATATACCAGAAATGCCTTTTACTTACTGTTTCCTGACCACTAACCCTCCATGCAATGGCATTGTTTTTGAATTAGGTGGCTCCGGTTTCCCTGACTCGAAGACTCATGGAGAGATTGAAAAATAATATGATGGTCATTGAGGCCTGGAACAAGGTGCCCAGTCCAGGCCAGGACAAACTTCTAGGGCTTGTGAAGCTTCCTCTGCATCAGTTTTACATGTCATTCAGGTGACTATGGTTAGAAGTGTTTGTGCTTCTCCAGTGTTCTAGGAAAACATACCTATCACATGTTCAGATACAAACATAAAAAAGATAGTGCATGTGAATTTTAATTTACTTCTGATGTTCATCTCCCATTTAGTGACCCAAAGATTTCTCGACTACTGTTCCAAGCTCAGTACCCCGTCGTTGCAGTGGACAGCTACATGCCAGTCATTGATATGTTCACAGGCAGCAGAACTGGTAGTCTCCGTGTCCTGTTGGCCATGGGCTCAAGTGACCAAGTTGTGGCATTACAGAGGTTAAAGAATGATGAAGTGATGGTACCATCCTCTCTTCAAAGACCGGCACATTTCCTAGACCCGCCCCTTCCATCTGGGCTTGTGGTATGCTCCTCTGTTTCCTCATTTTGGCTTGTTATCCAGCACATAGCAGATATAAGTATAAAAATATAAGTGGCATAAGGCCCAATATGTGTACTAACCACAATCAACCTGAATGTGTTATGTTATATATATTTATACGATGAAAGTTCTTCCATTGTATGGATTTCCATCTCTAATCACCACAAACAAATCAGGTGTCGATGTTCACCTACCGACCACAGACTCGCCCCCACCTCTAATTTGTAAATATGGAAATTCAGCCATGATGGCTTTACACTGTTTTTGCCTGTATGAGTCAGGATTCAGAATTTTATAGGACTGAAATGGTCATTTTGTGCACAGATGTTTACAAATGCTCCATGAACCCAGACCTGAAACTGTGTTTACAAACATGCTTTTTGAAATAGACTGGACACCTTGTGTATTTAATGTGCCTTGCGAATGATCCAGGGAATGTTTATTATATTGGGTTTATAGATAATTTCCTTTACAATTTAGTTTATGCATATTTTTGCTTGTCTTTGGTGCCCTGCCCAACTTCAGTGTTGCTCACCTGTAAACCTGTAGTTTGGCAGAAACTAGTATTCATTCTCATTATATGGCAACAAAACAAACTGATGCATGAGAAATCTATGGCTGTACTTTTGTTTCCTCCCCCTCCACTCAAAGTAGAGGGTCATGTAACGTCCTTTAGTCCTCCAGCTCACGACTACCTGTCCTAATAATAACAAGATCGCTTTCAGAAAGCGTTTGATTCAACCAGCAAAGAAGACATCGACTTGTAATAAGGTGATGCACTTAGCCTTGTTTGGGAACATTTATTATTTGTACTAAATCAAATCATGACTCTAGCTGTGACCTACTCTTTTTGGACCTTCCCTTTGTTTAGTTAGGAAGCACCGACTACAGAGTGATTTCCGGATTTAGGACCAGAGTTCCTAGGGAGGGTACTAGAAGACATGAAACTCACCACTAGGACATTTTATCCCTTTTCTCCTGAATTTATTTCAGGAGAGATACTGTAGACACTTCCCAAACCTCAGGGCACTGTAATAACTATAAGCAATAAAGAAAATTTGCATCCTGAAGTGAAACACGCGACCCCATAGTAGATATAACAAAAAGATCTCAAAATGGTCAACAGAGTAAGCCTTAAAGACACTTAACAACATGATGGCTCTACATGTGAGACTCTCCCTCGGTTACTTTATTTTGGGACAGCTATGTACTTACCAAGTAATTTTTCAGTGCATTTGACATGTGTTTGAGAATTAAACCATACTGTCCCGGGTAGGCATTATTGTGAAACTACCCACACAGCTAAACCGAGGATAGTTTTACATCCGCCAAGGGGTTCTGATGGTGAACCAACTGCAATTCAGACGTATGTGGTTCTTCATTCAGATGGATAGCCCAGAGGTTAAGTTCAGCATACCCTGTACTGTAAGAATTCAGATATGTTTATGTTTTTAGTTTTTAGTGTGGGCTGGCCAGAATGTAACTGAAATTATCCCACTAAGAGGTAGAAAATCTAATTCCATTTTGTCTACCTCCACATCCTGTTTTAATCTTAACACCAGTCTTTGAATATGGAGTCCAGAAATCACTCAATCCAATTCTTGGCTCATCTAAGAGAGATCCTAAAAAGTCTTCTCTCTTCTCGAAGACTACCACGACCCAAATCTTGTAAGCAGAGTGCAACAAAACAGAGGAAGTTTCGAATTGCATGGCCTAGAGACTTCTCAAGTTGTTACGTTTTTAACTCCTCTCTTTTGATAGTGTGGTCTAGTTCAAGTCTAAGTTAAGTCAAGAATTTATTTCCTGTCACTGTGGCTACAGTTTCATTTTGCTCTCTCACTCCTTCTGTAGAATTAATGATTAAAATACCTGCAATTCAAAAGTGGATAAGCAGTAGAATATCCTGATGGATACTTTTAAAAGTGAAGAATTCATTGCAGCGAATATTTAAATTAAAAGATGAAAAATGTATTTGGTTTGAGTTGGCCATCCAGGAATGGAATGGTGATTTTGAAAAACAATGAAGCAAGCAAATGCATCCTCACTTGTTGTTGACTTGATATTTGTCCTACATACTTTACATTATGAAACTCTGCAGAATGTAGTTTTTGTAGGCATGGCTGTTGCCCTACTGATGTTTTCTCGCACATGACATGAAAGAAAACTACGACAGCAGCTAGGTGGTTTAAATATTTAATGAAAGGAATATGACCCAATGTAGGCACATGGAAAATGCCTATGTCTGACCTCCGGCAGGTCCTCCCAGGTATCACTCAAAAGGTGGACACATGGCCCTTACCTCATCCAGTATACAGAAAGGGATCACTAGAGTTCTGGAAACT
This sequence comes from Triturus cristatus, assembly GCF_964204655.1. NCBI lineage: Eukaryota > Metazoa > Chordata > Amphibia > Caudata > Salamandridae > Triturus > Triturus cristatus. Next base: position 1,481,440,697 of record NC_140591.1, on the reverse strand, counting down.
CAAGTATTTTAGCAGGCTTTTAGAGGCCCAAGAGACCGATGCCTGAAACTGAGGGGGTAGAGGCCTGTAAGCGACTGGTGAACCCTCCCCTGGAGCCTCTGTTCTGCCTCCCCTCACTCCCCATGTGCTTATACTCCTGTCTCGTCACTTCCCCCTCCCCTTTGCTGCCTCTGAAGTACAGATTCCCCCTTTGGAGGGGCGACCTGAGTCTCTTGACGGATTAGAGCTTGTGATCCTTCTTACTTGTGTGGCTGTGTTTCTGGAGCTGTGCACCTGGGTTGCAAGAGACTCTGGAGACGGCTCTTCCAGTCCTCATTCACAGCTAAGAGATGGCGAGGGGTGGACCTAGCGGGTGAAACTAAAGCATGTGACAGCAAGTGAGCCCAGGCACTCTAAAAGTGGCAGAGTTACACGGCAGCTGCCTAGGGTAGGAAGGAGTGAGCCTCCAGGAGCACTGCCCCTAACGAGATAACAGAGGCCAGGTGTTTCTGAGCGGAGGACCTCGAGCCGCTGGTTGAGGGAGAAGCATTAGAGACTAGAAATGGATGCTACATGGACGAAGCAATAAAAAGTCAGACCCATACTACTCACCAACTACAGTGCAGGATTAGCCTTCTATAAGAAAAACATATCATACTTTAAGGCAGTGGTCTTCAAACTTTTTTATGCTGGCCCCACAGTAAAGAAATAAAATGCATTGGGCCCCCCTCGGATCTTTCACCATTATTCTTTTTAACTGGCAACGTTTAAATATGTCTTGACTTATTTAAACACGAGACATATTTAAACATTGCAGTTAAATTGTGTGAATAATTTCCCCAGCTAGGATATAAATGACAAAAAAGCTAGTGATGGCCCATTACAGAGTGGCTTACTGCTGCTCATTTCCCCCCACTGCTTAAAACAAAGCCCTGCTATCAGCATAAAGCTTTGTTTGACCCGCCCCCCAGTTTGAAGACCTCTGCTCTAAGGGAGGTGTGAGGACTTAGAAAATAGAAGCCGGTGAGGCAACATATCCATTTGTGGAATCCCATAAGAAATTTGCAATAATGATGTGGAGCAGTGTCTAAATAATCTATTCGATGCCATCCTGGTAGAACCTGATAAAAATCCAAAACAAATACACAGAGATGCTCCCTTGTCCAATTGTAGATGCATTTGTGGCCAAATACAGATCTTCCAAGATTTCACGGCAATCACTCCAATAAAATATACCCTTTCAAAATGTTAGCAGATTTCTTGAGAGAAAAGGAGGTGATGTATACACAGGGCTATCCATTCCAAATCCACCTTAAATTGAAGGCTCAACACTTTGCAATGGCATCAGTTGAAAAAGCAAGCACTGAACCGGGCCTCCTCTTGGACATCCCTAAAGGATCATCCCCGACCAGGGAATGCTGGACACAGATCTATGCCTATTAGTGGTGGTGCAAAGTCTCAAAAAGAAATACTTCACTTAACACAACGGAAATCTCAGTAAGAATCGAGGAAGTCCTCTATCAATGCGACGAACCAGCAGATTCCCAAAAAACAGAGATTTATGAAGTGTGGGGAGAACTGGAGGTGGCTATACTTAGGAGTGAGTGAGGGGGAGTGTGATTGGGAGGCAATGGGGGTGGGGGGTGGAGAGTGGGGCAACCCAAAATAAGAGTGTGAGTACCAGAGCGTAACTGGGCAGGATACGGGCAAACACTAGCTGAAAGAACCCCATATATTTACCTTGTGATATATAGAGAGAACAATGAGATTGTTGGAAGAATATGGTACATTGCAACGCTTTTACAAAGCAGTCATTAGTACGCGATGCATTTACATCGCAAGTCATTACAACGACTTGCACTAGGGGACGCACGGGACTTAAGAATAGTGTTAATTACTATTCCTACTCCAGTTTACCCAACAGTAGAGAAGGTGTTAGAATTAATTTCCAATACATCAGCTCCCCTAATGCAAGTTGTTGTAATGACTTGTGATGTAAATGCATTGCGTACTAACAATGCGGTTGTTGTAACAACCGCGTTGTAATGGTACAGCAATGTAATGACAGCGTTGTAAATGCTGTTTGCCTTGTTGGAACAATGTCAATATATGAGGCATTACTTTCAGACATTACATGTTTACGTTGTCCTTTTCTCACTTATGGACTCCATTTCCAAGCTGCCTCAGGATATCTATTTCAGTTTCTACCGCTAAAAATTCCCAAGACAGGAATAAAACATTTGCAAGATCTCGCTACATCCTAAATCAGGTTGGGAAGCTTGGAGGTTAAGACTGATACTTGACATGGAACAGTCCACGACACATTTGAAACGGGGAGGCCTGAGTATCCCACATCTCTTATATTACTACCAAGCCACTCGGGTACAATATCTAGTCGAATTGTGGCAGAGTAAGACAGACACGTTTATGTAATCAAAATTACCAGAACGTGGTGTCTTGTTCCCTAGGGTAAGTTCCATGTGTTCCCAAAGCTTACAGGGGGATGGGTCTATACATATACTAAATAACAAATACCTTGCATAGGTCTGGGATTGTATAAATAAGAAATGGAAGGGGACTCCATCGCCACGCTCTGTTTGGGCATGGGTACCTATCTTCTGGTTTTAATAGTACAAGATTTAGAGCCCGTAAGACGTGCAGGGCTCCACAAATTAACAACTAGCTATTGAAGTCAGAAAAGAAGCTACCAGAGAACTGTCTGAGATTGAGAATTCTATCCCCCCTCAGTCAATGATGGCACTTGGTGTTCTGTGCTAAATCAACTTACCTCGGAAACAAAATACTTCAGGTGCAGTGGGAAAAAAATTAGGATTACAGCTTGATGCAACACAATGGTACATATCTTCCTTGGTACAGCCAATTTTACACGATTTGCAAAAGATATAGCGCCTGTCTTAAGATAACATACAGATTGCGCTTTCCCTTCATGTATACATAAGCTAGCCCAAAATATAAAGGACCGGTGGTGCTGATACTATGACCAACCAGAGACAATGATACACATCCTCTGGAGCTGTCCCAAGTTACAAACGTTCTCAGCATCACCCAGCATACCCTTTGTGTACAGCTAAAACCATCTTGTACCTTCTGTTGGCTGCCGAACAAACAATACTTGCCTTCTGAGCTAATAATTACACCGCAACATTAGAATATGGCACCTGAGACTTGGAAGCTTACTGGGAAATGATCAGCTTGCTTATGGAGTGCAGAGAATGAAACACATGTTCAATAAGAGGAACAGCCTTGTACCTTCATACCTTAATGGGGAGTATAAAGGATTGGCATGCCTTCAGCGCCTAACGGAGCTGGGGCTACTAGACGTAGATAAATACATACTGAGGCAGTGAGGGGAGGAAGAAAATACTAAGGATACTGAATGAGCTGGTTGTAGAGAGAAGCATAAGTAGCCTTGTCCTGTTAGCTTAATAGGAGAAAGTTGGGGTAAAAGGGATGAAGGCTAGTGGGGATGGGGGAATTAATACTGAGGTGGGTATGCCTGCCATATGCTGTACCTTAAAGGAAAACATTTAATTAAGATGACTGAAACATAAAGATTGAGTGGCTTGCTACTGGATTGCACACAGTATTATAAAATGACATAAAGGAGTCAAAAGATTAAATTCAATAGGGGAACCCCGACCGACTAGCTCAAACGGCAATGAAATCTGGTCTTTATATTTATTTTATTTTTTATGCAGTTTTATATAGCACAAACGGAAAGAGTAACAAAAGTTCCTAGGTGGATAAGAGCACAAAAGGCAAGTTCAGTGTAAGTGTGCATGGAGTAAATACACACTTCATTGCAATCAGTGGCTGTCCTTATAAATATAGGTATTGTGTTTGTGTGTAATATCTGAAAAAGGAGAATTTGATTTTCTTTATACATGTAATATCTGGCAGCAGGTGTGTATCTTTATTGTCCAGGTTGATTGTTTTGCCATTTTCAGGTGGAGAGACAAGCAGATGGCCTGACAGAGCACACTTTTGAGATTCATGTAGAAAAAGTGAAAGGGCTTACCCCACTCCAGTCCACTGTTTGGGGAGAGGCGGACTGCTATGTGCAGTACTATTTCCCAGTTCAAGATTCCAATCATGTCACGAGGCAGGCGATGGAGCAACTGGAAAGTGGTATGTGTCATTTTTAACGTGCTCCCATTTGTTAATTGCCCTGCTGATGCTGAAAACTGATGTATGATTTAGGTAACAAAAAGACTACTATGACTGGAGAAATGGACTGTATTAAGACTTTCTGCATCATTCAAAATACCTGGGATATAATATATGGATATTGCCAGTTACTTCTGTATGTGGGGAACTGCATTGCAAAGACATATTCCTGCTCTTGAAATGAGGATGAATGACACTTAATTGAGGAGAAGAAAATTAACAACACTAATGTTTAATTAAGGCAGGATTTTGGTGTGATAGGAAGCCATAGTTATATGCATATTGTTCTTGCTTAAGGCCCCTAATGTTTACCTGTTGTTTCAAATGCATAACGGTCAAAGGATTATGACAAAGTGTTGTCTGGTGTATCGTTTTACATGCTTCTTCCTATGAAGCTTGATGCTTTCATTTAAGCTTTGTACTTTCCTTCTTACTTCCCTTTTTACTTCCCTAGGTGTGTCGTTAAAGCCAGTGCGCTCGTCTACCACATTATGCATCCCTGATCCCATCTTCAATGACAAACAGAATCATTCCCTGCTGTCACTGGCTGATGTCCCGGTCCAGAGACTGCTGTTGAGTGCATTCTCTATGCCAGGCCAGTCTGGAGGAGGAATTCCCTTTGAAATCTGGTGCAGGTAGGATGATTTAAAACTCAACATATTCCTAATCCCCTATTTTGCAGATGATAGATGGTTCCTAAGCTCAAATTCACCTGCAATCTGAACATTGTGCGCCAAAGAAATATTTGGTTGAATTATCTGTGGCAGCCCACTCTATTTTTCTAAAGAAGGTTTGCAGCTTCAAGACAATGGGTTTCCTGCCAGGACGAACTATCTGTAGATTTGTATTTTACACATAAGGTATTATCTCTTCAGCCCCTGAATACCCGTCACACTCCTCTCACCCAGTCCTACCCCACAGGAAGATTTTTATAAATCATTGTTTTAAATAATACATAATATTCAAGAGGACACTCAATTCTTTCAAAGGTGACCTGACAGACATTAGTATCGAGGGAGAATATATGTTTTTAGTAATGGAAATATTTATAGCAGACCTGATCCAGTAGATCCACTGTCCCCATTCTGTACCTTGGTCAGGCTCTTACCAGCTAACAGTTCCAAGCGGTCGATCTATGGCCCGCATCCAATTTAACCTCAGGACTGATAAAATTAGATTGTTGACCTAAAAATTTAAAAGGGTTTGCATCTGGCTTAACAATATCTTCTCAAGCTTGTTTCAGTAAGCCAGAAAAAATGTTGCCTTCAAATCACCAAGACATTATAAACATTTTGGGCCTCTTTTAATTCCAAAAGGGCAGGTAACAACAGCTAAGTATTGGTACTCTGAGCTTCTATATCTCTCAAGCACTCGTACTTTGCTGTTGAAAGTCCATCGAAGCAAATGTACAGGAAAGGGGGGTAAAGTCTTCACCACGGTCTGAAGTCACTGAATCTCACAGCTGTGCTCCTGATGCCCTAGAGATTGGTCACCTGGATACTTCACAAGGCACAGTGGAAAAGATTCTGCAGCTGACATGCTGTCTGGTCTAAATTCACTGATGTGCATCCCATCCCATCACATATTGCATATTTATTGCATCTTACCAAATCTGGCCTCACTCATACTTCTGTAATATTCCATCTCTCTACAATTTCTAAATACAGATGCTTTCTGAACCAGCTTTCATTTCTCAAAGAATTATCAGACAATTTCTGAAACGCCTATTTGGAACTTTCCCTCCAGTGAGATGACTGCCAGTTACTTGGAAACTCGACCATATTATTGGATGCCTCATTATCACAAGGTTGAACTGAAGTTTCTCATCTGGAAACTGTGCTGCTTCTTGCATCGACCTCTTCACAAACAGTTGCTCACACTATCAAGAACCCATAATTCAGTTCTCGAAGGATAAAGCAGTGATGCACCCAAATCTAAAGTTCATGGCAAAAATGCCTTCAGACTCCTACATCAACAAGCCGGTGGTTCTCCCTTACTTAGTTTTGAGTCCCCCCCCCCTCCAATGCCTAAAGATCCGACTAAATCTTTGAATCCTTTGGTAAGCCTGCAAAGGGTCACCCTCTCTCTAAGCAAGCATTGACAAGGTGGTTCTCACCCTGCATCGTGTTCTATCATAAAATGGCGACCAGAACAGGAAAAGTAATGCAACATTGAACCAGAGGCTTTTCCTCAACAGCAGCCTTGTATGTAGCAGTATGTAGCAGCGCCTCTGAAAGACAAGCATACATTTACCAAGCACTATTGCCTGGAAACTGTTGGAGTCACAGATTTGTCATTGGGACAAGCAGTTAGGATGAGCATGCTTTCCACTTTCTAAATTACTGTGTACTGCTAACTATTCTAATTCAAGAATGTGAAACTACCTTGCCACCCCTCTGTTTGACTCCGATATTCTGGGAAAGCTCTGGCATACAAAAGGGTTTGAGAAATGGGACCTGATCGGTATATCCAGGGTTGGAGATCTTTTGGTTAAGGGTAGGGTAAAGTCATTCGAGGAGCTGCAGAAGGAATATGAGCTAGGGAGCACGGAGTTCTTCCGATACGCTCAAGTGTGCCACGCCTTGCGGTCAGTCCTTGTAGAGGGGGAGAAGGTGCCTGAGTCCTCTCCGTTAGAGGACCGGATCCTGGATGGCCATATGCCAGAGAGTACAATCTCGCTCATTTATAAGAAACTAATTAATGTTCGGGCGGATCTTCTTCTAGGGTTGCGCGATCAATGGACCAGGGATGGCCTCGAACTAGATGATGAGGATTGGCAGTATGCAGTTTCTTCTCCCAAAGAGGTCGCGATCCCCGCGCGCCTGCGGCTGGTGCAGCTTAAAATACTCCATAGGGTCTACGTGACGGGGCCCAGGCTGGTTCATATGGGTTTCTCTGAGGAGGGCTTATGTAAGAGAGGCTGTGGTATGGTGGGCACCTTCGTACATATTATTTGGGAATGCGGTGCGATTATGGAGTTTTGGAAGCGAATCCACGATGTGATGGGGGAGGTGACAGGCATCGTCATGCAGCCGGAGGCGCGGTGTTGTCTCCTGAATGTTTGGGGTCCTACTGACCACGACGCGGCACAGACTCAGTGGGTGACCCTAGGGAACATGGTAGCCAAGCGCGACATCGCTCGCCTGTGGGGCTCTACTAGGCCTCCTACATTGACAGCGTGGATGGAAAACATGGACTGGAGCATGTTCAGGGAGAAGACAGTGTATTGTGCTCGAGGGCGCCCTCGGAAATGACACTCTGTATGGGCGCGATGGAACCAGTACAGAGGGGGCATATGCCTGCCCCCACACCCGGACCCGCCTGAGGAGCAGCTCTCCCCTTAGCTTTTTTCCGGCTTTGTACTCCTTGCTGGTATGTGTTTGTCTTCTTGAGTCTCTGACTTCCCCTCCTTTCCCTTCCTATAGACCTGTGTCTGATGGACGAAATGGGGCTCGCTCCCCCTGATGGGAACCCTTTTTGTGCTTTCAGTACTTATCGCCTTGCTTGTGTTTAGGTTTGGGTTTGTGTTTATTTAAAACAGAACCTTTGATTCTCCTGTCAGTGAAATGTGGACGCTCACATGTGTTGTGTTTCTAAAGCTGCCGTGCCTCCGGGTTGTCGGCTGAATAGCTGTGTCACTGATTTAAAAGAATAAAGGTTTTTGGAAAAAAAAAAAAGGAATGTGAAACTAATCTCAAAGAAACAGATTTCCCCTCCATTCTATCTTTCACAGATTCAAGTGTAAGGGTTAGAGGCTCACTTCTTGATCGTTTTCACTTTTGTGGTTTGAAAATCTGAGCTACAGTGGTCTGTGATGTGAGCAAGAGTGTTCAATGCATTTCCCACATTGGCAAAAGTTTGTGTGTTTTCAATGAAGTGAATGCTGCTGCTTTAGATTACAAGTCCTTCCCAGCCTGACGATTGGGAGTAATTGGAGCACATGAATCTACTAAAGATGCCAATGCTCGAGTAACTTGTTTCTTTCAAGAAACATCTCTTGATGTGATGTGCCCCTCCTCCACCCAAAAATATTCACTTAGTCCATTGTCTGGGGCTCCTGGTGTAAAGGTATTTTTTTAAAACATTTCTGCCTGTATAAAACAAATGTTGCTCTTGTTATAGTATTTACCTATGTTTGTTGTGTATCCTGCTAAAATATCAGATTCCAAATAAGTATATATATTTAACTTGTACATTCACGCTTGGATACCGTTCAGGCACTTTAGCACCTAATATCATACAAAAGTACACACATCTACACCTAGTACAGTAGTACAAATGTTTTGTCATCTGCAGCTATTCATAGAAATGTCATCCATTTGGTTATTTACTCTCTGTTGTGTTGATATCCACACATGACATGACAGACATGATTGACAACATGGGGTGTCATACAAGGGAAATACTTCTTGTATTTTTTTGATTTTATAAATAGGTACAGGGGATAAAGACAGGAAAAATATTGTTTACGTTGTGTATTTATGTAAAAAAAAGTAGAAAAAGAAACTAAACCTAAGAACTTCATTTATAATGAAGGTTCAAGCTAGACCCACAGTTCAATTCCAGAGGACCCTCTATTAAACCTACTAATGTAGAACAGCATAGTTACATTTATAAAATGTATTAAGTGATTTGAAATACCACCACTGATTTTATACCCTACTTCCTAAGTGATTTGTGTTAATATATTATTTGCACAACTCTGTGAGCTTTGGGTCTGTAGGTTTTTAAGCTTTTTGGGATGTGACAGTATGATATGATAGGGTTTGAACAAACATCTTTGGATATTTGTAGATGATCCTTTAACCCTTGATGTAGCCCAGATTCAAGCTTAGTAAATATTAAGCGGCATGTTGAGAATGCTTATGAGTTAATGTACCTACATTACAAGTGTCTTTGTTTTCAAGTATAGGTGGATGATTTGTTGTTAACCAGGGCCTCTCAAGATTAGAAACAAAGGGCTGTAGTTTAAGCAGAATATATAGGGATATCTGATTAGCTATGGGCTTGCACCATTATGCCACTGTTACCCTGAGTGCTAGTCACATACTCTTACTTCCTTAGATGTTGATATTTATTTAAATACAATGTATCATGAAAGATTGCAATGCAAATCTTGGGGTGTGGGTGTGTGTGTCTGTTTGTCGTTACTGCTAGATGGGTGTCTGTTGAAATGTTATCTTTGTTGTTCGAAGATTGCAGTGGTGAGTGAGCCAGTTCTATATTTATAAGTGAATCTAATGTAATATTGGAATAGACCAACCACTTGGCTAAAAGTGCCAAATTAATGGCAAGCCAAGGTGGTAAAGATGTAGAAGTAATGTCTGGCTGGACGGCCTTCCCATTTAGCGCATGTATGCAACCTATTGTATCTACCTACCTAGGCATTTGCCATAGACCTTCAGATATATGGTGATGAACATGCTAGCCACTACTGATAACCTACAAAAGGAAAAGGCTGAACTGAGGGTAGTCCGTCTCAATGTGCAACGAGGTAGACAGACTGTTCCACTGTTGCCCTTTGTCACTGAAGTGTTGGAAAATGCAGCAAGTTATGATTTGGTTATCAGAGAGTGTTTGCTCTTCAGGAACTCCTGTACATGCCAAGAGACAGCATAGTGCACCTCACACTGTATTTTAAGTTTCAGTTTATTATTTATTCGATAGATTTGTGGAAATATGGATTTTCCTGGTCAGTTATGTCCCCTATCTTGGACCCCAACGGTTCTATGTGCATGTCACAAGTACATGTATGTTTCCCTCCAGTTCCAGTTTTGATGACGCAAACACATGTGCGCCCACCATCAGCCTGTCCTCTGTCAGATCCGCCAACAATGGGCTGGATATTTGATTCCTAAGTATGAAAGGCCACCGACTTTATATGGCTAAGTTACTCCATTTTTACAGTTCAGGTAGAGTAGGCCCGATTCTGCCCTCAAAGCCTTTCCCTGCTCTCTGTCTCTGACAGCACCAGTTTGAGCCCGCATCTGTATCCATGAACTTTGTCCTACTTCCTGTGCAGCTAACGGTGCCTGCCTCGGCCAGTTTCGCCTGCCTGCCAAGAAGCTGTATTTCACCTTCGAATTATCTATTTTGCTCTTCAGCCGATGCATTCCTGTCTAGTAGTTTGGGTAAACATTTCCTTTAGCTCCCAAGCGAAGGGCTCGGCCTTTCCGTCCTCATGCAAGTAATTCATAGCCCTGTTGCCATGGAAAGTTTCTGCCCCTCGCATCTCATATAGACACTTAGACGCTTGAACACGCACTCACAGTCAGTATAGAATAGATTCTGTCCGAGAGTCCTTCCTTGTGGATAACATAGTTCTTTAAACATAGGATGTTAGATATGATTTGGGATTAGGTTAACTTGACCCCCCAGACTTTTTGTCTCCACATGTAGAGCTAAATGTCAAGCCCCCTTCACCCCCTAGTTGCACGTCAATTACACGTCATGCTGCTGCGCGCGCATCTATGTCAAGTATTATCTTATAGATCCATCTATGTATGATAATCATAGCCAATCATGTTTCTTTTTGCTCCTTATTACGCCCAGTTTCGGTTACGTATTTACTGTATCTTTCCTCTTATCAATTGTTACGCCTTCTATATTGGTTTCATTGTAAATGTATGTCCTATAAAAGCAATTTCCTGTCAATAAAGTATTGTACTTCACTTCCTGAACCCCCGTGGTGACGGAACCTGAAGGCCGCGACTCGAGTCGGCCATTTTGGAATAAAAGCCCATTCAGAAACCTCTTATACCACGGATTCTGCCTCTTATTATTCTGAGCTATTTTATTTTAGATTCCGTATGAAATTCAGTCCAGGTAAAAGAATATTTACCACATAATGGCGCCCGAATAGGGACACTTTCTCATCTCACGCGCCGGCGGTGCGTTGCAGGCCCGGTCTCCTGCCACAGCTGGACGGACCATAACGCGTACCAGCAGGATTTTCCTGTAGCTCCCTCCGGTCAAGCGGGGGCGACTGAGGCTGCGATCAACCCAGACGAGGCGGTGAGAAGTGCGAAGTATCCCGACCAGAGCCTAGCTGAGAGAGCAAGATCCGAGGTATACAGAGGCCCACCAGGTTTTCGAAGTCCCGATGTCCAGAGGGTCCGATGTCCGCAGTCGTCGAGTCCAGTCCATTCTCCGAGGCCTTCCGTTTCAAGGAGCTACCCGGTGAGTACCATCGCCGGGGAGGCGTGTTGACGCGCACATAGGTTGTGCCGGTCAAGACGGATTTGGGTACACAAATCCGGTCTGCACTGTTTAGCAGTGTATATGTACTGTTTAGCAGTATATCAAGTATTCCGAAGTATCTAGTTATTGTCGAGAATTCTGCTTGGTGATTAGTTATGCAGACTGTCATCATTGTTGGTCATTTTTAATAATGTTTTATGTTCAATATTTAATGTGTTAAAATGTCCTGCATATTGTGGTATGAGTGATTGTTCATTATTGTGTTTTTCGTATTAAGTGTGTTCAAGACCAGGTATCAGATCAGTTGTCAATATGCCGCTCTTTTCGAAGTTAAGACAGATTACTACTAGAAAAGGGGTGCTTGAAGAAGCAGTTCCTATTCCTCCTAGGGACACTCCAGGGCATTTTATGTATCACAAGCATGGCTTAGATGCCATATTATTTCTTGATTTATGGGTAGATTATACCAAGGGATTGCCAGAAAGTCAAAGGTGGCCCGCAGCGGGAACCTGGGATGCAGAGTGCATCATGAAAGTCGAGGAAGAGTTATGGAAAAGAAAAGTCAGACAGTCACAGAAAGACGCTGTTGAGTTATGGCGTAAAGAATCTCATAGACGTACAGAAAAAGCACGTAGACAAGAAGAGAGGATTAAAGAAAGTTCAAATAAAGTTCAAGAAAATCTATTAATTGAGGAAGGTATCCGAGTGAAATCAGAACAAGTAGATAGACAAAGAAATGCCCTTATGAATGGTATGTATCCCCTTCTAGCCGAAGGACTACCTAAGGCTGCTCCAGAGATGCCAAAAGACTTGCCACCGCCATTATTTCCAATTAAGGTACATCCTAAAGGGCATCCCAGAACTGCAGAAGATGTTTTTCTTTCTTCATATCTAGATGACGCAGCTCCCGAGTATGCTAACCCCGCACCACATAGACCGTCTGGCGGAGGGGTTCAACGTCAGGATCAGGTATCTGTCCCCGTGCAACAGCAAGTCCCGACACAAGCTTCGGCAAGCACATCTGTTTCCGCATCTGTCTCTGCAATCGATTCTACGGTGGTGTCCACACCTATAGTTGCTGTGTCACGTTCGACGAATCCATTCACACCCGACGCCCCAGATGGGGCCACGGGAGGTGCTACCAATACTTCTACGCCACCTAGAATAAATAAACTTGTTTTTCAAGAGTCAGCGCATTCACGTACACCCAAATTCGTAAGTGAACGTGCGCTTAAGGAACTTCTTATAGATTGTAGATATGACCCGGTGGTCGGTAAAGAAGACGAAATGGTCCTGGCATCATTACGCATCAGACGAGCCGCAGGGTATTTAGCGAAGTTACCAGGAATGACTACGCATCTAGATAAGATATACCATTTTGTTCAAACAGGACGAGATCCAGAATGTATTAATAGAGCTATGGAATTCCAGAAAGTAGAGATACAGGGGGAACTGTTACGTTTCCTCATAAACTGTGTGATCAGAAATCAAGACCGACCGGGGGTAGACCCGAATGCAATGCTTATTCTTACAAGATGGAGCCAGAATATATCAGAAGGGAGACACGATAAGCAAAACTGTATAATAGCCATGTGCCGAAAAATCCGTAAAGAAATAGAGCGTATTCATGAAGAAAGATTGGAGACAGACGAGTTCGAGCAAAATGAAGTGTCCGAACCAGGGGATTCCGTGAGACAGTCAGAGACCATAGCCTATGTAGGAAAAGGAAGATCCTGTAATAATACTAGATGCTTTTCTGATCCCATACACTCTGTATGTCCAAATAATAGCAGAACGTATCCGACGCCTATAATAAATCTGAAGTCTCCTGAACATTTGTTTCAAGCCGCAGATAAAATACTCCGAGAACGAAGGGGTTACCACCTCCTCGATTCCAGGGATGAGCAAGAATTAGCCAGATCAGCCGTCCACTGGATTGACAGTCCTGAAAAATACGGTGATGAGACCGTAGCACACACGTTTTTTAACCTCAGTCCAGATGAACAACGTTTAGCTGGAATCTATATGATTCAGCAACTCCTTATATTATATAAGAGCCAACATGCCGATCCTGGTCCTTTACCTGATATATTAACGGAACTACTCGCGAACAGATGGAGAGGTTCTAGTAACAAGTTAATTAAAGAAATATTAGTGTCACGTAAACAGTACGTCCTTTTTCTAAGTCCGGATTCTTTCTCGCTGCCCAGCAAGGAAAGAACGCCGTATTATATGGATAGACAAAATCCCTTACGAGAAGTGCACCCAATAAAAGGTGAAGACAATCAGTTTCACCGTGTATTTGTATACACACCCATAACAAAAATTGAATTGTTAGAAATGAAGAAAGTAGTACCCAGTCATGACAAAGACCCAGCGGGTTTTCACCGAGAAATTAAGGACATGTTACTGATGGGAGAGTATACCTATCCTGATATTATGACGATATTAAAGGTACTAATGCCTGCTGGCATTTATGAAAAACTGAAAGAAAAAGAGTGGGAAGTGGGAGACCAAAAGATAGATTGGACAGCATTAGAAGCAGAAGAAAGGGCCCGAACTGCAGGTTCAGGGCTCGGGGATAAAGTTAAAGCATTACCTGGTTTACTAGTACAAGTACTGCCACGTTTATTAACTACGAAAAAGGAAGATTGGGGTGCAATCTCAGCCTGTAAACAAAAGCATGATGAAGACACAAGTGATTATTATGCCCGATTTGAAAAATGTTTTGGTATAAATAGTGGTATAAAAGCAAGTAGTGAGTCGTATCCACATTTATTTGTGACAAAATTAGTAGAAAATGCATTGCCTCCAGTGAAGAATAGAATATTGAAATTCGAGAGTACCTGGCAAAGTAACACTCCGTCAGAAATGCTACAAATGTTACAGTATCATCACAATAGAATTAGAGATGAACAAGAACACGAACAAAGACGTATGAAGGATACAAAAATGAAAATGCTAGTTTCTCAGACAGTACCAGCGGATGGTCACAAAAAGGGTGTGACGCAATCCGGAGGATCAGCAGTTCCTGTAAAAGGAACGTGCAATTACTGCAAACAACTAGGCCATTATGTACACGATTGTCAAGTCCTGAAGCGTAATATAGCTATAGGTATTGCAAAAGAAAGACCACGACCACTGAGACAGGATCAGAATGAACAAGGAGCCATGCAGCATGGACAGTCCATGCCAGCTCAGCAACAGTCTATGCCAGCCTCACAACAACACATACAGTTTGTGCCAGCTGCACCACCGTTGCCTGCTACTGCCACACAAACCACAACACGACAAATGTATCAGACTGCACAGTATGAATATCCCGAGTATCAGCGTTACGCATGAACTAGCCTAGAGAGGGAAGTTGACCTACCCCTTATTGAGATTCCTGTAGATCAAGAAGGACCTTATGTACATAGTGAATTATTAGGTCAAGACAGGAAATTCTTACTCGATACAGGGGCAAGTCGAACAACAATAAAGCGTAGTGAAGTTCCAGGGGCACCCCTCTCAGGCTCTCAAAATGTTTCCCTTGGTTTTTCAGGAAAGCCTATTGTTAATGAGGTATCACAGCCACTTCCACTTACGATTGGTCCCTTGACACGAACTACTGATTTATTACTTACCAAATCTTGTCCAGAAAACTTGTTAGGAATAAAGACATTAAAAGCCCTAGGGGCTATTATCTGTTGTTCTCCGGAAGGAGTAAGATTGTTTTTACGTGATTTTAAAGGTCATTATGTATCCAGAGACATGGATCGCCGATTACAGACTTTACCAGCACATCTATGGGCACAAGGCCCTACTGATGTTGGTTGCATGAACATTACACCATACCGAGTCACATTGAAGGCAGGAGTGGTACTACCACGAATGCGACAATACAAGTTACCGCAAGATGCTGTAGTGGCTTTGCTGAAAATCATTGATGAGCTAATTGCCCAAGGAGTAGTTGTAGAAACAGACTCCAATGTATGTAATTCACCGATAATTCCGATTCTTAAACGAACTGATCCTACTGCTCCGCCAGTATATCGATTGGTTATTGATTTGCGTGAACTAAACAAGTGCATTGTGCCACAATTTCCTGTGGTCCCCGATATCTCATCATTATTGACAGCAATTGATTCCGAAGCAACATTCTTTACTGTAATTGATCTCAAGAATGCCTTTTTCAGCGTCCCCATAGATCCGGAAAGCCAATATTTGTTCGGATTCAGTTTAAATGGGCGCAGTTTTAAATTCTCACGCGCTCCCCAAGGATTCACAGAAAGCCCCAGCATCTACAGCCAAGCACTGAAACGAGAACTTGACAGTATACACATGCCAGTCAATACTGCACTGCTTCAATACGTCGATGATCTGCTGATCACCGCCCGAAGCGAACCCGAATGTGAAAAGGCTTCTCTGACAGTTTTACATTTTCTAGCCGATAAGGGGCACAAGGTGTCTCCTTCTAAGCTGCAATTCTGTGTCCAGCGAGTTATTTATCTTGGTCACTCGCTGTCCAAGGAGGGAAGGCAGCTTACACCAGATCGCATCCAGTTAATTGCTAACATGTCAATACCCCAGACACAAAAGGAGGTGCGGGCTTTCATAGGCCTCACGTCATATTGCAGGCAGTGGATCCCTCAATATGCATTCCTAGCAAAACCACTCATTCAGTTGACAACACAGGAGGCAGCCACATCGACTGAACTCCCTTGGACTCAGGAACATACACAAGCTTTTGAAAGCTTAAAGAAAGCTTTATGTCAAGCACCTGTTTTAGCGACACCATGTTACAGCAAACATTTTACACTTTTTGTTACAGAACGCGAAGGTACTGCCTTGTCAGTACTCACTCAGGAACAAGCAGGATCACGCAAGCCATGTGCTTATTTTTCCAGTACATTAGATCCCGTAGCTCAGGCTTTGCCTGCGTGCCTGAAATCAGTGGCAGCAACAGCTTTAGCAATCAGACAAAGCGATGCCATAGTGTTAGGACATCCATTGACAGTACAAGTACCACATGCAGTAGAAGTTCTTGTGAACCGAACGCAAACACAACACTTGACCATAGCAAGACTTACCGGTTATGAACTGACCTTGTTTCAGCCACACATAGAGATCCGACGTTGTAATACATTGAATCCTGCTACACTCTTACCTGTAATTGGAACAGACCCACTAGCTCATGATTGTGTTAAAGTTATTGAAATAAAGACGAAACCTAGACAAGACTTAACAGACGTTCCATTGTTAGATCCAGACCTGACTTTGTATGTAGATGGATCATGCATGAGAACAAGCACAGGAGATTTAGTGGCCGCGTATGCAGTCACAACAGACACTGAAGTTATTGAAACAAACTGTATAGATACTTTGTCAGCCCAAGCAGCAGAACTTATTGCTCTAACACAAGCCTGTATTCAAGCCACAAATAAGAAAGTTAACATATACACTGATTCACGTTATGCATTTGGAGTCGTACATGACTTCGGGGTGCTTTGGCGAGAGAGGGGTTATTTAACTTCTCATGGGACCCATATTCAGCATGGGTCTCTCATTCATGCTTTGTTAGACGCAATCCATCTGCCCACTGCTATATCAATTATGAAATGTAAAGCACACACGAAGGTTACTGATATCATTTCTCAAGGCAATGATTTAGCTGACAGAACAGCTAAACAGACTGCTCAGACTCGCACATCCGACATGACAAAGCCAATAGTTCAGACACCAACACAGTGTATGACAATTAAGGATCCCGCACTTGACATAATTGACATACAGTCACATGCCACAGCAGAAGAAATAAAGAAATGGACTGAACTAGGAGGGATCCAAACAGATCAGGGATGGATGACGAAGGAGAAATCTGTATGGTTTCTTCCTGACTCTATGGTCCAAGCCATTATAGCTACAATTCACAGTCCAGCGCATTTAGGAGAGAAAGCCATGCTAGATAGCATTCAACACATTTGGTTCAATAAACATTTACGAGCAGCAGCTAAACAAAAAGTCCGTACCTGTATGATATGTTGTCAGTTCAACCCAGGAAAAAGTGTCCCCGTAGAGCAGGGTGGATTTCAGACTCCTGATCATCCTTTTGAAGTCCTCCAGATGGATTATATCCAGATGGAACGATGTCGAGGATTCAAATATGTTCTTGTAGTTGTCTGCGCTCTCTCCCGATGGACTGAGGCGTACCCAGTATCAGATTACACTGCCCCGACCACTGCCAAGCAGCTAGTTCGAGAATTCTTCCCACGGTACGGTTTACCACGTGTTGTATATTCAGATAACGGCCAGCCTTTCTCATCCGAATTAATGAAACATGTCTCACTTTTGTTGGGATATCAGTGGAAGTTCCACTGTGTCCGACACCCCGAGGCAGCAGGTCTCGTGGAACGACATAATCAAATTTTGAAAATCAGATTGTCTAAAATATGTAAGGAGAAAGGTGTTGACTGGATAGTAGCCTTACCAGTTGCACTATTTTACATAAGAATGGTAGCACACTCTCGAACAGGGCTATCCCCGTATGAGGTGATCTTCGGCAGACCACCAAATATGTGGGGGACGCCTATACCACGTAAAATAACTGATGTTGATTGTAATATGCTGACAGATTACTTGGCTTCCTTGATGTCTGCACTACAATCTTGTCGTTCACAGGTAGCTGCAGCTTTTCCTGACAACACTGAGGTGAAACCCCATGACATAATCCCGGGTGATTATGTCTTCGTGAGGAACTTTGACAGAAAGACTCAACTGGAGCCCAGGTGGAAGACACCTAAGCTAGTCCTGTTGACCACAAGAACAGCCGTGAAGATCGAGGGCCGCAAGGGCTGGATTCATTCAAGCCACATCAAGAAATTTCATGGACTATCCTCGGATATAGACACTGTGCCCTGCACTCCCTCACAGACTGATTCAAAACTTCCCTTTGTTGAACCGAATGACTCTCAGAACTACAAATTAAAGCTTAGGCCCAAACAGTCGAGCAATTTGATTGTTTAAGTCCTCTCCAAGGTGAAGCGGTTGAATTGTCTCTGACATGTATCCCTTGGACCTGAGTAGAGAAAATACCCGGAAAATGTTGAAACGACAGGCGTATTGTAAATCACTGCGTAGCTACTGTATGGGGACATTATTAATTCTGTTTTTATTAAGTCTTTTAATAATTATTACGAGTATGTTGTTGCACATATATTACCCTATTTCTAGACATGTTTATAATGTTGCTGCTGAACATTCTTTTAGTGACTTACCTCCGCATGAATTATCTTATAGACTTGCGCTGCGCAATAACACTTTCATTAGTATGTTACATCATTCCCATCAGACTAGTAATGCCACCAATTGTTGGGTGTGTGGCCGACTCCCTCCCTATCAGAATAACAAAGGAGTTCTGCCTTTCTTTCCCCACCCATTCACACATAATGGCTCCTGTGGAGCATGGTTTAGTTTACTAAATTCCATAGACTCAGACACAGCAGTTTATCAACAACATTGGATATGGGGAAATCTGAATCTAGTTTTATTCAAAGTCTGTTACCCAGATAAGGAGGGTCACCCCAGTAGAACAGGAACTGATCTAGAAAATGAAGTGTATGGATTAGGTAATTTTACACCTAATCTTATGATTCTGAATGTCAAATCCGAAGTGGAACTAATTCTGCCCACTATGTCAGTATTTCCAGTTAAGGGTGAATTATGTGTAAGAAAAGTTGGTTCCATACATATGGGCCATAGCAAATGCGTTACTACAGTAGAATATAGTGATCAGGGTAAATCTTCATTTAGAGCTTCTCGCCATTCCTACTTTATATGTGGTCAGACCGCATATATGCGTCTGCCTCTAGATTGGGATGGTACCTGTTACATAGCATTTCTTTTGCCACCTGTTTTCCTAGCTCCTCCTGATTATTATCGAAATGTTCATTTAGTACACAATAGAGAGCGAAGAGATCTCCCAGTTGTCGATTATACTGAGACGGCATGGGACAAGTATGTAGATTTCAATAAAGGTATCTTTCCCTATATAGGTACAATATCAAATAGTAAGCTGATACGTAGACTAACCAAGACTCTTGAAGCTGTAGTGAATGAGACTATAGCCGCCCTAGGCAATCTGACAGAGGAGCAATCGGTGATGAGAATTGTTGTTCTTCAGAATCGTCTTGTCCTTGACGTCATCCTGGCCGATAGGGGCGGAGCTTGTAGGGTCATCGGATCCAGCTGCTGCATATTCATACCAGAAAATTCGCCATCTGTATATAAAGCTATAACACGCCTTCATAAGATTGTGAGCCAGAAACACGAGAATCCAGGCACTTGGACGTGGTCCGGGTGGTTTTGGAGTGTGATATCAGCCTGGGGATGGAGTGTTCTGTCCTTCCTAGGTATTGGCCTTCTTATACTATTCAGTTGCTGCCTATGCCTGCAATGTGGACCAGCGATCTGTGGTCTGTGTGCCACATCGTGTATTCCACCACCAAGATTTCATTCAAGATCACGGAAGAAGAAAGAAGAACAAATGATGCTATATGAACAGATCAATGGATTGATGAAGATTGATATCTCTTGAAGGGCAAGTAGGGGACAAGGAGGGAATGTGGAAATATGGATTTTCCTGGTCAGTTATGTCCCCTATCTTGGACCCCAACGGTTCTATGTGCATGTCACAAGTACATGTATGTTTCCCTCCAGTTCCAGTTTTGATGACGCAAACACATGTGCGCCCACCATCAGCCTGTCCTCTGTCAGATCCGCCAACAATGGGCTGGATATTTGATTCCTAAGTATGAAAGGCCACCGACTTTATATGGCTAAGTTACTCCATTTTTACAGTTCAGGTAGAGTAGGCCCGATTCTGCCCTCAAAGCCTTTCCCTGCTCTCTGTCTCTGACAGCACCAGTTTGAGCCCGCATCTGTATCCATGAACTTTGTCCTACTTCCTGTGCAGCTAACGGTGCCTGCCTCGGCCAGTTTCGCCTGCCTGCCAAGAAGCTGTATTTCACCTTCGAATTATCTATTTTGCTCTTCAGCCGATGCATTCCTGTCTAGTAGTTTGGGTAAACATTTCCTTTAGCTCCCAAGCGAAGGGCTCGGCCTTTCCGTCCTCATGCAAGTAATTCATAGCCCTGTTGCCATGGAAAGTTTCTGCCCCTCGCATCTCATATAGACACTTAGACGCTTGAACACGCACTCACAGTCAGTATAGAATAGATTCTGTCCGAGAGTCCTTCCTTGTGGATAACATAGTTCTTTAAACATAGGATGTTAGATATGATTTGGGATTAGGTTAACTTGACCCCCCAGACTTTTTGTCTCCACATGTAGAGCTAAATGTCAAGCCCCCTTCACCCCCTAGTTGCACGTCAATTACACGTCATGCTGCTGCGCGCGCATCTATGTCAAGTATTATCTTATAGATCCATCTATGTATGATAATCATAGCCAATCATGTTTCTTTTTGCTCCTTATTACGCCCAGTTTCGGTTACGTATTTACTGTATCTTTCCTCTTATCAATTGTTACGCCTTCTATATTGGTTTCATTGTAAATGTATGTCCTATAAAAGCAATTTCCTGTCAATAAAGTATTGTACTTCACTTCCTGAACCCCCGTGGTGACGGAACCTGAAGGCCGCGACTCGAGTCGGCCATTTTGGAATAAAAGCCCATTCAGAAACCTCTTATACCACGGATTCTGCCTCTTATTATTCTGAGCTATTTTATTTTAGATTCCGTATGAAATTCAGTCCAGGTAAAAGAATATTTACCACAGATTGACTCTCTGAAGATCACATCAAAATAAAATCAATTAAGCTCAAATGTTCTCTGCAGTGAAAGTGATACTTAACACTGGTTCATAAGAAAAAAATCCAAATGAAACTTCATTAAAAGTAGATTGAGAGAATTACCATGGGGACTAAGACTGGTATGGGTAAAAGCATCCCCTTCTTGACCTGTTAGACCACAAGACACTAAAGGAGAAAGTTGACAGTGGCAAATATTAAAATCTCCCATCCATCTAAGAGATAGAGGGCAGCTGTGGCTATTAATAAAAGCAGTTTTATCAAAGCTGGACGAACCCGAAGGTGTTGGTACAATCACTGAGAAGCAGTGATAGAGAACCCACTAGGTTAGTTAAAAGGCCCCTCACACACCAACCTGGTTGGTGTCATGCTTCATCATAGGGGCCCCAACCGGGTGGCCGAGTGCCTCCCGGTTGTGCTGCGACGCCTGGCTACAGCGGAGCTGGTGTGGTGCAGAAGTGTGATGTCGTGAAGGCTTAAAAATATCTCTGAGAGTCCTTGCCGAGGTAAATTTATTATTGCCGGCTCAGGATATATTAAAATTAAACTATGTGGTGCAACTACGAAAGAGATTAGTTTCTAATAGTTGTATGTGTGGTAGGTCTACATGTTTCAGCCCACTTAGGAGTGTCAGCGGCTTTCGTCAGGACCAGTGTGTGGTGAGTGGCAAAGTGAGGAGTGCCACGTGATTAGTGAAAAAATAAAATAGTTTAACATAACATAGTTTAATTTTAATATATCCTGAGCCGCCAATAATAAATTTACCTCGGCAAGGACTCTCAGAGATATTTTTAAGCCTTCACGACATCACACTTCTGCACCACACCAGCTCCGCTGTAGCCAGGCGTCGCAGCACAACCGGGAGGCACTCGGCCACCCGGTTGGGGCCTCTATGATGAAGCATGATACCAACCAGGTTGGTGTGTGAGGGGCCTTTTAACTAACCTAGTGGGTTCTCTATCACTGCTTCTCAGTGATTGTACCAACACCTTCGGGTTCGTCCAGCTTTGATAAAACTGACCTATACCACAGGGGATACGGACGTACCCCATGTCTCCCTAGCTCCCTCATTGATCTCTATATTAATAAAAGCACCCAAGTTCCTCATGTATGGAATTCATAATATCAGTAGTGTTTGAATTATTATAATACAAATGTATAAATAAAACCTTGCTTGGACAAAAGTTGATCAAAGTTAATTGATAATAAGGAGACCTCAGATCTGAGCAGACTACTACCAGGAAATGAAAGAGCTAATAAGGTGATCAAACCTCCTTTAGCCCTACCCGCGCATACACGAGTCTCTGGAGTAAAATAGGATATAAAGCCACCTATGTGTTCACAGGACGTGACCCAGGTTTTTTGGCAGCATAAAACATCATAAACCTTGATAGCTCTCATCCAATCAGGATTAGATCGCTTAGCAGTCAACCCTGCGATATTCCAAGTGGCGAGTCTGTAAAAGGAGCTTGTTGAGCCATACATTTTGTTGGTAATTCAGCTCCTGTTACCAGCACTTGAATCTAAAAATGTAGGAGATGGTTTTGGGGTCTTTCATTCTCTAACCTGTTAATAGTATCAGTCTTTTTGGCAATTGTTCTCTATCAATCTAAAAGGTATGGTTGAGATAGGAATTTCAAAGTTATTAGGAACAGGAATGGAAAATGTCCCAGGAGGAGGCAGCTCATTGCCCAGATTTCCTATGGAAAATGAAGTCCGAGAGCAAACTGTTGCCCTATAAAAGTACCCTAATTGTAATGCCTCAATCCTACTTTTGACACTTGTAGGGTAGTTAAGCCTTAACAAAAATGTTATAAACAACAAATTAAGTTTTGAAGCTGATAACAATGCAGTCTCTGTTGCCAGGTTTAGGCCAACTTCCCACCCATGGGATTCTCTGCACCATTTTAATCATATCATTTAGCTGTTCAAATTCACTGAGCTTCCCATTATGCCATTGGTCCACCTTGTTGACAAGTTGATTGTGCTTCTCAATTTGCTCTCACCTTAGGTGAGTGACCCACTTGGTGTAGGGTGTGGCTACCGGTGGCAAATGGAGAATTGATGAAATCCCTGCCGTGGCTTCCCGATAATTATTACTAGAGATCTGAATGGGGTTGTCACAGACTATTATTTTTATTGACGCAATGTTTCAGAAGAAGTCGTCGGGGAATGAGGATCCAATAGGGCTTGAAGCTCTGGTTGTTTAGGAGCACAGTTAGTGACAGTAAACCCCCATTCCTTTGGAGAAGAAGTACAGGTGGCTTTTTTCAAAAGGGCAATTACATGGGAATTACGGTGGTCTTCCTGCAAGTTAAACTTGGGTGCTTAAGTCATTGCTCAAAATATACCTCATTTTCGAAAATCATTTCTGCAGTTGCACTCGTGCATGTGTTGGGAACCGATTTGCCCTTGCCGCGAAGAGAGCTTTTTTTTCCTCTTTTTCTTTTTGGCTGGCGGGAAAGAACATAGGGAATCTGTCACAGTTTTATGAACAATCTCATCCCCCAAGGTGTCTAAAGTTACGGATGAGTTCAGGACACACAAATGTGTCCCTCTCCTACCGGCTGATGAGCACGATGCTCCAATATTTGATTTCACAATGTCATCCCCTTTCCTGGTCCGTATCCCCCATTAACTGTTTTTTTCACTGAGCTCAGATGTTCTTCGACTGAGCCAATTTTTTGTTCAATGGCCCCCATAGTGTTTGTGTGATAACTTACTATAGAGTTGGCAAGAAGATTATCCTTGCTATTAGATGTAGATTTCCTCATTGCCATTGTGATGCGTTTCCAGGTGCAAAGAATTGGGGAGCTGAAGCCAAGGAGGGTGGCCCAGCCCAGCCTCTTCTGAGCTCCGACGGGCAAGAATAGGCCCTTTGCCCGGGATGCGCCCCAACCAACAGTGTCCCGAGGGGCCGTTTAAGGGTGAAGTCCTGCTGCCCCGCCTTCTCCTAATGGTGGGAAGCACATAGGCAACAATGGATTTTGGGCAATGGAACTGCCCAATGTGAACCAACACATCCGGCGCTGTGGTGTCCCAGGGTGTGCTTTAAGCATGATGTCTCGCCACCCCACCTTCTCCTCATGGCTGGCAGGAAAGGATTGTGGGCAGTGCAGTTGCCTCAATGTGAACCAGCGTGTGTGTGTTTTAAATGTTATTGTCTCTTTGAGGACAGCCAGCACAGTGCTAGATATGGTTCATGATGAATTTCAATCTTCTTGCCTCAAATTGTTGTCCTGGTTGATAGGTTTTGCAAAGCTTTTCTTGCCTGAAAAAAAGCAAGTTCTCTTAGTCTAAACAAAAAAACCCTAGCGCCGGGGTATCTGCAGCATTGCCAATCACTTGGGAAAGCAGAATGTTTTTGGTAGCAAGATATAACAGCTTTATTCTACTTGTTAACTGACAGGTCTTACTTTCTCACAGATGATACAGAACCCTGTCTCTTCAGGCAAGCTGACCAGGGGTCTGTATTGCTACCGATCAGAATTACCTTGTTTTTTAACATTCAAATAGTTATGGTCCATCCTGTTCCACATTAAGAATGGCTGAAGAAACCCAAGGACTGAACATGGATGATAATGAGCGGGTAACCGAAAAATACCTCTGGTGGGTGCTGTACATAGTGACATGGTCAGAAGATGTAAGATTTGTTGGACCTAAACCTTTGCCCGTTTGTTATTTATCTTTACCTTTATTTGAGTGAAGCTTACAGTATCTCACCTGTCCTCTATGTGAAAGAGATGCTTTTACTGTTGTGTCCCTTTTTGTCCGATTCTGTGTGTGTAGCACGATTGTGATGCAACTGCCTCTGCTGGGCCATGTGCATTACTTGAAAATGTGTTGGCTTGGTGTCCTTACAGAAAACTGACAACCATACGCATACAGTCTTGGCCCACCTCCAAAGAAGTTGTCCAGGCCAACCGAGGCAACCCAAAATTTAATCTTGGATTGATAGTTTTCCACTTCAGAGAGCACGGGGGCTAGCAGTTCAGTCTGGTCCTTTTTTGATGCTGAATGTAGGAAGCCCACGGACGGCAGGAATCTCGGGACGTTACGTATTGCGGATCGAAGGATCTTATCATGGTTCCTTGAAATTCTGAACAGATTGGATGTTTGACGAGAGCGGAGCATATGAGCTTGCAGAAACTTTCATATATACTTTTTTGGAGATACTTGTATGGATATCCATTACCTTTGGATTTGAGACAGCAGAGAATCAGCATTTCTCGCAAACAGGATTTCTTCTTCGCTAATCGTTCAACTTTGTATGAAACTAATCACTGGACTCTATAACTCTCCAGGACTTTGGAGAATTTAGGCCTTTCTACCATCCGAATACCGCTGAATAAGCTTTGATATACTTCCCTAACAATTTATGGGAAATTGGATATCTGGATTCCCTAAAAGAATTCTTAGGACTTCGGAGGACCCAGGGGACCAGGCCTACTTTAGCCATCCCTATCATCTTCTGAGCACCGGAATTAAAGCCTTGAGGAAGTCACGGTGGTGACGAAACGCGCGTTGGCTGTTTCTGATACGACGTTCTACGTGTCAAGATCTGTGTCTACAAGAATTGCACAAAATGAAATGTGTACATCAACATTTTCTGACATGGGATGTAACATGTTAGATAAATCGCTTTGTGTCTAACAATTATTAAATCTGTGTTTACAGCATATACTTGTACGTTTCGTAACATTTTCTATATCAAGTGGTTATCTCTCTACATTACTTGGTGCTTGCAGTTCATGAGATTAATTTCAACAAATGTGTTTGGCTTTACTTGATTAGAGTGCCGGGGTTTCTTTATGTGTTTGTGCTACGGGCCATGTATGACCTGTTTGACTGATATCCGTGGTAGTGGGATATCTGACCTCGAGTTGGCACCTATAAAATATTTGTTCCATAACTAAGTGTATGTACTGTATCGAAATGCCTTATCATCTGACTTAATTGTTTATGTGATTGTGCGACTCAATATCCACCACTACCTTGTGTGTTGGTCAGGCACTGTACATAGTGACATGGTCAGAAGATGTAAGATTTGTTGGACCTAAACCTTTGCCCGTTTGTTATTTATCTTTACCTTTATTTGAGTGAAGCTTACAGTATCTCACCTGTCCTCTATGTGAAAGAGATGCTTTTACTGTTGTGTCCCATTTTGTCCGATTCTGTGTGTGTAGCACGATTGTGATGCAACTGCCTCTGCTGGGCCATGTGCATTACTTGAAAATGTGTTGGCTTGGTGTCATTACAGAAAACTGACAACCATACGCATACAGTCTTGGCCCACCTCCAAAGAAGTTGTCCAGGCCAACCGAGGCAACCCAAAATTTAATCTTGGATTGATAGTTTTCCACTTCAGAGAGCACGGGGGCTAGCAGTTCAGTCTGGTCCTTTTTTGATGCTGGTAAAGACTGATTTGCATATTGTTCGCCCTCATCTGAAATTGTACGGATCAGATGAAAAACGACAGGCTCAAATCCTGCACATTGTAATTCCTAGTGATTGGTGATTCAAGTACCTCTATATATAATTTCCTACCAAGTGAAGAATACAAATCCCTTTGAGAGGCTAAAGTAGCGTTTCACAACAATACTCATTGTCTTCTCATTGGTTTTAAGGAACTCCAGTTCTGTGAGTGGATGATACCCCTAGACTGGTTTGGTCATGAGATGTTGCTATGATTAACTAAGATCTGAAGCTTTTTTGGTGTTTTTTTTATATGCTCATGATAACCTATCACGCCTTCTGTATCTCTTTGTTATATGCTTTCACTGTATTTGTATTCCATCATCCCAGAACTCGTCCAAGTTTGCTGGCTGCTGTGGGTGTCAGTTTCTTTATAGAGATGTGGCCTAATCCAGGACTCACTTAATTTTGGGTTGTAAATTTTGACACAGTGTATCTTAAAACAGTCTTTGAAGCTTATTGAATGAATTTTAAAAGCTGGGTTTAGGTACTTTATACTGGGGCCTACAATGATTTAGTTGTTGAAGGTCAGTTCAAGGGATGTTTTTGTAAAGGAACTAAATGGGTAGTATGCAGAAATAGTGGCTGGACCATGGTTTTCAATGGTTGGAGTTGTTGTCCCTAAGTTAAAGGTGAAAATAAAGTTTAGCGTCTGTGGGTAAGGAAATTGAATAATTGTATGAAATCTAAAGCCCCAAGTAGTGGGTCTTCTCCCTTGTATGTCTTTTGCCAGATCTGCCTATCACATGTTAAACATATGAGTGAATTTGGCCAGTGCCAAGATCTTTTCCAGGAGAGCGGATTTGTGCAATGGTCTGCAGCATATTAGCCCTTAAACAAAGAACGTGATTACTCTGTCAGAGACCATTACATGTTCAAGTGTTTTATGTAGGTATAAATAGTCCATTTGCATTTATTGCCTTGATTACTCTGCTTCTCCCAGATTCTGTTCCTTTATTTGAAGTTTGTGCTGAGTTTGATGGTTCTTGTACTGTACATGTCTGCCCAACTTTTCTGCTCTAACAAATTTGAAGAGGCTGCATTTATCAGTTTTTGGCTATCGTGACATCACTTCGTTCATAAATACTGGGTTATAAGGTGTAACTCTCCTGTGTGATTATATTTATTCTTGGGTCATCTTTGGATGTCAAGTCTATGGATACTTAAAACATGCGACTGAAGGACACACTGCTGGAGAACTACTCTTGCAACTAAGTACCCTTTTCTGCCTCAGTCAGATATGGTGCAAGTGGGGAATGCTCTGTCATTTAACCTGTGTTTGGTGGTCTGGCAGGGAAGCGTTCAAGCCCCAGTTCTTTTTCTCTATATTATTGTGCTTGACACTGCATTGGCCAACAGTGGCTGGGACATGCCAGTAATTAAGAACAAGCCCATCACCATATTGCTCTATGCTGGCAATGCTGTACTCCTATCAAGAACATCAAATAGCCTGAAAATCCTGTTGGACATCTTTGTAGACTTTATGGACCAGCTGAATTTGGAGTCAAATTTATCAAAATCATATCATGGTTTGTGGTCCTAAAAATCGCAGCTCACACTGCCTGTCCCTTAAGGGCAAATCTATAGCAAGGACTCAAGAGTTTCCTTATCTTGGGGTTACCTTTGACACGTTGATCCCTTAGGTCCTTTGTATTCCTATGAGGAGACAGCATTTTTCACAATCTGTTGGATTTTTATGTAATCTATCATGCTCTCTAGGCAGGAAACCAACTGGCCACCTTTTGAAAGTTTACAAAAGGAAATGCCTCCTGACTTATGGTTTGGGAGTTTGGGGGGTATAGATATGTCTGTTGCTTGCAGATTGAGGAAGACAGGGGCTGTAGGCGCATGAGGAGCCTCCCTGTGAGCAGTCTCCATTACCTTGTACACCAGGAGCTTGGCCATGACTATGTGGAGGAGCAGATCAACTTAGCTCCTTTCTTATTATGGTGTTCAATTTGTTGTAACACTTGTGCATCGTTCAACAAAGACAGTACCATAGACTGTCTATCCAGTCATCTGGGTTACCAGACTCCTTGACTTTGTTACATTAAGGGGCCAATTACAATACGGCACGTAAAGGCCCCGACCTTTGGTCGGAGCCTTTAGGGCCGCATCATAATGAGTCGGTCGGATTCCTTTCCGACCGCCTCATTTTGATGGAGGCGGTCGGAAAGGAATTCGACCGGTCATTCCGGTTGGCTTCCGACAGAATGCGGAATGCGGCCTGTAATCTCAAGGGCGGCTTTTTCAGCCCTTGAGATTGCAATGCACGATTTCCGACATGGTTTCCATGCCGGTCTGTCCGACATGGAAACCATGTCGGAAAGCGTGTTAGGGGGCCCCCAGCAGGGTCCCCTTTTGTGCATGGCTTCCAGTTGGAGGCTGAGGGGGCACCTATGGTGCCCCCCCTGTTGATCCCTACACCTTCTGGGGTGCAGGGATGAACTGCACCTCATATTTCACTATGGGAGCATTCATTACGGCCGGTTTACGGCCGTAATGCATGCTCCCATAGTGAAATATAGGAATGCGCCCGAACAGTTTTTGGTCGCATCCTAATGTGACGGTCGGGACAGACAAAAGGGTGTCAGTTGGTCCCATGATCGAGTCGGTGTCGGGTGGAAGTGACATCGTAATGTGTCCTAATGTCAAACTGTAACAAACTTGGTAGGCCTTCAATTTTCTCAAGACATTTGATCTGAACAATACAGCTAGAAGCTGGCTTAGAAAAAGTTTCATGGATCACAGACAACGCAAAAGGGGTATGGTGGAGTTGTTAAAATCTTATACCCAAAAATATATTTTGATCCAAACCACCTCTGGCATAGAGCCGTATCTGGAATGGGTGACTAATACATGGGACAGAATATTCTTGACAGGATTTAGATTTATGTCCATTGGATGGTAACTTTGCCTCCCCCTGGGCCAGTATGATTCTGCTGCCATTTTAAGTTCTCCATGAAATTAATCTTCCCCGCAGAACTTGTTACATTTTGTATTTTTGTAATATATTTTACCAACCATTAGTTTTAAGTCCCTGCTCTTAAGAGTCTTAAATTCACAAGATCTAAACCTGCTATGGTATGTTTTGTACTATGTATTTTTCTTAAACCGGCTTTGTCACAGAAAATCATTAATCTTTTGAGCAGTGGGTGGCAAAATTATCCTCTTTTCACGTTCATGAATTTCAATCAGTGATGTTTAAATGTTGTAATGTCTTGGTTTATGATTTGTTTGTTTTAGAGCTTAACATAGTGCTATTTTTGCATTGCGTGTGCTTTCATGGTTATTTTTTTATGATCTAATAAAGCTAATAAATGATGCATGATACAATACCTTTTTCTGCCTAGTTATTAGAAGTAGCTTAACTTTGGATTGTTATCTTCTGTTTTTCAAGTATCAGTGTATTTTAAGGGAACAGTTTTGTGGCTGTTGTGATGTTTTCTTTTCTTAAAATGTATTAAAGGATTTGATGCAGAGTATACATTTAAAGAAAGCACCTTATTAATTTTGTTTCCTGTTTCATATTGCAGGTATTATTACCCTAATGTCAGAGACCAGATGGTGGCCAAAGGGGTTTTACCTCTGTCCAGGTTGTGTGCTATGGTGACCATGCAGCACCGCGAGGAAGTGGGAATACAAACATTTAACCTGCCCCTGACGCCTAGAGTTGAGAGTGCTGATGAATCCCACCCACATTCCTCGGGTAATTAGAAACAGGTTTATCAAGAGCAGTGGATTACCCAGTTTTTATGCATACTTGATGCAGCTGACTCCATCTTCACTCCTCCAAGAATCAGCCTTTTTTAAAAAAAATGTTTGATTGCAGTTTGGGGCAGTTCAAGCCATTTTGAATTTGTGTTCTGGAATAGTAAAGTTGGAAGGGGCCTTATGGTTTGAGATTTAGGAACCAACACTAAAATTATATCTTATATTTGAAGACTTCAGTGATGAAGATCATCTGGCTTCTTAACATTGATGGTTGCTATTCCAGTAATTACCTTCTCTGTTTTTCCTGCTATATGCCCAATTATTTTTTTTTTAAGTCTTCTTGTGAAAACATTTTTTACCTTTAGCTAGCGGTTTTACTCACTGCTAAATGTGATTTATAAATACACTAAAAAGTGGAAATATTATGGAGTAATCAATTTTGCATCCAAAGTGGATTTTACCATTTCGTATAAGCTTGCTGGTGGGCGTTGAAGCATTTTACCACTCAGCATTTTAGACCTTTATGTCCTGAGCCCGGGCATTAAAGGCACACCTCTTGCAGGTCTGTGAAATCTGATTCCTGCAGTTATGCCACATCTTGAATCTTGTCATTTTTGGTGCCTATATAGTTCCTTAACACAATGTGGAAAACTTTTTGAGTCATCGCAAAACTGAAAAAGTCTGGCGCTAAGCTCTGAATTCACATTGGAAGGCATGCAAAGAAAGGAACTGATGTCAGTGAGCAGAGAGGTGGGGCTTACATGCAGCTCCGCTCCATCACTTCCCTGGCAGTAAAGAGTCAACATGGAGCCGCATGATGCCAACTAGCAGCACACAGGAGGTCTCCAGATCCATTGTGACCCCAGGGATAGATTATAAAAGGAGGAATCTACAGTTAGATAGAGCATCCAGAAAGAGCCTTATATAAGCTAAGTAGTTAGTTGATTAGAAAGTGGAAATGAAAAGTCATCAGTAGAGTTTATTCTAGTCTTCCACACCTATGACCCCTAAAAATCTTTTGTGAGTTAGTATCAACACTCCAATGGGAAGACAAGTGAAGGAATTCCTGCAGAAAAGAGGGGGAAGTACTTGAGACCAAACAGTCTTTATGATCCTCCATTCTACACACTCCCACCTATTTACTAGGTACTAGCACCTGGCACTCCCTTACCCTACTCCTCCCAAGCAAACATCTGGATGGACAAGTTTTACCTTGTTTAAGAAAGGAACCCTTCTTTCTGAGAGATGTATAATGATTAGGATTGATTGGGGTCCTTAAACCTAGAAGACACCTATTGTCCATTAGCCATTTAAATGGGGCATTAATAGTTATTGAGATTCTGCATTACCGGATCTTCACTAATAATGATCAACATAGAATATTCCCACCTATGTGCAGGGACCCCATAACACCTGTTTGTTATAAAGTAAAAATCAACGCCGATGCCTTCTAATTGGAGGTGAAAAGTGCCATTTTCTAAAGTGCATGTCCAACCTCTTTAGAACAAATAGGCAATGTTTTTCTGATATTTTTCGTCTGTCTGGCAATAACAACTTTCATACCATGCAAAAGGCAACATTACAGCGTCTAGCAAAACATGCTGAAATGTCGGATTGATCAGAAGTGTTTAAGTTGCAATGTCAATTCCTATGAGTGTTCTCTGCTTCACCCCTTAGGATGTTCTGTAAATAGTATATTCAATATGGTGAAGGAGAAGGCTTTGTCTTGTACCCTCCTTTAGGAAGAAAACAAGTACCATCGGAGAAATGCCATAATTGTTAGGTCTCAGCTACCAGACTGCACAAGCTGCTTCTTTATGAAAAGACCTATTGTCAGCTTACCGTGGAATTAGAGCCCACCAGTTGGTTACTAAATCAAAACGATTAAAAATGCACCTGCGTCATTTCGTAGGCTAACGCTTGCGTAGTGTGTGCACCTAGAAAATGGCACAGCTGCATCAGAGGCTTTTTTCCCTCCACTTTAGCTATGCTGAACAGCATTGGGGATGCTGTACAAAATCTCTACAAACCATTGGCAAAGTTAATAGGTCCCAAAGACCAATTTGCATTGCCAGTGCTTGTTTTTTGTTGTGGTTTTTTTTAAAGCAAGGCTGTTCTTAACTTTGTGTGGGTTCCTAGCCTTTTGTCCAGTGCTTGGTTGTGAATCTGGATTTGGTTTTGTGATCCTGTAACCCTTGACGAAAAGATCCTTTTCACAGTTCGATCCGCTTAGCGATAATAGCTTTTCTTTCTTTGGTGTAGGGTCATCAGTTGCAGGTCCTGATGTACAGATCGCATTCTATTTAAAAAATGAGAGAAGTGGGCAACAGCAATCCTTGCAGGTGGCTGATGGATCTATGGTTTTGGACTAGTTGGGATAGTGGTATCACCCCTAATAAGAGTAGACAGTGATATCAGACACACTCAGCAGAATGCCGTCCAGCAACCACAAATGGCAAGTTAACAGTGAAGCTCTGACAGGGATTGTCTGTTTGGAGAATTGCATTGGTGGACTGCTTTGCCAATGATGTCAGTACCTGCCCTGAGTAGAAGCTGTGGAAGACCCTTCTGTCGCATCATGTTAGAAAATGGATCTGAGGGGCTACTGCCTGCATATGTAAAGGGTGAGAGGAAGACTCAGAGACTTACATTACCTTGTTTACAGTCCTAAAACACAGTTATGCATCAAAATAAAGGATCAACACTAATTTGAAATAATTATACAGTGTACTTAAACTATCGAAAATGCAAAAATAACTAAGTGATCAGTTGTGAAAAGGATTAAGAAAAGAGAGCTACATGCATCAAATATTTGGTTATTAATTACCAAATACGAACAGCAGCACATAGCTTCTCAACCAGTAAGGTAGAGCATTGTAGGATTTTAGATTTATAAGATTTATAAAGCCAGCCACAGCAAAATCAAATGAATTTTCAACTTCCTCCTATTATTTTCCTGAGGAAAATGAGGAGATTGTTCTGGCGTATAGACGTTGCGCTACAAAAGTAGTGCATTCTGGGATGTGCAAAGTATTGGTTAAATAGTGCTTAATAGGAAGTGTGCAACCTCAGCCAATTGATGTATGGACTCAATAATGACTTAATTTTCACTCCTAATGTTTATTCAGTGAACAGTTTAGCCTTAATTCCGAGTCTGAAACAGAGGTGCTTTTTTCAGTCGCCAATTGTTCTTTATGTTCTGAAAGATTTGTAGAACTAATTTCTGCCTACAGCTATCTTTTTTCCCCCATAGGAAAGTGGGTTATTAGTAGGTGGGGTTATTCGCCCTCAGCTAATAATAATAATACCACAATGCCTAACGGGTCCTGTCGGTAAATGAATCCTTGCTCAACCCTGGATAGCTTAGCAAACGAGCAAGCATGCTTAACTTAGGAGACAGGTATGTGTAAAGCATTTAATACCACCAAAACAGTAAATAAGTAAAAGCCACAACACAAAAAAATCCAACTCCAATTTTCCAAAATAGAGAATATTTTCATCTTTTAAATGACACCAAAACGACAGGAATCCATAGAATTTTTAAAGATGAAATCAAACATTGTGCATTCTAGTGCCAACAAGCTTAAAGCGCCACTTGCACCTCTTTGGGCTCGCTGGACCGGAAAAAAGTCAAAGTTTTAGGCCGACCGCAATAGAACGGGTTGGGTAGGCTAGGGGCTAAGGTCCCAGTCAAAAGATTACCTTTGGACTTTGTCTCTTTCTTGGAGCTTTTCTTTCAAGGACGTGTACAACGGCAGGCCCTTAGATTTCTGGGATCCAAAGTTTGAGTCGAGGACAGCAGCCACATACAAATGGACCTCTTTAGGGCTGTAACATGATAAATACATACAATATGTAAACCAGAAACACAATCAGTGCAACAATGTAAACATACCAGATGACAAAGACATTACATATTAACATAAACCACCACAGAGATGAATGTACTTCACTGGCCACTTGCTTTGTGTTTCTCACTATCATGTGGCGATCTAGACATGCGAGTACAAATCCAGATCCCACTCTATACTCTGTTTGACATATTTCTTATTTTTTATTTATGAGTAAATGTCAATAAATATATGTGAAGAATTGTAATACGTGGTTGGAAAAAAACTGTTGGAAAGAATACAAAAAATGTAGAAATAAAAAAAAAGAGTGGGATCTGGATTTGTTCTAGTCGGTTTTATTCCAGTGTGAAAATACTTGCAGGGTGGGAAGACCTTGTTGATTATTTGTGCTGCTCTCCCCCCCCCCCCAATCCCCGTCGTCCTGAGCCTGTTCTATGCACATTTATAAGTGATGGGGGGCCCTTTTGCAATCTTTGCATGGGCTGTACACAATTGTTTTCTAAGAAGAAATAGCACAGAGGTAGTGTATCAACACACAGGCTGCACATGATTACGTTTCACAGAAGAAAGGCAGCAGATATTGGATATCAACACACACACTGCTCATGTATCAACACACAGCTGCACAGAAGAAAGGCAGCAGATGTAGTGTATTAACACATGCTTCACATGATCGATTTTCACAGAAGAAAGGCAGCAGATGATGTTGTGTAGTTTACATCCTACGGTAGGAACTGCATGTTTGTGGACAGCATAACCGTTGGTTGTGTGCCAGACTGATTCATTGCACCCCTCAGGATGTGTCGTCCTGTAGGCCAGCTAGCGCACAGTGCCACCATAAGTACCTCTAAACCTAGGCAGGTACCAAATGGTTCTGGCAGCCACTGAACATGACAACCCTGATCCCCCAGGAAGCATGGTAACAGATCTAGAACCTTTTTGCTCAGTCACTTTTGCTATATTCTTCTCCGAGAAATATACAAGGAATACACAGTGGGACGGTTTTAATATTTATTGACCAACATGATTTTTTATAAAATAAATGTTCTGCAATGATCAATAGATAGAAGCAAGTGAAAGTTATTAAGAGTACACGGACAGTGAACAGAATAAAAAGTTCCACCATTGTTCGAAAACAATGTATATATGCAAGCATATAAAACAATATAGAAATCTGGCGTACTCCTACTATGCGTCCCCTAACCTAAGTGTCTAGGACATGTGTATATGTCCTGCCAAGAATCCCGTACTGGATTATCCAACCCTGTTACCTAAGGGGAAAGAATGTAGGTCCCCGTCGTGGTCACAAGCTGGTCACCAAACATAGAGATATCAGCAGGCTGCCAGGCCGAAGCATCAGCATGTCCCGACCTCGCTAGTGACAGCAAAGCACTTCTGTACCAACACCAAGAAACTGATGTTTATTTATAACAAAAGGCATCCTTGCCTTGGGCTGAGATCTTGATCAGGCTGCAATTGTTTGTGAGTTATAGATAGTTATGTCGCCATATGTAAGAAAACAACAAGCACATTTGTACAACGTATGTAAAAACCTTGTACATGGTGTCAAGGTAGCATGATAGTGTTTTTGCGAAGTTGGTTCTGTAAGCAAGTATAGTTTTCAAGAAACTAATCAAGATTGTCTCGGATGCAAATTTGTGTCAGAAGTCATCATGTAAAAGTGAAGGCAACTTTAGGAAAGACCTGTGTATATGTAAAATGGCAGTGTTTCCCTCCAGGCCTCACTGGAACATATGACAATGAAGGGTATCAACACACTGGCTGTACATGTATCAACACACAGGCTGCACACAATTGCTTTTGACAGAAGAAAGGCGCAGATGTAGAGTATCAACACACAGGGTCCACACGATCACTTTTCACAAAAAAAAGGCAGAAGATGTATTGTAACAACGCACAGGCTGCACACGATCGCTTTTCACAGAAGAAAGGCAACAGATGTCGGGTATCCATACAAAGACTGCACGTGATAGTTTCACAGAAGAAAGGCAGCAGATGTAGTGTATCAACACACAGGCTGCACACAATCCCTTTTCACAGATGAAAGGCAACAGATGTAAGGTATCAACACACAGGCTGCACACAATCACTTTTCACAGAAGAAATGAGCAGATGTAAGGTATCAACACACAGGCTGCACACAATACCTTTTCACAGAAGAAAGGAGCAGATGTAAGGTATCAACACACAGGCTGCACACAATACCTTTTCACAGAAGAAAGGAGCAGATGTAAGGTATCAACACACAGGCTGCACACAATACCTTTTCACAGAAGAATGGCGCAGATGTAGGGTATCAACACACAGGCTGCACACGATCACTTTTCACTGAAGAAAGGCAGCAAATGTAGGGTATCACAAAGGCTACACACCACAGATTTTTACAGGGAAAAAAGGCAGCAGATGTAAGGTATCAACACACAGGCTGCACACAATACCTTTTCACAGAAGAATGGCGCAGATGTAGGGTATCAACACACAGGCTGCACACAATCCCTTCTCACAGAAGAAAGGCAGCAGATGTAGTGTATTAACACATGCTTCACGTGATCGATTTTCACAGAAGAAAGGCAGCAGATGTAGGATACCCACACACAGGCTGCACACAATCCCTTCTCACAGAAGAAAGGCAACAGATGTAAGGTATCCACACACAGGTTGCAGACAGTTGCTTTTCACAGAAGAAAAGCATCAGATGTAGTGTATCAACAAACAGGCTGCACACGATCGCTTTTCACAGAAGAAAGGAGCAGATGTAGTGTATCAGTATAGGCTGCACACGATCACCCTTCAGGGAAGAAAGGCAGCAGATGCAAAGTTCCAACAAAAAGACCACACTTGATCACCAGTTGTAGAATAAATATTCCAGAAGGAGCAACACATGGACTTTAAACGGTTATCTGTCTCTGATTTGTTGACAACCCTTAAGGTGCTGCACACAGGGGTGGGTGAATGGGGGTTTTCACTCCGTAGTAATAGGCTGCAGCTAGCCAACTTCGGAAACCACTCTGAAGGAGACTGGTGGATGACCTGCACAGCAGCTCTAAGGCTTGCAGGCTCCTTGTCTCCGTTCTCTTCACAGCAAGAAGGCCTTGCTGGCTGTCAGACTAAACCACAGCAAGTTCGCTCCACACCTGGCAGTCTATCTTTTTGGTGTTTCAGCAACAGCAAAGTTTCTTCTCAGTGTTCGGAAACTGCCCTAACTTTAGAAGGAAGACTGCCAAGGATTCTGTTTCTCTGAGCACAGTGCATGTGTTCAGAGCTCCTGGAAATAGAAGCTGAAGAATGGATATGCTGAATGGGCCAGCTTATATCCAGTCTTCGGAGCCCTTGGTCAGTGGTAACTGTATGATCAAATTCTAAAGTAACCTCAAATGTTTGAGGGGAAAATATTGCAGCAAAATACATTCTCCTATAATTTGTATTGTTGGATCTGTATAGCGCTTACAACTCCTATTCTGAGCACTGAAGTACTTACCCAGATGTATGTCGAGCTACACCATATAGGGTGTGTAGAAGTGTTTTATCTTTTTTTCTGCCGGTGAGGGAAGAATTTTAATATCGTGTGTGATGCCCATCAAGGTGTAGTTACAGTGGTATGGGATGAAGAGCTTGCCATGACATAGGGAATGTGAGAGATAGGTGTACAGTTTATAGTTTTGTGGTACACTGGCTGCTGAGATTAGCTCTGCAAGTATTTATTATATTTGTCCATTTTTGCTGCTCAGCACGAAGATGCGCCTTAGAGTGACAGTTCACGCTTTACAAATCAATAAATTAAACAATGCTGAAATGCTTTCCTTGTATACCATCTTACAGCAGAGCAGGTCTTTGTGCAAGGGAATATTTCAAAAGAATTTAGTGTACCATGTTTTAATTACTCAAGATTCTGACAATACACCTTGATAATGTTTTTATGTATTATCTGGATACTGAGTCGTTAATTGTCCACTCCCTCTTTCTTGGTCAGGTCTGCTGAATGTCAGCATTAAGTACAGACGCTCTACAAAAACAACAACCGGTGTGTTAGCTGCACGAGCAGTTTCCATTTCTGTGCAGGTGCACAGATCATCAGGGTTACAGGCAGCCGCAAGGTAAGACTGGACATATTGCGTATATTGAAAGGTTCTAAACTTATCATGATTGGAACATCTGTCTTATCTGTATTTAAATGTACAGAATGCAATCAATGTGAAAGAACATTATCTAATACCTTGTTTCATTACCAGGCACGACTAGTGACAACGGTTGTGTTCTTATTTTGTGGGAAAGAAAGATTTAAAAAACTGCAGCCTTTGGTCTTCCATGGTTTTTGCTTGCATTTAGCTATGTTCCTTAGCTTTCCTCTGATGCAGCATCTATCTGAGAGCTGATGTACCTACCACTGCGATGGTTGCACCTGCTGTTATAATTAGCAACCCTGGTAGTCATTCGCTCACTCATGGCATATCTGGTAACCCAATTCATTATGTACCATGTGCTGAATTTGTACTTCGGTAAAGCCCCTCTGCACAACGACATATAGTCAATGAGAAAGTCTGGTGCAGTGATGGTCTACTTCAAATCACATGTTGGGCAAAGATGGGAACCTCCTTCCAAGCTCATTATGATCACAAATACAGTAACCCCAACATAGAATAGGGTACAGGTTTCAAGGTTTAGAGAAAGAGCATTGCCTGCCATTTAGAGCCTGCATAATACAAGGGTTTATTGACAAATGTGAATTGATATGGAACTTTGGTCATTTTAAACCGACACATATGAACATGGTTATGCGTGAAATGTCAACTACGGAAGTCATTGTGGCATTGGATGTTGCAATATGCACAAAATGTATTTAAACTATCTGAGGGAAGGGGCCCTATCAGCTTGGTGTTGACAGTGTTCCAGGATGGTGGTGGTGGTGACATCTGTGCCAAACACAAAGCAGGAATGACGGCTCGGCGAGTTGAATGCTTACTATTAAAACATACAGTGAGCTGGTAGGTGGTCACAAATTTGAATCCCTGCATGGCTTACAATCCCTTCCATTCTCCCGAGGTCAGTAAATTAAGTAGCATTAAGTTTGGTATAGTGGCACCTGTTACTTATATCACTTCGAAACTGCAGGAATGTGGTATAAAGTGCTATATAAAAACCAAGTTGGGATTCTATAATTTAGCCAAAGAGGCAGTCAATTAGGATCAATAAGTTGGCAGATCCTAATTATCCCCCATACCGATCCCTGTTCAATTCAGAGGAGATCATACATCCACACTCCTGAGAGCAGATCCTGTCCTCCAGGGAATCAGATGTTTTTTACAAGACTCTTTGCCAACCTTGCAAATAAAGTAAGAGGCCACAAATATGCTGTATTTTCGTACAATTTAGAGGAAGGTCTGCTACACTTGAGGGGGCTCTGATGGTCACCTTCCTACCCAAGCATATCAGAGACCATCATACAGTGCACTCCAGGACAGAATGCTGGATATATTGAATCATCTGGGAACAGTTCTGGTAGAGGTGCAAAGTAGATGGCTGTATTGATCGGGTGGTCTTAGGAGTATGGACATAGCATGTATTTGGCCTGTGCAGTGTCAGCTGAGAGGCCCAGGGGTCCCAGAAGATACGTTCACAGGACATCTGGCCACTCAAGTGCCAGGATCAGTGGTGAAAAGCCTCCTTGTTAGGGATGCCTTTGTGTTGGACGTGGGAAATTCAAGAGCACATGCATGCCCCCAAATAAAGCCCATATTTGTGTTTGTGGGAGGGCGATTGCTGTCAAAACTGTTAAATGGTGACACAGGACACTTGAGTCCTCCAAACTATGCAGGTGGTCCAATCTGAACCGTTTTCTGCAATTGCCACCAGTTTCAGTCCGCAAGTGTCTTCCATATTTATTCATAGAATTTAGATTTTTTTAAGCGTTATTAAACAAAATGATTTATTTGACTGCGGTAATATTAGTGTACATAGACATTGTATGTGCGGGGTGGGCATTTGTGGGTGCAAAAATGCTTCTAATTTACTTGTGTGAACTGCCCAATATCTTTTAGATTTCTTTTTCTTCTTCCAAATGAAGGGTTATAGCAGAGCAGCACTCCTCATTCCAGTACAGTGCTGATGTTGGTGTGAATGCATACGTCACATTACACCTGTCCTTCCTTTCTGATGACCAGAAGCGGCATACTCGAGCTGTGGCCATGACGTTCTACCCAGAGTTTGACCACCATGCTGAGTTCCCTTGTAACTTAGTGATTCAACGGAGCACTGGTGAAGCCTGCAGCCTTGCAGAACTCTTGCATAATGCGGAGGCTGTTTTCTCAGTATATCACCAGAATATTGCTCAAGGTAAATACAGCATTCCTAAGGTGTATCGGAGTGTGCCACATCTCATGTGGAAATGTACATTTCATTTTAAATGGTACCAGTTTTTGAGACAGTATTATTTCTAAATGTTAATTGCAACTACTTTTTCAAAGATGCCTACTGAACTTCTTTTAATGGCACCATGTACCCGCACTGTTTACTTATCATTCGTTTGTGACACAATGAATGCACACACCTGAGCCCCAGTGTGAGAAGCCAGAGGATGTTAGGAAGTGGGGGCACAAGGTGAGTAGTTGGGCCCGCTCTGTGAAAATTTGAGAAAAGTACTGCGTTACAAGTCAAGGACCACACACCATAGGTTATTTGACCCTTCATGGTTGTGCACTGTTGGGTTCTTTCTTACATTACAATAGTCCAATGAGTGTGGACCATAAATGTAAAATGTAAGCAGTCCTGACTTGAGTTCAGAGTTGTAAATATTCAAGGAGAACGGATGCAGAATGTCCATCTGTTAATGTTACTTTTATTTTTGAAATTGGTTTAGCTGGTGAAGCAAGATTTCGCTCATCGCAAGATTACTTACTGGGAGTTGTGAAGGTTCCAACGAGAGAACTACTGAACAAGCGATCAGGTAATAACATATTGCTGGGTCTGCTACTAAATGTCATTGCATGGCCCCGGGTTCTGCTAGTAAATGTTGTTGCATATCAGTGCTGTCCCTTTTTCTTTCCTTGACAAGTCAACTATATGACTATAGGTCTTGCTTTACGACTAGTGGTTTAGTACAGTGGTTCTCAAACTTTTGACTTATGCAGACCCCACTTAATTATAGCTGAAGACCAGGGACCTCCAAGCCATTACTACTGATTGTACCCCAACAATAATATACAGGTGAGCAACTACACACCGTATAAAGCCCAGGTGGTGTTAACAAATCAATTGGTAGTTACCTGAAAATGGTGCTCTCAGCAGAAGTGATAGAACTGAAGTAGTAACTAGGTTGACATTGACCTCAGACAGACACAAGGCAGCAATAAAGCTTGGGATGGACAAAGACCGGTCTTTGTGTCAAAAAGTGACAAAGACAGTGATTGAATAAAAGCTAGAATACCGGGTGCTCCTTGTTCTGTCTAGTGGTAAGAGGTACCCTGTTTATTATTTCAGCTCTTCTGAAAAATGCAGACACTTTCTTTAGTACAAGAAGTGTAGGTGCTTGGACTGCATAAATGCTTACCAACGTAAGCAGTAAACACGAGAACGTGCAGCCTGGGAAGGGGTTTTGGCCAGTCAACCTGCATATACATGCATAGATCACTGAGCTCTTTAAAACAGTGGCTCTATAGTTGTCCCAATTTATATAATTTATAGAAAATCCTATGCAAGTCAAATTTGTGTTTATTCTGAGTCTGATTGCTTGTGCAACCTTTTCTGTAAGAAGATGAACTTATGTTCAATAAAATTCATCCTGAGCTACTAAAAAATATTATTGGTGTTGTAATAGAGATCACATCAGACAAGATTAGCGGTCATCCTGTGCAAGATTACCAGAAGTGATGACCTTGGTGTTTCAAAAGTAATGTGAAAAAATACTTTATCAATTTGAAATACATTGACCTGGGAAACCCGTTAAAAGCCATTGCTGTAAAACCCCTTGTACCACGGTAATAATATTAGTAATGTATCTCACCAATGCAGCATGATTTATCATTCGAATATCAGCTTTAAATATATTTTGGAAATTCAGTCATTTTTTCTCCAAAAATCAGTTCACAGTTATAAAAATACACACATTTTTCAACTTCTGTATAAATCTAATAATTAAATCAAGCAAAAGCTTCTAATTTAGTAGGGTGGGCTTCACAGAGGGGAGCTACGTACTGGTAGCCGGATGGCTACTACTCTTTGAAGAAGCTTGAACTAACTTTTGTTATATTTAGTTTTAATGTTTTATATTACTTGTCTGTTGGCTGGTCGGTTTGTAAATGTAACACAGTATGTATGTTAATAACACAAGAAAACTACGCCATTGATTAAAAGTTTTATATAAGTGCAAAGTGTGTTTTCTTCACAGGTGATAAACATATTTTTGCTCCTCAATTTTAGGTATAAGTGGCTGGTATCCAATGACTCTGCCAGATGATTTGATGCAGTCTCACTCTACAAGTGTTCTACAGACAGTTGTGGGGGGCTTAGAGCTCTCTGTTGCCTTTGCCAATCGTACCGATCGAGATCGTGTTATGGACGCTGCCCGGGTGCTGGGCTGGAATGTTGAGGATGAACCACAGGAAGACAGTGCAGAGGACAGCGATGAATGGCAGCGGAAGGAAAACCTGGTGACTGTGACTGTTTCCATCCCAAGGGTGTGGCTTCCAGTGCACTGCATGCTGTTTGCTGGCCAAAAGCATGTTAAAAAAAGCACCTTTTGTTATCTCCGGTACAAAGTGTACAATAATGAACCAGTGTGTTCTCCGCTCGCAAGACCAAAGGTGTCAGAGGATGGAAAGCAAGTGACTGCACTGTTTGAGCAGACCAAGTCAGTGGAACTAACTAAGGACCAGCCCTTGTTGTGGTACCTTAGAGAAGAGAGGCTGGAAATCCAGGTATGGCGAGCATATGGAAAGGATCCCAAAGCAGAAAGGCCACAAGACACTGATCGCCTTGTTGGTTGTGCGTATGTGGACCTTTCATCCCTCGGAGAGCGATCACTCAGAAAGCTGACAGTTAGCGGTAAATATCACAGTTTCTTGATTATTTTGTCCTGATTTGTGTGTTTCATTTCATTTTTGGATATCTTTCACCTCTAACTAAGAAAAGTATTTTTTGATTGCTCTGTCTCCTCCAAGTGAAATTATTCAGTGTTGTTCCGAATCTGTGTTAAAGGTCATTTGATACTTTGCATGAAATGTATTTAGTCACAGAAGGGCAAATGGTGTGGAAAGACTGGGAGCTAAGGACACACAACCTGCATTCAAAAAGAAAAAAACGTCCTACCTTCTTTATAGACTATGGACCAGATGTACGACCATTTCCTTTTGCGAGTCTCTAATTGTGTTTCTGTGTGACTTGCAATTCGAGACTCGCAAAATGAAATGTACTAATGTGTCTCAGACACATTAGCGATTCCCAATGGCGTTACAGTTGACCTGCCTCATCAATATTCTTGAAGAAGGTTGCAATTTACGACCCGTTGGGAATGGGCAATAACACAGAAATGGTGTGCTGGAGAGAGCAGACCACCATATCTGTGTTTCCTTTT
The DNA here is from genome assembly GCF_964204655.1 of Triturus cristatus. NCBI lineage: Eukaryota > Metazoa > Chordata > Amphibia > Caudata > Salamandridae > Triturus > Triturus cristatus. The sequence continues at coordinate 1,481,396,896 of NC_140591.1, read as the reverse complement.
AAATAAAGCAACTATTTTTTAATGCAGCCTGTTTTCCTTAATGGACAACGGGATGCGTTTTAAAAAGAAAAATTTAACGTTTCTGTTTTATTTTTCTTTAAAAACTTTTTTGCTACCCTTCTCAAAGGGGAAGGGGTCCAATTGTGAATGGGTTACCACCTACTTGAAGGAGGAGGTAAACTGCGATTGTTTTGGCGACCACATTCCGGTCGCAAAACAATTGTACACCCCCCTGCGACTCGCTGTTAGGAAGGGACGCCCTTGGCATGCCCCTTCCCAAGAGCGACTCACAAATCCTATTTTAGGAGTCGGTAATAGGTTACCGACTTGCAAAATAGGGCTTGTACATAGAAAAATGCATTTTACCGGTCGCACGCGGCTTGATAGGACGTTTGCGACTGGTAAAATGTGTCTTACTTCTGGCCACATATCTTTCTGGTGAAAACAGGGTAAGCAACCTTCTGCATTCTTCTCCCCCTTTCTGAAATGTAGAGATCCCATCCCAGCTTTAACCTGCATAGGTCTGAAAACATATGCTTCTAATGGATATAATTTAGTCTGTAGATCATTTCTTTGAAAATAGCAGAGACGCAGGCTGGGACCCTGAAAGTATATTTGTGGTGTTACCATGCAGCACCACTTTTGTCGCAGGGCACTACATTGGGTTAACCAGCACCAGCCCTTGCTGTGGGACCTTAGAGAAGAGAGGCTGGAAATCCAGGTATGACAAGTATATAGAAAGGATCCTAAAGCAGACAGGCCACAAGACACTGATAAGCTCCAAAAATATCAATACTACTGTGCATAAATGGAACTTTTGTACGCAATCCCTTCAGTTCTCTTTTCTGTGCCACAAATATCTGGACTGGCTGGAGAGTAAATTCTGATGTTGAGGCAAATTCTATGTCGTATTGGCTTTTTTTGTTATTTTGTGCTCCCAGTATGAGCAAAAAAACTTTTTTGTTTGAAGGTGCAGAAAGCATCTAAGGTTGTATCAAAAAACACTTACATTGCTGCTCCAAATGTTGGCTGTTACCTCGGCATGATCTCTAAAGTTAGTCTAAAGGAAGGCAATCATGACCAGTCAGATCCGAGTGGCATTTTTTGAGTTAATAATAGGCTTGTACCCTGTTCTTATGCAACACAGGCTCTGTAAGTTTGCCAACCACACCATTAGTTAAGAAACACAGAAATAAGTCTAGGAGTAAATTCCGCTCCTTCAGACTGCGAGTAACCTTGTAAGAAAGACCCATTCCTCTCCATATATAAAGGACTAGGTGGATCCAGTACTAGAATTTTAAGAAATGATTTGTGCCCCAACTTGTTTAGTGTACTGATGAGTGTGGCATCATATGTTCCAGTTGCAAAGCCACTTCAGGCAACACTGTCTCGGGCATCACAGTTTGTCTGTAAGACAGATATTCTTGCAATGATGCTACAAATGAAGATGTCTTCTGTTCTGCTGGTGTGCTGTGCTGTGGTGCCACTGACTTCTGAGAGTTCTACAAATTCTATTGATAGCAAGGTGGATAAGTTGCCATATTCCCCCAGCTTTTGAGAGAGTTGTGGTACAGAATCCATTGTCAGTTTTCATGGACTGAACTTACGATGCCAAAAGGTCTTTTCACTGCAATTAGCTGCATCTGTATTGGCTCACCCGTGTCTCGAAAAGTCACAAAAGTTATTAAACCAAACATAAAAAAGCGTGATGAAAGTACTTCAAACAGAGATGGCAAATTTTTATTGGAGACCGGGTTGTTAATTACTTTAAAATCAGAATTTTCTTTTTGGTTGTGTCTGAGGAAATTCAGAATTTGCAAGATGCTAGTGCTTTCAGCTCTTCACATGTGAATGTTCTCAATAAATATCTTCAGATCACTCTGTCTTATGATCATACTCATTACTATACTGCCTTTTAAGAGGCCAGAATGCCTGGCAATTGAAGTCTCCTGTGACTGTACTTGATAAGCTTACAGGCCTATGGGTGACAGTATAGTTTTCCTTTTGCTGAGGCTTTTAAAAACCCATTGGCTGAAATATTTCAGTGGCCAGATCTGGCACAAGTTGTCATTAGGTGAATATTAAGGAAGCACATCTTTTATACATCTGTTACTTAGATCAAATGTCCTTAATAGCCAGAGGCATAAGGTGATGAAGCATTCATGACCTGCATTATTTGTTTTCTGTGTTCATTGCAGTAATTGGATAGGCCTTTGGATGGTGAAAAATCATTTTGGCTCAATATATACCAGGCTTTAAAGAAAGTTTAAATAATCAAGAAAGACCCTAGACCTTTCCATGTCTTTGTGAAACCTGAGGCTTTTTTACACCACAAAGAGCAATGCCCTATTCCTCAATAGAGGCCAGGCTTTAATATGGACCACCCATTTCAAAGGCAAATTCATTGGTAAGCGACATTGAAGAGGTTGGGGAGAGATAAATGAAAATGATGCCACAGGCTCTGTCCAGGAGGAAGCACTTTAAGAACACCCTTAGAACACAATGCACCAGTGGGTAGCAGAATGATGATGAACTTCATGTCCTACAAATGGCTGAGGTGGAACTTCTATGTCCTGTATATTGTGAAAGAAGTGTTCAGTAAATGTTGAAAAGCTTTACTATAATTGTCAAGACCAGAAAATAGCAGAGCTAACTTGTGAAAGAAGTGTTACCAAAGCGGGCCCTTAAGGAGGCAGTTCTGATAAAAAGAAATACAGAGTTCAACGCCCAATACTCATCCCCTAAAGAAGGTTGGAAATATGAGACCCTTAGCAACTTAATGGACAAGTAACATATTTATGAAAACAGAAAAATTGAGAATTGTGTCTGTGGTGTAGGTTCTAAAATAACTGCTTTAGTGGGTGATTTCTCAAGACATGATTTGTCTCTTTCCACATACCAAATCTTTCAGAACACAGGACATTCTTCCACTTCATGGTGGCATGCCGGCACTTTTTGTTCAAAGGTTAACATCAGCACCTCTGATCTTCATAAAGGTGTTGTCTAAGGTAGGAGCATGCTTATGACTACAGGAAGTGCAATTTTTTTCCTTTTGCCAGATGGTAGGCTCTAAACAGATCCCTTAATGGATAAAGTTCTGAAGATGCAGTTAGTAAAACGATGACCTTTCTTCACAAACTAGGGTTCTCTTTGAAGTTCCCAGCATCAAAATTGGTCTCTGTTCGGTTCATTGGCAAAGTTATGAACTCTTCTCTGATGGTGCTTTTCTTATATAAAGATGATAGTGTTTTTCTGCCTGACAGGACACTTGAGGGAGTTCAGTTCTTGAGACGTTTGAGTCTTGTGCCACTATGTTTCTGATAGATATTTCTACCACCAGAATCCTCCCCTGTTGAATTTCTCCCAGGTTCGAGACTGGAGTCCTAAATTCTAAATAGCTCTCCTTCACTGGTAGGTGGCACTTCGGCTCCATCTCTGGATATGACATCACGGGGTCATATAAGGTGTCCCTATAGGGCACTGACATCTGTTTCTCTTTTCCTGCACCCTTTGATGTGAATCTAGAGTTGTTCTCCTCAAAACATTTCCTACACAATTTACCAATTTTGCTGTGTTATCAGGATGTCTCGAGGGCAGATTTCACGGTTTAACTCTTGTCCCGCCTGTCAAGCATGCCAGTGTGCGAGGCCAAACTCTTCATGGTGTGGCTTGGGATGTAGGTCGCTGCTCCAGATACAGGTTCTGCTCAAAGTATCACCGTCGAATAGCGCATCCTTGAAGAGGGCTGCTTCCAAGGACAAGTCCTCTAGGAATAAGTACAAGATACATGTCAAGAATGCTTCTTGATGTCAATCCCAGTAAAAATGTAGGTTGTCTAGTGGTGCCTTCGTTGACTGCCCCTGGTCTTGATGTCATCTTCGTAAATTATTTTGGTGGCGATGGACCTGTTTCCAGATATAGGACAAGCTCTGGCTCCAGAATTTAAAGACCCTTCACTTTTCCTAGAATTTCCAACACCTATTGCTGACCCCACACAAATTGCGGCTTTCATGCAGGGGAAGAGGGCTCTCTTCCGCTCAACTCTTTATCCCTCTGTTGTGCATGCAGGCACCAGAGAAGTCAATGGGGCGTCTGACCGGGCTTTTGCCAGCGGCTCTGCCCCCAGTGCTGGTCAACCTTCTCATCTTCTTCCTCATGCCATTCCAGGGCCGTCCAACCCTTTTCTTCTGCCGAAGACCTTGCCAGTTGCTCCATCACAAGCACTACCCTCAATGACACTGGGGCTATTTTCAGATCTGTTACGAAGCATAGCTAATTTTCAAAAGACAAATACTATTTTGGTCAGGTTTCAAAGCAATACAAAGCAGAGCATTTAGTGGAGAAGGAATCCTCTTAAAGGCCTTTGCCTCATGAGGAGTACTTTGGTAAATTTGGGCTGGACGAGTGTTTGGCTCATATTCAAATCCCAGTCACATTCAGAACATTGTGTACCACGCTGATGATGACAGCAGTGAGACAGGCCACCTTCTTCAACCCATTTAGATGGATGCTAGTGACGATCTGGTCCTGCAAAATGCCAGCAGCCTGTATACTTCCCCCAAAGGTGAATTTGGAGTGTCCCTCGGCACCTCTCGCTGAGGAAGTGGCATCATTTAAGGCTGATCTGTGCAAGGCCACTGAGGTCCTTGAGTTGCCTTTGCCTGTTGAGCAGACCGAGGTTGCCCTCTTTCACAGAAAATTGACAGCTCGATCCCCTTCAACGAGGCGCTGATGCATCCTATTTTGGTCTCTCTCAGCAACCCAGAGTCTACTCATGCAGTGAACTGCTATATCGCCCACTGCCATCATCCAGCTCCTGGATACCCAGAATGTTTGGTAGTTCACCCCCCTCCACAGTCTTGTCATTCAGTCTGCCTCTTCCTCCAAGCAGAACCGTGAGTCTTTTCTTTCTTCTACTGATAGGGGTATCACAAAGTATTAAGGCAATGCAGAACAAAAATTCTTCTCCTTGAGGAGCTTACCATTTGAGCCATGAATGCAATTTGCCTCCTGAACTATTACTCTCATACTCTGTGGGGGATGGAGGAAAAGGTAATTCCAAACGTCCCAGACCATGTTTGTGACCATTTCACAGAAGTTGTGCTTAATGGGCAAGGTGTAAAGAGTATTCTCTGCTCTGGCCTAGATAAAATGGATGTGGTGGTGCAGATCATGGGCTTTTCCATTGCCATGCCTGATCGTGCCTGGATGCATTCCACAGGCCATTCAGTCAATGCAGAGTAAAATCTTAGGAATATATCCTTCAATGGAGTGTGCCTCCCTGGAAAGAAGACCGATTCAAGCTATATTGGGCTATGGTTTGGTCCTTGGGGCTGGCTCTCCATGCTTGCCAGTTTCAGCAGCAAGGCCAAAGTTCTGGAGATATTCTCAGGGCTCGTTCTTTTGATGGCACCAGCCCTGTTAGCCATTGCAGCAGCCCAACAAGATCTTTTTCCATTACAGTGTCAGAGTCGTTCCAAAGTCCATCAAGAGCAACAACAATAGTCCTCTTCCTAATTCCTCCCCAACCTCCTGCAAAACCACCTTAATCCACCCTTGAGGTATTATGTGCAGCCTATAGGGAAAATGTGTGTCCTTTCACTTGTTAGGCTGACAATCCATCACTCAGGCCGTTGGGGTCTTACAAATTGTCAAGCGAGTCTATGCCTTTCCCTTCCAGAAGTTTGTGCCTCCCTCTCCCCGTTCCTTCAGTTACCTCAGATGACCATGCCCACATTCTTCATCTCTGTTGAGCAAAGGGGACGTGAAATTAGTCCAGGAGAATGACATCGGGCAAGGATGATAATCCTATTATTTACTTGTTCCCAAGAAAGACTGTCCAATTCTGGACCTTCGCTGTCTGAATACCTTCCTCTAGAAGGAGAGATTCAAAATGCTTTGCCTGATACAGGTCTCTTTGGCTCTGGAGCTAGGTGGTGTCCCTCAACTTGCAGGTCAAGTCATGTTCCGATTCTGCATTCAAACAAGAGGTAACTGCATTTTGTGGTGGGCTCTACCCACTATCGATTTATGGTTCTCCAGTTTGGTATAACATCAGCCCCTTCCCCACTCCAGTCTTCACACATTAGCAGGTTGGGGGTCCTCCATTTTCCCACACCTCAATGTGTTGCGCCACCTGCAGGCTATTATTTCCTTGCTATTCGACCTGAGGTTTTTAGTCAACCTTCCAAAGTCCTACATCCAGCCCTCCAAGTGTCGCTTTTCATCAGGGCAGAGCTGGGCGCTATCTCCCTCAAGGCCTTACCCCCTACCCAACGAGCTTGGGACATTCAAGCTTTGATCCGAAGGTTTCAGGATGGAGCTTCTGACCTTGGCTGTTTGCCTCTTGTATCCTGCTCAATGACACCTGCATGCATGGATGTGATGTCTCTGTTTTCAATTGACCGATCAATGGGGAGTTCTGACAGAGAACCGTCATATTTCCCTGGACGCAGGCTGAGATCTACAGTAGTGACTGGCGTGGGATCACTTCACATGCCAGAAGCTCTACTGCAGTGATCAATTTGGTTTCAGAGTCCTCCTCCCTGGTTAGGTTCAGTTGATCCAGCCTTTGAAGTTTCCTGATTTCTTTTCACAGCCACATCCATCGCAGATGAGGACGTGGAGCATACATTGGTGTTCATGTGTGCTCGTAGCCTTTGCAGGTCAAAGCCAACTATCTCCCCCTAGGGCTGTGACATCATGACAAAAACTTCCTAATGTTCTAGCCTGCTGCTGGGCTATTTTCAAAACGTAAAACAATCTACACAAGGATCTTAGTGCGCGTCTGAACCAACATTACAAAAGTGTGCAACTTTTTATTTTTTTATATTTATAATAAAACATTATATATCAAGCTTAAGGTTAGATTACTTATGAAAAAGCATGAGATGTTCTGAGATCTGAAAACAGTTTAACTAATGGATACATTATGAATCCTATCCTTGGTAGTTAAACCGAGAGTAAATGTGACATTCGCTACAACACCGAGTGAGTTGAGTCCAAGCACGAACGAACTGCTCATACTGCCAGTCCGTCTTAGCTCGTGACACTCCCCACCCGTATGTGCCTTTCAGCATCCATCAGTGTCATCTGTTTACATTATACACCAGTGTCCGCTCCCTGTACCTATGCCAATTCACACGCCTCACCTTAACCACCAGTGCCACCTTTGCACACTGGCCACCAGTGCAAGCTCCTCACACTAACCGGTGGCAGCTTCTTAACCAGCCAGTCACTGCCAGTTCCTCACACTGCCCATCACTGTTGGCTATTTACACTACTCTTCTGTCCCAGCATCTTGTGCTGACTGCCATTTCCAGTTTGTCATGTTTTCCACTGGTGTCTACTCCACGTGCTACCCATTCGTGTCTGCTCAACACGTACTCATTGGTGTCTGCTCCTCAGAAAATCCACTAGTATCAGCTCTTCACACAGCTCACTAGTGCCTACCCCATACACTACCCATGGCTGCCTACTCCTCACACTGAATCACGCTTGCCTTGGAGACTGATGGGTTGTTTAGCCTCCATGACCACCCTGTCACTGGCCTCTCTATGCAGCAACTGCAGTGGTCTTTTGAAGTGAAAGTTTGTCTGTGTTTCTATCTTTGCACTTTGTCCTCCCCTCCCTGCCTCCTTTAATATTTTTCACTCTCTTCTATGTGCGTCTGTTTTCCTGTAATAGTATCTGTGCTTCCCTTAGTCATCCTTAGTCATCCTTTCAGTTTATCATTGCTCACCACTTTCTTCCTCGATCATCCTTCTTTCTCTCTCTCACTTCATCTCTCACTCCATCTCCCCCTCTTATAATTCCTTGATGTCACCCCCTCCTCTACCTTCTACTCCATCTTATCTTCCTCCACCCCAGCTGGTCCTGCAGTGATGCCTGTGTAGGTGGGTGCAAGCTGGGGAAGTGGCCAGAGCAAGGGATGACATGAGTGGTCTATACAGACCTCTAGCACAACCCCCTGGTCCTCTGGTTAGTGGGCTATGCAAGGGAGGCTCTCTTAGGATGGAATGGGACCGTACTAACATTCCCTTCTTTCGCAATTCTCAGTTGAACCTTATTAAGGATGGTTCTCGTTTCATTCACTTTTTTATTTGGAACAGTGATCTCTTGTGTATTCTTTGTTTATTATGCCAAGATAATGTACTTTAATGGAAGGTTTGCCAGTGTTTCATTATCAGGGGAATATCACAACTGTGGCTGTTTCAGAACTAATGCCCTAATAACCTTGGTGCTGGAGATTAAGCATCTGTTGACAGACACAAAGGCGCTGCCGGAGTAAGACCAAACACTTTCCCTCTGCCATAGTCTAAGACAGCTATTGTCTTTGTCAGTTTGTTTGTTTAGGTCTGGGTTTGACAGCCCAGCCTACAATATACATAGCGTGGGCTTTGCATACTCCCCTTTCATCCATTGGCTTTCTTCAACCTCCTTCAGCCATTGGCTCAAAATATTTTTAATCGCTTCTTTGCCCTGCCCTGTGGAATATTTATCCCTCACCTAATGCTTTTGGCTGTTTTGGTACATTCCTCAGCCTTTACTGAAGTGCTTGCCCTCATTTGCGCAAGGGACCAATTTACAACTATCGCCTTTTCTGTATCTTTCTGCTGGCTTTCTCCTTTGTGTCTTGTTCTAATGTACTAATGACTCGTGTATTAGCATATTAAACCCAGGCCTGTTGGCTTTTCCAGCGCTTGCATTTTTCTGGATTCTAACTCACAGAACCAAAATGCCACCTACTATCCAAGTGCTGTTGTATTTTGTCAAGGCACTTTAGTGATCAGCTTCACCACTTATGGCTCAGAGTTTGCTCACATTTTAATATACATAGGCAGTGATTGAAAAGCAATGACAAGTTACAATATAGATTGAAAGTTTGTTGTAGTTTTTGTTGTTCATTCTGAGCTGGATTTTGTTTTTTGTCTAGGTGTTTATCCATTGTTTAAGCGGAATGCCTCTGACTTGTCAGGTGCTGGTGTGAGAGTTCACATTGCTCTTGCTTCGGCTTATCATCCTTCAGTTCCTGTTCGTCGAGACAGTTACACAGAGGACGCGGGCGACTCTGAAGCAGGTGAGACAGATGACGGGGAGCCACACGCATCAGACAAACAAAACTACCAAAAACCCTCTTCAAGTTCCGAGGCTGCCCCAGGTTTCCAATCATCAGAGGAAGCCTGTGAGGTAGACATGGAGAATACCTTTGCTGTCAACATCACAGTGGACAGGGCGATGCACTTAAGTCTAAAAGGTAAGAATACGACAGCAAAACCTTGTACTACTTTAAATGTCTGTCTTCCTACATAATGACTTACTATGTGTATTAATCGACTCTTAATACTCATCAAGTCTTCCTCACTTTAACTATATTGGACCATTTTACGTGAGAGTTAATTCCAAGGGTTATGACAATTACTTTGCTGTCTCCTACTTTCTATTGAGGTTGGTCACCATGTTACCTTTACATAGTTAAGACCATGGCCTAACCCATCTAACCACTGTCCATGTACCCGGTAATGATCAGGAGTTGGGGCTGTACGAGTGTGTAACTTCCATATGCATGTTTGTGAATAGAGATGTTTCCCTGCAGCCACTAGTCTTGCACTGAGCCTGTAGACATGCAGAATCAGTATTACTCCACCTTCATCCTCGCTCTGTGCCTGTTGGGAACCCATCTCTTGCACTGCGCTCGTACATATGAGGCAGTGGTAGTACTAAGCCCCTCACTTCGCACTGTTGCTGTAGAGCTGTGTAAAAGATAGTAATGAATTGCCTCTTTTGCACTGAGCCTTTAGAAAGGGGATGCATTTAAATTTTAAAGAAATGGAAAAGTTTTCCTTTCATTTTTTTATAGTGGACAGTAGTACGTGGGACCACTGCCTGCTCTGAAAAAATGTTGGCGTCACCTTTCACAAGGGGGAAATGGTCCCTTGGGAGTCCCCTTCTGTTTGCGAATGGTTTACCAACCACTGTGAATATTTTGCAACCGCATTCCCGGTCGCAAAACATTCCTACATACTGGTGCGACTTAAGAAAGGATGCCCTTAACATGCCCCTTCCTAATAGTGACTTACAAACCCTATTTTGCGATTCGGTAATAGGTTAACGACTCGCAAAATTGGGTTGGTACATGCCAAAAAGCATTTTACTGGTCCCAAACAGCGTGATGGTCTGTTTCCAAGAGGGAAAATGCTTCATACATTTGGCCCAAGATATCTGTTTATACGATCCCTTCCTCAAGCCCTTTTACACTATCTAAGCTTGTAATTCTCTTTGCATCTAGATCTATGCTGTTGCACTGTCTGGGGCTGCAGCACTAACTTCGCTGTAAGCTCTGCAGTCATGCACTGTGTCAGGGGGTTGAGCTCTCTTCTTGCCACTATCTCTGCAGTCTTGCACTGTGTCCTGGGTTGGAGTCATCTTTTTGCCACACACGCTTCAGTCTTCCACTGTGCCACGCGCTGGATTCTGTGTTTGCCACAAGCTGCAGCCTTGCAGTGTATTTTAGTATGACCCTTATCCTTGCTACTGGTTCTAAAGTCATGCACCATGTCTGGGTTGGAGCCCTTTCTTTCTCAAGTTCTGCAGCCGTTTGAAACAAAACAATCTTTCTTTTTTGTTTGAAGATGTATATAAATGTTGAAATAAATATGCAATTTAGCAGTGGGGAAATTTGACTGAGTGGAGCTTGCCAGCTCTAACAGCTGTTCCACATGTGTATACATGTAACTCACTTTTCGTTCTTGGTCGAACTATTGGATCCTTGGCCTCTATATATTTTTAATATTTTAGGGTACCCACAGCTGGCAAGTATGGTATTTTCTGTGGCAATGCATCAAATACATATGTATGCATTATGAGTCTGTCTGCAGGGGTAACGGACTGCCCCATTTTTGCATGGTCACAGCATACCAGACCCAGACAAAAATAATTTTTGGTTCCATAGCAAAATGTGGTCTTCCCATATCTTGAGCAGCATTAGTTTGGCCGGAAATTGAATCTGAATCTATCTTACTGCAAATCTCTCCCCGCCCCCCTTCAAGTGTCATGCCTTTGTATAGTAACACTACTCATAATGTTGAGTAGGAGTAGCCTGGATGCAACCCATGTTGCTACCTCTCTGATATGCATGGGTGCCTCTCCATACTTTGAGGCTTCCAATAGACCCACATCTTTTACCCATCTAGGTTTACAGCTTTTCGTTGTATTGGATAAATTATCGATTAATTTTGTATATGTTGAGGCTGCACCATCTGTCAAAGGCTCTACTAGTATCATGTTCTTCAGTAGTGATCAATCGGATATCAAGAACCCCTATACCTCCAATTAAAAGTGTTTGTCCAAGAACTTCATTTCCACATTCCCTTTATTCTTCTTTCTGTGACTTGTGTGCCTTTTCTCTCGATCTTTGTAGCATTTCTCACACTCTTTAAGTGTCTTTTGAGCCATTTCTCTTGATCTCTTTTTGTTTTTGTAATATTTCTCTCGCTTTGTATGTGATATTTCTCTCGCTCTCTCAGCCATCTTGCTCGCTCTTTGTACCATTTCTTTCGCTCTTTGTGCGTCTTCTCACTCTTTGTGCGTCTTCTCACTCTTTGTGCGTCTTCTCGCTCTTTGTGTCTTCTCGCGCTTTGTGTCTTCTCGCTCTTTGTGCGTCTTCTCGCTCTTTGTGCGTCTTCTCGCTCTTTGTGCATCTTCTCGCTCTTTGTACGTCTTCTCGCTCTTTGTGCGTTTTCTCGCTCTTTGTGCGTTTCTCGCTTTTTCTGCATCTTCTTGCTCTTTGTACATCTTCTCGCTCCTTTTGCCATTCTTGCTCTTTTTGACATCGGTCTCTTCGTGCCATTTCACTCGCTTCTTTTGCCTCCCTCTCATTCCTTTTCAGACCTTTTTGTAATCTTTCTCGCTCTTTCTGTGAACTTTGTGCTGTCTCTCTATCTTGTATCTCTGCATGCCCCGTTCTCGCACCCAGTGGCGGCTGCCGCACAATGAAAATGGAGTGGGGGGTGGTAGGACGTGGGGGATTTGACGGTAAAAGTAATATAGAAAAAAACTTAGCTCTCGCTGCCCCGATGGGTGCCTCCGTGCTTCACCCCCAGCAGTATCTGGGTAGGCAACACAGGCTCCCCTGCCAATCCAGATGCTGCTCTCATGCTATGAGAGCATCACCAGGATTGGACTGAGCGGCCTGGTCTGCCACACAGACACTGCCTCAGAACCTGTGGCTTTTCTCCAATCTGGCTGCGAACACAGCTGGGTTGGAGAAATAGAAGAGCGCATGTCTGTTTGGCCAGCCTACGACAGCCACGAGGCCATCACTCCTGCCTATAATGGCCCATCCCCGCACGTACGCACTGTCAGCCATAGAAAAATAAAATTATATTGTTTTCCTATCATTGTATTTTTCTGTGACGGACTGGCCAGTGGGGGCGACGCTCCTCTGCAATTCTGGAGGAGCCGACCCTGCTCGCACCCCCTACTGCCTCCCGTCGCTCCATACCTGTTCCTCGTGCCGCTCTCCTTCCCGCTCCCCAGCTGACTTCGCTCCTTCTCAGCCCCGCCCGCCACCCCGTGCGCTCCTCTTCCTGTGCTCATCTCCACTCCCTAGAACTACTTAAAGTTAACCACAGTGTGTACCAGACATTACGGAAGTGCATAGGCCCAGCCTGCCTCTCACCCGAACTTACCTCCGACCAGTCCTCTGACCGTTCAAGGCCCCCTGCGGACCCGTCTCCAGCACCTCTAGGCACCCTCCTCGCCCCTCTCACGCTCTCTCTCCATCTTTCACCTTGCTCTCTCTGCTACTTTAATGACACTTCCATTCTCTGTGCCTTTTCTCTTGCATTTGCTGTGACCTTTGTGCTATTTTTCTCGCTCTTTGTGCATTATCTCTCCCTCTTACTGCAACTTTTGTGCCTTTTCTCTCAATCTTTCTAGCATTCCTCCAGCTTTTTCTGTGACTTTTGTGGCATTTCTCTCAATCTTTGTGTCTTTTGTGCATTCCTCTCGCTCTCTTTGCAATCTCTTTGACTCTTTGTGCCATTTATGTTAATGTTAATGACATTTACAGAGCGCAACTGCTACCCAAAGGTGTCCTGACGTTGTGTAAAAGTCCTACTGAAACCTATAAGGCCAGTAGGTTTGTCATACATCTTAAATGGTAAGGCAGACTGTTCCATTCCTTGGCCGCACAGACCACAAAGCCTCTGCTACCCCAACTGACTTTTTTAACAGAGGGCACTGTCACCAATTTTGCTTCTGAAGAGCGAAGTGATCTTTTTGGTACATACCACTCAGTACCAGAAACTCGGGTCCTCCTCTGACCCACCACTACCCCACCAATCTCCTTTGCACCCTGAAGCCCGTACGTCGCACCACCTTCTGCTGGCACGCCACAAAGCACAACATGGAAGGAACTTTCACCTGCTCCCTCTGCCATTAGCCTGCACTACTGCTCCCACAACTCCATTGTCCACCGAGAACACACCCAAAACCACACCCACTCAAACACCTACCAACTAACACACCCAAACCTCTCACACACCAATATCATGCATGCTTCTTAACACCCGCTCACTCAGCAAGCACTCATTAGAGAGCTTCGGCCTGCTGGATGATGCCACCCGAGACAATTTCTTCATCATGGAAACATGGCTGACTACAGCTGCAGCATAAGACATTGCTGCCGCCACCCACGCTGGATACAAGATCACCAACCAAGACCGCCCTAGAATGCACAGAGGAGAAATTGCCATATGTTATAAGGATACATTCAACTGCAGTGCCTCCAGAGAAGCCGGAACAAACAACATGGACCTCCTCAACTTGCAAATCAAAGCAAACTTCACCGTGGGTGGTACCCTGGTTTTCTGCCCCCCGAGACCTCTGAGCCAACTTTGCTAGCAACATTACAATTACGGACTTCGTCGCCCCACAAGTCCTAGACTTCAGTGCTGTCATACACCTAGGAGATCTCAACTTCCTGCTAGAAGATCCGACCGACTCCAACTCAGCTACCTTTCTTGATAACCTCGGACAAATGCGACCAAGCCAATGCATCACAGAACTCACCCAAGCCGCCGGACACATCCCAGATCCTATCTTCATATCCTTCAACATGAACAGACCCTCACCTGGACCAACCACACCATAGTTTGTTTCACCGTCAACATTCATCAGAACAGACATCAATGCAGAAGAACCCTAGTAGTGGGCCCAACACACTGGCACTGGTGCAACATAACAGAGGCAGATTGGACATCCACCCTCCACAAGAACAAATCAGAACCCAGGGGCCTCCTAGCACATGACATTGAAAACTTCAACAAGAGAAACACCTACTGCGACGATACTCTGGCCCCAAGAAAACAAGCCGCACAGCAAAAACTGGAACACAAGCCAGCTGGTACATGGTAGACCTCAGAATGACTAAGCATCACTGCAAGTTACTGGAATGGAAAGGAAAACAAAGTCAAGGGGAAGTGGAGAATGACTCTTTTAAAGCTGCCCAGAGAAGGTACCACAAACTAATCTGGCAAACTAAGGGGAAGGCCATAGTAAAACTGATAAATGTCAGCTCCAACAGCAGCAAAGAAATCGTCACAATCAACAAGGATTTCACCACATCCACAGTTGCCTCCAGCAACACCAGCCCACCCAAAGATCTGTGTAACTACCTTTCAAACTTCTTTTGCAGCAAGATCACAACCATATACAGCAACAACGCACTACAATCGGACCCATTGTCTTTCACCAGAAATCTCCCAGTGGCAAATGAAGACGGCACAATCACCACATGGGACACCATCAGCACAGAAGTTACCACAGTAATCATGAAGACCAAACACTGCTGAGCCATGATTCACAAAAAGGTATCCATCAGCAATCGGTCGAATTATTGATTAACTGCTCTGCTAGACGTAGGAGCCAAAGCGTACGCAAACATTTTATTGCAGGAATTTGAGGCATGGTCTGCAGAGGAAAATATAATCCCGTATTGCCAAACTGGTTTCAGGCCAAAGTCATGGACCATAGATAGCATGGTCACCCTATCCTATTTGGTTCATCAAACCCTGATACCCTCCTGTGCACCACTATTCACCTGTTTCATACATTAATCTATTGCATTCAACAGTGTGGATAGGAATATATTATGGACAAAAATAGCCCAACGAGGCATCTCCTCTCCCTTATTGAAGGCAATTATTGCTCCCTATTCTGACACATGGGTCTGTATTAAGCTTGACAATGGAAATAGAGTTGCACCCGAAATACCGACAAACCGAGCTCTGAAACAGGAGAGTGTTAGCACTGATTATGTTCAATTTATATACAGCAGACTTGGGCCTCGTCATATCTAACGCTAAAACAATACCACCAAGGATTGGATCTTACAGACATTCTGTACTGCAAATGCAGTCGACTTAATCATCCTGGACCACACTTGACATGGGAATGCAGAGAGCACTTGACCAGCTTAATTCATATAACACTCATAACAAGCTCACTGCTGACTTTGGAAAGACAAAGGTTATGATATTCAGCTATTACAAACATAAGTCGAATCAGCAATGGAGGTTAGGGTAACTGAAGATTGATAATTCATCAAACTACAACTGTTTGAGGGTATGGTTCTCCGATAACCGTAAACATACCGTACAATTATAGCACCTTAAGAAAAAAGCATCTGCAGTTATATTTGCTCTCTGCAAATTAAATAAACAGCTGCACAGTGGGTCGGCCAAGGCAATAATCCAAGTTGTGCATGTCAAACTACTACCTACTGTTTCCTATGGTCATCAAATTTATCTTGGGAAACTGTCACTCGTACTAGATAAGATACAGTTTAACACCTACAAGCGATTTTTTGGTCCACGAAAACACACTTGGCAGTCGCTGCTACTATGGGAGTTCGGCCTTACTAGGCAAGAGTTGGAACGCAAGGCATCATGTGTCAAATACTGTCACTCATTAGTTACTGCCAACCCCGGAACCGTAAAGAACGTAATTCTTGAAATTGATAAGACCTTGAATAAACACCCTGGGGGGTCATAGCTAGCAGCTGTGGCCAATGATTTAAATATCAGCTCAGAGTCCGTTTCCGCTTCAATGGTTACACATTTGTTTATCATGTCTACTCTGAAAAAACAAGTTATGGCTGTCTCCCGTAAAGCTTATATAGAGAAAATATTTGCTCTCTGTGCACATCGAATTGTTAAATCTTATAAGAATGCAAAGATACAGCCTTATCTTAAATAGTCTTTAAGTCTTTAAGCAGAATGAACAGACATTCAATTTTATGCCTCGGGCTAATGATTTTCTTGACCCAAGAAAACCAAACTAACTGGACAAATCAATTGAAATGGCAACCCTCAAGATGCTGTGATTATAATCAAGACAATCCTGCATTTTTAAAAGCACATAGCACTTTATTAAGACCAATGTTTTTAACCCAAGGAATTCACACCTCTTAAGAGGTCTGGACATACTGTTTCCGTACCAATCGACTGATGGACCTGAACCGGAATTGAGCCCTCTTTTTAAAACCTTTTTGGGCTGTACTTTCTGTTTTACTCATTTTGCAACAATGTGTTTTATATACCATTGTGATTTTAAAGGTGTTATTTTACCAATGTTTATTAATTGCTTCAATAAAGGATTTCAAACACTGCGGATCCCTAGGGATTCCTGCCCCCATCACACCTTCAAGAAAGGAGTGAACCCTATCAGCGAGGCTCTCACCCCCATCTTCACCACCTCCATCAGGACAGCCACCTTTCCAGAACCATGGAAACATGCAGCCATCAATGTCCTTCTAAAGAAACTCTCGGCCAAACCAACCAAACTCGCCAACTACTGACTGTTATCCCTCCTTCCTTACCCAGCCATGGTCTTTGAAAAAGCAATCAACAAGCGCCTCTCCGACCACCTTGCCAATCACCAGCTTCTCAATGCCACATTGCCCTCATAGCAGAAATGGATGACATCCGGATGAGCCTTGATGGGGAAAACCGCAACCCTTATCCTCTTAAACCTGGCAGCAGCCTTCAACCCAGTCTCCCATCCGTTTCTGATCTGATGACTTCACGAAGCAGGCCTCCAGGGACTCACCCTCGAGTAAATCTGCTCCTTCCTCACCGGAAGAACCCAAACCATCAACATGCCTCCTACTCCTCTTGAGCACACAAACTAATCTGCGGAGTACCGCAGGGCTCCTTGTTCATCCCAACGATCTTCAACATCTACATGAGTCCACTGGCTGACGTCATACATACTCGCAACATAAACATCCTCACCTATGACGACGACATGCAACTGATACTGTCCATCTCGGAAAATAGCACCCAACACCAGGAACAAGTTCACTACATGCATGACCGAAGTGGCCACATGCATGAAATCCAACTGCCTCAATCTGAACTCAGACAAGACTAAAGTGGTGGTTTTCGGGAAATACGTCTCTTCATGGGAATCCACCTGGTGATCCAGTGATTTCGGGCCCACATCTAGCCTGCAAGCAAGAAACATCGGAATCATTATAGACAACAAACCGGACATGGCTGTCCAAGATAATGCAGTAGCCTAGTCCTGCTTCAACCCCCTAAGGATGCTGAAGAAAATCTTCAATTTGCTACAGAACAACACCAGAAAAACGATCACCCAATCCCTAGACTATGGGAAAACCCTATATGTAGGAATATCCAACCAGTTTAACAAGTCTGCATACCATCCAAAATGCGTTAGCCAGACTAGTCCTCAACCACCAAAGCCGAGTCCACACCGCATCACGGGCTTCAGATACACGAATGCGCACACTTCAAACTCCTCACCCACACAGCACACCACAACACAGGCTCTGCCTACCTAAATAGCTGCTTTCGTTTCCACCAACCTTCCTGAAACCTCTGCTCTGCCCATCGCTACTAGCTCACAACCCATGCATACACAAAAGCAGAGCAGGGGGTAGTGTAGTGCCTTCTCATACCGGACTCCTAAACCGTGGAACTACCTTCCACAACACATCAAAGCCTCCTCTTGTCATTCTGACTTCCACAAGAAGCTGAAGACCTGGCTTTTCAAGTAATGCCCTCCATGGCTGGCCCCACACACTGGCTACAAAGCGCCTGGATACCCTCACAGGTGATAAGCGCGCTATAAAAATAGTGCTAACATAACAAATATAATTATAAAAATATTAAAATATATCAGGATAGTGAAAATCCCTACAAATTTAAATAATCAGTAACAAATATTATCTAAACTTGGATTATATTATAAAATCAGTTCCATGTTTGTAGTTCATATATTGTTTTTCGAAAATACCAGTCAAGTATATTGATTCCACAGTTGTATCGCGAGGAACACAAATAGTATGTTTTCGTTTTATTCACTGATGCGTCATATCGTAAATGCTTTTTATCATATCAGTTTTTGGTTTAGATCTTTTGGCTGTCCCACTCAATGTACATTTCCGAGCAGTTCTTTTAGCACCTCTGTTAGGCCATAGATGGCATCCAATGGGTAATCCTGCAGTCTTAATATTCGAGAACAATGTGCGAATTGCGTTGATTTTACAAGCAGATTCAGTGTATGATGTTCACGACAATAATTCAATCAAAATAAAAATTGGCTTATTTACCCTCATTCATTTTGGATCTTCATAAACGAGTTGGAAGTCCATAAGAAAACATCGTCCTTTGATATTGAAAAAGGGTCATCATTTCCCCACTTGCTTGAAAATATGTAAAATTCATGTTGTTAGCAGAAGATAGTTCTTTTTTAATATGCCATTGTGTGGGCCCGGCATCGGCAAATACAACTGAGTGCCAACACCTGCCCGTACGATTTGAGTAAAATGCCCAGTGCACGCATTTCTAGCTTGCCTCTTTATAAAAGGCAGTCTATGTGTATAATTTTTCCATTGTTGGAGAGGTGGGTAAATGTATTGTATTTATATAGCCCTTACTACCCCTAACAAGGCTTTGAAACACTTAACGGCGAGTAGCATACTACTCCGGAACCCCAGGTTAGCGGTTTATCCCGTGGTTATTGTCATTAGTCATGTGCACTCAAGAAAAAATTGTATACATTTACTCCAGTTACTTTGTTTCAGATTATATTAATGCTGGTTAGGGGTGATCATTAGTGCAGGCGATGTGGCTTCAGGTGAATGGTTAGTGGGATAGATATGCTGGTGGAGATTAGGTAATTTTAGGTTACAGGGATAGGGTTTTAAAAAGGAGAAGTTGTGATCTATAAATTGAGGTATCAGCCAGTTGCAGGATTACAAAAAGAGAGATTAAAGCACACAGGAGGGAGAGGAGGCTATACCCAGAAACAGAATACATGCAGGGTATGGAACGTAAGAAGATGGCCACTCTGAAAAAAGAAAGGAGAGGAATCAAGTGGAAGTCAAGGCCAATGTTTCATGCAGAATTTTAAGGAGTATAGTGAGAGAAGGCTTTCTGAGATAGCAAGTGATCTGGAAATTAAGTTGTAGAAAGAAACAATATTCTACATAGTGTACCATATCTGGGTCAGACAGCTTAAACATGCAATTTCGATTGTACGCATCATTTAAACATTAAGAGCCGAAGTCTGCTGTGTGCCAAGCCTAGGGCAGCCCTTTTAAACATGGTCTGGATTATCCCAACCTTGGTATAGGGTCTGTACGCCGAACAAGGCGAATTTGCACCAAAAAAAGAAGCTGTCTCATTGAAAGATCTTCCATTTCTATTGTGTACTTAAAGGTTTTTACACTCGCTTACAAAAATTAGTTGTTTGGCTCTGGCTTACAGTGCCTCACTAATGCGTAGTCAGATTTATCCCCACCAAAGAGATGTACATGAGAGTGAGTGAGAGAGGGAAGTGATGCGAAAGAGGGAAAGGAAAGTAGCGAATGGATAGAGGTAGAAGATGGAGAAAGAGTGAGAAAGAGAGGGGAATAGAGAGAGGAGAGGAGGAATATAGAGACATAAGGGGGAACGGTGGAGGAGAACAAAAGAGCAGCATAGAGAGGTGTTTTTTGTTTTTTTCCCATGTTGTCTTTAAATGGGCACATGCCGCCCCTTCCAGCCCCTTTCAGTAAGGAAGGGCTTGTGTTTAGTAAGGGCTCAGCCTTTGAGATATACCGTTCATTGACAGACGTGCTGGTGAATGGCAGCAGTTGGATCTAAAGCAAGTGACAGCCTCAAGACTGCAGGGCATGGCACAGGAGCTCTAGCAGTGACAGTCATGGATGTCATTTAGGATGGCAGTGGTGACCCCTAGCTTGCCCCTTGTGACCTCTGACACTGCCTTTGTGACTCCTGGCCTCAGAGGTGGCAGAACCAGTGCCAAGAACAAAGGGGTGGCTCCGCATTCATGATTATCTGCCAGGGTTTCTATCGCCCCGTTTTATTGGCTGTGATGCACGGCCACCTTGTGGTCTCAGCACAAGCGTTAGGGACGGGTGGGAGGAATGAGCCTGGCTGTGCCGTGTGTATTTGTTAGTGGTGAGTGGGAGGAATGAGCCAGACCGTGTGTTGTGTATTTGTTAGTGGTGAGTGGGAGGAATGAGCCTTTCCGTGCCTTGTGTATTTGTTAGTGGTGAGTGGGAGGAATGAGCCTGGCCGTGCCGTGTGTATTTGTTAGTGACGAGTAGGAGGAATGAGCCTGACCGTGCCTTGTGTATTTGTTAGTGGCGAGTGGGAGGAATGAGCCTTTCCTTGCCCTATGTATTTGTTAGTGGCGAGTGGGAGGAATGAGCCTAGCCGTGCTTTGTGTATTTGTTAGTGGTGAGTGGGAGGAATGGGCCTGGCCGTGCCTTCTGTATTTGTTAGTGGCGAGTGGGAGGAATGAGCCTGGCCGTTCCTTGTGTATTTGTTAGTGGCGAGTGGGAGGAATGAGCCTTTCTGTGCCATATGTATTTGTTAGTGGCGAGTGGGAGGAATGAGCCTAGCCGTGCTTTGTGTATTTGTTAGAGGTGAGTGGGAGGAATGGGCCTGGCCGTGCCGTGTGTATTTGTTAGTGGCGACTGGGAGGAATGAGCCTGGCCGTGCTGTGTGTATTTGTTAGTGGCGAGTGGGAGGAATGAGCCTGGCCTTGCGTATTTGGTAGTGACGAGTAGGAGGAATGAGCCTTGCCATGCCGTGTGTATTTGTTAGTGGTGAGTGGGAGGAATGAGCCTGGCCGTGCCGTGTGTATTTGTTAGTGGTGAGTGGGAGGAATGAGCCTGGCCGTTCCTTGTGTATTTGTTAGTGGCGAGTGGGAGGAATGAGCCTGGCCGTGCCTTGTGTATTTGTTAGTGGCGAGTGGGAGGAATGAGCCTTTCCGTGCCATATGTATTTGTTAGTGGCGAGTGGGAGGAATGAGCCTAGCCGTGCTTTGTGTATTTGTTAGTGGTGAGTGGGAGGAATGGGCCTGGCCGTGCCTTCTGTATTTGTTAGTGGTGAGTGGGAGGAATGGGCCTGGCCGTGCCTTCTGTATTTGTTAGTGGCGAGTGGGAGGAATGAGCCTGGCCGTTCCTTGTGTATTTGTTAGTGGCGAGTGGGAGGTATGAGCCTAGCCGTGCTTTGTGTATTTGTTAGAGGTGAGTGGGAGGAATTGGCCTGGCCGTGCCATGTGTATTTGTTAGTGACGAGTAGGAGGAATGAGCCTGACCGTGCCGTGTGTATTTGTTAGTGAGGAGTAAGAGGAATGAGCCTGGCCGTGCCTTGTGTATTTGTTAGTGACGAGTAGGAGGAATGAGCCTGACCGTGCCGTGTGTATTTGTTAGTGGTGAGTGGGAGGAATGAGCCTGGCCGTGCCGTGTGTATTTGTCAGTGGTGAGTGGGAGGAATGACCCTGGCCGTGCTGTGTGTATTTGTCAGTGGTGAGTGGGAGGAATGAGCCTGGCCGTGCCGTGTGTATTTGTTAGAGGTGAGTGGGAGGAATGAGCCTGGCCGTGCTGTGTGTATTTGTCAGTGGTGAGTGGGAGGAATGAGCCTGGTCGTGCCGTGTGTATTTGTTAGTGGTGAGTGGGAGGAATGAGCCTAGCCATGCCGTGTGTATTTGTTAGAGAGGAGTAAGAGGAATGAGCCTGGCCGTGCCTTGTGTATTTGTTAGTGACGAGTAGGAGGAATGAGCCTGACCGTGCCATGTGTATTTGTTAGTGGTGAGTGGGAGGAATGAGCCTGGCTGTGCCGTGTGCATTTGTTAGTGGTGAGTGGGAGGAATGAGCCTGGCCGTTCCTTGTGTATTGGTTAGTGGCGAGTGGGAGGAATGAGCCTGGCCGTGCCTTGTGTATTTGTTAGTGGCGAGTGGGAGGAATGAGCCTGGCCGTTCCTTGTGTATTTGTTAGTGGCGAGTGGGAGGAATGAGCCTGGCCGTGCCTTGTGTATTTGTTAGTGGCGAGTGGGAGGAATGAGCCTTTCCTTGCCCTATGTATTTGTTGTTAGTGGCGAGTGGGAGGAATGAGCCTAGCCGTGCTTTGTGTATTTGTTAGTGGTGAGTGGGAGGAATGGGCCTGGCCGTGCCTTCTGTATTTGTTAGTGGCGAGTGGGAGGAATGAGCCTGGCCGTTCCTTGTGTATTTGTTAGTGGCGAGTGGGAGGAATGAGCCTGGCCGTTCCTTGTGTATTTGTTAGTGGCGAGTGGGAGGAATGAGCCTTTCCGTGCCATATGTATTTGTTAGTGGCGAGTGGGAGGAATGAGCATAGCCGTGCTTTGTGTATTTGTTAGAGGTGAGTGGGAGGAATGGGCCTGGCCGTGCCGTGTGTATTTGTTAGTGGCGACTGGGAGGAATGAGCCTGGCCGTGCTGTGTGTATTTGTTAGTGGCGAGTGGGAGGAATGAGCCTGGCCTTGCATATTTGTTAGTGACGAGTAGGAGGAATGAGCCTTGCCATGCCGTGTGTATTTGTTAGTGGTGAGTGGGAGGAATGAGCCTGGCCGTGCCGTGTGTATTTGTTAGTGGTGAGTGGGAGGAATGAGCCTGGCCGTTCCTTGTGTATTTGTTAGTGGCGAGTGGGAGGAATGAGCCTGGCCGTGCCTTGTGTATTTGTTAGTGGCGAGTGGGAGGAATGAGCCTTTCCGTGCCATATGTATTTGTTAGTGGCGAGTGGGAGCAATGAGCCTAGCCGTGCTTTGTGTATTTGTTAGGGTGAGTGGGAGGAATGGGCCTGGCCGTGCCTTCTGTATTTGTTAGTGGTGAGTGGGAGGAATGGGCCTGGCCGTGCCTTCTGTATTTGTTAGTGGCGAGTGGGAGGAATGAGCCTTTCCTTGCCCTATGTATTTGTTAGTGGCGAGTGGGAGGAATGAGCCTAGCCGTGCTTTGTGTATTTGTTAGTGGTGAGTGGGAGGAATGGGCCTGGCCGTGCCTTCTGTATTTATTAGTGGCGAGTGGGAGGAATGAGCCTGGCCGTTCCTTGTGTATTTGTTAGTGGCGAATGGGAGGAATGAGCCTGGCCGTTCCTTGTGTATTTGTTAGTGGCGAGTGGGAGGAATGAGCCTAGCCGTGCTTTGTGTATTTGTTAGAGGTGAGTGGGAGGAATGGGCCTGGCCGTGCCGTGTGTATTTTGTTAGTGGCGACTGGGAGGAATGAGCCTGGCCGTGCTGTGTGTATTTGTTAGTGGCGAGTGGGAGGAATGAGCCTGGCCTTGCGTATTTGTTAGTGACGAGTAGGAGGAATGAGCCTTGCCATGCCGTGTGTATTTGTTAGTGGTGAGTGGGAGGAATGAGCCTGGCCGTGCCGTGTGTATTTGTTAGTGGTGAGTGGGAGGAATGAGCCTGGCCGTTCCTTGTGTATTTGTTAGTGGCGAGTGGGAGGAATGAGCCTGGCCGTGCCTTGTGTATTTGTTAGTGGCGAGTGGGAGGAATGAGCCTTTCCGTGCCATATGTATTTGTTAGTGGCGAGTGGGAGGAATGAGCCTAGCCGTGCTTTGTGTATTTGTTAGTGGTGAGTGGGAGGAATGGGCCTGGCCGTGCCTTCTGTATTTGTTAGTGGTGAGTGGGAGGAATGGGCCTGGCCGTGCCTTTTGTATTTGTTAGTGGCGAGTGGGAGGAATGAGCCTGGCCGTTCCTTGTGTATTTGTTAGTGGCGAGTGGGAGGTATGAGCCTAGCCGTGCTTTGTGTATTTGTTAGAGGTGAGTGGGAGGAATGGGCCTGGCCGTGCCGTGCCGTGTGTATTTGTTAGTGGCGAGTGGGAGGAATGAGCCTGGCCGTGCTGTGTGTATTTGTTAGTGACGAGTAGGAGGAATGAGCCTTGCCATGCCGTGTGTATTTGTTAGTGGTGAGTGGGAGGAATGAGCCTGGCCGTTCCTTGTGTATTTGTTAGTGGTGAGTGGGAGGAATGAGCCTGGCCGTGCCGTGTGTATTTGTTAGTGGTGAGTGGGAGGAATGAGCCTGGCCGTGCCTTGTGTATTTGTTAGTGACGAGTAGGAGGAATGAGCCTGACCGTGCCGTGTGTATTTGTTAGTGAGGAGTAAGAGGAATGAGCCTGGCCGTGCCTTGTGTATTTGTTAGTGACGAGTAGGAGGAATGAGCCTGACCGTGCCGTGTGTATTTGTTAGTGGTGAGTGGGAGGAATGAGCCTGGCCGTGCCGTGTGTATTTGTCAGTGGTGAGTGGGAGGAATGACCCTGGCCGTGCTGTGTGTATTTGTCAGTGGTGAGTGGGAGGAATGAGCCTGGCCGTTCCTTGTGTATTTGTTAGTGGCGAGTGGGAGGAATGAGCCTTTCCGTGCCATATGTATTTGT
This sequence comes from Triturus cristatus, assembly GCF_964204655.1. Taxonomy (NCBI): domain Eukaryota; kingdom Metazoa; phylum Chordata; class Amphibia; order Caudata; family Salamandridae; genus Triturus; species Triturus cristatus. Next base: position 1,481,372,183 of record NC_140591.1, on the reverse strand, counting down.
TAGTGGCGAGTGGGAGGAATGAGCATAGCCGTGCTTTGTGTATTTGTTAGAGGTGAGTGGGAGGAATGGGCCTGGCCGTGCCGTGTGTATTTGTTAGTGGCGACTGGGAGGAATGAGCCTGGCCGTGCTGTGTGTATTTGTTAGTGGCGAGTGGGAGGAATGAGCCTGGCCTTGCATATTTGTTAGTGACGAGTAGGAGGAATGAGCCTTGCCATGCCGTGTGTATTTGTTAGTGGTGAGTGGGAGGAATGAGCCTGGCCGTGCCGTGTGTATTTGTTAGTGGTGAGTGGGAGGAATGAGCCTGGCCGTTCCTTGTGTATTTGTTAGTGGCGAGTGGGAGGAATGAGCCTGGCCGTGCCTTGTGTATTTGTTAGTGGCGAGTGGGAGGAATGAGCCTTTCCGTGCCATATGTATTTGTTAGTGGCGAGTGGGAGCAATGAGCCTAGCCGTGCTTTGTGTATTTGTTAGGGTGAGTGGGAGGAATGGGCCTGGCCGTGCCTTCTGTATTTGTTAGTGGTGAGTGGGAGGAATGGGCCTGGCCGTGCCTTCTGTATTTGTTAGTGGCGAGTGGGAGGAATGAGCCTTTCCTTGCCCTATGTATTTGTTAGTGGCGAGTGGGAGGAATGAGCCTAGCCGTGCTTTGTGTATTTGTTAGTGGTGAGTGGGAGGAATGGGCCTGGCCGTGCCTTCTGTATTTATTAGTGGCGAGTGGGAGGAATGAGCCTGGCCGTTCCTTGTGTATTTGTTAGTGGCGAATGGGAGGAATGAGCCTGGCCGTTCCTTGTGTATTTGTTAGTGGCGAGTGGGAGGAATGAGCCTAGCCGTGCTTTGTGTATTTGTTAGAGGTGAGTGGGAGGAATGGGCCTGGCCGTGCCGTGTGTATTTTGTTAGTGGCGACTGGGAGGAATGAGCCTGGCCGTGCTGTGTGTATTTGTTAGTGGCGAGTGGGAGGAATGAGCCTGGCCTTGCGTATTTGTTAGTGACGAGTAGGAGGAATGAGCCTTGCCATGCCGTGTGTATTTGTTAGTGGTGAGTGGGAGGAATGAGCCTGGCCGTGCCGTGTGTATTTGTTAGTGGTGAGTGGGAGGAATGAGCCTGGCCGTTCCTTGTGTATTTGTTAGTGGCGAGTGGGAGGAATGAGCCTGGCCGTGCCTTGTGTATTTGTTAGTGGCGAGTGGGAGGAATGAGCCTTTCCGTGCCATATGTATTTGTTAGTGGCGAGTGGGAGGAATGAGCCTAGCCGTGCTTTGTGTATTTGTTAGTGGTGAGTGGGAGGAATGGGCCTGGCCGTGCCTTCTGTATTTGTTAGTGGTGAGTGGGAGGAATGGGCCTGGCCGTGCCTTCTGTATTTGTTAGTGGCGAGTGGGAGGAATGAGCCTGGCCGTTCCTTGTGTATTTGTTAGTGGCGAGTGGGAGGTATGAGCCTAGCCGTGCTTTGTGTATTTGTTAGAGGTGAGTGGGAGGAATGGGCCTGGCCGTGCCGTGCCGTGTGTATTTGTTAGTGGCGAGTGGGAGGAATGAGCCTGGCCGTGCTGTGTGTATTTGTTAGTGACGAGTAGGAGGAATGAGCCTTGCCATGCCGTGTGTCCCTGTGGGACGAGTGGGAGGAATGAGCCTTTCCGTGCCTTGAGTATTTGTTAGTGGTGAGTGGGAGGAATGAGCCTGGCCGTTCCTTGTGTATTTGTTAGTGGTGAGTGGGAGGAATGAGCCTGGCCGTGCCGTGTGTATTTGTTAGTGGTGAGTGGGAGGAATGAGCCTGGCCGTGCCTTGTGTATTTGTTAGTGACGAGTAGGAGGAATGAGCCTGACCGTGCCGTGTGTATTTGTTAGTGAGGAGTAAGAGGAATGAGCCTGGCCGTGCCTTGTGTATTTGTTAGTGACGAGTAGGAGGAATGAGCCTGACCGTGCCGTGTGTATTTGTTAGTGGTGAGTGGGAGGAATGAGCCTGGCCGTGCCGTGTGTATTTGTCAGTGGTGAGTGGGAGGAATGACCCTGGCCGTGCTGTGTGTATTTGTCAGTGGTGAGTGGGAGGAATGAGCCTGGCCGTGCCGTGTGTATTTGTTAGAGGTGAGTGGGAGGAATGAGCCTGGCCGTGCTGTGTGTATTTGTCAGTGGTGAGTGGGAGGAATGAGCCTGGTCGTGCCGTGTGTATTTGTTAGTGGTGAGTGGGAGGAATGAGCCTAGCCATGCCGTGTGTATTTGTTAGAGAGGAGTAAGAGGAATGAGCCTGGCCGTGCCTTGTGTATTTGTTAGTGACGAGTAGGAGGAATGAGCCTGACCGTGCCATGTGTATTTGTTAGTGGTGAGTGGGAGGAATGAGCCTGGCCGTGCCGTGTGTATTTGTTAGTGGTGAGTGGGAGGAATGAGCCTGGCCGTGCCGTGTGTATTTGTTAGTGGCGAGTGGGAGGAATGAGCCTGGCCGTGCCTTGTGTATTTGTTAGTGGCGAGTGGGAGGAATGAGCCTGGCCGTTCCTTGTGTATTTGTTAGTGGCGAGTGGGAGGAATGAGCCTGGCCGTGCCTTGTGTATTTGTTAGTGGCGAGTGGGAGGAATGACCCTTTCCTTGCCCTATGTATTTGTTAGTGGCGAGTGGGAGGAATGAGCCTAGCCGTGCTTTGTGTATTTGTTAGTGGTGAGTGGGAGGAATGGGCCTGGCCGTGCCTTCTGTATTTGTTAGTGGCGAGTGGGAGGAATGAGCCTGGCCGTTCCTTGTGTATTTGTTAGTGGCGAGTGGGAGGAATGAGCCTGGCCGTTCCTTGTGTATTTGTTAGTGGCGAGTGGGAGGAATGAGCCTTTCCGTGCCATATGTATTTGTTAGTGGCGAGTGGGAGGAATGAGCCTAGCCGTGCTTTGTGTATTTGTTAGAGGTGAGTGGGAGGAATGGGCCTGGCCGTGCCGTGTGTATTTGTTAGTGGCGACTGGGAGGAATGAGCCTGGCCGTGCTGTGTGTATTTGTTAGTGGCGAGTGGGAGGAATGAGTCTGGCCTTGCGTATTTGTTAGTGACGAGTAGGAGGAATGAGCCTTGCCATGCCGTGTGTATTTGTTAGTGGTGAGTGGGAGGAATGAGCCTGGCCGTGCCGTGTGTATTTGTTAGTGGTGAGTGGGAGGAATGAGCCTGGACGTTCCTTGTGTATTTGTTAGTGGCGAGTGGGAGGAATGAGCCTGGCCGTGCCTTGTGTATTTGTTAGTGGCGAGTGGGAGGAATGAGCCTTTCCGTGCCATATGTATTTGTTAGTGGCGAGTGGGAGGAATGAGCCTAGCCGTGCTTTGTGTATTTGTTAGTGGTGAGTGGGAGGAATGGGCCTGGCCGTGCCTTCTGTATTTGTTAGTGGTGAGTGGGAGGAATGGGCCTGGCCGTGCCTTCTGTATTTGTTAGTGGCGAGTGGGAGGAATGAGCCTGGCCGTTCCTTGTGTATTTGTTAGTGGCGAGTGGGAGGTATGAGCCTAGCCGTGCTTTGTGTATTTGTTAGAGGTGAGTGGGAGGAATGGGCCTGGCCGTGCCGTGTGTATTTGTTAGTGGCGAGTGGGAGGAATGAGCCTGGCCGTGCTGTGTGTATTTGTTAGTGACGAGTAGGAGGAATGAGCCTTGCCATGCCGTGTGTATTTGTTAGTGGTGAGTGGGAGGAATGAGCGTGTGCCAGGCCTTGCCTTGTGTATTTGTTAGTGACGAGTAGGAGGAATGAACTTGGCCGTGCCTTGTGTATTTGTTAGTGGCGAGTGGGAGGAATGTGCCTGGCCGTGCCGTGTGTTTTTGTTAGTGGTAAGTGGAAGGAATGTGCCTGGCCGTGCCGTGTGTATTTGTTAGTGGCGAGTGGGAGGAATGAGCCTGGCCGTGCCGTGTGTATTGGTTAGTGATGAGTAGGAGGAATGAGCCTGGCCGTGGCGTGTGTATTTATTAGTGACGAGTAGGAGGAATGAGCCTGGCCGTGCCTTGTGTATTCGTTAGTGACGAGTAGGAGGAATGAGCCTGGCCGTGCCTTGTGTATTTGTTAGTGGTGAGTGGGAGGAATGATTCTGGCCGTGCCGTGTGTATTTGTTAGTGACGAGTGGGAGGAATGAGCCTAGCCATGCCTTTTGTATTTGTTAGTGACGAGTGGGAGGAATGAGCCTAGCCGTGCCTTGTGTATTTGTTAGTGGCGAGTGGGAGGAATGAGCCTGGCCGTGCCGTGTGTATTTGTTAGTGGTGAGTGGGAGGAATGAGCCTAGCCGTGTCTTGTGTATTTGTTAGTGACGAGTGGGAGGAATGAGCCTTTCTGTGCCTTGAGTATTTGTTAGTGGTGAGTGGTAGGAATGAGCCTTTCCGTGCCTTGTGTATTTGTTAGTGGCGAGTGGGAGGAATGAGCCTGGCCGTGCCTTGTGTATTTGTTAGTGGAGAGTGGGAGGAATGAGCCTGGGCGTGCTGTGTGTATTTGTTAGTGACAAGTGGGAGGAATGAGCCTTTCTGTGCCTTGTGTATTTGTTAGTGGTGAGTGGGAGGAATGAGACTGGCCATGCCGTGTGTATTTGTTAGTGACGAGTGGGAGGAATGAGCCTGGCCTTGCCTTGTGTATTTGTTAGTGGTGAGTGGGAGGAATGAGCCTGGGCGTGTCGTGTGTATTTGTCAGTGGTGAGTAGGAGGGATGAGCCGGGCCTTGCTGTGTGTATTTGTTAGTAGCGAGTGGGAGGAATAAGCCTGGCCGTGCCGTGTGTATTTGTTAGTGACGAGTGGGAGGAATGAGCCTGGCTATGCCTTGTGTATTTATTAGTGACGAGTGGGAGGAATTAGCCTGGCTGTGCCGTGTGTATTTGTTAGTGGCGAGTGGGAGGAATGAGCCTGGCCGTTTCTTGTGTATTTGTTAGTGGCGAGTGGGAGGATTGAGCCTGGCCGTGCCTTGTGTATTTGTTAGTGGTGAGTGGGAGGAATGAGCCTGGCCGTGCTGTGTGTATTTGTCAGTGGTGAGTGGGAGGAATGAGCCTGGCCGTGCCGTGTGTATTTGTTAGTGGTGAGTGGGAGGAATGATCCTAGCCGTGTCTTGTGTATTTGTTAGTGGTGAGTGGGAGGAATGAGCCTGGCCGTGCTGTGTGTATTTGTCAGTGGTGAGTGGGAGGAATGAGCCTGGCCGTGCCGTGTGTATTTGTTAGTGGTGAGTGGGAGGAATGAGCGTGGCCGTGTCTTGTGTATTTGTTAGTGACGAGTGGGAGGAATGAGCCTTTCCGTGCCTTGAGTATTTGTTAGTGGTGAGTGGTAGGAATGAGCCTTTCCGTGCCTTGTGTATTTGTTAGTGGCGAGTGGGAGGAATGAGCCTGGCCGTACCGTGTGTATATGTTAGTGGTGAGTGGGAGGAATGAGCCTGGCCGTGCCTTGTGTATTTGTTAGTGGTGAGTGGGAGGAATGAGCCTGGCCGGGCCTTGCCTTGTGTGTTTGTTAGTGACGAGTGGGAGGAATGAGCCTGGCCGTGCCGTGTGTATTTGTTAGTGGCGAGTGGGAGGAATGAGCGTGAGACGGGCCTTGTGTATTTGTTAGTGACGAGTAGGAGGAATGAGCCTGGCCGGGCCTTGTGTATTTGTTAGTGGTGAGTGGGAGGAATGAGCCTGGCCGTGCCGTGTGTATTTGTTAGTGGCGAGTGGGAGGAATGAGCCGGGCCTTGTGTATTTGTTAGTGGTGAGTGGGAGGAATGAGCGTGGCCGTGTCTTGTGTATTTGTTAGTGACGAGTGGGAGGAATGAGCCTTTCCGTGCCTTGAGTATTTGTTAGTGGTGAGTGGTAGGAATGAGCCTTTCCGTGCCTTGTGTATTTGTTAGTGGCGAGTGGGAGGAATGAGCCTGGCCGTACCGTGTGTATATGTTAGTGGTGAGTGGGAGGAATGAGCCTGACCGTGTGTTGTGTATTTGTTAGTGGTGAGTGGGAGGAATGAGCCTGGCCGTGCCTTGTGTATTTGTTAGTGGTGAGTGGGAGGAATGAGCCTGGCCGGGCCTTGCCTTGTGTGTTTGTTAGTGACGAGTGGGAGGAATGAGCCTGGCCGTGCCGTGTGCATTTGTTAGTGGCGAGTGGGAGGAATGAGCGTGAGACGGGCCTTGTGTATTTGTTAGTGACGAGTAGGAGCAATGAGCCTGGCCGGGCCTTGTGTATTTGTTAGTGGTGAGTGGGAGGAATGAGCCTGGCCATGCCGTGTGTATTTGTTAGTGGCGAGTGGGAGGAATGAGCCTGGCCGTGCCGTGTGTATTTGTTAGTGGCGAGTGGGAGGAATGAGCCGGGCCTTGTGTATTTGTTAGTGGTGAGTGGGAGGAATGAGCCTGGCCGGGCCTTGTGTATTTGTTAGTGGCGAGTGGGAGGAATGAGCCTGGCCGTGCTGTGTGTATTTGTCAGTGGTGAGTGGGAGGAATGAGCGTCAGCCGGGCCTTGCCTTGTGTGTTTGTTCGGTGCAGGTGGTTCTTGCCAAGCCTGCATCATCTCTTGATGCAACAAACGCACAAGACCAAAGGCGTTAATAGACTCCATGCAAACCAGTAGAGGCCTCTGCTCAATATTCATCATACATTGACAGTCCTTCCTGCCCCCCCCCCAGCGTCTGGAATGCGTTCCGTCCACCCACGGATAGCACCGAAGAACCTCATCACCGCACCCAGCCCTCAAATAACTGAGAAGGACGTCGGAGGTCAATGGGAAGCCTTATACAGGCAACCGTGACGCCATCGTGCACGTCATATGAGGCCGTAACTAGGTGGGGAACAGAATCGGGGGTTTTTTGTCAGCTACTTAGAATGTGAGCTTTCCCCTCCCAGTTTAGCACCCCTATTCCCACCCCCTACCTGCGTGCTTTTCAGCCCTCTTTCACGAGAACAACCGGCCTGCCGGAAAGGAACTGGAAGGGCTGCAGCGCCTCGTTCACACGTTCACACTAGGGTCGGTGCAGCCTCGGGGCCCTGAATAAAAGTGCAGTTTCAGAACCGTGTACGGCCGGCACGAAGTGAGGCAGTGATTTTAGAATAGGCGAAAGGAATCTTAGAATAGCAGAAGGGTACTACAGTCAGTAAGAAAGCTGGGGGATGGCTCGGATATCACTGCAGTTTAAGAGCATTTTGAAACTACACCGCTAGATGGCAATGTTACTTAAACAAAGAAGGGTTTTCTTTTCTGTTTACATGCACATTCATCACCTCTTTCAAAGAGTGAACAAGTTGTTTAACCCTGCAAATGTTGCTGTAAGTTTTAGAGGCAATGAGAATATATCATCTTAAGGTCCCTTTATGTACTTTCAAGGTTTAAAATGTCTTTTCTTAAGTGAACTTACATCTGGTCGCAATCTGGCCCATTAAAGGCTCGCAGGGGCATGAAGATATCCGTTTCTGCACTGTCAAAAGCTAGAGCAGTCTCCTTCTGTCAGTAGCTGCTGAGCTCCTGGGAGCTCTCCAGCTGCCTACAAGAAGCCCTCCTGTGTGCAACCAGCCTATCAAATGAGAGCCTCTGGTCGGATGAATCAATATACGGGTACCAACATTAAAACACATGTATTTGAATCTAAAATGGCTAAAGTTTAGAGAAAAATAGTTGCATTTCCAAAATGTATTTAAAGCTGATATGTGGCAGATTAACCATTCGGCAGTGGGGAGACATTACTAGTACTCACAGGTGCGCATTGCACCGCCTCAGCGGCTGTTCCGCATGACCCACGCAGAGACATTCCGCTTTGTCGAAGCCCTCTTTACACAACTGCTGGCACCCCTGCCTGATGAACGGCTGTGACTGCTCCTGGGCTTCCATATGACGGCCACAGATAGAGTCACTGTGTGGACACCAATATTAATAGTAGCTTGGGAGGATTTTCATTGAACGTATGTAGCTCTTATTATAGAAAAGGTGGGAGACCCCTGACGCAGCGTCCCTTGACTCACCACGAGATGCTCTGTAACCATACATCGTTACATTAAGCCTGGCCTACAGAGTGTTCACGACCTGTTATTGACTAACCACTCCCCCCAGCAGGCCATTGCTGATGAATGTGTTTTTAATTTATTTTTTATAAATCTCTTAGATGTTCATGCTGTGAACTAGAACAAAATATACCAGTAGGATGTATGTGTAGGCCTCTTGCGCTGCTTGTTTGGTCTGCGTTCGGTGCCCTTGTTCTTCTGAGATCCGTATGTGTGTCTCTTTAAAACGCCTCCATCCTTGTTGTGAGTTTCCGTGCCGTAAAATGATCCCCCGAGTCCGAGGGAGAGGGTGGCCAAAGTGTTCAGTATTGGCTCTTTCTATGGGCTGTCCTGCTTTATTAGCATATTTACCAATGTGGTACTGGGAATCCTCAGTAAATATTTAATTTCCTTACAATACATGGATTTCTTTTCGCCTGCTTTGCCATGCTGCACTGTCTCTGGACTTTCACTCGTCCACAGTGTAACTTAGATTCATGTCACTTCTTAGTGTTGGGGAGTCCTCTTTGGCACTCTTGCTATCCGATGTTATGTCACCTGTAAACATTTTATAATAGTCAATAGTTTCTTGTATATTGCTTCAGACCACGTTTCCGCCATTGTTATGTGCTGTAAATAATATGTCCTTAGTAGCCATTTCAATGCTCCTCAACTTGCGTGGCTCGGAAGGATGGAAGGTTGAGTTGGTCTTACTGGGTTCAAACTCCTGGTGTGCAGAGGCAGCGCTCGTCGGCGCCTCGCTTTAGACTCTCTCAGCCTTCCTGGCTGGTATTGCTGCAGGGTTCGGTCATACATTGTTTCTCGGACCGGCTCTGTTTCCTTACAGTACAAGAATAGCCTAAGAAGAGGGGAAACGAGGTGCTCAGAGCGTGTAGTCTGTGTGGTCAATTATTTTAAATGAAAGCCAACCTCAAGACTGCCTTTCCTTTCTCTACCCTGACCATGATACTGAGACCCGATGCATCTCTAAAGACTTCAATTAGCAGCTACAGGGCCAGAGGGGCCCTACACTCTCACGGGCCCAAAGAGAGGAGACTCTGAGGTAAGTATTCCGATCCTACGCCGTTTAACAGCTCATGTAATCTTAGGGTAAAATGTTCCAAAACCAACTTATGTAAAGATAACTAGAAAAATATCCCTCTCCTACATCTGTTAATCCACCTTACATGTGGTCCACTTATCCCTTTGAGGTCAAATCGTCACAAGCATTCTCTCTCTCCTCCTCCTACACTGGACCCCGAGATATTGTGAATGCCAAGCGTCTGAATTGCCAGCGTTATAAACTGCCGCACTATCATCTCTCAAGGCTGCTGTATGGTTCAAGTGTCCTCCTCCATTGGCACTGAATGCTCTGCAGTCACCTCCAGCTCTCGATAACGTCACTGAAGAAGCCATGAACACCACAATCGGTGTTTACTTCGATAACAGCTTTTTAAGTAACGAAAACAAACAAGTGAACAGGAAGAAACAAGCATTGGCATAGCAAATAGGTCTCGCCTTTGGGACCTTATAAGTGATTAGCCAGAGGTTTTGGCTTGGCCTTTGTTTTTAAGCTATGTAGTAGAGCAGCGTGGCTGCTGTGCAGCATGTTGAAAAGTGAAATTGAACAAGAATAGCCACATTCCTAGAGGAGCAAAAAAGATCAACGGACGGAGAAGGGAGAGCAGGTCAGAGAAGAGACGGTGAGGGGGACACAGAAAGGCAGGTACGGGACAGTGAGAGAGCAAGTGTGACAGTCAGCCACACAGAAAGAGAGGCAACGGGAGAGATGTAGAGAAAGGAGATTCTCGCAGAGTCGCATGGAGTGAGAAAGAGACAGATAGTCAGGAGGTAAAGAAGAAGCCAGGGGGAGAAAGAAAGAGACAGACAGAGAAAGTAGAATAGAAGAGAAAAAGAAAGCGCCGCCGAGATAAAGCACCATACATCCGTGAGGTGAAAGAGGGTGGGAAGAACTGAGAGAGACCAAGAAAGTGCAGCGACAGAGGTACAGAAAAAGAAAAGAGACCAAGAGAGTGCCAGATATTTGCATAGCGCTATTTCTATTCATATGCCCTTGAGGCGCTGGAGACCCAGAAAATGGGAAATAGGTTATTGGGGAGTGGGGGGGGAGACAAGAGTAATATGCTGGCTGCGAAAACATGTAACTATGGAATTATATGCTCTTGAAGCCACAAGATTTGAAACCACTAACAGGCACATTGACTTCACTTCTATAGCTCTTAATATGACTGCGCCAACATAATCATCCTTCCACAATCTGACCACAGCCAGAACCTAAAGGGAGCTCAGCTCACAGGAGGCACTGGAATTATACGATTCTATGGCTGCAGAGTTTTTCACATAATTATGGATTTGCCGCAAAATATATTATCTGCAGCATAATCTCGAGATATTAAAAAAACATTGTTTGTAGCTCAAACAGTTCTATATTTAATAAAACCATGGCAACATGTGTTTGCACGCAGTGGAGGGCCCTTTGTAATGTTGAACTGGGTATTCAGTTGCCTATTTCTGTATTTGTTTGTAAAACTAGCTGGTACTAGTGAAGTGAAATTGTTGCCCAGACAGTATTAACATGTGTCATGTGTAAAAAGGACATAATAATAAAGTAATACTGTTAAAATGTGTCGCATTATGCCGCATGTTTTGCCTTTTCTTGAGGATAATTTAGCGTTCTACTGCTGCTTAATTCCAGGGACCCTGACTATAGAAATGAAAACAACAAAGAAACAGCAGGAAGAAAATGAACTACTGTTAGGGAAAGCAAATTGAGGTAAAATGTGAACAGGGACGGCATCTCTGACAATAGTAATGGATCTACAGAGTCATTGTACAGAAGGAGATCTGCCTTGTTGCTTCTGTGGATAAAAGCATGCCTCTAAATACTGATACGGACAGCTACGAGATTCCGTTTTCAGCTAGTGAAGCCCTTGTGAGCACACACCAGAGTAGGCTTTTGTTTATGTGCAGGGATGTCTCTCAGTCACAGAAGTCGGAGTCCTCGTTTGGTTGTAAAATAAAATGAAGCACCACTTCGGAAGGCATCCTATCTCAGCAGGAATGGCTCACACCTGTGCAGCTCGAGCTAGTCCAACCCAGAGCACTGCTTTGCAGTGATAGTTTACATTATATGAGCAAATCAAAGTTCCTTTTTAGGCAGGAATCTCACACAGCACAACACCCGTGGGTGCATGTAAAGCGCTCGGACACCTTCGGGTTAAGTTTGTGCTATAAAACTGTGAAAGTAAATTAGGATCGACTAAAAACACAAGCGGTTGTTTAAAATCTGCATTCTTCACAAATATGTTTTAATATGCCGAATAATTTGCTTTCTATCTGCTAGGCATACAATTTAGTGGGCATTTTAAACCAGATTTGTGTACAAGGCAGTTTTCAAACAAGCGCTTGTGTTTACAGCCGATCTTTGTTCAGTTTGCAAGCGCTTGTGTTTTCAGCTGATCTCGTTTGCAAGCAACGAGAATCAACTGAAAACACAAGCGTGTGCAAAGTGAACAAGGATCGACTGAAAACAGAAGTGCTAGTTTAAAAACTTCTATCTACACAAATCAGATTTAATGCAGATTTCAAGCTGTACACGAAACTAAAGTGTCAATGTTTTATAGTTACGCAGCATGGCAAGAGTACATCCGGGGGTGATACAGGAGTTAACGAGACATCACTTGAGCAGACTGGCGTGAACGAAGAAAGAAACCCAAAAACAAGCATTGGCCGCGCGACGCGGGAAGCTTGTAATAAGAGAAGCTGACGAGGAGGGAGTGGGAGAAGGGAGGGGGTAGGGGAGGGGATTCACGCGCTGAAAGGCTTAATGAGCCATTACAGAAACCCAGGTGGCAGCTGTGCACGTTCATGTGCGCAGACACGCACGCTTGAGGCCAGCAAAAGCCTGTAGGTAGCACTTTGAAAACCCACTAACTAAATGTCTCGCAGTGCAGCGCACGCGCTGGCTCAGCGAGACCTACAAAAATTAAACGGGGATACAAAAAAGACATTGGGAAAAGTAAGAGGAACAAAAAAAGACAGAAATCGGATAAAACATGTTCTGCTAAACATACTATCCGAGAAAATTCCGGGGTAAAAACTAAGCATCGAAAAAAATGGCAGCAAAACCACCAAACCAGACCAAGATATTCCTAGTGCAACGCATCACTTCACTTAAGATGATGTACGTGGAACATTACCAAGCAAAGAAACCCGCCCAATGTTAGTGTCAGCATCGCGCTTGAAGTCCTTCAGTAAGTCAAAATCAAACTCTAAGCGCAAACAGAAAGAACCGAAGGAGGACTCGACTCCACCCCACCACTCGGAACCTAAAGAGAAGGCATGGGGGTACCATGAAGTAAGTTGTTCACTTCCGAGGTTTCCTGTTGCAGAGCAGATTCCTCAGCTGATCCAGGCACTGCCGAGTTTCCCAGGTCACTGGTGACCATGCAGCACATTTAACCCTTCAGTCCCTGTGTCATAAAGAAGAGGTATAGGGACAGGAGTAGTATAGAGAAGAGGACCCTAACTGTGGGATACAATACCTTCAGTTACAGAGATAGATGAAATGGGGTGATTTCTTGGGGTTATGATGGTTCTCCTGCTGGGTGGGGGCAGAGTCGAGGGGGTAAAGCTGCCATTGTTTGAGTGCTTTTCCTGCAAGGAGGGTCTACTGTGATAGTATACATGCTCATGTATACTTTTGCATAGGGTCTGTTATTAGGTGTCGGCTCTAGTTGGCGAGCATGTGTTGTCTCGAACCAAGACATGCTGTATCTGCTTTGTGGGCTTACACCCCGCCCAAAGGCTTGCCATTTGCTGGCACCATTGTCGCTCCATTTTTCATTCTTCACATTTGCCAAGGGCATGTATACGTCATGCCTCATCTGGTGTTTAGCCCTCCCCGAGAGCACTGCCGACTACTTTTAAAAGTTTTGCAGCGGCTGGTCTCTTCCATTGTTTCGGGACTATTGTTTTTTTCTTCAAATGGCTGACCAGTCTCCACCACTCGTTATGAGAGCTGGTGTTTCCTAACACCCCGGCAACATTCCAAGATAAGAGGTATGCTCTCATCTTGTGACTCACACGCACCAGCTCTAAGCTCCCAGAGACACATCGTGTGCGCTCTAGAAGTGAGTGTGTGGAGAAAACGCATGATGGAATGCTTCTTCCCTCTTCATAAGGTGCAAAAACAAGAGAATGTATGTTTAAAAAGTGTTATGTTTACTGTGCATTTGTCATGATGAGAACAGACAAAGAATATGAGCTGGCCCGAATCTGAAAGAAACATTTCTAGTACTCTTTGCATACCTACTTGGACATGAGAGCCAGAGACTCCATCGGCTAACTCACACTTCCTTTATAACTCAGTACGGGGAGGAGTCAGGCACAAAGTTTCTTCTGGTATCCACAGTGCACAGACACATCTCAATCAAAAATCCTTGCAAGTTTGGACTCATCAAAAAAGGAACAATAAATGCAAAAAGCCATTGTGGACTTCAAAAAGAGAACTGTTGCAGTGAAAAGAAGAACCTGTAAGATTACAAATACTGAGCTGATCAGTAGTTTGATCATGTTGTGTAATTACTTCAAAGGCTGGGTCTCACATCATTGTTCCCACGTATAGGACGGTGCAAAAGTAAGAGTTATGTATCAGACAGGAGCACATATTCATATAAGAGGATTTCCATTTGCTGCATCCCAGAAATCCCAGGCATCCAAATCCTGTTGAGGACATAGCTAGGATTGGCTGAGGGTGTTTAACAACCATGTGCAGTGCACAGTGTGGTCTTGCATAGCTGTCATGTGTCTGTTTGCCATGATGGTTTCTTACAGCTGGTTCTGTTTTTTTTCATCTTTTCTTTTTCAATTCTGCGCATGACTCTGATTGCATCGCGGTAGTTTTAGTTTGACTTTTCTAATTCTATTTATGGCTTTACATAACCAAGCCGTGAGGGCCGTTCATTAAAAGCAGGACTGGCTGATGCTGACCCTCAAAGTAACATGCTCTTTTAACAACTACGTGACATGCATATCTTAAGATCAGTCATGTTAGATGTGGCTATAATGATGTTTACATTTATATAGTGCTTCCTACACCTGACGAGGTGCTGACTCGTTATTCCATCGGATGCTCACAACATTTGGGACTCGTTATGCATGAATTACACTTGCTGATTTAGACAATAGTTTTTCTAGACCTTTGTAGGTCTCAGATCTAGACGGCATGCATATGCTGTCCAAAGAGACATGCTGTATCTACTTTGTGGGCTTATAGCCTGCCCATAGGCTTCCCATTTGCTGGCACCATCATAGCTCCATATTTCGTTCTCACCATTTGTGAAGGGCATGCATACGCCATTCCTCTTTCGGTGTTTAGCCCTTCCCGAGAGCACCGCCCAACTACTTTTAACCTTAGGCAGCGGCCATTTTCATCCATTGTTTCAAGACTACGTCTTTATTTTTTACAATAGATGACCTGTCTCCACTGAACATTGTGAGTGCTGAAGTTTTAATTTGTGACGAGCGCCGTTTTTTCCCCTGCAAATCCTGGGCTGTTGCCTGGCTCCTGTTTGCCCCATGGCTGCGCCAACAGGGCTTCCTCCTCCTGTGCCGGGGATCTTCAGCCTTCAGCGCTGCCGCCCCCATCGTCCCAGCACCGTTCCTCCGCAAGGCTGCTGCTAGCAAGGCTGCTGCTGTCGCTCAGCTTGCTACAGATCATCATGGGCTGTTGCATGGTGGTGCTCTGCCTAAGCAAGTCCATTCTGTACAGGATCCCCAGCGAGTATTCTTCACTGTAGTGGCAGCACCCCACTGTAGTACTGGCAACCCCTCCACTTCAGTAACATCAGTGAATTTCATGCAATAAGCTCCTAATTTGCCCGGTCCTGAGTGCTTTGGTCACGGTACCTCTTCTCCAAAGAGGAGCCCTGCGCGCTACCTGTCAGAGTGCCTTGAAGTCTGCCTCCTTTGTCGAGGGCATCGGGGTCCATCTGTTTAAAGTTGCCTGTCAACTATTCACCAAAGCCGCCATGCTTCAGTCCTGGGCTTTGAATCCATTGACTTCAAACTAGGTGTTAGGGTAGTCACTGTTTAAATGTATTTGTTTGAATATAAAGGCACTTTACATAAATGAAGTGACATCAATGCACAGCGCTTAATGCAGGGAACAATTTTTACAGGACAACCAAACTCAAGTAGAGTCAATAATAAAGTACTTCTTGCATAGCCCAAATTAGGCACTCCCGTTGCCGAGACCAATTGGTTATGCCAAAGCTTGTGTTTTTATATGCATTCTTGTGCTCGCTCCTTGGAATCCCAAATCGTGCCTCTCTGCTAACCTTCAATGTCAGCCTGCCAGGTGGACTCTTGAAATCACCCTAAGAGGGGCATGGCAGAGCACTCTGTTGCAGTCACTAAAGTTAGTTTTCCTACCTATTGTGGTGTCCATCCTTTGTTGCAGTGGACTCCTCGCAAAGGGAAAGACCCAGATGAGAAAACCCAGGAGGAGAGATTGACATGTCTTTTCTCTTCCTACCTGAAGATGAGCAAGAACAGGCGAAAGCTGCGTTCTCTCCACACCTTGAATATATTGTTAGTCATTGTGGAATCCAGTTGTTGGCTCATGTGTAACAGGTGGGTTACATGCTAAGAAGCATGGCTAAGATGTTCTGGGTGCAGGCCCAGTGTGCCTTTCAGTGCACAACCCTTGACATCAATATTGACCACACCTTTCAAGCACTCAAGAATGAGACCATTATGATACGCCATAGCGCTCAATCTACCATAGATACCTATTTAATAAGTATTTCAATCCATAGTGGGGAAATAATCAAAGAAGCTTGGGGTTCCATAAATCTATGAATGCGGGAGAACTCCTGTGTACTGCTGGTGGGTAGTCCACTTCATCGAGGTAAACCCCTCCCTCTCCAGGTCCTTTGGGGCTGAAGTACTAAGCACCCGTGACTACACGAGGAGCAGATCCTGGACACTCCTCATCAGCACCCGGCTTCCATTTGCAGTCACTTGTGTTGGGACATAAAAGTATTCTTGAGTGAGTGACTGCCACTTCTTTGTATAGAATTGATGAAGGGGACCAGAGACCAATACTAGGGAGGTGTCCATCGGTAAAGGAAGGAGGATTGAATGAGGGTTGGAAACCAAGTGAAAGTTGCCGTTTAGATAAACTCTTGGAAAGTAATTTGTTCTCTTTAGCAATCACTGTGTCCTGTATCACTGCTAGACACTCTCTTGAGACCATTGTCCTGTACGTATCACTGGGCGTTTTAGTTCTTCACCACACACGACTTGCCAACGTCCTTGAGCCTTGTTCAGCAAGGTCAGAAGCCGTCTGTCCTCTGTGCACCTGTAGCCCTGGCCTTTCCACTGAAAATGGAGGTGCTGGTTTGTCGTAGGCATCTGGGCACTCTCATCTGGGTAGGCATCACCATTTATTTTTATGTACGGCAGGCTGTTTCCAGGTCGTGATGAGCCGGGAGCATGAAAATGCAGTGCACAAAAAGAAACTGCAAGATGGCACCTTAAAATATCAAAACTGGAATTTCCCAGTCTAAACTAGAAATAGCAAATCAAGATTTCTAACTAGAATTGCACTTATACAAGAAGAAAAGTCTGCTTCGTAGAAATGTTCTGTTTTTAAAATATGTATTTATATTATTAAATTACAGGCACATTATCGAATTATAGCAGTTAACACTTTATATAAGCAGGTTAACAATAAATATTTTTATTTTTCTGTGTGTCATTAGAATATTTGTGTGCACACGTTACTCAGGGGCGTAAGGCAGGTGCGCCACTGGTGTTACCCACTGTGTACACAACCAAATGATGAGGCGATACACTGTGAGCGAGTGTGCTACCACTTCTTAGGGGTTATTGGGTGGGGCTTCCTGTCAGTCTTTGAAAAAGCACACACACATGCATGTGGTGTCGCAGTCTATTGTTTGCTAGACACTTGACGAGCGCGGTGCCTCATGGGATACCCGAGGCGCGTGCTGCGTCAGATCGAGAGCGCGACTGTACGGGGACATTGCAGAGAGCACCTACATCGCTCTCCCTCTGTGAAAGAATAAACCACAAGTTATTGTACCTGCGGCTCCTGTGATCATTACCGGGGCACATTTATGCACACCACAGACTGGCGACAGATCTGTACGGACCCCGCATGCACTGCTTAAAACACCCGCCTCACCTGCAGCTCCCGGTCCCCGCATCACAGAGGGAGAGCGTCGCACGCGCCCACGACCACCCACGGGGTGGTGTGGCTACATTCTAGCGCCCAGCGCATTGAGACTGTAGGTAGGGGAGTAGCGATCTAGCAACAAGCATGCCTACGCATGCTCCATGCGCTCCAGCTGAAGAGTGCTTCACGCTCCTGCTACCACTACGCCTCCACCAGTCGACTATCCTCTGCTTTCTGGCCACCCTACTGCCACTGTGTCCCGCACCTACCTGCATAGCACCTGAGTAATGGTGTCGACCGGGGCAACGCCCTTCTGCCCATCTCCTGAACTGGACAAGTCAGTGGTTACGGCGCTCCCACGCCTCCGCTGCGACCCAGACCCACAGCTTGACCTTCAGTGACACCAGAGGGAGTGGTCAATGGGCGTGTCCCCTAGCTACTCTGCCATACTCTGCTACCAGCCAGGCACTCCTGCGACGTTCATCATCAGCGGACACCTGCAAGTCTCTCACAATGTGTGCCCAGACCTTCTCACTGACCAATCCGGTACCGTACCTTCCCAAGCCAGCTGAACCGGCCATGAAATGGGCGGATTGGAAAGGGTACTTCCTCAACTATTTATCAGCGTTGGAGGATGAAGGTGAAGAAGAATTTCAACATGCATTGGATAACCTAGATGGTCATTACCAGCCGGTCATCTGCACGGCGATAGATAGGTACAACTTCTTCCAATGGAAACAAAGTGACAATGAGACAGTAGAGGACTACGTCGCAGCTCTCAAAAAACTAGCGGTAAATTGCAAGTTCGGCCATCTGCATGACGACTTGATACGAGATCACACCAGCGTGCAGGAAAAGTTGTGGGTTAGTGGAGAAGCGCCTCTCCATGAGATCATAGCGATCGTCAAAAAGGCTGACCTGTCCAAACGATGCGCTGCAGCTGCAAAAATAAACACGACGCCAAGCGGACAGTGTGCAAGGTGAGCGACAAGAACAACCCCAGGGACAAACCAAGCCCCAACACAGGACACAAATATGGTCGACGACCCACAAAACCCTCCGCTGGGCCTCACAGGCCTTCCAATGACTCGAACAGCTCCTGTTATAGATGTGGCAGCCAGACGCATATGGCCAACGACAAACTATGTCCTGCCTTCCACGTAAAGTGTTCTTTTTGTAGGGTGACGGGACAATTTAGCAAAGTCTGCAGGCGAAGACCCACCAACAAGGCTGTTAAGTGTGTAATGTATGACTCAGAGGCAGAGGCGAGGGAAGAGGATGGAGACGACGATTGTATTTTGTGCATTGATGAACAAGTGTTAGGCGTTGAGAGCAGCTCCAGGAGGAAACCGTCCTGTGTCTTAACCATCAGGGGGTCCGGATTTCCATGGTGGCAGACTCAGGGTCCCTTTTCACAATCATACAGAAAGAAATATGGGACAGAGATTTTGCCAATGCCATAGGACACCACCTATACCCTACTGACGTACATCCTGTCACCTTCGCAAGGGAAAAGATCCCCCATGGTAGGGTTCCGGCAACTAGCAACAACAGCAAAATTGTATGTGGCCGAAACGGGTCCCTTGGTCCTCGTATGAGTGGACCAAGGAGCACTGGGCATCCGACTCAACCCCGGTGGAGTAACGCAAGTACTAATGACTGACGACCCTCCCAAATAAGAGGTAGCCAACCTTCACAAAGAATTCCCCGACGTCTTTGGCGGGACCATCGGCCAACTGTCGAAGTTCACACACAAAATCCAACTTAAGGATGGCGTGGTTCCACTCAGCCACAAAGTGAGGAACAGCCCGTTCAACTGCAGGGAAGCCGTACAACTGGAACTGCAACGCCTGGAAGACAACGGCGCAATAGAACCCATCGAAAGCGCATAGTGGCTCGCGCCCTTGGTAGTGGGCGCAAGCCTAACTGCAAAGTACGTCTTTGCATCAACCTTCGCGAGCTAAACAAAAACATACTGGTTTACAAATTCCCACTACCACGATTCGACGACATGCTATCCCAAACCACCCGAATCAAGTGGTTTTCGAACATCGATTTAACGGCCGCATACCACCAAATATTGCTTCACCCGTCGTCAAGGAAGTTAACCTCCTTCATTACCCCGTTTGGCTGCTACCGATTTCGGCGACTGCCCTTTGGACTGGCCTCCGCAGCGTCGGTGTTCCAGAAGCTCATGCACAAGTTGTTCAAAGACTGCCGTGTCTTCTTATACTTTCAGGACGACATCCTAGTGATGGGTAAAACCAAGACATAACATGATGCGACCCTCCGCACAGTCCTGCAAACCCTCTCAACCAATGGCCTCACCGCCGAACTGGAAAAGTGCTGGTTTGGTCTACGCTCCGTCACGTATTTGGGGCACGAGATCGGCGAAAACGGAATATCTCCAAAGAAAGCCAACATTGAAGCCATCAAGTCCGCGCCCAGTCCCTGAACTAAAGACGAGGTACGCTCGTTTCTTGGACTGGCAGAGTTCTACAGCAAAATTGTCAGGAACTTCGCGACAAAGACTCACAACTTGGGGCAGCTGCTGAAGGAAAAGAACACGTTCCACTGGTCGCCAGAATCTGCTACGGAGTTTGAGGCCATCAAAAGCGACATCTGCGACGCCATCCCCTTGCAAGGTTTCGACAGCTCAGCCCCCAGCATACTGACGACCGATGCCAGTGAGAAGGGCTTAGGGGCGGTTCTATCGCAGCGCTCCAAAGACGGCACGGAAGTTACCATTGGGTTCACATCCCGCTCACTGGCGCCCAGTGAGGAAAAATTCAGCGTCATCGAGAAGGAAATGCTAGCTTCTATCTAGGCCATGGAAATATTTCAGCAATATCTCTGGGGCTCTAAATTCACGCTCCGCACGGACCACAAACTGCTGATCAAGGTCCTCACGTCCAGTGGACACGCTAAAGCCACCCCACGCATCGCCAAAATGACGCTCCGACTCCTCGATTTCGTTTACGAAGTGGAATACCTACCTGGCCACATGAACAAAGTAGCTGACTTTCTCAGCCGTTCTGCCGCGATGGAAGTGGCCCCACACACCGACAGCTGGGAAGAATATCAAGTGGCACTCACAATGGAGCAAGAGTCAATCCACCGCGCGCAAGAGTGGCAAACGGCCTACAAACAGGACGCGGATCTCTCCAAAGTAAAAACTTTCATTACACAGGGCTGGCGAAGAAGCACTTAAGGACGAGCTCAGGAATTACTGGGAAGTGCGCGATGAGCTATCTCCCAGCGACGATGCCACGTTCCTCCTCAGAGCAGACAAGGTTGTTCCCCCCAAGGATTTGCTGGACCGCCTCCTCCGCATACTGCATGAAGGCCATCTGGGCATCGTCCAATCCAAACTCAGGGTGAAGCAGTCATACTGGTGGCCAGCTGTAGACAACGCGGTGGAAAGATTTGTCCGGGCATGCCAACATTGCCCCCATGCAGACAAAGTGCACAAGCTGCTGAGACCCCCAATGGGAGAATTCTCTACGCCCACAAACCCATGGGAAGAACTGTCAGTGGACACCCTGGGCCCCATCCTGGACACATGGGGAGTACCCAAATACGTAATAGTTCTTGTCGACTGGTACTCGAAATGGCCAGAAATAGACATTTGCGACTCAGCAGACGCCGATGCCGTCATCACGTTCTTGACAAACACATTCTTAAGGGAAGGCATTCCGAGAATCATCACAAGCGACAACGGTCCCCAATTCACTTCGGAAAAATGGATTGCTTTCCTCAGGAGAAATGGCATCAAGAACAAACACACACCAGTATACCACCCTGCAGGCAACGGTCAAGCAGAGCGGTTCAACCGAGTGATCATGGGGTCAGTCCAGGCCACCATCGGTGCAGGAAAGAACTGGGAGACGGAGGTAAAAAATACCGTGTGGGCCTATCGCATCACTCCCACCCTCACAGGGTACAGCCCGTTCCAGATATTGCGCGGAAGGGAACCATTCACGAGAGACAACCTGGTATGGATGGACTTAAAATTACAAAGTAAATGGTCACCGGCACTGATCCGAAGCAACAGTCTGAAAGCTCAAAAGATCTATAAAGACCATTACGACAAGACGCATGGAGTGCGGTAAGTCTCTTTAGCCCGAGGAGACTGGGTGCAAGTGAGAGTGGGTCAACACAGAAAGAAAGGCAACAGTAAATTCAGCCAGCCTCTCCAAATCAGAGACCTGTATTCTCGATCTGCATTACTGAGCGACGGAAAAGTATGGTCCCAAAGCCAGATGGCGAAGTGCAACAAGGTCCTGCAGTGGCAGACAAATGGCTCATCTCCACAGCTGGATCCCAAAGTGAGACTATGGATCTGGATGACGACGCCCCCACCGACGGAACCAGGTCTGGTGGCCTGAATGGGGGTACAGAGGGCAGTGTTGAGTCCTCAGCAGTACAGGACAACCACGCCTTTGCACAACACACACCACCCCAGATGCCTGACCACACAGACACCCGAGGGATAAGACAGGGAGCATCCACTTCACACGCTAACAGCCTGGAGGGAGAATCACACGAGAAACAGACCTCCGTCACACTCACCCGCACAGGTAGATTAGTGGTGCGACCTCATAGGTACAACGACTTTACCACACAGACACGCTAAGGGCCTTCCCACCTCCCTCTCCCCAGGAGCCCTAGCCAGAGCACACACAACCCCACCCGTCACGTCCTTTCCTCACCCCACACCCCATCGGCAACCACAGCCCCCCTTAGGCAGCAGCAACGTTACTCCAGGGCTTCTCCGTTGAGGAGTCTCCATGCAAAGTTTTGTGTCCACCAACTTATTTATCATCATTGTTTTGTAAGCATAGGTAATCGTTTGGACATGCAATTGTATTGTCGTCAAAGGGGGGAGATATGTGGTGTCGCAGTCTAGTGTTTGCTAGACACTTGACGAGCGCGGTGCCTCATGGGATAGCCAAGGCGCGCGCTGCGGCAGATCGAGAGCACGACTGTAAAGGGACACTGCAGAGAGCACTTACATCGCTCTTCCCTCTGAAAGCATAAACCACAAGTTTTCGTACCTGCGGCTCCTGTGATCATTACCGGGGCACATTCATGCACACCACAATGCACACAAAACTGTCCATTTTAGAGCCTGTCCTTATCGCCTGACTGCTAAATAGTCTCGTTCTTGAAGCTCTTTGGGTTGTAAGTGGGGTTTACACACCTGAATCACATTATTTACAAGTGCAAAATGATATTCAAATTCGAAAAGTTGGTTTTGCATCTGTAACTTTACACACACAGAGAAATCCATGTGTAAACAAACCTACGCGTGCGGCGATGGAGTAGGATTTTCATGGCGAGAATTCAGGGGACGTTTGTGAGCATCCCGAAACTTACCACTTGTAGCGGTCTAGTTGTTAGCGCGTCACGTGACGTGACGCGGGTACGCAGGTTGACGCCAGGATGCGCGCGCAGGAGTAAGCGCGGAGCGTGGAGAGAGGGGTGCGCGGCAGCGAGCGCAGAGATAGAGGTGGCCGGCGCTCCTTGGTGTAACTGCTCAACTGTTGTGCCAATAAACATAGCGGAAAGATAACACTTGTTCCGAGTGCTCATTTACCAACATTACAGTGGCGACGAGGTCGGGACGGAAACCGGACCGACGGGGGAAGCGCAGTAGAAGGCTACACTCCACGTGGCCCCACGAGTCGAAGGAAGACACGCTACCAGGCCACCAAGCCCAAACAAAACACCGCACAGGCCGCCTGGAAGGGGGAAGTCACGAGATACGACCCAGCCAACTGCGGAGATCGACCCCAGGCACAGAGCACCCGAGGAGCGTGGCAGTGCCACGGTACAGTAACCAAACCACAAACAGGCCACAGAGACGACGCCGTCCTCAACCAACAAAAGCACACGAGCTGCCCTCGCACGTAATCAAGCACAGAAAGCGCTGCACTGGCTACCAAAGAGGAGGAAGTGGGGCCCAGTGACAAGAGCCCCCAGAGGATCAAGCACACAAGAAACAACGACAACACCCCAGGCAGCCCCCCGAGTAAAGTCACCGTCGAAACAAGCGCCAAGGAAGCAAAGATGAGTACCCCGGCAGGGTATGCGATTGCACCGGTGCAATTCCTAACGAAACCCGGTGAACCAATGATGAAATGGGAGGACTGGAAGGAATACATAGACAATTTCATAGGGGTTTTGGAGGACGAGAACGAAGAGAAATTCACACCCCAGAGGAAAAAACGCATCCTGCTACTAAATCTAGGGCCTGAAGGTCTGAGAATATACAAGAGCCTAGTGCCCACGAAGAGAGAAGACACAGACGATGACGTGTATGCGCACGCGGTGGAGGACCTGGATGAGCGATACCGCCCCACCGTCTGTGTTTCGGTAGACAGATATAATTTCCAGCAAAGGAAACAAAAGGTGGGAGAATCCATCGAAGAGTATGTAGCAGCACTGAGGAAGCTAGCAGCCCCGTGCAGGTACGCACTGTGGGAAGACGAATTTATAAAAGATCAGGTGATCATGCACACCACCAGTACAAACGTGCAAGACAAGCTGTGGGCGAGTGGGGACACCACACTCAAGGAAGTAATGGTCATTGTGAAGAGGGCGGAACTCTCGAAGAGGTGCGCCGATGCTACCAGAAAAGACACAGGCGCCCCAACCATGGTGAACAGGATACAGGAGGGAGATCACCGCAGGGACCAGAAACCCAAGCCTCCCACAACCAAAGGAACCAGCAGATGGCAAGGGAAACAAGCGGACGGTGAGAGCAAGAAAACGTGCTACAGGTGTGGAAGCTGGTCCCACGAAGCCCACGACAGACGTTGCCCGGCCTTCAGAGCCAAATGCATGCACTGCGGTATCATGGGCCACTACGAGAAGGTGTGTCGGAAGAAACAACAGAAAGGAGTGGTGAAATACATGGACCAAAGCGCGGAAGACCCGGAAGACGCCACGGAGGAGGAGGTGGTCACCGTACTGTGCATATATGATCAGGTACTGAGCGTGGATGCCAAGAGATCAACCAAACCGGTCCTGGAGATGTCCATGGGCGGCATAACCATCTCGGTTGTGGCAGACACCGGATCCCCATTCACCATCGTACAGCGTGCAGTGTGGGTAGAACAATTCCAACCCAAGTTGGGCCCTGGGCTGGAGAAACTAGACATACGACCGGTAACATACAATGGTGATCGCATCCCCATGCTAGGGTTCCGACGCCTGTTGTTCGAATTCAGAGGCCGTACGGCGTGGTGCAAGCTGTACGTGGCCGAGAAAGGACCCTCCGTCCTGGGATGGTTGGACCAGGGCGACCTGGGCATAAAACTCGACCCAGGGGGGAAGGAACAGATCCTGCTCACAGACCAGGTGGAATGGCTGGACACAGACAGATGGAAAGAAAACTACCCGAGAGTGTTTGGGGGCGCAGTAGGAAAAATGGAGAAATTTCAACACAAAATAGTACTGAAGGAAGGAGCCACACCAGTAGCACACAAAGTAAGGAATGTGCCCATTGCAGTAAGGGAAGCTGTCCAGACGGAACTCCAAGACCTGGAGAAGAAGGGCATCATAGAACCCATAACCTGTGCCGAATGGTTGGCGCCTTTGGTGGTCGTGATGAAACCCAACGGGAAGGTCAGGCTCTGCGTAGACTTGAGAGAACTCAATAAGAACATAGTGGTGGAGAAATTTCCCCTTCCCAAGATAGAGGAGATGCTGGCACGAACCAGAGGAGTCCAGTGGTACTCCACCATCGACCTTACATCGGCTTACCACCAGGTAGCCCTACACCCGGACAGCAAAAGTCTCACATCGTTCATTACCCCGTTTGGGTGCTACAGATTCTGTCGCATGCCGTTCGGGCTGGCCTCGGCGGCGGCCGTTTTCCAGAAGATGATGCACCAGCTGTTCAGAGACTGCAAGGACGTGCAGTACTTCCAGGACGATATACTGGTGATGGGCAGAGATAGGAGGGACCATGACCGGACACTGGAAAAGGTGTTACGGACGCTGGAAGCTAAAGGTCTCACGGCGGAATGGTCGAAATGCCGGTTGGGAATGCAATCGGTGACCTATTTAGGCCACGAAATAGGGCAACAAGGGGTCACCCCCAAGATGGAAAACGTGAAGGCCATCGTTGAAGCTCCGGCCCCCAAGAACAAGGAGGAGGTCAGGTCCTTCCTGGGGATGGCGGAGTACTACAGTAAATTCGTGGTACAATTCGCATCCAAGACCTATAACTTGAGGAGGCTAACCAGAGAAAGCACGGTGTTCCAATGGACACCGGAAGCCCAAGCGGAATTTGAAGTCATCAAAAAAGGGATCCTAGAAGCGATGCCTCTCAAGGGTTACGACCCGCAAGGCGCCACCATACTCATCACGGACGCCAGCGACAAGGGGTTGGGCGCTGTACTCATGCAAGACCGAGGAAGTGGAGAAGTGGAGACGATAAGCTTCGCCTCCAGAGCACTGACGGAGACAGAAGGCAAGTACAGCGTCATTGAGAAGGAGATGTTAGCGGTAGTGTGGGCCATGACGAGATTCCGGCAATTCCTATGGGGTACCCGATTCCTGCTCAAAACGGACCACAAGCCGTTAGTGAAGGTTCTGACATCGTGTGGACACGCCAGCGCCACACCCAGGATATCGAAAATGTCCCTAAAATTGTTGGACTACAGATATGATGTAGAGTACATCCCGGGAAACAAGAACCGAGTGGCAGACTACCTGAGCCGAGCGGCGGCCATGGAGCCGGGAGAAGAAGACCCCGCGGACAGAGGAGAGATGGTGGCTCTCATTGAGGATCAAGAGAAGATCATCAGCAGACAGGAGTGGACAGCCGCGTATGACGAAGATGCGGACCTGATGGAGATAAAAGCCCACATCACCCAAGGGTGGCCTGACAAGAAAAAGGTGAAACCCAACCTCAAACCTTTTTATGAAGTGAGAGAAGAACTGACCGTGGGAGATGAGGGCATATTCATATACCGGGGAGACAGAGTAATCCCCCCCACGAATCTCATCAACAAACTACTGGACCTATTGCATGAAGGCCACCTGGGTATTGGGAAACTCAAAGCTAGATCGAAACAGAATTACTGGTGGCCAGGCATGGACATGAGAGCAGAGAGACATGTCAGGGAGTGCCCCCAATGCCAAGGGGCGGACAAAACGTTGAGGCCATTACGCCCGGCTCTGGGGAAATTCGACACGCCCGCAAACCCATGGGAAGAGTTGTCCATAGACATTTTAGGGCCGGTGCTGGATGACCAGAGCGTGCAAAAATATGTGTGTGTCCTCATCGACCGTTATTCCAAGTGGCCAGAGATAAAAGTGAGCGAAACGATGGACACGGAGAACATCCTGGAGTTCCTATCGGAAACATTCACCCGAGAGGGAATTCCCAAGTCCATCTTAAGCGACAACGGGCCACAGTTCACATCAGAAAAATGGAAACAGTTCATGGGGAGGAACGGCATCGAGGTAAAGCACACGGCCATATACCATCCGGCAGGTAACGGTCTGGTGGAACGATTTAACAGGGTGGTGATGGGGGCCATTCAAGCAGCCATCACCTGCAACAAAGACTGGAAGAAGGCGGTGGAGAATATGGTATGGGCCTACAGGATAACGCCCACAAGCACAGGGTACAGCCCGTTCCAAATATTGAGAGGACGTGAACCTTTCACGCACGACAACAGAATCTGGAAGGAGAAGGTAGTGACCAGTGAATGGTCTCCGGCAGTCGTGAGAGCAAATATGGAGAGGGCTCAAGCCATCTACACCAACAACTACAACAAGAGGAGGAGTGTGAAGGACACTCGGTTAGTGAGAGGAGAATGGGTGAGAGTAAAGTTGGCTACCCTACAAAGGAAAGGAGACAGCAAGTACAGCAAGCCCATGCAGGTCAAGGAAGTGTATGACAGAGCGGCTCTGCTCAGCGACGGGAACGTGTGGTCGCAGGACCGCATGGCCCGGTGCAACAAAATATTGAGATGGGAACAGTGGGAGACGGAAGGCGAAGGCACGGGAGACGCGGATGGAGAGAATAAGGCGAGCGGAAGTGAAGAAAGGGAAGAAGCAGGTGCAGGAGAGGAGCAAGGAGGAGAGCAAGGGGGTGAGACCCCAGTGGCAGAGATGGACAGGCTGGGAGGTAATCTGAACAGTGGGGGAGCGATGGCCGAAGGGACAGAACGTGAGGAAACACAGAGCCAAGGGGCTCGAGGGTCAAGCGGTAAGGTGACCAGGAGCGGAAGACAAGTAGTAAGGCCTTCCAGGTTCCAAGACTTTGAACTGGACTGCGAACTGTAAGTGACTTATTGTTGGGTCGGTAAAAGGGGGAGATATGTAGCGGTCTAGTTGTTAGCGCGTCACGTGACGTGACGCGGGTACGCAGGTTGACGCCAGGATGCGCGCGCAGGAGTAAGCGCGGAGCGTGGAGAGAGGGGTGCGCGGCAGCGAGCGCAGAGATAGAGGTGGCCGGCGCTCCTTGGTGTAACTGCTCAACTGTTGTGCCAATAAACATAGCGGAAAGATAACACTTGTTCCGAGTGCTCATTTACCAACATTACACCACTTTGTGGGTATTTACAACCATTTTTCGACCCGAGTTTTTAGACCGGATTTGTCAGGAAGCTCACAAAGTCACCCAAAACGTTCAGATCTGCCCCAGCAGTGATCCGACTTACTTCAGCAGGAGGCGACCCGCCTCTTCACTGCTGTTAATAAGTAGGGAGCTATACGCCAATCAAATACACAACAAAATATGTTTGCGTCACAATAGAAATTGCGTAATTCTTAAAAATAATGGATTAGCAGAAATATTGACAATTAGCCAAGATAAATCTCCCCCAGTAACCACTCTGTGGCATGAGATAGTCGTCATAACATTTACTGTGCTCTATCATGTGTTTACATCAGAATTTGTGCACAGATGAACATGTCAGACATAATTTGCGCACAGGGGAATGTGTCTGACAGAATATGTGCTCAGATAAATATGTACATTAGCATTCACGTGCTGGAGAATGTGTCAGTTTGAAATTGGATTACTGGTTGACTGGGGTGTGAGCCCCGATCAAGCAGCAGCCACAATCCTAGTCAGGGTAAGGCAAAAACAAACCCCAAATTAACCAGTGTTCACCCCCTGGTAGCTTGGCAAAGAGCAGTCTGGCTTAATTTAGAGGCAATGTGTAAAGTATTCGTGCAACACTTCAAACAGAAAAACAGTGAAAACACCACACAAAGAGATGGCACGGCAAGCTAGACAAATAGATCCGAATTTCATAAATAAAGCAAGACCAAAACAAGAAAAATTGAACAAGAGTTATGAATTTTTAAAGAATAAACTGCAACATAGCACCTAAAAGCATAAAGCACTAACCACAGCTATCTGGTCGCTCTGCACCGGGTCAAGTCAAAAGTTCAGGCCCACTGTGATAGAGCGCTGGTTGGATACAGTCTCAGATTAGTCCCGCTGAAGTTTTGACTGGGTGATTCCGGGTTGGATGCACTGCTTGTAAGGGACTGTTAGAGCCCGTTTTCCTCCGGTTTGGTGACCATTTTTGTTGTGCCACCACACTCGTGAATTATCGCTCTAGTGCTAATCACATGTGCATTACCTTCGGATGTAAGCAAGCCAATGAGCGGACACTGGCCCGGTAAAGCTGATTGAAGGGGACTTCTTTTGCCTAAACATATGCTGCAATTTAAAAATTGTGCCCTGATTTTATTTGTGCTTTTACTGTGGAGGAGACTCGTTTATAACTTTGCTGTTCATGGGGTGATTCCAGGTGGGATGCACTGCGTGTAAGGGCCTACTAGAGCATATTTCACTCCTGTTTGGTGGCAAAAAATGTTTGCCCCCACACTCGTGAGTTAGCGCTCTAGCACTAGTCGCATGAGCATTGCCTTGGGATGTAAGCGTGCGAATGCGCAGACACTGGCCCGGTAAGGCTGAGTGAAGGGGACTCCTTTTGCCTAAACATACGCTTCTGTTTTTAATTAAAAAATTGTGCTGTGATTTTATTTGTGTCTTTTTGTGGAAGGGACTCCTTTTTAACTGTGCTGTACACGGTGTGGTTCCGGTTTGCATGCACTGCTTGTAAGGGCCTGTTGGAGCCCGTTTTGCGGCCATTTTTGATACGCCAAAACACTCAAGAGTTAGCGCTCTGGCGCTAGTCACATGTGCATTGCATTGGGATTTAAGAGTGCCCATGCGCAGCGGGCTCGCCAAAGGCATGACTAAGGCAAGCCCATCCATGCCCGGACAGCTCCAGGGATGCTACCTGTTTTGCCAGGTAAAGAATGTTTGACCTATTCAAGGCTGGCCCTAGTGCATCATGAGTAAGACGTTATAAGGGAAGGATGTGATATTGTGGGCCTAGGGAGTGCTGGCCATGGTGCTGGTCTCACTTCAATTGGTCTATGAGGAGCCTGGAGATTACCACTGAGTCAACTCCCAATAGACGTGGTTGAGAAGGACACTTTTCACTGTGCCTTGGTTAATGGCCGCTCTTTGATAAAACACTCTATGGAAATTAATGAATTCCTTGGCACGTCACTGTTCATTGCGTAGACCTGAGCAAAGGAATGCTCAGGCCCCGACTTAGCTGTAGCTACTCCCCAGAGGGATGCTATCTCAAGGCTAGACAGGAGCACCCAAAGAGGTGAGGGACTGGCCATCATTTTCAGGGACAGGCTAAATTGCTCTCTAGAGCCCGTTACTACCCCTGATAGTGATTGATGTGAGGTGGGGTATTTTTCAATTGAAACCAACCTCACACAGATTTTGTCAGGGCCGCCGGTTTATCACCCTCCTGGTCCAAAAAAGCCATTCATTTTTAACTGGAACGAGGTGCTCGAACCCTTCATCTCCTGTAGTAATTTTACCGTTTAGAGGGATCTGAATTTCCATTTGGAAGAGAAAGGTGATAAGGACAGCAGGGCCTTCTTAGATCTAATGAGCAGCTTTGGTTTCTCTCAATGGGTGAAATCCAGCATCCACTTAGCCGGTTACATGTTGGATGGGATCTTTACTAACCAGGAAGCCCTGGCAGTGGAAGACTCTCTTCCTTCAAGCTGGTCCTATCACCACATGGTGAAGTTGAGTACACAGGGAGATGGCGGAGAAGAGGACACAGGGCAGTTTTAGTAGGGTGAAAAAGTGGAGCAAAATCTTAGGAAAGGAATTAGTGGAAGCCCTTACCAAATCTCAGGGAAGTGTTGCAGGTAGCATGGGATCTCTAGCAGAGACTTTTAATAGTTGGGTTTCAACAGCTATTGAGGAAGTTGCACCTGTTAGAAGTAAAGCTAATGGTAGAAGGAAAACTTCAGCCATGTGGTTTTCAGAAGCACTTAAAGTTCTCCAAAGGCAGTATCGGAGACAGGAACAGAGATGGAGAATGGTTCCTAACTTGGAAGAGAAAAACATAAGGAGTTAATTCGGAAATATAAGAGCGCCATAAGCTAAATTGTCTTTTTTTTCTCTCTAAGAAGATAAGATCTGCTATTAATACCACAAAGGAATTATTTAAGATGGTTTGCAATCTCATGCCCCCCCTGTCCCAACAAGCCTTAGGGAATTCCCAAGAATTTTGCAATAAGGTGGCCGGATACTTTGGAACAAAATCATGAAGATTTTCTCAGATTTTCATGAGCCTAATGACATGCTAGATGATGATTCTTTGAAAGGCGATACCGCTAGACATTTTTTCCCAATAGCGGCTTAGCCAGGTTCTCTCCCTGTCCTTTGGCTAAAATTAAAACCCTCGCCGTATGACCCGTGCCGTCCAGTGTACTTCAGTTATCCCCTGGATTTAATTGTTGAATAATCGGAGACAGTCTGTTCTCAGGTTCTGGAACAGGGAGTGTACCCTTGGTGCTGGAAGGATTATGCGATTGTCGCCCCCACCCCCCCCTTAGAAAAAAACAAATGGAAATCCGGGAGATTTTAAAAAAATCTCCATCCTATTTCTTTGCTGTCTGCTCCAGCAAAAACTCTGGAGAAGCATATCAACCAGGAATTAGTGGAGCTCTTTATTGATCACAAACTCCTGGACCCTTCTCAAAACAGGTTTAGGAGGAACCACAGCACTGAATCTGCTCTACTGCATGTGTCTGATTCGATTTGCCGTCAAGTGGATCAGGGTGGTGTGGCCATTTTGGTCATGCTTGACCTGCCCACAACCTTTGACACCATATCTCCATCTCTGTTGGTGCAAGGCTGCTACAGGCAGGGCTGAGGGATGTTGCCTTAGACCTGCTGGAGTCATTTCTTACAAATAGGTCCCTGATAGTAAGCTGCAGGGATTTTAGGGCTAAACCTTTTCAGCTTCCCTGTGGAGTTTGAAAGGGTTCTTCCCTCAGTCCTACTTTATTTAACCTGTATATCGCCCCTCCGGCAAAACTGGTACGTTCCTTCGGTTTATAAGGGGGTCGTCCTATGCGGATGACACCCAAATTTTCATCTCCATCTCCTAGGATTGGGAAGAGGTGGCAGACAGATTGTGGTCTTGTATGGCCGAAGTGAGCATTTGGATGAGGGAGAACTGGCAGAAACTGAACTGGGAGAAGACTGAGATTGTGTTTTTGGGGGGCAGAAAACTTGATCTGGACCGATCGTTCGTGGCCAAAAATCTGCGGTTCGCTTCCTGTCCCGGGGGCCTCTGCAAAAAATCTGGCGGTGATCTTTGACAATATGTTGACATTTGACTCGCAGGTCAATAGAACTGTAAGCTCTTCTTTTTAGAATAATAGGATATTGAAAAAAGTCTTCCCTTTCTTCCAGGGGAGCTAAGGGTGTCAGTGGTCATTGCACTCATCACAGCTCGCCTTGACTACTGTAACGTCCTGTATCTAAATGCCAACCAGTATTCCTTGAACAAACTTCAGCTCGTCCAAAGTTCAGTGGCTCGGTTGGTCCTGGGTCTACTTAAACACATCTCAGTAAGGGAGGGCTTGAGGACTTTTCATAGGCTGCCAGTGAGGAAGCGGGTGATTTTTATAGCCCTGTGCCTTGTATTTAAGGCTCTGCATCTGCAGGGCTCATGCTATCTTAGGGCTGCCTTCAAGTGGTATGCACCTAGCAGACTTTTGAGATCGGCGGGATGGGGATAGGGGATTGTCCCATGGTTCTGGAAAGTCAGATGGGAAGAGCAAGTTTTCTCAGTGGCAGCCACAAGGCTGTGGAACTGTCGTGATCGGTCAGTAGCACGAGATATGAAAATGCCACTAACCAGGAGGATTAGCCAGCGGAGACGATGACGGATGGGGATAAGAAATGCTGCTGCTCTGAATACTCCTTGTTACCCTATGCCTAGTTGAGGGTTTTGGAAGTCTTCAATACTCTCCCCGGTGGGACAACTGCATAAAGTGGAAAAAGAGGAATTGGGGTAGGGACTACATGGATTACATCTATATCTACCACAGACCCCCCAGGACGTACACCTACTCACTATAATACCAGCAGCAAGGGTAAGGAATGATGGCAGAGTTCACGTATTCCCACCTGGCGTAATAGTTCCAATCAGATAGGAAACGGGTTCCTCCACACAACGGCCTGGGGAATTAACAGTTCTGAGGATCTGAGGAGGGCCTATATACCCTGGAATGCAGGCAATTCAGAGTCTCTTGCACCAAACAGTAAGCCCAGGAGGGTGACCAACAACCTGTCACTCAAGGTGTATCCCCAAACACTGCTTTTTAATCACAGCGTAAAAGGACTAAAGCTGCTTGTTGCAGCTCTCGCACAGTATGCACCTCAAACCTCGCTGTTCCCTTCACAGCGAGAGGCAAGCTGCTTGCTGTTGCTCTCACACAGTAAGTACTCCAAGTCTCGCTGTTCCTTTCAGAGCGAGCTTGGCACCGTTCAAGAAAAAACACTGAGAGGTCACCGCACGGGGAGCAGGAAACCCAATGGAAGTCTCGAGACAAGGGGGACGCGGTTCCGGCGTCTCTCTCTCTCTCTCTGTCTCTCCTCTGGTTGGGGCCTAAATACCTGATGATCCAGCGATGGGGAGCGATGGAAATGCGGGTGGAATGCGGCTGCCAAGACGAGCGCCATTCCGCAACGCCATCTGCTGCAGTGTCCACGCACAGGATCAACTCAGCGGATTCCGGGAATCAGCAATCGGGAAAAACAAATCCGGCAGGGAATACCATCTGCCACAAACCAAGAATCCAATACGGGTGAGATTGTCAAGCGCCTCCTCTTCCGGGAGGAGGTGCTTTATAGGCACAAAAGAAGGACTAATGCCGGTTCTTCGCCTGGTGCCTCAGGGTGTTATGGGACGTGTAGTTCCTGGAGCGTCGGTTACCTCGGAACCGGACGTGATGTCCGCAAAAGCGGGGCGTTTGGCAAGGAAATCTCCACTTGTGCTGCACAATCGCGACAGGAACACACTTCAGAACGTATCCGGATTCTAAACTCGTATTCAAGCTTTCGCAGGCAGGTGAAAACCTCGTTATTCTGATATTTTCTCTGTCCGGGAGCATCATGGTTTACTGCATGTTTTTTACTGGGGTTTTTTCCCGTGATTTCTTTGGTGCCTTACCTGGTTACAGCAGTTTGATTCCTTTCAGTTTAATGTGCTCTACAAATTACAAATTCAAATTCAAAATTAATTCAAGTTTTACCTTCTTAAGTTTTGTGCCAAGAGTCGCGTTCACATTGGAGAGGGTCGCGGGGAGCAAGGAGAGCGTCGCAGGCAGTAGTTGGCGTGGTATGATGAGCAGGCTGGGCGTAATGGATAGGCAGTCTGGAGCTTTGCGTTGGCAGTACCCCGTGGGCTGTCAATGCTGCTGTGTGAAGAGATGAGCTGGCGACGGCTCGTACTGGATTTCGGTGCGAGCGGCGTGGTCTCAGTGCGAACGTGCTCGTTCGCGATTTTGAAGAGCCTGAAAGCTTGATTTCAAGAGCTTGTGAGCCACTCCAAGTGTCCAGGGCCTTGGGAGCACCACTTGGTGGTCAGGAACTTGCCACAGCCGGGTCCAGGAACTGGTTGGGGAGCCGTTTCTGTCCCTGGTGCTTAAATCAGGAGACCAGGAGACTGGCCCTTTGAGTCATTCTGGGGTCCTCCGTTCAAGAGGACGTTGCAGGTCCAGTTCTTTTTCCCCAAGCAAGAGGGCAGCAGGTCAGTGCCGCAGGGCAGCAGTTCCTTTAGAGCTGCAGTCCAGGAGAGTGACAGTCCTTGTAGCAGCACAGAAGCCCTTCCTGTCAGAGTATCCAGAGATCCAGAAGTCTACTGAAGAGTTGGTGTCTGAGGTCCTTCTTTTTATATATAGTTGTGCCTTTGCAGTGGGGAGAAGCTTCTAGAAGCATGTATTTGAAGTGCACAGATGCCCTGCCTTCCTGGCCCTTGCTCCAGACTAACAATAGGGGGTATGTAGCCCTGTGTGTGGAATCAGGACACAGCCTTATCAGGTGTAAATGGGGTTGTGTACAGCTCCTCCCTCCCCTCCTGCCAGTTATGGCCCATCCAGTCACACCTAAGCTCCCATTGTGTGTGGCTTTCTAGGAGGAATGCACAAAGCCTAGCTATCAACCCCTTCAATCATGTGACCCAGAGACAGGCTGCAGGCAGCAAATGACTGAGGCAAGAAAATGCCAACTTTCGAAAAATGGCATTTTCAAAATTGCAATTTAAAATCTGACTTCACCATAAGTTAGGATTTTAAATTAGGTTTCAAGAGACACCAAACATGAACTAGATATCTCTTCCCATTTGGAAATGACTCTTATGAAACGTAATACAGCAACTCCAATGTTATCCTATGGGAGAGATAGGCCTTGCAGTAGCAAAAAAAACAAATGAAAGAGTTTTTCACTGACAGGACATGTAAAACTTGAAAGTACATGTCCTACGTTTTAAATGTATTGCACGATGCCTTCTGGGCTGTCCATGGCCTATGCTAGGGGTGACATATGTTTTAAAAAGGAAGGTTTGGGCCTGACAAAAGGTTTTTGTTTTGCCAGGCAGACTTGGCAGTTTAAACTACACATGCAGGCTCTGCAGTGGCAGGTCTGAGACATGTTTAAATGGCTATTTAAGTGGGTGGCACAATCAGTGCTGCAGACCCACTACTAACATTTAATTTACAGACCCTGGGCACATGTAGTGTCCCTTTACTATGGACTTCTAAGTATATTAAATATGCCAATTGGGTATAGCCAATTCCACCTTGTTTTAGAGAAAGAGCACAAACACATTAGCACTGGTAAAGTGCACAAAGTCCTAAGGCCTGCAAAAACGAAGTCGGAAAAAACAGGAGGTCTGAAGGCAAGAAGTCAGAGGGAAACCACACCAAGGATGCCAGGTCTAACACATGTTCCACCCCCTAGCTGAAAGTGGGGAGAACAACCCTACTAAATACTTTGGGAGTTCTCTTCACAAAGGCGGAAGAACCTGGAGAGACCATCAGCATTGGCATTGGTCTGTGCCAGGGCGGTGTTCCACAGTAAAGCCCATTCCATTTAGTGTGATGGACCACCTCAAAAGTTAGGGGTTTTCACCCATCATCTGCATAAACCATCTGAGGGGTCTGTGGTCTGTCTGAACCCAGAAGTGAGTACCAAACAGGAATAGTCTCCGCTTCTTCAGTGCCCAAACCACAGCAAGGGCTTCCCTTTCTATTGCACTCCACCTCTTTTCCTTGGGAAGTAACCTCCTACTGATGAAGGTTACAGGTTGATCCAGGCTCCCTTTTTTTTCTTTCTTTTAGCTGTGAGAGCACGGCCCCTATGCCATGCTCTGGGGCATCTGTCTGCACAATAACTCTTGGGAGAAGTCAGGGGCCTTGAGCACGAGTACTGTGAACAAGGCCTCCTCCAGGGTGTCAAAAGCCTTCTGTCACGCCTCTATCCAGATCACCTGACATGGGTGTTTCTTGGAAGTCAGCTCTGTCAAGGGTGCAACAATGGTGCCATACCCCTTGACAAATCTCCTGTAGTAGCCGGTGAGGCCTAAGAAGGCTCTCACTTCCGTCTGAGTCTTGGGGGGTGGGGGAGGGGTCCCAAGCCAGAAAAGTTTCAATCTTGGTCTGGAGGGGCTGCATCTTGATTCCTCTCACTTTGAGACCCAAGTACACCACTGAACCATGCTCTATATGGCACTTACTGGCCTTGATAGTCAGACCTGCCCTCTTTATAGCCTGAAGCACTTCTCTGATGTGGCACAGGTGGTCCGCCCACCTAGAACTGAAGACCACAATGTCGTCTAGATAGGCAGCACTGGAGTTCTCCAACCCAGCCAAGACCTGGTTGACCAACCTCTGGAATACGGCAGGAACATTCTTCAACCTGTAAGGCCTGACCCGGAACCGGAAGTGCCCTTCTGGGGTATAGAATGCAGACCTCTCTTTAGCATCCTCAATCAGGGCAGTCTTCCAGTACCCAGACATTAAATATAACGTGCTAAGGAACTTGGCAGCTCCTAGCTGATCTATGAGCTCATCAGCTCTGGGGATGGCGTGTGCGTCAGTCTTGGTGAGTAAATTGAGCCCACGGTAAGCCACACAACCTAAGTTCTGCGGTGACACTACAGAACTTAGGTTCTTGAGGACCAACACCACCAGGCTGAACCAATGGCTGTTAAAGGACTCAATATCTCCTAACATTAGCATCTTAGAGACATCCTCCTTAATGCTGCCTCTCCCCTTACCAGACAACCTGTAAATTTTGCTCTTCACAAGTGTGCTGTTCCCAGTGTCGATATCATGGGTACACCTTTTAGTGAGTCCTGGGATAAGGGAGAATAAAGAGGTAAACTGCCCCAACAACTGGCGACAGTCTCTTTGTTGCTGTGGGGTCAGTGTAGGGGAGAGGCTGACACCCTCCACTGACCCATCCTGCAAACTTGGCAGATAGGAGGTCGGGAGAGGTTCACTCTCCTCTTCCACCCCATCATCCGTTACCAGGAGCATGGTTCAACTCAGACCTCCGAAATGGTGTTTGAGGTGATTGACATGTAGGACCCTTAAAGGGTTCCTGGGAGTCTTTGGGGCTACCAAGTAGGTGACATCACTCTTGCTCTCCTTCACCTCATAATGACCACACCAGTGGTCTTGTAGGGCCATAGCCTCCATAACCTACACTTTTTGGTTAGGCAGAAACACAACTAAAGTCATATCGCCATTTTATGTCCTTCTGGCTGGCCTCTAGATTTTCCTACTCTTTCTCCTTGTAGCACTTCATCTGGTTACGGAGCACCAGCATATAGCTGACCACATCTTGGGGGCCTTCCTGCGAACGTGCTCCCAGCCGTCTTCACCAGACTGCATTCCAATATTTTCTTGCAAGCCCTGCTCTGACCCCTCCACATCACACTCTTCATCTATTGTGAATGGCAATAGGTGAGCCTCTGCCCAAGCCCTCAAGGCCTTTTAGATCTCCACCTTCTTGGTGCTGCTTTTAGCAGGCAGTCCTTTCTCCTGACAAAAATCCTTGAGCTGAGACACAGTGTAACCCTCCAGGTTGGCAAGCTCAAACTCCATCCTTGCAAGTGAGACCACAGACACAATCAGTCGGGTAGAAATGAATTTAAAACAAACAGACCAATCAGGGAGAATTTAAAACTCAAATTGATCTTAGAAATGGAAGGGGATTATGCACCAAATCACTGCATGGCGCTGCGCAAACACAAGTCCTGAGCCCTGGTTAAGCAGCAACCACAGTCCTAATCAGGGTAAGGCCAAGCAAACCCCAAATTGACCTGTGCTCATCCCCCTGGTAGCCTGGCACACAGCAGTCAGGCTTAACTTAGAGGAAATGTGTAAAGTATATTTGCAGCACTTCAAACAGCAATACATTGGAAGACAACAGAAGAAAAATCCCACACCAATTTAGAAAAAGAGAATACAATGCAATAAATAATTTCAGACCAAAATAACAAAAATCCAATCAGTAGAACAGGAGTTATGAACTTTAAAAGAATAAACTGCAATATAGCGCCTAAAAGCATAAAGCGCCAACCGTTGCTATTTTATCACACTGGTCCGGATCAAAAGTTCATGCTGACTGCGATAGAGCACATGTCGGATAAAAGCCAAGATTAGTCCTGCTGAAGTTTTACCTTTCAGGTTTTGTGCCAAGAGTCCTGTTTGTATTGGAGAGGGTATCCATCTGAATTCTAGTAAACAAGGACCGATGTCAGTGGGATTTATTTATGAGGCTTGCAACGGTAGATTATGCCTACCTGAATCCACCTTTTGTATCAAGTGTGTGTGTAATCACATCTCATCCAAGGAGTGAATAAATGCACATAGGGACACACTTACTCTTTCAAAATTCATGTGCATGAGATTACGTCCATCAGAATTCAAGTACTGAACAAAGTGCCCATCAGAGTTCAGGCGTATGAGAATTTGTCAATCATAATTCATGTACATGGAGATTATGTCCATCAGAATTTATGTGCAGGGGGCTGTGTCCATCAGAATTCAAGCACAGGAGATTGTGTCAATGAGAATTCATCTGCAGGAGAATGTGTCCTTCACAAGTCAAGTGCTGAAGATGTGTCCATCAAACTCCATGTGCATGAGATTACGTCCATCAGAAATCATGTGCAGGAGAACGTGGCCTTCAGGATCAGAATGTATGTGCAGGAGGTGATGTCCATCCGAATGTATGTGCAGGAGATAATGTCCATCAGAATGTATGTGCAGGAGGTGATGTCCATCAGAGTGTATGTGCAGGATGCCGTGTCCATCAGAATGTATGTGCAGGAGGTGATGTCCATCAGAATGTATGTACAGGGGGCTGTGTCCATCAGAATTCGTGTGTTAAGAGAATGTCCATCATAACCCCATGCTACAGGTTAAGGCAGACTGCATTATCCTGCTGCTACTTTGCCAGCAGTTACTGCCCCTAGAGAACATGCAGATGAATCCTTGCGTTGGACCGCAGGTACCGTGGCACAGGATGCCTGGTTATCTGTTATTGTTGCCATTTCCTGGGACTGCGTACACCTGCTTGTAATATGTGCTCCGTGTTTAGTTTCATTCACACAATCCCTGCCCCCTGGTCCCTGTGCCTCAGGTCTGCTTCTCCCTTTCTGCTTCTCTGTGTCTCTCCACCCCCATCCTCCCCTCTCCACCCCCTTCCCTCGTCATTTGCCGTGCCTTGCATCTGTCTTTCCATATATCTTGCTCCCTTCTAACATTCGCTGTCTTACTGTCTAGTCTCACTGCATCAGCCACCCTGTAAGGGGGGACCCAGGGGGTGCAGGGCGCGAGCCAGGTCTCCCCCTGGGTGGCTTCGCACAATGGAGCGGCCACCCAGGTGCCAGGGTAGAGTGCTGATTAGGGGCGCGAGGCGCGCCGAAGGTGATAAGTAGGGGGAGGCAGGGGCGGGAAAATCACTGGGCCCTCGGGAGCGGGGAGGAGGGGCTGGTTTACTCTTTTTTGTCGAAGGGCGAAGAGTTGTATGGGGCTGGAGTCCCCCGGGCCTGTGCAGGAGCAAGTTACCCCACCGCTGGCTGGGTCTGAGAGTGCGGGGTGGCAGTGCAGCACGCAATTGGTGCAGCTAAATGGGCAGAATTTTCTGTTGAGCCCGGCACCTGCCATGCCTGTATTGGTGAATACGGACCCCCACTCTGAGGGCCCCTCTGGGGGGACATCAGGGATATGGTCCCTGCAAAGTGTGGAGGGAGCCTCGGGTGTGGTGGGCACGAGGGCAGGCCAAGATGGTGGAGGCGCGCTGAGGCTGAGGAGTACACATGGCGGGGTGGATTGTCAGCGGTTGCCGGTCCGATCGCCCGCATTATTGGGCGCATGCCCCCTGGCTTCGCCGGTTCATTTCAGCGGCCAGACTACGGAGAGGGGATCTGTCGGGGTGTCTGGGCTCAAGCCAGGCGTTCTTCCTTTGTCAGGGGGTACCACGCCCAGGGTACCGGATTCTCAGGTGGGCCAGTGGGTCTGGGTGGGCAGGGGGGGTGCCCCGGGAGTTGGTAGGAGTGGGTTGTTGGGAAATGGGGAGTTTGCTGAGGGCGCACAGGAACCACAGGGTTTGAGCGGCTTCCAGGAAGATATACCGGTTTTAGCCACACGGCTTGCGGCCGGCCAGCGTTCCAGACGGATGGAGCACACTGCGGCTCTGTCTGGGGGGCCTACTACAGGAGGGCGATCTGGAGCGGATCTCCTTTCTCAGTTGGGTCACCCTTTGGCTCACACGGATGCACAGTGGCATTTAGGTGCGGGGAGTGGGAGCTTTCTGGGCACGATGGGGAACAGTGGGGCGCCTTCGGGTGTGTTGGAGACATTGGGAAATATGGAAGTGGACAATGAGGAATTGGAGGATGGGGAAGTGAGAGATGGGGATGGTGCCGGGGGGAAAAAAGTGGGGAAAGCGGTGAAGGGGCAGAGGGGTTTTGTGGGGCAACCAAATGTGCTTAGTTTTTTGCAGACGTCTAGTGCGGACAATGCAACGGACCAGGCTCTGGAAGATACAAGTCGCAAGCAAGCAGCGTGGCCCGGCAACACTCTTCGAACAGCTCCTTTGCCTTCAGGTACTACGGGGTGGTGGTCGGTTTGGCAACAGGGGGGTCAACCAACAAAAGCGACCAGGTCTATTGGTACTGGGGGAGATACTTTGGGGGACAAGACAGTGCCTGCGCAGCAAGGTTCCTCCTTGGGTGTGGGGCAGGGGGGGGTTGCCCCCGTCCCTGGGTCTCAGCCTCTTCCGGAGCAAGGTAAAGGGGTCCCGGTGGTAGTGGAGGAAGATAAAAATATCCACAAGAAATTGCCGTACATGGGGATTGCCATGCCGTTGGGCTCACATCTATCTGATAAGACAAAAAACAGGATTTGGAGACATGAGTTTGTAGATGTTTTTAAACTGTTGCACCGTGACATTCAGGCAAAGGAGGGCTCCAAGGAGGAGGAGTGGGAGCTGGCGAGGCGTCCCAGGGTGCCTAAGAATATTGAGAACTGGTCGTCTGCTTTCCTGATATATGCCAGTGTATATTGTGAAAAATACCCAGATAGGGCGGTAGCGATTTTCAAATACATGGATATTATTCGGAAGGCTCAGAGTTACTTTGGGGGTTTTGCGTGGCTGTCTTATGACGAGGAGTTTAGAGCCCGGCTAAGTGTGTCTCAGGACAGACCTTGGGGTGATGTGGATTCCGAACTGTGGCTTCAATGGATGGCGTCTTCTCAGCCGCCTGCTACTACGCACACGGCTAGTGGTTTACCTATATCCTATCGGCCCTTTCCCGCTCGTCCCGCCCAGCCTGGGGCGGGGTTTGGAGGCAGAGGTCAGACCCCTATTTTTGGAGCCTGTTGGAATTTCAACAGGGGTTTCTGCAATAGGCAGTTTTGCCGCTATAAACATGAATGTTCCCAGTGCGGTGGGAGGCATCCCCTCACGCAATGCTTCGCCGGCCAGAGGTTCAGTGACCTGGGGAGGGGACAGAGGGGAAGGGGCAATGCTGTCCAGTTTGCAGGAAAGGGGTCCTACTCCGGTTAAGGTGGAGATTCTGGGGCAATGGTTGCAGGAGTATCCTGATGTTGAGGCCGCTAGTAGGCTTTTTTGGGGTTTCAAGGACGGTTTCAAGATAGGTTACCAGGGGCCTAGACTGGGTAGGTGGTCTGATAATCTGAAGTCAGCTAAGGAGTTGCCACAGGTGGTTCAGCGGAAGTTGCAGGGTGAAGTAGACGCCGGAAGAGTTGTTGGTCCTTTTTCCAACTGTCCAATGCCCAATTTGATTGTATCTCCACTGGGGGTGGTCCCTAAAAAGAAAGCGGGGGAATTCCGTATGATACACCACCTGTCATGGCCTGAGGGCTCCTCCATTAATGATTTCATCTCGCCCGACGATGCCTGTGTGTCATACGCTTCGGTGGATGATGCCTTGCGTTTGGTTAGATCGGCAGGGAGGGAGGCGCAATTGGCCAAGAGTGATATCCAGTCTGCTTTTAGGCTGTTACCCATTCATCCTTCTGATTTTGAATTGTTGGGGATGCAGATGCAGGGAGCCTTTTATGTAGATCGAATGCTTCCTATGGGCTGCTCTATCTCTTGTGCCCTCTTTGAGCTTTTCAGCTCATTTCTGCAGTGGCGATTCACTCAGGTTACTGGCCATGCCCTCATTTGTCACTATTTGGATGATTTTCTTTTCATTGGAGTTAAGGGTACAGGTCAGTGCCAGGGAGCTCTGCGGGCTTTTCAGACGCTGGCGCAGGAGCTGGGTGTGCCATTGGCCCCGGATAAGACAGAGGGTCCCAACACGACGATGGTTTTTCTGGGTATTGAAATAGACACCATTGCAATGGTAGCAAGGTTACCAGCGGAGAAAGTTCAAGAAATCTCTGCATTTTTGTCATCTGTGATTGACGAGCGCAAGTTGGAGCTCAGGAAGGTGCAGAAGCTGTTGGGTTATCTCAACTTTGCATGCAGGGTGGTCCGGGCTGGGAGGACATTTTGCAGGAGGTTGGGCATGGCTATGTCTGGGGCTTTTCTTCCGCACCACAGAGTGCGTATTTCAGCGGCTACGAGGGCTGATCTGGCTATATGGTTGACATTTCTAGCAGAGTTTAATGGGGTGTCTTTGTTTTTTGCGGATGAAGACATGATTTGGCAAGTGCAGATCTACTCGGATGCCTCTGGGGCGCATGGATTTGGCGTATTTTGGGAGGGCCGCTGGTGCGCTGAGAGTTGGCCACGGCATTGGATGTCACAAGGGCGCAGTATTGCTTTTCTTGAGTTTTTCCCACTTTTGGTTGCTCTATATGTCTGGGGCGATGAGTTTCAGAATCGGTCAGTGCTTTTCCACGTTGACAATTTAACGGTGGTTCAGTTGATTAACCAGCAGAAAGCCAGGGATTTGAGAGTTTTACGCTTG
Organism: Triturus cristatus; assembly: GCF_964204655.1. Lineage (NCBI taxonomy): Eukaryota > Metazoa > Chordata > Amphibia > Caudata > Salamandridae > Triturus > Triturus cristatus. Next base: position 1,481,329,237 of record NC_140591.1, on the reverse strand, counting down.
CTGCGCGCTTTTATGCTCAAATGTTTACAGCTCAATGTTGTGTTTAAGGCGCGTCATATCCCGGGTGTGCATAACAGTATAGCAGACTCTCTGTCTCGTTTACAGTGGGCGAGATTTCGCAGGCTGGCTCCTGGGGCGGAACACAACAAGACGCCAATCCCACAGTGTGTCTGGGAGTGGGGGGATTGAGACTTGCCGCATTTGTGGAAAACTCCATAGCGGTTTCTACACGACGGAGTTATCAGCAGGCGTGGAAAGAGTTCTTGCACTATGGTAAACTGTGTGCTGAGAATAGGGGGAGTTGGACCGATGCTCAGTTGGTGCTAGGTTTTGTGTTACACTTGATTGACAAAGGCCTCTCGCATACTACCATTTCCGGCAAGTTGGCGGGGGTTTCTTTTTACGGGCATATGTGGTGGGGGAGGGATTTGGTTCAGGGGGTTTTGGTGAAAAGGGTCCTCAAAGGCTTAAGCAGGGTGCAGGCGGGGACAAAACAGTTACGCAGGGCAATAACTTATGATTTACTGCAAGGAATGCTGCGGCAGTTACCTTTGGTATGTTACGATGAGTCTGAGTGCAGGCTGTTTAGATTATGTTTCTTATGGTTGTTTTTTGGGGCTTTCAGAGCTTCTGAACTGCTTGGGCTGCGTAATAGGACAGGTATCCGCAGTGATGAGGTATTTATTGAGGGGCACAGGTTGAGCCTGTGGTTGAGAATGTCAAAGACGGATCAGCTGGGCAGGGGTAAATGGGTTTTCTTAAACAGAAGTGAGGATGGGTTGTGCTGCCCGGTAGGGGAATGGGAAACTTTCAAGACTTCTAGTGGTTTGGCCATGGGGCTTGTGTTTTGCCACGCCTCAGGGCAGCCTATTTTGGTGGCTCAGTTGCTAGCGGTCATGAGAAAGGTACTTCTTCTTTTAGGGGAAAACCCGTTATGTTTTGGGACACACTCTTTTCGGATCGGGGCGGCTACAGAGGCGGCCAGGTTGGGGTGGTCCTGGGCAGACATACGCCGTATTGGGAGGTGGAAGTCCAAATGTTGTGAGAAATATGTGCGGAAAGTCTCTGCATAGGTTCTCGTTTTTCTTTGGTTAATCATTGTTTTCTGTCTAGGTCTGGCTCCGGGGCCCGTAAGTTTGAAAAAATCGACATGGATAGTAGGACACTCCTTCGTGAAATGGGCTGCAATCTATGCCGAACAGCAGATGTGTGGGCGTTCCCTTGGACTGTGCAGTGCCAACCACAAGGTGGTATGGAAAGGAAAAGGGGGAATGCGTTGGGGGGGTTTGTTTCCGATGCTGGCCACGATGTGCTCTGGAAGGGGACCGCCACATTTGCTCATTCTTCATTTGGGGGAAAATGACCTCGTTGATTTGTCAGGGCTGTCATTAATAAAGTTGATGAAACATGATTTGGAAGTCCTCCGGGCTACCTGGGAGAGCACTCAGTTGATCTGGACGGAGTTCATTACGAGGTTGCACTGGAGAGGTGCACGGCATCATGCAGCAATGGAAAAAGCGAGAAGAAAGGTTAATCGTACTATGAGACATTTTTGTGAGGGTCATGGGGTGCAGGTCCTAGCTCACCCCAACATTAAATGCACGGAAGGGTATATGTTTCGGGAGGATGGGGTACATTTATCTACGATGGGGCAAGCATATTACCTGCTGGAGTTGCGGGATTTGATTGCAAAAATTTGGAAGGAACAAATATGGTGCGCTTGAAAAGGTTTTGTGCACGACCACTAAGTTGCGGGGTGGGGCAGGAAAACTCTGTGGGTTTTCCTGGATGGCGGATTTTTGCTGGGGGGGTGGGCAGCCTTGAGCGGGTTAGCCTATCCTCCAACGGGGGAGGGGGGGGAGCAGTCACGTGATCAGGAAATGAGAAGTAAGGGAAAATGCACACAGGGGTCGGGATTCTGTTTAGGGGTAGGGTTTTTACATTGGGGGTTAGGTTTGGGGTGATTTGTGGACAAACTGTGGAAAATTATTGCATTGCAAAAATTATGATTTGGCACCTGTCTTAATAAAGTGGCCTTTTTTGCTAACAAGTAAGTGGTGGTTGGTGATTTATTGTGCGAGGGGGGACCCAGGGGGTGCAGGGCGCGAGCCAGGTCTCCCCCTGGGTGGCTTCGCACAATGGAGCGGCCACCCAGGTGCCAGGGTAGAGTGCTGATTAGGGGCGCGAGGCGCGCCGAAGGTGATAAGTAGGGGGAGGCAGGGGCGGGAAAATCACTGGGCCCTCGGGAGCGGGGAGGAGGGGCTGGTTTACTCTTTTTTGTCCCACCCACCCACCCTCTGGTTTATTTAGCATTGTTTTCTTCACCAATTTTTCCTGGTGTTGTCATTACATCGACGTTCTTTTTCCTTTTGCCACGCTAAGACAGGTTTTCTTGTGTTTTGTTTTTACGGCTGTATAGTGTCCTGGGTAGGCGGATTTTTGCTGGGGGGGTGGGCAGCCTTGAGCGGGTTAGCCTATCCTCCAACGGGGGAGGGGGGGGAGCAGTCACGTGATCAGGAAATGAGAAGTAAGGGAAAATGCACACAGGGGTCGGGATTCTGTTTAGGGGTAGGGTTTTTACATTGGGGGTTAGGTTTGGGGTGATTTGTGGACAAACTGTGGAAAATTATTGCATTGCAAAAATTATGATTTGGCACCTGTCTTAATAAAGTGGCCTTTTTTGCTAACAAGTAAGTGGTGGTTGGTGATTTATTGTGCGAGCCGTACTCTCGAGCCCTCTCACGCTTGCATGTTCCTCCTCAGTCTCCCACCGTCGGTGGCGGTCTCTGACACATTTTCTCCCTCTGACCCACTCACTCTCGCATCCCCTGCCTCTCACGTATCCCTTTCTAGCTCACCATTCCTGCTGATTAGGCCTGGGCGATATTTACATTGTTTCAGTGTTTTGCATTATTTTTTAGAGAAAATTCCTCAAGTTTTGCTATTGTGCCACATCGAATATTTACGCACCAGTTGCAGTACACATTTACAACAAATTCGCCATTAACTGTAGATAATGTATTGAGTGCACCGAGAGCAACAGAGCTCGAGCCGTCGTTGTTTGGAGTGCTTTTGTTCTGTTGCATTATTGTTTTGTCGCAAAATACATGTTCGCATCTAAAGAGGGCACATTTCGCGCTGAAATAAAGTGCCAAGTGCTCTTTCTGTAATTATGAATAATTTTGTCAACATTGCACAGTTGCACAAGAGCAAATTGCGCGAATTTCGCGCGCCTTTACGACTGATGCCGTCAACCCCCACTTTCCCCGCTGCACGTTTTCTGCCGTTCTCACTCGGACATGCTGACGCCCACCAACGTGCTGACTCACTCTGACTCTCACAAGCAGTCACCCCCTCTCTAACTCACTGAAGTCATCAGAAACCACCACGAAAGCGTGGCAGGAACCGGTACACGTAAGAAAGGGAAGAGGAACTGAAAACTTCTCAGATCTGCCATCTGTCACGAGCTGCAACGAAAAGTGAATTCTAGTTTTCACCCAATAGTGGTAGCCTGGAGGTAGGGTGGCCAGATTTCTATTACCCTGCCACCAACTCACTCACTGTTTTACTTTTCTCACTATTTACTGTAATCCTTTAGTTATTTTTGCATTGTCTTCAAACATAAAAAAAAAACCAATTTTTCATTGAACTAATTGTGGCACTTTTATTTACTCGAATTGAATGGGACCACTGTTCCTTTATAATAATCAGATTTTGAGAAGCAAAAACCGGGACGTGTCAGACATTAAGTAGGGCTAAAGCCTTCAGTCTTACTTATATATCTGGCCTGGCACGTGTTTTTTGTAGCAGAGAGAGAAAGAGATTCTTTAAATGGAAATATAGAAGTGCAGTTAGTCATTCTTTACAGTACCTGCTGGCTCCTACGAAGTGGCAGTACTCTCCCATTCATTATATTGCAGCAGTGCTGAGAAGGGCAGGCACTCAGTACCGCACAGTAGCTGCCCATTTAGGGTGACCAACCGTCCCTAAATTTCACGTCGTTATTTTGGTACGTTGCCCGTTATCATATGAGTGAGTGAGAGAGAGACACTCATTGACTCATTTTTGGGTAACGGCACTTATTTTTCTTCAGTTGAAATTCACACAAACGAGAAAGATAAAGACGGACAACTTGTCACAAAGGGAGAAAGCAGAAACCTACACGAAGGAGATAAAGGGGCAGGGCGGGAGGTGTCTGGTAGTGGATGAACGAGGGATGAGGCGAATTCAAGGTTAATTATTTATTTGTTTATTTATATAGCGCGGACATTACCCCAGGTGCTGGAGCTCTTTACAGAAGAGATATTTTATTGCATGGAAGTTACAGATGGTTTAAGATAAACAATGCAGCTAGAAGTGTCCTCGTGTAACGCAACTGGTGCTCATATCAAGCACTCTGATACCTTCGGGTCAAGTCTGCGCTATATAAAACTCCAAAAAAGAAAAGGAAAAAAAAAGATAAGTAATTACAAGGTTAAGACTATACAGCCTTGGATTTCGGCACAGCAACTTTTTTTTAGCACCGGCAACCGGCTTCTGAACAGATTCTTTGGGCACCAGCATTCATTCTGTCACAAATTGGGCACTGGGCGCAGCTTAGCAGGAGCACTTCATGTAGGAAAACGTTTTTGTTTGAGTGAATGTAGGAAAGGGGAGGAACTTGATGGGTCATCACGGCGCGGGATGATAGCTCAGGCACAGTGCTTAATTTGTAAAAAAAAAAAAAAAAAAGTGTCAGGGCCCTCGTCAGGAGGTCACTGAAGCTTGCACCACCCATTGCCCCTGTCAGCTGCCAAGGACAGTACTAACACAACTACTAACCATCACGCTCTTAAACATGTCACAATTCAGACTATTCAAGGCCATCCAAAGCTGTATGGATGGCTTAGGTGGCAGATATTAGTCATGTTTCAATTATATTGAATTAATAAACAACTGCTGTTGTGCTTATCTCTAAATTAGATAGACAGTGCCACCATGCGGCAGACTGTCATAAGTGCCAGTGTTTACAATTAAGTGCCAGTGCGGCACACTGGAAACCACCAACTCAAATTAAGCACTGCTCAGGCAGCAGCTTTCGTATAGCATCAGTCTTCACCGTCCATGCAGAATAGTGGGAGCAGTCCTTTGGGTAAGCATGGAGTGGCTGAGTTCTTTAGAGGATCACCACCTATCAAGGAAGGTGCTGAGGTGCAAATCAGTGCTTTGCTGGGGAGGCGATGTTGACACATAGTTCTGCATTCAAGCAGCACTCTCTGCAATGCAAGAGGGCCCGGAAGTGATGAGGAACGATGCTGGGCGTAATCTTGTCACTAGAGGGCCGGAAGTAATGAGGAAAGATGCCGGGCGTAATGTCACTAGAGGATCGGGCATGATGAGGAACGAAGCAGGGCATAATCTTATCACTTCTTGCCACCTATACACTATTTATAAACCACTACAAAATGCCCCTGGCGTGTAGTGACGTCACCACCTGAGGCAACGTTTGTGAGGAAAAAAAAGTGGGACATCTAAGACAGGAGTAGACCTCAATGTGCTTACTTAGAAGTACCTATTTAGGGTTTCATTCCTCCTATCGTGGTAACATACAGCAAGAAAGCAACCCCACATGACCTGTATTTCTTCTATATAAAACTTTCGTTGCTCACATCTGTGCTCCAAACAATATTCCAAATTATTATTTTGTATTTTATTAAAAACATAAATATTAGAAAACTTACAAATTTGTTTTTAGAATATTTCACTAAATAATCAATTCATTAATAATACAAAATCTTCTTGACTTGATGTAATTTGATTTTATAATGTGTACATAATAGTTTAAATTTCATTGAGCACAGACAAATTAATCATAACACATTTGGTATCAGAATTGTAAACCCTCTGCCCCTCGCTTCACTCATCCAACCATACATATGGACAAAATTAGTCACTCATTAAAAACAAATGACCCCAACTTTTCACTCTAATCCAAAAAGTCTTCTTAGTGCACGTTTCCTCCAATCTGTTATTTCTGCGCTCTTGGCTAGTGTTTGGTAGGTCTGAAAACAGGTCAGCTCACGTTTCGGTGGTTCTATTAATTTTATTTCCACCTTCCTCACGACCATCCCCAAAGATTGGTCCAAGCATCAAAAGCTGGGGCATGGTGCCAACAGGTTCATCTGAAAGTATCTGGATTTATATTCTCTTATTTCCTCTCTTAAATTGTTGAAGAAATGTATACCGGTCACTTCAAAGAGATTGGCTTGTATTTTCTATGTGGCTCAGCCGGACATCCATCCTATCCATTAATTTAACTTCTCAATCGAGCCCATGGCAGCTGGTTGTTTAACTTTCAACTCCCCTGGAGTACCTTATTGTGAGATCCTCTCCGCCTTTGCTTTTGGATGCCAAAGTGGGTCCCTTACAAGTTAGGCATAATAGTGTAAAGTAATTTACAGTGTGTGGTAATACTTCCTATTACAAGCAAAAACTACACATTCCGAGTTAGATCCTCAAAATAAGCTTGTCTTACTAAGGTGGGGTATTTACTAGACATGGCATGTAGCATTATCCCGTGATGAGGTATATAGCGTGTGTGATAAATACTTCCTTGAGTTTTCAACTGGAAAAAGATGTATAACATGCAGAATCAGTGTTTAACATACCAAATTCTGTATTTTGGCCTTATATCCTGGGCCTTTCCACAGCCGGTCTTGGAACCAAAACCAGCCCTGGCAAACAGCTCGGCCGCCCCGACAGGGGAGGGGTGCTAGTGGAAAGCACCACTCCCGTCTCACCACTGCCGCTTTTGTTACAGGGGGCCGATATTGCAGCTATGCTGCAAAACTTGCCCCGGTAACAAAAACGGACCTCCAGGGGTCCAAAACCGGCCCCCACCCTGGTGACCCACCGGGGAAAAGCCCGGTGCCTGCTAGGGCCAGTCCGGCCCTGGGTTTTTCTCCTCTACGTTTCCACAGGGATCGGAATATAGCCTTTCACAATAACGGCCCAAATGCACTTCTGTAATGGTATGGAACTCAAAATGACGCAGATACCACCCCTTATAAATGCCTCACCCACGATGTTAATATTTCAGAGTGTGGCATTACCACAGGAAATGAGAGAGGAGAGAGATTGTGTGTGTGTGTGCATACCATCGGATTCTGTTTTTGTGTGAAAATGAAACTGATTTGTCCGATTCATACCGAAATTACTATTGCTCAGCTGAACACCTTAGCAGAATTCAGCTAACTTAGCCAGCTTTTTCAACATTTATAAATATTTTGTCAAATTGTTATTGATTAGGCAATTCATGTATAGCATTTTAGGACCACATGAATGACGGGTTTTACTGGTCGCAAACCGAGAATCATGCCGTTTGCAACCCCTAAAGATCCTTTTCATATGTACTAACCCTATTTTGAGAGTTGGAAACCTATTACCGACTCGCAAAATAGGGTTTGCAAATTGATATTAGGAAGGGGCGTGTTGAGGCCGTCCCTTCCTAACAGCAAGTCCCCGGGGATGTAAGAATGTTTTGCGACTTTAATGCGGTCCCAAAACATTCTTATTTTACCGACTCCGTGAAGGAGGTGCTAACCCATTCGCAAACGGAAGGGGTCCCTTTCCCTTTTGTGAATGTGGGCGCCAACATTTTTTAAGAGCAGGCAGTGGGCCCACGGACCACTGCCTACTCTAAAAAAATGAATAGGAAACCTTTTATATTTTTTAAATGCATCCCGTTTTTCTTTAAGGAAAACAGGATTCATTAAAAAAAATAAATGTCTTATTCAAAAAGAAATCACAGACATGGTGGTCTGCTGACCCCATTAGTAGGGTGACCAGATTCTCAAAACAAAAAACGGGGACAGGTCATAGACATAGAAGTAGGACTACGGTTTGCAGTAACCATCGACATAAAGGTAGGACTATTTGACAGCTGCCATGGACATAGAAAAAGGACTATAAAGACAGCTCCCTCCACAGACCGAGATGAAGCATTACAGACGACAAATCAGAGGTCTTTTATTGGCTGAAACCATTAATTCCATTTAAACAGACTTTGCCTCAACATTTGCTATAGTTGGTGACCACGGCTTTAGTGCTGGTGGCGCCCTGTGCGACAGTGTTTGTTGGCGCCCCCCCCCAAGACCACCTCCACCACGGATTCTCTCACTAGCACCCTTTAACAGTGACCAAGTCTCCATAACCACACTCTCTCAGATGCATTGAATTAGTTATATAGCGCCACTCATATCAGTGTAGGGTGTCCGAGCACTTCGCATCACACACACATTACACAGAGACAATCAATCATGCATGTGTAATCAGTGTATAGGAAATGTTACATAAGCCAAAGGACTAAAAGTGTAGGGAGTCACATGTCATCCATACTGGTAGGCAGTATAGTTTAAGAGTGCTTTGTGTGGAGAAGCACAAACGCAGAGTTGAAAAAGAAACAGCATAGTTGGGAGTTTTCTTTAATAATAAGAATCGATTTCTAGCCAAATTATCCCTTTTTGCAACATTAATCAATGCTCTAATAATGTATACTTTGCAGTGTGTATGCAGTTCTAGGATGAAAGTTAATAGCTCACTATTCTATATCAGGACTTTAAGTTATAAATTGCAAGTAACAAAAGGATATCTCTTTTGAAAGCAGTAATCTGCTGATCTGTTTACATCATACGCACTCTGTAATCTACTTGGTACAGGTTCTTTGCAGCAGGCATGTTAACCCTCTACACTAACTTCACCGAAGTCAAAACCTCAACTATACAAAATGCTGATCTCTCTCCAGGAAGATTATTAATCACACGAGTTATCTTGACATTTATGTGAGGCCTGGTAATTGCTGGGGGTAAAGAAACGCTGCAGCAGGTGCTTCAAAAGCATAATAAACTTTAAAACACGGCGCCCCCAGGAAGCCAGCACCCGGTGCGGTGGCACCGCTCGCACCGCCCTAAAGCCGGCTCTGGACACGAAGTACAAACAGGTTACTGTTTCTAAACAAGGATATAAGCAGGTCCTGCAAGTAGGCTTTTACAAAATAAAGACATTCAAAGACGCACTGCCATCAGTAGCTGTTGGAGCAGGAGCGCTGCATTAACAAAACAAAGGTATCTCTGGAAGCACCCTAAGTGACCGGCATTCAGGTGTGAATGTATGCAGATTGCATCCTTTGACTTCTCGCCTGGAGACAGAGGTCGCATTCAAAGCGCTGAACCTCACGCTGTGGAATGAAAGGAGCACCTCTCCCCACCCCCCATCCCATTCAAAGCCCAATTTCCCTCCCTGCTACAACGCTCACCTAAACGTCACGCTTTAATCAGTGTAAAGAGAGCATGCACGCGCATGCTCAAACAACCGAAACAAATGAAAAACCGGGACATTTGGATGTTTAACCCGGACACTGTTTAAAAACCCGGACATTTAATTGAATTGGAGAAAAGTGTCGGGACACGGGGACACTTCTCCAAAAACAGGGACCGTCCGGGGCAAACCGGGACGTCTGGTCACCCTACCCATTAGGCCACCATCTCTGTGATTACTGACCATTCCAAATGCGTCGCAAATAGCGACCTGCCACATGAATATTGATGAGGCAGGTCAATTGTGACCCCATTGGGAATCGCAAAATGTGTCTGAGACACATTCGTACGTCACATTTTGCGACTTCCTAATTGCAAGTCGCAAAAAGTTACAATTAAGAACTCGCAAAATGTTTCCGTTGGACATGTGGCCCCAAGTGTCTATTGCTTCTTCACATTCACTGTACGTGCCTACTTACAATCCATGTGTGATTAAACATTAAAGGGTTTCTAGAATGCGTCTATTCAGTGCTTTAAATAGAAAAAGAAAAGTGCCGGTACTCACCAAATTGATTGGGATGGGTCATGAGGGTCTGGTAGGGGCGTGTCTGGGGGGCGTGGCTTCGAGGCAGGTATTTAACAATAGCGCCATTTTCTTATTCAATGCAAAAGCGCCCTTGTGTCCTTCGGCCAAGTTTCTTCATATGGGAAAGTCGTAATTGGTGTTTTTTGCAGTTTTATATAGTGCAAACTTGGCCAGTTGGCATTAAAACATTTTACTTGAGAAGCAGAAGTTTTACATGAAAACATACTTTTTTTGTTTTTATGGCACAGGGAGATTGCCCAGAATAACAGGATGTTGAGCGGAAGCTGGGATTTCAGCTCTCTCTGCCATAAAAACAAAATAAAGTATGCTTTTGTGTAGAACTTGCACTTTTCATTTAAAGTGCTTTAATACCTGCCTGCCAAGTGTGCGCCATGTATAACTGCAAAAAAGTTCTAATTGCACATTCTACACATGAGCCAAACTTAGCCAAAGGCGTTGGGCGCTCTGACAGTGTATTCCAGGGCTGCAGCCTTACACTCTAAATGACAATATGGGGAGCTCCGTCCATCAGGTCTCATCTTCTTATTCCTGTCATGCTGTTAGTAACGAGTGTTAAGCAGCAGCAGCAATCTAGAAATGGAATACACTCACTGTTGACTGTCAGAGCGCCTCACAGACACGCTCCCCCTGAAGGTATTCAGCAGCACCTGCGCTGCATGTAATCCCATACCCTAGAGCCCTACCCCAGCTTGCCTCTAGGAGTACCGGTACTCTCTTGACACAGGGAGAAGTTCTGGTACTCTAGGTAGTACCGGCCCATTTAAAGCACTGTGTCTATTGGGTAATATGCTGACCTTTGAACCTGAAGATCTGGGTTCACCTCCAGCATTGTCAGTGGGATGCAAGTGTCGTACATAAAACACACACTACAATGTGCTGTATTAATGCTCCAGTTACCAGTGCTTACATCTGGGTTTCGTTAGACGATCTCGGTCACCTATTGCTTTATGCCTAGCATCACACGTTAAAAAACGTTAAAAAACATATCCACGTTTTTCATCGTCTGTGGTTTCTAAACACATACATATAGCAGGAGTTAGCAGCCTCAATGATCGATCTTGTAAGGATGAGAGGCAGCGTTGCCCTAGTTTTAATTCAAACTTGTGATCTGCCAAACAAAGCAGATGTGAGCGGCGAGCACGAGGCTCATTGAACATGTTGCTGGCTTTTGAGGCTACTCTCGCTGCAAGGTCTGCACTGTATCAAATATTTTTCAAAAACCGCCTCATTGAGCCAGTAATTCAATCCTTTCAAATATGTAGTAAGTACCATTATGGCCTGCAGAAGGAAGACCCACTTTGGGAACTCCGGCTCACTCCACCACTGACCACCACTACCGTTATCGCATTTCAAAGGGCGCCCTGACACCCCTCTTCCGACCCGTGTGAGATGAGTACCGCCTCTCTCCTTTGATAAGCACCCCAGGCCTGCACGGTGACAGTAGTCCCCACATCCAGTGTTCAGTCTGATACTAAGAACATTCCAGAACGTTTCCGCAGCGCTAGCTGACGACGTCGCGCACGCGAGCTCGAAGCGGAAGTTGAGCTGTCCCCCCGGCCTCGGTTCCTGTTTCTCTGCCGAGTGGGCTTAGCTCTTCCTGACGTGTCTCTTCTTGCTACTGTGAGACGCGTCGGCTTCGCAGAACCTGACCTTGCACTCTCTGGAAACTATTTCCGTCAGATGGCATTGAGAGCCTGTGGGGGCGGCGGGGGCTGTGCACACACCAGCCGGCGCGAGCTGGTTCAGGTCTGCCCAACCCTGAACTTGAGAGTCACCCGGACCATCGCTGTCTTCAGAGGGGGCTGGGCAGTGATAAGGTGGTCCCCGTGTAAGAGGCAGCAGCAGGGCTTTAAGAGGGCCGGGTCTCACCGGTGCTGAGCACCGGCAGTTTTTTTTACAGGAGACCTTGAAACGGGTCTCTATCGGGCTCTGTTTTGTGCCCTGGCACTTTTTTTCCGGACTGCAGTGACAGCAGACAGCTGTCAATGCAGTCCGGAAAAAACCAGCCGCCTGTGCCAGGGCACAAAACAGAGGCCGATAGAGACCCGTTTCGAGACAGCAGGAACATCACTTGCGCCTGTTCACACTGCTCACTTCTCACTAGTAGAAAAGTTACGGCATGACGTCATGCCAGGTGAGTGTTGTAGAAGAAGGGAAATCCATTAAAGAGTCATTTTCTCTCTGGATTTCCCTTCTCTTTTTGAAACTCGGGTGCAGCAACATTGTCGTGGTGTCACCAGGGCTTTAACCCCTTCGATGCTGCGCAGATTCCGCCGCTGTGCTGACGGAATCTTGCGCGGGCGTGGTCATGACGGAATGGTTCCGTCATGAGCACAGCTCAACCGTGGGTCATGACGGAACCATTCCGTCATGAGCACCGAAGGGGTTAAGTCGAAGCTTTTTCAATACTATATACAAGCCATAGTTGCTGCTTAGTTATCTTAAGCAACTAACAACCATTGACCAAGCCAATAGTCCTGACTTGTAGGTATGATGTTACTTGTAGTATCATATATCTGGATGCAATGACAGAAACAGCAAAATACTATGGGTGGCCCACTATGCTAACCACAGATTTTTAGCTTACATGTTTTTAAGCCACACCCTTAATTACACTTGCCACGCCCCTTTGAGAGACCCCCCCCCCAGTTTTTTCATCCCACTTAAAGCCCTGGGCAGCAGAGTCTATTTGTGTCAGTTGGCCCCTTAGCTCAGTGTGCCAAATGAAGCGCGTCCTTTCGTAGGCACTATAGCAATTGAAAGACAAGCACTTTTGACATACATTTCTGTTTAAAATTATAAACCTAATTAATTACGATGTGGGGATGCTTATGAAGAATGAAACCCAGTCAGGGCTGAATTACACAGTGCCCTGGAGGCACATCCAGAGTTTATGCCAACTGTTTGCGGCTGTGGGCACTTCGGTATTACATAAGGGGCTGCAGATTCGTATGTGCCCCCTTTGTAATTGAGAACTAATTGCACCTTATGTCAGCATAGTGGTAATAAAGTACGTGGGCTCTTAGACTTTTATGAACAACCTCTAGCCCACTTTAAACACACTCCCCAGGGTGACGCATTAAATTCAATTATTATAGTGAACAATTTATGCCTGGTTAACAACTTGGTTCACAGCGTGGAGGCATCTATTCCGACATTCCAGGCGGGGGGGGGGGGGCAGAACTAGTACAATTGACTTCGTGTTGATCTCTAGTAGGTATTCGTACCTTATAGATAGTTTCATGGTCGACCTAACTTGGCCAGTGACCACAATCCTCTAACAGCCTCTTTAAAAGTTACAGCTCAGAAGGGGAGGGCTGTGGAATGCCCAATAAAATATAATTGTAATCAAGGGGTAAGGTTAAAGTGGAGTATGATTGACCATGCCAATTTTGAGGAGAACATCATCAGGACAAACCTAACTCAAGTGATGACCTGTCTAACGTACCTAGTCCCACCAGACGCCATTATACAGAGTTTTGAAACCATCTGCAAAGACGTGGTCAACAACCTGTTTAGATCAGTGAAATAACATAACTGCCCCAAACTCAAATGGTTTAACACTGAGTGCTCAGTGGCAAATAAAGCTCTAAAGAAAGCACTAAGCGTAGTTCGCCGTGATAGGGCTTTGATAAAAGAAGCCGGACTGTCCTATAGGAAGACAATAGAATGTAGAAAGGACAAACTGAGACGCCAGGCCTGGGATGATTTAGAAAAAGCAAGTGCCCTAAGGGATTCCAGGAGCTTCTGGGAGGTGATAAACCATCCACTTTTTTCAAACGAGACTAGGAGTGTGGAAACTAATACAACGGGGACAGTCTGGGAGTCTCATTTTTCTAAGATTTTTAACCCAAAGGATATTATTACCCAAGATTATCAGACAGATATATGTTTTAATCCTGAATTTGCTCAGCAGCTAAGTGCATCCTTGTATTTAGGTGAAGTCGAGGAGGCCCTGCGAAAGGGTATTGATTCCAAAGCTCCTGGGCCAGATGGTGCACCCTTGGATTTCTTTAAAATAAATCCAGTGATATGGGGCCCCTCGATACTAAATGTTTTTAGAGCAGTCATAGTGGGCCAAATCCCACTATCTTGGAAAAAAGCAGTGGTGGTGCCCATTTTTAAAAAGGGAAACAGAAATGAACCAACATGCTACAGGCCGATCTCTCTAATAGATTCCACGTGCAAGGTGATGGAAAGGGTAATCCTTCCACGTTTAGAGTCATGGGCAAATACTTCTGGCCTAATATCATATACTCAATATGGGTTTAGGAAGGGAATGGGAACAAATGAACAGTGGCTAAATCTGTCCATGATCATGGGTGAGCACATGAAGGCCAGGGTGGCATCGATCCACTTGGCCTTCATGGACTTATCCAGCGCCTTCGACACAGTGTGCCGGGGTAAGCTGTGGTCACTAATGGAGGATCTGGGCTTTGAGGAACCACTCGTTACCCTCCTATGTAGACTTCATGCTTCCACCTCTGTAGTTATCTGTTACGGGCCGGGGGGAGAAAAGACCAAGCCCATTGCCTCAACAGAGGGAGTACGACAAGGCTGCATATTGGCTCCTTTTCTGTTTTTGGTATACACCAATGGCCTTGAACAGTTTCTGCTAAATCAACATCTGGATTTTCCAAAAATAGAAGGCAAACAGGTACCTCTGCTGTCTTATGCTGACGACACAGTTCTGATGGCTTTGACAGCTAATGGCCTTCAGGGGTGCCTGGATGCTTTTACTGAGTATATGTTGTCATTAGATCTAAACGTGAATTTTAAGAAATCTTTTATTATGGTTTGTGGGCCAAAATTAACGAAAATATACAGTCATAGGAAAAGTTATTGACAAAGTGAATATTTTTTTCCTATTTGGGGAATGTTTTTAACTTTAATTTAAATTGGGACCAACTTATAGTATCCAGGGTACAACAAATGAGTAGAGCCATTGCGGGGCTGTTTTGTTTTGCTGCTAAACTTGGCCATAAGCTTGTAGCTGAGTTGATAACCTTGTAGAAATCCAAATGTCTGTCTGGGGCCACTTATGGGGCTGGAGTATGGGGATAGCATAAGAGCCTACAAATTCAAACATCAGAGAATACATTTTTAAAGAGAATTTTACTTATCCCTAATAGCTCCCCTACATAATTTTGCCATTCTGAGGTGGACATGGACTATATTGTAGACAGAATACACATGCCCCCCCTGTTTCTATGGGGGAAAATTTGGATTACAGAAGAACTTTCCTTCTCACGATGCATTTTAAGAGATTGTATGAATCTTAATAATGCAATAGCAGTCCCGTGGTTACGCTACGTCAAACAAACTTTTTACAAGATAGGTCTAGAAAACTTTTATGACAAGCCAGAGACCATACGACCTAACATGAAAATGGTTATAAAAGATGCACATCGATCTGAATTGAGACTATCACACCGGGCCACGGGAAGATTGGACTGTTTTCCCCCAAATCGGCAATAATTATATTTGTCTTTTAGCCGGCTAGCCCACTCATGTTTTTTTAATGACTAGATTTCGCTTAGGCACCCTGCACTTTCTTGTAGCTTTTCTGAAACAGGTGGGGCGGTGTGAGAGACTACCCCCCTGTCCATGTAATAACTCAGCACAATAAAGTGCAATGCACATTATGCTATTTTGCACATTATATAAAGACCCTAGGGTGCGTTTCCTTAAACCGATCTTAAATACAATTCGTCCTTGCTCCTATAAGGAGGGTTTTAATTATTTATGGTCATTATCAACTGTTTCCATCTGCAGCTCTGTGCTTAGTTTTATCAAAATTGTTTTTATAATAAAGAAACGTTATGCAATGTAAAAGTAATCTACAGGGGCCATGTGATCAGGCCGCAAGTGGTCTTTGTCCTGTATATTTAACATTTTTGCTGCAGAAACTTTTATTCTTGAATGTATACTTTTTTTTTTCTGTGAACTTTTATGATTCATTCGAATTGAATAAAGTTATTTGACTGACTGAGAACTCACTGATGCAAAATAAGTACTGACACAATGCCAAGGAGGTAGTCCCTCATTTCCATAAGGGCCTTGCACCATGCAAATTAGATTATACCTTTGGGCTCACACCTTATTACTGCTGTGAGCATAGGGCAAACAAACTGTCTGGAGATATACAGATTGTCTGGCACTTAGTGCAGAATGAGTGCACCCCCTTACGTATGCACCTTGGGGGAGAAGCAACGGGTTGCTAGGAATCCCAATGCAGGTGGATCACTGCCTCTCTTGAAAACTGAGGCTGGGTTTCCTGCCTGCACTGAAAGATGGACCAACAGCTTCAAACTGATGATCTGCGTCAGTGGTTAATTTCTTTGTTTAATCTTGTTAGCACCGCCTAAAACAGAACCAACTATGAAAGTGGGGTGAGGATGTGGCATAATGGCCAGAGCTGCCAACGTTGGAATTGGGGAAAGTCTCAGCGTCGGCTCAACATCCTGTGATTCTGTGCAAATCCCTTAATCTCCCCGTGCCTACCATAAATTAATGTGTCCTTAACTGCTGCTCATGAGAAGTGCAGGTGTTGATGATTAAGTGCCAGTGCTGAGCATCATAAACCTCTAGGTAAAATTAAGCAGATCTGGCTTTCACTAATGCACTGTTCCAAGCTCTCCTAATTTGAGAGCATGACACAGACGGGGGCTGAGCACCCATTTATGAAAAAAATGCGCTGTTCCCAATGCGGGTATGAACTTGCGTTAGTGAAAAGTATGTTGCGGTGCTCTTGTGTCTGGTTTATTTTTCTGCCAGAAGTGGACTGGGGTGTCATCCGAGTACATCTGGATATTGTTATAAGCGCTCAGTTTGTTTTACAGTTTGCCCTCCAGCCTTTTCTAGGATTTGTTTTGCTCTGAGTGTTTCTTTTTGTGTTCTAGGGAGTCCCCTGACGGAGCGCAGTGTATCAACACCAAGCTGTTGCGTCTCATTTGCAGTTGCCAATAATGATGTGCCTATATCTACTCCAGTCATCGAGAATACAGACTCGCCAGTTTGGAACTTTCAGCAACAAACCAGGTATGTGCAGGCTCAGGTTGGCAACATTACACAGCACATTCTACCTGTTTGTGATGGGCGCTATTCTTTCCTGGACTGTAATTCACATAAGACAGTTCACAATGTGGGTTTCTCACAGAAGAGTCTTTGAACTGCCACTGAGCATGTACTTATATTTCCAACATGGTATGTGTTCATGGAAATCCTAATTAGAATGCAATAGAGATGTCCACTTCAGTGGCAGGTGACATGATGTCACAGCACCTGTGTCTCAGTGGAAAGTGGTGTTCTAACATACCAAACCAGCACTTACTGAAACATGGCCTCTTAGAGCAGCTCTTGTCTCTAATGCTACTGTATTGTTGTATTTTGTTTCTGCAGGGAGAATGAATAAATTACTTCTAAATATTTTATTGTTACATGTTGCATCTCACTGCAGCAGTGTGAGATTGAGGGTCATCTAAGCTGCGTATTTGAAAAAGGGAACTGATGTTACCTATAGCTAAAGTATTAAAGTCAGTCATGACCTAGCTGTATCTTCGTGGGCTTACTTCAGTATTGTATTATATTGTGCCGTAGCATTTGTGAAGCGTTTACCCACACAGATAGCAAGCTACACCGTATAGGGTGTGTGATTGGACTCACCCTTCCATATACGCACCACTGACTGCTGCACACTCAGCCTCTGTCCCCTTTAAATATAGAGACATCTCAGACTCCTCCTAGAGTTACTGTATGGGCCTCACTAACGAGATACATTTCTAGGACCACGTTTCGGACTTCGTTTTGTTTGCCTACTCACCCAAAGCCAAGCACCTTAAAAGTATTATCTCTGATTCGCATTTATTCCATAGAGATCTTTCCATCTCACTTTCACTCGTGTACATCCTTGGTGTTCTCTTTGATTTCTTCAAAGTTATCAGTCTTAGACTGTAATTGCGTTGACCCAATTGTCTTCTTCACCGGGAAACAGCAGATGGAGTTCTGTGCACAGAAATAGATGTGAGCCCATCTAATGGGCCTGTACTGAAGCACATTAGCCTTCTCCTTTCCAGCACCACAGTTCTAGAAACACTGGTGAGTTGCACGCCAGACGGCCTTATTCTTTTTTTCCATAGTCATATTTGTAATAGAGATGGTTCCTCAGAGCCAAAGGCGAGTATTCTTGTCATTGATTTTTCCCTATTCCCAGAATAATAACAAGAACTAGACGATTAGACCTTTCTAGATTTTACTGATCTGAAAACCTCAAGAAGAGTGAAATATTAAACTTGCCCCCTGGCCAAGATAATATCCAGCTGTCGAAGAAGAAGATGGAGTAATCTCTACTTATACAGCTACATCTACCACCACTTAAAAATTGCTCGCTGCAAGCAACGTAGGCTTTGTCTTGTGGAAGCTGATTAATGTGTACCTGCTTCAAAGTGTCTAAGTGTTGAGTTGTCTAAAAAATTCCAGAAAATAGCGAGCTGCCGTCTGTGAAAGATTAAAGTAGATGTCCTTCTAGGAAAACCTTGATCATGGACGTGATCTTTCCTGAAGGGTGAACTGGACCCTCCTGAACCAAGGACTGGATGGCTAGAAAATTCCAAAGTCTGAGCCACTGACAAGAACATTCCACAATTGTCTGCAGGAGATATACAGCAAAAGAATCAGAGAGGAGCCTTGGGAGCTTAGACCCAGTGACGTTTTGTGCATTAAGTGGCCAATGCACTTTGGGCCACCACTGATAGGGCTTCTAGGCCCTCTGAGTGAGAGTCGTATCCACGGTTCAATACTAGCTTCTCAGTATGGGACTCGAAGCTCAACCCAACACTGGGTGGACCCTTAGGGACTTAAAAGAAAGGGACCTTAACACCAGCCCATAGATTCCATTCAATCTCGCTCCTGACTGTCCGCCAAACCCAGGCAAATGTAGAACATTTCTGAATCACTGTTGGAGAGGGTTGAGGTTCAGCAGATTTTG
Source organism: Triturus cristatus (assembly GCF_964204655.1). Taxonomy (NCBI): domain Eukaryota; kingdom Metazoa; phylum Chordata; class Amphibia; order Caudata; family Salamandridae; genus Triturus; species Triturus cristatus. The sequence continues at coordinate 1,481,310,351 of NC_140591.1, read as the reverse complement.
CCCGGAAGAGTGAGAGCTCACAAAATACCTCTTCAACGTGTGAAAATGAATGTGCCTCTGTGGCTTCAATAGGTGAGTTATGCTTATGCTTGGCATCGCTATTCCAGATAATGAAAAATTTGCTAGCTAACATAACAGAAAGTTTCAATTCTATTAAGTACTCGGAGGCGAGGGTTATGCCTTCTTTCTTCACTTTATTGGCAATAACAGCTTTAAGGTATAACAAAAGACTACACTTCCCATGAACCGTAGGGAAAAGGTAGTCGAACAAAAAACATATGTAACATCCAATCCATGACAGGGAAACAGTGTCCAATCAGGGCATTCCAAGACCCATATAGTCCATTGTTAGTGTCCTCTCCTCCTCTTTCGGAGCGCGAAGACTGCCCAATCCTCCTCTTCAGGTTTCTTGTTTGTGAGCATCAGAACCTGCCATGACAAGGACGTATTACCAGGAGAATAGAACCAGAAACTTGCAAGTTAAGCATGTCTTAAGGAACCAGGTACAGTACTCATAATACATACAGATAGAACTGATGTAAAAGGTACTTACTACAGTACGGGGAGGGTCTTCCTCCTGGAGCACAGGGCGGGATAATCCTCGCTTCCGAGTCCTTAAAAAAATTGAAACTTTCCGTTACGTTAGCTAGGAAATTGTTCATTCTATGTCAGGACTGGAGGCGAGGATTATGCTTATTTAAAGCTTGCCCTCAACCAAATGAGCCATATTAAGTATCGGCTTGAAGTAGAACCTTTTAAAGGTGGAGTCCAGGGCCAATCAGCCGCGTTGAGGATATCCTCTAAGCGGGCACCCAAGCCGAATGCTTTAGAAGCCATGGCTCCTCTTGCTGAGTGCGCCCCAAAGTGGCGGAGACTGATGCCTGCTTCTTGCATTACCCAACGAACCCATCTGGTGATGGTGGGTGAGGAAACCACTTTAAAGGGTTTTCGAAGCGCAATAAGGAGTTGTCGTTCTCCCGGAGGGCGGAGCTCTTCCGTCATTTCTTCATAAGCTTTGAGGCAAAGAACCACACAGAGTTTTGGAGAGTCGGGAAACTCCGCATAAGAAATGACCCTGGTTTGGCATTTCGTACGTCTAAGCAAAGTAAACGTCACTCCGTCCGGAGTGAACACCCGTCCAGTGATATCAAGGGCTCACACATCAGAGACCCTTCTGCAAGATACCAGGCACAAAAGCATCGCTAATTTCGCAGAAAGCTTCTTCCTGGAGAGGAACCTGTTAGGTTGCCATGATAGAAAAAGGTTCAGGACCAGGTTGACGTCCCATAAAGCCAAATAATGCAGTTCCGGAGGTAAAGAAAGTCGGATGCTACGCAAGAGTCTACAAACCATGGGATGTTCGCCCATGGGAGAGCCATTAACTGGGACATGGCCGGAGGAAATGGCCGACCTGAAGGTGTTGATAGACCGATAGGCCAATCCGTCAGACGCAAGTTGCGCCAAGAAATTTACAACGTGGACCCCGTCTGCGACCAAGGGATCGACACCCCTTCGCAAACACCAACGGGATAATCTGCCCCACGCGGACTTGTACCTCTTGACGGTACTGTCTGCCCGAGCCTTGGAGATGAGAATTTCAGCCTCTCGCGAAAGGCCCGTGGCTTGCCATCTGCCCCTTAAATCCTCCACGCCATGAGCCACAGTGAGTTCGTTGACATTAGCGGATGTGAAGTGCCGTCCGTACTCGTGAGAAGAGTCGGAAACCGGGGGAGTAGGATCGGAAATTCCCAAGAAAGTTCCCGAAGAACCGGAAACCACACTTGAGACCTCCAGAGAGGGGTGATTATGAATAGATCCGCCAACTGTCTGCGGACTTGAGCGGTGGACCGAGTGATCATTGCGGATGGAGGGAACGCATATACCTGCTTCATGCTCCAATCCTGGAGGAATGCGTCTGCGGCCACCACCAAGGGGTCGGGTCTCCAGCTGAAAAATCTTGGAGTTTGATGGTCCAGCCTGGACGCAAACAGGTCCACTGTGAAGGGACCCCAGTGGTCGTGGAGAGCCACAAAAACCGACTGGTTCAGTTTCCAGAGACTGGAGTCACAGAAGACTGGAAATCTGCTTCCAAGCTGTTCCGACCCGGCAGATACTCTGGCTGTCTAGGCAATACTGCCCAAAACTCGCCGCCAGGTATGAGAGGGCTTTCGACCTGGTGCCCCCCAGATGGTTGATGTAGCGGACTGCCGAGACGTTGTCCATTTACAGGAGTACACACGACCGCACGGAATCTCCCGTCCAGCACCGCACGGCGAAGGAACCCGCTAGGAGCTCCAGAGTGTTTATATGTAATCTCTGTTCTTCGGGAGACTACAACCCTCCCGTAGTGAGGTCTCCGCACCTTGCACCCCAGCCGAGCCTGCTGGCATTGGATTCGTTAACGAGATCCGGAGCCGACCCGAAGATTGCTCTGCCGTTCCAAGCCTCCATATGGTCCAACCACCAGTGGATTTCGGCCCTCGCTTTGACGGATAAGTCGACTTTGGGAGGGTACAGGTACCCTTTCCGTAGAAAATAGGCCTTGAGGCGCTGAAGGGCCCTGTAGTGGAGCGGACCCGGGAAGATGGCTTGTATTAAAGCTGACAGAAGGCCCACCCCCCGGGCCAGCTGCGGAAGGGACACCTGCTGTTTGGCCAGGACACAACGCAACTCCTGGCGAGTTTTGGCAACCTTTCTGGCCGGCAGACTGAGACGGGAAGACGTGGAGTCGATGACGAACCCCAAGAAGGTAACAGACTGAGCTGGCTGTAACAGCGACTTCTTCTCGTTGATCATAAAGCCGAGGTCCTGGAGCATTGTTTCTGCCATCCAAAGATGTCCCGTCAGCTGACAGGAACAGGGGGCCATCAAGAAGAGGTCGTCGAGGTACACAATCATCCTGATGCCCCGAGCTCTCAGGAACTCCGCCACTGGCTTGAGCACTTTGGTGAAACACCAGGGCGCTGAATAGAGCCCAAAAGGAAGGGCTGTGAACTCGTAAACTCGATGGCGCCAAGCAAACTGTAGAAAGGTGAGGTGAAAAAATCGGGATCACCAGATAGGCGTCCTTGAGGTCTAGACAGACCATCCAATCGAGAGGATGAAGAACGTCCCGAAGTAGGTGGATCCCCCTCCATTTTGAAATGGCGGTAAACCAGCCATTCGTTGAATTCGCTCAGATTTATGACTGGCCTCTTGCACCCGTCGGTCTTGTCGACCAAGAAGATGTTGCTTAGAAACCCCTGGGGGTGAGAAGAAGTGAGGGAGATAGCGCCCTTGTGGAGAAGAGATGCTACTGCCTCGTCCACTAGGGCTGCATCTTATGTTGAAAATTGAATGGGTCGTGGTGCGACTTTTTGAACCGGGTTCCCTATGAACTCCATGTGAAAACCCCTCACTGTTTGAAGCACCCAAACATCTTGTGTGAAGGCCAGCCAGGCCTGGTAACAGCTTGCCTGACGCCCCCCTATACCTTGTGGGGAAGAAGGGAGAGCACTCACCGGAGTTTGAGTTAGTTGCTCCTCCTCTGAAGCCTCTCCCATTTCCATGACGTCCTCTTGTGGGGTAGAAGTTCCCAAATTTGGACTGATCATGGTACTGTCCGGAGCCTCTTTGGTTGGTCTGATGGTTTTGGCGACCGGTCGAGCGGCCCCTGCCTCGACCGGTCCCGCGAAAAACACGAGGAAAAACCTTCTTAATTGTAGACTGGGCCCTGTCTAATGATGTAAATGTATTTACGAATTTGCCCAGCTCCTTTATAAAAGGGTCACCGAATAAACCCCCCTGAGCAATGGCACCGGCCTCCGAGTCCGCTAGGTCACCCAGCTTCGGGTCGATCTTAATTAGAAGGGATCGGCGGCGCTCGGTGGAAAGGGCACAGTTGACATTGCCCAAAAATATCACTACTCTCTGTGCCCAGCCAGACAGGGTTTCTGGGGAAATGATAGAACCTGATGCCTTAGCTTCTTCGGCCATGTCAAGGATCTTAGTGATAGGGCCAAGGGCGTCAAGGAGCTTGTCCTGGCACGCCCTCCAGGATCTGTCAATGCCCTTCTTGGGGTCTCTAATAAATTTCTACAGGAATGTTGACATCCGGGGATCAATTTCTGGGGTAAGGGCAACCTTCCCCTCAAGGGACGGGCGGGGACACTCTGCCCGAAGGCAGTTGTGGGCTTCTTTTTCTAGGGGGCGACGGATGTGCTCTGCAACATACGTTGCGACCTTCTCGGCCGGGGCCCAGTCCGAAGAGCGTGGATGCACAATATCATTGGGATCACGCATATCTGACGCAAGGGAGGGCCTGTAAATCTTGGGAAGGGCGGGACGGAAGCCAGGGTCTAGAAGGACTGGGGTCAGTCAGGGTCTTCTGAAGGGCCTGGTAATACCGGCGGGGGGGGCAGGCGTCGAAGGCAGGGGGGGGGGGTCCCTGCGGGCACCGCCGGTTGGCTGTCAATGAAAGCCTGCTTCAAACGCTCAAAAGCGTGCACATCCACCCCAGGTTCACGGGGGTGCTTCGATGGAGGAGATCCTAGAATGTCCTGGGCCGATGTGGCTGGAGCCTGTGAGGGTGCAGCAACTTTACGCTCCAGGCTCTCGAACGCCTGTTCTATCTGGCGGGAAAGCCTGTCCTCTAAAGGAGAGATGGCTTGATCCACCGCCCTGTATATACACATGTCAACCGCCTCATAAAAGGCATCCCCCCAAGGCATGTCAGCGAGAGGGTCTTCCTCCTCCTGATAATCCTCATAATACTCCATAGTGCTGGGAGCAAGGAGAGAAAGTATATATATATATGAATATAAATACAATTTAGTAAAGGTGGAAATCACCAGGCCGTGAATGAAGGCCTTATACAAAGCTGGGTGTCAGCTGCAAGATGGGTGGCGGTAAAACCACAATTTTTCGGGGTTCTAGCCCCAGGGGTCTACTGCTGGCAGAAAAATATATATAGAGAACAAAATAAACCCCCAGCCAGCAAGATAATGCTGGTCTGGGATGCGTCCCCTGCAAGTCCTTATTGGCCAATACAAGACCTCAACGAGGCGTCAACCTTCAGCAATACAGACTCGTGTTCCCGATTAATATTTACTTGTGAGGGAACCGAGCATGAACCTTTTTACAAGAAAACGGACAGCGTGCGTTTATTCGGGGCGCTGCCGTCTACAGACCGTAATCGGCGTTCTCCGCAGACCAGTGGCTCCTGACTGAAGTGTGCGTGCTGCTCGAATTCCAGAGCGAAATTTCAGCAGAGCAACGCGCTTCCGACAGCCTGCCGCACCTTCTGGCGGCGGGAGGACCTCAGGGCAAATCCAGCAGTGTGCTGCGTAGGAACGGGAAACCCGTTCCCGCTGCATTAAAAAACACAATTATAAAGTGCAGCATAAGCGCGAAGAATATACCAACAAAAATGCCAAATGGCGCGTACAGAAAACTGACGGAATTCAAAACCACAAGTGACACTACCACAGTGCGCTCGCATGAAAGGAATAAATCAGCCTTAGAAGCAGAAATGACTTCAGCAATGCACGTATCACACAGCGTGCTCGCGCCAATACTATAAAGCATCCAAATAAGCCAAATATAACCAGAACTAAGCGCCAAAACAGTTAAGGAAACTGAAGAGCACTTATCTGACAGCGTAGCTGCGAAGAAAGAGGAGGAGAGGACACTAACAGTGGACTATATGGGTCTTGGAATGCCCTTATTGGACACTGTTTCCCTGTCTTGGATTGGTTGTTACATGTATTTTTTGTTCGACTACCTTTTCCCTATGGTTCATGGGAAGTGTAGTCTTTTGTTATACCTTAACACTGCTATTGCCAATAAAGTGAAGAAAGAAGGCATAATCCTCGCCTCCAGTCCTGCCATAAAATTGTAGTGTTGCACAAAGTTTGAATTTGTTGTGAATAAACCTGAGAGTATGACACATCTCTCACTTAGCGTGTGAGTCTGTATTGCCAAAAGGTTCTATCATTTTGCTTCCCGGCCCCAATATATGAGTGCAGATACTATAAAGTATGCAAGTAGTGACATGAGCGTGTTCATGGAGAGGCATGTAATACTGCACACAGCAGTACACTGCCTCACATTTGATCACAATGTAAACCCGCTCCTGTACAACTCAATGCCAACCCTGATATACTGCCTATCCCAATGCTGTAGTGCAGTGTAAGCCAGTGTACCAATTTATTTTTTAACTCATCTAAAGATTAAGGTACAGGATTTGTCACTGTGGGGACATTTCCCAAAAACCACCACATATCGTGTCGCTTCCGGGGGCAAATTCATGCCACCCCTACTTTGGAAGGGGGAAATGAGCTACATCACGGTGGCATAGCATATCCCTAAATACTGGTTGACCCTGGGGAATCAATGGGACACCTGCTAGGCTCCCAATTGATTTAGGGGATTGGAGTGGAACAACTGAGTCATTAAGAGGCTCACAAGTTCCACGTAGTGGGGCTAAATCAGATGAGTTAGTCATAACAGGTATGCTGCCCTAACTGTGGAGCTGCAACATTGTTCAAATGATCCAGCATTAGGGAGACTAAAGATTCAGTCTGGGTTAGCCTGGTTAGAATAGGGTCTAGTTTAGCATTTAAAACAGCCTTAAACTCGGACAGCAAATCATCAATAGGGGAGTCTGACCGCTGGAAACAACATGACAGTGGTTTATTGAGTCCCCACGTTAACTAAAATGGTCGTCTGATTTGAAGCTGCCACGCGTCCCCTCCGCTTGCACTTGGGGCTGCCAATGGGGCTTAAGAGTGTAAGTTCCTGGTTTTGACCCTCAGACTCCTTCCCCCCACCCCCCACCCCCCCCCCCCTAGGAGGCAGAGCCATAGCTCCCGGGGGATTCCCCCTGATGGCCCTCCAGCTCTCTGCTATTACTTATGCCACCCTGCTCAACAACCCTCATTGGAGCATTAGGACAGCAGGGGGAACGAGTAAGGGGTCATCGGAAGGCTGTCCCTTGTTAGAGACATCCTTCTTTCAGCCAACTCAATCTCCTTAGAAACCACCCCAACAGCTCAATGGTAGAGACTCGTAGAACAGCATGCAGTGACAATGACTTAACGGCAGGGTCTTTTCTCTTCCACATAATCTCAACCAATCAGAGTGCACAGCGCTAAAATGCGGGAGAAACCAATAAATGCAACCCAGAAACAGTTCCCTAGTGAGCAACAGATACAAATAGAGAGAGGCTCTCCAACCCTTCAGATGACACCATACTGACCAAAAGTGTATTCTGAGCTTGTTGAATCAGAGTAAGGGTCCCCAGCAAATGTTCAGTATTTGTAAAGCGCGAACAATTACCCACGGGTGTCAAGTCGCTGCGGGCCGTCGGTAAGATTAAGATTATGCAAGCTATTGCCTAGAGTCACATGGTGCTGGGCTGATCTGCCACCGGCACCGGTGATCGGACCGTGAGCCCCAGGGTTCCGGAGTCAGCTGCCCTGGCCGCTGCGCCACACCTGTTCCACTACTCCTAAGCAACTCCTATGCCTCTTGGTAGAGGTCGCTGCTGGATTGCACCCGGTCCCAAGATGAACAAGCATTTGCAATGCAATTGGTCTCGCATTTACGGGAGTTTAAGCTATTGGCATTGTAAATGACAATGCATTTTATTTGTTTTAAAAACCAAAACATAAATAAAAGGCATTGTCATCGACAATGCCAATAGCTCAAACTCGCTTAAATGCGAGACCTATTGCTTTGCAAATGGTAGGCATCACGGACAATGGGAGGGGGAGAAGGCACAGACAACGGGAAGGAGGGCGGAGCAGCTAAAACAATACATATGCAAAATGAAGCGTGCTGTACCCCTGTGAGCACCTAAAATGACAAAATGTATTTCATTTTAATAAGTGAAATTGATGTAAGTGATTGCGAAAGAGGTCCTAGGTCCGGTTGTTGGGTGGGTGTGTAAAAGTGAGTTTTTATGAGGTGTCCATGGAGCGGACGGTCTGTTTGGATGGATGTGTTTCACTATTTAAATTAATTCAAGGCGTGGTGTGTTGTTACATTTCAGAATGAGTATTTTCAATGTTCTATTTAGTTTGCACGCAGCTTGTAATCGTAGAAGGAATGATTTTCTGATGACTAACTACAGTCCATAAGCGCAGGAGTATGAGGTGATGAGAAGGGGGCTGAGGAATAGGGGTGGGCTCGGTATGTCGCAGCAAATGTATTAATGGGTTGATCCTGTTGGTTTTAACAGCTTCAACCTATAGCTGGGATGATTCTGTGGGAACAATTTACAGGTCCAATTGAGTCCTTACCCTTGCACTGTAAAGCAGTTCAGTAAATCATATTGTAAATACATATTAATTTACCGAGCACGTCCCCCTCACCTAGAGTCAAACTTGGTGCCGTCTATGGAAGTGGTAGCCACGAAGTCGGCAGACCTCAGGCACGGAGGGGCGCGTCATTGCAAGCCACCAAGCTCATCAACAGGCCGTCTGCAACCAGGCCAGGGCCTGCAACCAGCGCTGGCTGCTGCATGACATGGCCTGGCGCAGAAGGATGGGGTTCTGAGAAGCAAGCAAGCCGGAGGCAGGGCACAAATCCTAAACAAGCATTTGCAATGCGATAGGTCTCGCATTTGTGAGAGTTTAAGCTATTGGTATTGTAAATAACAATGCATTTTATTTATGTTTTTAAAAATCAACAAGTAAATAAAAGGCATTGTCATTTACAATGCCAATAGCTCAAACTCTAGTAAATGCAAGACCTATTGCATTGAAAATGCTTGAGCTCGCCAGGACTTTGGTGGAGAAAGCAACATGTTCTGTAAAGCCCGATATGTCACTTCCTGTCCCCATTTCACTGCCTCTGACAAGTTTTGCCAACCCTAATAGCCTTGTGCAAATATCTGTGGAGGCCTGTCCGCCTTCTTCAAAATTCTCTTAAAGCACTAAAAATATAGCACACCAAAACACTTTAAAGATGGCATTTTTGATTAAACGGCCGTGCTCTTTGGCAGTTAAATATCGGCTCTGGACGTGGGCCACCATGCCTCACTAACTATCTGCAGAGATGCTACCGGGTGCAAAGAGAGACAGTTTGCGTTTGAGAGCGGAAAGAAATCCACGCGGTTTCGGAGAGCCGAAGAAATCTGGCACCATTTGGAACGATTACAGCAGAAGACGCCAAAAAAGAGAATCGTTACAGAATATCTAGAGCAAATGTCTGAAAATAGCAACTGCCACCTACTGATTAAGGGAGAAGAGCTTAAATGTAACAGCAGCGTTAAAATAGTGCGTCCCTGAATGTGCACATTTTAATTTTAGAGGAAATAAGGGGGCGGCGGAGAGAGGGACCACTCTTAGAATACTAATAATACTAACTACCAGTGCAAACAGCACAAAACAGAACAGTCTCCTGGTGCCAATAAACCATCTCAATGGTACGCACATTGTGAATAAAAACTCAGTTTATTAACACTTTGCGCCCACATAAACATAACAAGCATTGGCCGCGCGGCAGTAAAAGTAGCGCCGCGCGGCCGTAAAAGCGAAAGTCATCGCGATCGCTCTGAAAGCGAAAGTGTTCGCGATGACGCGCTAAAGCACGAGTTTTCAAAGTGCTGCTGAAGGCTGGCGGTTCGCACGTGCACGCTCGCGTGAACGCAAGTGCTAGGCCAGCCAGCAGCACTTTGAAAACTCACCTCCAAAATGTCTCTCCGAGCCAGCGCATGCGCTGGGCTCAGCGAGACCTAAAAAAGAAGTGGGGGGACGCTGACGTCCAGACCGGAAGTGACGTCATGAAAGGCGGCTTGCACCATCAGACTCATTGCCTCCCCTCGCTCACCCACTAGATGCGATTGCATCAGAGAAGCCAGCGCGTGAGCAGCGTTCTGAATGGGCTCCGATTTCGCCCCAGTGAGGCCAAAGAGTGAATGTGTGGCTCCATTGCTCCAGTTATCGAGCTCCCGGTAAAATAAGTAGGGGGACGCCGTACCCCGGCTCGAGCCCTGGCCGGAGGGGGAAGGGCAGTGCTGGGTGAGAAGTTGGGAAGGCGAGCCAGAACGAGAGCAGCCTCTGAGCTGAGAAGAAATGGATTAGAAGAGCGGTGGCGTGAAAGAAGGGCACAGAGAAGCGTGGGTACAGTAAGTAACTGGAAGCTAGGACACCAAAGAGAAATGAGGCCTGGGAAGGCAGAGCTAGGGAGGAAAGAGAAATTGAATGAGTGGCAGGATCAGCCGTCAAAGTAGGAATCTGCAAGCGGCAAAGCGGTTGTTATTCCAACATGCAATAAAAAGAGACAGGGAAGCAAAGCAGAAATGCGAGTACAGGAGGATTTCCCTCGTGGCAAGGAAGAGCTGTGCTGGTGCTCTCTCACTCTGTCTTGCAGGTAGTTTAGCAAAACTGGAAAAAAGAAACAAGCAAGGATAGGTGCAACGTAGACTTGTGGAGCTTTAGGTTTGGTTGGTGAGTGGTGGGGGGATCAACAAATTTGTGGAAGCAACAATAAGTAGCCAGGGGGTGGGGGGATTGAGATAATGCGGGCCCCGTGTTTAAGTGAAAGCAGGCGCCCATGTGCTGCACTGCAGTAAGAGACAAGGAAGTAGTCCCTAAATGAAAACATACCAGCCCAGCAGCGTAACTGAACAGTAGTTGGTCGGTGCTGCTTCCTACAAAACGGAAGTGACGTATCAAATCGCCAGCCAACAATAAGCCAGATAAGAAGAACAATGCCTGAGTTAACCAATGGCAAGCTGCAGGAGAAATTACCCTCCATATTCTGTTTACTACAGGTCTTGCAACAGCGCATGCGCTGTCTAGGCTCGACCTAAAAATGAGTCCGTGTACTGCCTGGGGCTCTAGTAAAGCCCAATCATGATCAAAGTCAGTGACAGTTGCTTCCAAACTAATGTCAACAAAAACCAGCTAAAACCAGCAAAAAATACCTGTGTTCACCCCACACCCCTAAAGAGAAAGTTGAACAGTCTAAACAGCAGCAAGCAAAACAGGCCAAGGGGGTTGGCCCGCCCTTCTGCTGGGTTGGCCCGCGCCACGGGAAAGTTCTCAGAACTTTAAGGACTTTGGCGGCACACGTGGGGCTCCGGCCCCTCCTCTCAGGGCAAAAGAGAAGCGCTGAGTTCTGGCACTACAAGCTCCAGCCCGCACTGCAGCAAAAGCAAAGGCGTCCCCTACAGATGAGTCATATTGTTAAAAAGTGTGCTACATAAGTGTGCTCATATTTATTGCAACAGGGCTGCTTCCATGGGTGGCATTGACAAACTACTCTTTGCGCTTGTGACGTTGTTAGGAGTTCACAGTAGTCAGGCTGTGGTGCACAGGGTAATCCACTGTTGGAAAGACAGCACTGGTTCCATATATTGTACCTAGTTTCAGGAGCTATGGCTTGTTTATTATATGCTTTAGTCACCTACAATCTCTGCATGGATCATCTACTTGCCTTCTTTAGGGTGTATACTCTCAATGGAGGCTCATAGGTGTAGGGTTAACACCTTTACCGCACATTTCTCCGTATTATTTTTAGGTCTCACCTCCCGATGGCTAAAAGCGGTTAGCTGTGTGTTGTAGAAGACATGTTGTGGACAATACCAGTAGTTACAGTGGCCTGTGGGTCAGCCCATTGTCTACCATTGGTTGACTTCCAATACAAATAGTGAGTTTTCTTGGAGTGTCTGCCGATCCACATTTAGTGATTGACATCTGACCGGATTATTCGTTTTATTATTCTCAAATTTAAATCAGTCTTCCTAGCTTGGGAGGCCTGGCTCCCATTTGTGTAGGGCACAAGAGTAATGGCCTATATCAGCAACACCAATGTGATGGTATAGATCATCAAGCGGAGCAGTCCCTCCCTAAATCTGTACAGTGAAGTGGGCGTGCACAAGGACTTGATTATTCCCCACTCGCCTATTTGGGGTACAGAAAACATGAATAGATAGACAGGCAGGTTGACCTTTGTTCTTCACGTGTGGAAGGTTGTACCAGTTAGGGTTTCTGCTTGGCCACTCCTGTAGTTTATCAAAAATAGATATATCTGCATCTCTTAGTATAATACAAAACACAGCATGTACATTTTCATGACAGGCAAGGATCCACAGTTACTAGGATGCATACTTCCTGTTAACAAGGACTGTGGTCCACTGTCGTTGTCATGTTGGTTGCGTGTGTAAAACTACGGCTGCCCAGAGGTTGCTTGAAAGCACCAAGTCGCCCAGTAGTACAAATGTCAGAAATTCTGTGCTCAGTGTTACCAGAGGATTACAAGTTGATGCCACAGAAAGGAACATTGCTCTGCTGTGCCACTTTACACATGTGATCCTATAACTCAGGCCTTTTACAAAGGTCAACTTCTCCAGGTATCATCTGTGCCCCCAGGTTAACAAAATGTGGTATTACTGCACCCAATAACACCAGCGGTGGTAATCCTGTTTCAGACAAAAACTCCAGTTTACAAGATGGGAATACTGGGCCACTCATACTAAGGGCCTGGGTGGGTAAAAAGGAGGGAGCTTTAGAAGGCCAAGGGAGTAACGACAGGAGTGAGAGTGGCTGCAAGCACTCTCTTCAGTTTCCTAAGGGCTCTGGCTTTGATCTTCCGGCTTCAGACTCCACACCAAAGTCTGATAATTTTCAGTTATACTCTCATGGCTCAAGAGCAAGCCTACCAAATCCAGACAGTAGGCCCTTTTGGTGCAGGATGAGGGTGACAGCAGAAAGAGATTGTTTGCAGGGTTTAGGTCTGCTGACGGGAGGTTTAAGAGAAGGGGGCTCATTAAAAATGCTCATCCTCTAGGCCAGAGCTTCTCTTTGCCTCCTGTCTCTTAAAGTTGACCTCTCACCTGATGGTAAAGCATCTCTTAGAAATGCACTTTTCATTAAACTGACTGATAAGATGTGAAGGCATATTATGATCAAGGTGGCTATCTGGTGGACTAGCACTTTTTGGTTCGAACTCCTGGGGCCGTATTATACAAGTGCTCCGGGGGTGCAATGGGCATTTGCGCCCGCTTAGCTCGCTCCCAGGGCACTCTGGTATTACAGAAGGGACCACAGACGCTTGTCAGCGCTATCTTCAGAGGACGTTCCCTCATTTGCATAGGGCGTGTCCCATGCAAATTAGGGAATTCCTTTGCCTCTGAGCCTGCGCCGTATAACAGGCGCAGAGGCAAAGAAGCTCTCTGGAAGTGCACTGACAGTGCGCCACCTAAAGTGTGGCACACTGTCGGTGCACCCCTGATTGCAGCCCTCTTGAGGGGGGAAAGAGGGTCCAGCGGACCCCCCCAGACATCTCCTTGCAGGCGGGTTCAGTCACTGACTGCACCCACCTGCAAGGGGATCTCTAATCCCCGCTCAAAGTGCAGGCGGGTTGCTGCCTGCACTGTTAAAACACGGAGCAGCTTAAAAGTAGCCGCTCCATATTTCATAGAAATGTGCTTCCCTGAGTTCGCAGCTGCCCTGGGGGCAGCGCATTCACCCTAATACTGCGCATTTTCCTTGATTGTGCCGGGCGCACTTTTTTAAAGGTGCACCCGGCGCAATAAAGGAAAATGTGCCATATGTGTAATGCGGCCCCTCAAGGTTGCAAGGGATCCGCAGTTTCCTTTATAAATAAGGAAGAGCATCTGGCCCTAGCTGAAGGGCCTTGTGCTGCACCTTTGTCCAGAGCTGCTGTATTGACAGCATCATGAAGAAGTAAGTCATAACTGCACATCACTCTTTATTTGGGTCGCGTGTATGCACTGTTATGCCAATCGTGGCGTTCAGGCCCACTTTATATGCCTCATATACCACTTACATTTTAGAATGGTTTTAGAATATGGTTACTGTTTAATTGATTTTTGTTCTGTTTATGCATTGCAATGGTTTTCATTAAACAAGCAAATAAATTATATATTTAGCATTCATCCTCCGCTATTGTGCTTGGTTACCTGCTTTATTAGAAATTGGTATATGGTCATCCAAGGCATTCTGTGGGCATTATTGAACTTATGTAGCAGTATAGGAAACATGCTACAGTTGCCAGTACAAGAGCTTATAACTTTGGAATTCTAAAAATATATCCTATTGGCCATTTTAAATATTGAGGGTACTAGAGTTTAATGGGTTATTTCTCTTTCGTTTTCTATATTTGCCCTGTTTGAATCCATTGTTTGAGCTGATGTACAAGGTGCATCTGTTTAGTTTTCAATAAATGCACACGCAGATCACTCCATTTGTCTGAATTTGACTTTCAGAAGGAGGGTTTATCAAAGAGCGTTTCATCCTGTCAAAATGCGGTCATGTTGCATTCATTTAACGTTACACAAAATCCACGAACCTAAAGTCTGGAGCAAAATTCTTCCCAGTTTTGAAGCCCTTCATCGCTTATATCCGCTTCTGAAACGCCCTGAAAGCTTCATGTTAAACTAGGCCACCAACTTTCCTGATTCAGCAACAGAATCATTTCGATAAGCAGTGCTGCCGAGAGCAGTAGGTACATAGTATATAGGCAGTTATCAGTTAGGGTGAGAACATATTGTGGAGGTTCTTGACTTGACCACGCGGGCTTTGCATCGCAATGCCTTTACATCGCGGGTATTACAACGCAAGTCGTTATGACTTGCGCTGGATGGCGCTCTAACCTAAGGAATAGTATGATTTACTATTCCAACACCTTCCCTACTGTATGTAGACTGGTGTTGGAATAGTAAATCATACTATTCCTAAGTCCAGCACCCTCCAGCACAAGTCGCAATGACTTGCGTTGTAAAAACTGCGATGTAATGTAACGCGATCATTTTGATCGCGTTGTAACGTCAAATATTCGTGGTGGATGTTCACAATGGGCACAACTGTATAAAAAAAATATGCATCATGTGTACATGCTTAGTGTGTCAGACATAGTGTAAGTATAGGATAAACTTGTGTATAAACTTAATAATCGAGATTCCTGTAGTAAAAGGCAGCACTTAAGAGCTCTTCTGAAGGAGGTAAGCAGGGCAGGGAGGCAGTTCCAGTGCAAGGATCCCAGGAGGGTTGGGTGTAACCAAGAGTTTAAAGTTGGCTGAGTGTAAATTACGATTTGGGTCACACTAGCTCAGGATTAAGGAAACGAAGTTAGGAGTGGAGTAATTTATCTCTTTGAAACCTTAATCAAATGCCCCATTTGTAGCCGACAGCCAGCCTGCTTGGTGAAGATGGTGTTTATGAGGATTGTAAAGCATCCATGCAGCGATGTTTAGGAAATTGTCTAATGGGGCAGAGGTGTACGGGAAGAGACCTTGCAGGCATCTGTTCCAGTGGTCAATTTGCTACGGACAAGTGAAAACATAAGTGTTTGAGAAGTGTGGGCAGAATGTGTGGACAGAGGGCAGAGCTGAAATGGCATTATATTAGATTATTTCTGTTTTTGATCAATTCAGCGTAAGTGATCTGAAAGACATCCATTGAAAGTGCTGCTGTGATAAAAGTAGAGGTACATGGAGGGAAGTGAGAACGCGGTGGTCTCTGTGTAGCTCTGCTGTGGTTTTGTGCACTGCGGGTCTGAACTGAGGTGGCGAAGTGAGCTAAAGAATGATGATGGATTCAACCCAGATCTGTGACGGGGGGTGAGTGTCTGAAAAGTTTCAGCGCTCTGTCCACCATCATCTTATGTTTGCTTTATTCGCCCTAAGTTGGTAGGGTATACCCTGACGTGGGTCCCTTGCTCACTTTGCCACTGGATTCAAGCTAGCCTGGCTGATGAGGGGTGTTAGCCCGAAACAGGTCCCAGGATGCTTGTTTCCGGCTCAGAGAAGACCTGGCTTGGCAGTTCGGGCTGGACTGTTCCCATGAGGCACAGAGTCAAGACTGATTTGCATAAAGCTGGGTCTGAACTGAGGTGGCGAATTGAGCTAAAGAACGATGAACGATTCAACCCAGATCTGGGACTGGGTGGTGAGTGTCTGAAAAGTTTCAGCGCTCCGTCCATTGTCTCTTTGTGTTTGCACTGCAGTGAAGTGCCTGGATTTGTTGCAGTTACAGGAGTTGGGAGTTTGTGATTAACTCGAACTTTACATTTGTTTTCAACAGGTTACCCAAAGCACTTCTGCTCGACTCTCAACAAACCCTAGTCTTCAAAGTATGGCATAAAACAGGTAGGTGTGCAAGGTCCATTTATGGCCATTCTTGGGTGGTCTTCTGTACAGTAGTTTTTATTCCCAGTCTGCGCCATGAATGACAGTTGTTGCTCGCTGGGTCTGGCTGTAAGTTGAGTCTGTCTCGTATCCACTCGTTGCAAAAAAGCAATGCCTAGTCTACTAGAGATGTAGGCCTGCAACCAGTCTCAGCCAAAGAGCATAACCAGCTTAATTTGCCGGCAGATTGCAATCTGTGGGTGCCAACTAGCAAAAACAAAATGCAAACACCGGAAAACAATATTGGTTAAAGTTCAAGCTCCTGAAAGAACTGTTGCAGGAAGATGTTAGGGGAGGACTACTTCATCACTCTCCTTTCTGGCTTGCATAGCCCATCTTCTGGCTTGTGTAAACATCATTTCCATTCTGTTTCAGCCTTGCTTGATTGCTGACCCTCTCGGTCAATCAATTAATACTTTGGTTATTAAAAACTATCAAAGTAATGCATTGATTTAAATACACAATTACATGTATACATTAATAACGGTAAAAGAGGAATAAAACAATTTACTATTAATTCGAGTCATGATGCACATCAAAAAGATAAAAATATATGAAAACAACTGACAGTATAGTACATGAAATTGATCTAATAGATAAAAGGCCCACCCGGGATCCGAGGGGACAACAATCACATGGTGCCAAACCATAGGGCCCAGCGCGAGTGGCTTTTATGGCTATCGGGGATTACTATCAAATATCATTAAGAACTAAGGCATTGCCTAAAGTGCATTAGCATAATAAAGTGTGATATAATATTAAGGAAAACAACTATTTTCCATATGCTAAGTTCCCTAAAATACCAAAATGATGCATGTGATAAAAAAACGGCTATAACAGAGCCCTGTTCCGCTTGTACAAATCTTTTAAAAAGAACTGACTCGCTGCTAATGCTATATAATCCACGGTGTCGGTTTTTAATATCCGGTTTGCTTCTAAATAGTTTGGAGTCCCCAATTTAAAACATACCTGACTAATCCACCTGCGGCGAACAGCTAGGTATTTTGGACGAGATAACAGAGTATGTTTCTCCATTTCAGAGTGCGCACCGCAAGCAAGACATGTACTGGTAGTCGTTCCATTACTCCACCTCCTTGCAAACACTTTGAGTGGTAAATTACCCAATCAGAAACGTACATTCAAGCTTTTAGCAAGGGGAGGAGTAATAGTATCTAGAAATGGTTCGAAGTACGGGGTAATCTTAGACGCAAGATACTTGATAGTTAAACGCCCATTGCTCCTGTTCAGAACATATTGTTCATGGACAAATATTCAGTAGCGAGACTTGAAGAGTTCAACCTTTGACGAAGAAATAAATACATTTTGTGTTTTCCTGCAGTTTAGTTAAACCCAGCTTTTCCAACCAGCTCGCTACGAACGTTACCCAGGGGACTTTCAATGAGTTTGGCAAGTTCATTAGTTCTTTTAGAGAATTCCTGTAGTCATTTGCTCTAAGGACGACCATAGTCTTACCCAGCAAACCAAAGGTTTCAATTTTGGTACATCAAGAAATCTTTTGAGATCAGTATCGAAAAATAAGGATACAAGGGAGGTCCTAGAGGGGATTGAAATTAAGGTTCTTTTAAAATTATTCTCAGCTATGACTAATTTGTGCAAGTCGTTTTAGCCCCATGGATCACACCGCATAAGGCAGCACTCTGTGCCTTCGCTCTGTAAACGTCTAAGGCAGGGGAAATAGGGAGGCATCTGGTTCTGGTGTGCATTTGTAGGATAGCTTTAGATCTGTGCTGGACTATTAAAAAGCTCCTATTAAGTTGGGGACCTCGAAAGAACTTCTCGGACAGTTTTATTCACAACTAGTCAAACAAGCCGCCCCACGCTAAGTGCAGATTGTGTTCCGAGGTCATGTCGTTGTTTCTCTCACTGGTCATGCCTCCTTTCAATGTCAGCAAAAGACAATCCTTATAAAATATTTATTTTCCTTCAGAATATGTTCCAGTTTGATGGGTAGTCATTTTGAAAGGACTTGGTGCCTCGAAACTAAAAGCTGAAGCCTTCGTATTTACGCACAGCTACCCTCAGTGCAAGCCACCTTACGCATCTCCAGCATCATAACACATCCCTACTCAGGGAATACCGCCATAAGAGAGCGAAGGGGCGTTTCAGATACCAGACCACTCTGCCCTTTGCCTCCCTACATGTATTTTATGCACCACTGTTGCCTTCCTGTGTTGGCACTGCTTGCTACTTCGTGTGCAGCTTGAAGGACCGGGAGCATCCTTATTAACGCTACAAAGTTAATTATTTTGGTACATAATAGTGTTAGGGACAATATGATTAATGTACGGGGTGATGTTGCAAAAGATCGCTACTTACATTGACATGGGAGATCTTGGAGGAGAAAGTTTGATTCAAGCAAAGGCTTTCCAGGAAGGTCCTAAGTGCCAGGTGTGTGTGAAGGGGGAGTTAAATTGAATCCTACCGGCATGAGCAATAACCTTAAGGATTGTGCCCCTCCCTTGTACCTAAAGCACACTGGAACTATTGTGACTTACTTTAGTGGGTGAGATGAGCTACCGTGTTAGTCAGAAAGGGACTTTTTCCGGGTGGATTTTCATGTAGACAGGTCACAGGCATTTCAAGTTAATTTGCTAATTGTGAGCCAGTACAGTTGAAATTGTGCTGGACCAGTGTGACTCCATAATTTGATGCCGATACAAAGTGTATCTGCCATGTACAAACTGTAGAGCTTGGAATTGGCTCTTACTGATATTGTACAGAAGAGTGTGAGTGTGTCACTTCCTGGCAGAGAAGACGTGGTGCAGTGGTGACTTGAAGTGAAGTACATGTGGGCCAATTAGAATTTTGTGTTTTATATTTGTTCATTCTCTTTGTTTAGTGTTAGACAAATTCTGTTTAGAAATGTAGATTTGTCTGGACAGAACTATAGAAGGCATGAATATGATGAGGGCTGCAGGAATCTATATAAGTATTATGAAATCAGTGCAAATGATCACACAGTATCAAAGTCCACAGTAATTGATTTAATTGAGTTTTAAGTTGAATCTTGTACTTCACAAAAAACCTTACTAACAAACTACCAATCTTGGTTCATCTTTGAAGCAGTTAGAAAAAATTGAGATGCATTAAAACTTAAGCCTAAACTAAATATGTGATGAAACGACAAGACGGTTGTAGGTATGTCCGAATCTTCTCAGCGCTCGCACATATTCTGTCCTCTTTGTAGCCCACTCGTCGTCTTTCCCCATGTATTTTTATCCTGGCACTATTTTTCTTTCTTTCCCCTTCTTCCTCTCCTTACCCTTGAGCTCACCAAATATTGTATAATTTATTTTCGTCTTTTTATCCTCTTCCTCCAGGTTCTTCCTTTCTCACAAATGGAATGTTTTTCACTCTCTCTCTGTCCTCGTGTTTTGAGTTTCTCTGTAGCTCTGTTGGCCCTCTCAGTTTTGCTGTAGTTTTCTCTTCCTGCCAGTTACACCGCGGTGAAAGGACATCGTATTTGAGAATAACATTTTTAAGAATTCGAAAAGTCCATGTTGTTTAACTTACCCGATTGTCAAGGCGTTGAGATTAAGTCTACCTCCTCAAGCATTCCTGCTCCCCTTCACCCCTCCCATCACTACTGGCACGGCCATGCAGTCCGTGTATCCTTTCCTCATCTAGGCACCTTGGCTCTTCTTGTAACTAATTTTACTTCACTAGCCACTGATACAAGTGCTGTCCTTGCCACTAGTGCTGCCAAAGGGTGGTAACAGACATTACCGCTGTAAACGTAATGTCTTGTGCCCTTTACAGATTTTCAGAAGTATCCTTTTGATGCCTGCTTATTTTTTCTTTTGCTCGTATCCTGCCTAACCGTTTCAGGAAGACGTAGTTTACATCTAACAGGACTAAATTTAATGGAATACCACAAGCAACAACGAATTGTACGATATGTTGGTTAATATACTGCTAATACCGAACATTGCTCGCAGACAGATTGAAGTATTGCTGACCAAAGCTTATATGTTCGGATCGAGACAGATACTACCTACAGGCCAGCTCATCAGGCAGAGTTTCACAAAGGGAGGGGAGCAAGAGGGTGCTGGAGGGGTGAGCGTTGTGGAGAAAGAGACAAGAGATCACACACGGTGTTTGACAACCATACAGCTCAAGATGAAACTCCTATTTGTCAAACAAAAACGAACTACCTCATAGTAGTTGGAATTGGAAGTAGACTATGTTGGACGCGAAATTCAGTTTTGTCACAAACGTAATGTTCTTTATTGCAGCTTGTGCTTTTTAATACCATAAATTTGGAATGGGGCGTGCATCCATGCTAGGAAATTGTAGAAGTACATAGGTTTCATTTTGTTAGAAACAGCTTATGGACATTGACCATAAGATAAATAGATAATTTTTATTGCACAATTAATTAAAACCATTGCAATGAAATCACATATAAATATACATTTTTTCTCTTATTGTACAAGATAAAAAGACAGGTTGTTTCAATCAATGAAGCAAAAGTTAAGAAAATGGAAACATCGTTTGGTTACTATAAACATAAAAAACCTTAAAAGGAGTACATAACATGGCCCAGCTTTACAAGTTAAAGTTCTATACGATGGGGAAGTTCAGAGAAGCCCTTATTTCCATCAAATATTTCAGAAACCGGGCTGCCAGCTGCGCTGATTCATCTTTCATGCACTCAACTAAGGCGGCGTGACATGTTCGTATATTTAAAATACGCCAAATTCGGTGCCAGTATATTCTCAGTGGACGCAGTTTCGCACAAATGCACAATATGTGAATTAGTGATTCCTCTGCTGCTCCGCAAGCTCGGCACTTGGTAACTACAGACTCTTTATACCCTTACCCATATTTGTATGCCAACAGTGGGATCAGTCCGAACCGCAACCTCATTAGTTGTCGCTTCAATATTGGGTTTAAAGGAGAGGACAGATAATATGGCAAAGTCACACTGGCGTAGAGGGTCGAGGCCCAGCTTCCAGGATTTACATTTTTTAATGTTTGCATATCACAGTCGGCTGACAGTAGCTTCGCCTGTTTTGTTAAGTCTTGAGGCCGCTGGTGTAGATAAGGAGGTTGACCATATTTCCTTTGCATCCAATACCTCAACGCTGTGGGCTAGATATTCACACCATGTGGCCCCCTGGGTATTTATCATTGTCCAGATACGTCTTTTCAAGGTGTTTTCCCGAGCTTGGATAGCCTTTAGACAATATACAATAAATCTCGCCTTCAGGATCCATTTTTGGGAAGAAAGGTTGAATTCTCTCCTAATTTGAGCATGAGCAGTTGCAGTCGGCAAGAAAAAAACTTTACTTAAACAGGCCGACTGTGCTCTATCCAGCCATGTTGTCATCTTATCTTTGAAGGCTATTGCACAATGGGCTACTGATGGTAGAAATTTTACCCCCATTAATCGGATTAGGGGAGTAAGGTCAGGGGAACTCGTGGCTTTCCTTGCTCTACAAAAAATGCCTTCCAAAGATTGAGCTGTACCTTGCATTGCAGTAATGTGGGCAGAGGGCCGTCCTTTGTGATCAATCCACACACCTAAATACTTATAGGTGGTCACAATCACAATGGGTTTACCTTCGATGTTCCATGCACCCTTCCTTTTTAATTGTCACGATATTATCATTGCCTTTGTTTTTGCGGTATTCAGTATTAAGTTGTTCTCTCTACAATATAGAGACATTGAATATAAGCAATTTGCAGTAAATCCCGAATTTCCATTTTTTGGGCTACAGAGCCAACACGAGATTGCCTGAAGGTGCGCAGGCCTTGGGTGTTTTTTTCAAGACTTTTGTAATCAGGCTGTTCCTTGTGTTTAGGGGATGTGGCTGTTTCCTTCGTTTGTCTAGGATGGACCTATGGCTGGTAATTATGTAGTTCATGTGCACCTTACATCTCAAGGTATTCAAAAGGAAAAAGATCTTCTCAGTTTAGGACGATCTTATTCCCTTTGAGCAGGAGCACAAGTGAGCATCTAGTCATATGTGGTCTAGTTAAGAATCAGGGGTGATTCTTGACCAGTGCTGCATGAGATCTGGCGTCGGCCATGATTAACAGAGATGCATCAATCCGCACAATCATTTGAGAGAGCCTCTTTGTTACCATAGTACAGCTTGTCGTCGCCTCAGCATGACCTGCAGACTCCGCACCACTCTTGCAAATAGGGCCTGGTTTCCACAGGTTACCAGCGTGCCATGTTCGAGCTTCTGTGTCACCAGAGTGGAGCTTGTCTTCTCCTTTTCATGACTCGCAGGCCACCAGTGTTCATGTTGGAGTCTCTAAGGTGATGTCAAAGGTAGGGTTGGGTACCTATCTGTATAGACCTCCCAGAAAAGCCCTCTCCATCTAGTTAGGCAACTCTTGTCATCTCCTTAACATGCAGTCTGCTGCTTGTCCTGCTTCAAACACATCTGAGCTGCTCCAGCCGCTATCAAAACACTAGTCGGCTTCTTGGAGCTTGCTTTTTGTCTTGTACTGATTCCCTGCCAACTGCCGGCAGCAGTTACAATAATCATTAATTCCATGTTAATTTTATACTCTTCCATATTGCTGTTTCTTTGCTTGTCAGACATAGGCGCATAGTTGTTTTTAATTTTCCTATTTCTTTTGTGATATAAACTTTCCATTTTTTACTTTGTCTTTTACAACAAAATAACTTTTGCTATAATCCCAGGTTTTGTTTCTTAAAAGGAAATCCTATTTCGTTGAAGTATTTCCTCTGTCAGTTGTTCGTGTTGAATACATGGTTCATGTAATTCGCTTTCCTCCCCAGATGTTGAACGAGTAATTGGATTCGCTTCTGTGGATCTCTCTCCTCTTCTGTCCGGCTTCCAGTCCGTCTGTGGCTGGTATAATATTGGTGACTTCAGTGGCCAGTGCCAAGGCCAGATTAAAGTAGCAGTCACTCCTCTAGAAAGTATTTTACACCTCAAAGAAGAAAAACGAAAGAGGAATGAGTCAAAAGCGCTGGATGCCCAGGTAGGTGGTTGTTCCGTATTAATTTGATGGCCAGTTTTTTGGGGCCACTTTGCAGCTATTCCCACTGTTCAGCAATACTGCTGCAGTGCAGAAACGAGGATACTTTGGGACTGTCTAGAGGGCATAGTGATACTTCTCCAGTATTGGGGTGTCTTTCATAGATTCACATGCTTGAATATTCCCCGTCGTCGGAGTGGGAGTCCCACGGTAAATAATATAGCAATATATACAGCCATAATATATATATATATATACATAAGTAATCATATAAAACAGAGATATAAGTAAGTAATAACATCAAGAATGTCCCTATATGAAATTTCCATAGAGATACATGGAAAGAGAAAAAAAGACATTCGTAGTCTATCTCTGTCATTATGTTAGTCCGAACTCCGGCCAATCAGGCGCCAGCTCCTCTCTAGAACCTTCTCCTCAGAGCTCCTCACCTCAGATTTTCTACCGCACGTCGTGTGAAAGGGAGTCTCCCTGAGCTCTGCTCAGTTTTTTCTCTTCAGGATGACTTCAAGTAAGAAGTCTTTGTTTAGACCTTGTTCTTTTGTGGAAAGCTACGTTATTCTCAGAAGATCCACACAGTAAGTGTATTTACTGTCTTTACCCTACCATGAAGTGGGTGAATATAAATTCTGTAGAATTTTTTCTACAAAAACTCTGAAAGACAGGGAAGGCCGTCTCTTGTTGTGGCTCCAGAGACTTAAGGATAAATATGAAGTAATTTTCTGAGGTAGAAAACTTTACTTCTGGCCGTTCCCACACAGCCTCAAAACGCAGTAGTGTACAGGAGTTACCTACTCCTTCCTTAAAAGAAGAAAATGTCTCTGACTATGACATCTGCCACTTCTTCTTCTTTGAATACTGCTGTGTCGCCCACGAGACATAGTTCTCAGGCTAGTGAGGTTTTCAACTTTCCAGTTTTTTCAAAGATGGCTTCATCGTCTACGATGGCTCCGTCTACGATGGCTCCGTCTACGATGGCTCCGTCTACGATGGCTCCGTCTACGAGGGCTCCGTCTACGAGGGCTCCGTCTACGAGGGCTCCGTCTACGATGGCTCCGTCTACGAGGGCTCCGTCTACGAGGGCTCCGTCTACGAGGGCTCCGTCTACGAGGGCTCCGTCTACGAGGGCTCCGTCTACGAGGGCTCCGTCTACGAGGGCTCCGTCGGCGGGGGCTCCGTCGACGGGGGCTCCGTCTACGAGGGCTCCGTCGACGGTGGTTCCGTCTACGGTGGTTCCGTCGACGATGGCTCCGTCGACGATGGCTCCGTCGACGATGGCTCCGTCGACGATGGCTCCGTCGACGATGGCTCCGTCGACGATGGCTCCGTCGACGATGGCTCCGTCGACGGTGGCTCCGTCTACGATGATTCCGTCTACGATGATTCCGTCTACGGTGATTCCGTCTACGGTGATTCCGTCTACGGTGGTTCCGTCTACGGTGGTTCCGTCTACGGTGGTTCCGTCTACGGTGGTTCCGTCTACGGTGGTTCCGTCTACGGTGGTTCCGTCTACGGTGGTTCCGTCTACGGTGATTCCGTCTACGGTGATTCCGTCGACGATGGTTCCGTCGACTATGGTTCCATCGGCAATGAATCTTTCGATGGTGGTTTCCGTCGACGATGGTTCCGTAGACGATTCCGTCTACAAAGATCTCTTCAATAGCCTTCTATGCCTCAGAGCCCGTTGACTGCAGTCTCATCGGTAAAAATAAGGGTTTAAAAAAGACGACTTCTGCACAGAGGTCATTAAAAATCCAAATCTCTTCGACATATACAGCGACTACTTCGTCCTTTGCTGCTGTTCCTTTATTACCATTACCACCGAGTACTTGACAAAGGTCGGGTGAAGTTATATCGGTGGAGGATTCCCGCCTTCCTTAACCATTGTTTTACCACTGACTCAGATCAAGATTCAGAAGAAGGTTTAGCTGAATCGGTTGTGACAACTATAATCGGCGGTTTTTCCTTTATCACCACAAGTGTCTGTGGTTCCGCTTACTCCAGTGGTGCCAACAACTATATCGGAACCGGTACCGGCTCCAATACTTTCTGTGGTAATACCTACAGTACCGCTGAGACATTCTTCAACTCGGACAGTACCTCCTCATGATACTGAAGAAGAAGAAGAAATTCCTCAGGACAGGGAGGATGGTGAGATTCTCGATGATGGTGGCGATGCTGATGATGATGATGATGGTATGGCGGAGTGGGATAACTATCATGCCCAAACACCATCTCCCTCTCCGGTGCTACCTGGTGACTCACCACCTGTTGATATGCAAGTTCCACCAGTTAAGGGATAGGACAGCACTAACGTTCAAATTAACGAAGGATTATTTCCTGTACGATTTCAAAGATCAGCCTGTTAAACAAACACATACAATCCCTATAATCGAATTTATTGGGGAGGAAGGCAAAAAGATTATGGAGGCCTCATAGTCTTCCAGCACGGGTGCCTTGATTGGAGAAAAAGGTACAAATCACCATTAGGAGCACCAGCGTGCCTCACTGGTCAAGCGAAGCCAGATTCTGTAGTCACACAGGCAGAGCAACGCCGGGCTAGAAACCCTGCATCTACGATCACTGCACCACCTGATCGTGGTCGACGTCGTTTGGATGCCATAGGGTGAAAATTCTCTTCGATGGCTTCCACCATGGTGAGAGCGGCTAATGCTTTGGCCATCCTGGGTCGTTAGGACCGTCAAGTATGGGCGGATATGTCAACACTAGTTGAGCAACTGCCGGAACCGTCAAAGACCATGGCATATGACGAAGAAGAGGTTTTATTCGGAGATCAGGTGGATGAAGCTCTCCAATCGATAAAGAAAGATACAGATACTGCTCGCTCTCTGGGCACATTGCAATTTTGATAACAACCCTTTCGGGGTGCACGCGGACGCGGCACCTCTATTTTCGAAGAGGAATCAATCAATATCGACCTTATAACCAGGGTTCAAACCGATATTCCTCTAACCAACAGCAAACTTCTCGACAGCAGTCTTCCAAGACTTACAGAGGAAAATCCTCTTACAAGGGTTACACTCCTAAGAGACATGACTTCCATCAGTCCCAGAAAATTGGAGATCGAATCTATCGGTACTATTTTCAATGGTCCTCCATACAAGGAACCGTTGGGTTTTGGAAATTATAGCAAGAGGTCACACTTTGGAGTTCATCGAATTCCCTCCACCCACACCACCTACCGGACTGCCACCGGCTCATATCAAAGAACTGTTACAAGTTCAATTTCTATAACACAAGGGAGCCATAGGAGTAGTACCAAGATTTCAAAAGAGGGAAAGGATTTATTCCCGATTCTTCCTTATCACCAAAAGGAAGGGGGAATGGAAGCCCATTCTAGATCGGAGGGCTCTCAGCAGGTATCTAAAGAAACATTCTTTTCGTAGGCGAACGCATGTAGAGATCTTGCGATTATTTTCACAAGGAGATTTCATGGAAACAATCAACCTCCAAGATGCATATTTACATATCTCCATACTACGACAACATCGGAAATTTCTTCGTTTTCGAGTGGGTCGAGGGGATTTTCCAGTTCAAAGTTTACCATTCGGACTGCGCTCGGCCCCTCGAGGGTTTACAAGGGTGCTAGCCCCTGTGGTAGCGTCCTACGTTCCAGGGTGTTCAGATCTTTCCATTTCTGGACGACTATCTCCTAAAATCACAATCGAAAGTTCAACTTCTACAACACACACATCTTTGACAGGCGGTGGTTTCGCGCCTTAGGGCTCTCCATAAATACCACAAAGTCCCATCTACTGCCTTCTCATCGCACGGATTTTCTGGGAGCAACTTTAGACACAGTGTCAGCAAGGGCACTTCTCTCCCAAGACCGTCTTCAAAAAATTCTCCGACTGGTAACCCTTATCAGATCAAAAAGACCCGTTTCTGTAAGAATATTGAAGTCCTTTCTGAAAATGGCGTCATCATGCATTGCATTGATCCCTCATTACAGATTACAGACACGCCCCATCCAAGGAGTACTGGATGTCCAAGAACGCCAGGTTACAGGTTCTTTGAACGATGTTGTAAACGTCACAGATCGGATGAAGTTGGCGCAAAGGTGGTGGACGCAACTGTTAAATCTAACGGAAGGCATTTCTCTTCTGACAATGGTACCAGACATGACAATAACAGACGCCTCTCTGGAAGGATGGGGTGCTCATTTGGAGGTTTTTATCAATAAAAGGAAAATGGTCAATATGTCAAAAAAAAAAAAAAAAAAAAAAAAAAAAAACCTGGCACTTCTACAGGTTGGATCTCATGGCTATATATTGCTGGCTCTCAAAGCTTTTCATCCTTTAATCCAAGGAGAATCAGTCCTGATACAGACAGACTATACAACCTGCATGCACTATATAAACAAGCAGGGCAGGATAAAATCTCCGAAACTGTCTCGACTAGCTCAGTCGATTTGGGATTGGTCTATCAACCATCGCATCACGATATGCAGCAGTTAATCGACCGGGGGTATCCAATATCCTGGCGGATTCCCTGAGCGGGTCCTCCTCATCGACCCATGAATGGGAGTTGCATCAACCAACTCTAGAGAGGATATTTCAACGATGGGGTCGCCCACAGCTGGATCTCTTTGCCACACTAGAGAACCGGAAATGCCGTGATTACGCAAGCTGGCTTCCCCACAAAAGATCTCTGGGCAATGCCTTTTGATGGACTGGTACGATCTGTTTGACTACGTTTTTTCTTTCCCCAATCCCACTCGTACCTCGAGTTTCTGTGGTAGATGCGGAGGCAACCTTGCCATCTACTTCTATAGCCCCCCGTTGGCCTCGGCAGGCATGGTTCTCAGAACTACTCCTATTGTCTCAATCCGAACCAATCATTCTACAGCCTCGTGCAGATCTACTCACGATGGACAAGGGGAAAATTGGTCATCCGAATCCCTCCTCACTGAGCTTATCAGCTTGGAACCTGAGCACTGTGAATTTGCCCATTTGGATACTCCACAGGACTGTAGAGACATTTTAGCTCAGGCGAGGGCTCCTTCTACGGTGAAAACGTACAAATTAAAGTGGAAAAGTGTTCCCCACTGGTGTGCATCTAATGGGGTGCACCCGTTTTCACTCCACACCAGAACAATTTTTACCGTTCTTCTTGCATTTAGCTAACTCCGGGTTTCTCTCATGCAACCTTTAGGGGTTTTTTCTGGCGGCAATTTTCCGTTTCCGTCAGGATGGTTCAACTTCCCTTTTGTTTCTTCAAGGATTATCCATCAATTCGTCTAGGGGTTATTTTGTAAATCTCCTCCATTGTGGCATCTGAACATCGTATTGGCTCAACTAATGAGACCACCGTACGAACCGATTCACAAGGTCGAGTTGTAGTATCTAACATGGAAGGTGGCTTTTCTTCGGGCGCTAACGTCTTCACGTCGCGTCCGTGACATTCATGCATTTACAATAAATCCACCTTTTTCCTACAGTTCAAACCAGATTCTGTAGTAGTGCGTACAGATCCAAATTTCTTGCTGAAGGTGCCTTCAGACGTTCATATTAACGAACCAGTGATTTTAAGAACTTTCTTTGCTATCCGCAAACTCCTACGGAGCAGAGATTACATTCCCTGGATGTGAAACTAGGTTTAACATTCTACATCAGCAGAACGGCTGCTTTACGAAGGATTGATCAACTATTCATAGTTTATGGACGCTTTCACAAAGGTCGTCCAGTGACGAAACCAACTATTGCACGTTAAGTTTCAGCTGCCATCGTCTTCTGCCATCAAAAGGCAAACAAGCCATTGCAGTCACCAGTGAGGGCTCACTCCACCAGAGCAATGTCTTCCTCAACTGCTTTATTTGCTGGAGTGCCTTTGCATCAGAGCTGCAGAGCAGCTACGTGGTCGAGCAGACACACGTTTACAAGACACTATTGCTTGACAACTTTAAACGAGGAGGATGCTGCAGTTGGGCAGGCAGTGCTTCGCAATCTTTTTAAATAAGATGAGCCTCTTCCTTCCCTCCTCCATATTGTTTCCATTTATAATTGACATAATGATGCATTTATACTGTTACAGTTATTCAGTACTGTCATATGCATAAGAAGATTGATTGTCATTACAATTTCGAAGCTGTGTGATCATGGAAACAATGATATTGTTACTGCTAGCTATTCTATATTCAAGCATGTGAATCTATGAAAGACACCCCAATACTGGAGAAGAACAATTGTTACTTACCTGTAAACAGGTGGTTCTCCAGTATTGGTGTCTTTCATAGATTCACATGCGACCCTCCCTCCTCCCTTCAGAGGCTCTCTTCTCCTCATACACTCTGAGTCACTATGGTGCTACGAAAATCTGAGGTGAGGAGCTCTGAGGAGAAGGTTCTAGAGAGGAGCTGGCGCCTGATTGGCCGGAGTTCGGACTAACATAATGACAGAGATAGACTACGAATGTCTTTTTTTCTCTTTCCATGTATCTCTATGGAAATTTCATATAGGGACATTCTTGATGTTATTACTTACTTATATCTCTGTTTTATATGATTACTTATGTATATATATATATATATTATGGCTGTATATATTGCTATATTATTTACCGTGGGACTCCCACTCCGACGACGGGGAATATTCAAGCATGTGAATCTATGAAAGACACCAATACTGGAGAACCACCTGTTTACAGGTAAGTAACAATTGTTCTTCTGTTTGATACCTGCCATCGGTCTCTTAATTTTAGTATTGATATGGTTTTCCTGAATTTGTACATGGAGATGTGAGCGCACTGTGGAGAAAAGGATACTCGTATACCACTACAGGACACTAACCCACTCGCAATTTGTTTAGAATTAGATAGATTAAAGCTAGAAATACTGTTTGTTTTGTATGAATAACCTAAAATAATGTTTTACCATAGTGTTTACTCTGGGCACCTCTTCCGTGAATCCCTGGGAAAAAGAGCGTACCCTGAAAGAGCGTACCCTGGTAACATCTAGGCTAGCACAAGAGAGATAGATTAGGAAAAGAAATAAGAATACTTATAAAGTGGAGAACTAAAAACTCTGCAACTAAATCCAAGCACTGTAGACTAACAGGCAACTGGTGGGTCCAAATACTATATTAGAACATGGCATATAAATGCAAAGATTATGTGAGATCAGTGAACAAGAAAAAAACTTGGTAAGACTTAAAAATGACTTAGAACTGAGAGTCCAAGAGCTGTGTTGACAAGACACTAGGAATGCAGCAGCCGGACAGTGTCGTCTGCAGGTGTGAACACTGCTTTCATGCACGATTAACAAGTTCAGGTATTGACCACACTCTAATGGTCAATTTTATCTTTTGAGCTAGAACGCGGGCAATCCAGGAAAAGATTGAAGATTGATATTTTATAGAAGGGAATTAATAAAGTGTTAGGATCCATGAGTGATGAAACAGCTGGAGATTCAAAGGATCAGGGTTCCAATTCCATGTCGAAACCCGAGACTGTAAGATTATCTTTTACAAAAACACAGGGTTCAAAGTATAGGCTGACAAGATCTGCACCTCACAAAAATACCAACCTCCCTGCCTCCCCCTCCCAAAAAAAAAAACCTGAGCTGCCCCTCAACACACTATCAAGCACTTGCCTTTAAATGTGCCGAGACTGGAGATAAAATAGTAAGTGAAGGCAACGCCTAAAACACTTGGGCAGTGAGTCGAAATTTTTGTAGGATGATATTTATGGGTCGTTCAGAGCTTGTAAGTTCATATTTTGGAGTCTGTTTTAGTAGCTTGTTCCCAGATGGAACCTGGATCCATTTGACTCTTAAGCAAGTGTATCACTCGTGGATCAAAACTCCTTGTTCATCCCCGCCCTTAACGTTAACATCAGTCTTGAATCTCTCCCTGGATCACCTCCTTTCTATCCCAGCCAGATGCAGCCTCACGTCGCAAGAGAATGTCACCTCCTTTGGTCAATCAGCCAGGAGTCAATAGTTAGGCTACCATTTACTGTTTCTTTTCCTTCTCATTTTCAGGCTCCTCTGCAGAGCTCGGCCATCTTCCAAGCTGGTCGTGTGCTCTCGTCTTATCTGAGCTTCACCGCGGCACAAGAGCACCCAGTTGTTAATCCCACAACTCAAGACACTAGTTACTCAGCCTATGACAGGTTTGTATTGATTGATGGAGGTCCCACACTTGAATAGTTTTCATTTACATCATCAAGATTAAATATTTTATTCTTAAATATTTTATTCCCTAAGTGTTCCTTCCTGAATACCTATCTCTGCCACTTGTTTCAAGTCCGTTCCATCAAATTAGCAACCAAGCTTTTGGATGTGAGACCATCTAGTAAAATGAGTCCAAATTCTTTAAATATTTAGCGTCCAAGTGCAGCTTACTACTGTGGGAAACCACTCGGCTGAATAGATTTTCTGAACGCCTAAATGTAGGTAAGAAAATGGTTGTTTTTGCTGCAGCAAATAGCCACATCTCTATGGCGATCCACAAACACCTGGGGCCGCATTATACATGTGGCACATTTTACTTCATTGCATTGGACACCCTTTTAAAAAGGTACGCCCAGCAGCATTCATGTGAAAAACAGGGCGGCTGCTTTGAAGTCGCTCCGTGTTTTCACAGTGCAGGCGGCACCCTTCTGCACTTTGAAAGGAGATTAGAAATCCGCTTGCAGGAACGTGCTGTCAGTGACTGCACCCCCCTGCAAATGGATGTCTGGGGGTCCATGGGACCCCCTTCCAGAGGGTTGCTCTCGGGGGGAGCACGGACAGTGCACCACCTGAGAGCTTCTTTGCCTCTGCACCTGTGTCTGTAATTCAGCGCCAGTGTTGACAAAGGAATTCCCTCATTTGCATGTGGCATGCCCCAATGCAAATAGGGGAACGCCTCCTGAAGCTAGCGTTGGCACTTAATGTGCGGCAGTGCTATTGGTATTACAGAAGGGGACGCACAAGCGTCTGCGCCCCTTCCGTAATACCAAAGTGCCCTGGCGAAGTGGGCACAAACGCCTGTTGCGCCCACGGGGCACTTTGTGTAATATGGCCCCTACTATGTATTTTGCACCCTAAAAGCACCCTTAAGTTGTTGGGTGGCCCATAAACGATTAGTATCAAGCCTGCAGGATGGCTCAGTGAATTAAGCACTAGCTGCTGACATCGGTGTGATCTGCAGGTCATGAATATGAAGCCTGAGATACCCAACTCAGCTTGTCATCCTTCCTAGATCTGTAATTTTGTGCATTAATATTGGGTAACAGTACCTCCACATTTAATGCTCTTTAAAGGGACTAGACTGCGTTATTATAATATTAAAACAAATTGTTATTGTCAACAGCTCACTTTTTGCCAAAGGTAAAGATTGTTTTTGTACATGAAGTAGGATAGGTTTACTTAAGTGGTTATAAATTGTAGTCTTTCTTTTCTTAATTGTTCTGTTTTGTGATGAGGTTTTTTTAAATCAAATTATTTTCTTTTGTTTTCAATTGAAATCACTTTTTCACAAATGTGAGGATGTTTAATTTTAGCTTGCAGACTGTTGTATTCCTTTGTTATTCGTATCAGGAAGCAATGTCTTCCTGGTGGCAGGAGCCCTTGTCTTGTAGACCTAGTGACGTCAAAGTTGCTTTTGAGAAGCAGAGCCAGACTAGGCTGATTGTGAATTCTTAGCGGTGAAGAGCTGTTCGGTTTTGCACCACTATAAAATCAGAGTGGTGACTACCTGCATTTTTGTAAGTGTTTTATTGATATAGTTAGATTTCCTTTATTGTTTCCAGTGACGCCATGGACAGTTTGAGAAAAGCTCAGTTGGGCTCAGATGTCATCTAGAAACCTAAGGTTGGAAAACTATGTGTTATGGACAGCTCCCTCATCTACAATATTATGCTGTGTATTCCCCATCACAATGGTATCCACCCTTGTAAAACGTATCCTGTGGAGCAACTATGGCAGGAGAGGAATTATGGGTGTCGATTGCACAGCATGACGTTTCTCCCCTCTTCTGCCTCCCTTAGACAACCATGCTTTACAAAATATATACCTTATATCCTGCCACCCGCTTCTTCCTCCATCTAGCCTATTTTGCTTCAATACATGATACAGAAAAGTGAACACTTGTGTCTTGCCACCCACCCCCCTTTCTTTATAACCTCTTGTTCAATATTTAATTAAAAATAGGCATTGCTAAGGTGCAATATATCCTGCTGTTTGTAAGTGGAAGTGCCTCTTCAGGCACTGGTTAGTTAAGGCCATGAACAAGTCATCATGCATGACTCCATCCCTCAGTCTTATACTCATGCATCCATTTATGCACCCACTGAAAAATACTTGCATTCACCCACTTATCCATCCTCAGTAAAGCACACATGCAAACTCCACAAGCATATGCCATAAACTAAACAATAGTCTTCTTAGATTGAGGTTGAGCCCATTTTGAGTGGATCAGTGTAGACTAGGCAAAAGAGAAAATCCTTCCCAAACTTGCAGCAGCCTACTGTGCTCCTGGATTTTAGGGTGCTACCGTTTAACAACAGGCGGTGACTCCAATGCCAAGCAATGTAATATACTTCAGGAACTCCCTCTAGGAAAACAGTAGGAGACCTACTATGACTGACAACCTTCTACTCCTCCCAGGTTAGCAGTTGTTAAAAGATGAATTTAGCTGGCAATCCTTTATGGCAGAGGCTGCCAAAACAAAATGAAATATTACAGCAAAGGAATTTAAAAAGCAAAGATACATTGACTCCTAGTAAGCAAAGATTGTATTGCCATTGGCAGAGATTGCATATATACAAAAACAACAGGAATAAAATATGAACCTCAAAGATTGCAGGAATAAAAATAAAAAATCTATTTAAAAAAGGATTGTCACTATAAAAACTGCAGCATCACCTTAAGTTATAAAGTACTGAAAATCAGTTCTAAGAATTTTAGAATTGATGGATAAAGTCTTCGAAACCAAATAAAAATATAAAGAAAAAGGTCTTTCAGCATCTACAAAGAATTTAGTATTGTATTCACAAAAATATTCTGAAAAGTGGCCCTGAGCGTTATCACAAACGGGGAAAACAAGCGTTAGTGACACCTCTATCACGATTAGAAATATATTTTCCTGTTTAAAAAATATTTATCTGTTTAGCTTAAAAAAATTCTTCATTTTAGTGACCTTTACTTTCTCACCTAGTCTCAGAAACATGATGATTTGAAAACTGTGAAAGTATCTGGTGCTACACTGCCCATTCTCCTCTCATTGCTTGTCCTCCTTGTTGAAATGCAGTCAAACAATACCTTTTTGGATAAGAGTATAGAGACACCGGTCTTCCTGTGCATGCAATGCTGTCTCACAATGCTCTTCCATTACATTGCTTAATAGACATGTCTGTAATGTGTTGATTAAATTCTATTACTCTCTTTTTTTACCAATCTTTTTAAGCAATGGTCCTTCTGGGATGTGGTCCACGCGTCATGAAGAGCACATGCAGAATGTACGCCGATTTCATGAGTCCTTGCAGCAGGCGGAGCGGAACACACGCGACACAGGGAACCTTGATTCACTGTCCCTCACTTCACGGTCTTCACTTCTCACTGCACTCAGGTACAACTCATGGCAACTGTGGTTCATTATCATCTCGCCAAGTTCTGAGGAGAAGCATTAGGAGCTTGTTGATGAATAAAAGTCCTCACAATATGTTAACCCCAGGTCATTTAAAATAACATTAGGTGAATAGAAAAGGAACAGCTTCTCTTATGCAGAAATTGAAGTAATAGATGTCTCGAATAGTCACAAAGATGTGTTTAAACGAAATCATGCCTTACATATCAATTATTGTAGCCAAATATCTGGCTGCTGCTTCTAAGACAATTCTGCACATACCTCTGAGGTTAAGAAGGATTAAGGCAAAAAAAAATAACAATGTCTTTGCGTGTCCTAATACTTTTCACCTTAGCCAAAGGCATTTACACATGTAGAACACACAAATGTGTTGCACATTACACAATCTTGTCCTGGTACTGACAGAACGAGTTTATGTAATTGGGAATATTTTCAAGCCACTTCTGAATTTCACCGAGCGGCAGCCTAATGATCAAATACCTGATGGAATGGCATGCAAATGATCTATATCACAACGGTAATAACATAAGGTATATAAATGTAACCTCATAGTTGACGAGTCTGGATAATGCAGCTGGAATGATTTGAGCTGTAAGTTCGGAAGTAATCATAGTATATTGAAGTAAAAATGAACAATCCATTTTTAGCCTTATAAACTGAGTCACTCCTGTACTACTTTAAGGGCATGCTTGTTTGTCCCCTGAAAATGATTGAGTTTCTGTTTCTATGCTTTATATGCATTGCTTATTCAGATACAGGCTTACAACACAAATTATGGAATTGTTGGTTCAAATAGAGTGCTTAGAAACCTCAATGGGTGGTTGAAAGGAACATGCATGGACCATTTGCCTACCTCCTAGGTACCCTCTATTAAACCAGATCTCAGTTAAGACTGAGGATGCTCCTCTGGAAAAGGCAATTAGTACCATTCGCAGAACCAGAAAAATCAGATTGACTTAAAATATAAAGGTAAAAAAACACAAGATAGTAGCCTTGTTCATTCCAAGATTTGTCCAAAGAGGTGTGCTTTTGTAGCTGTCTATTTCCAGTATTCTACGGTTTAATCTTTGTGGGAAGATATTTTCCAAAAGATCAACTTGGTTGCAAATTCCAATAATTGGTTCAAGAAATAAAATAATCTTACTGAATGCCATGCCGTAGCCCACACCAAGAAAAGTGTCCATCCATCAAAATCGTAATCCTAAATGCTTTGACTTTACGGGTTGGTACCAGGGGTGAGGGCAAGAGACAATAAGTAGAGTGCACTAGTACGAAGGGCATTAAATGTGCAGATGCTATCACCCCATCATTCTTGATTTTCTCTCCAGCCATTCTTCCTCAGCTCTAAGTACCATAATAAATAATAAGAGTTAAATACATTCTTTGACACGTCAATACATAGAGGAAGAACATTTGTAGCAATCACTGGACCCATGTGCAATAACTGAACTTAGAGACAATGTCACATAAATATTTATATTGGGTTTGCAGCTTTGTCGCAAGTAATCATGCAACAGTCTGTTTTCCCAACCTGATGGGTTAAACCTATTTAATAATGTTTGACACTTAGTAGAAAGAAAATATTTATGTATTCAAGTGACATCAGGAACTTGCATAAAAAAAAAAAACTATGAATGATAGGCCTTCTGGATATAAACCTTCTCCTAGACTAGATTATAACCCAATTCACTGATGCCATCAGGGAAACAACCTTTACAACGCAGTCATTACATCGCACTACATTTACAACGCATTCATTACATCGCAACATCCTTTACAACGTATGTCACTACAACGCAGCCATTACATTGCGTGTCACTACAACGCATGACACTACAACGCTTGTCACCACAACACAGGCATTACATTGCATGTCATTACAACGCATACCATTACAACACATAGTACCCCTACACTATCCAACACTTACCCTACTGTTGCATCCCCTGGAGTTAGAATAGTAATTTGTACCCCTACATTATCCAACACTTACCTTAACCCCTTCCCCGCTCATGACGGAACCACTCCGTCATGAGCCACGGTTGCGCTGTGCTCATGACGGAGTGGTTCCGTCATGCTACGGCTGTTGGCGGCCGCTCCGCCCACGCGGCGCTAATTCCCCGCCTGTGCGGGCGATTAGCGCAGTGGGTGGAGACGTGACGGAACCACTCCGTCATGAGCACAGCAAAGGTATAATGCGATGTAATGGAATGCGTTGTAAATGTAGTTTTAAAAAATTTGTTGTAATGGCATACGATGTAAATTTATGTGTTGTAAAGGATGTTGTGATGTAAAAACTGCCTTGTTAAGGCATGTGTTGTAAATGTATGCGTTGTAACATCATACATTCAAGCCATCATTATGCCACCCTTTTTTATTATTGTTTTTTACCAGTAAATTTAAATTGTTTCTCGAAAGAGAGACCTATATTGAAGAGTTAAATGTATTCTTCACAATGTCTTCAAATGAAATAAGTGGTTAACTGGTGCAAATAATTATAGGCGGCAGTTTGCCTTTATACTCAATCTTCTTCTCTGTAAAAGACAGTAATGTAAAATAGGGCATTTTTCCATTATCTAACCATTGTGGTTACAATTGAGTAGTTACATTTGAAACGTCGTAAAAACCTTGCTCGATCAAGATGGCTTTGTGGTCTCTACCAAAATAAGAAACGTTGATACATTCGGTATTTCTTTTATGTTAGGCTTTTTAAATCAAATTCTGTAAATGTTATATTGCTTCTCAAATGTTTGTAAATAATCTTCTGAAAGAAACACGTTAGTTAGATTCCTTACCTTAGAATTACCCCCAGGTGTCAGACTGGATCAGGAAAGATTTTTCGTCAGCAGTACCTCTGCACGTCGGAAGGTAGCGTCGGTCGACTCTGCGTTCGTTGTCAGCGTCGTGGTCGCCGGAATGGCGTCACGGCAGCTACTTAGACGTTGCATTCGCGCGCTGACATCAGTTCTTTCTTTTTCCGCGCCAGCCAGCGCAGATCCGGGAAGAGCGGTACCTCAGTCATTTTTTTGACTACGTCTTTCTCGACTTTTGTCGACGTCTTGTTTCGAGTCTCTGACTCCGAACAGGTGCGCCAGGGATGCCCGGTTTTAAGGCCTGCGGTTCCTGTACCTGATTGATGTCGGTGACGGATCCGCACCGCGTGTGCCTCTTTTTCCTGGAGCGCGACCACAACCCCAAGTCGTGCTCCCCGACTGTCAGTTGTTGACGCCGAAGGCTTTACGGGAGCGGTCGCGAAAGCTGCTTGAATGACGACAGTCGGCTCCGCGCCGTTCGAGGTCCCGGTCGAGAGAGAAGTCGAGAAACCGGTCGCGGTGCCACCATCATTCCGGCTCGAAGTCTTCACACTTGGGGTCGGGTAAGTCGAAGCATAAGAAGAAATCGAAGAAGCATCGTCGCTCTTCGCCTTCTCCTCATCGGTCGGCCGATCCAAAGAGGCACGTGGGTGGTACCACTCCCGTGGCTCCGCGTGCGGAGCCTGAAGGGTCGATTCAGTGCTTCCCTCCCTTTCCGGGACCCGGAGCGAACCCCGCCCAGCTTCGTACGTTCTACGAGGTTATGCAAGCCATCTTTGGCCGGACCGACCAGCCGGCGCTCCATCGGGTCCCGCGAACTCGGTTGGGGGGCTTAGGTTTTCGCTGCTGGTGGCTCTGGCCCCGGCACCGCAGGCCCCCCTTGGATCCAGGCCTGGATCCGGATCGGCTCCGGTTTACCTCATTACACATCCACCGATTGCATCACTACTGTGCCCGACGCCGGTCGGCCCACCGGCCGGCGTCGACCCCAGCCTCCTTTCCTACGTGCACACGGAGCCGGACCGGTGTCTGCCGATGCCTTAACTGGCGCCGGGTGGGGTTTTCATGCCCCTGTTCATTCCTGGGGCCCCTTTCCAGCAACAGTGGCACCCAGAGGAAGATGAGGAGGACTGGGAGGGGTTAGGTGACCATTTAACTGACCAGCTTGATACTGAGCAGGACTGGAGAGAGGAACTGGGGGATGCCAGTGGTCTTGACACTTCACCCAACCATTGCATGTTGTCTCCTCCTACCGTGGCTACGGAGGAGGGAGCGTCATACGCTGTGGTGTTGCTTAGGGCAGCCGAGGCTCTCAACCTTGTGCCTCCTACGGTGGCGGTCAGGACTAACCTCCTTACTGAGGTGCTTCAACCGGCGGCGAGCTCTTCGGAGCCCCTGCTTCCATTTATTGAGGCCCTCACTGACGTCCTTTTGGGCACGTGGTCTTGGCCCAACATGGGGGCTCCCCTAGACAGGATGATAGCCCGATGCCGGCTTCAGGAGACCCCACTTTCCTCTCCCAACACCCCACCCCGGAGAGCTTGGTGGTCCAAGCCTTCACCTCCAAAAGCGCCTTCCCTACCGCTCCAGCGAAAAGGGAATCTAAGAAGCTGGACCATCGTGGCAAGAAAATGTTTTCTTCCGCCAGCTTAGGACTGTGGTCCATAAACGCTGCATGTCTCTTGGGCCGTAATTCGCACTCATTGTGGGATATGGTGGCGCAAGTGCTGCCTCAGTGTCCAGAGGAGGCCCGGGCAGTGCTCTCCCAGGCTGTCGCCGCCGGGAGAGATGCAGCTAAGTTTATGATCCGTTGTGGGCTGGACACCACCGACTCTCTGGGCAGGACCATTTCAACGTCGGTAGCGCTTCGGCGCTACACCTGGATGAGGTCCACTGGCTTTTCAGGGGATGTCCAAAACACCTTGATGGATATGCCCTTTGATGGCCGTCTCCTTTTTGGAGACAAAGCAGACAATGCCCTAGAGCGCTTCAAGGACTCACGGGCTACGGCCAAGTCCTTGGACCTCTCCTCCCGTCCGGCACAGTCTGCTTTTTGCCCTTTTCGTGGCTGTGGAAGGGGTGCCCTGCTACGTCCCACCAGGGCCACAAGCCTCAGCAAGTTAACCAACCTTCGCGCAGCCGGGGACGTGGAAACAACCGTCGTGGTTCAGGGGGCAAGCCAGTCCACCAACCCCCCCCCCCCTCCCCCCCCCCCCCCCCCCCCCCCTGCAGCAGCCTCGAAACCCTCCTAGTCCGACCTTTCAGGCCCATCAAACGCCAGTGGGTGGCAGGATTCGCCATCACCTCCCCCACTGGCGCACCATCACTTCAGACAGGTGGGTTTCGCAAATAATCCGAAGGGGCTACTCCCTCCCCTTCGAGACTACCCCTCCGGCCATGCCACTGCGATACCACCGCATGTTGGAGGATCATCTGGCCCTTCTCCAGCAGGAAGTTACAGCTCTTGTTGGCCAAGGGAGCCATCGAGCTCGTTCCTGTCCCAGAAGTAGGTCGTGGTTGTTACTCCCACTACTTTCTGGTTCCTAAGAAAGACAAGGGCCCGCGTCCTATGTTGGACCTCAGGGACATCAATCGGAGAAGTTCAAAATGTTGACGCTTGCTCAGGTCTTGTCTGCCTTCGACCCGCAAGACTCGATGGTAGCGTTAGACTTGCAGGACGCTTATTTCCACATCCCCGTCCTGCCGGCCCACCGGCGTTACCTGCGGGTCACGGTAGGCCACGAGCACTTTCAGTTCACCGTGCTCCGCATTGGCCTTACCAGCGCCCCTCGGGTGTTCACGAAAGAGATGACGGTGGTCGCAGCTCATCTGCACAGATCAGGGGTTTCAGTCTTCCCCTATCTGGACGACTGGCTGTTGAAGGCAGGCTCTCCCCAGGCAGTCGTTTCCCACCTCCAGACTACGGCCGGCCTCCTGCATATGCTGGGGTTCTCCATCATTGTGCCAAAGTCACATCTGATTCCCTCTCGGAAGCTCCTCTTCATCGGAGCAGTTTTGGACACGATACAGTTTCGGGTCTATCCTCCCGAACAGCGAGTCCGGGATATTCGGTGTTAGAAATGGGGGTCTCTAGTTGGCAATGGCTGGCCACTGTCCAAGTAGGGACCCTTCTTCCTAAGTCAGAGTAAGCAGCCTACACCCTTTGACAACCCCTGCTCAACCCTGTGGTAACGTAGCACGAGCAGCTAGGCTTATCTCAGAGGCAGTGTGTTAAGCATTTATGACCATACACAGTAATATAATGATGAACACTACAAATGGACACCACTCAAGTAGTTATGAAAAATAGGTATTTTTATATAGACTTAATCACAAGACCAATAACAGGAAAAATCCACAATACTATAATAATATGATTACTTTAGAAATGCTGCAAGGAAAAATAGTTCAGGATGCACAAAATGTTGTTTAGTTCAAGGCAGTGGTCTCTGCGACCCTTTTACTCACAAAGTATCTGGTTCCTGGAGCAAAGCAACAAAAATGTCGCTAAGGAGCTGTAGCGATAGATTTCCTCCCGCTAACCAGCGATGCGTTGAATCCTTACCGCAAGGGAGGATGATGCGCTGGGTTGCGGGCAGGACAAAGCGACAAACTTCTTCACGCTAAGCCGGTGATGCGATGAAATCCTTGCCGCGAAGGGAGGATGACGCACCGGGCCTGTTGCGTGTGCGATCGTGCTGCGATGACGAAAATGGCGCTCCGCGAGGGAGCGACGATCCGGATGCGATGCGGGGAAAATGGCGAACGCTCTGCGTCCGCGCTGCGATGATCCTGTTGCGATGATTTTCAGATAGCGGGCGTCTTCGGGCCCGCTGACTAATGATGCGATCTCCTTGGGGATAGCGAGCACTCGGCGACAGTGGAGCGGCGATTTTCCTCACGCTCACCAGCTGCAGTGGCTCGCTAACGGGGGTTAGCGACGATTTTCAGCGCTCTCTTCTCAGAAGTAGAAATAGAGGCCCTGGAACACACAGGGGCCTCACCTGCAGATAGTAATCCTCGCAGGGAGGAAACAGGAGGCTGATGGTGGAGTCTGATGTGCCTGAGACTCCAGCAGGAGGCTAGCTCTCTTCTAGCCCTTGGGTAATTGCTGTAGCAAATGAAAATAAAAGTCCAATCAAAGTTCTTTTCCTCTTCTTGAAGTCCAGTAGTAGCAGCTGCAGGCCAGTCCCAGAAACAGCACTCAGGGCACAAGGACAGTCCTTCTCTTGCAGATTCCTGTAGCCACACGGACAGAGGTTCTTCTTGTTATCCAGGAGCAATCCAATTTGTAGGGGTTTGTGCACAAATATTTATACCCCCAAAGTCTTTGTTCTTAGGGGTCCCAAGTCTCTGAACCCAGCCAGAACCAGTTCTGCCCAGCCCTGGAGCACTTTGTTGATCAGGCTGCATCCTTCCTTTCAGAAAGAGGGGGTCTGCCTCAGACGCACAGTGGGAGGTGGAGCCAGCATTCACCTTGCCAGGCACAGTCCTATTCACGTGCAGGAGCTACCCCTCTCCTCACACCAAGGCAGGTCGCTCTATTCAACCCAGGTCTGACTCAGCCTGCCCTGTCCCTCAAACACCAGACAGCCAATACACATCATAGCAGAGCAAACTGGAAGGCTTAGGCAAGAAAGTACCTATACTCTAAAAGTGGTAGTTTCAAACACAGAATATAAAAATAACCTTCACTAAAAGATGTATTTTAATATTCTGAGCTCAGGCATACTAGATTCGTTTTTCTACCATGTTCTGTGGGTCAGTTAGGACTATAGAATGTAATAGCCCAGACCTCCCATTCTGGCCTATGGAGAACAGGTAGCCTTACAGTAGTGAAAACGAAATGGGATGTAATTCACTACTAGGACATGCTACATACATCAGGGCATGTCCTACCTT
The DNA here is from genome assembly GCF_964204655.1 of Triturus cristatus. NCBI lineage: Eukaryota > Metazoa > Chordata > Amphibia > Caudata > Salamandridae > Triturus > Triturus cristatus. The sequence continues at coordinate 1,481,267,908 of NC_140591.1, read as the reverse complement.
ACACATACAATGCGCCCTATCATAAGGGGGGCTTATAGGATGCCAAGGGAAGGTTTAGGGGCTGGAAAGTGGGTGCACTTCACAGCCAAGATGGCAGTTCTGGACTGCACGCAGACACTGCAGTGGCAGGTCTGAGACATACTTTACAAGCTGCTTCTGTGGGTGGCACAAACCAGTGCTGCAGGCCCACCAGCAGCATTCGGTTTACCAGCCCTGGGCACACACAGGCCACGCTACTAGGGACTAACAGGTAAACCAAATAAGCCAATCATGGATGTACCAATTCATATGTCATCTTTACAAAGGGAGCATTCGCGCTGTGGCACTGAATGGCAGTGGCACAGCGCCCAGAGCATCTATAACCAGCAAAAACAGAGGAGACACAGCGAAAAAATGGAAGGGAGACTCACGCCAATGGTGCCAGGTCTAACATTCGGGCTATGATTCCAATCTTTCAGCCTCTGTCCCGGGTTTCGGTCAGAATGACCCTCAGGCTGCTGGGCCTCATGGCCTCCTGCATCCTGCTGATCGATCATGCCAGGTGGCATATGCGGGCTCTGCAGTGGCACTTGAAGTTCCAGTGGGCGCAGCATTAGGGGAATCTGTCCGATTGCGTCCAGATCTCGGAGGGCACTACTCAACAACTGCAGTGGTGGCTTCCGAACCAGGATTGGGTCAATGGTAGATCCCGCTCCCTTCCCCAACCAGACCACACTGTGGTGACGGATGCCTCCCTTCTGGGATGGGGCGGCCACATGGGAGAGGTGGAGATCAGAGACTTCCGGTGTCCGGCAGAGTCACGGCTTCACATCAACCTTCTGGAGCTCCGGGCGATTCGTCTTGCACTGAAGGCATTCCTTTCCTCTGTCCAGGGAAGAGTAGTGCAGGTGTTCACGGACAACACCACCCCCATGGGGTATTGCAACAAACAGGGCGGGGTGGGGTCGTGGACCCTATGTCATGAGGCCCTTCGCCTCTGGACATGGCTGGAACATCAAGGCATTTCCTTGGTGGTTCAACACCTGGCAGGTTCTCTGAATGCCAGGGCGGACGAACCCAGCCGCAGGTGCATGATGGATCATGAATGGCGTCTTCACTCGGAGGTGGTGCAAGGTCTCTTTCAACAGTGGGGAGAGCCTTGGTTAGATCGCCACCTAAGAGAATGCGCAATGTCGGCAATTCTGTGCATTGGAATTTCCAAGGTGGCACATGCTCGGCGGCGCTTTTCGTCGCGAGTGGAGTTGCGGTCGGTTGTATGCCTTTCCGCCTTTACCACTTCTGCCCAGAGTGCTGAAGAAGATCAGGCGTGACCGGGCCCAAGTCATTTTTGTGGTTCCGGATTGGGCACGAAGAGTCCGGTATCCCGAGCTGCTCAACATGGCCATCGATTCACCGATCCGACTGCCTCTTCGGGAGGATATTCTGTCGCAGCAGCAGGGGACGGTCCTACAACCGAACCTGTCCAGTCTCCACCTCCTTGCGTGGAGAGTGAGCGGCAGTAGTTGACATCTTTCGACCTGCCTCCTGAAGTTTGCGACGTAATCTTGGCAGCCAGGTGTCCCTCCACCAGGACGGTATATGCCTGCAGGTGGAACAAATTGGTGGCATGGTGCACATCAAGGGCTGTGGATCCCCTTTCTGCCCCTCTTTCTGAAGTACTCTTGTTCCTTCTCTCTTTAGCCCAGCAGGGCTCTGCTCTGGGCACTATCAAGGGCTACCTTTCTGCCATCTCTGCCTTCCTTCGGCTACCAGATCAGCCTTCTCTTTTCCAGTCCCCGGTAGTTAACCGTTTCTTGAAAGGCTTAACGCATCTTTTCCCTCCAATTCCATTCATTATGCCTCAGTGGGACTTGAATCTTTAATGTGCGCTTCCTTTGAGCCCCTCCATAACTGTCCTTTACGTCTCTTAACTCTTAAAACTGCTTTCCTGGTAGCCATCACTTCCTCTAGACGAGTGAATGCGCTCCAGGCTCTTTCTTCCAAACCTCCTTTCTTGTCTCTTCATCCGTACAAGGTGGTTCTCAGGACCTGTCCATCCTTTCTTCCTAAGGTGGTCACTGCCTTCCACATCGGGCAGACAATTACTTTGTCCACCTTCTTTCTTTCTCGATGGGTCTTGTCTATTAAGACTTGTTACTCTCTGGCAAAAAATTAGCCTCCAGACGGGCTACACGCTCACTCCACCTGGGCGACGGCAGCCACTACTGCCTTGGGAAGAGGAGTGCCTTTAAATGACATCTGTCAGGCGGCTACATGGGCATTGCTGCACACGTTCACAAAACACTACTGCCTGGACAGCCAAGTCAGGAGAGACGGCTTCTTTGGCCGTTCTGTTCTCCAGGACTTTCTGGTGTGATCTTGGTTCGCAGACCCACCACCGGGGTTGGTATTGCTGGGGTATCTACTCTAAGGTAAAGAATCTATAACTAACGTGTTTCTTTCATATGCACAAGTTACTTACCTTCAGTAACGATATATCTGTAAGAAACATTAGTTAGTTATAGATTCCTTACCTCCCCACCAATCCTCCTCATTCTGCGAACTGATTTCTAGGGTTAAGGACATTCTTTCAGGGACCTAGTTTTGTTCACCAATGGTCAGTGTCTTGCATGGCTCTGCGTTTCTGGCGCTGAAAGTCGTGTATAGAACTGATATCGGCGCGCAAGGGCGACGTCTAAGTAGCTGCCGCGATGTCCTCCCTGCGACCACGATGCCGACGACTAACGCAGAGCCGACAGACGCCACCTTCCGACGCGCAGAGGTACTGCTGACAAAAAATCTTTCCGGATCCAGTCTGACGCCTGGGGGTCATGCTAAGGTAAGAAATCTATAACTAACTAATGTTTCTTACAGATCTATCGTTACCAAAGGTAAGTAACTTGTGCATCTGAAATCCATATTAATGATTTATTTATTGTTCTCCCGAACACAAAACCTAAGTAATTCAAGCGAGGTTTGCATAATGTAATTAATGCATTTCTTAAAACATATGGCAAACCTAAAGCCAGATACAAATAGTTTTGAGTATTATATGCTGATACAAGAGCTAACTGGGGTATGGTGATCCAAGTAACTTGTGCAAGCCTCTTAGCTCTTCCAGATCGGGCGGGGGAAGATGACGGGATGAGCTCGTCACTGAGAGAACCCCCTGCTCCCTTCGTCCTGCCGGCTCACCTGTGAGCGCCGTGTGAGCTGTCGCTGTGTCGCTGACCACCTTTTTATGCTTGTGATTTCCCCTCAGCTCTTCAGGATTCGGACCCCCGCAGCTCATGTTGCAGCTCTTTGAGTGGGAACTCTGCAGATTTCCGACCCCTGTCTGGGTCTGTTGCTCCGCTATTCTGCCCTTTCTACGCCTGAACTACGACAAACGGGTGGGCAGAAACCGACACTGAGCTATTTGTTTCTTCGCCGCCGCCCCTCCGTAGAAAGAAAGAAGGAAAAAAGAGAGGAAAGGGTAGACAAGAAAAAGAGAGAGAAGAATAGGGAGAGGAAGAAAGAGGGAAAAGGAAGGGAAGTCTTTGTTCTTCATGTTAGGCGGTGGGTCTAGTCACACGGCGTGGGGTGGGTGTGGAGACCAGGGGGCTTTGCTCTCTTGGCTGTCATACAAGCGGCATCCTTGGGCTAGTGATGATCCCCCAAGCCAGAGTCAGTGCGGTAGGGCCATTTAGGGGGAGAATTGGAGGAGATTTTCTTGTTTTGGGGGTAAACTAAGTCCGAATAGTCAGAAAGTATTGTATGTTTTCAAATTTGGGTTTATGTTACATTTTAAGGTCTGAGGACAGTCGGTACAATAAAATGGTTCTGTCATGCCAATGATTTTATATCTTACAAATGGGTAGATTTACTTGTCCATGTTGGAATGTTTCGGGTTTTGATTCTTCTAGTAAACAACATTGTGAAGAAATAAGAATGTATAAGCCTCAGATGGTTTTATTGACAGAAACTCATCTTTCCTACAAGGATAGAGCTTTGTTAAAACAATTAGGGTACAACTCCATTGCATGCACCTCCCAAGCAGTTTCTATCCGGGGAGTTGCCATCCTGGCAGATAGTAATCTAGAATACAAGACACTGAAAACAGCTGTTGACCCTAGAGGTAGGTGGGTCATTGCTCAACTATCCAACTTTAGTCTTAAAATCGTGCTCTGTATGGTTTATGGTTCTAATACTGATGAACCCAGTCTGATCAATGACGTATCATTACAGTTACTGGACTGGCCCGGAGAATTATTAGTTATTGGGGATTTTAATTGTGTCCTAGACTATAATAATCATGGTGCTACACCACGATGGTTATAACTCGTGCCTCTTTTAGAGCTGGCCCGGCTACATCAGCTGATAAATGTATGAAGGGCACCATATCCAATGGAGCCAGGCTACACCTTCTATTCTTCATCCCATCGACAATACTCTAGGATCGATAGGATCTTTTCTTGCTGTAATCTTTTGCAAGGAGCATCCATTGAAGCATGCCCCCAAAGTATCTAACTATCACAATCCTAGACTGGTTCATTTTAGTCTACAAGCAGCCTGTATTCAGCGCCGCCAGTTTTCCTTTTCTTGTCACCTTCTTTCTAATACAGAATATTTAAAATCCATGTAGAAAGCCCTCTTGGAATTCATTCAGCTAAACAACGGTACAGCTTAATCTCCAATAGTTTATTTTTATTTAATTGAAAAGCGATCAATCCTGGGGCAGGTATTAAAAGATAAGGTAACTGCAAGGTTCAATGAGAACTGGGCTTTACAACATGAGTTTGAGTTACAGGTAGGGCGGGTTTTGGCACATCAAATACCAGATAGGAGGTCTAAGAACTTTATACAGGTCATTAAAGGGAAGGATGGCAGGACCTATACTAACCTGGATGTGATTGCTGAACAATTTTCAGAATTCTGCCAGGACCTTAATAACCAGATTGGTGATTTTGACGCTGCAGGGTTTGGGCGGTAGGGCTCTGCACTACCTGTATTAGATTTTTTAAAAACAATCTACTGCACTTGGGGCAGAAATTACTGCAGGTGAATTTATGACTGCGCTGGCCACGCTTCCCTCAGGCAAGGCTGCCAGAGCAGATACTATACCACTGGCGTTTTACAAGATTTTTAAAAGTAGTATCCTCCCCCTGCTTATAAACGTTACTCAAGATATTGATATTCGTGGGAGAGTCCCTGAGTCCTGGAACAGGACCAATATTGTGATTTTCTTAAAAAAATCTAGACCACCAGAAGAGCTTGGTTCTTATCGCCCGATTTCTCTCATTAATGCAGATGCAAAAATATTTGCGAAGATTTTAGCTGTCCGTCCTGCCCCTTTAATGGCTGCATTGGTTTCACCACAGCAACATGGTTTTATACCCAGGCATGATACCACCTCACATGTTGACACCGTAGTGGTCACATTTGTTAAAACAGCAAAATCAGGCATGAATGTTGGCATGATACTTTCAGACGCAGAGAAAGCATTTGACCCCGGTAAATTGGACATGTCTTTGGGCAACGATATCTGCTCTGGGCATTAGGGATCGTTATTTTTAAAAAAAAAAGCAACTCTCTATTTCACTCCTTCAGGAATCCAAAGAACACAGAGGTCATGTTGATGCTTTCCGTTTGTAAAATTCCTTCATGAAGAATTTCTTTCGCTCATTCACTATAGTTAATGTGAGTCATGTTTTTTCTAAAAGTGTTTTCTAATCCACAGTTTAAACATCTGAGACCTTTCTATTTAAGTTAACGTGCCTTTCCTCATTGATGAAATTTCATTTTAGTTCATTCTGACAAGTAGCTCTATCTTTAGCAAATATATTTGCTCAAGTTTGTCAATATGTTTTGTATTAGGAGGTGTGGCTCTAGGTAAGGCTTACTTTGGTATTTTTCCATAAATAGCTCCATTGAGAAACCTCTTTTCTTGCACCCACACCAATTTGAGAGATGTTCCCTCCCCATTTTCACTCTCAACTGACACATATTCCAGCCCTTGACAGAATGCATTTCTGGCCATACGGAGGGTGGAATCCGGGCCGGATTTTGGTGTGGACGAGCTGGGCCCATGCCACTGCCCTTTAGAGGGGCGCCCTGACCTGTCAGTATGAAGGTTGTACATGCAGCAGTCTCCCTCTAGCCTGTCTACAGTGATTTTGCCTAAACTGCTTTAATCAACTCCTCCACTCCCTGTTACTTCTCGCATTAGTTAGTGCTGCAACCTGGCCGCCACATCACTTCCCGCCCTGGATGCCAGGCCCCTTCCCGCCCTGGGTGCCAGACCGCTTCCCGCCCTGGGCGCCAGACCGCTTCCCGCCCTGGGCGCCAGACCGCTTCCCGCCCTGGGCGCCAGACCGCTTCCCGCCCTGGGCGCCAGACCGCTTCCCGCCCTGGGCGCCAGACCGCTTCCCGCCCTGGGCGCCAGACCTCTTCCCGCCCTGGGCGCCAGATCGCTTCCCGCCCTGGGCGCCAGATCGCTTCCCGCCCTGGGCGCCAGATCGCTTCCCGCCCTGGGCGCCAGATCGCTTCCTGCCCTGGGCGCCAGAAAGCTTCCCGCCCTGGGCGCCAGACCGCTTCCCACCCTGGGCGCCGGACCGCTTCCGCCCTGAGTGTCGGACCTCTTCCAGCCCTGGGCACCAGACCGCTTCCAGCCCTGGGCACCAGACCGCTTCCAGCCCTGGGCACCAGACCGCTTCCAGCCCTGGGCACCAGACCGCTTCCAGCCTTGGGCGCCAGACCGCTTCCAGCCCTGGGCGCCAAACCGCTTCCAGCCCTGGGCGCCAGACCGCTTCTCGCCCTGGGCGCAAGACCGCTTCCCGCCCTGGCCGCCAGACCGCTTCCCGCCCTGGGTCCAGACCACTTCCCGCCATGGGCGCCAGACCGCTTCCCGCCGTGGGCGCCAGAACGCTTCACCCCCTGGGCGTCAGACCGCTTCCAGCCCTGGGCGCCAGACCGCTTGCCGCCCATGGTGCCAGACCGCTTGCCGCCCATGGTGCCAGACCGCTTGCCGCCCATGGTGCCAGACCGCTTGCCGCCCATGGTGCCAGACCGCTTCCAGCCCTGGGCGCCAGACCGCTTCCCGCCCTGAGTGTCAGAACTCTTCCAGCCCGGGGCGCCAGACCGCTTCCAGCCTTGGGCCCCAGACCGCTTCCCGCACTGGCCGCCAGACCGCTTCCCGCCATGAGCGCCAGACCGCTTCCCGCCGTGGGTGCCAGACCGCTTCCTGCCATGGGCGCCAGACTGCTTCCCCGCCCTGAGCGCCAGACTGCTTCCCCGCCCTGGGTGCCAGACCGCTTCCCGCCCTGGGCGCCAGACCGCTTCCCGCCCTGGGCGCCAGACCGCTTCCCGCCCTGGGCGCCAGATCGCTTCCCGCCCTGGGCGCCAGATCGCTTCCCGCCCTGGGCGCCAGATCGCTTCCTGCCCTGGGCGCCAGAAAGCTTCCCGCCCTGGGCGCCAGACCGCTTCCCACCCTGGGCGCCGGACCGCTTCCGCCCTGAGTGTCGGACCTCTTCCAGCCCTGGGCACCAGACCGCTTCCAGCCCTGGGCACCAGACCGCTTCCAGCCCTGGGCGCCAGACCGCTTCCAGCCCTGGGCGCCAGACCACTTCCCGCCCTGGGCGCAAGACCGCTTCCCGCCCTGGCCGCCAGACCGCTTCCCGCCCTGGGTCCAGACCGCTTCCCGCCCTGGGTCCAGACCACTTCCCGCCATGGGCGCCAGACCGCTTCCCGCCGTGGGCGCCAGAATGCTTCACCCCCTGGGCGTCAGACCGCTTCCAGCCCTGGGCGCCAGACCGCTTGCCGCCCATGGTGCCAGACCGCTTGCTGCCCATGGTGCCAGACCGCTTGCCGCCCATGGTGCCAGACCGCTTCCAGCCCTGGGCGCCAGACCGCTTCCAGCCCTGGGCGCCAGACCGCTTCCCGCCCTGAGTGTCAGAACTCTTCCAGCCCGGGGCGCCAGACCGCTTCCAGCCTTGGGCCCCAGACCGCTTCCCGCACTGGCCGCCAGACCGCTTCCCGCCATGAGCGCCAGACCGCTTCCCGCCGTGGGTGCCAGACCGCTTCCTGCCATGGGCACCAGACTGCTTCCCCGCCCTGAGCGCCAGACTGCTTCCCCGCCCTGAGCGCCAGACCGCTTCCAGCCCTGGGCGTCAGACCGCTTCCAGCCCTTGGCGTCAGACCGCTTCTCGCCATGGGCGCCAGACCGCTTCCCCGCCCTGGGCACCAGACCGCTTCCCCGCCCTGGGCACCAGACCGCTTCACCCCCTGGGCGTCAGACCGCTTCCACCCTGGGCGCCAGACCGCTTGCCGCCCAGGGTACCAGACCGCTTCCCGCCCAGGGCGCCAGGCCGCCCTTGGCGCCAGGCCGCTTCCCGCCCAGGGCGCCAGATCTCTTCACCCCCTGGATGCCAGATCTCTTCACCCCCTGGGCGCCAGATCGCTTCCCACCCTGCGCGCCAGACCGCTTCCTGCCCTGGGCGCCAGACCGCTTCCCGCCCTGGGCGCCAGACCGCTTCCCGCCCTGGGCGCCAGATCGCTTCCTGCCCTGGGCGCCAGAAAGCTTCCCGCCCTGGGCGCCAGACCGCTTCCCACCCTGGGCGCCGGACCGCTTCCGCCCTGAGTGTCGGACCTCTTCCAGCCCTGGGCACCAGACCGCTTCCAGCCCTGGGCACCAGACCGCTTCCAGCCCTGGGCGCCAGACCGCTTCCAGCCCTGGGCGCCAGACCACTTCCCGCCCTGGGCGCAAGACCGCTTCCCGCCCTGGCCGCCAGACCGCTTCCCGCCCTGGGTCCAGACCGCTTCCCGCCCTGGGTCCAGACCACTTCCCGCCATGGGCGCCAGACCGCTTCCCGCCGTGGGCGCCAGAATGCTTCACCCCCTGGGCGTCAGACCGCTTCCAGCCCTGGGCGCCAGACCGCTTGCCGCCCATGGTGCCAGACCGCTTGCTGCCCATGGTGCCAGACCGCTTGCCGCCCATGGTGCCAGACCGCTTCCAGCCCTGGGCGCCAGACCGCTTCCAGCCCTGGGCGCCAGACCGCTTCCCGCCCTGAGTGTCAGAACTCTTCCAGCCCGGGGCGCCAGACCGCTTCCAGCCTTGGGCCCCAGACCGCTTCCCGCACTGGCCGCCAGACCGCTTCCCGCCATGAGCGCCAGACCGCTTCCCGCCGTGGGTGCCAGACCGCTTCCTGCCATGGGCACCAGACTGCTTCCCCGCCCTGAGCGCCAGACTGCTTCCCCGCCCTGAGCGCCAGACCGCTTCCAGCCCTGGGCGTCAGACCGCTTCCAGCCCTTGGCGTCAGACCGCTTCTCGCCATGGGCGCCAGACCGCTTCCCCGCCCTGGGCACCAGACCGCTTCCCCGCCCTGGGCACCAGACCGCTTCACCCCCTGGGCGTCAGACCGCTTCCACCCTGGGCGCCAGACCGCTTGCCGCCCAGGGTACCAGACCGCTTCCCGCCCAGGGCGCCAGGCCGCCCTAGGCGCCAGGCCGCTTCCCGCCCAGGGCGCCAGATCTCTTCACCCCCTGGATGCCAGATCTCTTCACCCCCTGGGCGCCAGATCGCTTCCCACCCTGCGCGCCAGACCGCTTCCTGCCCTGGGCGCCAGACCGCTTCCAGCCCTTGGCGCCAGACCGCTTCCCGCCATGGGCACCAGACTGCTTCCCCGCCCTGAGCGTCAGACCGCTTCACCCCCTGGGCGCCAGACCGCTTCCAGCCCTGGGCGCCAGACCGCTTCCCTCCCTGGGTGCCAGACCGCTTCTGCCCTGAGTGTCAGACCTCTTCCAGCCCGGAGCGCCAGACCGCTTCCAGCCCTGGGCACCAGACTGCTTCCCGCCCTGGCCGCCAGACCGCTTCCCACCCTGCCCGCCAGACCGCTTCCCGCCCTGCCCGCCAGACCGCTTCCCGCCCTGCCCGCCAGACCGCTTCCTGCCATGAGCGCCAGACCGTTTCCCGTCGTGGACGCCAGACCGCTTCCCGCTGTGGGCGCCAGACCACTTCCTGCCGTGGGCGCCAGACTGCTTCCCCGCCCTGAGCGCCAGACCGCTTCACCCCCTGGGCGTCAGACCGCTTCCAGCCCTGGGCGTCAGACCGCTTCTCGCCATGGGCACCAGACCGCTTCACCCCCTGGGCGTCAGACCGCTTCCACCCTGGGCGTCAGACCGCTTCCACCCTGGGCGTCAGACCGCTTCCACCCTGGGCGCCAGACCGCTTGCCGCCCAGGGTGCCAGACCGCTTCCCGCCCAGGGCGCCAGACCGCTTGCCGCCCTTGGCGCCAGACCGCTTCCTGCCCTGCGCGCCAGTCCTCTTCACGCCCTAGGCGCCAGACCGCTTCCTGCCCTGGGTGCCAGACCGCTTCCTGCCCTGGGTGCCAGACCGCTTCCTGCCCTGGGTGCCAGACCGCTTCCTGCCCTGGGTGCCAGACCGCTTCCTGCCCTGGGTGCCAGACCGCTTCCTGCCCTGGGTGCCAGACCGCTTCCAGCCCTTGGCGCCAGACCGCTTCCAGCCCTTGGCGCCAGACCGCTTCCAGCCCTTGGCATCAGACCGCTTCACGCCCTGGCCGCCAGACCGCTTCCCGCCCTGGCCGCCAGGAAGGGAGGGAAGGGAAGGAAGGGAAGCGGTCTGGCGCCCAGGGCGCCAGACCGCTTGCCGCCTTTGGTGCCAGACAGCTTCCCACCTAGGGCGCCAGATCTCTTCACCCCCCTGGATGCCAGATCTCTTCACCCCCTGGACGCCAGATCGCTTCCCGCCCTGCGCGCCAGACCGCTTCCCGCCATGCGCGCCAGACCTCTTCACCCCCTAGGTGCCAGACCGCTTCCTGCCCTGGGTGCCAGACCGCTTCCCGCCCTGGGTGCCAGACCGCTTCCCGCCCTGGTCGCCAGACCGCTTCCCGCCCTGGCCACCAGACCGCTTCCCGCCCTGGCCGCCAGACCGCTTCCCGCCCTGGCCGCCAGACCACTTCCCGCCCTGGCCGCCAGACCGCTTCCCGCCCTGGCCGCCAGACCGCTTCCCGCCCTGGCCGCCAGACCGCTTCCCGCCCTGGCCGCCAGACCGCTTTCCGCCCTGTCCGCCAGACCGCTTCCCGCCCTGGCCGCCAGACCGCTTCCCGCCGTGGGCGCCAGACCGCTTCCCGCCGTGGGCGCCAGACCGCTTCCCGCCGTGGGCGCCAGACCGCATCCCGCCGTGAGCGCCAGACCGCTTCCCGCCGTGGGTGCCGCTTTCCCGCCGTGGGCGCCAGACCGCTTCCCCGCTGTGGGCGCCAGACCGCTTCCCTGCCGTGGGCGCCAGACCGCTTCACCCCCTGGGCGTCAGACCGCTTCCAGCCCTTGGCGCCAGACCGCTTGCCGCCCTTGGCGCCAGACCGCTTGCCGCCCTTGGCGCCAGACAGCTTGCCGCCCAGGGTGCCAGACAGCTTGCCGCCCAGGGTGCCAGACCGCTTCCCCCCAGGGCACCAGACCGCTTGCCCCTCTTGGCGCCAGACCGCTTCCCGCCCAGGGCGCCAAATCTCTTCACCCCCTGGGCGCCAGATCGCTTCCCGCCCTGCGCGCCAGACCGCTTTCCGCCCTGCGCGCCAGACCACTTCACCCCCTGGGCGCCAGACCGCTGTTCGCCTGGGTGCCAGACCGCTGCCTGCCTGGGTGCCAGACCGCTGACCGCCTAGGCACCAGACCGCTTCCCGCCCTTGGTGCCAGACCGCTTCCCGCCCTTGGTGCCAGACCGCTTCCCACCCTTGGTGCCAGACCGCTTCCCACCCAGGGTGCCAGACTGCTTCCCGCCCTGGGAGCCAGACCGCTTCCCGCCCTGGGAGCCAGACCGCTTCCCGCCCTGGGAGCCAGACTGCTTTCCGCCCTGGGAACCAGATCGCTTCCAGCCCTGGGAGCCAGACCACTTCACCCCCTGGGCGCCAGACCGCTGTTCACCTGGGCACCAGGCCGCTGACCGCCTAGGCACCAGGCCGCTGACCGCCTAGGCACCAGGCCGCTGACCGCCTAGGCACCAGACCGCTTCCCGCCCTAGGTGCCAGACCGCTTCCTGCCCTTGGTGCCAGACCGCTTCCCGCCGTGTGCGCCAGACCGCTTCCCGCCGTGTGCGCCAGACCGCTTCCCGCCGTGTGCGCCAGACCGCTTCCCGCCGTGTGCGCCAGACCGCTTCCCGCCGTGTGCGCCAGACCGCTTTCCCCCCGTGGGCGCCAGACCGCTTTCCCCCGTGGGCGCCAGACCGCTTTCCCCCGTGGGCGCCAGACCGCTTTCCCGCCCTGGGCGCCAGATCGCTTCCTGCCCTGGGCGCCAGACCGCTTCCAGCCCTGGGAGTCAGACCGCTTCCTGCCCTGGGAGTCAGACCGCTTCCTGCCCTGGGAGTCAGACCGCTTCCTGCCCTGGGAGTCAGACCGCTTCCTGCCCTGGGAGTCCGACCGCTTCCTTGCCTGGGAGTCAGACCGCTTCCTGCCCTGAGCGCTATCTGAGCAAAGGCCGCTCCAGGTGGATTGAGCCTGCGAGACGTTTGTGAGGACGCATCCACGCTCAAGTGTGAGGGAGGTCGCCTATTGTGACTCACTTTAAATGTTGTGATCCCGAATTGGTTGTTAACGGGCTTACAAGTAACATGCTAAAACTGCACGACGGATGTTACCCACATACATTTTTCCAGCAAAAAGCTAGCGATATATGTGGGTTCCTATAGGAATCTGATGCAGATTTACAGATCGGGAACTCCACGGAATTTCCCCTCCCCAGAATTACCCACCCTTCACTGCCAGTAATTCCAGGTGCAGAAAGACTGATCGATAATCCTGGGTAGCGCTGAATGAGGGCCCAATGCAGGTATCACTGCTCTGTGACGTCCACAACCTGCCCCTGTTATGTGACACCATATGAATGAGCGCTTCCGGTCACTGGTGTTAATGAAATGCTGTTTAATCGCACATTGTACAGTGTGAGTCTGCCACGCAGCTCTGCTGTAGGTAATGGACGCCATCACTGACACAGTGCGAACATTCAATTCAATAGCTTTATTTCGACAGTTTGTCATAAAAGCACAACCATACAACACATAACACACAAATAAATAACACATAATACATTACAATTACAGAATAAAAAGTTATTAAATTCCATATACTGTCAGATATCTAAAAAACTTTAAGAACAGTTAAAAGAGAAGAGGCAGCACAATAAACAGGTCCTAATTAAAAGATACATCTTAAGATAAGATAGCAGCAACATTTTTGTTTAAAGTGCGAGTGCGAATAATCCAGGACCAGCCCAGAAATTTAGCCACTGCTATAGCTATACTAGGGCTACAGTCAGACCCTAAAATTCTCAACGCAACGACACATCTCCGGACACCCAACAGGCTACAGATCGGCCTCAGCCATCTCCGCCGTGGGGCCGCATATAACGGACAAACAAAGAAAACATGGGGAATGGTCTCTGCAATTGTCAAACAGTAATGGCATTTGTCATCAGTTCTAGAAGCCCATTTACAAGTAAAAGTCTTAATAGGCAAACTACCTATCCTAAACTGGAGATAAAGTTTTCGATCAATGGGCCTCTCGATTAAATCCCAGTAAGCCTCACACACTGGCCATGATTTAAAATCCAGAAAACGACCTGTTAGGCTAGTTGGAGTACTGGAATGACCTACAGATGCATAAACCATTTCCCAATATTTCTGTTTCAATTGCACCTTAGATGGAAAGACTGCCGTCTCGGGATTGTCCCATAGTATCTCTAGATCCAGTTTAATGAGTAGGGACCTAACCTCCTTTAACCAACCTACTCTGTGGAAACAGTCCCGCAAGATCACATCCTTGAAACCCATAGCGTATTGCACAAGTTCTGGAGTGACCCAGAGACGCCTCCAATAAAGGAGTGGCCGTAGCTTTGCTATGTCCACTATGTTTTTCCTCCCTAAGTCTAAGTGAAGCGGGATCGTAGGAGTGCTTTGTGGGACACTAGCAAGATTACGTAAAAATTTATTTTCCAGTCTTGCTAGCTGTTTTAAATCGTTAAATCCCCAGAGCTCAGCTCCATAAAGGGCCGAGCTCACTGCTTTAGCGTTATAGATTTTTAGGGCAGGAGTAACTGGTTTGGTAAAGGAGGATTTATATTTCTTGGTCAAACACCCTATATGTTGATGTAGTTTTAGAGCTGTAAGATCCAAGTGGTGTTTCCAACCCAGGTCCTTTTGGAGGGAGATGCCAAGGTACGTAAACGCACTCACCTGTTCTAAGGGCTCATTGTTTAATAAAATACTGCCTCTAAAAGATTTATGCTGATTAAAAGCCATAAACTTGGTTTTTGAGATGTTTATTTCTAGCCCTCCTAAGGAACAAAATTCTACAAATGCATTAATGGCCTTCTGGAGGCCGCTCGGAGTCCTGGAGATGAGCAGAGTATCGTCCGCAAACATGAGGACAGGAACATGGTTGCCAGCCAGAAGGGGAGCATCGGTGGGGGCCGCCGAAAGATACTCAACTACTCCGTTGATATACAAGGAAAACAGGGTAGGAGCCAACACGCACCCCTGTCGGACACCCCGCCCAACAGGGAAGGAGTCGGTAACCTCCCCCTGTGCCCCCCATCTAACTTTTGCAAAGTTGCCCTCATGTAAGCGGGCGAGAAGTGTTAACAGCTCCGGAGCCATCCCCAGGTCACCGAGCACACCCCATAGTTTCCTCCGAGGGACCAAATCAAACGCTGATTTGAGGTCTACAAAAACAGCGTATAGTGACCCCTCGTTCAGGAGCACGTTCCTCCAGTAGATAGTTATAAACCGAAAAATTTGGTCTATGGTACTGGTGCAGGAACGAAATCCCGCTTGAAATGGGGACAGAATGTTAGCATCCTCTACCCAGGTCTGTACTTTTCCTAGCACTAAACGACCCATAACCTTTTGTATTGAATCAATAAGACTTATGGGCCTGTAATTACTGGGGGAGGGATTTGTCTCCTTTCTTAAAAACAGGAATTATCTCAGCACCTTTCCATGATGGGGGCACTGGAGCTCCATTAGCCACTGCATTAGCAAGAAGGGCTATGTACTGACACCAAGTTGGCTTGTCGCTTAAAAATATATCGGCCGGGATTCCATCCATACCTGGAGCTCTTCCCTTTGCCACACAGTCGAGTGCTGCCTCGACATCCTTAATAAAAAACACTGTACCGGAATAAAAATTTTCAAAGTGTGATGGTAGAGCCTGTTCACTGGTTGCGCTACAAGCGTACTGAGGGCCAACGAATTCAACCCATTTTGCCTGTGGAACATTATTCTGTCGGGGCTCCGGACGCCCACCCCTGTCCCAGTTGACAATGCTCCAGAAGGTTCTCGAATCCTTCGCTGCACAGGCACTTCTTAAATCCTGCCACCATAATTGATCCCAGTCTTTTTTGGCTTTTTTTTGCACCTCCCTATAATGATCCCTTGCATCCCTAACCCCCGTGTGATCTCTTAACCTTAGGGCTTCACTCAGCCTCTGTCGAGCCACTCTACATGAAGTATCAAACCAGCTAACATCATTAGTTTTCAAAGCCTGTCTCCCTGGCTTCACATCCTTTAAAAAGTAGGATTTCAGGTTATCAAATAGACTAGTATGGGCTTCTATTACAGTTTGTGGGAAATCATCACTCAAGACTCTTGACATAAGGTAGTTGGTACTCTTGACTACTTCAGCTTTAAGGGCTTCCAACTTATCATGATATTCAATTAATTTATTCCATTTTACACGGCGTTTGTCATTTGTGATCACTAAATCCGAGGTAACAGTTCCCTCAACATGGGTCACGTCTCCCTCTCTGATAGTGGCCCACAGATCCGTACATAGAGGGCTGTGGTCACTTTCGAGCCGCCATGTTACCTTCATGTCATCAAGTCTATGCCATATCCTAAGATCAATCAGTATATAGCCGATACGGCTGGTGGAACGCCCATTATCAAAAGTAATTTCTCCTTTCAGATCAGATCTAGTACGCCCATTTGCAACCCTAAGGCCTCTTTCCAGACACAACGCCTTAAGCTGAATTGCAGCGTTAGACCATCTTTTAACAGGGGGTAAGTCAAGCCTTAGGATTCCCCATCTAAGATCTTGTTCTATTGATAGCTCTTGTACCTCGTTACCCAATGGTTCAAATGTGGTGTTGAAATCCCCTGCTACAATAGGAGTAATGTGAATGGGAAGATTTTCTAATAGTAAGTCCAGAGATGTTATGGTCTCTGAGCTAAGACCTCCCCTCTGCCCCCTAGCATACACATTAAAAATGGCAAGGGTACTCTCGGTAACCCTACTAAGTTTAAGCACTAACATATCTTTATCAGAGGATTTTAACAATACCACATTATAGTCTAGTTTTTGCCGAACCCAGGCCACAAGGCCACCTACAGGGCGCCCTTTAGGATTTTTTTTTGCAGGAATGTAAAAATTAAGATATCCGGCCCTAAAAACAGGATCAACAGCCCAAGACTCCTGAAAAAGGCAGATATCATGTTTGTCAATAAAGTTGCCCCAATCAGGAGACAACAATTTCTGGGCAATGCCTGCAATATTCCATGATATCAGGGATATTTTACTACCACCATTGGGAATTTTTTGTAGGGATCTACACCTATCTCTTGTCAAAGGATTATTTACAATATAGCCGGAAGGAATCATTTGTTCAGGTGGACTATTACAAGCAGATACCACTGTTTGATAGTTACTCTTAGGGGTGTACGACGAGATTCGGGTACTAATACAGGGAATTGTTTCATCCTGGGTTTTGTTTCTGATCAACTTATTTTCATGGGGGTACATTTGAGCAGGGTAGATATCACTCTCCCTATGTCAATCGCATTCCTCCAGATCGGACAAGGCATTATATCTATTTTCTAGCCTAAGATCAGTAGAGAAACTTAAAAGTGCCCTCCTCCCTGTAGCTATATTTGGGCCATTTGATAGTGTTGGCATCATATTACGTCTCAGGGATCTGGAATTACCAATAAAAAATTCCAATGTGAGTGGAATTATACCAGAATCCCTTTTCTGAGGTGGTAGTAAATTAGCAAGAACATTGGGTAGTACATACATAGTAGCGAAATTAATGACAACACAATCTCCCCCAAACTTTTTCGTATTGTTTCCAAGCCATGGGACACGTCTGGCCATTATAATTTCTCTTGCCAGTTGTTGTTGCCCACCCATTCCTCCAAAGTTCATATTCCTGCTAAGCCAATATAAGGCTTTATCCATTAGTGCAGTTGTAGACTCTACTTGGCCTGGTCTTAAGTGAGGAACATTGGCAAGGACGAGAGCCAAAGGGATAGCCTCTCTAACAAATGGGAGTCCTTTCCCTGGATAAGTTTTATTTACATTTGTAATGTTGATAGAGTCAGTAGTAGGAGGTTTATTGTGATAAACATTATCAGTCTGGGAGTTTTGGGTAGGCAAAATTGATGTTGAAGTCGGAATATGCGAAGCAGAGCCTGCCACCACTGAAAGAGGCAAAAGATCAACATTCGAGGGGGCTTCCTTCATTAATACCGGCATCAAGCACTGAGTTTGGTCATGAATACTTTTTCCTGACAACTCCAAAGTAGAAGGTTGCGCAATTGTAGTCATGGCATTGAGCTTCACTTCCAATGACGAAAATCTGTCCTCAATAGATGTCAATCTATCATTGATAGGGGCCAATATAACATCCAGTTTTTTCTTAATTGCTGCCCAGAGTTTATTAGGTAAAACCTCCACCTGGGACAGGTGACCCGAGCCTGTTTTAGCAGATCGTCCCACAGGCTGTTTCTTTGGTCGTCCAACTGGAGCCAGGCCCCCCGCTCTTGTACGTCTTGTCTGGATTGGAATCGGGGGGGAGGGGGAGGCCTCTACAACCAGGGGCACTTGAGTAGGTGTTGGGGAGGTAGACACACAGTGTTCAGTAGTGTATGGTGGAGATGGCATGTGTTCTAGCTGGTCTACTAGATCCCTAGGAATGCCAGGTGATTGCTGCAGTGTGTTTAACACTGAGGTATCAGGGTTCTCATGGATGAGGGCTGATGTCTTATTCCCTACCCCCATTGACAAGCGCCTTTCCGTTCTTTCTATTTCCTCAGTTAGAACGCTAGCAGCTCTAACCAAATATGAGTCCAGGGTTGCTCCTACCATCCCATTAGGTTTAGTACCTGTGGACTTCTTTTTCACCATAATTACGAATAACAAGCACCACTACACACAATACCTTATCTTTATGAAGATCGCAGAGAGTATGCCCAGCCCGGCCTCTTCTGGCCCCTGACGGCCACAGACGGGCCCGCCCTTGGCCCGGGCTCCGCCCGCACGCGTCCCGCGGTGCGGAGCACCAGACACAGCTTTAAGCTCCCCCGGCGCTGCCTGCTCACGTCAATGGCACGCGCCTGGGGAGAGAACTGGCCGCCGGGAATAGTAGTTTTTTGCTGGCCGTTCCCCTCACGGCGGAATTGGAAGTTCCAGAGACAGCTGCTGGTAATCTCGTCGGCCGTTCCCCTCACGGCTAAGGACAACAGGTGAGTGAGCTGGCAAAAAGGTTCCAGGGCTAGCGGCGCGTCCCCGTGGGCGCCATACCACTTTCCCCCGTGGGCGCCAGACCGCTTTCCCCCGTGGGCGCCAGACCGCTTTCCCCCGTGGGCGCCAGACCGCTTTCCCGCCCTGGGCGCCAGATCGCTTCCTGCCCTGGGCGCCAGACCGCTTCCAGCCCTGGGAGTCAGACCGCTTCCTGCCCTGGGAGTCAGACCGCTTCCTGCCCTGGGAGTCCGACCGCTTCCTTGCCTGGGAGTCAGACCGCTTCCCGCCCTGAGCGCTATCTGAGCAAAGGCCGCTCCAGGTGGATTGAGCCTGCGAGACGTTTGTGAGGACGCATCCACGCTCAAGTGTAAGGGAGGGCGCCTATTGTGACTCACTTTAAATGTTGTGATCCCGAATTGGTTGTTAACGGGCTTACAAGTAACATGCTAAAACTGCACGACGGATGTTACCCACCTACATTTTTCCAGCAAAAAGCTAGCGATATATGTGGGTTCCTATAGGAATCTGATGCAGATTTACAGATCGGGAACTCCACGGAATTTCCCCTCCCCAGAATTACCCACCCTTCACTGCCAGTAATTCCAGGTGCAGAAAGACTGATCGATAATCCTGGGTAGCGCTGAATGAGGGCCCAATGCAGGTATCACTGCTCTGTGACGTCCACAACCTGCCCCTGTTATGTGACACCATATGAATGAGCGCTTCCGGTCACTGGTGTTAATGAAATGCTGTTTAATCGCACATTGTACAGTGTGAGTCTGCCACGCAGCTCTGCTGTAGGTAATGGACGCCATCACCGACACAGTGCGAACATTCATTCGCTAGTCTCGGTCAAAACGCTGTAAAGGATGCTTCTTTTACCAAGAAAAACAGGCCATTTGTGCAAAGACCCGTACTTCCTTTCTGTGCAGAGAGCACTTCAACTATGAATGTTTACTTGCTCTCAGAAAAGCGCTCTGGGTCAGGGCGTCGTGACTCGTGAGCCCCTCCCTTCCCCCCACTCTCTGTACCAGCCTCAGCGGGGTCGGGTTCTTTATGGGGCTCTTATCGGCAACTTGGCAGATAGACGCTTACGATTATCGCTCCAAGAAAGAAAGATAGACTGATGCAAAAGGGAAAGGAGGGGGTGGGGGAATGCATGCATGAGTAAGTGAAAGGATGGATGAGTGTGTGGATGAAAAGATGGATGGATGTGTGGGTGGAAGGATGGGTGGGTGAAAGAATGGATGTGTGGGTGAAAGGATTAGTAGGTAAAAGGATGGATGGTGGATGGAAGGGTGAAAGGATGGATAGATAAGTGGGTGACAGGATGGGTAGATGAGTCGGTGAAAGGAAGAGTGGGTGAGATGATGCCTCGATGGCTGGATAAAAAGACGTCAGAGTAAATGGAAATCTGAGGATGGATGGATGGGTGGATGGAAGAATGTAAAAGATAGAGGGCTGGGTGGATGGATGAAAGGAAGGGAGAGTGAATTGAAATCTGAGAGGATATATGGATGGAGGATGGATAGATGACTGAAAGGATGGTAGAGTAAACGGGTATCTGAGAGTATGGATGGATTGCAAAGTAAATGGAAATCTGAGATGAGGGATGGGTGGGTGAAAGATGGCAGAGTAAATGGTAATTTGAGAGGATGGATGTCAAATGATGGGTGGATAAATGGATGGGCAAAAGGATCAATTGATGGATGAAAGGATTTATTGATGTATAGGTGGATGGATGTAAAGATAGATGCAAGCATACATGGTAAATGTCTGTATTGATGGATGGAATGACCAGTTCAAGAAATCTTTATTCGACCTGTTAAAGTCTTAAAAGAACACATAAAACCACAAAAAAGACTATAGCATAATTACAAATTTGCATCGTACAATATACAAACAGGTAAACATTTTCTTTACTCGATGATCACAATAGCTGCCTGCTGGCAAAACTGAACCATTCTGATAACATTTCACATGTGGCAATTTTGCCACAAATACAAGAATATAAGTTTGATATAAAAACAACGGGATCTAAATTACATATCCATTGATTTTCTGGATCTCACAGTAGATTTAAACAAGCGTTTTCCAATGCAGTAGGTCTCGTATTTGCAAGAGTTGAAGCTATTGGCATTGTAAATGCCTTTTATTTCTCTGTTTTGATAATTAACACATAAATAAAAGGCATTGTCATTTACACAGGGGTGGCTCCTTCACTCGGGCAGCGGAGCGTCGCCCCACTGCTTTATCGCAGTGCGAGAAGCAGAAACATAAAATGGTAATAACTACCATTTTATATATGTGCTTCGCACACTGCGAGAAAGCAGAAGGGTTTGGTTGCGGGTGGGCGGGTCTGCTCTAGGGCAGAGGAGGAGTGGTGTACCCGCTGCTGAGGGCACCGACTGTTTGGTCGGGTCTCTCGGGCCACCCAAATCAGTCATGCGCACTCTATAGTTCTCCATGCGGCCTCCCTGTAAGTCACTTCTTGAGCGGTGTCCCAACCAATCACAACACTCCACTGGAGCGTTGTGATTGGCTTAGAGGAGGGGAGTGATGCTGCCTGCTTCCTGAAGACATGGGACCCGGCCGGCGAAAAGGTAGGTTTAAATATATATTTTTTTTTTATTAATTAAACGCACAACCCTCCCCCACCTCCCTTTATATTCCCTCCCCTTTACCCCCACCCCTTTACCCCACCCACGAGACATGCCAGCCGCTACTGCCAATAGCTCAAGCTCTTGTAAATGCGAGACCTATTGAAGTGGCGCCATTGTCCCAAGCTGTTTGGAAAGTGAAAGCACGCATAGCACGTTCAATGTTGCAGGAAAGCTTGTCGTGCCTGAAGTAGGAGAAACTCATTAAAGAAAATAGGGCTTACAGATAAATAAGACATACCTTGTAACAACAGAAGTAAAAGGGCCAGTCCTCATGGAATGTTACAAAGGAAGACATGGCGGTACTAAAGCGGGACTAACAAGCCTATTAACGAATCAGAAGCCAGCATTTACAAAGGACAATGACACAATCCAATGAAAAATGTGGGCAGAGAGTGTGGGGGAGCTTCAAGTCCATACTCGAATACACCATGGCTCGCATGGCAGAGTATGCGCTGCTCAGGCTCAAAGTAAAAACAAACTAACCCGCAAACATACTTCAGGGGAGTTCAGTAATTGCAGGTAACATAAGTCCTTGCTGCATCTGTGAATCCCTATTTCCTTTAATAAAGGGCTTAGGAGAATGATTTTGCGCAAATTTAAAATAGTTACAAAAAAATATAAAATGCAGCTATGACTGAATTGTTTTGTTATGGAAGGGGCAAGACAAAGCTTGAACTCTCATTAAGCCATTGGCATAATTAAAACAAAGTAGCCACCAAATTGTTCCTGCTCGGAAACGAAGAAGGAGGGATCTTTCCCAGTGTGTACAGCCAAGGGATATGTAAATAAAGGGCTCAACTGAAGTTAGGACCCTATAATAGGTCACCACTGAGTGTTTGGTTAATTCTGTCCTCAGCTTATTTTCTTCACAATGATCTAAGAAGTAGCACTTTACCCTGAATCTGTCCTTCTTATTAATACTCCTCAGATTTGTGAACAAAGAGGGCAATCCCAGTACAAGTAAACTATTACTGATATAATTCAGCCAATTAAGAGACCCCTATCCAAGCTAAGG
The DNA here is from genome assembly GCF_964204655.1 of Triturus cristatus. Taxonomy (NCBI): domain Eukaryota; kingdom Metazoa; phylum Chordata; class Amphibia; order Caudata; family Salamandridae; genus Triturus; species Triturus cristatus. The sequence continues at coordinate 1,481,245,751 of NC_140591.1, read as the reverse complement.
CAGTCCGTGAGAATGTCTATGAGGAGAGACACCTTCTGATTTGTCCACACACTAACCCATAACAGCAGGGTAGCTAGATGATCCTTGTCTGCGATATGACCAGTTGATTGATGGATGGATGGAATGGTGAAATATTTAATGATGTATGAAAGAATTAATTAATGGATGAGAGCATGTAAAGGTGACAGGGTGGATATCAGCTGGTGAAAGGATGACTAGATTGATTGTTGGATGGAGGAGACGAGGCGGCTCTTCTAGGGAGGTTCAGGCCCACATGCCTTTCTTGCTTGGTGCCATCAAAGCTTGGGTTCGAAGAGGGGTGTATTTTAATTTTGTGGCTACTTCCTTGCTCTAGGTCCATGCTGCCTTTTCACCACAGCAAAAATGATGGATAATTACACCTTATGTTTAATCCGATTCTTTAAATGCCGGACAGCAGGACAAAGGTTTTTAGGTCCGCATGAATCACCTTTCCTTTATGGGACAGTTCAGAGTCCACAAAACATAATAAGCAAAGCAAATTGAATGTAAGTTGCAAAGGGCGTCACTTCGTGGTCACACAGTATGGTTTGCGGTTAATTTTGACTTAGACTAGCATTGACAATATCAGTAGGGTAGACTTTTGTGTAGTGCATTCACACAACATTCATACACACAACAATCATACACACATTGACAAAAGTCACACATACACGTGCTTGTGAAGAGACCCCAGCAAATCACTAGATCTGTATGCCTCTATGCACACAAATCAGCAGGCATAGGCACCTGTGTACACAAACCTACAGACACCTAGACCGGCTACCAAAAATACAAACATCCATGCACACAGATCCCCAGGCATGCAGACATCCATGCACAGGCACAAAGACCTACACGCAGAGATGCATGGACCCAGAGACAACAGATAAAGACCCATATTCACTCTCACATAACACACATTTGGTGAGACAGAACACAAGCAGGCACTGATAGACAAACGTGTGGGAGTGTCATGTGCCAGAGTTAGACCCGGTAGGAATTAGTGTCGTTCTTACATGTACATGATCCTTTTTCCTAAAGTTACCTTCTCTTTGCCACATCAATGCTTGACACACATTTGCATTTGTGACGCTTGGACTAGTTTCGTAGAAACACCGACCTTGCTGACTCTGAACACTTCGTAAGAATACTATCACACTGCCTTGGCATTAGACGCAAGGCCTTTCACGTGCGTAATACAAATTAGTTTATTATTACATCCATGTGGCGACACAGTTATCTGTAGAACACCACAATGGTAATCTGATCACAATCTCGGCCCGAGGCAAGGATGCCATTTTGTATACATAGCCTTTTGTTTCCTAGCATAATCAGAGGAGGCACTTCTGCTGATCTCGAGGGGTCCCTGCATGCTGAAGCTTTCGCCTAGCAGCTGACTGACATCTCCGTGAGGGGTGTCCAGTTTGTGACCAAGACGGGGTCATACACTCGTTCGAGGCATGTGGGCTGCTGAATTCATATCTGTGCATAGATCGTCGCCTAGTGTTGGGTCCGGATGATTGCACATTGTTGTCCTGGAAGAGTCTTCGAAGTATCACGAGATAGGTGGCTCCTCCCTTGGACTACAGTGCGCATGGGCATCCTCTCCATCCTCAGATTGTTTTTTTCCGCCATTGGGTTCGGATGTACTTATCTTAGCTCAAGTTGGGAAAACTATATTTAGACTTCGTCGGTATCGTTCGCGTTCGGTATCGATAACTTTCTTCTTTCACCTCATCGGATCGAGTTCGGACCGAACTTCAATCGACAATCGAACATGGAATCGAGGACTCCCTTCAAGAGATGTCCTCTATGTCACGCCAAATATCCCCACATCGACGTCCACCCGGTGTGTAACAAATGTTTGTCACCGGATCACGATGAATCCAAGTGTATGGCCTGCGCCCGATTCCGGTCAAAGAAGACACTTCGGAATCGACGTGCAGCTCGCTTGGAGGCCAACAAATCGGCGCCTACCCCGGTAAACATATTCGGGACAGAGGATGAAGATGTCGAGAGCGTCGAGGAAGTGGAATCTGATTTTGCTTCGGAACCTGACTCCAACTATGAAGCCGAAGACGAGGGGATATTCCAGGACGAAGAAGTCGTCGATGAGGTAGGAGACGACAATCGGGCCCTTGGGGCCGAAGAAGATAGCTCAGGCGAGGAGCTAGGCCAATCCGTCGATACGGAGGCCCAGGGACAGAATGTCCATATGGCTCGGGTCGCGGGGTCGCCTGCGGGCCTCACCCAAGACCAGTCACTGCGTTCTACAGCCCCGCCTCCGGGCTCGGCTTCGAACATTTCCAACGAGCCGGAACTTTGTAAAACCTCTCGAGTCGATCCCTCAAAATCGAAACTGAAAGCTGCACAGGTGAAACCGAAACAAAAAGTGCAACTCGTCCTCGTCGGATCGAAGGCTTCTAACCCTTCACATCCGCAAACACAAAAGAAGGACGTCGGAACGAACAGCCTAAAGGCACTGTCGGTGCCGAGGACACACACAGGGTTTTCGTCGCCGAGAAACACAAGAAGGCCCTCGGTCTCCCGAAGCCGCAGATGCCTTTAACAACCAAAGTTGGGGCGCGAACGCCTACAGCCCAGATGACCGATTGTGCATCGACTGCAAAGGGTGCCGACGGTGCGAGGATCCCCACTCCACAGGGCGTCGACCCGAAACTTCAAATCGAAAAGCCTAAGTCGGGAAAGGGACCTGGTGTGGTAAATTTTAATTACCTAGACTTCATTTATGCGGTAAAATTCAATAAGAATAACTCAGTAAAAATAAGAGGCAGAATCCGTGGTATTTGAGGTTTTAAAAGGGGATTTATTCCTTACAAAGGAATTGGTTCGCACCAGGCAATCGGATTCCGTCACCACGAAGGTTCGGGAAGGGATAGAGCAATACTTTATTGACAGGTTGTCATATATATAGTCAATGCATTACAGTAAAGGCAAATGCAGGAGGCGTAACAGCTGAGAAGAGAGATAAGAATACACATACGTAATGAAAAAGGCGTTACAATAGGCGTGCATAAGGGCGTGTGCTAGAAACGTCATTCTGAGGATGTCACAGGTGGGTGGATCCATAAGAGAATCCTGCAAAGTCAGCAGAAATACATGGCAGAGGTGCGCGCACGGCAGCATGACGTGTGATTGACGTGTAACTGGAGGGTGAAGGGGACTTGACATTTAGCCCTACGTGAGGAGACAGAAGTCTGGGATGTCAGAACAACCTAATCCCAAATCGTATCTAATATCTTGTGTTTAAGGAACTGTATTATCTGGAAGGAAAGGTCTCTCGGGCAGAGGCTATCCTATACTGACTTCTAGTGCGTGTATAAGTGTCTACGTGTCTACATGAGATGCGAGGGGGCATGGGCCTACCATGGTAACAGGAGCTATGAGTTACTTGCACGGAGACAGTAAGGCCGGGCCCTTTGCTCTGTAGCTGGAAGGATGTTTACCTAAACTACTAGACAGGAATGCATTTCTCGAGGAGCGGAGCAGATAACTTGAAGGCTGAATACAGTCTTGGCAGGCAACAGGCCGGGCCAGGCACCGTTAGCCGCGCAGGAAGTAAGACAAAGGTCATGGATACAGATGCAGGTCCAGGCTGGAGCATTCAGAGGCAGAAAGCAGGAAAAGCTCGATGGCAGAATTCAGGGCCTAACTTGCCAGAGCTGAAAAACGTGAAAAGTACACCATATAAAGACGGTGGCAAGGCATACTTAGGAACGGAATATTCGACCCATTCATGGTGGATCTGAAAGAGGACATGTTAACGTTGGACGCATATGTATTTGCGTCTTCATAGCTGGAAGTGAAGGGAGCATACATGTACTTGTAGCATGTACATGGAGCCGTTGGGGTCTAAGATGGGGGACACAATTGGTCATAAAAATTCATATTTCCTCATTCCCTCCTTGTCCCCTACGGACCCTTCATGAGATATCGATCCTCAGGAATCCATCAATCTGTTCATGTAACATCATTTGTTCTTCTTTCTTCTTCCGGGATTTTGAATGAGAACTTGAGTGTGGAATACATGATGTGGCACACAGGCCGCAAATCGCTGGTCCACATTGTAGACACAGGCAGCAACTGAATACTATGAGAAGGGCAATACCTAGGAAGGATAGGACTTTCCATCCCCCGGCTGACAACACGCTCCAGAACCAACCGGACCACGTCCAGGTGCCTGGATTCTGGTGTATCTGACTTGCAATCTTATGAAGTCGAGTTATGGCTTTATATACTGATGGCGCGTTTTCTCGAATGAAAACACAGCAACTCGATCCGATGACTCTACAGGCTCCGCCCCTATCGGCCAGGATGACGTCAAGGACAAGACGATTTTGGAGAACAACAATCCGCATCGCAGACTGCTCCTCTGTTAAGTTGCCTAGGGCAGAGGTAGTTTCATTCACTACTGCTTCAAGGGTTCTGGTTAATCTGCGTATCAGTTTACTATTAGAGACAACACCTATGTAGGGGAAGAGACCTTTATTGAAGTCTGTATATTGCTCACATGCCGTTTCAGTGTAGTCGACAATCGGGAGATCTCTCTGGGGTCTATTGTGTACTAGATGGGTGTTCCTATGATAATCAGGAGGGGCTAGGAAAACAGGTGGCAGAAGGAATGCAATGTAACAGGTACCATCCCAATCTAGAGGTAAACGTATATATGCGGTATGACCACAAATGAAGTAGGAATGACGGGAAGCTCTAAATGTAGACTTGCCTTGATCACTGAATTCGATCACAGTAGTACATTTACTATGACCCAAGTGTACTGTACCATTCTTTCTTACACATAATTCACCTTTGACTGGTAATACGGACATAGCAGGCAAGACTGGTGCGGCTTCGGATTCAACATTCAGAATCATGAGGTTAAGTGTAAAATTACCTAATCCATATACTTCATTTTCTAGATCAGTTCCTGTCCTTTTGGGAAGTCCCTCCTTGTTAGGGTAGCAGGCTTTAAGCAAAACTAAGTTCAGGTTTCCCCATACCCAGTTGCTCTGGTAAACTACGGTATTTGAATCTAAAGAATTAATCAAACTAAACCATGCACCACAGGAACCATTGTGTGTGAATGGATATGGAAAGAGGGGCAGAACTCCCTTGTATTTCTGGTAGGGAGGTAGTCGGCCACATATCCAACAATTTGTAGCGTTGTTGGCCTGATGGGAGTGATGTAACATACTAATGAATGTGTTATTGCGCAGCGCAAGTCTGTAGGGCAACTCATGTGGAGGTAATTCACTAAAAGAGTGTTCGGCAGTAACATCTGAAGCAGAATGTGCACGCTTGAAAATAGGGTAGTATATGTGCAACAGTATACTTGCAGCAATAATCAGAAGATTTAGAAAAAACATAATCAATAATGTCACTATACAGTGACTACGAAGTAATTTACAATATGCACGTTTCTTGAGCTGTTTCTGTTTATCTTTCTCTCTGTTTCGGTCTAGAGGATACATGTCAGAGACTAATTTAACCGATTCACCTAGGAGAGGACTTAAACAATCAAATTGTCTGACTTGCTAGTCCTTAGTTTCAGTTTATATTCTTGGGAAGCAGTTTTCTCGACCAGGGGGAGTTTTGAGTCAGTCTGTGGAGGAGGGTAAGGCTGAGAGTTCAAATCAGAAGGCAGTCCATGAAATTTCTTGATATGGCTCGAATGTAGCCAACCCTTGCGACCCTCAATCTTCACTGCTGTCCTCGTGGTCAGGAGTACTAATTTCGGCGTTTGCCAGCGAGGCTCCAGCGGGCTCCTCCTGTCGAAATTTCTTATGAAAACAAAATCTCCGGGAACCACTTCATGGGGCTTCACCTCGGTGTTGTCGGGAAAGGCTGCAGCTACCTGTGAACGGCAAGATTGTAGTGCAGACATCAAGGAAGCAAGGTAATCTGTCAGCATATTACAATCAACATCAGTGATTTTACGAGGTATAGGCGTCCCCCGCATATTTGGTGGCCTACCGAAGACCACCTCGAACGGGGATAGCCCTGTTCGAGAATGTGCTATCATTCTCATGTAAAAGAGCGCAACTGGTAAAGCTACTATCCAGTCGACGCCTTTCTCTCTGCAGATTTTAGAAAGTCGTATTTTCAGAGTCTGATTATGACGCTCCACGAGACCTGCTGCCTCGGGATGCCGGACACAGTGGAATTTCCATTGATAGCCTAACAGGAGTGAAATGTGTTCCATTAGCTCGGATGAGAACGGCTGACCGTTATCTGAGTACACGATACGGGGCAAACCATACCGTGGGAAGAATTCACGAACCAGCTGCTTGGCAGTGGTCGGGGCAGTGTAATCTGAGACTGGATATGCTTCTGTCCAACGGGAAAGTGCGCATACAACTACGAGGACATATTTGAATCCTCGACAACGTTCCATCTGGATATAATCCATCTGGAGGACTTCAAAAGGGTGATCGGGAGGTTGAAATCCACCTTGCTCTACAGGAACGCCTTTACCTGGGTTGAACTGACAACAAATCATGCAAGTACGCACTTTCTGTTTGGCTGCAGCTCGTAAGTGTTTATTAAACCAAATGTTTTGAATACTGTCTAACATAGCTTTCTCTCCTAGATGCGCTGGACTATGTATTGTGTTAATGATAACTTGAACCATGGAGTCGGGGAGAAACCATGTAGATTTTCCCTTCGTCATCCATCCCTGATCTGTTTGGATCCCTCCTAGTTCAGTCCATTTCTTGATTTCCTCTGGTGTAGCATGTGTCTGTATGTCAATTACATCAAGGGCGGGATCCCTAACTATCATGCAGTGTGTCGATGTTGGAACTATTGTCATTGTCAAGTCAGTTGCATGAGTCCGATTCTGTGCTGTTTGCTTAGCTGTTCGGTCTGCTAGGTCGTTACCCTGGGAAATGATATCGGTGACTTTTGTATGAGCCTTGCACTTCATGATAGATATCGAGGTAGGCAGATGTATTGCATCTAACAGAACTTGAATGAGGGGACCGTGTTGAATGTTGGCACCATGAGAAGTTAAATAACCTCTCTCTCGCCAAAGGACTCCGAAGTCGTGTACAACTCCGAATGCATAACGTGAATCTGTGTATATGTTGACTCTTTTATTTTTGGCTTGAATACAGGCTTGTGTCAGAGCGATGAGCTCTGCTGCTTGAGCTGACAATGTGTCAATACAATTCGTTTCAATAATTTCGGTGTCTGTCGTGACTGCGTAAGCGGCCACTAACTCTCCTGTACTTGTTCTCATGCATGAACCATCCACATAAAGTGTCAGGTCTGGATCTGGTAATGGAATGTCTGTCAAGTCTTGCCTGGGTTTCGTCGTAATAGTAATGACTTCAATACAATCATGTGCCAATGGGTCTGTTCCACTTAATGGCAAAAGTGTGGCAGGATTTAATGTACTAAAGCGTCTGATTTCTATGTGTGGCTGGAACAATATTAATTCATAACCTGTCAGTCGTGCTATAGTCAAGTGCTGAGTCTGAGTTCGGTTTAAAAGAACTTCCACGGAGTGTGGAACTTGCACTATCAATTGATGTCCTAATACTATGGAATCGCTTTGTCTGATCGCTAAAGCTGTCGCTGCGACTGATTTCAGGCACGTAGGCAGAGCCTGGGCTACTGGATCTAATGTGCTAGAAAAGTAAGCACACGGCTTGTGTGAACTTGCTTGTTCCTGAGTGAGTACTGACAAGGCAGTACCTTCGCGTTCTGTAACAAAAAGTGTAAAAGGCTTACTGTAACATGGTGTCGCTAAAACAGGTGCTTGACATAAGGCTTTCTTTAAGTCTTCAAAAGCTTGTGCATGTTCCTGAGTCCAAGGGAGGACAGTCGAAGTCGCTGCCTCCTGGGTTGTCAACTGAATGAGTGGCTTTACTAGAAATGCATATTGGGGAATCCATTGCCTACAGTATGAAGTGAGACCTATGAAGGCCCGCACCTCCTTTTGTGTCTTGGGTGGTGGCATGTTTACAATTAACTGGATGCGGTCAGGTGTGAGCTGTCTCCCCCCTTTGGACAGCAAGTGCCCAAGGTACACAACTTGCTGAACACAGAATTGCAGCTTCGAAGGGGACACCTTGTGCCCCTTGTCGGCCAGAAAATGTAAAACCGTCAGTGATGCTTTTTCACATTCGGGCTCGCTTCGGGCGGTGATCAGCAGATCATCGACATACTGAAGCAGGGTAGTGTTAACAGGCATGTGGATACTGTCAAGTTGTCTTTTCAGTGCTTGGCTGTAGATGCTGGGGCTTTCTGTGAATCCTTGAGGTGCGCGTGCAAATTTGAAACTTCGTCCATTTAAACAGAATCCGAACAAATATTGGCTTTCCGGATCGATTGGGACGCTAAAGAAGGCGTTCTTGAGGTCAATCACAGTAAAGAACGTTGCTTCTGAATCAATAGCTGTTAATAATGAAGAGATATCTGGAACCACGGGATACTGTGGTACAATGCATTTATTCAATTCGCGCAGATCAATAATTAATCGATAAACTGGGGGTGCATTTGGATCAGTTCGTTTTAAGAATTGGAATAATAGGAGAATTACATACATTGGAGTCGGTTTCCACAACCACTCCTTGTGCAATGAGCTCGTCAATGATTTGCAGCAAAGCCACTACAGCATCTGGAGGTAACTTGTATTGTCCAATTCGTGGTAATACCACTCCTGCTTTGAGTGTAACTCGATATGGTGTAATATGCATACAACCTACATCAGTGGGGCCTTGTGCCCATAAATGTGCAGGGACATTCTGTAACCGGTGATCCATGTCTCTAAATACATAGTGACCTTTAAAGTCACGCAAAAATAGTCGTACCCCTTCCGGGGAACAACATATTACAGCTCCTAGAGCTTTCAATGTCTTTATACCTAACAAGTTTTCTGGGCACGATTTTGTAAGCAATAAATCTGTAGTCCGTGTCAATGGACCAACTGCAAGAGGAAGAGGTTGCGATACTTCATTAACAATAGGTTTTCCTGAAAATCCAAGGGAAACATTCTGTGAGCCTGAGAGGGGTGCCCCTGGAACCTCGTCGTGACTTATAGTTGTTCTGCTTGCCCCTGTATCAATTAAAAACTTTCTGTCCTTCCCTAATACTTGACTATGTACATAAGGACCCTCTTGATCTACAGGAACCTCAATAAGGGGTAAGCCAACCTCCCTCTCTAGGCTGTTTCATGTGTATCGCTGATAATCGGGATAGTCATTTTGTGCATACTGGTACATCTCTACTTTCAATACTCTGTTCTTAACCTGGGGCAAGGAATTCTCAACTAATTTTGTTACAAAAAGATGTGGATATGAATCGCTACTTGCTTTCAGGCCGCTATTAATACCAAAACATTTTTCAAATCGGGAATAAAAATCACTAGTGTCTTCATCGGGTTTCTGTTTGCAAGCTGAGATTGCTCCCCAGTCTTCCTTTTTCGTAGTTAATAAACGTGGCAATACTTGTACTAATAATCCTGGTAGCGCTTTAGTTTTTGTCCCCAAGCCCTAGGCCTGCAGTTCGGGCATTTTCTTCGTTTTCTAATGCTGTCCAATCAATCTTTTGTTCTCCCACCTCCCATTCTTTTTCTTTGAGTTTCTCGTAAATACCGGCAGGCAATAATACTTTCAATATTTTCATAATGTCAGGATAGGTATAATCACCCATGAGTAACATGTCTTTTATTTCACGGTGAAAACCTGCTGGATCTCTGTCATGGCTGGGCACTAATTTTTTCATTTCCAATAGTTCTATTTTAGTTATAGGCGTGTACACAAACACGCGTCTAAAAGTATTATCATCATTTCTAACTGGGTGCACTTCGCGTAAGGGATTCTGTCTGTCTATGTAATACATTTTTCTTTCCATGGAGGGAGCTGGATCAAGCTCTGGACACAAAAAGGCACTATATCTGTGTCGATATTCTAGAATTACTTTAATTAGATCGGTACCTAGACCTCTCCATTTATTCATGAGTAGTTCTATCAGTATATCAGGTAGGGGACCAGGATCGGAGTGTTGGCCTTTATACAATATAAGGAGATGTTGTATCATGTATATACCAGCTAAACGCTGTTCGTCTGGTGAAAGATTCAAAAACGTATGTACTAGCGCATCATCACTATATTTATCAGAACTGTCAGCCCATTGTACTGCTGACCTGGCTAATTCTTGTTCATCCATAGAATCGAGTACATGGTACCCCATTCGTTCTTGAAGTATTTTATCAGTAGCCTGAAATAAGTGTTCAGGGGTCTTTGGATTTGACATGGCTGCTTGAAAAATTCTCTTACTTTCTGGACGTATCGGACGTATTGAATTTTTAAAGGATCTTCCCTTACCTACATAAGCTATCATTTCTCTAGCTGGTAATTGTAATTGTCCTGTTGTCATTTCTAGTTGTTCCTCCTCCCCCGAGGACTCAGTCTTATCTGCATCTGTTTCTCTTTCAGGTTGTTCTCTTTCACATATTTGTTCTACTGTTTTTCGGATCCTTCGGTACATACTTTCTATACTATTCTGTTTATCATGTTTTCCGTCCGCTATATTCTGACCCCATTTGTTAAGTGCTTTCATTTCTTCCGGGTCTACACCTGGCCTATCTCTGTGTCTTATCAGGCAGTTTATGAAGAAGCGTAACAACAGTTTTTGCGTGTCCACTTTCTGGTATGCCATGGCCTCGCCAATACTTTCAGGACCTTGCCCTGTTTGGACAAAGTGATATATTTTGTCTAGATGATCAATCATTCCTGGTAATATCATTAAATAGTTCGCAACTCGTCGTAGACGTACTGATGATAGCATCATTCTGTCGTCTTTACCGGGTACTGGATCATATCTACAATCTGTAAGAGGCTCTTTAAGTATGTCGTAATTCGCTGTTTGAGGTGTACGTTGGTGTGCTAAATCCCTATAAGTCAATCGACGCACTGATGGCGGCGTATGAAAACTTCCTGTCGCACCTCCTGAGGTGCAAGGTCCAAAAGGATTCGTTGGGTGTAAGGTAGGAAGAATAGATGCAGGAAGGAGTGAAGGAACGGGCGGAAGGTTTTGAACGGAAGGAGGAGTATGTTGCTGCGGAAGTGGGGGCAGATTATCTCGGGGTCGAGCGCCGTTAGCAGGTGGTGTGCGTGGCGGCGGAGCATTAACATATTCGGGGGCTACATCGTCTAAATAGGAAGAAAGGAAAATGTCCTTTGCGGTCTTGGGGAGCAATTTAGTCGGAAGCAATGGAGGTGGCAGATCTTTCGGTACTTCCAGGGTGGCCTTAGGTAAACCCTCGGCCAGAAGAGGATACATACCATTCATAAGAGTGTTTCGTTGTCTGTCTACTTGTTCTGCTTTTGCTCGGATACCTTCCTCAATTAATACGTTTTCTCGGGCTTTGTCTGAATCCTCCCTACTTTTCTCTTCTTTTCTGAGTGCTTTCTCTGTGCGTCTATGCGATTCTTTACGCCATAATTCAATGGCATCTTTCTGTGACTGTCTGGCTTTCTTTTTCCATAATGCTTCTTCTACTTTCATGATGCAATCTGCATCCCATGTCCCAGCGGCGGGCCATCTCTGATTCTCTGCTAAATCCTTGGTGTAGTCCACCCACAAATCGAGATATAATACGGCGTCTAGGCCATGTTTATGGTACATAAAGTACCCTGGAGTGTCCCTAGGTGGAATGGGAACGGCTTCCTCGTGTATCCCTTTTCTAGTTCTAATCTGTCTTAATTTTGAGAATAACGGCATCTTAAACCTTGCTACTTGATTCTTTCTCGGACTTGAACACAATTAAAACACAGTAATGAAGATCGAACAATCACTCATACCACGACATTTAAAACATATTAAAACATTTTAAAACGAACAATAATAATTAGAATAAAACTAGCTAACTGCATAATACTAGATGTACTGCTAAACAGTACAGATACACTGCTAAAACAGTGCAGACCGGATCTGTGTACCCAAACCCGTCTTGACCGGCACAAACCAATGCGCACGTCTAGATGCGTCCCCAGCAACGGTACTCACCGGGAAGCACGGAACGGAACAGAAGGCCTCGTAAACTCTGGTCTGGACTAGACCAGACTGGACTCGACTCGACTCGTGACGTGGATACTTCGGAACTTCGGAACCTGGTGGGCCTCTGTATACCTCGGATCTTGCTCTCTCAGCTAGGCTCTGGTCGGGATCCTCCGCACTCCTCACCGCCTCGTCTGGGTGTTGATCGCAGCCTCAGTCACCTCCGTTGGCCTGAGGGAGGTACAGGAAATCCTGCAGGTACGCGTAGTTGTCCGTCCGGCTGTGGCAGGAGACCGGGTCTGCAATGCACCTCCGGCGCGTGGGGTGGGGGAGGTGTCCCCATTCGGGCGCCAATTATGTGGTAAATTTTAATTACCTAGACTTAATTTATGCGGTAAAATTCAATAAGAATAACTCAGTAAAAATAAGAGGCAGAATCCGTGGTATTTGAGGTTTTAAAAGGGGATTTATTCCTTACAAAGGAATTGGTTCGAACCAGGCAATCGGATTCCGTCACCACGAAGGTTCGGGAAGGGATAGAGCAATACTTTATTGACAGGTTGTCATATATATAGTCAATGCATTACAGTAAAGGCAAATGCAGGAGGCGTAACAGCTGAGAAGAGAGATAAGAATACACATACGTAATGAAAAAGGCGTTACAATAGGCGTGCATAAGGGCGTGTGCTAGAAACGTCATTCTGAGGATGTCACAGGTGGGTGGATCCATAAGAGAATCCTGCAAAGTCAGCAGAAATACATGGCAGAGGTGCGCGCACGGCAGCATGACGTGTGATTGACGTGTAACTGGAGGGTGAAGGGGACTTGACATTTAGCCCTACGTGAGGAGACAGAAGTCTGGGATGTCAGAACAACCTAATCCCAAATCGTATCTAATATCTTGTGTTTAAGGAACTGTATTATCTGGAAGGAAAGGTCTCTCGGGCAGAGGCTATCCTATACTGACTTCTAGTGCGTGTATAAGTGTCTACGTGTCTACATGAGATGCGAGGGGGCATGGGCCTACCATGGTAACAGGAGCTATGAGTTACTTGCACGGAGACAGTAAGGCCGGGCCCTTTGCTCTGTAGCTGGAAGGATGTTTACCTAAACTACTAGACAGGAATGCATTTCTCGAGGAGCGGAGCAGATAACTTGAAGGCTGAATACAGTCTTGGCAGGCAACAGGCCGGGCCAGGCACCGTTAGCCGCGCAGGAAGTAAGACAAAGGTCATGGATACAGATGCAGGTCCAGGCTGGAGCATTCAGAGGCAGAAAGCAGGAAAAGCTCGATGGCAGAATTCAGGGCCTAACTTGCCAGAGCTGAAAAACGTGAAAAGTACACCATATAAAGACGGTGGCAAGGCATACTTAGGAACGGAATATTCAACCCATTCATGGTGGATCTGAAAGAGGACATGTTAACGTTGGACGCATATGTATTTGCGTCTTCATAGCTGGAAGTGGAGGGAGCATACATGTACTTGTAGCATGTACATGGAGCCTTTGGGGTCTAAGATAGGGGACACAATTGATCATAAAAATTCATATTTCCTCAAGCCTCCAAGCCGGTCCCCGAAGAGCACGTCGGTTCCAGTGCACCATCGCCATCCCTGGTGAAGCAGGTGTCTGAGTCCCTGACGCGCATCAGGGAACGGGACTCACCCAACCCGAAACAGGGCCACGAGCCGAAGAAGGTCGCAAAGGCTACATCGACGCCGGCGCCGATCACTTTTGGATTGCCGCCGTCGGGGACACCTAAAATGTTCGCACTCCGGAAAGGCTTCGCACCCGCAAAACCTGCACCTGCAGATCCACCTGTCGACGACTCACAGGAGCGGGTCATCGACCCCGAAACCGGTAAACTGGTGTTTCGGAAGAGAAAAATTGTCCCGGTGGACACTTTGGAGTCCTATAAAATCCCGCACAAGAAGAAAATGGATTCCGGCTCCACTCCACTGCCTGTGGAACCTTATCAAACTCATACTCACCACACACTTGATTTTTCTCCAACACCTTCGGAGACGAATGCAGGTGACACCTATTATGAGGATACCACTTATCCTCTACATCATGACCTGGATGAACCACAGGACCAGGATCAATCATGGTGAGACCCACATGACCCAGGTGACATCCACAATGCTCCTGACACCCCTATCTACAATATAAAACCATCCCCTGCTGAGGACACTGCTGCTTTTAACGCCCTCATTGAACGGGCAGCTGCCAATCACAGGGTTGAACTTCATTCAGACTCTGTTGAAGAGGATTTCTTAGTGGACACGTTCTCCACATCAGAAACAACGGTTAAGACACTACCGATGCTAAAAGGCGTTCTTAAACATGCTAAGGACATCTTTAAGGAGCCAACAAGAACACGAGTGTTAAACCCCAGGATTGAGAAAAAGTATAGACCAGCCCCAGGAGACCCTACGTACATTAAGGGTCAATTGCCATTGGACTCCCTGGTTGTTTCTAACGCCCGCAAAAGAGCGAACTCTCAAACTACTGGTGATGCTCCTCCTCCGGACAAAGAGTCCAAGGTGTTCGAAAACTCTGGGAAACGGGTGGCAGCTCAAGCATCAAACATCTGGCGCATTGCCAACACCCAGGCACTTCTAGCCAGGTACAACAGGTCCCACTACGATACCCTAGAACCCCTAATACAACACCTACCAGATGAGTACAAGGAGGGGGCGGAGCTCCTCATTAGAGAGGGGCAATTAGTTACCAATGCGTACATCAAATGCGCACTGGATGCAGCAGACACAGCAGCCAGGGCCATCAACACTAGTGTGATGTTACGACGACATGCATGGTTAAGAATATTGGGCTTTAAACCAGACATTCAAACAAATATCTTGCATCAGCCAGTCAACCCAGACTTCTTATTTGGCCCTGAAGTTGACACCACACTCGAAAAGATAAAAAAAGACACTGAGACTGCTAAATCTATGGGGGCTCTACAATCCCAGCAGTTTCGTAGTGGCTCCTTTCGTCGCCCCAGAAGTTCAGTAGCAGCTAGAGGTCAGGGCTCCCAGCAGCAGTACAATAAAGGAGGGTCCCAAAGTTCTTATAATAAAAACAATAGGGGTGGATACCGTGGCTCCAGCACCAAGGGCAGAGGCAAAGGAAACAACAATACCAGATCCTCTGCCAATAACAAACAGTGACATCTTGTCACTGCCCCCCGTCCACATAACACCGGTCGGGGGGAGATTACAACAGTTCCTGCCAGTCTGGAGTTCCATCACCACAGACAGGTGGGTCTTAGACATTGTCCAGTACGGTTATTGTCTAGAATTAACATCCATTCCACCCAACATACCACCAAGACAACGTCCTATGTCCGCAGAGCACTTGACATTAGTGCAGCAGGAAGTACTGAGTATGCTGCAAAAAGGAGCCATAGAGCCCGTGCCTATCCAACAGCACGGTTTAGGGGTGTACTCTCTGTACTTCTTAATCACCAAAAAAGACGGCTCTCTCAGGCCTATAATGGACCTAAGACCTCTCAACATGTACATTCTGTCGGAACATTTTCATATGATCACCCTCCAGCAGGTTCTGCCGTTACTCAGTCAGGGAGACTTCCTAGCAACACTAGATTTAAAGGATGCGTATTTCCACGTTCCCATACACCCATCCCACAGAAAATATCTCAGGTTCACTATTTAAAATCAACATTATCAGTTCAAGGTACTCCCTTTCGGAGTAACAACAGCTCCCAGGGTCTTTACCAAGTGCCTAGCGACGGTGGCTGCTCACTTGCGAAGACAACATATTCACGTCTTCCCTTACCTGGACGACTGGCTTGTTCAGGCAAAGTCAGCCCAGCAATGCGCCAGCCACATGTCCCACACCATTCACCTTCTTCACAGTCTGGGATTCTCACTAAATTATCCCAAATCACACCTTCAACCAGCCCACGTACAACAGTACCTAGGCGCGACCATAGACACTCTGGCAGCCACAGCTCAGCCAACCTTAGTGAGAATCAACAGCATACAGTTGCTAATAAAAAAGTTCAGACCTCAACACTCCCTTCCAGCGCGAGTGTTCATACAGTTGATAGGCATGATGGCCTCCTGCATCTTCATAGTCCCGCACGCGAGACTACATATGCGCCCGCTTCAAGAGTGCTTAGCACGTCAATGGAATCAGGCTCAAGGACAGTTAAAAGACCTAGGGGCCATATGTAGGTAGCATACAATTTACCACTTCTTAAATACCGAACTTTACCGATTCGGTATTTAAGAAGTGGTAACTTGTATGTAGGTAATCATTCGGTAAATATTACCGAATCGGAGAAATTCGGTAATTACCGAATCGGTATTTACCGATTCGGTAATGAGGCATACCTTCCCATTGATTCCTATGGGCCTGGAGGCCCATAGGAATCAATGGGAAGGTATGCCTCATTACCGAATCGGTAAATATCGATTTGGTAATGGGGGGAGTACATTCAAGGGTGGCAGGGTGTCACATTGACACCCTGTTGCACCCCTGATTCCTGCATGTGTGCACATGTGGCGGACATACATGTCTGCCACATGGCACTCTTTTTTCAGCAAAATATTGCTTTTTGCAATGTATTCGGTATTTAACACCAACCTATATTTGGTGTTAAATACCGAATTTCAATTCCCTCACAACACTCATTAGAGTGTTACCTACATCTCCTTTCAGGATTCAGTATTTACCGAATCGGTAAAATTACCGATTCGGTAATTTTACCGATTCGGTAAATTACCAAATCCTGAAACATGCCCCCTACATAGCAAATGCCAAAATACCGGTCGGTAACGGGATAATTACCGAAAATCGGCCGTTACCGACCGGTATTTGGCTTCCTACATATGGCCCCTAGTGTTGGTGAGCGGTCGGGCATACAACTCTCTGCATTGGTGGAATCCACAAAACCTTTGCAAGGGCCGACCGTTCCAAGAGCCTGTTCCTCAAGTAATACTGACGGCGGACGCGTCTCTCCAGGGATGGGGAGCTCATGTACTCAATTATACAGTGCAGGGACTATGGACAACACAGCAGAAAAAGATGCACATCAACATTCTGGAACTGATGGCAATCTTCCTAGCCATGAAGGCGTTCAAAGTACACTTGTGCAACAAAGTCGTGTTGATCCGGACGGACAAAATGACTGCCATGTACTACATTCAGAAGCAGGGAGGAACACACTCTCCGCAGTTGTCTCATCTGGCTCAGAGCATGTGGAAGTGGGCCATTCAAAGGAACATGTTCCTCATGGCGGAGCACCTCCCGGGCAAGGACAACCAGATGGCAGATCTGCTCAGCAGACACAGCCACCAAATGCACGAGTGGGAGCTACATCCATCAGTACTCCAACCGTTCTTCCGAAAGTGGGGTCATCCAGAAATAGACCTATTCGCCACAAAGGAAAACGCAAAATGCCAAAGCTTTGCCGCCAGGTTCCCACATCCACAGTCGCAGGGCAATGCGATATGGATGAACTGGTCAGGCAGATTTGCGTACGCTTTTCCCCCAGCGCCATTAATACCGCCAGTGGCACGCAAACTGAGGCAACACTCAATGACACTCATCCTGGTTGCTCCAACGTGGGCACGCCAACCATGGTACACCACGTTTCTAGAACTTTCCGTGGTGCCACATCAAGCGCTGCGACTAACGCCCAAACTTTTAACGCAGAACCATGGCGCAATTCAGCACCCAGATCTGCAACAGCTGCACCTGGCGATCTGGCTCCTGAAGTCTTAGAGTTTGGATACTTAAACCTGCCTCCAGAATGTATGAACATCATCAAAGAGGCCAGGAGACCCACCACCAGAGCTTGCTATGCGGCGAAATGGAAAAGGTTTGTCATCTACTGTCAACACAATGACATCAACCCGCTAGATGCATCTACTCAAAATATCATCTGTTACCTGCTACACTTATACCAATGCAGTCTAGCATATAGTTCCATACGCATACATCTCACCGCGATAGCAGCCTATCTTCAAAACAGGCAACACCTCTCATTATTCAGAGTGCCTGCCATCAAAGCATACTTGGAGGGACTTAAACGAGTAATTCCTCCACGGCACCCACCGGCGCCGGTGTGGAACCTAAATGTGGTCCTCACCAGATTGATGGGTCCACCTTTTGGACCTCTACGTTCATGTGAGATTCAATTCCTCACCTGGAAAGTAGCCTTCCTGGTGGCAATCACTTCGCTGAGACGAGTTAGTGAACTCCAGGCACTAACCATTCAAGAGCCATTCATACAGGTTCATGCGAACAGAGTTGTACTACGTACCAACCCCACCTTCATGCCTAAAGTAATATCACAGTTCCACATGAATCAAACTATTGAACTGCCTGTTTTCTTTCAAATCCGGAAACTGTCGCAGAGAGAATGCTCCATACACTAGACGTGAAGAGAACCCTCATGTACTATATAGACAGGACCAAGGATTTTAGGAAAACAAAACAACTATTCGTTGCCTTTTCTCCACAACATAAGGGCAACACCATTTCCAAAGCAGGGATAGCCAGATGGATAGTTAAATGTATTCAAATTTGTTATGAAAAAGCTAAACGCACGTTAACTATTCCTCCAAGAGCCCACTCAACACGAAAGTTAGGGGCGTCCATGGCTTTCCTGGGAAACATTCCATTAGAAGCAATATGTAGAGCAGCCACATGGTCCACTATACATACATTTACCAAACACTACTGTGTAGATGTACACTCAAAACAGCAGACTGCTGCAGCTGGCACGGGCAGCCGCCGCTAATCGAGGGACTGCTATATATTCTATGCACAGATATGAATTCAGCAGCCCATATGCCTCGAACCGAATATGCTACTTACCAGTATGCATCTGTTCTTGGCATGTAGGGCTGCTGACATTCATATCGCCCAACCTCCTCCCCGGCGCCTGTAGCAGCTGCAGCACTCAGAATTACTGTATAGCATGGTCATCACTTACTGTATCTACTCCATCACTGTCACAATGGCGAAAAACAATCTGAGGATGGAGAGGATGCCCATGCGCACTGTAGTCCAGGGGAGGAGCCACCTATCTCGTGATACTTCGAAGACTCTTCCAGGACAACAATGTGCAATCATCCGGACCCAACACTAGGCGGCGATCTATGCACAGATATGAATGTCAGCAGCCCTACATGCCAAGAACAGATGCATACTGGTAAGTAGCATATTCGTTACCCACCAGGTAAAGGGATTAGATCATCCAGATTTTTTTTTTTGCAGATCATACATTCACACCCTAGACGTGTAGGTTAGGGTTATCATCGTAGAGGTATGCTTGTTTGTTATAATCTCTTAGATGTATGCATATATAACCTGTCTCAACAAGATGGTGGAAGTCTTTGTTTTATTCACTCAGTTGGCACTTATTATATCTTTTGTCTGCTTCGGTCCATTAATCATCGCACCCCATATTTCCTATACAAGAATCACTACGGTTCAATAAATATTAAAAACTGTCCTTTGTGTATTCTCTGTATATTTCTCTGAGCAAAAGAAAGTATGAGTGACTGAGTGAAAGTTTGCTATCTGTCACCAAAGTTCCTGAGGGAACAGAATTGTCGTTCAGTTGTTGCGAGAACTGCTCGCATACTGTTCAGGTTTAAGGGAGCTAACGGTGGCACTGCATATGGAGAAATGTGGCAACCTTACTTGTTAATTGAAAACCCAGGACTAGTAACATGTTGTCCGGTGTATTTGGGAGGCCTGGCTACCAGAGTTGCACAGTGCAGTTTCCATGCATTACCATGAAGTTTAATTTTCAGCACTAAACATACAATTGGTGTTTACAACAATTTAAGTTAAGCCCATTTTTTTTTTCTTTGAAATAATTTACTCCAAGCGTGGCTTTTGTAGCAATGTTGCTATAAACAATAAAAATGTTTTATTTTCCTGTTAGTCTTCTTTCAGTGCAACTTTATTACTTCAGTGAACTCGTTTCAAGGTCAGATTATTTTTTATCACCTCTGCCTATGAAAAGTAAGACTGTGGTGCATAGATGAAACTCCATTCCTGGAGCATGACTGCAGCATTCCTATCTCTCTCAACCAGTACCTATGCCAGCAATAGAGGGATATTCTGTCAAGTAGGATTTATCACATCAGTGACACTAGTACCATTCATAAAGAAAAACCTAAACTAAGTGCCAGGAGGTTAGAGGAAAGTGAAGAACATGTGGGCTTTCTCCCAACGCAGTGCCTGCCTAATGCACTCCCCCCCCCCTCCCCCCCCAACTTTGGCTTTATGACAACATGTTAACTTTCAGATGTACAGATTATATCTATTATTTCTCTATTTATATGTAAACATCAATACAAATATCAATTAAAAAAAAAAATAGGTAACCCATCCTCTTTAATTATTGCCTACCCAACTCCTGTTCGCTTGAAACATTTTTTATTTCACACTCGTTTATTGGTGTGACAGTGGTATCACTTACTTTTACACTAAACATATCACTTCAGTCCATGTGATTGCCTAACTAGTTATTTCACTATTTAAAAAAAAATTGTTTTGTGGGTAATTCCACATCGCGGGTGTTCTTACAACTGTTAAAATAAGTTTCTTTCCTGTACATCTTTTTTCACTTTACATATTTTTTTTTATTTAACATTTTCATCAAAATTTCTAAAGAATATCTCTTTTTATTGTCTTATATTTGTCTATTACATGTTAAGTAAATAATCACAAAATGAATTCATAATTATTTCATGCATTAACATTGAAGAACAATTTTCTGGCTATCCTACGTCGTAAACTCATTGTGATGAGATCACTGCACTTAGCAAATTTTGGTAAATTGAAGACATTCGGCCACCACACCTAAGTAGAACAACCAATACTCTCTGTTTGGTTTATTCTTCTGATTTCCCTTTAAAGGTTTTAAAAATCAAATGTAGGCAAACAACCCATAAAGAACATTTATTTCAACTATTCATTTTTTTTTTTGTCTACATCGTTTTTATTAACCTTTTTTTTTTGTTTTGCACATCGATCAGTAAAACATTACAGTCAAAGCAGCACTCATGTAGTAACGGGAAAGAAAAGGGGGGGGGGAGAATTAATTGCCAGCCGTAAGGTACACTTAGGCTAGCAATGACAGGACAATCCAAGTTCTAGGTGTGTTAATACAACCAAGCTTATGGCAATCTCCCGAGAAAGGACAAAGCGGTGCTGCTAATTCTAAACATCAGGTGGTATGTGAGTAGTACAGGAACAGTGCAGTTCAAACATAACCTGGGACATAGGGTACAACAAAATGAGGACAACAAAAGCGAAGGAAAGGTAGGGAAGAGTCGCGTAGGACCTGCCGCCATATCTAAATTTGCTAGGGGGCCTCAGACACCTCAGAGACACAGTAGTAGCAGGAATCCGTGGCACAGAGGCGGTGACTGTCCGAGTGCCAGTGTTATTCCATATTTATGTCAGTGGGGGGGAGTGGGAAAAGGGGGAGCTACTCTGTGTGATGCTCCTCTGTGACGCAATTGGGGATCCCGTGCCCTTGTCTTCCCCCAAAAGTTTGGAAACCATCGCATCCCATTGAGGCGTCAGAGGGAACATACAAATGTCAAGCAAGTCCTCCCTGCGCAGTACCGCACCCTCCGCCCTCGCCCAGTTGAGTAGGGACCTGCGCCAAGCAAGGGGATGCGGCGGTAGGGGGGACTTCCACCGCCTGGTAAGCAAGCGTTTGGCCGTTATCAGACCAAGGTCTAAAAATCGTGTGGCCGCTCTGTATTTCTTGTTTCTGCTGAAGAGATGTAACACATGGGCTTCCCAGGTCGGGGGAATGGTGCGAGATGTGCAGCTAATGAGAGTAGTGGTCACAGTAGTCCAATAGTCAGTCAGGACTGGGCACCCCCAAAGCATATGTACTAGGTCAGCATCCGATTGCCGGCAGCGGGGACAAGCCGCATCTATGTGGAGGAAATACCTGTTGATGCGGGCTGGGGTATGGTAGGCCTGATGGAGTATGAAAAATTGGATCTGTCAAAATCGTTGATTCCGGGGGATGCGGGTCGGACCGCCATGAGCAGCCAGCCATTCCCTATCCGTAAACGCCCTACCCAATGCCCCCTCCCAGTGGAGTCGAAGTCGGGTGAGATCTGCTTCCGTGTGCTGTCGAAGTGAAGATGTGAACCAGCGCGTAAGATGTTTCCCTCTTCCAATCACATGAAGATACTGCAGTGCGTGATGAATGGGAGGTTCCTGAGCCAGCGCACCCCATTTGGACGTTAACGTAGCTATGAGTGTTCTGTGTAGTAAGAACTGCCCAGGATGTATATACTCCCCGGCTACAAGTTCCTGGAATGGAATGAGGGGCCCTCTTGAAAGAGGTCCCCCACATCCTGTATTCCCTCCGAGGTCCAGTGATGTAACTCTGCCGCCGTCGTGTAGGTGTTCCCCCGTGGAGTTCCCAATAGCGGGAAGGCGGGTGCGTATGGGATGGTGGTCCTAGTGAGTAAAAGACACCTACGGAAACAATTGTACGCTACAGTGAGGAGAAAAATATCTGGGGGTCTAAGTGTGGAGCAAGGGTGAAAAATCTGGAGGAGGGTTTTCGGTGATAGCGGCGGTTGTATAGAGGCCGTATCTAGCAGGTAACGGGAGGACATCCACCTGGCAATCCATTTGTCGAGGGGTGAAGAAGAGACCCAACAGCGAACGGGTTCACTTGAGATATTATTTATTAGGACGTGGTAAGGAACAAAGAAAACAGAAAGTCACTTCTTCCTGTTGAAGTCCTCGGTCAGCAATTAGGGTTCTCCACCTGAAGGGCTTTCTCTTCCGGGGCGGCTCTCCGGTGTACAGCTTGGTTATCAGCTTGGACTCCCGGGCATTAAGGAAAGAAAAAGGACACGTTTCAGTCTGTTGACTTCTATCACTCGTGTCAGGGAAGAGGAGGTGAGGAGGTTTCCACCAGGTTATCTAAAGGAGGAGTATGTGAGGGGGGGGGGGGGGTCCGTCACCAAGACAAGGAAATTGGGGGGGTTTGCTCTGTTCTCTATGTACGCGCGAGCTGCGCAGAAGCAGGCTTCCCTCTACCCCGGCTTTCCGGACTCCCTACCCGCCTCCCACGGCCCTCGCAAGCGCTGCCGCACCTGGGTGAGCCACGTCCCCCCCCGGGGAGTGGCTGGGCGAAGAGCCGGTCCGTTGGCCTCCTGGCTTGACGGTCTTTGGTTCCACAGTCGTCTCTTCGGTCTTCGGGTCTTTCTCCGTCTTCTCCTCCGCTCGCTCCGCGTCTGCCTCCTTCGGGATACTTCCGCCTTCTTCTCCTATTGGCCATTCTTTATTGGGCAATGGTGCTCCGAGGCTCCGCCCCCAAACGCTCGTCACGGGTGGTTCATCCTGGGTCTTAAAGGGCCAGCTACCCGCAACAGGAAGTTGTATCGGTCCAGGTGAGGCAGTCTGCCAATCGAGGGGCTGAAATGGTAAAGAAGGGGTTGTATCGTCACCGTGGGTTGGAGTCGGTCTGTGGAGGGTCGGACTCTGACACACCCCCACCCCAGCATCGTCCCGATCGGGGACAAGAGGCAAGCGAGAGAGAAAGTCAGCGTTGGCGTTGAGGAGACCCTTACGGTGACGCACCTCAAAGGAATACGGCTGGAGGGACAAGAACCACCTCATGACACGGGGGTTGTTACCCTTATTCCGGCTCATCCAAACTAAGGGTGCATGGTCCGTAAACAGGATGAAATGAGTACCCTCCAGGTAATATTGGAGTTTGTCCACGGCCCACTTAATGGCAAGACATTCCTTCTCGATAACAGGGTAGGCTCGTTCCCTCGGAAACAACTTCCTGCTAATAAACAGGACAGGTTTTTCGACCCCCTCCCTGGTGGATTGGGACAGCACAGCTCCTATTCCCACCTCTGAGGCGTCAGTCTGGAGAACAAAGGGTCGGGAGTGATCCGGGGAGATGAGGATGGGACGACTGGTGATTGCCTGTTTTAGTTCATGAATGGCCGTTCGTACAGCAAGGGAGGGCGTGGATAAGGCGGTTTTCGGAGTGTTTTTCTGTAGGAGATCAGTAAGGGGTGCGGAAATTTCTGCATAACGGGGGATGAACCTACGGTAGTAGCCTAATAAGCCCAGGAACGCCCGAACTTCTTTCTTCGTTGTCGGCAAGGGGGCTTGTTGGATGGCTCTGATCTTTTCGTCCTGGGGTTCGATGCACCCATCGCCTATAACGAACCCCAGATACCGTACCCTATGGAAAGCAGCTCGGGATTTCTTGGCATTGATATGCAACCCAGCCTGCTGGAGGGAGCTTAAGACCTTGCGTATATCCTCTAGGTGGCGTTCCCAGGTGGGACTATGGATGACGATATCGTCCAGATATGCAGAGGAAAAGGCCTGATGAGGTTTCAATATGGTGTTCATCAACCTCTGAAATGTAGCTGGTGCTCCGTGTAACCCAAAGGGAAGGACTGTGAACTCAAAAAGACCGTCAGGTGTGGAGAAGGCGGTCTTTTCTTGGTCCGAGGCCCGTAATGGTACCTGCCAATAACCCTTTGTTAAGTCGAGTGTAGTTATATAACGGGCCTCCCCCAGTCGTTCTACTAGATCATCTACTCGAGGTATGGGGTATGCGTCCAGTTTTGAGATGGCATTTACTTGTCTGAAGTCAATGCAAAACCGGATCGACCCGTCGGGTTTGGGTACTAGGACTATGGGAGAGTTCCAGTTACTAGTTGAGGGACGGATGATTTCTGTTTGTAACATCTGTCGTATTTCATCGGAGACTGCCTGTTGTCGGGAGGCGGGAAGTCGATACGGTCTTTGTCTAACTATCTTCCCTGCTTCGGTCTCGATACTGTGTTCAAGAAGGTGGGTTTTCCCAGGTTGGTCAGAAAACAGGGTTTGGAAGTCTGTTAGTGTCTGCCACAACTCCTCCCTTTGTTGTGAGGTCAAGGTTTCGTTAATGGGCAGGTGAGAGAGAGTGCAGGGGTCCTGGGGTAAGGTCTGCACTAGTTGGTTAGGAATTGGTGGGGGTCCTAGCCATTTTTTTAAGAGATTTATGTGGTATGTCTGAACCTTTCTTGGCCCCAGGCGAACATGATAGGTAGTGGCTCCTAGGGTTTTAATAACCTCAAAGGGTCCTTTCCATTCCGTCTTAACGGAAGAAAGGGAGGAGGGTATACGGACCAACACCCAGTCCCCCACCCGCAGGGTTCGTAGCTTTTTCCCTTTGTCATACTGCTGTTTCTGCAGTGTCTGTTTTCTATCCAGTTTGGCGTGGGCTAAGTCCCGAAGTTTACCTATTTTCGCCCGCAGTTGCTGGGTGTATTCTAGCATGTCTTGTGTATCATTCTGTCCTTTTTCCCAGGCTTCCCTGGTCATTTCAAGAAGCGTACGGGGTTGTCTCCCATAAAGAAGTTCAAACGAAGAACACCCTAAACTACTCTGGACTTGACCCCGGATGACAAAAAGGGCAAGGGGGAGCAGGCGGTCCCAATCTTTTCCCTCCCCCGACAAGAGTTTTTTTAATGTAAGCTTCAGGGTACCGTTATACCTTTCGACAAGACCATCGGTTTGAGGATGGTAAACCGATGTTTTTATATGTCGCACGTCAAGGGTTTTACATATCTGGGCCATCAATTTGGAGACAAATGGGGTGCCTTGATCCGTTAGGATTTGTCGAGGGAAACCCACCCTAGAAAAGTACTCTATCAGTTTATCCGAGATGTTGGTGGTAGTGGGTGCTCGGAGGGGGAATGCATCCGGACAACGGGTACAGTAGTCTACCAATACCAGCACGTACTGAAACCCCTTCCGGGAGCGGGGTAGAGGCCCAATGAGGTCCATCCCTACCCTGTCAAAGGGTTGACCTATTATAGGCAAAGGTTGTAGAGGGGCCTGTGGGGGTGTATAAGGATTCGTTTTTTGACAAACGGGACATTCACTACAGTACTTCTTGGTTTGTGCGTATATACCGGGCCAGTAGAAAAGACGTAGGAGTCCCTGTGTGGTTTTCTCGGCCCCCATATGGCCGGCAAGGAGGTGGGAATGGGCGAAGAATAGTATTTGTTCGCGAAAGTCTTGAGGGACCAAGAGCTGAGGGTGTTCGCCAGGTCCCGGTATCCTATACAACAAATCGTTAGTAATTTGGAAGGTAGGGTAGGAGCGGCTTGTGGGTTGTCGGGCTTCCGCCCAAGCATGCGCGAGGGAAGCGCCGTTGCTTTGTGCCCAACGGAAATCCCTATCAGACACCCAAGATTCTTGTGTTAAGAGTGCACCATGGACGGGGGTTTTAGAGGAGGTTGCCCTTTTTCCATGTAGTATTTGTTGAAAGAACGAGAGAAAGGCGGGATTGTCGGTACCTATGATCAGTTTCTCGGGTAGAGTGTCTAAGACCCCAACCACCACTGATGAAGGAACTCCTCTCCACGGTTGTAAAGTAACCCGTGCTACAGGATAGGGACGGACGTCTCCGTGTACACAGCGGATGAGGACCTTCCTGCCAGGCAGAAGTTGGGAAGGGGACACGAGGGAAGCCCGTATCACGGACTGCCGACAACCGGAGTCTAGAAGAGCCTTGACTTGTACCCCATTCAGATAGAAACTTACGTAAAAGGAGGTTCCCATCTCGGCTGTATACATGAGGTTCTGGGGGAGGTAACTAACGTCCATCGGCTCTTCTGTTTTCTTGCGCGGACAAAAACGGGCCATATGGCCCCACTCCCCACAATCAAAGCACTGGGCGGATCTAAAAGGAGGTTCGCTTCTTTGGTGTCGTATTTTCTCTGGTTCTTTGATAGGTCTTAGGGGCTTCCTCGGGGCAGGAGCTGGTCTCGGCTTCTCAGGCTCCCAAGGAGAGGTCCGAGGCTGTGCACGAGAAAAGGCAGTTGCTAATTCCACCGCTTGTTCAGCCGTGAGGTTTGCATGTTGTCGCAACCACCTTTGCGTTGAGAAGGGTAGGGCGTCCAGAAATTGCTCCAATATTACCGCCCCCATGACCTCCTCTTTTGATCGCTCCGCTGGTTTTAACCACTTCTCTGCGGCTAGCTTCAACTTAAAGTAGAGGGTTTTGGGAGTGTCTGCAGGGGTTCCCTTTTCCTTCCGGAATCTTAATCGATAGGCTTCCGTGTCCATACCTAAGTGGTCTAGAATGAGGGTTTTGATGTCTTCATAGGGGGTGACCCCACCAGCATTTGCCACCTGATAGGCCGCTTGTGCCTCTCCTGTCAAAAGAGGAGCCAAAACAAAACGGCCATTTGCTTACAGGCCAGCCTGAGGCCCGGGCAGCCCTCTCAAAATTCAATAGGAATGCGTCCGGATCTTCTCCGGGCACATATTTCTGTAAAGATACTGTGGGAAGGGCGGACACGCCCTTGGATAGCCTATGGCCCGTAGAGGATGAGACCGGTTCTTCTGCTACTTTTATCAGGGTCTCCAATTGAGCCTTCATAAGGTCCCTGAATGTGTCTCTATCGGCCTGAGCGGAGGTCAGCTGACGCTCCACAGCCCATTCGAGCTTCTTCTGGCCCTCGACGATGTGTTGAATTAAAATCTCCATGGGGAATTCTGATGCAAGAGGTCAAAGTACCCACATTCTCCACCAAATGTCGAGGGGTGAAGAAGAGACCCAACAGCGAACGGGTTCACTTGAGATATTATTTATTAGGACGTGGTAAGGAACAAAGAAAACAGAAAGTCACTTCTTCCTGTTGAAGTCCTCGGTCAGCAATTAGGGTTCTCCACCTGAAGGGCTTTCTCTTCCGGGGCGGCTCTCCGGTGTACAGCTTGGTTATCAGCTTGGACTCCCGGGCATTAAGGAAAGAAAAAGGACACGTTTCAGTCTGTTGACTTCTATCACTCGTGTCAGGGAAGAGGAGGTGAGGAGGTTTCCACCAGGTTATCTAAAGGAGGAGTATGTGAGGGGGGGGGGGGTCCGTCACCAAGACAAGGAAATTGGGGGGGTTTGCTCTGTTCTCTATGTACGCGCGAGCTGTGCAGAAGCAGGCTTCCCTCTACCCCGGCTTTCCGGACTCCCTACCCGCCTCCCATGGCCCTCGCAAGCGCTGCCGCACCTGGGTGAGCCACGTCCCCCCCGGGGAGTGGCTGGGCGAAGAGCCGGTCCGTTGGCCTCCTGGCTTGACGGTCTTTGGTTCCACAGTCGTCTCTTCGGTCTTCGGGTCTTTCTCCGTCTTCTCCTCCGCTCGCTCCGCGTCTGCCTCCTTCGGGATACTTCCGCCTTCTTCTCCTATTGGCCATTCTTTATTGGGCAATGGTGCTCCGAGGCTCCGCCCCCAAACGCTCGTCACGGGTGGTTCATCCTGGGTCTTAAAGGGCCAGCTACCCGCAACAGGAAGTTGTATCGGTCCAGGTGAGGCAGTCTGCCAATCGAGGGGCTGAAATGGTAAAGAAGGGGTTGTATCGTCACCGTGGGTTGGAGTCGGTCTGTGGAGGGTCGGACTCTGACACCATTGCAGCTGGGAGGCCAAGTAGTAGTGTTCGAAATTGGGCACCGCAAGGCCGCCCAAATCAGTAGGCAGGTAAAGTTTTCCCATGGATACTCTATGATGGGAGGCTCCCCATATAAAATCCCGCACTACACTTTTCCATTGCTTAAAGAAGGGGGGCGAGATGATGAGGGGCAGGGTGGCAAAGTAACAGAGGAGGCGGGGGAGAACCACCATCTTAACCAAGGCGATTCTGCCAGAGATTGCCAATGGGACGGTCTTCCAGAACCCCATCTGAGACCGAATCGCTGTGGTAGCGCGGACAACGTTTCCGTCAAAGAGGTCAGCCTTAGCTCGATAAACCTGGACCCCTAGGTAACGAAAAGGATCAGTGCACCAGGCCACTGGTGCCCCACCCCCTCCCCCCGAGTGTGTAGCCCGGATCAGGGACGTTCCCTAAGAACGGGGAGAGTATGGACTTTGTCGGGTTGACGTGTAGCCCGGAGGCTCGTGCAAAAGGCTATGGGTTCGATCAAGGGAAGGGGGAATAGCATGAAGATCCCTGGCGTATATTAATAGGTCGTCCGCGTACAGCGAAATGGTGTGCATGCCATCTCCTAGTTCGATCCCCATATCTACGTGCGTGCGGACATGAGCCGCCAGCGGCTCCACGGCTAACGCAAAAAGATGCGGGGACAACGGGCATCCCTGCCGTGTCCCACGTTGTACCCGGACCGGATCTGAAATATATGGGTCCGTCCGAACCCGGACCGAAAGATTATTGTATAACAACTGTATTAAGCCGAGGAAGTAGGGACCAACTCCAAAACGTGTCAGGGCAGCAAATAGGACATTCCAGACCAGGGAGTCGAAGGCCTTCTCAAGGTCTAATACCATGCAACTGGAGCGTGGCCAGACGGTTGGGGCATATTCCGCGACTCGAAAGTAGCGGCGTAGGTTCAGGGCTGTACTACGCTGTGGAACAAATCCATTCTGGTCGGAATGTTGGGGCATATTCCGCGACTCGAAAGTAGCGGCGTAGGTTCAGGGCTGTACTACGCTGTGGAACAAATCCATTCTGGTCGGAATGTACCAGTTCTGGGACTAGTGGAGCTAGCCGGTTGGCCAAGACCTTCGCCAGGATCTTATAATCCGAATTCAATATGGCAATCGGCCGGTAGGAGCCAGGAGACGTGGGGTCCTTACCAGGTTTCAATAAGGACACCACATTAGCCGTACACATGGATGGGGGCAACGTCCCTTCCGAGACTGCCTCCAGGAATACCGAGTGCAGTTGCGGTACCAAATGTTCCGCGTACGTTTTGAAAAATTCCGTTGGGAGTCCGTCTGGTCCTGGAGTTTTACCCGAGGACAAGGCACACAATGCGTCCCGTATTTCTTCCTCTGCTATAGGAGCGTCCAGTTCCAGGGTCTGATCCAATGTCAGAGTAGGTAACTCCACAGTGTCCAGGTAGGAACCCACGTCGCAAGCGTTACCTGTCAGGAGGGTGTCGTAGAGGCGGGTGTAGTGTTCAGTCATAAGTGCGTGAATGTCTCCCTGAGTGTTGCGTTCTCGGCCGAGGTCGTCTAGGAGCGAAATGTATGGGCCACTGGGGATGTTCCTGTCTAATCAAGTAGGCCAGTAGTCGCCTGGCTTTGTCTGCGGTCGAATGGGAGCGGGTCGAGTGCGCCAAAAAGTTATGGCAGCGCAGGTGGTCTAGAAGTGTCTCCCGCTCGGCGTGGGCAGCATTGAGGTGCTGCTGTAGTGTCGGGTCGATGACAACCTGCGACTCGAGCTGGAGCAGCCGGTCCTCAATGCGGGTCAGTGAGGTGTCCAACTGCCTGCGAATGCTCCAAGTCTGACCCAGACAATGGCCACTAACCACCACCTTAAAAGCCTCTCACTCAGTGAGGATCGAGTCTGTGGAACCGGTGTTAAGTGCAAAGTAGTTGGCTATTGTAGACTCTACTGAGCCTCGGAAGGGGGGGTCCAAAGCTGCAGTCTGTAAGTGCCAGGTCGTTACCGGAGGAGGGGACGCTCCCCAGACCAGGCGCATCAACAAGGGATTATGATCAGAGTGTGTCCGACCGAGATAGTCCGTCGCTTGTATCAAAGGGAGGAGGGCTGCGGATGCTAGTACACGGTCAAGGTGCACATGTAGCTTATGGACTGGGAAATAGAATGAGTATACTGTGGAGTGAGGATGTCGTTCCCGCCAAACATCGGAAAGGGCCCAATTACCTAGCCATGTGTTTAAAAGGCGAGCATTGGAGGAGGCTGTAGTACTAGTGAGGGGGGAAAGGAGCTATCAAGAGAGACTTCGAGTACTGCATTAAAATCCCCCCCCAGGAGCCACGGGATGTCTCTCCATCGGAGCAAAATCTCTGAGAGATCACTCAGGAAGGTGCCCTGGGCAACATTGGGGGCGTATAGGGAATCCAATAATATCAGTTGGCCATTCAGTCTGCCGCTTATCAGGACATACCGCCCCATTGGGTCTGTCAGAACCTCCTTTTCTTCCCATGGGACCCCTGCCTTAACCCATATCATCACCCCTCTAGCCATGGACGAGTAATTGGTGCTGTATATCTGGCCACGCCCGCGTCGGCGCAGGCAGGCAGGCGGCTTCCAAGGCTGCCAGATGTGTCTCCTGCAAAAATGCAATACTCGTCTTATGACACTGCAAATAGGCATAAATGGCGTATCGCTTAGAAGGTGTCTGGATGCCCTTGACATTCCAAGGCAGGACGTTAAGGTCTGTCATCAAGGCAACTAACGTTAATGTACCCAATCCGGATACTGCGGGCCCCCCACAAGGGGAGCTCCCGTGGATGGGGATGACGGGGAGGCAGCAGGTCTGTGGGGCTGGCAACTCATGCAGGGGAAGAAAAACAATAAGATGAGGTCGTAAGCAACCTTGCAACAGTAAAAGAGTGGAACCCCAACATGAGTGTAGGAGAGTAGGGTCTGCTTTCTATGTTCACCCCCACTTTTTGCTTTTGCTTTACTGGTTTTCGACTTAGATGTGGCGGTGGGCCTGCTAATCAGACCCACAGCCCTGCTGTTCTCTCTCTAAATTGATACTATGTACTTTAGGTGCATAACCCATTTGGATAGGGTCACCTTATTGGCCCCTGTACAGTGTACCTTAGGTACCCAGGGCATAGGTGTACCCTAGGCCTACCAGGGGCTGCAGCATGTATTATGCCACCCCTGGCCTGGCCTTCCATTATGACACAACTGGCTGATCACTCAGCTGGGGCAAGGTCGTGTAATCACCCCTTGCTTAGGTGTAGTATTCCTATACCTAACTTACATATAGACACATGTGTACCTATCAGCCACTCCTATGGCAGGCCTTAACAATCCTGGAGGCAGAGTGCTTGGTAACATGTGAGATGGTGCTCTAGTATGAGCTGAGCCTGTCTGCATCTTTCGGAACCATGTCCTTATAGCTGTTCTATGATATAGCCTACCATATACTCTTAAAGTGCCTTATAATCTTAAACGGTTATGGTAACTATGGTTTGGCTTTATCAAAACATGTCGTGTAAGGTGTCTTAACACTTTGGAATAATACCCTCATCCCATTTCTGGGGATGAGGATATTATCCCTCCCTTCTAGAGGGAGAAGACATGTTGTAACCTACTTACCCGGTTAAAGTTAACCAGAGCCCCAGCATCACAAAATGGATGCTGCTGCCACAGACACGAGTCTGACCTCCTGCTGCTGGGAGTGATCCCGGCAAGGGAGGCTTGGACAATAGGTTTCCTGCCTTGGGAGGTGCGAGCACCACCCCAGACAGGCCTTAGTGTATTGGGGCAGGGAGGTATGAAAAGAATGAGACATGCCTGGGGCACACAAGGTGTCCCGTGCATAGTCCAGTTCAAACCAGTGCTGGGGCTCTCCAGCCCCAGTCCTGGCGCGAAACTGGACTAAGGGAAGGGGGTGTAACCACCCCCCTCCCAGCTCCCACCCATAAGGCGTGACCTAGCAGGTAACCCAGCCCCCCAGATTTGGATAAGAGTGGTAGCTGGGCCCCAGGAGATTAGATTATCCTGAACCTGCAACTTGAACAGAAACTCTGGACCTTCGACATTCGACGAAAGAAGAAGACTGAAGAATCTCCCTTGTGGCCAAGGAGTGGCTACCCTGTGCAAACAGGCACCATCAAGAGACTACCCTTTGCTTTGCTGAAGTTCTACGAGGGACCGACTGCAGAGCCTGACCAGAGCCTTGACTTCCAGACTTCTCCGACCCTGATCCACATCCACAGCCGAGCTGAGATCCGTGGAGGAGACGAGAGACGTGGGACCGGCTACCTGGGAAAAGTGGCTAGTATCTTCCAGCGCAGCTTCTGAGGCACCCTCGAAGTTGTGCACCGGGGATTGAGAAGCCCCAACCCCAAGCACCATCTGCACCGAAGATCAGCCCCCCACACTCCACGAGTCCTGCGTGGGGCCCTTCTGCATTTTCCTGCTTGCTGCGCCTGTCCGGTTGCTTGCCCGTTGGCTAGTGGCCTTTGTGACGACGCATCCAGAAATCTTCACTGCTGGTTTGGCTCCTCCAGACTGGCTCCCGCTTCCTTGCAAAAGAGAAGCACCCCAGACCTTCCTGGTCTGCACCAGAAGCAAGTCCTCCGTTCTTCGTGGGTTCCGCTTGCCAAGGCTTGGTGAGTCCTAGTTCGACTTCGACGCCGCCGACAGCAAGAGCCTTCGTAGGACAGCTCGCCTCCTGGTCCTGGTCGTCCTCGACGTTCCCTGGTCCTCGTGGCTGCAGCGACAAGCTTCACCTTCACCTGCAATCTTCACGACATCGCCTGGTTCCTTCCTGGTTCCACGTGGTCACTGGCTAGTGACCTTGACTCTGTCCCTTCTGCTTGCAGGTATCCTCTCTTCTTGATCCCAGCCTTGGGATCCACCGGACACTCTTCACTGACTGCCTGTCAGCAACTTTCCTTCAGGCATCCATAGAAGTCCACGACGAAACCCGACGCAAGTTCACACCTATGCACCCGCAGTCCGTGGGCTAGGTAACTTGGGTACTTCGGTGCTCACAAGGGTAGTGACTATCCTAGGGTCTAGTTTCCGAGTCTCGACTCTCTAGCTGCTTCAGAAGTGTCCTTAAACTGTTAATTTCTAACTGCTAGTAATTCTATCGACTTTTACGCATTACGCGTGAGTGTTTCCACTCTGCACTTGAATCCCGTGGGCCTCCCACTTCCTAACTGTTGCTAGTGCAGTGTAGCCCCAGCGATTCCCTAGGCCTAGGCCTATCCTATTTCCGTGACAGTGGTCCTTATACCACTTCTTTAGTATATGGTTTGCGTGGCCCCTAGGGCCTAACTGTATTACTTACCGGTGTGACTTAATGTATGCTTGAATAAGACTGTGTTGTACTTACCTCTAATCTCATAAAGAGTGCTGAGGGTTTGACTAGAATAAATACACTTTATTTTATATATATCTGTTGTGGTGTCCTTTCATTTGGTATTCAAGGGATTATACATGGTATCACAGCTGGCTTCACATGCCATTCAGAGTTTAGCCTAAGACTGCTCTTGTCCATGCTACCACTAGGATAGCTGGTCTATAAGGTTGACTTTACAACCAATCACCATAAGGGTTGTTTGGACTGATATAAGGTGTACACTAGAACTAGTGACATCATACATCAGGCCAACTTCTCACAATGAGGAACTGCCCAAACAATCATGCCAAGTCATGGCTACGGAACTATCGTCGTTGATTGACTTTGGGGGGTGAGAGGAGAGTGCGGCCAACAAAAGGGAGGAATAAGTGTAAGGACCATCCCCTTCAAATTACCTCAGTGGCGCAGGATACGAGGCATCGAAGAAATGCCATGGTGTTTTAACAAGCCTAGAGGTCACAATTCGATTTAATGTCAGGTTGTCGGGGAGAGAAGGGAACCTGTAGAAGGAAGTAAACATTGCATAATCTGCCCCCTTCAAATACCCCCAAAAAGCATGCAAAAATAGGGGGTGGGGGGCCCATCATATAAAATGCAAGCAACGAACAAATTGGTCATGGATTCCTGCGGCAGTCTGATCGGAATGTAAAGCAAATATCAAATAATGCCATCCGCAGTCTGTGGGGTGACACCCTGGAGCGGGGGAAAATCTGCATCGAAAGACCACTCCGGTGTGGAATCGGGAGCTCCGGATCCAGGCGGAGGTGTAGCAGAGCCGACCGGAGACGGAGCTCTGGAGGGCCGCCATCGCCCGCAGGGCTCCTTGACGTTCCAATCTAATTTGGTCGGGACTGGAGTCGGTCACTGCATGTCCCATGGTCTTGGCCTTGCCCCCTCTGCATCGACCTCCTCGAGGACGTTCGCGAGGCCGAGACTCATCAGATGATTTGGGTGCCGATGCCAGGCCCTGTTCCTCAAGCCAGTCCCATGTTTCAGCGGGAGAGTCTAAAGTATTTTGTAGAACCATCCTTGACAACGCGCAGGCGGGCCAGGAAGAGCAAGGAGTAGCGAAGATCCAGGTCACAAAGCTGCTTTTTGACGGCAGTGAAGGTGGCTTGTCTCCTTTGTACATGAGCCGTATAATCAGGAAAGAGAGAGACTGAGATGTTTTGCACCTTAGGGCCGGGGTGTTTGCCTAGCTCTCGTAGTATAGAGTCTCTGTCCCTGAAGTTCATGACTCGGAATAGGAAGGGGCGAGGGCGCGCCCCACGAGGGGGCCTGCAAGCAGGTATGCGGTGGGCACACTCCACCACGAATTGTGGAGAGAGTGAACCGGGAGGCATGAGCTCCTTCATCCAGGTCTCTGTGAAGGTCTCTTTGTCCTGCCACTCCGTCCCTTCAGGAAGATTAACTACGCGCACATTATTTCG
The DNA here is from genome assembly GCF_964204655.1 of Triturus cristatus. Classification (NCBI taxonomy): domain Eukaryota; kingdom Metazoa; phylum Chordata; class Amphibia; order Caudata; family Salamandridae; genus Triturus; species Triturus cristatus. Next base: position 1,481,210,408 of record NC_140591.1, on the reverse strand, counting down.
ACGTGAGCGACCTTCCGCATCATCCACCTTGTCCTCCAGGGTGCAAACTCGGTCCAATAGATCTTTGAGTGCAGACGAGCAATTCTGAGACCGGGGCCGGAGATCTGCTAGTGCGGTTTCCGCCTCGAGAAGTCGGTCTGAAAGTTTGTGTTGGTCGGCTCGAAGGAGTGTGAAATCTGAGGTGATAGTGTTCATGCGGCCTTCCAAGGATGAGCGGGTCAAATCCAGGGCACTGCCAATGTGCTCCACGGCTGCCAGCACAGAGTCCAGTTTGGTGGCAGTGTCAGGCGGATTAATCGCAGTCGTCGATCGGAGATCGCGGGTGACGCCCCAGCCTGGCCCCCAGGAGGCACATCATGAGAGGGGTTGTTGCGTAGGCGGCCCATGACAACCTCCTGCAAGCTCTTCATAGGAAATGAGGCTGGGCCGCTAGGTCTCCGCGATGTCCTCAAGTCAGAAGCTTCGCCTGGGACCAAGAGTAGACTCTCCAGAATGCAGTCTCCCATCAACCAGCAATGTGCCCCTCCGCACAGTCAGTGACCACAGGAGCCCTCCAGAAGACAAAGCTCCCTCCACAGTAGACCCGGCAGAGGAGCAGCCCTGTGAAGAGCGTATGTGTCTGTGTGCGTCGGGCGAGGCCCCGGCCGATAGCTAGCAAACAGTGGTGGGTAAGATGTCCACAGTCTCAGACCCGTCTCCACGTCCCTGCTCACGATACGGGACCCTCGGTTGGCAGTACGTAGCAGGCCGCCACCACGTGTCAGGTGGAATAGCAGGAGAAAGTAGGGCTCCCACAGGTATGACCAGTGCCGGACTCCACCGCTCTCCAGCGCACCCTCAGATGCACACCTCAAAGGCCAGACCTGGCGTACTGCGGGAGTCTAGCACCCCGAAGAGGGACTCACAATGGGCGAACCAACCCGCGGCAGCAAGGAGCCCGCGATTCCAGGGTAACGAAGGGCCCCAAGTCTGACCGGCCCCCGAGGCTTCCCGCAGCAAGGCCAGCTCCCCGGCAATTCCCACGAAGACACTCCGTCATGGAAAGCGCACTGCTAGGTGTGGACCCGGGAATGCCACAGGGCCACGTCCCCCTTCAGATCACCGCCGAAATGCGGAAGGGGCCACCGCCAGACACACAGTAGGGTGCAATCACTCCAGGGGGGAAGGGTAGTGGCGGGCGCCAATAACAGCATCGGGCGCAGCAGGGGTATGAGTGAGGCTGCCTCCCCAGCCCGCAGCAAGTGCAGTACTACAGTCCCAACCCCGTGCAGATGAGGGCCCCTAGGTCCGATGGACCCCCGTGGACCCCCACCCCATGTAGGCGCCGCAACTTAATGGTATCCAATGGGGCCGTCGCTCGCTCCCAGGCAGCAGGGTCACTCCGTGTAAGCAGACCTCGCAGGGGCCTCAGGCCCGATCGGCCTCCGCGTCCCGCACCTCCCACCAGGCGCACAGGGACAGCAGCGATACGAACTAGCAGGGGGCCCTAGGCCCGACCGACCCCCGTTGCCCTACCTCCACCAGCAGGCACCTCTTTTCACCCCTCGTAGGCCTACCTCGGCCGGGAAGGCCCCACCGGCCTGTTCCAGCGTTGTCAGCGGCCTCTGCAGCAGCAGCTCACGCCGCCGCATCCGGGCTCCCCACACAGCCAGCTCCTGAGCAGCTACCTCCGGCCAGAAGAAATCGCAGGGCGCCCCCCGCGGCACCACCAGGGTAGAAGGTGGCAGCACCTGGCAGTCACAGGAGCGTTGCTGGAGCACCTCTTACTCAGAGGTAGTAGAACCATTAGGCGTGGGGCAGCCAGGCCCAAGCCTCCGCAGCGGAGCAGGCCGCAGCTCCCAGGGCCGTCGAGAGGCGATTTCAGGGCTCGGGGAACCCTCCGTTGGCGGCGCGCTCTCAAGCAGGCATGGCAGGTATGCACAGGGGTCGGATAGAGCCCCAAGACAGCAGGATGCCCAGGATAATCAGGGGATGAGGCGTGGAGCGTTAGCAGGACGCATCCGCCATCTTCGGCGCCTGGCCACGCCCCCTATTTCAACTATTCATTTAAGGAATGATTGTCTGTGCTCATTAAGTAGACTTTAGTAATCTTTTAGCGCTCATTCCTTCAAAAGTGGCAAATGGCTCTCTACTACTCAGAGAGATTGGTAGGCGAAGGGAACAGTCAGCGAGTAGGGATAGTTTGAGCCAGAGCATGATAGCTGAGCATGTTGACTAGAGGTGTACACATTTTCTCTTCCTTGCTCTTCTCGCGTCGTCATAAGGGCATGCTGGATTGTCGTGTTAGGGCCAAGCTATCAAGAGTCTATGTGCTCCAGCACAATATGTCAAAGTAGTGAAAAAGATGCAGAGCAGAGCAAAGTCATGCATTGATGGTCATAGTGTAAAAGTAACTTAGCATCATGGGGGCATTTTTGCAGCTGTTGTTTGGCAGACTGTGCACCAGGATGATGAACAGGGAGAGGAATAGAGCTTCAACATAAGACTGTTTTACTCTTGCTAGGGACGGAGAGCCGCTTGTTTAGCTGTTACACATTGTTGTAGAGCACTGGTATCCACTATTTGTTTGTCTTAGAGTGAAGCATGGCTGAGGAATCTGTGGAGAGCTACTGTGAGGCTCTTTGATTGATTGATTTTTTTTTATTTGTTGATTAATTAAAACCATTACAAACAAAGACAAAAAAAATTAAAAAAAATAATTAGATAAATAAATACAAACCAAACACTTTACCTAATTAAACATTCCAGGATACAATGCGTAAAATTGACCACAATCAATTAACTTTTTCCAGTTCGGGATAATTCAAAGTTATTATTTCATTTTTTAAATAGTTTACAGTACGTGACAATTTTCAGGGATAAAGTGCACGTGTGCCATTCGTTAAAAATAATAAACATTATAAATGGAACATTATCTAAGAATAGTATTCTAAAAACTAACAATTAGCACATTATTTTAAAGAAGTAATATGAAAGCAAACAATTAAAAAGTGCCATAAAAATAATTCATCGTCACCTTAAAAACAGCAACATCAACAAATCACAGTCTTAACAAATTTAACATATACTTTGGGTGCCGACCTTACATAATGTCTTTTCTACTATAAGCATACATTTTACAAATTGGTGTATAATATAAACGTTGACACCACTTAGGCAAAATATTAATGCCGATCTACAAGTCCTAAGTCCCATTTCTTTAAAAATAGGTTTTAAAATTATTTTCCGTTCCTTCATCATTTTTGGGCATAGTGTTACCATATGCAACAAGGTTTCGTCATACTGCCCACAAAGCCGACAATGGACTCCCATTTAGGGGTTCCATCTTTGGTTGGATAAATTCCAAACCTTAATAACATAAATTTCTTCTTAATTAAGGGTTTTTGATGATAAAAAAGTAAATAAGGTTGGGCCATCATTTTGTCGAAGCAATTGGCAATAGACCAAAAGTGTTTTTTTTTCTCAACTCATATTTATCCAACAATTCTGACAGCAAGGCGACGGTTGAATTAATTATTTTTTTATAATCCATTTTACTCCTTGTTTCGTCTTCCAATTTGGGACAATCAAATTTTAGGAGGCACTCAGCTAAATAATCCTGCCAGCTTCTAGAGTATTCACTGGTCGAAATCTCGCTCCAACACATATTGGCCAGCGTGCCCTCCTTGGCTCGAGATAATGCCAATAGTGTTTTTACAAATGCTGCTTTACGCACCAAGAGCTGATTCCGTAAGCCAAATTCCAGTCTTAAATTGGCACATGAAATCTGCCTAGGAACCCTAAAGACTGATTTATATGTCCTTGCAACTATGGCCTCCAATACTTTCACGTCTCTACCCTTAAAAATAATAGACCCATAGTCCAGGGAGGGGATAAGTTTTGCTTTCATGATTTTAAGTAGATGATCATAATTGGGGCATACTAATTTATCTCTTAATTTTCGAAATGCAAAGGCAAGTGAGGTACCTTTAGCCTCTAAGTTATTAAAGTGCTGTCTAAAAGATAGTCGATCATCAAATGAAATTCCCAAATATTTATACGTTTTTACACAGTCCACAGACAAACCATTGAAACACAAGTCCTTTACCCCAAGTTTGCCTTTTCCTATTAACATTATTTTGTTTTTTTTATATTAATTGTTAACCCATTTTGAGTTACATATATATTAAAAGAATGTATTAATCTTTTTAGTCTTATCATAGTTTGGCTAAGTAAAATAGTATCATCAGCATACTGTAAGTATTTAATTTCTTTACCCATTACAGAAGGGGAATGTGAATTTACGTCATTAAAATGGGTTGGGAGATCAGACATAAATAAATTAAAAAGACAAGGAGCGAGCACACATCCTTGTTTTAAGCCAAGATTTGTTTCGAGGCGGCGGGTAGTATGTCTACCATTGCCAATTTTGACCTGCACCCAAGTATTTGAGTACAATAATTTGATCATTTTTAAAAGAGTTTCTGATATACCCCAATTTGTTAGCTTTTTCCAAAGAATATTTCTGGGTACAGAGTCAAATGCGGCTTTTAAGTCAATAAAACAGATATACAATTTTTGTTTCCTACATATGGCTCTTTCTCCTAGTAAAGACAATAAAATCAAATTAGTAAGAGTCGATTCTCCCTTCCTAAATCCTGTCTGAAAGATTGGAATCAATTCTTCTCTTTCCGCCCAAGACTCCAACTCCTCTAACAGACAACTTGCAAATATTTTAGCATCTACGTCTGTGAGGGTAATTAAACGATAATTTGCAGGATTCTCCTGGGGCCCACTTTTGTAGATCGGTTGTATTATACTTCCCCTCCATGAATCCGGGATACAGCCTGTCTTACGAATTTCATTGAAGAGGACCGTTAATAACTCTGGCCAATACTCGGATTTGACTTTAAAAATAACGTTCGACATTCCGTTAGGGCCAGGTGCTCCATTTGATCTAATTTTGAGTAAAACTTTTTTAACTTTGTCTACCGACCATAACTTAATATTGGTAGAGCCCGGTGTATCCCTTACACCAAAAGCATCCCACCCTTCAACTGGCTCCAATTTACATTTGGGGTCAGGACATTCAAGCTCCTCTATCAGTTGGCTTTGGGGAATTAATTTATTATTAAAAGAATTTATCCAGCTTAATTCATCTATATTGGCACTTGTATTTCTAAAATTTCCAACTTCTAAATTATTGATTATGCTCCAAAACATTCTCAGATCCTTAGATTTACATGCGTAATGGAGTTTAGCCCAGGTCTCTTCATAATACAATTGTTTAGCCCTCCAGATTTCATTCTTATAACCCCGCTTTAAATTTCTGATTTTAAGCAATGTTAAAAAGTAGAATGAACCCTTTACTTTTCTGTACACTGATCTTATTGATTTGTTAAGAGACCGTTTCAGATATAATAAACGATTGGAAAACCAACCTGGGTTCCTAGGATTCAAAATTCCACCCCCAGATGGTCCCCTATTGGGGAATTTATTCAATAGAGATTCACATATGGTGGGCCAAAGGGCAATCATCGAAGTTCCTTCAGAGTATTCGACCCGCGCATCAAGGATTAGAAGAGTGAGAAAGTCAATAATATCTTTCGCTGTTTTCTCATTCCATATTAACCTTTTTAAATTTAAAGCGACCGGGGCCGTTCTTGATACTTTAGTCTCTGGTAAATACTCTAAGGGTAAATTAATCGTAATAACTTGCGGATTATGGTCACTCTCAATCCTTGGCACAAACTCATAACTTTGAACTCGTTCTGCGAGTTTATCTGACAATATCGTATAGTCAATTATAGAAAGTCAGTCGATTTTATTAAATGTTGGAAAATGCTCCCTATCATACAACATCGTTAGATTGTATTTAATAAATTCACACTTAGACCATTGGGATAAAAGATCTGAGTGTGTTTCCCGCTTTTTATATGATAGAAGATGAGTATTAAAATCTCCCGAGATGATCATCTGTGCATCCCTATGATCATAATATAGCACTTTCACCATCTCCCATAACTCAATAAGTTGAAGTGATCGCACCTTTTTTTTCGAACTTAAATAAACATTTAAAATAATCAACGATTGACTGGCTATTAATTTAACACATTGAATCCATTTGACTTGAAGGTCTATTTCATAGTGTTCAACATTAAGATTTAAAGAAACATATATTGAAAGTCCCCCACTTGGTCGACGATATGCAGCTTCCCTGCACGCTGTATTCAAATATTCATAGTAGCCGATCAGCGGGGAGCTGGCCAAATTCCACGTTTCTTGCAGAAGTAACATATCAAACAAATTTAAAAAACTTACAGCATTTACATCTTCTACAAGTGTATTAAAACCATTTATATTCCAAGAGCAAATTCTGACTGGTGTTGGAGCATTAAACGAAGAACCCCAACATCAATCATTCTTTGCTAAATTTTATCCAGATAGAATAGCCGGGAGCCAACTCCAATCATCAGCTGCCACATGAACCTCTTTTGATTCCTCACACACTCGTGACCCTGGCTGACAGCTTTTGATTTTAATGCCACCTAGCTTATTTAGGGTTGATGATGGTCCTGAGGCGCCTTTCAATACTCTAAATTGGTTAACAACGGTTTGTTTTGGAACCTACTTCTTCACTATAGGTATTAGTGGGGTAGGATATTGCAGACCGTGTAGACTCCATACTTTAATCCCCCAACTTTCAAAGTTGTTAGAATTCGCTAATATTTTCTTTACAATATCATCCTTTAGCCAAGTCGTGATGGTTGTCTCCCTATTACCAGCATCCATCTTAAACTCTACAGAATCCAGGTCTTCGGTTGCAACATCATTAAGATCAGGAGTCGCTTTTAATAATTTCAAAATTTTCCTCTATTCAAAATATCATGTGAACCGCGAGTCGAGTATTGAGGGCAGAACACCACTTTTCGATTTTCAACTTGCAGTGATTCAATATTACTCCTTTTTGGGGGATTCAATAATACTCCTAAGCCCTGGACCGGATCGATCAGTATTACTCCTAAGCCCTGAGTCCGATCGATCCGTATACCCAGCAGTCACCAACAGGGGATTATCCGGTTGATTTAAACTATCAGGCTGCCCTGGCTTAGATTGAACCAGAATACAGGGACCCTCAACCTGTTCATTCTTGTTAGGATGCAAAGGAAGGGGATTTACTAATTTTCCAAGAGACAGCTTCTGGGGCTGTGTTCTCTGACTAATCTGGTCCCTGTGCGTAAGGGAAAGGTTTACAATTGTTTCAATAGCCATATGTTGCTCACTTTTTGAGACTTCTCCTTCGTCTCTGGACCAAACGGGCCCTATTTCTTTTGAATAGGTGTGTATATTATTATTAGACCCTATTTAATCTTGGACTGGGATAATCTCATTCTGGAAAAAGTTTTCAGTACCCTGATAAAAGAGTGAATCTTGCATAGGCTTATCTTGACCAACCTGGTTCTCTCGGATTGACAGAATCTGGGTTTTAGTCCCCACATTTGGAATAGACCCTTCCTGTGACCCTTCGCTACCAGCTTTACTGCATGGCTTAACCTTTTTATTAACTTGAGGTGCAGATGAAGGTGTAAAAATTGGAAAGAGAGCTATAGGACCAGAATTGAAGTTTAATGGGCCGCTGTTGTTTGCAACCCCATTAGCTATTTTTCTATCCCGGGCTGCCTTGTTATGTGTTTTTCTCAATCTTTTCCTCGCCCTTTTTGATAACATTTCAGGAACTCCTATTACTTCAGTGACCGTAGTTACTATTGAGCTACTCTTATTTGTCTCCAAATTTATCTTTAAATTAGGGGGATGTAATGCTTCTAAGGGTACCTCAGTGTTACCTGCTACAGGTCCGGGGGCCCCACTTTTAACACTTGCCTTCCGCGAGGGAAAAAGTTTTAGGACCAAAGGATTTTTTTCTATGGTTCCAGTATTTCTTATATCATCTCTCATCCCAACTTCCCTACCAGATAATAGTTTTACTTCGTGGACCATAGAACTAACAATTGGTGGCAGATCAGAGATTTTATCGATCAATTGAGCACACGTGCAGGATATTAACTGATTTTCTTTATCTGCTTGAACTTTAGAAATCAGCTTAGTTAGATGAAAGAGCTTCGCGTCAATTCCTACAACGTGAGTTGCTAAAGTATTTAAAATATCAACCTGAATATCTAGCTTATCAGAGTGGAAATTAAGGGCTTTTGTTATAGAATTCATAGCATTAAGCATACAAGTCCATACTCCACACTCAGAATTACTAACATTCTTTTCCAAGGTATCTGATTTTACCTGAAAATTTTCATGAAACTTTGTTAGAAAAGATAAATCTGCGGAGTTAAAAGACTTACATTTCTCATTAATATCCAACTTACCCTTATTACTCCTACTATCCACACCTGGAATCAATACAGACTTATTGATACAAAAGCTATTTTCCAAAATTATACTGGATTTATCCAAATTAATAGGACGAGCCTCCCCAGTTAAGGAAAGATGTTCAATCGAGCTTAATACTAAATCATCTCCGCCACCCTTATTAAGTGGCTTAAACACGTTATAATCAGCCTCTACGGCCACGTCACTGACGTTATGATTCGAACCCGAAGAGATTTCAATTACCGAGCCTACAACAGTTCCACTTTCTGTAGATCTTTTGTTCGACTCTTCCGTTCCTAAATTTTGTTGGTTCTCCATCGCAAATAGATCAGTAGACTGTTCGATTAGCTGATCCACCATATTATCAGGGTGAATTTGTGCTTGTGCCTGCAGCCTTCCAGTATACATTGGTACATTTTTCGACAGGATAAGCACTGGGTCTTGTAAGTCTTTAACCGGCATTGGAAGCTTTTCCATAGGACTACTCATTTCCAATGCCTTAAATTGGCCCGAAATAGCTTTAGAATCTTTCAATGGGGATGAATGGCCAACAATTAAATTCGAAACCAAGAACACCGACTCATCCCGGGGCCTTGGTGGAGACAGGGCAAATTTAGGCTCAAGATCTTCACCCAGTTAAGCACTATTTAAACACGATGACGATACAAGAGTAGTAAATGAAGATCTGCAATCGACACCAGAGTTGCAATTATCCTTCTTATTTTGAGTTCGATCTTGCTTTTGAGTATGGTACTTAAAAAAGTAACTCTTAATTGACGGTTGAGCGTCAATGTTGGCAATCATCTGAATCTTCCCTGGGACAACGGGGGATAAGGGTGGTACGCTCAGCTCAGCTGATTCAGTCATGCAGACCCTTGATGTAGTAACCCCCTCATTTTTTTCATCTGATATTGACTGTGTCCCCACTTTGGTTAATGCAACAAGATTCTGACGCTGTTTTAACTTCGGCTGAACACCTCGTTGGCGACCGGATCTCATCATTAACCAGCACCTTGATGTGACTTCAACAAGTTTCAATGACGTAATAAGAGATGATTAAGTTATGATTAAATTATACCAAAGACGTCTAGGGGATCCTCACACCTCCCAAACAGGACCCGGCAACGGCAACAGCAATGCGACGGCAGCAGTCAAGCACAGGACCCGCGGCAACTGTCACCACGGAAAGGCCGAGAAAGACTGCAGCAGTGAAAGCGGCAGAAACGAGGGCTGTGGTTTAAGCCAGACTGTGATCCTTAGTTTAAGCAGATGCAGGTGGTAGTTCCTGTCGTAGATGTTGAGAATGTAGTTGTAGTTGTAGTCGTCCGTCTAAAATGATTAACTTTTTAATGAGCTCACTACGGGGCTCGTCAGCAAGTCTTTAACACTACGTATTGCCCCCCCAGGCAACGTATAACAGTGAGAGTTGGGGGAACAAGTGTATAAGAAATGGGAGAAGATGGACAGAGCGGAAGCTGAACGGAGCAAATCTGACCCGTTCCAGGCAAGGTGGGTCTACCTCCTTATGAGGCAAGAGGCTATTTGAAAAGGCTGGCCCTCACCTCATCTCATGCTGCTATAGCTGTTCTCTTCCAGCCGGCTCCTCTCCTCTGCTGCACCCCCTTGATGCTTCACTTCACTGATGGCCCCCCCTCACTGGGGTAGTAAAAATGTTGAGTGGTGAAGGTGGGGGTGGCTTAGCAGCTGCAGTAACGGCAGCGGCGGCCACTGTGCTGTGCCCCCTTACAGCTGAGATGTTGCTTGCTGCGGAGATATTGCTGGTAGCTGGTGAGACAATGAGGGAGAAGCAGCGGCGGCTGTGCTTTAATCCGCACCCCTCACGCTGCTCTCAGCTCTCCCACTCTCCCCACTGCGTCCCGTTCCTCGCTCCTGTGGCGGCCCACAACACAGGCGGCGACCCGCAACACAGCCGCTAACCGCCGACAGCACTGGAGGTGGGGGCGGCTCACCGCGCACACAAATGCCGGCACCTACGTCACTCTGTGGCTCACAGCATTAACACCAGCGGCGGCGTAGGCAGGCTCCCAACGGGGACCAGAGGGGCTCCCACCAACAGAGACGCCCCTGGTGAGGCCCGACAGTGCTGCACAGGCAACGGGAACAGCTCTCGGCGACGCGGCTCTCTGTGTGGGCTCCTCGCTGCTCCTCGCTCTTCGCTGCTCAACAGCGGCTCTCAGTGGTCAACAATCAGACTGAAAGGAGTGCTACTTCCTATTTGTCTGTGAGGGTCTTGCCCACCTTCAAAAGCTCTGGGATGAGTGTGGCATATATGAAGACCAACGAAACGATAGAGCTGATGTGACAAAACATATAAAAGGAGTTTTGGATTTGATGATCGCAGTGAAAGAGTGCTTTAATGAGCACACTATCTAGAGCATTGCTAGGGAGCTGGAGAGGCTGCACAATTGAAACAAACGAGGAAACTGTCCTTTAGCTCGCCATCCTGTAAAAAATCGACCAAGAACCAAGTAAAATTTTGTGAACACCTCTTTATTTTTATTAAATTGACGGTCAGGCTGTTCTAACCTTATATGATCTAGACTGATTTACATGACACTTAGCATATTTTGCAAAAGAAACAAAGGGATGAAGAGCAGAGTTTGTAAGTACAAATAAATCAAATTATTTTGTGCTGGGATAATTGGATTGATTTCCTGATACTAGTTTTGAATGTCATGTTGTATGCAAGGAATCCCGTTGTCTTTCAACCGAAAACATACATTTACCATTAAGTAGTATTACAGTAGTTAGAGGAATAGAATTCAAGTGAAGTTGAACTCCTGGCTCCAAATCGTACTAAAGATTGTAAAACATGTTCTACATACATTGATCTATCCAGAGCAAAAACACGGCTAGCATTGGAAGCTGAAGTGCAACTCAGAGAGAATGTAAGACAGGGAAATCTACATCATGTTACAAAAGGAATGAGAAAAGAATGTGTCCTTTTGGGTTAAGAGCTTCTGAAGCAATGAGCAGAATTAAGCCTTTTCACCCTTGTATGATGACATCTACATAGAGGGCCTCTGTAGTTTTCATGAAGGATCAACCACCATTATGAATTTCACAAACAATTGTTTGAAGGTGTTAAAAAATGGCAGCACCTTCAGAATTTCACAAGCTCAAGACAATTTGCAGCTGGACAAATGCAGCATGCAAGACTTAGTAAAACACTTGCAAAGCCGGAGAAGGATCTTATGGCTCAAACGGTTGCCTTGGAGCAAGAACATCTTTAGGCGATTGTAGTTGATGGGCAGAGATGCTTGGATTGTATGGTATAACAGCAGCAAAAGTTTCGCATTCAAAATGAGGTAAACTCACCTGGTTAGAAGACACAATTATGGTATTACGGTCAGTGCTTCTTTGAGTACATGCGCAGTGAAAATTCAATAGAGTACCAGAAAAGAATTGTGAGCAGGCATGCCAACAAGGATGGCTCACGTCCAGAGACTTTGTACATTCCAGCCTCTCTTGTCAGCAGAGAGGGTGAATTTTATACCATAGTGTTCGAGGCATGTGGGCTGCTGAATTAATATCTGTGCATAGATCGCCGCCTAGTGTTGGGTCCGGATGTTTGCACGTTGTTGTCCTGGAAGAGTCTTCGAAGTATCCTTGGATAGGTGACTCCTCCCCTGGACTACAGTGCGCATGGGCATCCTCTCCATCCTCAGATTGTTTTTTTCCGCCATTGGGTTCGGATGTGCTATCTTAACTCCAGTTAGGAAAAAGTTAGTCGAGGCCAAAAGGCCTTTCGTTCGCGTCGGTACTGTTCACTCGATCGGTTTCGACCCTACCTGTTAGCTTACTAACTTCAGAAACAACTTTTCGCTTTTACCTTACCATCGACGACACCGACGATGGAGTCGAGGACACCATTCAAGAGGTGCCCGGTATGCAATGCGAAATATCCCCATATCGACGTCCACCCGGTGTGCAACAAATGCTTGTCGCCGGACCACGACGAATCGACATGCATGGCCTGTGCCCGGTTCCGTTCCAAGAAGACTCTACGGAATCGTCGAGCGGCGAGACTCGAAGCGCAGCACGCGGCACCGGCCCCGGCAGACATCTTCAACGCCGAAGATGTCGAGGAGTTGGAAATCCTACCCTCCAATCCGGGTTCCGAACATGACTCCGGTTCGGACGACGTCGACGAATCACTCTTTCGCAGAGATGAAGACAACGCCGAGGTAGGAGACGACGATGAGGCCTTAGGGGCCGAAGAGAGTAGCTCCAATGACGAGCAAGGCCTACCCGTTCAGACTGACGAGGGCCCAGTGCCACAGTCTATGGCTCCGGTCGAGGGATCGCCTTCGGGCCTTACCCGAGACCTATCCCGCGGTTCTTCGGCCCCGCCCTCGGGCCCGGCCTCGGACGTTCAGCGGCAGCCATTATTACCTACACCGGCTGGTTTCCCTTCTACCAAACCGAAACCGAAAGCTGCACCGGTACAAATGAAACCGAAACCGAAAGTGGCGCTAGTCGGATCGAGGCCTTCCACACCTTCGACGCCAGCGACACGCATCGGCACTGAGCGCACCAAGCGAGACTTCGGTGCCGAACTTGAAGCGGCCGACGCCGGAGTCGGCATTCGGAAAAAGGCCCTCGGTGCCATCAAACCTGCTCGGCTCTCGGCGCCGACGCCATCGACTCCTAAACCAAAGGTCATACCACCTGCTGCGTCTCACGTCGCTTCCACGGCAACACCGAAGCCTCCTGCATCGAAGACGTCGACGGCCATTTCCGCCCCTCGACCCGATGACCCACCGGCGCCAAAAAAGTCCACGGCCGCCTCTACAAACCTGGTGGGCGCTAAGGCCTCGAAAGCGCTTCACGCGCGAACCGTTGCAGCACAAAGCAGCAAAACCCAAGCGGTCCTCCAGGACACATCGGGCTCCGGCCCACTAAAAGCTCAAACAGCCTCTTCGGCGCCAGCCAACATAACTTTTGGCCTGCCGCCATCCACGATCCCGAAAATGTTCCAACTCAGGACACGGGTCACCCACACCACGGTTACACCTGCTGAGACGTCTCCGTCACGTTACATCGACGCCAACACCGGCAGGATGGTTATCCATGACCGGAGGATAACTTCAGAGCCACCCTTGGACCCTTTCAGGATCCCACTAAAGAGAAAGCTGCCTGTGGACTCAGAACCTGTGCTTTGCGAATCTTTCGACTCGCCCTACCAAGACCCACTATCATTCTCTCCCACACACTCCGACATGGATGCGTTGGCAGACTATATGGATGACCAAGTCCCTTACCACGGAGACATGGACCCTGATGACCAACAGGACCCTGATCAAACTTGGGGCTACCCTGCAGACCCCAGTGCACCTCTAGATGCACAGGACCCTCAACTCTATGGAGCGAAAACATCTCCCACAGAGGACACTGCAGCGTTCAACGCTCTTATTGAACGTGCTGCAAATAATCATGACGTGCAGCTTCACTCTGACACCGTGGAAGACGACTTCCTTATGGACACTTTCGCTTCCTCGGAAAGGCATGTAAAGACTCTGCCCATGCTGAAAGGAGTCCTCAAACCAGCCAAGGACATCTTCAAGGAACCCACCAGGGCACGGGTGATAAACCCCAGGATCGACAAAAAGTACAGATCAGCACCTGGGGACCCTACTTACATCAGAGGCCAATTACCTCTCGACTCCATTGTCGTTGCGAATGCTCGCAAGAGGGCACACTCGCAATCAACAGGTGACGCTCCTCCCCCGGACAAAGAGTCCAAGGTTTTAGAGACCTCTGGCAAGCGAGTTGCCGCACAGGCTGCCAACATATGGCGCATAGCCAACACTCAAGCGCTCCTCGCTCGCTACGATAGAGCGCACTATGATACAATGGAGCAACTACTCCAACATCTCCCTGACCAGTTCAAAGAAGGTGCAGAAATTCTTATCAGAGAGGGACAGCTACTCACAAATGCTTCCATCAAGTGTGCACTAGATGCCGCAGACATGGCGGCCAGGGCCATAAACACAAGCGTCATGCTGCGACGACATGCCTGGTTGCGAATCTCCGGGTTCAAACCTGAGGTGCAAAATTATATACTGAACCAACCTGTCAACCCCGACTATTTATTCGGGCCGGAGGTTGACACGGCCCTTGAGAAAATAAAGAAGGACACAGACACTGCAAAGTCCATGGGGGCTCTCCAGACTCAGTCCTTTCGGAGCAGCTCCTTTCGTCGCCCCGGAAATAGGGGAGCAGGTAGAGGGCAGGGGTCACAGCAGACATACAGCAAAGGCAATACCCAAACCACCTACGATAAAAACACCCGGGGTGGATATCGTGGCTCCAGTACAAAGGGCAGAGGACGCGGCTACGGCAACACCAGGTCCTCCCCCAAGAACAAGCAGTGACGCCCTCTCCCTTCCTCCCGACCACATAACACCTGTCGGGGGAAGGCTACAAAGGTTCCTGTCCACGTGGAACTCCATCACCACGGACAGGTGGGTCAAAGATATTGTCAAATACGGTTACTGTCTAGAACTAACCTCCACTCCACCCACAATACCTCCAAAAAACTGTCCTATGTCCTCAGAGCACTTAACGCTCTTACAGCAGGAGGTGCACAGTATGCTTCTAAAAGGCGCAATAGAGGTCGTACCCGTCCAAGAGCAAGGTACGGGGGTGTACTCCCTGTACTTTTTAATACCGAAAAAGGACGGGTCACTCAGACCTATATTAGACCTGAGACCCCTAAACAGATACATTCTTTCCGAGCATTTTCACATGCTCACTCTACAGCAAGTCCTCCCGCTGCTCAAGCAGGGAGACTTTCTGGCCACACTGGACCTCAAGGATGCGTTTTTCCACATACCCATTCACCCATCACACAAAAAATACCTCAGGTTCACTGTTCAAGGGCAGCACTACCAGTTCAGAGTCCTTCCCTTCGGCGTGACAACGGCACCAAGGGTGTTTACAAAGTGCCTAGCTACTGTGGCGGCACATCTACGGAGACAGCACATACACGTCTACCCTTACCTGGACGACTGGCTCGTTCAAGCAAAGTCAGCCCAGCAATGTGCCAGCCACATGTCCCGCACCATTCACCTCCTTCACAGTCTGGGGTTCTCACTAAATTACCCAAAATCCCATCTACAGCCCGCACACGTACAACAGTACCTAGGTGCGACTATAGACACTCTGGCGGCCACAGCTCAGCCAAATTTGGTGAGAATCAACAGCATGCAAATGCTGATTTCAAAGTTCAAACCTCAACACTCCCTTCCGGCGCGAGTGTTCATGCAGTTGATAGGCATGATGGCCTCCTGCATCTTCATAGTCCCACACGCGAGACTACATATGCGCCCGCTTCAGGAGTGCTTGGCACGTCAGTGGAATCAGGCTCAAGGACAATTGAAAGACCTAGTGTTGGTGAGCGGTCGGGCATACAACTCTCTGCATTGGTGGAATCCACAAAACCTTTGCAAGGGTCGACCGTTCCAGGAGCCTGTTCCACAAATAGTACTGACAGCGGACGCGTCTCTCCAGGGATGGGGAGCTCATGTACTCCACTACACAGTGCAGGGACTATGGACGACACAACAGAAGAAAATGCACATCAACCTTCTGGAACTGATGGCAATCTTCCTAGCCATGAAGGCATTCAAAGTACATCTGTGCAACAAAGTCGTGTTGATCCGGACGGACAACATGACCGCAATGTACTACATACAGAAGCAGGGAGGGACGCACTCTCCACAGTTGTCTCATCTGGCTCAGAGCATGTGGAAGTGGGCCATTCAGAGGAACATGTTCCTCATGGCGGAACACCTCCCCGGCAAGGACAACCAAATGGCGGATCTGCTCAGCAGACACAGCCACCAGATGCACGAGTTGGAGTTACACCCATCAGTACTCCAGCCGTACTTCCAGCAGTGGGGTCATCCAGAGATAGACCTGTTCGCCACAAGCGAAAACGCAAAATGCCAAAGCTTTGCCGCCAGGTTCCCACATCCGCAGTCGCAGGGCAATGCGATATGGATGAACTGGTCCGGCAGATTTGCGTACGCTTTTCCACCAGCACCGTTGATACCGCTGGTGGCTCGCAAACTCAGACAACACTCCCTGACACTCGTCCTAGTTGCTCCTACGTGGGCACGCCAGCCATGGTACACCACCTTCCTCGAACTTTCCGTGGTGCCGCATCAAAGGCTGCGGATCAAACCCGATTTGGGAAAAAGGGGGTGGTGATGGACAGAGTTTCTGAAACCCGCACATTTGACGCAGAACCATGGAGAGATTCAGCACCCAGATCCGCAACAGCTGGACCTGGCGATCTGGCTCCTGAAGTCCTAGAGTTTGGCTACCTCAACCTGCCACCTGACTGTATGGACATCATCAAGGAGGCCAGAAGACCCACTACAAGAGCTTGCTATGCAGCCAAATGGAAAAGGTTTGTTATTTACTGCGGTAATAATGACATTAACCCGCTGGACGCATCCATCCAAAACATCATTTGTTACCTCCTACACCTATACCGATGCAATCTAGCGTACATCTCTATACGTGTCCATTTGACCGCAATATCAGCCTATCTACAAACCAGGCAGCACCTCTCTCTATTCAGAGTGCCTGCCATCAAAGCATTCTTGGAAGGACTCAAACGAGTTATTCCACCAAGCCACCCACCAGCTCCAATGTGGAACCTCAACCTGGTCCTCACACGCCTGATGGGTCCACCCTTTGAACCTCTCCACTCATGCGAGATTCAATTCCTCACCTGGAAAGTAGCCTTCCTGGTAGCGATCACTTCTTTAAGAAGAGTTAGTGAACTCCAGGCACTAACGGTTCAAGAGCCATTTATACAGGTTCATGCCAACAGGGTCGTACAACGTACCAACCCCAAATTCATGCCCAAGGTAATATCGCAGTTCCACATGAATCAAACTATTGAACTGCCCGTTTTCTTCCAAAACCCACAAACTGTCGCGGAAAGGGCACTCCACACACTAGATGTCAAAAGGGCCCTCATGTATTACATCGACAGGACCAAACCCTTTAGGAAGACAAAACAACTGTTTGTTGCCTTTGCCCCACAACACAAAGGTAACGCCATCTCCAAAGCAGGGATAGCCAGATGGATAGTTAAGTGTATCCAAATTTGTTATCAAAAGGCAAAACGCACATTCAATCAATCAATCAATCAGTGACACTTATAAAGCGCGCTACATACCCGTAGGGTCTCAAGGCGCTGGGGGGGGGGGGGGTGGGGGGGTGCAGCTACTGCTCGAACAGCCAGGTCTTCAGCTTCTTCCTGAAGGAGAGGTGGTCTTGGGTCAGGCGCAGGTCGGTCGGGAGGGAGTTCCAGGTCTTGGCGGCCAGGTAGGAGAAGGACCTTCCTCCTGTAGTCGCTCTTCGGATGCGGGGGACGGCGGCGAGGGCGTGGTTGGCTGATCGGAGGTGGCGTTTGGGAGCGTAGAAGTTGACTCGGCTGTTGAGGTAGCTCGGGCCTTGGTCGTGTAGGGCTTTGTGTGCGTGGGTGAGGAGGCGGAAGGTGATTCTTTTGTTGACGGGGAGCCAGTGAAGGTCTCTCAGATGTCCGGAGATGTGGCTGGTTCGTGGGATGTCGAGGATGAGTCTGGCTGAGGCGTTCTGGATCCGCTGGAGTCTCTTCTGGAGCTTGGCGGTGGTACCGGCGTAGAGGGCGTTGCCGTAGTCCAGTCGGCTGGTGACGAGGGCCTGGGTGACGGTCTTCCTGGTCTCGGTGGGGATCCACCAGAAGATCTTCCGTAGCATGCGTAGGATGTTGAAGCACGCCCAGGAGACGTTGTTGACTTGCCTGGACATGGAGAGGGAGGGGTCCAGGATGAAGCCCAGGTTGCGTGCATGGTCTGTCGGTTTGGGTGCGGTGCCCAGGGCGGGAGGCCACCAGGAGTCGTCCCAGGCGGAGGGTGAGGAGCCCAGGATGAGGACCTCCGTCTTGTCCGAGTTCAGTTTCAGGCGGCTGGTCGTCATCCACTCGGCTACCTCTTTCATCCCTTCGTGCAGGTTGGCTCTGGCGGCGGCAGGGTCGTTGGTCAGGGAGAGGATCAGCTGGGTGTCGTCAGCGTAGGAGATTATGCTGAGGTTGTGTTTGCGTACGATGGCCGCGAGGGGGCTCATGTAGACGTTGAAGAGGGTGGGGCTCAGAGATGATCCTTGGGGGACGCAGCAGATGACTTCGGAGGCCTCTGACTTGTACGGTGGTAGGCGGACTCTCTGTGTTCTTCCGTCGAGGAAGGAGATGATCCATTCCAGTGCCTTGTCCTGGATTTCGATGTTGCTGAGGCGCCGTACTAGGGTGCGGTGGCAGACCGTGTCGAATGCCGCGGAGAGGTCTAGGAGGATGAGAGCCGCTGTTTCTCCATTGTCCATCAGGGCTCGGATGTCATCGGTGGCGGCGATGAGGGCGGTCTCGGTGCTGTGGTTGTCTCGGAAGCCGGACTGTGAGGGGTCGAGGGATCCGTTCGTCTCGAGGAAGGCGGCCATCTGCTTGTTGACGGTCTTCTCGATGACTTTGGCTGGAAATGGGAGGAGCGAGATGGGGCGGTAATTCTTGAGGTCGGTGGGGTCCGCTGTTGGTTTCTTGAGTAGAGCGCTGAGTTCGGCGTGTTTCCAGCTCTCAGGGAAGATGGTGGTGTCGAAGGATGTGTTGATGATGTCTCGCAGGTGGGGTGCGATGACAGCGTCGGCCTTGTTGAAGACGTGGTGAGGGCAGGGGTCGGTCGGTGATCCGGAGTGGATGGAGTTCATCGTGCGGATGGTGTCTTCGGTGCTGATCGGGGTCCAGGCGTGGAGGGTGGTGGTGGGGGGTGGTTGCTCGGTCATGGTGTGCGTTGGTTGGTTGTTGAAGCTGTTGTGTATGTCCGCGATCTTGTTGTGGAAGTATGAAGCGAGGGAGTTGCAGAGGTCTTGTGATGGGGTGATGTCGTTGTTTCCTGCGCTGGGGTTGGAAAGCTCTTTCACGATGTTGAAGAGTTCCTTGCAGTTGTGTGCGTTGTTGTCCAACCGGTCCTTGAATGCTGTTTTCTTGGCGGCGCGGATCAGCTGGTGGTGTTTCCGGGTGGCAAGTTTGAAGGAGGTCCTGTTGTCCGGTGTCGGTTCCCTTCTCCAGACTTTCTCGAGGGCTCGGCAGTTCTTCTTGGAGCTCTTGAGTTCGTCGGTGAACCATGGGGCCTTCTTGCTGCTGGGTCTGCTAGGCGGGGTCCTCAGTGGGGCGAGTTCGTCCGCGCAGTTGCTGATCCACTTCGTGAGGTTGTCGGCGGCCTGGCTGGGGTTCGCTGAGCTGGCAGGAGGGTGCTGGCTCAGGGAGGTGGTGAGCTGGTCTGCTGTGATCTTGTTCCAGCTTCTGCGGGCGGCCTGTTGCTGGTGTTGGTGGGTCGTCGTTCTCTTGAAGGTGAAGTGGACGCAGCTGTGGTCCGTCCATTGAAGCTCTGTGGCGTGGCTGAAGTCGATGTCTGTGCTGGAAGAGAAGACTGCGTCGAGTGTGTGTCCGGCGAGGTGGGTGGGGGTGGACACCAGTTGCTTGAGTCCCAGGTTGGCGAGGTTGGCGAGCAGGGTGCTGGTGTTGCGGTCGTTGTTGTTCTCCAGATGGAAGTTGAGGTCTCCCAGGAGGATGTAGTCAGCGGAGGGGAGGGCATGCGGGCTGACGAAGTCGGCGATGTCCTCGCTGAATTGCGTGCGTGGTCCAGGGGGTCGGTAGATCAGGGTGCCTCTGAGGGTGGTGTTCGGGTTGGTGTGGATCTGGAAATGCAGGTGTTCGGCGCTGGTCAGGGTGTTGTCGGTGCTGGTCGTGAGACGGATGGTGCTCCTGTGGATGATGGCGATGCCTCCTCCCATCTGGTTGGCGTTTCGGTCCCTCCGGACGATCTTGTAGCCCTCTGGGATGGCGATGGCGATGTCGGGAGCTGAAGAGGCGTTCATCCAGGTCTCCGTGAGGAAGGCAACGTCAGGGGCTGTGGCGTCTAGGAGGTTCCAGAGTTCGATGGCGTGTCTGTGGACGGAGCGGGTGTTGAGCAGGATGCACTTGAGGTGGGTGCTGCTGGTGTTCGACTTGGCGGGTGCTGGTGCGAGGCTGGTCCGGATGCAGGTGAACTTGCAGGCGTGGCAGCTGAAAGGTCCGTGGGTACGTCGTGGAGTGGCTTGATGGCATTCTGGGAGTCGGCCGGTGTTGAGAGCGGTGAGGGTGGCGGCGGAGTACGTCAGGCGGGTCGGTCGGGGTCCTCGTGGGCCAGGGGTCCTGGCACTGGGCGCGGTCCAGGCGCGGACGGGCGCAGACGGGCTTGCCTTTGGCGCGCCTTCGGCGCACAATCGGCGCGCCCGCTGCGCGTGACCGCTGCGCGTGACCGCTGCGCGTTTGCACGGTCGCCATTTAAGGCGAAGTGCGCGGGTGGGCGGAGCAGCTGGGAGGCGGGAGCGGGGAGGGTACAGAATCGAAAAAGGGGCGGGGAAAAGCGGCGGTGGCGGGAAGGGAGGGCGGAGGGCGGCGAGGTAGGCGGACAACAAGGAAGGAAAACCAAAACACGGGGAAAAAGAAATAAAACAAAACAGGCACAAATTATCGACAAAACAAGGGCAAAATGAAATTAAAACAAAACAGGCACAAATTATCGACAAAACAAGAGCAAAAACAACCGCAGCGGAGGCAGCCGGCAACCGGCAAACGAGGCAGCAGCGAGGCAGAGGGCAGGCAAGGGGCACACGCAGCAGCTGGTGGCCGTGTGGCGCGGTGGTGTCCCACATTAACTATTCCCCCACGAGCCCACTCAACACGTAAGTTAGGGGCCTCCATGGCTTTTCTAGGAAATATTCCCCTGCATGATATATGTAGAGCAGCCACCTGGTCCACTACACACACATTTACCAAACACTATTGTGTAGATGTGCAATCAAAACAGAAGGCAGCTGTAGGACAGGCTGTTCTCAAAACCCTTTTTCAGACCGCTGCAGCTGGCACTGGTAGCCGCCGCTAATAGAGGGCACTGCTATACATTCTATGCACAGATATGAATTCAGCAGCCCACATGCCTCGAACTGAATATGCTACTTACCAGTATGCATCTGTTCTTGGCATGTAGGGCTGCTGACATTCATATCGCCCTCCCTCCTCCCCGGCGCCTGTAGCAGCTGCAGCTCTCAGAATTACTGTAAGCATGGTCATCACTTTCTGTATCTACTCCATCACTGCCACAATGGCGAAAAACAATCTGAGGATGGAGAGGATGCCCATGCGCACTGTAGTCCAGGGGAGGAGTCACCTATCCAAGGATACTTCGAAGACTCTTCCAGGACAACAACGTGCAAACATCCGGACCCAACACTAGGCGGCGATCTATGCACAGATATGAATGTCAGCAGCCCTACATGCCAAGAACAGATGCATACTGGTAAGTAGCATATTCAATTAGAATGGTTGAAAGGAAAGTCCGCTAAAGCTAGCAATCCAACACATTGGGTAAATCCTGAGTTCGTGCCTTGGGTCCCGTCACTCTCTTTAACCAATGCGCATGGTCTAAAGACTGATCTACCATCTTGTTGTCAAGACCAGATTGATAAGGAGTGGGATAGAGAGCTCTCCAGTGAACAGAAAATTAAAATATTATCTTAAAGTAAATTCCAATCCATCATAAAAATTAAACACAGAGGATTTTTTTAGTGCTTTAGATTTTTTTTTATAATTTCTTTCTTCTGTAACTAGGGCGTAGATGCATTTCTATGCTTCTGTAGCTAATTGTCCAGTTTTCGACAGTGTGTATTAAAACATAAGATCGGAAAAAAGAGAACAAGCATTTGCAATGCAGTAGGTCTCGCATTTACGCAAGTTTGAGCTATTAGCATTATAAATGACAATGCCTTTTATTTCTGTTTTCATTTTTAAAACATAAATAAAAGGCATTGTCATTTACAATGCCAATAGCTTAAACTTGTGTAAATGCGAGACCTATTGCATTGAAAATGCTTGTTCTTCCTGCTTCTGCAAGCTCATGGTTTGGGTGGTGCCCGCAAGTATCTTGCCATGCTGGGTTGGCATAGTTGGGAGCAAATGTTCTAAACCTCAATGCCTGGGATTGAGTGCCGCAGGTCAAAATCTCTTTATTCGAATGTCAAAGACAATCATAAAAGATGAGCTTAAAAGTATAAAATTATACTTGAGAATCCATAATAACCATACAGCAGTACATTGATTAAAAATCAAGACTTTTCAGGTAAAACGGCTGCCAGAAGAAGCTGCTCACTCTGAAGCAAACATCAGTACTTGGCAACAGTTGTGAAACCTGAGGGCAACCCTTCATTGTTTTTAACTGTGAGAGTTAAAAAGAGCGAATAAATATTGTATCCTAAAAGGTTTATATAATGTTCAAAATGTCATAAAGTGCAGCAGAGATTGGGTGGAGACATTATCTTAGGGACGTTTCTTATCTGCTAAGCTCCCATAATGACCCCGCGGAAAGCACAACATATAGTGCCAGTTCTTTCAACAATAAAACTCTTTCCCAGTTGTTAATAACATATGTTAAATAAGTGTGGGAGGGCGGGTCGGATATACAGACGTGGAGGCTGAATATATTTTCCAAGTGAGAATGTTTTATTATCAGGTAGGTCACTCTTTGCTATGGCGGTTGGGAAGGTATCGGGTCCTTTCCACGAAGAGGTACTGGGGTAACGCTGTTCGTCTTCTTCCTCGGAGCTGGACCTCAAGGGCGTCTGCCTCGCTTCTTCGGCCGTGGTTGGTTCTTCCCGAAGGCTCATGAAAAGAAGAAACAGTGGGCCGTCAGTGTCAGGGTCATTCAATAGTTATAGATGTTACTCTACCCGTCACCTCACCCGTGTTTCTTAGTCTGGGTTTTTCTTCTATCTGGAACAGCTTTTCTCCTCAGCTGTATCGCGGAGGATAGGGTTGGAGAGTGAGCTCAGGAATAAACGGTGAGGGGTTACAGGACTAAGGGTGCACTGTCAAACAAACTAATTAGTGCCCTGGGTCCAGTCCGTACCCGATTCCACCCTCCCTCTGCTCAGTCTCCTCCCTCCGCCCTGCTCCCTGCCGGTCTTTCCCCTGGAGTTTCGTCACTCACCGGCCTCGCCGCAACTCTCCAGAGTTGCGGCCGCTCCACAGCCTCCTCCGGGGGACACCACCAGTCTTCGCTCCAGAACTCCTCCGGGTCCTCTGATTCGGTCCCGCCTTCGTTCCCGACCTGGTCCGGTTCGCTGTCGTTCCGCTCCTCGTCTCTCAGCTTCGCTTCCGTCATCCTTCGGCTTCCTCCTCCTTCTCCGCTCCACGAGATCACTTCCTGGGCCAGGTCTCCTTTGAATGGTAGAGACGTATCGCTTCCGGGGTTAGCCCCTCCCTCTTCCGGCTTCTGGCCTGTCTGTGGGAAGAGAGGAGAGGGGGGTGTGGTTGACGGGTGTTTTGGAGCTTCGCCCCGAGGTCTCCGCTGTCCATCCGGCGCTCGCACTCCCCGTACTACAGGTGAGAAAGGGGTTTGACGTCGCGCCCCCGGCCCCACCCCCTCACATCCCCTTTCCCTTGCTGTCTTACTTCTAGGGCCAGATTCTTGGGGGTATCTTGACAGGAAGTCCACATTCCCTTGTTCTGTTCTCTTACGATGCTTAGTCTGAAACCTATAGGGTTGCAAGGCTAGGAACCATCTCATTACCCTTTCGTTGTTACCCTTGTTTCTAGATAACCATTCTAAGGGGGCGTGGTCTGTATATAGGGTGAAGTCTCTCCCTTCGAGATAATATCGTAAGGTCTCTGTTGCCCATTTAATTGCCAGAGCCTCTTTCTCTATCACGGCATATCTGCTCTCTCTTGGAAATAGCTTTCTGCTGATGTAGGTTATGGGTCTTTCTTCTCCCTGCTTAGAGACCTGGGATAACACGGCACCTAAACCTTGGTCAGACGCATCAGTCTGTAAAACAAATGGGAGGGAATAATCCGGACTGACTAGTACTGTGTCGGATGTATGGGATGTCTTTAATGTTTCAAAAGCGTGCATGATATCATGGCCTGGGTTTTTCAGTGTGAGTTCTGTGTTTACGGACTTTTGCAGTAGGTTAGTGAGGGGGGCCGCTATGTGGGAAAAGTTGCGAATAAAGCGTCGGTAATAACCGAGTAACCCCAAAAAGGCCCGGAGGTCCTTCTTTGTTCGGGGCAAAGGAATCTGGGAGATGGCCGACAATTTGGAGCCCTGGGGTCTAATGACGCCGTCTCCCAATAAATACCCTAGGTATTTTACGGTTTGAGCCACCAGATGGCTTTTGGCCGGATTGATTTTGAAGCCATAGGCTCCCAAAGCCTGTATCACTTGTGATAAGTGGGACATGTGTTGGGTCCAGGAATTGCTATAGATGACTATATCATCGATGTAGGCTCCGGCATACTCCTCATGGGGCCGTAAGATTAGGTCCATGGCTCTTTGGAAAGTAGCCGGAGCTCCATGTAACCCAAAGGGTAACACTTTGAATTGAAACAGGCCATCGGGCGTGGAAAAGGCAGTTTTTTCCCAATCTTGTGGTCGTAGGGGTATTTACCAATACCATTTTCAGAGATCAAGGGAGCTGATATATTGAGCGCGTCCTATCCTTTCAACCATCTCATCTACTCTGGGAAGAGGATAAGTGTCAAATTCTGATATTTTGTTCACTTCAAATCGTACCGAGCCATCGGGCTTTGGCACTAATACAATTGGGGAATTCCATTCACTTATGGACGGTTCGATAATGTCCATCTGTAGCATTTTGTGGATCTCCTCTTTAATGGTGTTTCGACGGGCCTCGGGTACTCTATAAGGTCTGAGCCGTACGCTTTTCCCTGGGGATGTCCTAATTGCATGTTCTACCAGGGATGTTCTTCCGGGGGACAAGGAGAAATTATGTTGAAGGGGAAAGAGTACGGTGGTCAATTCCTCTCTGAATTCAGGGTTTAATGTGGATTCTATGCACTGGACAAACAGCGGGGAAGGGTCTTCTACTCGGGCCATACCCACTGGTACAGGGCCTTCCCATCTCTCCAGCAAATTAATATGGAAGACTTGGGATATGCCCCTCGTAGGATCCGTTTCTATCCGATAGGTCACCGGCGTTACTTTTGCGGTCACCTTGTACGGACCTTGCCATTGTCCTAGCAGTTTGTGATCTGATGAAGCCATTAATAATAGTACTGAATCTCCTACATTAAAGGACCTTTCTTTTGCCCCTTTATCATACTGTCTCTTTTGATTTACCTGAGACGTCTCCAGGTTGTTGCGGATTATAGCTCGGATTTGGCCTAGGCGGGTTCTCAGAGCGGATACATAATCCACTAACGGTCTGCTGTTCTCTGGTTCGTTCTCCCATTTTTCTTGGGCCATCTCCAGCAAGGTTCTTGGCTGGCGCCCGTATAGAAGCTCGAACGGGGGATAACCAGTGCTTTTCTGCACCTTACATCGGATTGCGAACAATGCTAGGGGCAGCATATCTTCCCATTTCCGGGTTTCGAGGTCGAATAATTTCTTTAAGGTGGACTTGAGGGTGGCGTTATACCGCTCCACTAACCCATCTGTTTGCGGGTGATAGGCGGCGGTTCAAATTTGGCTAATCCCTAGTTGGACACATACCTGTTTCATGATTTTGGACACAAAGGGTGTCCCTTGATCCGTCAGGATCTCTTTTGGGAACCCTACTTGGGAGAACACTTTAATCATGGCATTGGCAATATTGGTGGCGTTGGGGCGACGTAGGGCGATTGCTTCTGGAAATCGGGTGGCGTAGTCGACAATGACCAGCACGTATCGACACCCGCTTCTGGAGGGCAACAAGGGGCCAATAATATCCATCTCTACCCTGCTAAATGGTTCGTCTATTATCGGCAAGGGACGGAGGGGAACAGGGGGGGCCGGTATCGGCTAGTCTTTTGGCATATAGGACATTCCTTGCAGTATTTTCTAACTTGTTGGTATATGCCAGGCCAGTAAAAGCGTTCCATGATCTGTTTCTCTGTTTTGTCGGTTCCAAAATGTCCCCCCAACAAATGACTGTGTGCCAGGAATAATACTTTTTCTCGGAACGGTCCTGGTATTAGCAGCTGAGGTCGCTGGGTAGGGTTTCCCTTTCTGTATAGCAATCCCTTTTTAATAAAAAAGTAGGGACCTACTCGTTGGGGTTCCTCGCTATCTAAGGCGGAGTTCCAGGCTTCTTGCAGTACGGGATCCTCCCTTTGTGCGGCATGAAAGTTCCGATCTATTTCCCAAGGGTTATCTTCCTGCACGATGGTTAAAGCCATGGGGTTTTTCTTTTTCTCCGCTCTCTTTTGTTTCCGGGTCTTCCGTGGTTTTGAGGGTGGCCACTCTGGTTCCTTGTCTTTCGAAAAAGGGGCTGTGCTCCACCAATCCTTATCTGATTTCGTGGAACTCTTCAACATTTGGGGCAGGTTCGGATAATCGCTTCCCAGAATGACTTGTTCCGGTAAATTGGGTACGAGACCCACCTTCAGGGGAGTTCCTACATCGTTTTGATGTTGTATCTGGATATTGGCGGTGGGATACTGTTTCGTATCTCCGTGCACACAGCGGATAGCCACGGTTTCCCCACTGGGTTGTATCCTGGGTTCCCAGTCCTGTGGCCTAACCACACTCTGGCGACAGCCCGTATCAGCCAATGCCATAGCGGCTTGTCCATTTACTATTACCTGACAGTGATATGGGGGCAATCCTTTTGTTGAATAAGAGCAGTAATAGTTACGTGCTACTCCTATCTCCATAGGTTCTTCCTTTTGGGGGCAGAACCTTGCAATATGACCCATCCCACCACAATGAAAGCACTGAGGTCCTGGAGTGGGAGGGAGGCCGTATTATTGGGGTGCCTGGTATGATGGCAATGTGATCAGGCTTCTTTACCACCGGAGGTCGAGGGGGCCTATGGGTAGCATGTCCTCCCGTTTTCCACTGTTGGTACTCCCTCCCCTTTTGTATCTCTTGTGCCTGGCTATAGGCACTGGCTATTTCCACGGCGGTCTCCAGTGTGAGATGGGCCTGTTGTCGTACCCATTTCTGTATGGGTGGATGAAGAGAGGCCAGATACTGTTCTAAATATATCTTTGCCATAATACCATCTTTATCGGTGGTGGCGGGTTTTATCCATCGATCGGTCATGTCCTTCACCCGGAAGTATAGAGCTCGAGGAGTTTCCTGAGGGCCGTCTTTGATTTGCCGCAATTTTATTCTATACGACTCGTCGTCTATTCCCAAGCGCTCCATGATACATTGTTTGATATCCGCATAAGGCACGACTCCTTGTATGGTGGCGGCTTGATAAGCTGCTTGGAGATCACCTGATAGGAGGGGACCCAGATATTGACCCCATTTGTCCGCCGGCCAGGCCGCCGCCGTAGCAAGGTGCTCAAAATTATTGAAAAAGAAATCAGGGTCTTCTCCAGGTACATATCGCTGGAGAACCATAGATGGAAGAGTGGTAGGCCCCCGCTGATGTCCCAACACCTCTGTGATTTTATCCATGGTGGCTCCTTGGGACTGGCTTTGTCCGGTGAGAGTCTGTTGAATTTTGCCTCGATCCTCCTCTACCACTGTAAGGAACCTTTCCATGACTTTTCCCAGATGTTCCTGGTTCTCCGCCATCTTCGCCAAAGCAGCCTCCATGTCTCTGCTGGATCCCACTTCTGACACCACCTGTGGGAGGGCGGGTCGGATATACAGACGCGGAGGCTGAATATATTTTCCAAGTGAGAATGTTTTATTATCAGGTAGGTCACTCTTTGCTATGGCGGTTGGGAAGGTATCGGGTCCTATCCGCGAAGAGGTACTGGGGTAACGCTGTTCGTCGTCTTCATCCTCGGAGCTGGACCTCAAGGGCGTCTGCCTCGCTTCTTCGGCCGTGGTTGGTTCTTCCCGAAGGCTCATGAAAAGAAGAAACAGTGGGCCGTCAGTGTCAGTGTCAGGGTCATTCAATAGTTATAGGTGTTACTCTACCCGTCACCTTACTCGTGTTTCTTAGTCTGGGTTTTTCTTCTATCTGGAACCGCTTTTCTCCTCAGCTGTATCGCGCAGGATAGGGTTGGAGAGTGAGCTCAGGAATAAACAGTGAGGGGTTACAGGACTAAGGGTGCACTGGCAAACAAACTAATTAGTGCCCTGGAGAGTGAGGGGTTTTAGAACCCACTGGTCGTCTCTTCTAAATAATAACCGTGATAAACATATAAGGGGGGGGGGGAAAGGTTGTGTCAGAAGAAGCACGCGTGGTGAGGAAGGTTTGCCCGAGGTTTAGGGGTATAAGACTGCCGGAAACTCACACTGTGCTCAGGAATAAACGGTGAGGGGTTATAGGACTAAGGGTGCACTGGCAAACAAACTAATTAGTGCCCTGGGTCCCGCCCATACCCGCTTCCACCCTCCCTCTGCTCAGTCTCCTCCCTCCGCCCTGCTCCCTGCCGGTCTTTCCCCTGGAGTTTCGTCACTCACCGGCCTCGCCGCAACTCTCCGGAGTTGCGGCCGCTCCACAGCCTCCTCCGGGGGACACCACCAGTCTTCGCTCCAGAACTCCTCCGGATCCTTTGATTCGGTCCCGCCTTCGTTCCCGACCTGGTCCGGTTCGCTGTCGTTCCGCTCCTCGTCTCTCAGCTTCGCTTCCGTCGTCCTTCGGCTTCCTCCTCCTTCTCCGCTCCGCAAGATCACTTCCTGGGCCAGGTCTCCTTTGAATGGTGGAGACGTATCGCTTCCGGGGTTAGCCCCTCCCTCTTCCGGCTTCTGGCCTGTCTGTGGGAAGAGAGGAGAGGGGGGTGTGGTTGACGGGTGTTTCGGAGCTTCGCCCCGAGGTCTCCGCTGTCCATCCGGCGCTCGCACTCCCCGTACTACAGGTGAGAAAGGGGTTTGACGTCGCGCCCCCGGCCCCACCCCCTCACAATAAGGCTCTAGGCTGGAGCGTATTTTCAAAGCAGAGTAATTCGGACACGTGGTTTGCTCAATTCTAATCGTTCCCCTTCAGCGCAGCATTTATCCAGAAGCAGACGTTTTACAATGATCTTATCAGCCTTGCAGGCAGATAAGGGTTTGTCAAACAAAATGGATTTATCCAGCTGAACAAGAATTTATTTAACATAAGCAAGCCACGGGATATCCAGGCCCCGTGTGCAACGTATACAATCGTTAATAATGTTGTGACGGAAAGAGGCCTTATTCCAACTTGAGAGCCACAACAAAAGGACTCCCACCTTAATGGAGTCCAGGGACGGCACAGCCATCTCTTCTTGATAGCTATGATGGGGTATTGAATGTGGAAGAGAGAGAAGACTTCTGCAAAATCGATTTTTTTCAACTTGCAACATAATGTAATCCCTATAGCCCGAAATTCCACACCCGTAACTTGCAACAAGTACACGTTGCTTAGAATAGATGTCCTGTAGAGAAGCTATAGGCTCAGCCCGAACCGATTTTAAAAAGTTCTAAAGTGAACACATAGCTTGCTGAAATTTAATGTTTCCAAAAGCACATTCTCCGCCCAAGAAACATTAGAATTGAATACTAAACCAAGATGTAGTAACTTACAAACACTTTCCATACAGTTCTCATTAACCCTTAAAATGTGCAGCGAATAGCGCTTGGGCCACAAGCCATGGTCTGCAATTTAGTGTAATTAGTGAGCATGTCTTAATCAAGGATACACTCTGTGAAAGCTTGTAACAGGCACCTCAGGGCATTTGGCATCCGTACTATAAGCACAGCCTCATCGGCGTACAACAGTAACCGCACTTAGGCACTTGTATCTCGATGTAGATAAGCCAAGAAGTGCACATAATGTGACATCTACCGCCATCACCAGCATGGCCGTCCATAATTTGCTACGATTAACTTTATCAAAGACGGAAGATAAGTCCATAAAGCAAGATATAGAGGTAATTTCATAGATATGGTATACATCCCTAGCAGTGCCTCAGGTCGTGCTCTGCCCATTGTAGTCCTCAGAATCAAAAGGGGTATTTGCAGATAAATTGCGCTTGTCTACTGTGAGTGGCAAAAGATTCCAGTGCCTGGGCTGGCAGCATTTGTGAATACTGTTGAGACTACCCTCAGGTGAAAGGAACAGATGACAGCTGAGTCGTAATCATGGCCCCCAGTGGAGCTGGTATGGTACAACATCAAGAGAAGAAGGTAGCACCTTCATCTTGTCATTTCCGAAGAATTGAAGGGACCCCTTGTACAGTGTATCTGATCCAAGTAGCAACCTAGTGCAAGAGAAAACCGTGTTATTTGTAGAAAAAAGATGGCAGGAAGCCACATGTTTTCTCTTGCCCATCAGTGGAATCTCCTGCTGTTTCACTGCAGTATCTGCTGTTACTTCTGATCTGAGAACATACGATTATTCTTCACTTTTTTAGGACTCACTGTGGTTGTTTTTTACATTGTAAACAAATTAAGGTGGGTCATCAAGTACATCGAAGTGTCGTTAACGTCAGTGATCTCCTAAGTGGGTAAACTTAAATGTTCTGACTCCTGCATTATATCCCGTAAAGGTCACTTGCATGACGTGGTACAGCAGAGCAGATGTGCATCGGTTCCCTGGAACCACATAACTGCCCTTAACACTTTCTTGTGCAGCCTCCCATTCCTCACTAGTCCGTAGACATTTGCTGGATATTTTGTCCTTGCCTCGGGAAAATAAAGTATGTTAAATATTTCTGCACATTTGAACCTCAGTAGCTCACACGTTAAACACATTTATGCAAAATGTAGGCGATTTTAACTTTTTCTAGACCACGAAAGCAACCGCGAGCAGGCAAACAGCGTGCACACAGAGGGAGCGAGCAGCCGAGCCGTAATAAATCAAGCGCACGGTGGGAGACGCCATGCGCGTACACATCGCATGTCTGGGCGCGCACATGGTTTCTCTCCATTCGCGAACGAAAGCGACGACAATAGAGTATCACCAACACGAAGCAACGCATGTGCTGCGTTCGCTAGGCGAGACCTAAAAAGTAAGAGATTAGGATGCTTGGCTGAGGCTGCTGGAAGGTATTTCTTAAGGGTCACAGAATGTATCATTTTGGGCATCCCTTCAATTTGGACTTGCTTTACTGTGGCTTAATATAAGCCTTTAATCTTCCTGTGCAGCAAGTTCAAACTCAGTTTCTGATTAATTAGAAGAATGTATAGCAAGCCGTGAAACCTTTGAATTTCTGTAATGTGCTGTTTATTAATATTTATTTCATATTATGTAACTAAATATTATTAATGTTCATTGCTTTGGTTCCCCAATTTGATTTAAACTGTGCAAATTTAGATTGTGCATAGTGCTTCATAATTAAACAGTGTTTGTTGCTTCAAGAAAATGCTTGGCAAATTATTGTTTAGTGCAATATGATGTACTAGTTAGTATGTTACCTTGGGTGCGTCCTAAGAAAAATGGAAATAAATGGTGGTTGAAGGCTGAAGGTGCAAGTTTCGCTAGCAGCATTTCAATATAAAGATACTGATAGAATAGGCAAGTCCAGGAAGACACCAAAGTACAGGCATGAAGACTGAGGAAAACAAGCATTTGTAATGCAATAGGTCTTGCATTATTAAAGTTTGAGCTAATGGTGTTGCATTATTTAGCAATGCCAATAGCTCAAACTTTAATAATGCGAGACCTATTGCATTGCAAATGCTTGTTACTTAGAGGAGTTGACACTCTTAATTGAAAATGTGCACACCACCCGCCTATGCTTGACCAATTCCTGAATAAACCTTATCTAAGTGGGCCGTCTCATGTTTACATTTTTACGGGGTATATTCTTTTTGCAAGCAGTCGATAATAAAAAAATCGGTGGTGGCAGGCGAGGCATAGCGCCCTGTTTCTAGCCTGATTACATCAGAGGTGGACCAGCCTGTGTGCAAATATCCCAACATATATGTACCGCTTGAAGGCCAGGAAAGTGTGTGACGGGGCAGTCAGTCCATACCAGGTTGAGCACAGAATGTGCAAAAGGCGGATGAGCCTTATGAGAAATATATCCGATTTCCCAACTTATCTTTATGCCTCTAAAAGGCCAGTGGGACAGGAAAATGTTCAGTCACAAACATCAGGCTGAGAGTACGCATAGCTAGGGTAGAGACACAGTGGCATACGGATAAATCCAAATCACTCAAAGCAGCATATGGGGATGTGGAAGAGACTGACCGATTACTGACTACACCGGTCCTACCAGACTGCCTTATAGAAGCACAAACAGATTGGAAAAGTGACGACTTTCACCAAATATGCACCAGTACGACTTAAGGTACGATTTGGGAGATTTATATAGCGCTTGCCACAAACCTAATTGCCTCTTGGCGTGGCGGCCAGCCTGCAGTATGTTCGAAGATTGTAACCAGAGGGGGTAAACAGTGTGGTGGAGTCGTGTGGTCTGACTGCAATCCCCTCTGACCCCACCTCCTCCTGCAGCTGAATGAACCGGGATGAATGAGGCTCAGGGCAGGCCCTTCCCGTCCCACGTAGCCATTGGCTGCGTCCGCCGCTAGGGGAATTTTAAAAGGAAGGCTCGGCAGGTCCTGGACCAGGATTCGAGAGCTGGTGAGTAGAGTGCAGAGAAAGCTGACATCCCTTGCTTCATCGCCGCCATGCACGTCTCTGGCTGTGCTTTGCACGCTGCTCATCCAGGTCTGGGGCCTGCGCGGGTGGCCGGCCATCAAGAACGACGCCACAGAGTACGTCCCGGAGCCGGAAGACAACGTTGCGCCTCTGCTGGACCCTATGCAGCTCCGCGGCGGTAACCACGGGGGAAGATTTCTGCACCCGGCGCCAGACCTCAAAGGTAAGTGTTAAAAAAAATCCCAGCCTCTGTGAAAGGTAGCTCAGTAGGTTCAGTGCGCCTGGTGGAAACTATGTCTGCAAAACTTAGACGCATGTTCAATTTCTAGTGTGAAAGACGGCGGTTTAATACAGCCAGCTACAATGTGCAACCCGTAAATCACAGACTGCAATCCAGTTCGTGCAATGATGTGTTTGCTGCACCTTGCAAGTAAAAGGTTCCGAGCTCAATAAGATAGCTCAGAAGGTTGTTGCAACGGCAGAAGGAATATCTGCACTAACTAAAGTCGTAGCTGCCAACCAACCTAAATCCAGAGCATTAAATGCATTTGATAAATAACCTGTGTGTTCATCCGTTCATCATTTTGAAGTCACTAAACAGCGACTCGCGTAATAGAAACACTAATTGCAAAGCCTCATAGCCACATATCTAGTTACATTTCCTCTACTACGTTTGTTTGAATGGGTTTGTAAAGCACCACTCACCAGCTGCATTAGTTTCGGAGTGACATATGGCAATGTATAAAATCTCTAGTAAACATGAAAGCAAATGACAGAAAGGTGATTAAAGTTAGCTATAGCCAACTACAATTAGTTGTATTAAGATTTTACTAACCAGCATCGCAGCACAGACGCTTTACTTTTAAATGTTAAAAGTAAAGCGCAGGTACCCCGATTATACAAAAAGTAAAGAAATAGATGTTTTTTTCTATTTCTTTACTTTTGGTATAATTGCGGCACCTGCGCTTTACTTTTAATGTTAAAAGTAAAGCGCGGGTGCCGCGATTATAGCAAAAGTAAAGAAATAATGTTTTTTTCTATTTCTTTACTTTTGGTATATTCGCGGCACCCACGCTTTACTTATAACATCAAAAGTAAAGCGCGGGTTCCGCGATTATACCAAAAGCAGCACTAAAAGCGATTGCGTCGCAATCGCTATTGTCAACAACTAGTGGTGCGCGCGCACCACTGAGGAGGGGGGGAGGGAGCGCGGCAGTGAGGCGAACGCGCGCTGCTGCGCGTGCTGGCCACCATCGGGAATGGGCGTTTTAAAGGCGGGACATTGTCCCGCCTTTGCCCAACCACGTGCTGTTTTAAAAAAAACACGAAAGCCAATGCCTGATGGCGAAAGCCTAATCACACGCACGAGCGTGTGGTTAGCTTTCAAAACCCCAGACAAAAGGGCTCTCGCTCTGCGCGAGCAGTGCTGCGCACTGCAACGCAGGCGCGAGCCCTAAAAAGAGAAACCGTATTTGTCAAGATGTTAAAGCTAGCCTGAGAGCTTTGTGGTAGTGTGATGTTGATTGAATAAAACTGGTAAACAATCCAGACAGCTATGTGAAACCACTGTGAAATTGTGTGTGTTGGTGTCACGCCTGATAATGCTGATGAAAACATAGCAGCAATTTCTGATGTCTTCTTCCATTCTAGAGTAAAAGCACCTATTGTGAAACAGAAAAAACATATTATTTACATCATAAATCAGCTTACTTGTTTGTTTAACAAAATATAATTTGCAGTTCTTGTAACAGGCAGGTTCATGTCTGCCCCGGTTAATATTGAGCAACAAGGTCCACAGTATGTAAAAATTGTCAAGTAGACCAATCCAACGACTACTAACTGGCATCCACAGAATTGGCTGAAATTAGAATCTGTCCTACATTATTTGTTTTTAGGCTTAGAAAAACTGCCTCTAATAAGATAATGAAAAACAGTGAGCAAAGTATGAGATTCAGAACATTTTGTGTCACAGGTATTGAAGACTGGTACACCAGATTCAACTAGCATTGGCCACGCCATATGACTCGCTCTAGTTCAAGAACGCATTTATGTACCGCTAAAAAGCTGAAGTTGACAATTTCCAGATGCAGTAGCTAGAGCTTGTGGCGCCCGGGGCTATCCCTCAGATTGCCGCCCCTGGGGGGGGCGGGGGGGGGGGGGGTTGCTGGGGAAAAAGACTGCAAGCACTTGAAAGAGGACCGAGAGACACGTAGTATCGCCGCTAATAGTTACCTCGATCATGCAAGTTACATGCACATACATGACACGGTCCAAGGCTACACAGTTGAATACACCGGTGACTGGAAGTGACTGGCAGTACAAAAGAGAACACACAGGCTGCATGATCTATCTGGGGACTCAGAAAAACCGCATGTGACATCTATCAGAGAGCTGCGTGAACAAATACCTGGTAATCCCCTCAGCGCAATGCAAACATGCACATACATGACACTGTTCAGGGATCTATCATCTACAGCTGACATTAAATGACCATTCATCATGGTCCCCCCATTAAAGCAGTGCACTTTGTGATCTGCATGGTGCATGTTCTTTGCAGCAGGCATATTAACCCTCTGTGCTACCTTTCCAGGAGTCAACCCTTCCACTAGACAAAACTCTGATCTCGCTCTAGGAAGAACATTAATCACCAAAGTTATCATGACATTTTTATTGTTTCTGAAATTGCTGGAGGCCAGGAAGGTGGCAGCAAGTTTTTTTAAAACCATAATATACTTGCAAACACTACGCACCCACCCGAAATAGGTACCCAGTGCGGTCACACCGTTTGCACCGCCCTAACCTGCTCAAGGTTCATGTGACCTCAGTGACAGAGTCACAGTGACTGGATCACTGTTGCTCTAGGGTGTGCTGCTTCGTAGGCCAGACTGGAGATGAACTTCAGTATGGATTGTGGTGGACAGGCCTTCAAGGTTAACTCACAATTGACATCACTAGGGTACACCTGCTTGTGCTAAGACATCAAGCCTTCTAAGGTCTAGCATGGGAATATGCTCCCTCAGTAGAGTGGTCTGGTGGACTGGTCATGAAGGCTGAACCCAGTTCCCCAGTTCCAAATTCGACAGCTCTGGCCATAGTGCCACATCCTCTCCCCCACTGAACACCATACTGCCCCACTGAGAGAAACTTGCACTGCCTTCAGCTACAACCTAATTGTGCCCGCTATAAACACTTGGATGTGGCTCAATTCAAATTATGCACTTGATAAGAGTAATATCCTGCCTAAAAATAAAAGCTACCACTCATAGGGAATGCAAGATTAAGTAAAGCATGTGAAATGTAAGCAGAAACAACATGGTTACCTTAACGATCTCTCACTCACTATTCAGAAATCAGCGAGTGGTTTTACCTGAAAAGTTAAGGACATAACTACAGGGCTTTGAAGGGAACCGTTTCAATGTCCATTGCTTATATCCTTAATAAACGTAAGCAGTATGGTTTAAAAAGACCACATCCATAAACAGAGCCATGGTACACATTTTGTTTTCCAATCCATCCATCAACCAGGTATTGCAGTACCTCCAGGAATGGTGCACTTCCCCACCTGGGGACAACAATGCTGTTCAAAAAAAGACGAGAAAACAAAAGTAGCGCTTCACTGGCAAACTCTGTAAAGTGAGGCTGATGTGTTTGGATGTAATAAAACCAATCTGGCCACTTTGCAACCACTCTGTCTTGCTTTATTTAGTTATGTATTTATTTTTCATATTTAAAACCTATTTCTCTCCATCCTGCTGAACATTGGAATAGAAACATTTCAGAAAAAGGGCATTTCCCGCAAGATTGTTTTTCTTTTTTGGATCCATTTCACAGGGAAGCAACTAAATGAAAGAAGGAAAGAGAGGTTGTGAACCGTTTCCTCAAGTTACGGTTTTCAGTAAGTGAGGAGCAAGACAGAAAGAGAGGGAATAATGGGAAGAGAGGGGGGGACAGCTGCCAGCACAAAAAAAGAAGAGAACATTGCCCGAGTCCTATTCCTTCTCTGCTCGTCCCTGAACGTCCACGAAAGCAAGCCGAGCTTTATCTGAATGCCTTTGTCGCCCCCAAAATAGTGCCGCCTGGGGCGGACCGCCCCCACCGCCCCACCCTAGCTACGCCACTGTCCAGATGCATACTGTGCTACGTTGTGCTATTACTAGTGGTATCTGGAGTCGGGGATAAATGCTTGCTGCGCCAGGCTGTAGTATCTTAAGTTGTTACTAGAGGTCCAATTGGCTTCCACCACTGCCCCCTCAAATCCGGGAAACCAGAGAATTGTGAACAGACAAGATACCCTTTTAAGCCTCCTTTTGTTGAAACTGTAAAGGAACAATGGTAGAAAAACACAATTGTGCATTTATATCCAGCAGGCAGATCTTAAGTGTGGCTACTACACATGTTGTGTTCTTTGTCAGCTGTATAAAACACAAGGGAGTTCCACAACTCGCTGGTCTGGACTGTAATAACACCCTCCAAGTAGAGTTTTGCTAAAGCTTGGTACTTTCAGCTCTGCCTCTATGTACTACTTCTTATGCATACTTTTTAATGTATTGGTGACATTAGGTCCTCCGGGCAACTAAAGCATTTGGTAGTGAAAGCCTATAAACAACCTATCTTTTGCTGGACATTTGAGTCAAAGTGTTTTATTCAGGACCTGTCTGTATACGATCAGGGCACAGGTGTCTAATCTACTGGTGCAAAATATATATGTGTAACTTGCCTTTTGGAGTATTTGGGGGAAACTCTCATTGGGGGCCTCCTAATCCAATATCCATTTCCTCAATACATGTCACAAGTGAAGTTATGGATTTAAAAAATGACAGTGAATTGTTTTTGTGCTTAAATATTTTATAGTCCACTTACTCATCCACTAAATCTTGTGTGGGTTAGAGTAATGTTTTCCTTTACTCAGTAAGCAGTGCTAAATCTAGATTTAGGCATGGGTTCTACTTGATGGTTTATTGGCTCCTCTTATGCAGGAAGAACTTGGCTGAGCTGGATGACATTCAGAGATACTTCAATCAGAAGATGACTGTGCCTTTCCCCAGTGTGACTCATAGCAGTCCACCTAAGCGTAATCTGGCAGCAGTTAGCGAACGGATGGCTCCTGCAGCCAACTTTGAAGATACTGATGCTCAACAGCTCCTGCATAAGTCCCAAATGTTGGTGTCACAAGTAAACAATATGTTAACGGGTAAGGCAAAAGCCTGCACTGGCTGTTTCCGATTTTGTGTGTGTAATTTCTTTGTAAATGTGATCACAATTAGCAAACAGAAAGGTGCACATATTGACGTTTCCATTCCTAGTCTTTTGGGTTTGCCAATCAATTGAGATCTTTTACATTTTAGCATGAACCAGCCCTTTGTGCTTCAGGCCCTGTGGTCTGCTCATTTCTTTAAAATTAGAACTTTACGAACAACTTTTGAAAGGTACATAAGCGGGTCAACCAGAAATTATTTTCAAATAAAATTAATTTGGTTAGCAGAGGCTTTACTATTTAGAATTAAAAGATAATATTTAAAAGAAATGTTGACTATTCTCACTGCTTCTTAAGATCTCCAGGTGAAGCCAAAGGACAACACCCCATCGTATGTTGTACAGGATTCCAACAACAGCAATTCAATTCTTAGACCATCCATCAATGGGCAACGTGTGCTAAGCAGAGATGAGGACCCCACAGTTGATCAAGATCGACCAGTGGCTAAAATGAAAAATACAAGTACGGATCATCTTTGCTTCTCTTCATTCGAATCTTTGGACCATAGGAGAGGTATGCTTAATGAGTTTCTTGATCAAGCAGATTTTGAAAATGAGGATCAGTTTCCAGAGATGCAGATCCATCGCAAGGATGCAGCTGAGGCAGTGCAGTCATGCAGTGAAGAAGATTATGATGAAGATATCATTGAACCAATAACTTTGAATGAAGTAACAGCCTTCACTGACAAAACGAGCCCATGGTCCAGCATGATCTCTGAGGCTGAAGCACTGCCTTTAGTCAGGAAAGCTGAAGAGCACCCAATAGCGAAGGCACTCTCAGAAGAAGAAAGTATGAGTAACCTTTTAGGCAGTGCGTCACAGGTGGACCTTCAGAGCCCGCCTGCATCCTCCAGGTCTAACGATTCTCCACCCATTATAGAGGGAAATGACTTTGGAGGCTCAGGTGGTGCCTTTGATTCCGGGTCAGAACATTCATCACTCCAGCACCAAGATTCTGATGATACACCTAAAGGAACTGGCGCTGATTACACTCAACATTTTAATTCCCATAGAGTAGAAGAGCCCAACGGCAAAAACTTTGAACTTGATTCCTTGCCTGTTGAATGTTTCAATGAATCAAATATTAGAGACTCTGATGAATTTCATGAGAACAATATAAAGAGTCCGGGCCAGAGCAGAATTTCCAATGTTCCACCAAAGCTTAATGATCCAGAGTCAGACAAGGAAAAGAATTTCTGTGGACTTGTAAAATCCACGTCTTCCAGCAATGTGGAAAGCTCTTCTGAAGTCGACCATGGACATCTGTCTGAAGACTCTGATAGCCATACTGAGAAATCTTCAGTGGTATTGTATCCTTTTTTTAATAATTCATAGTTTCATTAAAAAACGCATTTTCTTTGTAATCTTTGTTTCTTTGATAGATAGTTGCTTTAAAATATACATATATCCCACTGCGGTACCCTGAGAGAATCTACAGTCAAACCTGGTTTTAAGAAGGTTATGAAAACTTTGAAGGATTTGTCGTAGCACATCTTAGGCCTCCTTCCTTCAGACTCAATGGAAAGCTCGAAGGACAGGCAAGGCGACCGGAACTTGATTGCCTATCATGAGTCAATCCTAGATTCCCCACAAGCTCCATTCCATTGCATCTGGTTCTCATAGCTTTTCTTTAGCTTGAGATGATCTGACATGTTTTACACCTTTGCGGTACTTGAGATCATTTTCATACCCAGCTCCTTTCAGTGGGCAGTTGGCTTCAGTTTTTCCTTGCATCTGCCTGTGCTATCGACCAATGTCTTATAGAAATGTTTTCCAAAGTTGAACCAGACTGCTTCTGCTTGCATTGCCTAGTAGGTGGGGGTAGCCTGGCTTGAATTCTTCATTTGTTATTCTCTCTTTTACATGTCTGTGTACAACTTGTTGCCTTGTTTTTTTGGTTGCATGGAAGACCCCGAATGGTTTATATCCTAGACCCCCTCTCTCTGCTCTTCCAGTTTATTTAGCCCTGACCTCTATGAAAGGCTCTTGGTTCCAATCTTTACTTGGTAACTGTGCAATTCACCAAAGATGAGACTTGGCATAGGATCATCTCTGTTACTAGTATTACCAGAGGATTTTCCTCGGTGCACTTCATGTTGGTCAGTTCATCTCTGTTGCTCCTATGCTTGCATTTGTTTACACTCAGACGCCTGCCCTGCCGAGCCCTCCTGGTGCCTTTTGCAGTATAATGGCTTTTTGACCTAATTTACCTGTTTTCCTAGTGCTGAAGTGTTCACTGGCTGCAGGTTTAAAGGTGTGAGCCCTAAAGTGCTGCATGCCTGTGTGCCAAAGGGTGTGTCCAAAGGCACAGCAGACTGCTCTGTGCTGCTTCCGGAGCAGATGGTGCTGTTAGTTTGGTATAAGCTGGAGACTCACCTCTTTAAAGAATACTACATCATGATGCAGCAGCAGTACACTTTTGCTGCTAGAGACCACCAAATTACATATTTGACTGTATCTTATCTTTGCCTTTCGATCCTTTACAGCCATCCTGTGCCTTTTGGTCCTGTTTGTTCTGTATAAATACCACATAAATGCTTATTTCACCCAGAGCACAGACTCGGAGTGCCTTTGAGCAGAAACCAGTAAAAATGTAAAGGCTTGAACCAAGGCCCAGTCATTTGCCACCAGGTCTGGGACACGGTGGCACCAGCTGACAGTCCTGGTACATTTTAAAATGAGATAATGTAGCTTAGAGCAATGAGGGGCCAGAATCCGGTGGTTTATCACTGCTCCTTCGAAGGTCTGCCGGTGGCCCACACTATGCCCATTTAGGCAATGTAGGAAAGTGAAACATTTCCTAGCTTTCGTAACGGAAAGTTTCAATTCTATTAAGGACTCGGACGCGAGTATTAGGCTTTTCTTTCTTCTATTTATTCCACATAGCAGCCTTAGAAATCAGTAAACAACAGTAGGACTTCATTTCCCATGAAGCCTAAGGAGAAAACAACAATGCAATGCAGTAGTCCATTGTCCAATCGGGCGCCTCCAGGGATCAGAACAACTCCTGCTCTGTGCTGGACATCCTCTTTCTTCCTGCGACAAAGCTGACCGTCAGCATTCCTAATCCGGCTTCGACGACTCGGTTCCTGCGGGCAGAAAAAGGAAGTCGTAAAACCTGCGAATTAAAGTTTCCAGCACAGAAGTCAAGACTATATACAGCAACGTCACTCTGACCAGGAAAACGCTTTACTTATGTCTGACGACACATCCTGATGAACCCGGGTGGGTCTAGGAGCATCCTAAGGGCGGGCTAATCCTCGCCTCCGAGTCCTTAATAGAATTGAAACTTTCCGTTAAGAAAGCTAGGAAATGTTTCATTCTATGTCAGGACCCGGAGGCGAGTATTAGGCTATTTCAAAGCTTATTCACCACCAGGGACGCAATGGAGGGGACTGGCTTGAAGTAAAACCTCTTAAATGTTGAGTCCGAAGACCAGTCTGCCGCATTCAAGATGTCCTCCAAGCGTGCTCCTAGCGTGAAAGCTGTCGAAGCCATCGCACCCCGAGCGGAGTGCGCCCCAAAAACCTTAGTGTCGATGCCAGCCTCAATCATCACCCAACGAACCCATCGTGCGATCGTAGGGGAAGAGACCGCCCGGAAAGGTTTCCGTAAAGCAATCAAAAGCTGACGCTCCCCATGAGGGCGAACGTCTGCGGTCATAGCCTCATAAGCTCTGATACATCGAACCACACAGAGCTGCGGGCAGTCCGGTAAAGAAATAATCCAAGACTGGGTCTTGGTACGCCGGGACACATGAAAGGTGACACCCTCCGGCGTGAAGCATCACCCTGTAATATCCAGGGCTCGAACATCCGAAACCCGTCTGCAGGACACTAAGCATAACAACATGGCCAGCTTCGACGACAACTGCTTGCGTGAGAGGTATTTGTTGCTGGGCCATGCTGACAAAAAACGTAAGACCTTATTAACATCCCAGAGGACTGAATACCGTGACTCTGGAGGAAGAGAAAGGCGAATTCCCCTAAGGAGCTTCCGCACCAGGGTATGGTCACCCACTGGATGATCCGCCACCACTGAGTGTCTCGCCGAAATCGCCGAGCGTAACGTATTAATCGTTCTATAAGCTAACCCTTCTGAAGCCAGAAAATTAGGATGTGAACAACATCTGCCCCCACGGGATCCAGACTCCGTTTCCAACACCAACCCATCCATCGGGACCAAGCCGATCAATATCGCTTAACGGTACCATCGGCCCATGCTCTGGAGAGGAGTTCTGCAGCATGGCGCGAAAGTCCAGGGACTTGCCATCGAGACATGTAATCCGCCACGCCATCAAGGCCAACGAGCCGCTCACTATCAGGGGATGAGGGTTGCCCGAAGGATTGAGCAGGAGATGAGGGAGCCGGGGTAGACGGATTGGAGAAGCCCAGGAAAGTTCCATCAGAATTGGAAACCAGGCTTGCGCTTTCCAAATCGGGGTGATCAGCACCAGATCTGCCCCCTGCCAACAGACCTGCGTCATCAACCGCATGATCATAGCGAAGGGAGGGAATGCGTAACCCTGCTCCCGTGACCAGTCCTGGAGAAAGGCATCGGTGACCGCCGCTCCCAGATCCGGCCGCCAACTGAAATACCTGGGAATCTGAAAATCCAGACGAGAAGCAAAGAGGTCGACAGAAAAGGGACCCCAGTGGTTCTGCAAAGTGAGGAACACCGGCCGGGAGAGTTTCCTCAAGCTGGAGTGCCGAATATGACGGGGCTGCCAATCGGCTACCTGATTGGCCGACCCCGGTAAGTGTTCCGCAATCACCGACACTTGATTGGCCAGGCAGTATTCCCAAAAATCTTTGGCCAAGTCTGCCAGGGCTTTGGACCGCGTCCCCCCTCAAACGATTGATGTAGCGAACCGCCGCCACATTGTCCATTTTGAGGAGGACACACGAGTGAGCCTTGTCCTTCGTCCAACAACGCACTGCGAAAGAGCCGGCCATGAGCTCCAAACAGTTGATGTGGAGCCTTCCTCGGTGGACCAACCTCCTCCTGTAGTGAGCTCGCCACAACATGCTCCCCAACCGGAGCCGCTGGCATCGGACTCGATCACCAGGTCGGGCCGGGAACCGAAAATGGCACGCCCGTTCCATGTGTCCATGTGGGCGAGCCACCAATGAAGCTCGGCCCTGACCTCCTCGGAGAGTGGGACTGTCTGAGCATAGGTCAAGCCCCTGCGAAGGTGAAACGCTTTGAGACGCTGAAGGGCCCGAAAA
The DNA here is from genome assembly GCF_964204655.1 of Triturus cristatus. Classification (NCBI taxonomy): domain Eukaryota; kingdom Metazoa; phylum Chordata; class Amphibia; order Caudata; family Salamandridae; genus Triturus; species Triturus cristatus. The sequence continues at coordinate 1,481,166,984 of NC_140591.1, read as the reverse complement.
TGCAGAGGGCCCTGAAAGATGGCCTGAATCGAAGCTGACAGGAGCTCGACCACCCTGGCAATACTGCGGAGCGAACTCAGCTGTTTCCGAAGCAGCTGCCGGATCTCGTGACGAATCTTCGTCATCTTTCTGGAAGCCAGACTTAAAGTCGCAGCCACAGAATAGATCATAAAACCTAGAAAGGTGATGGAGGGAGTGGGGTGGAGACAAGACTGGACTTGGTTTATGACAAACCCCAAAGACTGCAGCAGAAGTACCGCCGACCGGAGCTGGCGCAAGAGGGTCTGAGGGCACTGATGAAGGAAGAGCATGTCGTCGAGGTAGACAATCATCCTGGTGCCCTGCGCCCGCAACGCCTCCACCACCGGATGCAACACCTTGGTAAAACACCAAGGGGCGGACGACAAACCAAAGGGAAGCGAAGTGAACTCGAAAATCTGGCCGTCCCACTTGAACTGTAGAAATTGACGGTGAGGAGGGAAGATGGGAACCGTCAGGTACGCATCCTTGAGGTCCAAACGGACCATCCAGTCGCCAGGGCGCAACAGGTCGCGAAGGAGGTGAATCCCCTCCATTTTGAAATGTTAGTAAACAAGTCATTCGTTGAACTCCCGAAGGTTTATCACCGGACGCTGACCGCCATCCTGCTTTTGAACCAGAAAAATGTTGCTTATGAAGGCCCCGGGCTGGGGATGAGAACGGCAAATTGCTCCTTTACGCAAGAGCTCCTGGAGCTCAAGGCGGATCAAGTTTGCCTCGGCCCCTGAGAACGTTATCGGGCGGGAGGGGAGAGTTGGACAGGGGAACCGAAAAACTCTATGTGAAACCCCTGAACTGTTTGCAGCACCCAAGCGTTCGACGTCAAAGCCCGCCAATTGTCCAGAAACCGGGCTAACCTGCCCCCCAAGCGTTGACATGAGACAATTATAGAACTCACCGTGATTGGTGGCGCCGCCGGAACCTCTCCCACCGTTACGCTGACCTCGGCGCCGGGAACGGCCTCTGGTGGGGTAGAAACCCCCAACGCGGGAGGAGTCCTGGTACTGCCCCCTTTGGGATGGTTGACCTCTGCCGGAGGCTGCTTGCGAGAACTGGCCAGCCGAGCGCCCCCTGCCACGACCAGCCCCTCTGAAAACCTGTGCATTGAAAATGCGCTTCACCGTGGACTGTGCCTTGTCCAGAGAATTAAAGGGGGACACCAACTTGCCCTGCTCTTTAACAAAAGGGTCTCCGAAAATACCGCCCTGCGCCACCGGGCCCGCTTCGAAAGTCACCAATTTCCCCAGTTTGGGATCCAATTTGATCAGGAGCGACCGGTGCCTTTCAGTGGAAATGGCGCAGTTCGCATTTCCCAAGAAAATGATGGCCCGTTGAGCCCAACTAGACAAGGTTTTGGGGGAGATCAGGGTACCCAAAACCTTGGCGTCTTCAGCCATATCAAATATTTTTACCAGGGGACCCGTGATGTCCAACAATTTATCCTGACAGGCGCACCAGGATCTATCGATGCCTTTCTTCAGGTCCTTGATAAACTTCGTCCGATAAGCGGTCATCTTGGCAGCGGGGGTTACCGCCACCTTCCCCTCCATGGAGGGGCGTGGGCATTCGGATCTCAGGCCTGCACGGACGTCCTGAGCAAGAGGTTTCCGCAGGTGCGCTCCCACATACTTGGCCACCTTATCGCAGGGAACCCACTGCGAAGAACGGGGTCAAGAAGATCCGAAGGAACCCCACCCCGGGAAGCTGAAGACTGAGGGCGTTCCACCGAACCAGAAGGGGAGGGACGCCATGACCTGCCCTGGTCCGAGTCGCCATCTGACGCACCCTGGGAGTCCTCCGAAGGGGGAGAGGAAGGCATGGGATCAGGTACCTCCACAGGCGGAGGATTAGCCAGGGAAGGATCCGCCGGCAAGGATGGGGTCTGGGCGTCCAAAAAAGCTTGACGAAGCCGCTCAAAAGCGCCAGAATCAACTCTGTCGGAACGGGAGCGCTTACGTGGATTCTCCGGAAGAGAAACAGGGCTCAACTTCGAAGGTAAGGAACCAGACGGTCCCGGAGCGTCTTCCCTCGCAGGGAGGGGTTCAAGGAGTTTCACCAGGTCATCCAACCTCTTCTCCAAAGGAGCCACCGCCTCGGAGATCGCCTTCACAATGGAGGAATCCACCGCGTCGCAGAACTCTTAGGACAGCAGAAAAAACTGGGATTCCTCCTCCTCGTAATAGTCATCAAACTCCTCCATGGAACACCAGGGAGAAGCTGAGGACGCGAGGTAAGTAAAATCAGTGGTGGCCACCCACCAGGTAAGAGGGAATTATAATGCAGGATCTCACCCAGGTCAACAGAATAGAGGCAAGAGTCAGAGCTCCCCCCCCCCCCCCCCCCCCCCCCCCCCCCGTCCAAGACAGAGGGCCAACAGAACACCCACAGTCAACAGGGCCCCCAAAAACGCACACCTGATGCCTAATGCGGGCTTAATTGTGTGCCTGGGCACGGTGTGCAGTAACAATACGTGCAATCTTACCCCCTCGGGGGTGTTCAGCCTCGGGCACAAACCGGTACGGCGTGAGCTAAGTCGGGACACGAGCGGAGGCGCTCGGAAACGGCCATTAGATGTCTGCGCAAGCTCCGCTCGCGTCCCGCAGAAGCTCCGCGCCGGAAGAAACCCAAAGGGATGTGCGCCCTCTCGCGGTGGTCGGTAACAACAAACTCGTTGCGCGGCCGCGTAGGGTGTCAACTTATGAACCTATACAAACCTGATCCAGTCTTTTTTATCAGCAAATGATCTTTGTCCCGCCAGTCTCCACTACCTCACCAGCTATTGCCCGTGGCCACTGGCTCTCCTAGAAAATGCGGCAATAGATGTACTGACGGAGTGCCCCCAATCAGACCCCCTTCAGTTTCTGTCTGTGCCTTATGGGGGTCCTTATGGGGAAGAGGATAATAACCAAGGTAATGAGGCTGACTTTAGGGTCATGTTTGTGCATGGGGCCCAGAATAAATTAAGCACTTGGATTTTGAAAAAGGAGGCCATGCTTACTTCTGGTAAAGATCTGACTGAGACGTCACTCCCAACCAGTATTGTGTTATGGAAACTATTTCACAGGTATTTCCGTGAAATACAGGTTTTACAGGTTTCATCATCATAATGACAGACATCAAACTACGCTGCAGAGCTTTAACTTTGTCAGGGCTACGTGGATTATGTGGCATGGAGAACTATCTTATGCAGAAACGTTTGCTAAATTATGAGGCAAAAAATACAAACTACGTAGCACATTCTATGTCAGTATTATTCTTTTCCATTTGAGATAGAAACAGTGCTTCTGGTTAATTCTGCAAAATTTGCAAATTATGTGGCAAATGTTATGGCATGCTGCAAATCCATATTTGTGCAGGAAATGCTGCAGCCACATAATATGCTTAACCTACTGACACACGAGTGGCCATAGTTTTATTAATATTTTATTTAAGAAAATTACACCAAACCTAAACATTTTAACTCCAATAATTGCCTATTGTAATCTGCATGTTGAAGAAAACTACTTTTGTTAAGCTAACCACCCCAAAATAAACATGTAATATAAAAAATGCCATGTGTAATATGGTCCTATATTGCCACCTCAAAGTTCTGGGACCTAAACAATCCAGTTTGCCTTTTGCCGCATGAATTACAATGTCACCAGAACTCCAAAGTGGCAATCTTTTACCATATTACCCAGTTACTGATCACGTGTTCTATTTTATATTTAAATAAACACAGTAAAAGCACAATTTATTTAAGAGACTTATAATGCACGCATCTACCCCGCGGTGTTTCCTAATTACACTGTCCAATGCTGCATTTTATTTTGCCATTTTAGTCTTGTTAATCCTATTCCATAATGTTAATGTCCCACAAAAGAAAAGCACCTTTTAAAACATGTTTTTATTTCTTTACAGTGCTGCTTTTCTTTTAAAAATGTCACTTATAATAATACATTTTATTGCTTTGAAACACATTTGAAATATTAGGACATTATCTCTTTCCCAACAAAATACACACATTTCTCAAAATATTAAACGATATACCTGCAGCGTAGGTGGACAGTGAATACTAAAATGAAATTGAGCTCAAGTGCAGCAAGCATTTCTAAAGATTACTGAAAACAATTCCAAAATCATGTAATATAAAAAAATGCATAATAACACATGTAACATGGTCATATAATTCCATCTTGGGGTTCAGGTGACATTTATAAACCAGTTGACCTTTGGCTTCATTGTTTATGTTGACAATAGAACCCCTGGATGGCAACGTAGGACCCTAATACATAGTTGCCAGGTATGTATTTTCTATATATTCACTGAAAAAACACAATTAAAAACGGAGTTATGGGTCTAGCTCAAACGTGCAAATTCCCCAGTTAGTTATGGCTCTCTATCTATCTTGGGGGTCCAGCAGACGGCTTGAGTAGATTGTTGAATGGAAGCTGCACTGCCCGGTGGTCCGTTAGCTACTCTACCACTGAGGGGCTGTAGCAGTTGGACCCAGTCACACTCAGGTAAACTAGAAGTGCAGTGCTTTATATCCTGTATTAGAGGCTGTCTCTGTCTGTGCAAAACATGCCTATTGTACTATAAGGATTAGAATCTGTTGGCTAGATATACTAAATACTGGTCTCAAAAGAATGGTCACAAATTGTGTTCAATATTTTTGCGACCAGTACAGTCTTTTGCAAACCGTCCTATACACTAATACGTCGGTTAACAAAATATCAAACTGTTGTGGTCGCAATTCGACCTACCTCATGAATATCAATGAGATAGTTTGCAAATTGCGACCCACTACGATTTGCTGCCATCACATTGATGGTGGCCTGCTAGAGTCAGCATACCACCGTGTCTGTGATTGCTTTTAAATTTAGCACCTTTTTTTTTTTTAATACGTCTTGTTTGCCTTAAAGAGAAACAGGATGTGTTTAAAAAAATACATAATATTTTACGAACAATTTTTAAGACTAGGCAGTAGTCCATGGCCTACCTGGGACCACTGCCTACTCTTACAAAGTCTTTTTGTCAACATTTACCTTGGGAAAAGCTCCATCAGGGACCCCTTCCTATTTGCAAATGGGTTCCAAATACTTTTGTGTAGTCAGTAAAGTATTAATGTTTTGTGATCGGATTTCGGTTGCAAAACATTAATGCATCCCATTCAGTATCACCCTAAACATGCCCCTTACAAATTGCAATTCAGCATGTAGTCACAAACCCTAATTGTGATTCAGTAACGAGCTGCAGTTTGTGTTTGATACATACCAGAAGGCTATTTTGCGGTCGCAAATGGACAGATTTTGTGAATCGGACCCTTTACAATCACAAAAAGTGTTAGTACGTCTGGCTCGTTTTCCTCAAAACCTCTTTCCTTTAGTTCCTTGTGTGATCTCCTTATTGAGTTGTTCCTGCAGCTCCTCCATCATCTAGTGGACCATTTTAGCCGAAATGCTTCTTTTTTTGGTGCGATTCCATTTGTTATTTGAAGAGGACCCTGTTCTCCTTTCTGACAAGATGTATATACTGTTGCATGAGAGAGATGGCGAAAGTTCGAGGTATTGAAGGACCACTTGGATGATCCAAGATACTGTGAGAATATATTTTAGGAATCCTTTTAACAGCATGTGGCTTGGTCAGGAACTTAAGTTGTGTTGTTCAAAACCTACTAATCGGGAAATTGGTTCCTCCATAAATTAAATGATTTGGAAGGTTAAGCATTTGGCCAACAGTAATATTAAACTGGTGGCATTGAAAATGGACTTTATATTATTGATTTCTTTGGCATGTCAAATCGGGGAGTTGTGCATTCTGTTTTTTATTTTACCCCTTCGTAGCTTTCCTACCCCTTCGTAGCTTTTCATAGGTACATGATTAACTTTAGATATTTTCTTGTTCCTGCATAGGGGGTTACCTGATTTGCGTAATAACCAGGAAATTGTTCCCCTATACTCTGTTAGATTTTCTTAGGTTTTAATGGAAGGAGGCCAAGGCTTTTGGTCCTGGGGCAATTGGTTGGTCATTCTCCTGGGGAAAAGACTTTAAATGCCTGGATGATCACTTGTGTCTCTCAGTATTGCAGTATTTCAGCCTCTTAGATATCACCCTCGTGGCAGCTGTGCCAGCCCACTGCCTGCAATTGTAAAACCAGCCTAGTGAGCGTTTGCTCATGTGCTGATGCTTAGTTGGGTCAGGCTTTCCATAGAGACTTGTATAGCTGAATTTTCCTGAACATAAAGATGCCTTTCCCCTTCAAAATGGCGTGCTTTTGTGTTTCCCATTGGTATGGAAGAAGGGAGACTTAGACATACTAGTTGGTGCAAGTTGCTCACCATAGTAACATTTGTCTTACATCAGAAGAACCTGCCAAGCACCCCTCTCTTGGTCTGTGTTTGTAAGTGTAGACTGCTGGAATGTGAGTGGCGCCCATGTTGCTTGTTTCCCTTGCTCCCAAATAATGTACATATTGCCCTACAAGTATTTTTGCTGGTTGCCCTGTCTGCTGTCTAGTACATTCCATGATTCTGCAAGGAGGTGAACCTATGGATTATCAGTATGTGAGTTATTGTGGCACGTAACTTGTACTTTTCCTCTGATTTACAGTTCTTGTCCAACATAAAATGTAAACCCAGCCACGGGACTATATATGAAACCTCATTTTCACCATTTGAACAGCATTTCCAGCAACTAAACACTTTGAAGTCCATGGGTGACATTATGCATACGGCACAATGTTCCACTCAAGTCTATGCACAAGGCTCTGACTGGGACAGTGTTCCATATTTCCGCGAATACTTGTTCTCGGAGCAGGCGCAAACCCCTTCCTGCACTGTTCCCAGTCCCTTTGAAATCACACTTGTACTCGTATAAGGCATTATCTGTAATCCGGGCCACTGGAATTATGCGGAAAGGGAGGTCCAAATTATGCAGCAGGGTTAAGTAAATTATACAGTAAGAAAAGGCAATTTATGCGGTGTGATGCAGCACATTTTGGGATGGGGTTATGTTATTATTTTGTCATTTTTTGAAATATTAATACTGTCTGGGCATTGGTTGCGCCTCATTTATACCAGTGTATCACCCAAATATAGCAATAAGCAACAGAAAGGTGACCAGTCAACCTTTGCAAAGGGCCTTACACTGTAGGGCACACGTGTTGTTGCTTTTTTAGTAACATTTGAACCTTTTAAGCTAGAAACAAAGTTATGTTTTGTTAAAAACTGCATATTATACAGCAGATAATAGATGATGTGGCAAATGCAGCAAATCTGTAACTGTACACAAGCTCCTACGGCCGCATAATTACATAATTCCAGTAGCCCTGTCTATAAGACTGCGTCTGGCTTCTGATGTCAGTAAAGCCATTTTACAATCTTTAGACTCGATCTAGTTTACTTTCATTATATTATTGTATTACCCTAAACAAATTTATTGAGAATGGTATCGTACTTTCATGCGAACCCATCTTTGAATTTTTCCTCGTATTTTATTCGGGGCACATACATTCAGTGGTGCAGGATAATTTTTACCCAGATAGTTTCCAACTGACTCCATCCAATATGTCTCTTCCCTCTTAAAAACAACCAGCTTCCATCTCAGATCTAATGTTGTATGTCCATAGCTGATCACTAGCTATATTGGCCACACTGATGACATGGTGTGCAGCCTTCTGTGAGTTAAGCTGAAGCCTTTTGGAAGGACCCTGCATGCACTTAGAATTCAGATTTCATCTTTTCAGAACTGTTTGCACAGTGTCTTCAAAAACTTGCCATCCCGGAGGTTGACAATGTGCATACGTCTGTGGAATATATGCATGAATATTAGCCTAGCTCAGTGTCTTTTTCCTTAATCATCTTTTCTCGTCAGGTCTGATCCAGTGCTTGTTCCTAATTTCTTCCTTCCACCCCAACATCTGGAAGCCTCCATGAGAATGCTCAATGTTTCATCTACCCTTTCGTCTACTCGCAGAGTAAGTGCAGGAGATGTATGTTCCACTGTGCCTTTTGTTTAGCATCAACATCAATAGAACCAAAAGTGCAACAAAAAGTATGGTATTGTAACGAATCCCATGGCCTGCTATTACTATATAAACTGTTGTTGCCCTGTTTGCTAAGAGGTTGAGCTCATGTCTGTTTTTACCAGTTACAATTCTATGAAAGTCCAATTAAAATGGATATGGCTTTCATGTTTTTCCAGGGTTCAACACACATGGTACAACCACTTTCATACCTGCCAAATCCGATCTTGATACGCTGGTTTCCTAGTCTGTAAAACTTGGGTTTTTTGACATAAAAATATATTTCTGGATCATCTAGGCTCCATTAAGATTTGTTAGTTAGAACATAAATGGCTGAGTGTAACAAGCAATTGCTATAAAGAGGAAATAAGATCATCTTTTGTAGTGATATGATGAAACATTTATGGTATGGACTTGTAGTACTGATGGTGATTGTGTGCAACATGACACTGATGGATTGGGAAACAATAAAGAATGTGGTCATTGCAAGCAGGAGGCTGGGTTAGCCTTGCATATACTCATCAATGGAGACCAGGTTAGCCTTGCATGTACTTCTCAATGGCGACCAAGTTAGCCTTGCATGTACTCATCAGTGGCGACCAGGTTAGCCTTTCATATACTCATCAATGGAGACCAGGTTAGCCTTTCATCTACTCATCAGTGGCAACCAGGTTAGCCTTGCATGTACTCCTCAATGGCGACCAGGTTAACCTTTCATATACGCATCAATGGAGACCAGGTTAGCCTTTCATCTACTCATCAGTGGCGACCAGGTTAGCCTTGCATATACTCATCAGTGCAGACTGGGTTAGCCTTGCATGTACTCCTTATTGGAGACCAGGTTAGCCTTGCATGTACTCATCAGTGGAGACTGAGTTAGTCTTGCATGTACTCCTCAGTGGAGACCAGGTTAGCCTTGCATGAACTCATCAATAGAGACCGGGTTAGCCTTGCATGTACTCATCAGTGGCGACCAGGTTAGACTTGCATGTAGACATCAGTGGAGACCAGATGTAGGATGCCACCGAAAGATACATCAACGCAGAGCTGTTTTTTCCGGCGAAGAGCTGTGGCATTGTTATCATTAATAATACAATAATTCATGAACAAACACAACAGTCACTTCATGCAGATACCATATTTGTAGTTTGTATTTATTAAGCGAACATTCACCGAGGCTTCTTAGTTCTGAGAGATTAGCAAAAAAAGAAGACAGTAAAAGAAATGGGCACAATAGTTTATTTGACAAATGTAATGGTTATGTTTTTTTAAAGTTTACAAAAAAAGACCTCAGCACGTGAAGAGTGAAGCTATCTGGGGAGTTTGTTCCACTTCGTGGCTGCGACCACTGAAAATGCTTTTTCTTCATATGTTTTGGTCCGGGTTTTGGGGGATGACTAGCCGAAAAGGTCTGCAAGGCCGTCCCTGTGCTGAAACACCTAGCCATGTTTTGGACTAGCTGCAGGCTCTTTAGGAGTTTGCCTGGAAATCCCACGTAGCAGGTGTTATCGTAGTGCAGGTGAGACTGGACCAATGCCAATACTGCGGGAATATGGTAGGTGTTGTCGCTATAGGGCAAGATTTTTCTAAGCAGTTTGAGTTGCCAGAAACACATGCTGGCCACCTTGAGTCCTAATATTGTAAGGTGAGGTCTGAATCTACATCTCATGCCCAAGTTGTTTACCACTCTGGAAGGCTAAGAGCAGGGGCCCATGACGTCAGGCCAGATGGAAGGGTGCACATTATATAACTGGAAAACATCTATTCTGTCTCCCTCCTTCCCATTCTATAATAATGCCATCCAGGTCCTCAGGCTCACCCCCTTTAAACATGTAAAGACGGGTTGGCAGTGTACCCACCCTGGCCCACAGACACAGTGTTTGAGTATCTTCCAGCATATCATGGCCAGAGGTGGTTACATGCAACATCTCCCTTGTATGGGTGGTGGGTACCTGTACAGCAGAGGCTCATGCTGAACATTTGTAAGAGTTTTTACACGTTTATCAAACCGGTTCTTTTCCTTATTCATAATATGCTAGTAGTATGGACAAGCACCCATTGTTATGTACACCCACTGGGAGATACGATGTCCATAAGTGGCTGCATAAGGCTTCATGTAACAACAGGCTCAATATAAGGGAAAATGTAACTAATATTCAATAGGATTAGTACTTAGCTGTAGTTTTCGCAACACCTCGGTAGTAGCTAACCCTAAACATAGTAGAGATCTCCAAAAAACTATTTTCTATGTTTTTGTACAACCAATAAATGTATGTGGCCCCATACCTCTGCACCTTAGATGTTGTAGCCACAGCCTTCATCTGATAAACTTGCAATATCGCACTCAGTGGCTGACAACCAATCCTTTGCTTGCATCCTACAACAGCACCAGCCCTTTGTCTTAGGCTGCTCACAGCTTTGCCTTTTTGCTGTATCCAAGGTAATCTAGTGTCCGAGGCATGACTGACAGAAGTTACTCTCAGAAAATCAACAAGCATTGGCAAAGCCAATAGGTCTCACCTATGCAAGAGCTACTGGTTTTGCCAAAATGTTTTAACAATGTTGCACACCAGTGTGACTCCTGTTCAGCTTAGTTAGTGGAGTAAAGGAGAGTGATGTGAAGTGCAATGTCATAAAGTAGAGTGGGGTGTTATGGAGTGGTGTAGAATTGAGTGGCGTGAAGAGGAGTGTCTTGAAGTGTCATGGAGGGAGTAGAGTGTCATAGAGTGGAAGGATGTAAAGTTGAGTGGCATAGTGTCAGAGTTGAGTAAAGTGGCATAGAGTGTCGCGGAGATGTGTAAAGCCCAGCAGAGTGGCATAGAGTGCTTTGTAAAGAGAGGAGTAGAATGTTGTAACGTACAGTGGCGAAGAGCAGAGCAGATTTTCATGGAGTGGAGAGGCATAGAGTGGAGTAGAGTTTTGTAGCGTGGAGTGGCATAGAGTGTAGTGGTGTAGTGGTGTAGTGGTGTAGAGAGGAGTAGTGTGTCATACAACAGAGTGGAGTAGAGTGGCATGGAGTTGCGTGGAGAATTGTAGAGTGGAGTAGTGTTGTAGATTGGTGTAGAGTGTTGTCGAGTGGAGTAGAGTGTCAAAGTGGTGTTAATGAGGTAGAGTGTCATAGAGTGGAGTGTCGTAGTGTGGCCTAGAGTGAAGTGCCATAAAGTACAGTGGTGCAGAGTAGATTGGTGTAGAGTGCAGTAGCGGAGAGTGAACTGGCTTAGAGTAGACTTTCAGAGAAGAGTGAAGTGGCGTAGAGTGGAGTGGTTCAGGGTAGAGTGGAGTGGTGCGGTGTAGAATGCAGAGGAACAGAGTAGAGTGGTGTATAGTGCAATGATGAAGCGTGCAGTGGTGCATAGTAGAGTGGGATAGAGTAGAGGGGTACAGAGTAGAGTAGAGAGGCATAGAGTGAAGTGGCGTAGAGTTTCACACCGCACGCCAGCAGTGCTAAAGCCAGCCTAAGTGGTAGGCCGTTCTTGTTTCAGTTATACATGTTCACCTGTTTCATTGTTGATAACCCAGGCATCCAACAAATAGTATAATAACAATGTTTTGACATCGGCAGGATGTTAAAGGCTGTAGCGTAAATATTGTAGTTGGTTTCGGGGCTCCTGTTTGTAGATTTCATGAAAGCAGGAATCTGTGTTGTCTAGGTTTTTATGGCAATGCTAGTGCATGTGTTGCACATACTGAGGCTATTGCTCACTAAGTGTAGTTGTGTAGGCTACATATTTTGGCTTGCCAATGCGTGCTATTGTTAAAAGGGTTTGGTACTCTGATTCGCTGACTGTAAGCAGAAAGATCATTAGACATTCACTGGAGGGTCACACAGTGCTTTGATAGAAGACCTTCTACATGAATATTTGTTTCCACAGAGTGTACGTGCTCCTTCTCCCTACAAGCCTGTTTTAAGGGTTGTATTACAGCCTCGTAAATTGGAGCAAAGGAGGGGCAGGAGTGTGCTCCATTCCTCTTGCTTTCCTATGAACGCCCTCACTAAGTCACAGAAATAAAAGTAAACACCAAGCTCCCTCGGAAGACGGAGCCTGACATTGGACCTTTGTGTTTAAATGCACAGCAAATGTGACAAGATAAGAACAAGATTTAAAGGCCTGTTTACAGAAAGTGAGCTCTTGGAAGGATACAGTAAATAAGGTTTGGGCAAGGGTAGGCACAAAGACTAGCAGGTCAGCCTAAAACAAACCGAGCCAGCAAATAGCAAGGAAATGTGAGTTACAAACCACAATGCCAGTGGTAAGCACTGGGCAGAATGCATTCCCAGGGAAGCTTTCTGAATGTCACCAAGATGTCTTCAACAAACCAGACAGCTGCACTGTTTGATAGGCTTCGACCTAAAAAAAGTGTGTGTTTCTGGGATTTTTTGTATTGTAGGGCGGCCATTCAGTGCCCTGAAACGCAAGTTTGGTGTAACGTCCTATTCAATTATTACAAAATTGATTTGCAGAGGAGGGTATTTTCATTAGGCTATCCTATTATATTGTATTTGTTGTTGTTTTTTTTAGGATATCTAATGTAGTGCAGACCTAGTTTTAAGAACGATTTGTTTCGAGCCTTTTTAATTGAGGCGGGTGCATCTGGAACTCGAGGCGCTGTACCTAGTGCAGTATGGTGTGTGAATGTGTATAGGAATCAGCAGAGACTGGATTACAACAAGCATTTGCAATGCAATAGGTCTTGCATTTACACCAGTTTGTGCTATTGACATTGTAAATGACAATGCCTTTTATTTTTGTTTTCAGTTTTTAAAACATAAATAAAAGGCATCGTCATTTACAATGCCAATAGCTTAAACTCTCGTATACCGAACACATAGGTATTCTATATATCTGCAGTGATGGTGATCTCACACATATCTGCAGTGATAGTGATCTCACACTTATATCCGCAGTGATAGTAATCTCACACCTATATCTGAAGTAATGGTGATCTCACTCCTATATATCGGCAGTGATAGTAAATTCACACCTATATCTGCAGTGATAGTGATCTCACACCTATATCTGAACTGATGGTGATCTCACATCTATATCTGCAGTGATAGTGATCTCACACCTATATCTGCAGTGATAGTGATCTCACACCTATATCTGCAGTGATGGTGATCTCACACCTATATCTGCAGTGATGGTGATCTCACATCTATATCTGCAGTGATAGTGATCTCACACCTATATCTGAAGTAATAGTGATCTCACACTTATATCTGCAGTGATAGTGATCTCACACCTATATCCACAGTGATAGTGATCTCACACCTATATATGCAGTGACGGTGATCTCACACCTATATCTGCAGTAATAGTGATCTCACACCTATATCTGCAGTGATGGTGATCTCACACCTATATCTGCAGTGATAGTGATCACACACCTATATTTGCAGTGATAGTGATCTCACACCTTATCTGCAGTGATGGTGATCTCACACCTATATCTGCAGTGATGGTGATCTCACACCTATATCTGCAGTGATAGTTATCTCACACCTATATCTGCAGTAATAGTGATCTCACACCTATATCTGCAGTGATGGTGATCTCACACCTATATCTGAGGTAATGGTGATCTCACACCTATATCTACAGTGGTATTGATCTCACAGCTATATCTACAGTGACAGTGATCTCACACCTATATCTGCAGTGAAGGTGATCTCAAACCTATATCTGAAGTAATGGTGATCTCACACCTATAGCTGAAGTAATGGTGATCTCACACCTATATCTGCAGTGATGGTGATCTCACACCAATATCTGCAGTGATGTGATCTCACACCTATATCTGCAGTGGTAGTGATCTCACACCTACATCTGCAGTGATGGTGATCTCACACCTTTTTACTGTTAGCACATCACAACAGCAAGGCCAAACGAAAGGAGCCCCTTGGGGGTGAAGGGGCGTCTTGAGACCTCAATAAACAACAAAGGAAGGCTGGACTCTGGTGGCGAGTAGTGACTGGCTGAAGAGTTGAAGGGAGCCTCGGCGGCTGGCAGAGGGGGGAGATGGTGCACACATGTGCTCTGGAGGCAGAGGGGGGGAGATGGTGTATGTATATCAGCACAGAAGTCTGTTTAAACTAAACATTAGATTTAGGGTGAGGGAAAATACAGTAGCGGGAACGTTTTATTTCGGTGTAGACTGTGCGCGGTGCTGTTTTATAATGTCGTCACTGGCAGACATAATCACATTTAGGAAAAAAAACTGACTTCGGAAACATGATCCGTCACTACATGCCTCCTTTAGATGAGAAATACCCTCACGGCAGCCGTTAAGAAAACGACCCAGTCTGGATGGGCCGTCCCAAAAGTAGACAGGGCGGTAACAAAGAAGCCTCAATTTCAAACGGAGGCCACCGTTTAGCATAAACGATGACGCTAGCTAATGAAAATGATGGGCGGGGCTTCAAGTCCCCTTCTGAAATATCCTCTACCACAATTTGTCTTTCAGAGCGAGCAGCGCATGCGCGCTGCAACGCTAGGTGAGACCTAAAAATCAGGATGCAATGGGAAGTGGGTTGAGAAGATGGAATTAGGACAGTGTACCATGCCGGAATGACACAAGGTTTAGTGAACAGACTCCGTCCTGCAAGCCTGTGTCGGCTCTGGCGGCCAAGGGGTTTCATTGAAGCAGAGTATATGATAAATAAGGCTCTCAGTCTTCCCATTTTACAGTAAAATGCTAAAAACGCAAATAGAAACCAGTTAGTTACCCTTCTATATATATTAGTAAATACGAAGAAAAAAAAGAACAACTTGGTGCTATAACCATGGCAGCCTGCCCATTAAAGACAGTGGACCTAGTTTAAAGTGAAACCCTCTAAATAAAAGCTGAAATTACTAGTTGTATTTTTATTGTTTAGTGGAACGCAATTAAATGTGAATAAGTACCAATAAAAGCGACAAACGATACATATGGATAAATAACAGATGGCAATGTCAGAAAACATTAATCCAAGCGTCATAATCACAAATACAATATTACAGGTTCTCCCAAGTAAGTATTAAGACAGCAGCCTTCGTGCCAGTCTGATGCCACCATTTGATGGCACAGATATGTCTGTTTCCCCTTTGCATTGCTGAGCGGTGGTATGCTCGTCGTTGATAGAGTGCTTGTCTTTAATGTTGACTGGTGCTGTTGGCTTTCACGTTGTCTTCTGTGTTTGGAATGAACACACCTGGCTCAGCACTTCACATACCAGTGGCGTGTGTGGCGCATACCAGGTGTAATCACCAATTTGGTGGGCAGCACCTGCTTTTCGGTATTGAATCTGCAGTCCCCTACTCCTGCCAAGTTGTCAACATGCCTGGATTACAACTGCGCCCTCTGTGCATGGTTGGACTGATGCCTGACCCTGAATTAGTAGGGATTGTAATACATGCTTAGTGCTTGGCACCCTGGACCTCACACCGAGTCTTCTATTCATAACCCCAAGTGCACGTCCACCCGCTTATACTCCTCACCAGGAGCCTAGCGCAGAGTCATCCACAGGTAACCACAGGAGTGCTCATGGACCTGCATCCAGACCCCATACACAACAAGGACTTTCTGTCTCAGTCAAGTGAAAACCGTTTCGGCAAGGTCTGAAAGCATTACACTGGCTGCCGATTAGGCAAACATTAAAGTTTAAAGCTCTCATGATCGCCTATAGGGCTGTACACCAGATGGGCCCAGACTATATCCAGGGCAAAATCAAAAAGTACAGACCCTCCATGGCCCTTTGTTCTGCGAGCCAAACCCGTTTGTGCATTCCTAAGGTGTATAAAACGAGAGCTAGTGGCAGGTCCTTCTAATTACTGGCCCCCAATATGTGGAAATCACTTCCAGAACATCTTCGTTGTGTTTCATCAGCGTCCGCCTTCAAGGCTTACCTGAAGACACATTTTTTTAAAGAAGTATAACCAGACTTCCCGTCATTCAGATACGCGGCTGCTTAGTTTGGGGATTAAAAACCCTACTTCCATAAATCAACTCAGTACCATCTGGAGCAGCTGTTGCACTCTACAAGTTTTGGTTCATTCATTCTTTATCATTTGAAAACCTGCACAGTGAAATCTCATATATATAATTGTGAACCAGATATATATAGACACACCCAGGCTGTATCAAAATGCATGAAACACTATCGCGGAAGCTAAAGAGAATATCAAACAACATCCCTATATTTATGCCCAATGTAGCCATGCAAAAGTCCACACTACTCATCCCAGGCACCACTGGTTCTACCTCGTGTTCTACAACCTCCCAACAGCCCGTATTCATTTTCACTTTACAAACAACCCTGGGCTTGAATGAAATGCGAAACAAAACTGCATACAGCAGTCCATCTGATGCATAGGGTGACCAACTGGCATGGGTACAAATTCAGGACAGTGAGTGTAAAAATTCAGGACAAAGGGTCAAAATTCAGGACAAAAATTCAGGACAGGAGGTCAAAATTCAGGACAAAGGGTACGTTTTACAGACACATCAGAGGAGATTGCGCAATAGTATAGAAGTAAGTAAATAGACAAACACTTAAATACAAGTGAAAATTAGTTTGTATTGGGCTGAGACGATTGTGAACTTCATGGTTTTTCAATATGCGTGCAGCTTGAAGCAAGTGTACAGGTCTCTTTGTGGAAACAAAACCACCCCCACCCCACCTTTCCAGCTCGCAGGGAAACAAACGCCCAATGCCCGGTCCGGCCAGTCGGGCCATGCTACCACACTCCAATGGTGCCCCTCATCTTCAAATAGACCCTCCGTCATGTGTATTTAATTTATTTTATAGTGCTACTCATTCGACTTATGTACGGCAGGGTGTCAGAGTGAGTTACATCACACACATTATATAGAGACAGACTCATATAAATGTGAAAGTCAATGTATAGGAAATGCTGCTTAAGATAATGGGGGTTACAATGTGTAATCATACTTTCATCCATCATTCAGTCTTTCACCATTCATTCTGTCCTTCCATCTGTGTGCCCATCCATGTCCATATTCAACCATTTACAAACCTATCCATCACGTATCCTTCCATCCATCATTTCACTCATCCATCCTTCCATCCACCCTTTTACTCATCCAACCATTATCCATCCATCCACCCTTTCACCCTATCTATCCATACACTCATCCATCCACTCTTCCACCCATCCATCCACTCCTCCACCCATCCATCCACTCCTCCACCCATCCATCCACTCCTCCACCCATCCATTTACCTATCCATCATCTATCCTTCCATCCATCCATCATTCTACTCATCCATTCCTCCATCCACCCTTTCACTCATCCGTCCCTGCATTCATCCTTTCATCTTATCCATCCATACCCTCATCCATCCACTGTTCCACACATCCATCCATGCACTCACCCATCCAGCCATCTACCCTTTCACCCATTCAGCCATCCTTTCACTTACTCTTTCATGCACTCATCCTTCCACCCGTTCAGTCTTCCATCCACCCATATTCCCTTTCTCTCTCCATCCCCCTTTCACTTAGGCCATCCATCATCCCATCCACCCACCCATCCACTCACCCACTAATGAATCCATCCATTGAACTTATCACTCATCCATCCTCTCACTCATCCATCCATCCTTTCTCTCATCCATTCACCCATCTATCCATCCTTTTGTCCATCTAACCGCCCTTTCACTCACCCAGCCTTACATACACCCTTTAAGTCATCCATTCACCCTTTATCTTATCAATTCATCAATCAATCCATCATTTCACTCACCCATCATCCACCCATTCACTCACCGATCATCCACTCTTTCACTCATCCATCCACCCTTTCACTCATCAATCCATCATTTCACTCATCCATCCATCCACCCATCCCTTTACTTACTTACTCACTCACCTTTTCACATTAATTAGGAGCTGAGCCTTTGTCTACAGAGTTGCAGACAGAAGAGGCCTAATAAGAATTTCACCCTTGCTGTAGTTCTACAGCAAGGGATTGGGTGTGGGAGGGTTCACTATGCCCCTGCACAGAGGCAATCTGAAAAAGTATAAATCATGAGTCATGCATGATGCACAGTGCCAGGACGTGAGGCGACTGTGACATGGTGTTGTTTCTAGGGCTTTAAGTGGGATGAAAAAACTGGGGGGTCTCTTCAAAGGGGATGTTTGTTGTAATTAAGGGTGTGACTTAAAAAATCTAAGCTAAAAATCTGTGCTTATTATAACGTGCAGCCCGACTGGTATTTGTTTTGCTTCGATCATTGCACCAAGTTATATAAGAAAACAAGTAAGGTTACACCTAGAACAAGTAACGTTACACCTACAACAAGCCAGAACTATTGGCTTTGTCAATGGTTGTTAGTTGCATAAAATAAAAAAGCAGCAACCTTGGCTTCCTTGAATATAATATTGAAAATGCTTCAGTTTAAGCCGATGAGACTCGGAGAGAATTATAATCCTTTCCTTTGAACTTCTGTCACCGCCTTCCTTTAGTTAACGGGATTCTCAGTTAGCAGCAGCATGGGCGTTTTTGCACTTCCAGGTGACAGAATGCACTGCCCTGGACCGAGGCTGGAGGAGGCCACCACATGCTGTGCCAGCCCAGACTGACCCATTGTCATTCTGTATGTGGCAATCAGCTCCACACGGAATGACAATGGGCGGGGTGGGGCTGCTCTTGTGCTCAGAGGGGTGCGAGGCGGCCCATCACGGAGCTGAGGCCTTTCACAAGGGAACAGATCTGTTCCCTGAAAGGCCCAAAATTACGGACAAAAGGCGTCCGTAAAAGGGATCCTAACGGACAACGGACATGAGGTCCAATTTACGGACGGTCCGTGAAATTTACGGACGGTTGGTCACCCTACTGATGCAAGCACCATAACCATTGGGTAGGCCGTGCACACTACACATCTGCTTGTGCAGAGACAAAAGGATACATTTTTCAGACTGGTATCAAAACCACTTCGTTTTTAATGACCTACATGGTACTAATGCACACACAGTTATGAGCTACACAACAGAAAAAATGGCCCTAAAATGCATTTAACTGCCCAAAACAAGTAACAAATTAGTTTAAATTGTCAAAAGAAAATCCGAGGGAAACCGTTCGCATGTGCTTTCATTAAAGCGAGTGCAAGTTAACAGAATGTGTGGTACACACCAAACAAATGACAAATCTATCCATGGGGCTATTTTTGCAGCAGGATCTGTGCAAAATTTAAGTTGCTTACAAGGTATGTGGCCTGGTTTTAGGTGGTGGCTCATCACAGTGTTGGTTTTAAGTGGTGGCTCACCGGTTTATTGTTAGGTGAAAGGCAATCGGATGCTCTGGACAGCTTTTATCTTTTGCTTCTTCTGTGACCACAGTTATGGAGATTTTTTTACTTCCCGGGGCCGACTGTCTCAGCTAGTGTAGCATGACAGGTGTGAGGAGATCTAAAACCTCCCGTATTGCTCATGGTGACAGGCTGAGGCTGGAAAGGTTGCTTCTTTTCACTGTGGTGTTAAGTACGTGGCCCTAGTCATTATTAGTGCTGAACAGTACTCATTAGAAATCCACAAATAACTTTTTTCAGACTTTAATTCTACGAAATCAGACAGGGTTGTGCAGACACATATTTCCCACTACTCCTGCACACAGGCTAAGAGCTAGATGTAAACAGGCTATAATCTTACATGTAACCTTTCTTGGCTCCTCTTTTCTCTGTCAAAATCCCGTTGCTTGAGTCTGAAAGAGAAAGCACCAGTGAGGCCACCCTACTGGGGAGTTAACAACACCACCTTTTGTAAGCTGGTTAGTTCAAAATTTACTGTGATACGAGGAAGCATATTCTCTTTTTGCTTAAAGAATTAGGAAAATTGTCTAGATCCTGAACTTCACTCAGTAAGTCCCAGCTGAGCACTCTGTTGATAATGGTTTGATTCTTAGACATAAAGTACATCGAATCTTTGAATACATGTGAGCTACCCTGGACCCACTTTTCCCACGAGTTGACTTCCCCATGTTCTCTCATACTTGGTTTCAGGCACTAAATATCTCACAAGCTACCACCTCTGGAGTCCATGATGACAGAGGTCTTTGCTTTGGATCTTTGTTCTCCTGTTTCCTCTACCTCAAAATATAGGTAGATGCAAGTCAAATCAGATGAGGAGCCCCTTTGCAGAGCTTGGAGCTGATTAGACCTGTGGTTGTGCCTTTGAGGCCAAAGGATTTCAGGCTAATTACAGACCAGTAGCCCATCTTTGTGCAATAAATGCCTGTTCTGAAAATAACTGTCTAGTGATTGTTCCGCAAATCAGAAAGTCAAGGTCAGGGGCAGATCTCTCCTTTTTGGGACCCTCTCTCTGGAACAAACTCCCATTGACCCTTAGGCGCATTAAGGAGACACCTTCGTTTCGGGAAAAAACTTAAGACCTGGCTTTCCTCCTGCCCCTGGACCTGTCCTTTTTTCATCTTGCTGATGGTCCTACTGCAGTAGCGCCAGGACACTCTTCGGAGTAACAGATGCGCTTTATAAATCCTACACATAGACATAATATAAGGATCACATCCATACAAAGCAAACCAAAATGCGGCAATATGTATGAGAGATGACTAAATTAAAATTAAAGTTCACTTTTGAGTAGAAGTGTAATTTGGAAGATGGATCTTGCCAAAATAATTTCAGAATTGAAAGCTTCACTAGAAATTTCATATGTCTTTACATTTTCATGTTAAACCGAAAAGCAACCAGGGATATCTTAGGAATGCTCCATTTGTTTATTTAGAGGTTTCTAAATACTGGGCTGATAGACCCAACTTGTTCTGGCTCAACTGAGATAACGAGCAAAAAAGTGTGGGTCGGGGAATTAGCATGTCTTTTCCATGGTCTTGTCAAGCATTGCAGACAGCTGGCAGGGACGGTGAGCCTACTTGCCAGTAACTCATTTAAAAGAAAACAAGAAGTCTCTGTTGGAATCAGGTCACTCTCTTTTCACCAGTGTGGTCTACTCATATATGAAACCTAGTACCTTTCACAAAAACATTGGTGAGGTGCGGTAGGTGTAAACACTACAATGAATGCAAATGGTGAGTGTTGGAAACCGGGCAACCGGGTTAGCAGTCACCAGGTTCCCAGCACAGTGGTAGCTTGGCTCGAGCGGTTGGGGGTCAGGCACCGTGTTAAGTGTACGTCACACCCTCACAATAACCATGCGTTCATCCGTTCCAAAAACGACACTACACCGTAAAATAATTATGGAAGTCAAGATGAAAATATATATGTCTTTATCTTATTTTCTCTTAGTTGCAGGCTTCACATCATAAATACAATACAATAGGATTTTCCTTCAAACGAGCAGGTCAAATAAACAATGCTACTTCAGAATTTCAATAAATAGGTTCAGGTCATCATTAAGCAAAGAATAAATAGGGGTGCAATAAATACAGACGGCAAATAAATACAATCAGACAATAAATACAGTGCAAGAATAAATTAGTGGAAGACAATAAATAAAGCACCTTCAATAAATAAGGTAAAGCAATCAATGACAATTACAGATCAGATCACTTGCATGAGGTCACTTGGTTTTACTTTGCCCAAACACAGCTTATGGACATTTAGATGGCATGGGGGGTGTCCCACCTAGATTGGTCAAGGCTTGGGCCTAAGCTGAGGCAGAACAAGGGTAATCTAAAGATCTGGCCCTCCAAACTACACAGCCCCTTTCAGAGGTCACTGTACCAGTCTCAGTTCACCCCTGGCACTCCCAGGCTGGTCCTAACACCTCTTTAACCCCTAGGATGGTCTTTTAGGGCTCCACGGGGCCTCAGACGCCCCCTCTACCACTTACTGTCCCTTCCTCGACGATCGACTCCGCTCGGCGCCGTGTCGACACCGTGAGGCGGCTCCGGATCGATGTCGCTGGGCGGTCTCGACTCGATGTCGCTGGGCGGTCTCGATGTCGCTGGGCGGTCTCGACTCGATGTCGCTGGGCGGTCTCGACTCGATGTCGCTGGGCGGTCTCGACTCGATGTCGCTGGGCGGTCTCGACTCGATGTCGCTGGGCGGTCTCGACTCGATGTCGCTGGGCGGTCTCGACTCGATGTCGCTAGGCGGTCTCGACTCGATGTCGCTGGGCGGTCTCGACTCGATGTCGCCTTCCGGCGTCGCAGGGACTCGGTCTCCCCGCTTCCGGGTGTTTCTGGAGTGCGATCTCCACTCCCGACCTCCGGCGCGCCTCACCTCGACCTCAGGTGTCTCCTTACTCGACCTCCGGCGCCTCTCCACGACCTCCGTCGGCGCCCTCACTCGACCTCCGGTGCCTCTCCACGACCTCCGTCGGCGCCCACACTCGACCTCTGACGGCTCCGGGTACGATGTCTGCTTTCTGTCAGCGCCGCTTCTCTACCTCAGGCCCCAGGTCTCCAGGCCTCTCAACGTCAGGACTCCAGGAGGACACTGCTGAACAGGTCAGGAACTTGCTGTTCTTCCTCTTTAAGGCCTGTTCCAAATGTTCAGATCCTTAAGATGGTTCTTCTGGTCTTGGTCCCACACAGGGCTTTAGGCTGGGCTTGGTCAGTAGAGGCTAGCATCAAGGGTGGGTTTCTGGACCCCACTCCAAGCACTGGTTTCCACCTCTGCTGCCTTACTCCGAGCTCCTTCTATCTCTGTCCTCTCTCTTCTCCAGTCAGTTGCCAACTGCCCCTCTGAGATGGCCTCCCAACATTCTAAACTGCCTCCCACTATCACAAGATTCTAGAATGTTCCAGGAGGTTCTAGATGTGTCACAGGTGACAATGGGTGGCCACCATTTTGTGTCTCAGGCCCTCAGACAGAAGTTCCAGGGGTAGGGAAAATGGCTCCCTGACCCTGCATCAACACTAAAAAAAAGTCTGGTGGTTCCCAAAAAGGAAAAATTATAACAGGGTTTGAGGCAGAAGTGGAACAAAATAAATAATGATGAGGAGGGACCACCCAAAGGTCTAACACGCGTCCCCCCCCAGCTGAAAGTGGGGAGAGCTACCCAACCCCTTGGGAGTTCTCATCACTAAGGCGGAAATACCTTGAGAGACCGTCTGCATTGGCGTGGTCCACTCCAGGCCGATGTTCCACCTGAAAGTCCATTCCCTGTAGGGAGATAGACCACCTTAGCAACTTGGGATTCTCCCCCTTCATCTGCATCAGCCACCGAAGGGGTCTGTGGTCGGTCTGAACTAGGAAGTGCGAGCCAAACAGGTATGGCCGCAACTTCTTCAGAGCCCATACCACTGCAAAGGCTTCACGCTCTATTGCACTCCACTTCTGTTCCCTGGGAAGTAGTCTCCGGGATAGGAAGACCACGGGTTGATCCAGACCCTCTTCATTGAGTTGCGATAACACTGCCCCAATGCCATGTTCCGATGCATCCGTCTGGACAATGAACTCCTTGGAAAAGTCTGGGGCCCTTAAGACCGGGGCCTCGCACATGGCTTGCTTCAGTTTCACAAAGGCCTGCTGACAAGCCTCCGTCCAGACTACCCGTCGAGGTTGCTTCTTGGACGTAAGCTCCGTGAGGGGGGCCACAATGGTACCATACCCCTTCACGAAGCGGCGGTAATATCCGGTGAGGCCCAGAAAAGCTCGGACCTCGGTCTGAGTCTTGGGGGGTTCCCAGGCCATGATGGCCTCGATTTTCGCCTGGAGGGGTTGCACCGCTCCCCTACCCACCAAGTGTCCAAGGTACACTACCGACCCCTGCCCGATCTGGCATTTACTGGCCTTGATCGTTAAACCAGCGTGCTTCAGGGCCTGGAGAACAGCTTGCAGGTGACGCAAATGATCCTCCCAGCTGTTACTGAAGACAGCAATGTCGTCCAGATAAGCAGCAGAGAAACTCTCCATCCCAGCGAGGATCTGGTTCACCAGCCGCTGAAACGTGGCAGGTGCGTTCTTGAGCCCAAAGGGCATCACGCAGAACTGGTAGTGGCCCTTGGGCGTGGAGAAGGCTGACCTTTCCTTAGCTCCATCAGTCAGAGAGATCTGCCAGTACCCGGAAGTAAGGTCAAAGGTACTCAGATATTGGGCAGCTCCCAGCCGGTCAATCAGTTCATCCGCCCTCGGGATCGGATGGGCATCAGTCTTGGTTACTGAGTTCAGTCCCCGGTAGTCCACACAGAACCTCAGTTCCGGTTGGGCACCCGGTGGTACAGCTTTTGGTACTAATACCACCGGACTGGACCAGGGGCTGCTGGAAGGTTCAATCACTCCTAGCTCCAGCATCTTAGTGACTTCACTGTGAATGCTGGCCTTCACCTTGTCTGTCATCCGGTAGATCTTTGACTTCACAGGTGGGCTGTCTCCTGTGTCCACATCATGGATGCACAGGTGAGTCCTACCTGGAACAAAGGAGAACAACGAAGAGTACTGCCCCAGGACCTGGCGGCAGTCCTCCTGCTGTTCAGGAGTTAGGGACGGGGAGAGAATCACTCCCTCCACCAACCCAACCTTCTCTTGAGACGCAAATAAGTCGGGGAGAGGCTCGCTTTCCACGTCCTCTGCTCCGTCAGTCACCATCAGCAAGATGACTTCGGGCCTCTCATGGTGGGGTTTGAGGCGGTTGGCATGCAGCACCCGTAGGGGCTGGCAAGGGGTCTTCAGATCCACCAAGTAGGTAGCCTTACCCTTCTTCTCCAACACCTCAAAGGGTCCTGACCAGCGATCCTGGAGGGCGCTAAGCTCTCCTGGTTCGATCACCCACACCTTCTGGCCAGGCTCCAACTCCACCGGATGAGCATTGTGGTCATACCACGCCTTCATCACAGCTTGGCTGGCTTCCAAGTTGTCAGAAGCTTGCTTCCACAACTTAGCCATTTGGCTCCGGAAGGCCAGCATGTAGCTCACCACGTCCTGGGGAAGCTTTCTGGGAGTTCTTTCTCATCCGTCTCTCACCATTCTGAGAGGTCCACGCACAGGGTGCCCATACAAAAGCTCGAAGAGGCTGAAGCCCACTCCCTTCTGTGGCACTTCCCTGTAAGAAAACAATAGACAGGGTAGGAGGACGTCCCATTTCCTCCGCAGGCTTTCAGGCAAACTTCTGATCATGCCTTTCAAGGTTTTATTGAACCTCTCCACCAGACCATTGGTCTGGAGATGGTAAGGAGTGGTGAACCGGTAGGTCACTCCACGCTCCTTCCACATGGCCCGCATATATGCTGACATGAAGTTGGTCCCCCTGTCAGACACAACTTCCTTGGGAAAACCCACTCGGGTAAAGATTCCCATCATGGCCCTTGCCACAACAGGTGCAGTAATGGTCCTCAGAGGTATAGCCTCTGGGTACCGTGTGGCATGATCCACCAGAACCAGAATAAACCTGTGACCAGCTGTAGTAGGCGGATCTAACGGACCCACAATGTCGATGCCCACTCTTTCAAAGGGGGTGCTAACGACAGGAAGTGGTTCCAGGGGAGCTTTCAGCTTCACCCCTGTTTTCCCACTGGCTTGACAAGACACACACGTCCGGCAGTAGGTGTCGGACGACACTTTCATTTGAGGCCAATAAAAGTGTGGGACAAGACGGGCAAAGGTCTTGTCCTGCCCCAGGTGTCCTGCCAAGGGGATCTCATGAGCCAATTCCAGGAGGAAGGCTCGATAACGTTGAGGGACAACCAAGGCCCGTGACGATCCGTGCATGGGTGCCTTGGGTTCACTGTAGAGGAGGCCATCCTCCCAGTAAATATTGTAGTTCCCCTCAACGTTCCCTGCTGCCTGGGCTTCGGCCTGTCGCCTCAGTCCCTCAAGGGTAGGACACTCCCTCTGGCCCTTGCAGAATTCCTTCCTGGTCGGCCCTCCCTCCACGTGCCACTCGGCCGGGATGGGTAGGTTCTCCAGTCCGGTAACATCCCCCTCCGCGGACTCCTGGTCCACCCCCTCCGGTGGCCTATCCGTCACACGGGGCGCGGATGCCGAGGCAGGCTCCTCCTGCCCTCGGTTCTTCCCTTGATCGGCAGCCGGCTGTGCCTTTGTTCCAGGCTCCTGCCTAAACGTACTCCCCCTCCGGGTAGTCGCAGATCCTGTGCTGACACATGCCCAGTCAGGTGTACTCAGCATGAGTCCGGTATTCCACCTCCTTCCAAGCATTATGCTCCATGTCATTCCCCAGCAGACAATCGACTGGCACGGCAGGGCTTACGGCAACTCGAAGCAACCCTGCAACCCCTTCCCATTCAAATGGAACCTCGGCCACCGGATAGTGGCCCATTCTGCCGTCAGCCATCGCGGCAGGGTGGAGTGCATTGGGAATCACCTGCTCTGGAGACACCAGTTGGCTACGTACCATAGTCATACTGGCTCCTGTGTCTCTCAGAGCCTCCCCTCTTTGGCCATTGATGGTGACCCACTGCCCATACTTTGTGGTATTTGCGGGCACCTGGATCTTAGGAACCATCTCCCGTTCTCCCAGGGACACTAAAGTGACACCCGCCCACTCCCTTCCCTTATCTAAAGGCATCTCCTCCCCGAGCACTACACTAGCTACTCCGGGGGCCTTTCCTCCGATGGGAGGGGGTGGTCTTTTCGGGCACTTCACATCTCCCTTATAGTGTCCGACACCACCGCACTCGAAGCAATGGATAACCCTTGGCTGCTGACTCTGGCCAGGATTAGGGTTTCTGGGTGGGTTAGCCCTAGGGGTGAATCCTGTTCCCTTCCCTTGGAAACTATTTTGGGGGCCTTTAGAGAACTCCGTTTTCTTTTCCCCTCCCTCTTTCTTCTGGGGGGCGCCCTGTCCGGTCTTTTGAGAGTCCCCTCCAGTCCCCCTTGTGGACACCCGGGTACTAGCCCAAATGTCCGCCTCCTCAGCAAGCTTCCCGGGATTGGTCAGCTTGCTATCCACCAGGTGTTGACGCAGTTCGGGGAAACATTTTTCGAGCAGGTGTTCCTTCAACATCAAATCAAACAACCCCTCGTAGTCCCTCACCTCGCTGCCCTGTATCCAACCCTCTAATGCCTTCTTTGCATAGTCCAGGAAATCCACCCAATTCTGTGTGCCCAGTTTGTGGCTACCCCGGAACTTCTGTCTGTACTTCTCGGGTGTTAGTCCAAACTTTCTCACGAGCGCCACTTTCATGGTGGGGTAGTAGGTCTGCTCATCCTGCTCCAGGGCCAATAATGTATCCCTACCAGCTGGAGGCATGTATTTATACAATCCCCCTCCCCAATATTTCTCTGGAACCCCATGGACTCTTAAAGAGACCTCATAGGCCGCTAGCCACTTGGCGATATCATCTCCCGCACTATAGCTAGCTACTATGTCTTTTGGCAGATAGGGTTTGGATTCCCTGGTGATTTCTCTGCCTTCGCTGCCACCATTAGGAACAGTGTGTGCCCCGACCCGTAGGATCTGGAGATCTATCTCCCTGAGCCTCAACTCGTGAGCCATCCTCTGTTCCTCCTTTACTTTCTCCAGCTTCGCCAACTCCCATGTGAGCTGTCTTTTCTCCCTCCGGTCAGTGAATTCTGCTTCTAATAAGCCGTTGCTAGAGACACTGCTGCCCTTCCTTGAAAGTGTTCTGGGCCCCGCTAATAGGTTCCCCACTTCAGATTGGTACACACCAGCTCCCTCGCTGTCAGGCTCTCCATCCGTGTCCTCCTTCTCAACCTTACTTTCTCGTCGTGCCTCCCCTCAAGCTGGTTTGGAGCTCACCCTTCTTTGCACCTTGGGGACAAAACACCCCCTCTCGCTGACAAAACTCCCTGAGTTGGGCCACAGTGTAAGTTTCCACATCCTCCAACACAAACTCCATTTTGCCCACTCAGGGTAGAAGACAGTTGCTCACAGAAGCTATGCAGGGGGGTACTTTTTGTAATACCTCCTCCCACCACCAGAAGTAAATTTGGAAAAAACAAAACTCAAAATCAGGAACTCCGCTTGGAGAAAACTCCCGGTGTAGGCCTATGGACTACCCAAAGTTATTGTCGAGTAGACGCAAGCACAGCTCTATCCCACCACTGAACACCAATTTTATGTTGGAAACCGGGCAACCGGGTTAGCAGTCACCAGGTTCCCAGCACAGTGGTAGCTTGGCTCGAGCGGTTGGGGGTCAGGCACCGTGTTAAGCGTACGTCACACCCTCACAATAACCATGCGTTCATCCGTTCCAAAAACGACACTACACCGTAAAATAATTATGGAAGTCAAGATGAAAATATATATGTCTTTATCTTATTTTCTCTTAGTTGCAGGCTTCACATCATAAATACAATACAATAGGATTTTCCTTCAAACGAGCAGGTCAAATAAACAATGCTACTTCAGAATTTCAATAAATAGGTTCAGGTCATCATTAAGCAAAGAATAAATAGGGGTGCAATAAATACAGACGGCAAATAAATACAATCAGACAATAAATACAGTGCAAGAATAAATTAGTGGAAGACAATAAATAAAGCACCTTCAATAAATAAGGTAAAGCAATCAATGACAATTACAGATCAGATCACTTGCATGAGGTCACTTGGTTTTACTTTGCCCAAACACAGCTTATGGACATTTAGATGGCATGGGGGGTGTCCCACCTAGATTGGTCAAGGCTTGGGCCTAAGCTGAGGCAGAACAAGGGTAATCTAAAGATCTGGCCCTCCAAACTACACAGCCCCTTTCAGAGGTCACTGTACCAGTCTCAGTTCACCCCTGGCACTCCCAGGCTGGTCCTAACACCTCTTTAACCCCTAGGATGGTCTTTTAGGGCTCCACGGGGCCTCAGACGCCCCCTCTACCACTTACTGTCCCTTCCTCGACGATCGACTCCGCTCGGCGCCGTGTCGACACCGTGAGGCGGCTCCGGATCGATGTCGCTGGGCGGTCTCGACTTGATGTCGCTGGGCGGTCTCAACTCGATGTCGCTGGGCGGTCTCGACTCGATGTCGCTGGGCGGTCTCGACTCGATGTCGCTGGGCGGTCTCGACTCGATGTCGCCTTCCGCCGTCGCAGGGACTCGGTCTCCCCGCTTCCGGGTGTCTCCGGAGTGCGATCTCCACTCCCGACCTCCGTCGCGCTTCACTTCGGTTTCCGGCGACTCCGGTGGGCGGACTTCACTCCCCCGTCGACGCCTCACCTCGACCTCAGGTGTCTCCTTACTCGACCTTTGGCGCCTCTCCACGACCTCCGTCGGCGCCCTCACTCGACCTCCGGTGCCTCTCCACGACCTCCGTCGGCGCCCACACTCGACCTCTGACGGCTCCGGGTACGACGTCTGCTTTCTGTCAGCGCCGCTTCTCTACCTCAGGCCCCAGGTCTCCAGGCTTCTCGACGTCAGGACTCCAGGAGGACACTGCTGAACAGGTCAGGAACTTGCTGTTCTTCCTCTTTAAGGCCTGTTCCAAATGTTCAGATCCTTAAGATGGTTCTTATGGTCTTGGTCCCACACAGGGCTTTAGGCTGGGCTTGGTCAGTAGAGACTAGCATCAAGGGTGGGTTTCTGGACCCCACTCCAAGCACTGGTTTCCACCTCTGCTGCCTTACTCCGAGCTCCTTCTATCTCTGTCCTCTCTCTTCTCCAGTCAGTTGCCAACTGCCCCTCTGAGATGGCCTCCCAACATTCTAAACTGCCTCCCACTATCACAAGATTCTAGAATGTTCCAGGAGGTTCTAGATGTGTCACAGGTGACAATGGGTGGCCACCATTTTGTGTCTCAGGCCCTCAGACAGAAGTTCCAGGGGTAGGGAAAATGGCTCCCTGACCCTGCATCAACACTAAAAAAAAGTCTGGTGGTTCCCAAAAAGGAAAAATTATAACAGGGTTTTAGGCAGAAGTGGGACAAAATAAATAATGATGAGGAGGGACCACCCAAAGGGCTGACAGGTCTAACAGTGAGGGTAAAAACAAGCAATACAGTGGGTGCTCACACCAGCGAAGATGGGATTATTACACCCAACTTTACCCAGTGCAGGTGAATAGTAAATCTTTTCAGAGGCAGGTCTTTTCATTTGGTGGCCATGCATATTTTTTGCATTCCCTCCTATCCCTGTACTACTCCTTCAGGGTTATAATGGTAACTCCATCTAGCTCATTCATATCTGTTTATCCAGTATTGGATTTTTCATAGATTCACATGCTTAAATCATCCCTGTCGTCGTAGTGGGAGCCCCATGGTATCCTCATAAAAGCGGTAATTGCTATTATCATAGGCTACAATGCAATGAACAGTCACTGCAGTAGGCTACTTTCTTTTGTAAAGAAAAAACCAATTTAAGAAGAAGACAATAAGGCGACAGCCCCCTATATAACACTCTCAAGAGAGGCTCAGTTCCTCAGATTTTCTACCGCACATTGTGTGACGGAGTCTCCCTGAGTTCTGCTCAGTTTTTCTACATATTTACCAGATATCTTCTTGAAAATGTTGGATTCTTTAAAGAAAGTTCTCTTCAGGTCGTGTGGATCAAGCAGTAAGAAGAGACTGCATGCTGAAGACCCCTATAAGAACTTTATCTACTGTCTCTACCCCAGCATAAATTAAAGGACTGCAAGATTTGTAGAACTTTCTCAACCAAAACCCGTAAAGATAGAGATGGTAGGTTGTTAATTTGGCTGCAGAGACTAAAATATAAATCTGATGTTGTGTCTGACGATAAAGAGAGTTCTGCCTCACAGGCCTCTCAAGAGGGATCTAAAAGGAGAGAGAGATCCCATGAATCTCCTGAGGTTTCTAGAAAAAAGGCTTCCAAAAAGTCCTGTCATGAAGCTGCAAGACCCTCACAAAAAGAAAAGCATTCATTTCTTCCTGAGGAGAAAAGCTGTCTGACCTCTAAGCATGAAAAAGCCTCTTCAGAGCCATCTATAAAGATTACAGTTTCTAAAAAACCTGTATCGGCGACGGGACCATCCTCTGGGTCCCCGTCGACGCGGAAATGGGCGTCTGAACAGGTTTCCTCTGCATCGTCGTCGTCCAAGATCTCGTCAAAAATTCCATCATAGACAAAGGTTTCTGTTGCGCCATCGACGGCGGCTCCACCGAAAACACTTTCAACAATGGCTAAGGTACCACCTCCGCCGACGACTTCCTCGTCTACGATGTCTTCAGCAACGACGACGACAACAACTTCGACATCCTCGTCGACGTTTGTCCCGTTGACGACTACCTCTTTGTCGACTTCAACCACAACAACGACCGTTCCTGCATCGTCTGCGATAATGACAACGCTGCAGTTGACGAAGCTGATGACGATGTATCCTACTCCTGGCCAGAAGCAACCTTCGACTTTACAAATAACGCCTTTATGTCAAGACACCGTTGACGGGGTGTTTTCTCGAAAATCCTACAGTAGTTTCACCTTTGCCTCCCTCAACCTTTTTGGAGGAATCTGATTATGACAAAATGTTTGGCCCTGCTCACAGTCCCTCTCAGCTTCACGTCAAATATCAGGACGATGATGAGGACGACTATGAGGGTTATTATCAACAGGACTTTCGCACTCCACATGCAAAAATGCAATTCATGGAACCTGTTCATGAACCCATGGTCCACCTTCCTGTGGTATTAGTACAAGAGTTGGAAGACATGTTGCAGGACTATTTTACTTTTTTTCCTTCATCGAGTGCACCTCCACCTCTGCCACCGCCTCCACCACCAACATCTCCTCCACGTATGTCTGAGCTTTCTCCTAGAAAGTCATCTGTGATGGATAGTGTTTTACCTTCACAGCAGCATGATACCTCTGATAGGGAAATTGAGGCCATGAATGGGAAGACTATGTTATCTCAACACCTGCTTCTCCATCTCCTCAACGTTACAACAAACAAATGATGGACGGAATGCTGACAATGCAGACATTCTCCCCCAGTCAAGAGATCTGGGTTAAATCCATCGTTCTTTTGCCCACTACACCACCCCAGTTTAGACATGGCCATATGCAAATCAGTCTTGACCCTGTGCCTCATGGGAACAGTCCAGCCCGAACTGCCAAGCCATGTCTTCCCTGGACCGGAATCAAGCATCCTAGGACCGGTTTCTGGCTATCAGCCGTCATCAGCCAGGATAGCTTGACTCCAGTGGCGTAGTGATCATGGGGCCCACGTCTGGGAATACCCATCCCACTTAGGGCGAAAAGCGTTACAACAAACAAATGATGGACGGAATGCTGACAATGCAGACATTCTCCCCCAGTCAAGAGATCTGGGTTAAATCCATCGCTCTTTTGCCCACTACACCACCCCAGTTTAGACATGGCCATATGCAAATCAGTCTTGACCCTGTGCCTCATGGGAACAGTCCAGCCCGAACTGCCAAGCCATGTCTTCCCTGGACCGGAATCAAGCATCCTAGGACCGGTTTCTGGCTATCAGCCGTCATCAGCCAGGATAGCTTGACTCCAGTGGCGCAGTGAGCACGGGTCCCACGTCTGGGAATACCCATCCCACTTAGGGCGAAAAGCGTTACAACAAACAAATGATGGACGGAATGCTGACAATGCAGACATTCTCCCCCAGTCAAGAGATCTGGGTTAAATCCATCGCTCTTTTGCCCACTACACCACCCCAGTTTAACCATGGCCATATGCAAATCAGTCTTGACCCTGTGCCTCATGGGAACAGTCCAGCCCGAACTGCCAAGCCATGTCTTCCCTGGACCGTAATCAAGCATCCTAGGACCGGTTTCTGGTTATCAGCCGTCATCAGCCAGGATAGCTTGACTCCAGTGGCGTAGTGAGCACGGGTCCCACGTCTGGGAATACCCATCCCACTTAGGGCGAAAAGCGTTACAACAAACAAAAGACAGTGGATTCTCCGCCCGAGGACATTAGCGACTTCCACCCGTTAATGGAAAAAGCAGCTTTATCTCGAAAGCCTGTGAGAGCAATACCCATTATAGACAACATTTGGGAAGAAAGGTGTGAAGGTTCTAAAAACACCTACGGTTATTCCAGTCTTGCCTGGTTGCCCAACGGTGGTCAAGAAACCCTTCAGCGCCTATCACTGCGCTACCTGACAAGGAAGGAAGGTGCCTTGTTAATAAAGGCAAGTGGTTTACTACCACCTCATTCACTACTGTGCACGGCTAACGCTCTAGTGATATTGGGAAGATACGACCGCCAAATGTGGTCCAATATCACTCCGTACATGGACCTCCTTCCTGAGGACAAAAGACTAGAGGTAAGGAAAATTCTTCTTGAAGGTGAGAGGTTTGCATCAGAGATCATTGATGCTTCCCTGGATGTGGCTTTTCTAGCCTTTCATCAGCTCGCTGGAATGGCTGTCCTTAGGCGACAAGGGTGGTTGAGAGCAACAACATTTCGCCCTGAGGTGCAAAGTAAAATACTAGATATGACATTTGATGGAGCGCATGGTAGAGGAACTTATTCATTTCACGGAGGTTACCAAAAATACCAACCTCAGACTTACACCTCTTTCGCCCTTCCTACTAGCTTCAACAAACATATCGTGCACCAACACAGGCTGCTTACTCCATACAACCCAGACGGAAAAAAACGGTACAGTCCAGGGATACTGTTCGGAAACAGTGACGAGGTCTCAGCACCTGCTACTCTTCCCATTATCACCTCACCCAGAGGAACTCGCATGTCCCACTATTTCAGACAATGGCAAAATATTACCACAGACAGATGGGTCTTAGATATAATAAAATTTGGCCATACCCTGGAGTTTGTCACAATACCTACCACCTCCTAACCCACCTAAAAAAATCTCTACCATCCCATCTTCAATTACTAAAGAAAGAAGCATTGGTCATGCTGCCAAAAGGGGCAATAGAATCTGTACCACGCTCTAAAAGGGGAAGAGGATTCTATTCCCGCTTTTTTCTTGTCAAGAAGAAATCAGGAGAATGGCGTCCTATTCTGGACCTCAGAAAAGCTCAACAAATACCTACAGAAAAAATCCTTTCGCATTGTAACTCTCCTGGAGATATTGCAGCTTCTGAATCATTCGGATTTCCTGGCCAGCCTCGATTTACAGGATTCGTAGTTCCATATTCCTATCCATCCCAAACTTCGTATATTCCTCTGTTTCACTGTGGCAAGCACACACTATCAGTTTAAAGTGCTTTACTTTGACCTCCACTCAGCTCCTCAGGTTTTTACCAAGTGTCTTGCTCCTGTGGCAGCATTCCTACAATTAAGAGGCCTGCATATTCTCTTCATCAAGCCTCGGAGGCCATTTCCTTCTGCCTACAGCTGTTCCACTCTCTAGGGCTTGCAGTCAATTACCTAAAATCCGCCCTCACACCTTCTCAACAGAAAACGTTTCTCAGAGCAACATTGGATACCCTCCAAAACAGGGCATTCTTGTCCACAGAAAGACAGAACACCATACTATCTCTGGCTCACAGTCTATCCAAAAGAGAGTTCGCTTGTGTCCATCTCCTCAAACCCTTTCTCTGCATGATGTCCTCTGCCATCCTCATGGTGCCTCATGTACGTCTAAGGATGGGACCTTTTCAAGAGCAGTTAGACAGACAGTGGCTTCAGACAAAAGTATCACTCGATGATATTATCCAGATCACTCTGATCATGAAAAAAGCACTTCCTAAGTGGCAGTCCGCCAGTAATCTCTCTGTGGGACTGACATTCCTCTCTCCTCTCCCACAGTTCGTTTTGACCATGGATGCTTCATTGGAGGGCTGGGGGGCCCACCTCCAGGACCTTTAATTAAGTGGCAAATGGAGTCTCTCTCTGTCCAAGATGCACATCAATTTCCTGGAATTGAAGGCAATCTTCCTGGCTCCTCACTCGTTTCGCCCAAGGATACAAGCATCCTCAGTCCTCATTTGAACAGACAATACTACCTGCATGCCCTATCTCAACAAGCATGGAGGAACGAGGGCCCCAATTCTCTTTGGGAGCTCAAATGATCTGGGAGTGGGTATTACTGCATTACATAACCATCAAGGCAGAACATCTCCCAGGTGTATAGAACAACCTGGCAGACACCTTGAGTAGAATAGGTCAAACATGTCACGAGTGGGAACTCGATCAGTTGATTCTCGACTCCATCTTGCAGAAATGGGGAATGCCCAACTTGGACCTCTTCGCAACTCAAGAGAACCAGAAATGCCGGTTCTTTGCCAGCAAGTAACCTCAGAGGGGGTCACGGGGGAATGCGTCTCGATAAGATGGTCAGGAATCTTTGCATCTGCTTTCCCCCCATACCTTCTCATCTCCAGAGTTCTAATGAAACTGAAAAGGGAACCGTGCCGTTTAATCCTCATTGATCCACATTGGCCCCGCCACATTGGTTCCCGGAGCTACTCCTACTGTCGAAGTCCAAGCATTATCGCCTGCCAGTAATAATGACTCTACTGACCATGAGCAAAGGACAAATCCTGCACCCACACCCAGCTTCTCTTCAGTTGCATGCTTGGCACCTGAATTAAACAAATTCAAATATTTAGTCATTCCCTAGGACTGTATAGATATATTGTCCAAGGCTAGAGCTGAGTCGCAACTAAAAGGTACAGATTAAAATTGAAGCATTTTTGCTCTTGGTGCCTTCAGAACAACATTCACCCTCTTCTCTCATCTCCGGAACAACTCTTGCCTTATCTACTCTCTTTGGGAAAGTCTGGACTGGCGTATGCATCAGTGAGGGTCCACCTCGTAGCCATCTCCTGATACAGTTGCACTTCCGATGCTTCTTCACTCTTTTCCTCTTGCATCGTCAAACAATTCATGAAAGGGTAGTTCAGGATGTTTCCGCCCATTCGGCCTCCTCCGCCTGTATGGCGTCTCAATGTGGTCCTATTTCAAATAATGAAACCACCGTTTGAACCACTTCACAAAATTGAGTTCAAGTTTCTCACTTGGAAAGTAGCATTGCTTCTCACGCTTACCTCCGCAAGGAGAGTAGGTGAAATTCAAGCTTTCACCATAAGAGAACCCTATTTAAAATTTACAGAGGACTACGTTTACTGCGAACAAATCCTAGATTCATCCCGAAGGTTCCAACTCATTTTCTCTTTAATGAACCTGTGGTTCTTCACACTTTTCTCAAATCCTTCCTCTCCATCAGAGAAATCTCTTCACTCCTTGGATGTTAAATGGTGCCTTAAGTTCTATCTACAAAAGACTAAGCAGCTAGGAAAAACAGATCAACTGCGGTCTCTTATGGGCCTCGAAGACTAGGTGCTGCTGTCAAAAAGAGAACTATTGCAAGATGGATTGCTGCTACAATTCAGCTCTGTCATACTAAGGTGAGTAAACTGCTTACGATCAAGGCTAAGGCACATTCTACAACAGCAGATTCCTCTTCTGCTGCTCTATTTGCCGGCGTCCCGTTGGACAAGATTTGCTGTGCCGCTAGATAGAAGAGTGCACATACCTTCATGCGGCATTGTCTGGATATGGCAACTTACAGTGAAGCAGCTGTAGGGCAGGCAGATTTATGTAATCTCTTTCAATAAGGTAAGCCCCTACTTTTAGAGGTGTTATTCCTTCTGTATTATTGTTTTTACCATTTTAAAGTCATAAGTACGCTATTTTGTTTATATGCTGCTAAACAGCTACATTATATTTTATATATGTTACAGTATATGCATATGTATTGTTACCCATCATCCTCTAAGGGTATATATGTATATATTGGTTATTTCTATGCACATTTACCTATGCAACTGCTAGCTACTCTGATTCAAGCATGTAAATCTATGAAAGATCCCATACCGGAAAAGAAAATGAATTACTTACCTGTAACTACGGTTCTCCAGTATTGGTATCTTTCATAGATTCACAAGCGTCCCACCCTCCTCCCCTGAGAGGCTTCCCTTATTTCCTCAAGGTATAAATTTTCACACATGTGCTTGAAAATCTGAGCCTCCCTTGGGATTGTTCTACAGGGTGCTGTTGCCTTATTGGCTGCTTCTTAAGTTTGGTTCTTTTCACAAAAGAAAGTAGATACTCTATTTCAGTGACTGTTTATTGCAATGTAGCCTCTGGTAATATCAATTACTGCTTTTATAAGGATATTGTGGGACTCCCACTACGACGAAGGGGGTGATTCAAGCATGTGAATCTATGAAAGATACTAATACTGGAGAACCATAGTTACAGGTAAGTAACTCATTTTCTTCTTTAATATAGTGGCCCTAATAAACAGACCTATTTTTCATAGATAATTTTCATTCTTTCCTCTTGGTCTCCGAACTTGAACATGTCATGTCTGAGTGGATATTCTACAGCACTGGTTTACTCAGAGCACAACCAAGCAAGCCTTCAGGCTTCAGCTGGGTCATCCACTAGAAAACAGTAGCGGTGCAAGTGGATCCCTTCTGTCATTGTGCTCTGGAAAAGAAGGTGAATCCCCGGTGTGTCCCAAGCATAGCATATCAAAAAGTAATAGCTTCTGGCAATTTTTCCCTAAAGCATCTTCTGACGTGGAAAGGCCCCCTCGGCGCTCTGCATATCAAGAAGTTCTTTAGATTTCATTTAGACCTTAGCAATGATTTATGTTCCTCCAAAAAGCTATTTACAGCCTACATCAGCTCTTACCTGGGTACAAAAATGGCATTAGGATATATTGTAGTAAGGTAGACATGATATATATAATATTTGTGATTGAATAGCTATCCTCTAAACTCTAAATTAGGTCCTTTAGCAGGATTTACCAATTATCTTCAGCCAGCCAGACTGCTAGGCAATTGTTGAATTAAAAGACCGATGTTACCTCCCTATCCCTGGCATGGTCAATCGATCAATCAGGGAAGTTTTAAGCGTGCTACTCACCCGTGAGGGTTTCAAGGCGGTGGGGGGGGGGGGGTGGAGGGAGGGTGTTGCTCCGAACAGCCAGGTCTTGAGGGTCTTCCTGAAGATGTGCAGGGTGGCGGCGTGTCTAATGTTGATCGGCAGCTTGTTCCAGGTCTTGGCCCTGATGTAGGAGAAGATTCTTCCACCCGTTCTTGCTCTGCGGATGCGCCGGGGTTCGACGAGGGCGAGGTCAGCGGATCGGAGGTTCCTCTTGGGTATGTGGAAGATGATTCTGTCGTTGGGATATTGAGGTCCGTTGTTGTGGAGGCATTTGTAGGCGTGGGTGAGTATCTTGAAAGTTACTCTTTTCTCGACTGGGAGCCAGTGGAGATTACGCAGGTGCTGGGTGATGTGTTTGTGTCGAGGGATGCAGAGGACAAGTCTGGCTGCAGTATTCTGTATGGTCTGGAGTTTGCAGAGCAGAGACTTGTTGATCCCGGCATAGAGAGCGTTTCCGTAGTCCAGTCTGCTGGTTATTAGTGCGTGGGTGACAGTCTTACTTGATTCAGGGGTGGTCCATTTGAAGGTCTTTCGGAGGATGCGGAGGGTGTTGAAGCAGGTGGAGGTGACGGCGTTGAATCGAGTACGATGCTGAGGTTTCGGGCGTGGTCCGTGGGGGGGGCAGCTGAAGACGGTGGGCCACCAGGTGTTGTCCCATGCAAAGGGGGAGGGTCCGAGGACGAGGATCACTGTCTTCTCCGACTTGAGCTTCGGCAGCTGCTGCTCACCCAGGACGCTACGTCCTTCATTCCTTCCTGGAAGTTGAGTCTGGTGGTGATGAGGTCCTTGGTGAGGAAGAGGATGAGCTGGGTGTGATCGGCGTAGGAAACTATGCTGAGTCTGTGATGTCTGACAATGGTGGCGAGGGGGGGCCATGTAGGTGTTGAAGAGCGTGGGGCTGAGCGGCTATCCTTGGGGTACTCCGCAGTTGATTTCCGTGGGTTCGGAGGGGAAGGGTGGAAGTCTGATTCTTTGGGTTTTGCTGGCGAGGAAGGAGCGGAGCCAGTCGAGGGCGGTTCCCTGTATGCCAGCTCCGTGGAGTCTGGGGATGAATGTGCAGTGGGAGATGGTGTCGAAGGCTGCAGAGAGGTCGAGAAGGATCAGGGCTGAGGTGTGTCCTTGGTTGAGGAGGATGCAGAAGTAGTCTGTGGCAGCGAATAGAGTGGTCTCCGTGCTATGGTTGCTGCCGAATCCGGATTGGGACGGGTCGAGGATGGAGTTTTCTTCAATGAATTTCGTTAGTTGGATGTTGATAGTCTTCTCGGTGACTTTTGCCGTGAAGGGGAGGAGGGAGATGGGTTGGTGGTTCTTGAGGTCCGTGGTATCTGCTGAGGGCTCCATGAGAAGGGGTCTGACATCTGCGCGTTTCCAGTCGTCTGGAAAGATGCTAGTTTGGATGGTGGCATTGATGGTGCGTCGTAGTTCCAGACCGATGGTGGCGGCAGCTTTGTGGAAAATGTGCGGGGGCAGGGGTCCGTGGGGGCTCCTGAGTGGATGCCTTTCATGGTTGATGCGGTGTCTTTGGTAGTGACTGGGGTCCAGGAGGAGATGGTGATTTGGCTGGTGTTGCTGTAGGAGGGAGGGTTTCGGAGTCAGGTGTCTGGTCGTTGAAGTTTTCGTAGACGCCCTTGATTTTCAGATGGAAGTAGGAGCCGAGCTTATTGCAGAGGTCCTGGGAGGGGGTGATGTCCGTTGTTTCGCTTGGGGGTTTGGTGAATTCCTTGATGGTGCTGAACAGTTCCTTGGAGTTGCTGGAGTTGGCAAGGATCTTGTTCTGGATGAAGGTCTTTTTGGTGGATCTGATGCGTTGGTGGTATTCTGTTGTGGCGTTTTTGTAGGTGGTGTTAAATGGTAGCGGCAGTTTCAGTCGATAATCTTTCAAGTATTTGCCCGGCGGTAATCGCCTCTCATACCACTCGATAATTTACCAATAAAAGAGGCAGGCGCCGGAGACTGGAAGGCAGGAAACAAAGTTTTATTCCGTCGGAGCAGAACACATCAGATCAGACAGCAAGGTATCGTCACGAGGTGCTCTAACTGCATCTCTGAGACCTGGTCTCTTATACACTGGTTTATTGCTTTATTACACACAGTATATTCTTGAGATTCCCTTGATGCCTGAAAGAACATCCCCTGAAGCCCCGGCTCAGATCCGATCCCACACATAGATACAGTAGAAGTTCCCACCCTACCCGCAGTGGGAGATGGCTATCGCGCAGCAGGGAATTCCGCTAATTCCCGGGGGTGTGTGCAACCGGCCGGGTCTCAGGGGGTAGGGGCTTTGATTCTACTGTAATCCCTTTGATGTGGGGTGTTTCCCTTACAGTAGGGGCAATAAACTGCATCCGCAGGGCTAGGCGATGGCCTGGGACCAGTTCAGACAATGGGGCGCAGAGGAAGGGGGTTATCAAAGGAGAGGCATGACCATGTATGGGTTGTCGGTCGGAAGTGGTTCCGTAGCAGGGTCGCGCAGAAGGAGAGGGTTTATGGCCTGTATGAGAGAGCGGGGGTGGCCAGCGCGCGGGGGATGCTTGCAGCGCCAGGGGAAAGCGCTGGCGGTCGAGAGTGAGCGGGGAGAGAGTGGGGTGCCTAAAATGGCGGCCGTGCGTTCGCTTGTGCGTGGTGCTGGGGAGGGGCAAGATGGCGCAGATAATGTTCAGTTTGCGAGCTAAATTTCCACAGTCCTCCCTTTTAACATATCTCGCCAGCTTGTCCGGCCAATATTCGCCTTTGTTAGCCTTTCAGTTACAGTATCGTCAATGTTCGTCACACATTTTAAAGATACAGAGTCGTTTAGGGTAGGCAGGAGTAATCTGACACATTTGTACATTGTCTCATACAGTTTGATAAAGTAGGCGAGGAGGAAGTACATTCAAAGTTGCAGTATAGTCGTGTACATGGCTGGTGTTGTATGAATGTTACTATACAAAGTTACATTTTCTTAACTTCTCAGTGTACAGTCGGAAGTGATTGATGCAACATCATGAAAACTTGATAAGAAGATAGTTAATATAATAAGGTGGTTGGGAGAGGATTTTCAACTTTGACATGGGTTCTTCTTTCCAGTGTCCTTGTTTCATAAAGAGCTATCACTGGTAAGCTCTCATTGTTGTTCTTCTTTCGTTGGCACTGTTGAGCACCGGCGGTGGAACTAAGGTCCAGTTCAAATCCGATTTCTTCACGTGGCAGGGTGTGACCACTCACTGTTCTTTGATCACAGTCCTGTTCCTTAACACAGTTCACCACAGGTACTTTTGAGACAGGGTGCCGGCCTTTTGTTCCTCGGTAGTAGGTCAAAGTCATAGTCCAAATGAAAGAGGAAGAGAGAATGGGGTGGCATGGGATCGGATCAAAAATGCGGACCAAGGAGAGCAGAATCTTTTCAGCACTGGGCCCATCAATCGGGCCCGACGGGTTGAGACTTCAGGCACGCTGGTCAGTGAGCAGGGGCCTCGATGTAGCCCTTCGCGCTCATCGTTCTGATAACGGTGTCTCGTCTCACACCCTTGTTGCTTCGTCGCTTCCCCCTTGGTCGATGTCATAGATGTTTTATGATCCGCAGCCAGACTGTGCGTCACGTCCGACCCCTCTCTTCCGATGGCTGCAGGTTATCCTTGAATAGGTTATAAGAAACGAAAGTCTTAGAGATCTTGGCAGGGAAGACATTTACATACTTCATTTCTCTCTCCCAACCACTGAGTAGTTGCGGAAATGCTCTTATCTGTTACTACATGATTGGTGCCTATTAACTCTGATGTTAATGTGCGTGTTACTAATCTATTAATTACTGCTGTGGTGCAGGGTTCTGTGGGTGTCCCTGTCCATCGTCTGGCCTTCTAGGTGTCGGTTTCTGCGCCTTATAATACAAGGTTTGGTAGTACCCGTAAGTGCGAGGTGCTACTGTCATGCGTTCATGAGTATCCTTTTCATACAGTAGGTGACCCTTTATCAGTTTAAAACAGGGCCATCAGTTGTTTCGTTCGGGATACTCTGAGACGGCTTAGTATAGGGCTGGAGTTATCTCTGGGAGAACAGGGTGCTTTAGACATTCTATTTCGGGCTAATTGGTCAGGGGTAATTCTGGGTGGTGGAGATGGTGTCCTTTAAGAACAAAAACCACTGACATATAGTCCCCGTGTTGAGGGTCAGATTGGGAGACATCAGTCGTCTTACCTGCTCCTTTCCTTC